>NC_136063.1:161241794-162478794 GCF_964261635.1 Lissotriton helveticus
ACAAGGGTTCGGTTCCTGCGGCTCCAACGAGAAATACTGTCCTCAAACTTGGTGAGAGGACAGGGCAGGCCTCGAGGGATGTGAAGAACCACCACCTGTGTTGCTGAGCCTTTCGGAGTCCGTGGGAGCCCAGGATCAGTAGACTGGTCAGCTTAGTTGCGGTGCCTGCACATGCAGGGAAGTGACTCCTTCATTTCAAGGGAGATTCCTTCAGGGGTCTCGGATACCCACAGGTCTTGGATGGTTCCTGTATATTGCACAGTCACACATGTTGCAGCAGACAAGCATGGCAGCGAGATCAGGAGCAGCAGGAGTCTTCCTGTAAGGGGATGGACTCCGGGTCACGGTTTTTACCTGCTAGGGAACAACAGTCACGAGACACCTTCCCGAGCGAGGGACGAACTACAGGAGTCAGAATGAGAGAAGCCACGTCATGTAGGTTAGCCACACCCACCTCTCGTATTTTCCCGCAGCGAGGCAAGGAGGCGGAGAGGGGAGGAGCTGACCCCAGAAACAGTGGTTCACAACCACTGAAAAGAGACCCCAACCAGTAGGAGCATCGTTGACCGGAGGAGGAGACGAGATTCGAGCAGAGAGACGAGCAGAAAGAGAAGACGAAGACGGAAGAGGAGCCAAAGAGGAGGAAACCGAAGACCACTGGAGTGAAGAGCAGTGGTGTCCACCGGAAGAGGTTGGAGAGTGGCCGCAACTCAGGAGAGTTGCGGAGGAGCCGGTGAGTGACAGGAATTCCAGGGAAGGTGGGGGTGGCTACGAGGGAGGTGGGAGGCGGGTAGACAACGGCCACGGGATGGGCGAAAGTTGATCCTGCTACCGATAAGGGCACAAGTCCACTTTTTATTTACCTCCCTTCCCTGCCATTTGTTCTCTTTTTTTAACCCCCCCTCATGATTTAAACGCAAGACGAACTTCACTTAGGTAGCAAAACGCCATTGTTGGTGCCCAGTTTTTCCACGTGATAATCTGCCTGGTTTTACATATTGTTCACCAATAGATATGGTGAATCACTAATAACCACTAGGTCTCACTGCCTCTGGTGAAGGTGACGGGTAGAGTTATTTCTTTCTGTCTAATACAACAGTCACTGATGGCATCTATTTTTCCATGTCCCTCTATGAGCCTCCGGGAGGAATCTACCACGACGGATGAGCCAAAGCATACACCGCTTAGCACCAGCTCTGAGGATGAAGAAGTGGATCAATCCATTTCTAGCCACCATCATAGGACAGAGAAAGCAAAACAGGAAGAAGAAAAATAACCAATCCCTGTAATAAAACCGAAGACTGTGCCACCTGACAATAAAACCCTATCTTTTGGAAAGTAAATTCAGCCTCCGCGTTTGTATATCCGACCTGCCCTCCCACACTTCCCATTTGCATCCTTGATGCCCAGAGCAAAGTCCAGCGAAATCCAGAGTGCCCAGACGGTTGAAGAAGAAGGGGCTTCTTGAAATTAATCTTGTCCCACGATGAATCAAGGGACCCACCCAGAGTTAAATCCTTAAGTACCCTGAGGAAAGGGTGGGTACGATTCAGGGTTCCCTCTCAGGGGTGGGGTCAGACAGTGGAGAGGATACTCCAATGTCCTTTGTCCAGTTTTGCGCCAGAATGGGAGCCAACGGCTCCCTGAGCTGGTTTGACCTGGACTATGTAAGGAGGGCACCAAATGTGCCCTTCAAGCAGACTGAGTGGAGCTAGCAGGCGCTCCCACCTGGCCCCAATACACTAAACCCTTTCTGGGAGGGGGTCACACCTCCCTGTGACAGGATACATAGTTCTGACTTCCACTGCTCGAGCTTGGCTCAGCAGCAGGAGGGCAGAATCATGTCTCTGGTCGGCAGCAGCCATGTTGTGCTGTCCGGGTCTAGAAGACTTGAACCCGGAGCACTGAGGATTTTCCCGAGGAGCTTTACAGTGCATGGAATCATACCTCTCACACCATTTACGGTGTGGGGGTATGATTCCAACACGTTTGATACAAAACATGAAAGTGTTCGTTATAGGCAGTTTAGAGATGGTCATCACGTAATGGCGCTTGGCCACTCTATGTATTGTAATGGCTGATGCACTTACAGCTCGGGAGAATGGATGCCAAAGGCTGTAGGGGTGTCCTGCTCAGGCAGGTGCACCCTCACACGTAGAACCGAGCACCCTGCCTTTAGGATTGAAAGGCCTGCTTTAGGGGTGACTTATGGGTTTTAAGTGTACTGACCATAGATATAGGAAAATCCATATCTTTCGTAATGGTGCTAGCACCAGCTTACACAAGCTGCAATGGCTGGCCTGTAGTTATAGTTTGAGTGGTCCCATACATGCTTCAGACCATTGGGGACCCCTGGTGCACCTATGCCCTGGGTACCGCAGTACCATATGCTAGGGACTGATAAGGGGACAGCAGTGTCCAATCTAGGATGTACCTAAGTACATACCATACCAATTTAGGTTAGAAAGCACAGAGACTGGGGTTCTGATCAGCAGGATCCCAGTCAGACTAGTCAGAAACAGCATAACACCAGGCAAAAAGTTGGGGTAACTATAAAAGCAGATTCTACTTTCCTACAGCCATATTTACAAGCCCATATCGCCACAGAAACGTTACTTTTAATGATGTCTTTTATTGACGTTCCTGTGGAGATAGGGGCTTTACCTTATTTACAAAGGCAGCGTTGAGTTTGACGCTACCCCCTATTTACAAGGGTGACGTAAAAAGGAGGCAGCGCCAAATTTAGGACCAAGGAAAACTTGGTCTTAACATGGCAAAACAAGGAGAAATGCTTTATTTCTCCTCCTTTTTGCTGTTTCTCTGTACGTTGCATTGTGCAGCACACATAGAAATAGCAAATGCCAGGAATGATTGTTTGGGCACCTTCCTGCACATACATAATCATTAAAAAAATTCAACTTCTATGTGTGATGCACAATGCAGCACACATGGAAGTTTCAAATTGCCATTTGTGATTGTTTACGTGCAGGAAGGGTCACTTTCCTGCACATAAACAATAATTCCCTCTACGCAGGCACCCTTGCACCTGCCTGCAATGGCGCTAGGTAGCTGAATTTAGGCCATCGCTAGGGAAAACGCAGGGATGTGCTGTACCTTTGTACATACAGCTCAACCCTACGATATCTGAATGGCGAAGCATGGTGTTAGCATTTTGCGCTTAGCACCACGCTCCGCCATTCCGTTGTAAATATGCCCCAAAGTCTCTTCCCCAAACATCAGTTTGTCATTTTCATTCAGTACTTGTGCCACACATTGACATGTTTCTCTTTATGTGCCCATGTATTGCCTTCACGTGCCATGCATGCCCATCATATGCCAATAATTGTACCATAATGGCAGGGATGGCTACTCTTATGCCAAGGCTGCTCACAATGGGGTATAATAACGAGAAAATGTCGGAGCGCAGACCTGTGCCAAATTTGGCAGTGCCACGCTCTGACATTTTCAAAACGCAGGGATGCGCCATATTCACTAGAATACAGTGCACCCCTGTGTTTTGCCTTGCACTGGTGCTAAATGTAGCTACCTAGTGCCACTGCAGGCACCCTTGAAAGGGTGCCTGCGTTGGAGGGAATGGGTGTCCCTTCCTGCACATAAAAATCACTAATGGCCATTTGTTACTTCTATGTGTGCTGCAAAATGCAGCACATATAGAAGTAGCAAATCATCATTATTTAATGATTGCTTATGTGCAGGAAGGGACACCTTCCTGCACATTAATGATCATTAATTGTATTTTGCTCTTTCTATGTTTGCTGCAAAACGAGGAGCAATAAAAGTATTTGTCCTGTTTTCACCATTCTAACACCTGCTCTTGTATGGAGTTTGTTTTTTGCACTGCCTCAGATTTACACCTCCTTGTAAATCTGGAGTAGCGTTAAAAGCAATTGGTGTTGCAGTGGAACACCCACAGCAGCACCCATTGCACGCCCCGTCCACGCTAAGTGATGAGTGTAAAAGGGCCCTATTTACAAGGTGGCGTCAAGCCACAAAAAGTGGGTTAACGCTGCTATATAAATATGGAGAAGGGTATATCGCGACCAGAACTTCGCTAAAAGTGACGTTCTGGTGGCAATTTCCCCTTGTAAATAAGCTCCAATATGTCCTCAATGGCCTTGATTATGGCAGGACACTCATAATGCCAGAGGTTGGCTCCTTTATGGCAAGGATGCCCAGGATATGCCATAGATGGTGAGCATTATTCCAGGGGCTGGGAACAGTATTCTAAGGACGCCCATAATATTTCAGGAATCAAAGGCATTCTGCAATTGAGATCATTACTCCAGGTATGGGCATATCATGCCAAGAATGTTCACAACATTCCAAGAACTACCATCATTATATATTGCCCATCGTTATGTCCGGGTTCCTTTAATGCACCAAGAACGGCCAGCAATATTTCAAGGCGGGCATTATGATATGCAAGGAGACCATCACGGCAAGGATGGCTACAATACACTCTGAATAATGACCAGTATGCCGTGGCCGCCTGAATCATGCCATATGTGGACACAACCAAACTGTGGTTGGCCTGAGATGCTATGGGTCAGATGACCATTGAGGGGAGACTGCCAAGCTAAGGGACAACAGTGATAACGAATACACTTGCACTGTTTCACACATATGCTTGAAAAATGTACAGAAGCAGAAACATGCCCATGCAAACACACACTTGCGCCCACAAACACATGCATGTGCACCTCACAGCAGAGCCCCATCCGCAGCAATTGAAACATTTTTTTTACTTACCTGTTGTATCCAGTCCTGCGCCGCTTCTGTTCTGGCACACCTGGCCTGCACAGGTTCGTTGGAGCTCCCTCGCGGCATGTCCTGCGGTCACACATACATTGCCAGTGAATGTGCAGTGCCTACAGTGCGGTCTGTCACACACAGCAGGAGCTGCATGGCTATGAATCAGGTAGCAGGCCCTGTACTGTCAGCTGCACTGCGATTGTGAGCAATGGGCTTTTCATTGGCTGGCTGGTCTTTGTCGTTTGAGAGTACAATCCTCTTCTAAGAGACAGAGCCCTGGTCCATCCACCACTCAAAAACATCAAAACTGTGCACGTTTGATGGTCACACAATCCACCATGCATGAGTAATTTGAGTTTGCCTTCCTATTTAGTCTCTGTGGGTAACACACTCAACTCTAGACACAGCGACAATAAACATCTTCTGATGTCCTCTGGCATGAGACACCAAAAATGTTGGAGCCCACGCAGAGTTGGTGGCAAGCAATGGATGTTAGTTTGTGTGAGGGGGCTAGATGAGGGCACAGTGGTGCTGCCAATCCACTCCAGAGCCTTCGAACTAGAGATGTGTAAGGAGGGCATCCTATAGGGGAAGTGAGGGGGGGTATGTATGTACTTATGTAAGAGACGTCCATAGCACTGTAATGGCAAAGCGCTGATAAAACAATGTCAGATGGTAATAAGAACCTCAACATGAAGGGATAGCCTAGCCTGGTGATGAAGGGTGCCCAGATACTGGAGCCCTTCCTGCTTTCACTGCCTATCTTCTCACAGGCGCCACCAGCGGTAGTCTAATGGAACTTCAGAGGGGCTGCTAACACAGGTCAACCTCTGTTTTAACCTGCAGGATTATGCAGGAAGGTCAAGTACCCAGATCCCGAGATGAATGTGTTTGCCACGTGTTCTTTCCAGCTGAAGTGTTTTTGTGCTGAGTATATTTTTTGCAAAAACAAGTGATGGAAGAAATGCTTGAACTAATATTAGCAATCGGTGATTGCTCTGAGCCACATTCCAGACCATCGATTTGCACCCACTGTGCCACTGTAGACAGAGACATGCCTTATGCAAATCAGTCTTGACTGTTCTCTAATAGTAACAGTCCGGCCCAAACTGGCAGGGAAGGTCCCCTCCAAAAGGTTTCAAAAGCAACCCTAGAGCCAGCTTTGATCTAAGGTATGCCTATACGTAGGTCCTGTGTTCAGTGTGCCCCTGGAACTAAGCTGTAGCCAATTGAAGAGACCCAACATGCCAGAAACTGGCCTTAGGTTGCGTGTTTTTCTGGTTCAGAGAGGATCTGGCTTGGCAGCCCAGGCTGGACTGTTCCTATTGGAATAGGACCATAGTTGCTTTGCTCACTGCTGTGTCTAACCTGAGGTGGCATAGTGGACAAAGAAACACTGGGTTGGAATGCAAACCGGAGCAACTGCACGTGGTTAAACTATTCGCAAACATTCCTCCCCTCACTTTTTGTGTTTGATGTATTGCCTAAGTGGGTTAAGGGTATGTCCAGACGTGGGTCCCGTGCTCGCTGCGCCACTGAATCCAAGCTGCACCTGACCGAAGAGCCCGACTAGGATGAAACTGGTCTTGTGTTGCTTATGTTTGGTTCAGGGAGGACTTGGCGAGGAAGTTCAGGCTGGACTGTTCCTATTGCAGCATTGCAGCAGGAGCAAGACGGATTTCCATATGACTCAAACTAATTTGAAATGGTATAGTGGGTAAAAAAAAACTGTGGGTTGGAATGCTATTCTGAACAACTGCCTGTGGTTAGACTATTTGCAAGCATCCTGCCCTAACTTCTTGTGTGCTTGATGTAACACCTAAGAGGCTACGGGCATGCCCAGACATGGGTCCAGTGGTCGCTGCCACTGATGTAAATAAAAACACTTTGTGGCCAAACAGGCCTTTTTCAGATTCAGTGCCGGTCATGCAGGTTACATAGCTATGCAGCAACCGAAGTGACTGCTGGGGTTGCAATACACGTCTCAGGGCTGTAGCCATCAATGTTGCAGAAGGTGTAGTGGCACCGGAGTCCAGAGGTATGAGGGGGCCCCTGCAGCCCTATATTGATGTATTTTATAACAAGGGCCATTCAACCTATGCCACCAGCATTAGAGAATTCCGGTGTTCACAAGTGTATTATTTTAGGTGGGTTTGTGGGTTACACTGGGTGTGTCTACTTGTGAAAATATGCACACGAATATTCACAAACTTTGAAGTTTGTGCAGCCGCGGCCTGTGCAGGTAAGGGCGGGGGGGCCAGGTCGGGGTGGAAGGGGTTTGATAGATGACTATGAGGGAGAATTAAATAAATAATACATTTTCCATCCTCCTCGGCTGTCAAAATCCACCCTCACCTGGCCCCACCGCCCCACCGCTCTTACCTGCACAGGCGCGGCAGAGGTTGTGTGTATTGAACAAACAATTATCGTAGTTTCTTAATTAGAAAAAGACTGCAAATTTTCTCTTCCACTACAAAATACTATGCATAGGCACACTGTAAAAATGTTCCTACTTTGTGTGCGTGGCTGCACAGTGCAGCTCGCATTCAAAGTCGGAAAAGAAAGGAGAAATAAAAACATTTCTCCTTTTAAAGCCTCCTTTCAAATGGTGTTAACTTTTGGTGCTAAAACCGGTCTACTATTATTTGTAGATAGGGTTTGCGTCATAAGGCATGGGCGGTTGCAAGGGAACACCCATGTAACTCCACCTTGGCATTAAGTAACGTGAAGCTGTTCTTCGTGCTGCCTTATGTTACGTTACTTTTAGGATAATTTCTAGCGCAAAACAAGTTTTGCACTAAAAGAAAATTAGGAAAATAATGTTTTATCCTGGTTAGCGTCACTTTTCCCAGTACAAAATGTTTGTTAATCTACTCGTTGGTTTGGATTTCCATATATATAATTTTCTGCATTTACAAATATTTCCATCAGAGCGCTCCTACCTACATTATCATAGGTTTACAGGTGTGCCCCTATAATTCTATAAACCTGGAGATTTTGGTCATTACAAAGTATAACTCAGTCAACTGAGCACACATTGTGCAACAATCTATGTGTAACCGGCAGGCCACATGCTCAGGTTTCAGTCAAAAATACTCACCTCAGGAAGGCAGATATCTGTTAGAAACATGTAGGTCAGACATTTCTATCTCACCAAGATAGCTCAGCTGGTTAATGCTCCTTCTATAAGTCATGGGTTCCAATGCTAATAAGAACCCTAATTGGATTAAAGTGGCCAGTCCCATAGCATGCCTCAAGGTTCTCCAGTTAATATTTCACTTCCTACCTGACGGGAATACAGACCCCAACCCTAGACGAGACTGACCTGCAGGAACTGGACGACGTCCTGCCATTAAAAAAAGGATAGGCGTCACTATCAGAACGACGCCAGGAAATATCCCAGGACCAAACAGTTTACCAGCCGAGTTTTATAAAAGGTGCACAGACCTACTGAGCCCACACCTGCTCAACCTTTTTCAGGACCCCTATGATGAGGGTGATCTCCCACCAGACTTATGTCTGGCCACGAAATTACCAATACAAATATGCAATGTTACAACTCATGCTATACATCGCATTGTAACATCGCATACCATTACAACGCAAGTTGCTACAACAACTTGCTGTAGGGGGTGCTGGATGTTGGAATAGTATAATTTACTACTCCAACTCCAGTCTGTGCAATAGTAGGGAAGGTGTTGGATTTTAAATCCAACACGTTCTGCCCCCTACAGCAAGTCTTTGTAACGACTTGCGTTGTAATGGTTATCTATGTAACAACGCGGTCGTTGTAATAACCACGTTGTATTGGCGTGCGATATATCACATGCAAATGTAAAAGATGTTTCCCTAACAATACACATTGAGGGTAAGCCAAGGGACAGATTTGAGTCCTACCACCCGATATCCCTCCAGAATGTTGAGGTGAAGGTCCTAGAGACTATTTTGGCCACAAGATTACAGCGTTTTATAACAACACTAGTAGACTGCGACCATTCGGGATTCATGCCCGGAAGGGCGACCTGGTGGAATCTTCGTGCAACCCACAACTGGTTAATAGCAACCAAAGATAAAGACACACATCACATATTATTGTCCCGTGATGCAGAGAAAGCATTTGACAAAGTGCACTGGCCCTTCTTGGAATCTATATTGATTAAGTTTGGAATAGGACCAAAGTTCAGAAAGTGGGTGGTGCTACTGTATAATCCCCCTATACACAATTGCCATTCTACTTAATATAACGGAACCCATCACTACAATCCCCATCCTCTTCCAGACTATTGAGGACTACGGACGACACTCTGGATACAAGGTAAATTGGCATAAGTCATTGGCATACAGCCCCAGACCGATGAGGGACGGGCCTTCCTTGCTGAGAGACCTGAGGGTGGTAGAAGCAGGTTTTAAATATCTGGGTATATTTATCACGAAAGATAAGGGACTGTGCCACAAACACAACGTCCAACGAATACTGAAAAAATTCAAAGACTATGCGGAAAGATTGAAGACACCACCACTCACGATCATGGGCTGAGCTGCAATGTTTAAAATTATTACCCTGCCCCAGTTTTCATATGCATTACAAAACACCTATCACCCCCTCTCACGCACAATATTTCGGGAGATTGATGCTGAACTGCGTTTGTTATTGTGACTGGGGAAACATCCACGGATAGCGCTGCGCACATTGCAACGAAACCCATACAATGGGGTGGGGGGTTGGCAGTACCAGATGTTGAAGCATACTACTCACCCGAACACTTAACGCCGATCAATGAATGAATACATGTGGCAGGCAATCACCCCACATATAGACTGGAATGCGAAATGCTGGTGCCTCACACATTCATCCATTATTTGAATAGAAGGAAGGGGAAACATAAGCTGCTTCTAGCCACACAAACTACCCTTGAGGTATGGAAGAGGTCATCCAGAACAATAGGATGGGAACACAAGATCATCAGGGCGACGCCGCTGTGGGAAGGGAATTGGCTAAAAGATTTAGGTAAACTGAAGGGATTTGGCCCGTGGGATGCTCTGGTGTTAGAAATGGGATTTCTGGTCGGCTAGCGCATGTGCCAAAGTCAGGCAGAAACCACCACTCTATTCAGGACAAGGGAGTTACACTCCTAAAATAACCCCTGCTCACCCCCTTGGTAGCTTGGCACGAGCAGTCAGGCTTATCTTAGAGGCAGTGTGTAAAGCATTTGCACATTACCACAGTAATACAGTGTAAGGACACCACACCAGTTTAGAAAAATATCCAATATTTTTATATACTTAAGGCAAGACCAAAAAATGATAAAAATCCACAATACAGTACTTAAAAATCTTCAGTTAGCAAAATATGCTTTAAAAACAGTTCCTTGGGGGGCGTGGCTAGCGGCCGAGCGCAATGGCTGCCTAGTTTAAGGGCTCCGTGGATTACGCGGCCCTTCAATTAATCCGAGTGAACATCCGTTATCTAACTGGCCTCCGGAGGACAGCGTTGAGGTCCGCTACCCAGCGACGACAGCTGGTGCCAACCCGATGTCCATCCGTTAATGGGAAGTGCCTGAATCTGTGCGTAGCGAGGAGCGGCCTACCCGCAAGACAAAAGCCGGGAGCTAAAGTTTGCGGCGGTGCCGACCTGCGGCCCGGACTGGCCAGAGACCCTGTGGCGAGATACCCTTGACGCGCTACCCATGCAGTGAGACCCCGAAGCGGCCCCTCCTCTGCAGCGGCGGCTGTGAGTGTGAACCGCGCCTCTCCATCTACTGCCGGGATCTAGGCCGGGGTGATAAAATACCTTTTGCCACCGACCGGGACCCGCGGAGCGAACGCGCTCCCCGTGCTGGGAGGGCTCGAGGCAACGGTCGCCTTGTGAGGAGAGGGGTGGCGGCTCATACTTGACAACGCCTGAGTCCCATAGGAATACACCGGTGAAGATATGATTGTGCACTGATACTGCGGAACGAACGCCACTGACTTTGTACGCCGCATGTGCACCGGCGGCTGCCAAACACGATAGCGCCATTCTTGCTGCCTCTACCTTCCACTGGGGCCCATCCATGACGTCACCATCTGCCATCTCTGCTTATTGAGAGACCCCGGTGCCTGCGCTAAGAAACCCTGAGGCAAGTGTGGCACCTTAGCTCTTACCCTCTCTGGGTGGTCTCGTGGAGGACACTTCTTGCTCCCCAGACGCGCCTCGCCGCCATAGCGCCCAGAGACTCGCTATACCTCTCCAACGATGGATGGGGCCCTCTCCTGTGGACCTGCGGGGAGCCGGTGATATAGTTAAACGTACTACGGCAGCGGCGACAACATAGGTGGATGGTGGCGCAGAGTGGGGTTGGAAGTCGTGGCGCAGAGTTCCACGGGACAGGGAGCCATCCCCCCTTTTGACCTGCGCGACCCACGAAAAAAAAGAAGGCCTGCAACTTGAGACACGCTGTGCCTGGGCACAAAGGCGCAGTCACTGGCGGACTCTTATCCACCACCACACGTCACGCGACCAGGAGACAGGCTTACACTACGCAGGGAGTGACCCACTCCACATCACAGGCAACATGGCCGGCAGGGGCCCCAGGAACAACTCCACGCAGGCCAAACTCGACAAGTTCGCCTTTGAAAAAAGCTCCGTACCACAGCCTGAGGGACGCACATCTACAGGTAAACACCAGGATGGTGGTGAGGCGAAGAAAATAACACTAGAAGATATTATGAAAGCGCTCTCAGGCATCCAAACTACAGTAGGCTCTATCTCCACCGACGTCTCGCTCCTGCGGGCAGATCTCCACAAAATGACGGACAGGGTGAAGGAGGTGGAAATAGTCACAAAATCGTTGGTGACGTATGTATCGGACTTACAAATAACTGTCTCTCTACTTCAAAAAGAAAACAGACTGCTTGCAGAGAAGCTTGATGACCAGGAAGGGCGCGCAAGACGCAACAACGTGCGTATAATTGGCATTCCAGAATCAGAAGGCAAGCAAGCAATGGATTTGTACGTGGAGGAACTGATACAAACAAGGCTACAACCCAAGGGACTCTCCAACTTCTTCTCAGTGGAGCGAGCACACAGGGTGCCTGGCGGCAGACCAAAACCGGGGTGAGCCCCCGAGACCGGTCCTTGCTAAATTGTTCAACTACAGGGACAGAGACGCGATTCTACAGGCCGTGAGGGTGTCTCCCCCCATTCGCGTACAAAACTCTACCATCTCCTTTTTCCCTGACTACACGGCAGCAGTTTCGAGACGCAGATGAAGCTTCCTAGAAGTCAAGAAACTCCTGAGGGCGCAGGAAATACCATACTCCATGCTATATCCCGCAAAACTTCGTGTGGTGGCTGATGGCCGAACGTGGTTTTTTGATACACCGGACGCGGCACACGACTGGCTTGAGGGATGACGGCCTGTGGAGAAGTCTCATCGTGGGGACAGGCAACATCACCGGCGTCAGGAGGGGGGCGACCTGGGAACGCAGGATGCAGGACATATGGAAGTAGAGCAAACACCATGCCATGAGGAGGAATGAGCAACAGAACAACGTTGGCAACACTTCCAAGACTGCTGACAACCAGTGCAATCATGCGGGACAAATAAGGCTGAAATGGCCCTGGTGGCGGACTGAGACGGACTCTGGAGGGTGAGAAGGGCTGAGGCCTCCACTGGACCTCTTGCCCCGACAAGCAAATACCTTGGGTTTGGGAGTAGAAAAGCACTCTGCTGAGTTGGGGTGGCGGGCAGTTTTGGAACCGCTAAGCAGGGAGGCAGGGAGGGGGTAAAGTTTTCAGTTCCTTTGATTTGTTTGCAATGTTTAGAGGCACTACTGGTAAGAGAGGACAGCGATTGACTTATAAGCTAACAGGGCAAATTGTTGATATCGCTGCCTGTTTCTTTATCTTTGTCTGGCTCATATTGTTCTTCGGGGCCTCTGTGACTGGGCTGATGGCTGCGAGTCCTCTGCGGGGACGTGCTTGGATACTGATGAGAGATGGCGCACCTTGTATTTGTAATCCATGTCTACACACCCTACACAGGACACTAACCGTACTATGACCCAGCCGACCCCGGGGGCCCCATTAACTATGCTGACCTGGAATGTACGAGGACTGGGGGATAAGGTTAAAAGAAGCTTGGTGCTGCAATACTTAAAACGCTGCGCACCGGCAGTAGCCCTTCTGCAGGAAACGCACCTGACGGGTTCTACTTGTAAGGCCATGGACAGATGGGGCTACAAAATGGTGGCCCATGCAGAATTCTCCTCTGGGTCCAGAGGGGTGGGTGTCTTAATAAAAAAAAATTCCGCTTATAATACACCAGACTCAGATTGATGACCAGGGCCGCTTTGCAGCCGCTACTTGTCAATGGGAGGGGACACTGTTCAATTTTGTCTCAGTATACATCCCCCCATCCTTGCATGCTACAGCACATTCAGCACTTACGACGTTCCTCCTTGCTTTACCCGTGGCGGTGATGGTGTTGGGGGCCGACTTCAATGATATCGTAGATGACACGCTGGATAGGCATCCCTTAAAACTGACGACATCACACAACCGTCGTATGACGGGACTTATAGACGCCTTAGGGCTTGCAGACGCGTGGAGATATAGACACCCCACAACCAGGCAATACACATTTCACTCCGCAGTCCACGACTGCCTCACACGTATAGATTATTTTCTGATCACAGCAGACGGACTGGACGGAATAGACAAGGTAGATATCCGCCCCAGGGGAATATCTGATCACTCGCCAATACTACTCACTTACATACGCCATCTGACGCTCAGACGCCGGATGTTCCCCATCCATCCTAGTTATTTACAAGTACCAGAGGTCTCGAAGGGTATCTTAAGCACTACTACTAACTTCTTCCAAGAAAATGTCGGGTCTGTTGATTCCCCTAGTACCCTTTGGGAAGCCTATAAAGTGGTGACACTTGGCCAAGCTATAGCGTTGATTGCTGGTCATAAACGAACCAAGCGGGCTGAACTTGATCAAGCGGAAGCAGACTTGACGGCAGAAACGGCTCTGCATACAGCGAACTCGACCCCCCTCACTGCGCAACGTGTGCGGCTTAAGCAGGCCAAATATGTGGCATACCAAAAAGAGGCGGTCCTAGATCGGCTCCAAGGCACGAGACACAGAGTGTATGAGTTAGGTGATAAGGCCGTAAAAATGCTAGCTTGGCTGGGCAAAAAGGAGAAAGCGGGGAGGGTTATCGCACAACTGCGTGCCCCTGATGACTCCCTGCTGACGGCCCCTGGGATATAGTGGACGCGCTGGCTGACCATTTCGAAATGGTATATACCACCTGTACTGCGTTCACAGTTGAAGAAGCGCTTGGCTATATAAAGGATCTCGCCATGCCACGGCTTACACCGGAGGCGGCGTTGCTATTGGAGGCTGACCTCACACTTGAAGAGGTGGAGATAGCCATTGGCTCCCTGACATCTGGAAAGGCTGTGGGCCCCAACGGATTTCCAGTCGAACTATATAAACGTACCGCTCAGGTGACAGCTCCCTTCCTATTGAGCATGTTCCACGATAGTCTCCAAATGGGTGAGCTGCCCCGTGACCAACGGTTGACCACAATTGTGGCAATCCACAAGCCGGGCAAACCACCCACGGAGTGTGGCTCCTACCGTCCGATTTTCCTAATTAACGCCGAACCAAAGATTCTAGCCAAACTGCTGGCGATACGATTGACTCCACATCTTACATCCCTGATAGGTCCCGACCAGTCAGGATTCATGCCCCACTGCAGTACGGTTCTTAATCTAAGGCGACTCCACGCGGTGCTGGCTCGCCGGTCTTTTATTCATGTTGTTCAAAAACAATGGTCTCAAACTATTATTTTTACAAAAGACAGATAAATCAGATAATTATTCAAGCTTTCTCTTAGTCATGGGACATGTCCAACAGATCAGCCCAATCCATTCAATGTTATTGTTGTATACACGAGCAAAAAAGCAAAACAGCAACAGCGATAATTCGAAATTCTAGGGCAATTTTAATTCATTGCATTCATAGCTATCTCAATATAAAAGCGTTTTAGCTGCCCAAAGAGAAAGATGTGCAAGAAAATTGAAATTTAAAGTGCTTAATAGAAAAGGAGAGAAAGAGCATAGAATAATATTTACAATTTTATATGTACAGGCAGTGAATTTGTACAATATACACTTGTTCAATGTCCTGGCGTGTATTATGAATTCTAAACACTTGAGCTGCTCTTCTGGTTGCCCAAACCCGCAGTCCTGATGAAGACTCGCATGGCCACGGTCTAAATTACCTAAAGGCCCCAAGACGAGTCGAAACGTCGACGCTTTATTTTGTCCTGGATGGTGTTACATATTTTTAGTGCAATATAAGTTTGGAAGCAATGTCTCCATGTAACGTAAACTGTGTTTAGAATTCATAATACACGCCAGGACATTGAACAAGTGTATATTGTACAAATTCAATGCCTGTACATATAAAATTGTAAATATTATTCTATGCTCTTTCTCTCCTTTTCTATTAAGCACTTTAAATTTCAATTTTCTTGCACATCTTTCTCTTTGGGCAGCTAAAACGCTTTTATATTGAGATAGCTATGAATGCAATGAATTAAAATTGCCCTAGAATTTCGAATTATCGCTGTTGCTCTTTTGCTTTTTTGCTCGTGTATACAACAATAACATTGAATGGATTGGGCTGATCTGTTGGACATGTCCCATGACTAAGAGAAAGCTTGAATAATTATCTGATTTATCTGTCTTTTGTAAAAATAATAGTTTGAGACCATTGTTTTTGAACAATATTCATCACCCAGGTCTTCTGACTTCTTGGGTCACCCCATTTTCTTAATGGGTCTTTTATTCATGAGCCTGCGGTTATCCTCTCCCTTGACGCCAGTATGGCGTTCGATACGGTGGAATGGCCGTTCCTGTTCGCTGCATTATGACACTTGGGATTTGGACCTAAGTTCTGTGCCTGGATCCGCTTACTCTACAACAATCCGTTGGCGCATGTGGCGGTCAATGGGCATATATCCAGGGATTTCCCACTGGCGCCAGGCACGCGACAGGGATGCCCGTTGACCCCCCTGTTGTTCGTGCTGATACTAGAACCGCTCGCAGCATGGCTTAGATGGGAGCCCTCTATCAGAGGTCTTCAGTGGACAGACACCTGGGAAGACCGCATATCCCTTTATGCTGACGACATACTTTTATATCTCACCTCCCCAAGAAAATTCATCATGGAATTGTTGAATGTGTGCGACAAGTTTGGTAGAGTGTCTGGCTATAGAATAAACTGGTCCAAGTCAGTCCTCTACGTTCTGGTTGGTCCGCCCCGCGACTACCGGCAGACTGCCCACTGCGTGTCACTAGTGATGCTTTTAAATATTTGGGTATTTACGCAACACCTGATCCCTCTGAGTTCTATACCAAAAATCTAAAGACCCAATTGGACTGCTTCAAGCGTGATGTGATGGTGTGGCGTAACCTCCCCCTAACGCTGCTAGGATGGGCAGCGCTCTATAACCTGATAGCATTGCCGCGCTTCCTCTATGTCCTCGAAAACACTCCATTCCTGATCCCACAATCCTATTTTAAGACTATAGCAGCGGAGGTCACCAGCTTATTGTGGGGAAATAAACCAGCACGGATTGCGCAGGACAAGCTCATACGTAGTTGGTACGATGGAGGAATATCACTTCCGAACCTGCAGTTGTACTATTGCGCGGCACACCTTAAATTGATAAATTATTGGTTGCACACCCCACAGGATGAACCGGCATATCAGGCAGATAGGCAAAATCTGGAAGAAAGAGGCCTGATGGCTAATCTTTCCCAGTGCCGAAAACCTCCGGGACTGGTTGGACCTACCGAGCACACAGTACACATTTGGTACCAGGCACATACGTGACTGAAATGTGCAGGGTCAATCACGCAGATGACACCGCTATGGGACTCCCGCAGGTATCCTCCGCAGGAGTAAAGGCTTCCAAAACTGGGATAATATTGGTCTCTCAGTAGTGGGAGACCTTTGGAAACATGGGGCGGTGGTGGACTTTGAACACCTTCACACACAATTTGGCATGGCGCAGACGGAAAAATTCTGGTATTTTGCAAATTCGCCATGCACTACAGGCAGCCATACCACCGGGCACCACACTACAGGAATCCAATCCACTGGAGGATAGGCTCCTGACGGAGCACATGACAGAAAAGGCGACCTCCATAACGTACCACAAACTGGTCAATAATTTGCTGAACCCTACATCCAAACTGAGACAGACTTGGTCCCGGAAGGGTGGTTGACTTTGATGATTCAGAGTGGCAGAAAGCCATATCCTCGCCCTGTGAGACGGCGATCCCGTCCAGGCTCCGACTGATCCAACTCAAAGTGGATCAGCCGCACATACTACACCAGGACAACTCTTCACGTAATGGGGGCAGCAGAACATAAATACTGTCTACGCAGCTGTGGAGATGAGGGTACATTTTACCACACTATTTGGGACTGCCCCCACATTGCGGCTTATTGGGTTAAAATACTGCGCACCATACCCCAAGCACTAGAAGTCTCGGTCCTCCCGGAGCCGAGACGCTACCTTTTGAATGTGTGGGAAGCGAATGACCTTAACCATCAGGAACAGGACTGGGCTATGCTTGGCATGACGAAACGGAATATTGCTATGTTGTGGGGGTCGGGAACTTTACCTACACTTCACAAGTGGTGTAAAGATATGGACGAAGCAATGGTGGTGGAAAAGGCGGTCTTTATACACCGTGGCTGCCCGCAAAAGTGGGAAAAAGTCTGGGGGGCCTGGAACAAGTTCATGGGGACATTTGCGAACCACCAGAACTTTATGCAGATAATACCGCCTTGCGATGAACCCCTTATATAACAGATGGTGGGAGGGATGGATGGTGGGTGCGGGTCTGAATCAGGGTGTCTTGACGCGTTATACTACTTTGCTATTCTCTGATCCATATGTGATTGCAAACAAGGATGAATATTATTTTGTACATGTTAATCCCGTTTTGTGCCTAAAAAAAATCTTTCAAAAAAAAAAAAAAGAAAAAAAGAAAAACAGTTCCTTGATGTCGATAGTCCGGGGCTAACATGGCTTAGTGAACAAACAAATCCAAACAGTTCTGGCTGACCGCAGCGTTGCGGGCCACCTACGGTGTCGGGAAGACCCACAAACAGTACCTTTTAGAAATGCAGGGTGTCGGCGACCACTCGTTGAGCTTCCGAAAGCACGGCGTCCACGGTCGTTGATCCCGGAGGTCGGTGCATGAGTTGTCGGGGCCCTTTTAGTCACAAGTGTTGCAGATCGAACTCCTCTCTGATGGAGTCAGGAGCGCTAAAGGCAGCAGGCGTCGAGTGCTGCGGTGCGAAGTGCAGCAGTGAGGCCTGCGGTGCCCTCATGCTGCGGTGTGAGCAGCGGCTCGGTGGTAGTGTCTGAAGGCGTCGTCAGTGAGACCAGGGTCGCGGTGCAAAGTGACTGCGGTGCTCATCGCGGTGCTGGCATGTCGCGGTGCAAGCAGCGTCGTTGTCGTTTCTGAAGCGCTGTCGATGAACTGAAGTCGATGGCGCCAGCGTCGGTAGGCTAAGGCTGCGGCGCGGGATGAGGGCAGTGCGTCGTGTAACTTTACGAGCAGTGCCTTCGAACCACGGTGCAAGCAGCAGCGTAGATTTTGGCGTGGAGTTGCGTCATCGAGAATACCAAGGCATCATCGTGAAGCGAGATGGTGTGGAGTGCAGTGCCCACAGGACGCGGTGCGTGCAGCAGCTCGGTGGTCACATCAGCAGGCGTCGTCTGTGAGACCATGGTTGTGGTGCGGCATTTGAGCGGTGCCCTCTGCGGTGCCTTCAGGACACGGAGTCGGCAGTGGCGTCGAAGACGTCGTCAAGTTGCTTTTCTTCTGTTGCAGCACAAAACACAGTCCCCAGTGCTGAGGGCAGAAGAGCTTGACGTCTTTGCTGTTCCTGAGACTTCTTGAATAGGGGACAAGCTCTACCTCAAGCCCTTGGAGAAACTCACAAAAGTAGATTGCAGAAAGTTCAGTCCAGTCCTTCCACTGCCCAAGACACAAGTAGCCACTGTATGCCAACACAGCAAAGCACACAGCAATGTGGTAATTCCTCCTCACAGCTTCTCCAGCAATTCTTCTTGGAAGTCTACCTGGTCCAAAAACGTTCAAAAGTTCAGGGGTATGGGCCTCAATATTTATATCCCAAAATCCTTTGATCTCTTAGGCAGAGAGTGTCTGTGCCCACCAGTTCTGCCTTCTCTGGTGTGACTTCCTGACGGGAGGTGGAGGCGGCATTGTCAGAGGCAGACCAGGCCCTTTGAGGTGCAAGGAAATCTTCTACCCATTCCCCCATCGCAGCCCAGGTCTATTCAGCCCTTTCCTGACCCACCTAGACTATATGGAGCCACTCCTGCTCCCCAGTCTTCTGTCATCCAAAACCCAGACAGGCAATCCACATTCCAGCAGAGGCATACGGGATGACTGAGCAAGAAAATACCTACTTTTTAAAAGTGGTATTTTAAAACACAGAATGTAAAAATTACCTTCACTAAAAGATGCATCTTTAGATTCTGAATTCAGGCATATTAAACATTATTTTCCTACCTAATGCCCCGGGCCAGTTTTGTCTATAAGAGGTTATAAACTAACTCCCCATTCTGACGTATGGGGAACAGGTAGCCTTGCAATAGTGAAAAACGAAATTGGCTGTAATTCATTACCAGGATATGACACACACACCAGGGTATGTCCTGCCTTGCACCTACACTGCACCCTGCCCACAGGGGTACCTTGGGCCTACCTTAGGAGTGACTAACATGTAGAAAATGGAAGATTTGGAGGGCGGAGCTAGCCGGCGTCAATGGCGGACGCGTAAGTGCGGAGCTCCGAGCCAGCGCCACCGTCTATCCGGCATTAATCCTTCATCAGCAGTGCCACACACAACTAGCCAGCGGACGTCGTCCCCCCTATCCCTAACGGACCTCCGCCTGCAACTTTGGCGGAAATCGGCCCAGGGAAACCCTACTTTGACCGACTGCCCTTCTGGCGCCGGACCAGGCCCGAATCCCCGGCCTTTCCTGCCCGGCGAGGCCGAGCGACGTCACCCGACGTGCGGCAGGAGCGAGCGGTCGGCTGGGGGTCGGATGATACTTGGCAGTGGCTGGCCCCCTGACTGCCTCACGCGGCGGAACCACGCACCGGAGCTGCAGCGGAGCAGCTGACACACACCTGAGAGCCGGAGGGGGCGGCGAGGGAGACGCCGGTGTGCCTGCAGGGCAGGTTGCGGACCACGTGGCGGCCGCGGAACACCCAGAAGGTAGGCTCGGCCCGGGCCTCAGACTGGCATACACCCTCTTTTGCTGTCCTGGGCCATATTGGGGATACTGGAGGGCGACCTCCCCGCCATTCCGGAGGACAATCACGGGCATAAGTGGCGACACCAGGCCCCAGCAGGCCACGCTCCCCACGCAGCCCAGCTTACAGCGCCACTGCAGCCTTTCACCGCCAGCGAGAGTGCAAACGCATAGATCAGGCATACAGTGAGTTCCCCGTCGGAAAGTGCCACTGCCTCCCCGAATCTTCACGATGGTCAAGGGAGACCGGACGCAAACGAAGCTGGCGTTCGAACAGCGAAGGCAGAAGGAACCGGAACGACCGGCAGCCCAGTCCCCGAACACGACTGGTGACCGGAGTCCCTCACTATGTGCCGAAATCAAAGAGATGCTTACCACTATGGAGAAAGGGCTGCAGGAGGGTATGTCGGCCATTGGAAGCAAGATTGATGCACTGGCCTATCGGATGGACCGGATGACAGAAAGAGTGGACAAGCACGCGGAGAGACTGGACATGGCAGAACGCAGGCTCACCGAGGCAGAGGAGGCACAAACCGAGTGGGACTCTGACCGTAAGCAATTTGGTAGACTACTTCAGGTCATCCAGGAGAAGTCGGAGGACTTGGAGGCGCGTTCCCGGCGCTCCAACATCCGCGTCACGGGCGTGGCTGAATCGACCCAAACGGGCAAAATGGAACTGTTTATTGAAAAGCTCCTGAAGACGATGCTGGGGGACGACACCTTCTCGCCGATGTTCATAGTGGAACGCGCCCATCGCACCCTCGGCCCGAGGCCCCCCCCGGGCGCCAACCCTAGGCCGATTATAGCTAAATTGCTAAATTACAGGGATAGAGATGCAGCCCTCAGAGCGGCCCGTGAAAAGGGCAAACTACAGTACGAGGGAATGGACATATCGCTATACCCTGACTTCACTTCTAAGGTCCAGGAGGAGAGACGGAGATTTGTTCCGTACAAACAGCAACTCAGAGACCTGGGCCTGGACTACGCCATGTTATACCCAGCGAGACTACGCATCAATAGGCAGGGGCACTCGCATTTCTTCACGGATCCTAAAGAACTGCAAAAATCCTTGAAGGTTTGGATGAAAGATGCCCGGGGGAGTCCGAGCCCACACCCGGCGGAACGGAACTGCAATGGGGACCTCGAGGAACAGGACTGAATAACGGAGGGCGGTCAGCAGTGCAACCCGAGTAACTGATCGCTTCAGCACCCCTGATTCCCCTCGTAGGCCTAATGGAGATAGCCGCTCAGGGGCGCACCGCCACAGGCCTTGGACTGGTACTCGATGCACTGTGGGTGAGATTTGTGTGTTATGTACTGGGACCGCTGGGGGGCTGCGCTTGCGCTACTGGAACTGCCCTAGGCGGGACTTGGCTCCCATTTGCGAGACACAGGAGGGTACTGGAGAATCTGGGGGTGGAGGGCCGGAGAGGTGAGCACTCGCGCACAATGGTGAACTGTGGAGCTTAGCAGACACTGCTGAATCTTGTTAACGGGGCGCTGGCGAAGGGGCATGCTGAAGGACACTGTTTGATAGTCCCAGTGGGGAGGAGGACGACATAAAGACTACTCAGGCTACCTCTGCCCCAGCGCTTACAGCGATTACGGCTCGGACCGAGCTGAAATGGGGAATTGTTGCATGGGTGTGAATGCGGGGGGGGGGAGGGGCACTGGAATTTCGGTCACGCCAGGTTGGGGGTTGGGTGACTGTGGGAGGCGGGGGGACGTGGGAGTTGGAGGGCTCGGCCGCACCAGGTTGGGGTTGGTGTGCTGTGGGTGGGGGGGGAGGTGGGGGTTATGGGTTCAGGACTGTTCGGGGGGGGGGTCCAGATTGTGCTGTGAAATGTTATGCTCCTCGGAGGGCGTGTACGGCTGCTATGTACGGAGGGGAGTGGTGAATGGCAGGGCCTTGACATTAATGTGCTCTTTTAGGGACCATGGTTGATGCATCACAGGATGACCTCTTGAGTGACACGGAGACTCTCAAGGCTGTCACATGGAACGTTAGGGGGCTAAATGATTACAGAAAACTCCGCAAGGTGCTGCAGTACCTACTTCGGCACCACATAGACCTGGCACTCTTGCAGGAAACTCACTTGCCTGACACCAGCAACATGCTCACGCACAGGGGGCTTCAGGGACACGCCACTTACGCGGGCTTCACCACACATGCAAGGGGGGTTCTTACATGGGTCAACCCGAAATCTAAGTTGTCTCTCACACTACTGAAAGCGGACCCGGAAGGAAGGTTTGTGTTGAGCAGGTGCGTGGGCAAGGGCCACGACATACTAGTCATGAACATCTACGGTCCGAACTACGATGCCCCTGACTTCTATGCGGCAATGGCGGCCCACTGCGCCGGCTGCCCCGCTGATCGGATGCTTTGGGGGGGGGACTTCAACTTCACATTCAATGCAGAGCTGGATAGGTCGGCGGGCCCCCCCCGTCGCCCGGCGGCGGCCGCTCTGCAGATGCAGGCTGAAATGTTGCGACTGGGGCTGGTAGACGTCTGGAGAGATAGGCACATCGACGAGGGGGGATACACACACTACTCCGCGTATCATAACATCCATACCAGGATAGATTACTGGCTGTCCTCGCACACACTGCTTCCCATGGTTCGGGGCTGCAGGGTGCTCCCCCGCACCCTGTCGGACCACTCCCCAGTGGTGCTGGTACTGACCACTCCCAAGCAGAGGATCCCTCCGTTCACGTGGCGCTTCCCGCCATACTCACTGCTAGATGAGGCGTTTAGGGCTGACCTGGGGGAGGACATAGACACCTACTTCGCCACTAACGTAGGCTCAGTGGACAGGTTCGGGACAGTCTGGGAGGCATTCAAGGTTTACGTCAGAGGGGTAGTCATGGCAAAACACTCCAGTGTCCTCAAGGCTATTAGGAACAGGCTTAAATATCTTGAGGGGCAGATCGCGGACTGTGAACGCTGCCAGCTCTTAGACCCGACCCCACTTGGGGATGAGTCCTTGCAGGACCTACTAAAAGAATTTCAGGAGGAGGCGGATAGAGAGGTTAAACACCTGGGTAAGTACGCGACAGCTCGCTCTTATGGAGAAGGAGATCGCCCCGGGGCACTGCTAGCTAGGATAATGAAGGGCACTAGGCGCAGGCAGACGATCCCTGAGCTGCGAACCCCGGGGGGGGAGAGAGTCACTACGGAGGGTGACATTCTAGCGGAATTTCGGAGATTCTATGAGGACCTATATACCACCAAGATCACTGGGGTAGACGCCCAAATTGACAACTATTTAGACTATATTCAGATGCCGTTCCTCGATAACTGGCAGAGGGAATTCCTGATGTCCCCTATACTCCGTGAGGAGATTTCGGACGCGCTAGACACCATGAGGTCCGAAAGTGCCCCCGGGATAGACGGGCTGACGGTGGCATTCTATAAGGCGTACAAGGACAAGTTGTTGCCTTACCTCTCCACCCTCTTTGATGAGATATGCGAGTACGGCGTTATGCCGCTCTCGATGAGAGAGGCGCTCATCGTCACAATCTTGAAGCCGGGCAAGCCGCCTGATCTTCCAGGTTCATACCGCCCCCTGTCCCTACTTAACGTGGACGCTAAGCTTTATGCTAAGGTCCTGGCGACCAGACTGGCACTGGTAGCCCCGGAGTTGGTAGCCCCGGAGCAGGCAGGGTTTATCCCAGCAAGGAATCTCACTTATAATATACGGACTGTCATGGGGGCCATGCAGCACACTAGGCATGACACTAAGGCTGTGGCGGTGTTCCTCGATATGGAGAAGGCCTTTGACTCTGTGGAATGGCCCTTCATGCGTAGGGTACTGAAAAAGCTGGGACTGGGGGAGTTATTCCTCCAACTTCTAGGCGCGCTTTACCATATGCCCACGGCGAGGATCAGGCTAGGGGACGCGGTCTCGGAGCCGATTGCCATTAGCAGAGGCACGAGACAGGGGTGCCCCCTCTCCCCGCTACTTTATGCACTGGTGGCGGAGCCGCTAGCGTGCGCGATGCGGGAATACCACTCCTATGAAGCCATCAACTACCCTACTTACAAGATCGGCATATCCACGTACGCGGATGACACTCTGCTGTACGTCAGAGACCCGGCCAATAACTTGTCTTCAGTCTTGAGGGAAGTGGTGAGGTTTGGCGCACTCTCGGGGCTTAAGGTCAACTGGCCTAAATCAGTGGCCTTCCCGCTGACCCCTATCACCGAGCCTTTTGAGATGGATTACCCGCTCCAATGGTCCACGGAACCGGTGAGGTATTTAGGCATCATGCTCCACACGGATTCAGAAGTGATGCTAAGGGAGAACTACGGGGTAGCCTACAGTAAACTTGTAGACGACGTGGAGATTTGGATTAAGCTCCCCCTGTCGCTGATGGGCAGAATAGCTATGATGAAAATGGTAATACTCCCGAGATTTCTATTTCTCTTCAATAACCTCCCGTTGGTCCTCTCGAAGGCCTTTTTTGCGACCATTAACAAATTACTGGTGAGACTAGCGTGGGCCGGTAAGCAACCTAGAGTACAATGGAAGGCGCTACAATTACCGTACGAGCAGGGAGGTCTGGCTGCTCCAGACCTGGAGCGGTACTACAGGATTGCACAGGCTTCCCATCTCCACACCTGGATACATGGGGACCCGGCCATCCCGCATGTGATCCTGGAGCGACTGTTCGCGGATCCCACCCCACTTCCAGCAACCATATGCGGACCCAGAGACCGCAGAGTGGGAGTGCTAGACTCCCTCCTGTCCACTAACCATGCCTGGCATTCTATATTGCAGCGCCAGGACAAAGTACTGATGTATGCACCCAACATGCCGATACAATGGGCGCTATGGCTCCCGACTTTGGCGGAGCCAGGTGTGTACAAGGCCCTTAACGACTTAGGCGCACGCACCATGGGTGACCTCTTTGTGCAAGGGAAGGTGAAGACGTGGGATCAACTCGCGCATGGAGTGGAGCGTGCCTCAGCGCTTCAGCGCTTTCAGTACCATAGGGTGAGGAGTGCGCTCCTGGATCTTTTGGGTCCCGACCTGGAGGAACCCCCTGAAGTCCCGGAACTGGTATACACCATAGACACCGAGAACCCGAAGAAACTGATTTCTAGGCTGTATAGGATAGGCCATGAGCACACGGCACTGCACTACACTAGGGCGAGATTAGCATGGCAGACTGACCTAGGGACTCCAATCGATGACGACATGTGGGGGTACTGCTGCGCGGCCTCCAGGCGCATTTCCCTGAACGGGCGGCACCGATTGATTCACTTTAAATTCTTGCAACGTGTGTATCACACGCCGGAACGGTTGCACAGGCACGGCCTACGGGACACGCCACACTGTGAGAGATGTCATGCGCCAATAGCGGACTTCCTACATTTAGCCTGGTGGTGCCCGGGAGTTCAGAAGTACTGGGCCTGCGTATTTGCAGAACTTAGCAGTATAGTGGAACTGGCCTTGTCCCTTAGCCCGGCCCTCGCACTGATGGGATACACAAAGCAGATACCAGTCACGGTGAGAAAGCTGGTGAGCATGGGCTTGCTCCTTGCGAAAAGGGTGGTGGCACTGTGCTGGATGAGGGGTCCCCTCCCTACACTGAAGAGATGGTCTAGTGACATGAAATACTGCAACACTCAGGCAGACGCATACAGTGAGCTCCTCCCGCCCAGAAGCCGCCCCAAAAACTTCTGGGGGCTGTACCAGACTTACCTAACCTCCAGAACAGACGGGGATGCCTCCACGGAGGGGGAGGGAGGCGACCAAGATAATGACCTACACATGGAGCCCGGATAGGGCTGCACACTACACTATTGCATATCACTAGGTGGGAGAGGCCATCACACCGCTGCCTATGTGAGTCATCAGGAGCCACCTGCTGGAATACTGGGAAATGGAGAGTGGCACGAGCCATAACGCCCCACCGGGACGCACACTACCACACACGAGAAGCACGCACATGGGACCAGTTGTGGGGGGGGGGGGTTCATGGGATGGGACTTTGGTTGGGAGAAAATGATAAAAATGCACCACGTTGTTTATATACACGCAATGCACACCGCAACGCAGACAGAAGTAGTGGGCGGGGGTTGCCCTGCTTGATCCGTATTGATAACGAGACCTTAACCTTGATCTATAGGTCCTTCTGCTTGCTACATGTAAATGTCATGATTGTGGCGAGGCAGTCCGCCGCCGGCCCGTGATGGGTTGTAGGCGAAGGGCTCCTCGTACATTGTAATGTGCTGTTATTCTTGCATGATAAACAAATCAAAAAAAAAAAAAAAAAAAAAAAAAAAGAAAATGGAAGATTTAGGGCCTAGCAAGTGGGTGCACTTGCCAAGTTGACATGGCAGTGCCAGACAGCATCAGGCTCTGCAATGGCAGGCCTGAGCCACACTTTACAGGCGGCTGCTTGTGTGGGTGGCACAATCCAGTGCTGCAGTCCACCAACAGCATTTGATGTACAGCCCCTGGCACACGCAGTGCACTTTACTAGGGACTGACACATAAATCAAATAGGCCAATCATGGACACACCATTCCATAACACATTTTACACAGAGAGCATATGCACTTAAGCACTGATCGGCTGTAGTAAAGTGCCGAGAGTCATAAAACCAACAAAAACAGGTCAGAAACAGGAGGCTAAAAAGCAAAATGTCTAGGGATAAACCAGCGGAAAAAAGCCAGGTCTAACATCTCGGAATCCCGACAGTGGGGTACATCACAGATAAGGGCACCATAAGAATTTTCTCTACCCTCTGTACTGCCTTTCAGCTCCACAAGTCCCAATTCCTCAAATATACACAGTTACAACACACATGGCTGGTGGAAGGCCTGACTGGGGATGACCTCCCAGAATACGCACCGTTAGCAGGTAAGCTACTACAGGAACCACTTACACTTAAAGCAGTGCCACATACAAAACGTTGAACAATGATATGCCTGATAACCTAGGCAAATCACAGGACAAGTGGGAGGGCGAGGTAGGAATAATGGAAGATATTGACTGAAAGGCCTCCCTAATGCACCCTAGGAAGATAGCAATCAGGGCACGTTTGCGACTTATCCAATACAAAATCCTCTACTGGATATATTATGACAGGGACAGGCTCCACAGAAGTGGGCGAGCTGATAACCCAAGGTGTCTGAGATGCCGCTACGAAATGGGGATCTTTTATCACATGTTGTGGGGTTGCCCCACCATACATGCCTACTGAGAAGGGATTACACAGGAACTTAATGAGGTGCGTCAGGTCTCCCTCAATTAGAACCGTAAATTATCCTTCTAGGGATCCAGAGCGAGGTGGATATTTCAAGACCACAGCTATTATTCAGCGCCCTAGGCTTAGTAGTTATAAAAAGATATACAGCAAGACATTGGGGTGCACAGGCTGCACCGACGTTACATGAATGGAAGACAGGAATGGACCAATATATGGCGGCAGAAAGGGTAACCTATAAGAGTAGAGAATGCCCCGGAAAGTGTCGCAGGGTATGGGGCAGCTGGATGCGATACTATGGGTTGGATTCACCAGACACGTACACACAGGTCACAAATGGAGAAGAATAGCATGTATACTTTATGAATGAGAGGGAGATGGGGTTGATCGAAATTAGTGGTAGAAATACAGGGACACTCTCTAATGGGATAATTAACGTGCATATGTGTACAGCAAACAGCTCCAGATTTCTGTAATGTGACTGTCTACCAAAGTGCAACGTTGTTGTGTTCAAAATTAAACAAAAAACAATAAAAATATTTTCTTTTTTATTATTTCACTTCCTCCATGGTAATGGGATGGGATGCATGTGTGTGTGTGTGTGTGTGTGTGATGTCTGTCTGTCAGTGAGTGCCTCTGCACCTTATTAGATTGCAAACCCAGTGAGATTATTTAGGGGTTTCATGTGTCAGAGATCTGCGTGTTCCTTTCAGGTCAAGGGTTGCAATCCCAGTTAAACAGCTTACATGGTTGTTGTGACTGCTGTAGAGAATTCGCAATATGTAGATGGCAGCTTTGAATTCAAGCATCAGCGCTTCCTTTCATCATTCTATGAATGGAAGCATGAATAATACTGAATTGGTTGAATGTAACAGCTTCTGCAACATGACGTTGATTTCCTTGGCCTAATTTACAAGCCCATTGTGCCGCTGGTGTGTCACTTATTTTGACGGACCGGCGGCGCAGTGTGCCTGCTCATATCTACAAGACCACCTAAAGTCACCCTGCATGACTTTTCATAGCCTTGCAAATAGAGGTCCCTTTCACACATTACTCTCCGTTGGATGTTCCCATGTAACATACATGGAACCTGAAACATTCCTAGATTTACAAAGTGTTGTAAACTTGGGAATGCGTCAGAATCCTATGCCTCCCCATCGTTTCATTTCCTCTTTCTATGCGTGCCGCATTCTGAAGCACTCACGGAAAGAGGTAAGGGCCATCAATTATTATTTTTGTGTAGGAAGGTATCTCTCCCTGCACAAAACAATCATCTCTGCAATGCAGGCACCCTTGCAACAAGACGAAAGGGTGCCTGCGCTTTTGCATAGCAGCCAATCGTGCGGCAGCGCAGGGGAAAGCACATGCATGTGCGTTGTATTGCTGTTAATATGACGCATCCCTGTACTTTTAAAATGATGCAGTGCGGTGCAGCAAAATGGCTCGCTGTGCTGCACTGTGTCATTTTGTAGAAAGTGCCGGAGCATGGAGGCACAGGTACTGGGGCAAGAGGAACATACAGGCACATTCATCAAAGGATTTTGCGATCGCAAACGGTGCGAATCGCACAAATCGGCTGTTTGCGATCGCAAAATCCTCTTTTGGAATGCATGAAGGGTCAAGGGCCTCGCAATTTAAGAATTCGCAAATATTTGCGAATTCTCAAATTGCGATTGCATTTAAGGAATCGCATTTTGCGATTCCTTAAATGCAATGCATGAAACATTAAAAAATTGCAATTTCGCAATTAAGGGGAGCAAATTACCATGAGGTTGAACCTCATGGTACATTGTGAAAACTTTTAAAAATGCACTTTTGTGCATTTTTCAAAGTTTCATGTTGTGCCCACACATGCCCTAAGTATTTACAACAAGGGGTGGTGAGGGACAGAGTCTCTGAATTAAGCAGAATACTCTCACCCTGTCAAGAGATCAGGGCTAGATCCAACACCGTTTTTTAGCTCACTGCACCATCCCAGTTTCAGAACCTGGCTGTATGCAAATTAGTCTGTTCCTGTCCCAGTGCATGATGGGAACAGGGCAAACCAAACTACAAAAGCCAATTCTTACACTGGGAAGGAAACAAGCTTCCGGGGACCGGTTTCTGGCATTACAGCCGTCTTCGGCCCGGCTTGCTTGAATCCTGATGGTGCAATGAGCAAGGGACTCATGTCTGAGTATACCCTTCCACGCTTAGGGTGGACAAAAATATTTACAACAAGGGGTGGTGAGGGACAGAGTCTCTGAATTAAGCAGAATACTCTCACCCTGTCAAGAGATCAGGGCTAGATCCAACACCGTTTTTTAGCTCACTGCACCATCCCAGTTTCAGAACCTGGCTGTATGCAAATTAGTCTGTTCCTGTCCCAGTGCATGATGGGAACAGGGCAAACCAAACTACAAAAGCCAATTCTTACACTGGGAAGGAAACAAGCTTCCGGGGACCGGTTTCTGGCATTACAGCCGTCTTCGGCCCGGCTTGCTTGAATCCTGATGGTGCAATGAGCAAGGGACTCATGTCTGAGTATACCCTTCCACGCTTAGGGTGGACAAAAATATTTACAACAAGGGCATGTGTGGGCACAACATATTTGCACAGATTGATTTCAGAGGTGTAACAGGGTGTCCTTTGGACACCCCTGCACCCTTGAAATCGCATTTTCCATTTGCGATTCGCTAATTGCGAATCGCAAATTGAGAATTTCTTCCCATTCATTCCTATGGGCCTCTAGACCCATAGGAATGAATGGGGAGGTATTCATTAATTATTACTCGAAAATTGCGAGTCGCAATTAAGAAATAATAAGAAATCGCAACATTTTTAGCAATTTCTTGATGCATTGCATTTTGCAATTCCTTAATTGCGATTCCTTATTTTTCGCAATTAAAGAATCGCAAAATGCAATAATGATGCATGTGCCTGTAAGACACTGTGAGGAGGAACAGACACAGGAAGATACCTACAGACATAGACACTGGCACTAAAGCATGGAAACACAGACACTGGGATGAGGAAACAGACACAAGAAGATACACACAGATATTACGATTAGCAGGGAAACCCATACAAAGCTGCAGCCACCAAAAGATACAGGAAAAATTACAGCCTGGAACAATGAAACTGTAACACCTCACAAACCAAAACTGATTACAGTAGGCACTGGCAGGCCAAATACCACCTCATTGCAGCAATGGCAACATATGCAATTTGTAGATGCAATATACATTTTTTGCAGCATTCTACAACTCGAACGTAGCCCAGAAGGGCAATAAAGAGATTTACATGACCCCAGATTATACTACACAAGGTCATTTTGTTTATGGAAGGCATGGGGAGATTAAGTGATCTGTTCAGAACCACAGGATGTTGAGCCAAAGCAAGGACTTGAGCCTGGTACCCAGCTCCAAAGCCGGCAGCTCAAACAAGGCCGGAGCTCAGATCCTCTTCCTGTCTGACAACACTTCATGAAGCTGAACATGACATTTTCCAAAATCTTGGAAACTCACTGTATTTTGACTAATGAGCAGAAAGGGCTCAGGCATCACGCTGGTTATGAGAGCGCTAATTACAATTGGCAGGCAACAAGAGTTCAAGTCTTGCTGGCAGTGTGCACGATTTACATGTCCTAAGGAAGAGTTCTCTCTATCACAGCATCCAGAGGAAGTGCTTTACTCAGTGACTAACAACGCTTCAACTTCTGGAAGACAAGACAAAGAAAAGCTTCTAATGTTAACTCATCAGAAACAGTATATGCAGTCAACAAACTGTGCAGCTGACTGAGTCATCATCTCTCAAAAACAATGGAACAATACAAAATGTTAGACTGGCCAAGGCAACACCTCACAAAAACAATGAAACAATATAAACTGCAGAACTGGACAAGGCATCAATTCACAAAATCAATGGACCAATACAAAGATACAAACTGTGTGACTGACTAAGCCATCAACTGCCAAAAACAATGTGACTGACCAATGCGCCAACTCACAAAAACAATGTTACAATACAACAGTACAAACTGTGTGACTTACCAAGGCATCAACTCACAAATATAATGGAACAATACAAAAATAGAAACTGTGTGACTGACTAATCCATCAACTCCCAAAAACAATGTGACTGACCAATGCACCAACTCGCAAAAACAATGGTACAATACAACAGTACAAACTGTGTGACTTACCAAGGCATCAACTCACATATATAATGGAGCAATACAAAAATACAAACTGTTTGACTGACTAAGGCATCAACTCCCAAAAAGAATGTGTCTGACCAATGCACCAACTCGCAAAAACAACGTTACAATACAACAGTACAAACTGTGTGACTTACCTAGCATCAACTCACATATATAATGGAACAATACAAAAATACAAACTGTTTGACTGACTAAGGCATCAACTCACAAAAACAAGGTGACTGACCAACCTCGAAACTGGGGAACCAGGTTTGAGTCTCGGCAACGACGGTCAACATCCTGTGATTCTGGGCAACCCACTTAATCTCCCCGTGCCTAACAAAAATTAATGTGTCCATCTGTAACGAAACAGGTGCTCATGTAAAGCTCACTGATACCTGATATATTTGGGTCTAGTTCGTGCTATATAAAACTCTCTAAAAAAATACAATAAAATAAAAAGTAATATATTTGTATTATACACCATAGTTGAATAATTACATCAGTTTCTGCGTTCAGTGACAAATAAACATATGTAGTCCAGCAGCTACCACTCAGAAGGACCTCTGTAGATATGTCAGAGTCCTGAATTCATTTTCTTCTGCAAAACAGGTATAAAGTGCCTAACAAAAATACTCACAGGAATCTGCCCAAGTTACCTCTCCTGTAAAGAAGAACAGGAGGTTTCTCAGCATGCACCTAAAAGGGCGACGACAAATAAATAGAAAGTGCGGATGAATGAACTATGCTGACTTTAGAGGGTTCAGATCCAAACATTGGAGTTACTATATGTCCGATGAGATGAAGCTGTTGAATACTGTGAAGTAAAATTAGAATTTAGTTCAGTGTTGGACTTGGCATTTTCAGCAGGGTCATCCCCAAAAGTTGTGCCTTCACCCTCCTGTTTTCTGATCCCATTTTTGTTGACTTCTAGCACATTTTTACACTGCCAACCAGTGCAAAAGTTCTTGTGCCCACACCTTAAAACATGGTAGAATTGGTTTATACCCAATTGGCATATTTAATTTACTTGTAAGTCCCTAGTAAAGTGGTACTATGTGTACCTAGGGCCTATAATTTAAATGCTACTAGTGGGCCTGCAGCACTGATTGTGCCCCCCACTTAAGTAGCCCTTTAAATACGCCTCAGTCCTGTCATGGTAGTCTGTGTGTGCAGTTTTAAACTCCATGTCTATTCAGTAAAATAAACCTTTTGTCAGGCCCAAACCTTCCTTTTTAATACATACAAGTCACCCATAGGGTATGCCCTGGACAGCCCAGAGGGCAGGGTGCAGTGAATTTAAAAAGTTGGACATTTACTTTTAAGTTTTTGCAAGTCCTGGCAGTGAAAAACTCTTCCATTCGTTTTTCATTACAAGTCCAAACCTCTCCCATAGGAGAACATTGTAGTTACCTTATTATATTTATTAAGCTGTCATTTCCAAATGGGACAGGTAACCAGTTCATGTTTGGTGTCTTTGGAATGGTAATGAAAAATCCCTGCTTATGGTAAAGCCAAATTTTAAATGACAATTTTGAAAATGTCAAATTTTAGAAAGTTGGCCTTTTTTGTCAGTCATTTAGTGCCTGTAACCTGTCTCTGGGTCACGTGATTGGGTGTAGCTGACATTTGGGCATTGTGCATTCCTCCTAGACAGCCACAAACAATAGAGAGCTTAAGTGTGCCTGGATGGGCCATCACTGGCAGGATGGTAGATAGGAGCTTCACATACACTTCAATAGGCAGTTTCCTGCCTCCACACGAAGGGACGCATACCCCCTGTAGTTAGTCAGGAGCCAAGCCAGGGAAGGACGGATATCTGTGGACTTCAAAGGGAAACCTCTAGAAGCTTCCCTCACCTTCCATAGGAAGGGCAACAGGTATAAATATTGGAACTCAAACACCAACTCTTCATTACACCTCTGGACCTGTGGATACTCTGCCAGGAAGAAGGACTGCTGTGCTGCTGAAAGGACTGCCACTCTGCTGAACTGCTGCTCTGAAGGCCCTGCTGCCCTCCTGTGCTGACCTGCTGCCTACTGGCCTCTTGCCTGAGTGAGAAGGACTGGACCTGCATCTGTTAAACCCATACCCTAAAGTGACTCTAAGGGCTAGTTTGCTGGCCTGCTGACTTGAGCCTCAGGGACAGAAGGCTCCAATAACCTTGACTCCAGTCCCTGCACTCTGTCATTTGTGAGTCCACCCTACCAAGTGGTGCCAACCCAAGTCGTGGAGCCTTGGAAGTGGGCCTAAGGTGGTCTGCTAAACTCTGTGGACTCAGCAGAACCAAAGTGTTTCATTAGCTGCACGTTGTAACCTCTAGCAGAACCTTCACATTGCCGCAGCTGCGTGGATCGGTTCTGTTGCAAAGACCAGCTTTGCAGCATGTTGCCTCATCGAAACAACCATGTTGCGACGCATCCTTGGAGCAGGCCCTCACTTATGTCATCAACGACAACCTCGACAAAGCCCGACTCCACACCGCAGCCTTGCAGCTCCTCGAAATGAACGCATTGTTCCGACCTCACATCATACCCTCGACGTCAGACTTCTCATTGCATGCCCTTATCGACTGGATTGTCCTGGTCCAGCGCGACCAGATATCCAATTGGCGCTTCATGCTTTTTGTTGCTATTTTCACTAAAATCGTTAACCCTACATAACTCAAGTTCTATTGATTGGATTTGTGTAATTTTGTATTCTTTTATTTATTTAAAAAAACTCTATTGTTTTAAACCAGTGTGGGAGCCTTTTGTGGCATGTTTTCATTTTCAAACTGTTGCACAAATACTTTATACATTGCCTATGAGTTAAGCCTGGCTGCTCTATACCAAGCTACCCAAGAGTTGAGCAAAGGTTAATTTCCATCCTGACAATGATTGTGGTTCCTGCTCCAGAATGGTTTCACCCCCATCAACCAGTAGCCCAATTTCTTATATTCAGGAGTGAAATTCTCTGACTCCATAAGTCTGAAAGAGTACACCGTTTCTAGTTAAAGATTTGAAAATACCCTTGGCAGGTTTATATAAATGCATTGAGATGTCACTGCTTATGCAAAATGATCAGGCAAAAAGCAGATACAACATAATCTGATATTGTTTAAGACCACCTGCGGAGTGGAGTTTGCTGTATAAAAATACCAAAACACGCTGTGCATGCAGATTACAAAGAGTGCACAGTTCCTAGGAAAATCCTTATGATCTGGTTGCCCATGTCCATACAGAACATTGCAGGGTTCCAACTGCTATTGCAATGGGCTGCTTTGTAGCCAATCAGAATGGTGTATGTTGAGGCGTCTATGTTGATTCGTGCAAGACTTGCTGCGATGACAGGTGTTTCAGCATTTCTAACTGGTCGAATTCCTTTTCTTTCTTTCAACTTAATTGTTATTGGGGTTCGTCAAATGACACAACATACAGGGACGGGCATCTCAGAAACAACCATGCGTCCTTATTACCATAACAATAACCACAATTATTATGCGGTTCGTTGTATGGTAACATTAGCAAAATTAAAAAAAACCTCTGCAATACTGTCCCTTCCTTTGCAATCCCACATGAGATGCTACATTAGAATTTGAAAACAAATGTATGGACTTCAAAAGTTGATGGGTGGTCGGTATGCTTGATTAAATATCAGCTGAGGGTAATCCCTCTGCTGCTTTGAGTCCATGTAATTTGAGGTGGTCTGTACCATTAGAGGCAGGGACCAGGCATATACGAATGAGTCATGGTTCACCCACAGGGGAAGTCCAGACCAGCAGAGCACAGGCAACTCCAGCTCAGTTTGGGCCTCATTGGGCCCCATCAGACATTTATGGCTTACAATGTTCGAGGTAGACTCAAAATGGATTATTCCCTCATTATTCTGACAAAAGACTTTGGGGCAGATTTACAAGCCCCTTGAGTCACTTTTGCGCTGCTGCTGCGTCACTTTTGAGACACAGCGGCGGCGTAAACAATGCGCCACTGAGCGACATATTGACAATGTGACGCATCTAGTGAGATGCGTCATGTTGTAAAGCCCTGTGCCACATTATACCTGCGTCCGGTATAATGTATGCAGGGTGGGCGTTCCGTCGCAAGGAAGCCCGATAAAAGTGACACGGTGAAATCTACAAGATTTCACGGAGTCACTTTTACGTCCCCGCTGCGTCAAAACCTTACACCTCCTTGTAGCAGGCGTAAGGAATGACGCAACACAGCAAGTATAAGCTGTCCCTGAGCAGAGCTGGAGTTGTGTTGCACTTGCGACACAACTCCAGCACTGCGTCACCTTTACGACGTCAGATGCGTTATGCATCGCTCTATACTTGCGCCACGGTGCGCCACATCCATGGTGGCGCAAGGGGTTTCAAACGTAACGTAAAATAACTGCCGCATCCCTGCTGATATGCAGGGATGCGCCAGTTATTGCCCCTTGGTGGAAAGTCTTGTGCGACAAAGGTTCTCTGATGTGTAGTGCCTTGCACAAGTCAACAAGAGATATTATTTAAATATTGTATTCTGTCAGCATTTATATAGCCCTTTCCATTAACTTTGCCATACCTTCATCGTTTTCTCGCTTGTTAAGTCAGTAGCCACTCTGTATGCATTATAGGCGTTGTTGGGCCTGAACACGTCATTGGAAGAGCTCTGGGTCTCATTGGCTTCCTGGGCGCCCTTTGGATGAATGACTGAATGTGTTTGTTGAAGATTGATCTATGTTCGATAGAAAATAATTTCACTCATGATTTTTATTTATTTAATATATTCGGTTCCTAGTTTTATGTGGTATTTATATTAAGGTAGGATGATATTTGAGTTTTTGTTAATATTTGTGGCTGTTTGTGGTTTATTTTTTCACCTCTAAGCTGTTGTATGACTATTCGTGTGCTACTTGCAATCACCAAACAAAGATGGAGCCAGCCTGCCACCGTGGGCCATGTGTATAGCAGCTGGCAGGGGCCGCTCAGCAGCAGAAGGGGGCATCCCAGAACCCCCCGTGACCCGCACAAGTGAAAAGTGTAGTAAGTATCACTTCATAATCTGCCTCTGCTTTCTGGGAACCAGGGCACCAGTGCACGCGGCATTTATTTCAAACTGTTATTGATCCCAGCGCTATAAAAAATTATTGCACTGGACCCCGGGATGCAATGAGTTCATTGTCTCTTCAATTGATAGTGACAAATGTTCAGGCACCAGCCCTGTGGGGAGGGCGAGGTGGCTGCTAAAGAAGGCTGGAGAGCGAGGAGCAGAGAGAAGGCAGATGATGAAATGACCAGACCATATTAGGACTTGTACTCCCTCCTGCAGAATACAGGGTTTAAGGGAAATCCCACTTGAACCCATCACTCAGTGGTTATCAGAAGAAATAAAAAATATATAGATGCATTAAACTACTTAATCACACCAGATGTGTGTGTCCACAAGGTGATATGGTGTGGAGTTGATATTTGTTCGTGCCAATATCAATAGCTTGATAGTGTGAAGTCCCACCTTCTGGGTTGGTTGCCACAATATCACTGATAGGACTAGTGACCTGCATATATACCAACTTCTAAATGTTGACTACCACTATAACATCAAGCCAAGCATACATAGAGAAGTCTTGATGTCTTGATTTGCTATGAACTCAACTTTCTCTTGGCTTGACAGTATGAGGTGCAGGCTGAAAGGTTTTTTCACATTAAATGTATTTACATTTTATCCAGTAACATGTAAGATTAATATGTAAACACACAGATGGGTGTCATGCTTCATCATAGGGCATGCTCCTTGACAGGCACCTACTAGGGGGCTCTTTATTGGCGATCTTCTGTGGTGTGGGCTGTTAGTGTAGATTGGTGTAGTGAAGTGTATATATATGTAGAAGTGCGTGTTAAAATAGATTAAGTAGTCCTCAGGGTGAATTTGTAATGGCGGAGTCTACTTGTCCAATTAACCCCTTGGCCGCGGCGGTAATTCGGCCGCAGCGCTAGGGGGGAGGGGGGCCACGCGGCGCCGCCATGCTCGTGACGGAACCACTCCGTCACGAGCCACGGTGGCGCTGTGCTTGTGACGGAATGGTTCCGTCACGGCCCTGCCCGCTCAATAGAACGCGCCGCGCAGGTGCGAAATCACTGCAGCGAGGCGCGGCGGCCGGGCCGTGACGGAACTATTTCGTCCACAGCACCACCATGGCTCGTGACGGAATGGTTCCGTCACGAGCATGCAAGGGCTTAAAAACGTGGTGACTATCAAAAGAGGCAATGATCTAAGATAGCTCAGAAGGTCAACACCTTTCTTGCTATAAGGACGTCAATAATGATAGTTAAAAATGTATCAGGGCCAATTATCCTTAGTCTTCAGAGTGGTTGGAATCTGTAGCGCCGGCCCAGCATGGAACATGCCCTATGATGAAGCATGACAGCTATCTGGGTGTTTGAGGGCTGCTGTTCCTAAGGGAGTAGACCCGCATTCGCTTTCCTATTTGTTGACCGAACACTTATTCTCTCTTCTTCCACCTGTAAGGAAATGCCTACTCTTTGACGTAAGATTTTCCCCTTATAGGAGCTCGTATGCTGGTCCCCCTTTTTTGTGAGATACATAGCTTATAGCTGCCTGTGGTTCAAATGGCTAACGTTTGGGTGCCATCTTGTTTCATAACACGTGTGCATTTTAATCTAGGAGAAGGTGAAGTTCCAATCAACAAACACGATGGGCCTCATTCACAAATGGCCAAGGCAGTCATTGTGGAGGCCACACAGTTGCAGCCGGGGTCCCTCACTCGTGGCGGGACCTCCATACAGCAGTTTTCCATGGCGGTGCGGGACCCACGCCGCAACTGCAAGGCCTCCGCAGCAACTGCAGAGGCAGTTTGTGAATTAGGCCCAAGGTGTTCTATGCTTTCTTTCCTATATGAAATGTTTCCTTTTACCTGATAAGTGTAGACTGTCCTAATTGATTGCAACAGTACAACTGCAGGGTATAGGCCGGTCCAATATATCTAGTTTGTTGCAGATAATTGCAAGTTTGAAGTTTACTTACATAAGGTGTGTTGTGAAGGATCCTGAGACACTATTGAGCTTAGGACTGTATCTTTATAGTTTAACTCAACTGGATCATTTTATGGGAACTATGTGGAGGTATAGCAAATGTTAGAGTTTTGTGATTTAGGTTAATGTGGGTAGGTTGCTGTTCAGAACACTCTTACAACCTTTCACAAACATGCTGTGTCCACTTTCGAGACTGCTAAGAGCAGAGTAGGGTATTCTCTTTATGGGGGAACTGATTTTTCATAACTTTACCCTTGAGGCGACTTTATGTTAGTTAGTTCTCTTACATTTACGACTGTGATTGATTTCAACTTTATATTTACTAATGAATCAATGTATTGAACTTTGCTTGACACTAATTTGATGGTTTTCTATATGTAAATATTCTCATCTTTAATAAACATTTATGGTGTTGAAAACGTTAACATTCTCTGTATTCCTTGTGAAGCTTAATGTGTTTTACATTATTTAAATGTATTGATTTGTTGGCTAGCCTCACTTGCAAACTTTGATTCTTCAAATGGAGGTTTATGGGCCCAAAATTTGAATCAAGAAAAATGCTAACAAAATAGTTAGCAGCGATTGCTTTCCACTGAGGCTTGGAGAATTTAAAGTTCTCTGTGAATTCAAAATTTGCACTGATTCAATCTATGTTCCCGATCATCCATAGTCCCATTGGAGTATTGACAGTATTTCAGCTTTCCTGAAAGCGGTTGTAGTATTCTAGGAGTGTGAGTATAAGTAAGATCATGCAATTTTGAATGTGAGTTGTCGAGAGTTACAATGTTTACTGTTTTGTTATGATTTGTCATGCTTTGAGCTATAGGGGTCTTCTTTGGGTTCAAGAAGACTCTGTGTTGAAGTTGAGAATTGAAGTGTTTTTTGCATATGTTTCTTGTGTTTATGGAGATTAATGCACCTGTTTCTCAGAGTTGAAGTTTGGTCATCAGATTTCTCGTAATCCAAGATCCCAGGATAGATATAATGATATATTACAAGGTATTGACTTGTCTGTTAAGTTTGAGGTTTGGACTGTGAGGTGCCATCGGCCGCACCAAGACAGCGACTCATTAAATTACTACTGTGAGATTGTACTAACTGAGATTGATGTTGGTTGATCCTTAGTCGATATACGCATATATTACTTTGTTGAACAATGAAGCTAACTACATCGCTAGAGCTCAACCATGAGGGCATTCTACTCAAGGCTACCTCATTTAGGATGGACACATGTTAATTTCTGCCAGTAAATGATCAGCAGTGTTCCTTGAAAAGGCCCATGCAGTACACCCTATCAGCATGTGCTGCGAAAATGTGCGCTTAATATGTACAGGGTATGCACGTCATGTGATTCATTCATGCCATTTTCTATAACATCACACTGCCCTCTGAGACTTAACCTTTGTCTTGCAAATCTGTAACATGTGGCACAAATTCAAAGGATCTTTAATATTTTCAAAACAGAGAATATTTGACTACATGTCACTCATGCCAGTGTGGTACATTACTGCTATATCTTAAGAATAAGGCGCATAATTTGCGACTGCTTTACCAGGTGCCATCGCATGTTATAAAAGTGGTGTCAGGAAGCCATAGCTGGCTAAATTCTACAAATCATTTATCATCATTGATTTTCACTTCGCAGATGGTATTTTCAGACCTCAAGGATGGGAACTTTAGGTGACGAATTCAAATATATATATATATATATATAAATATATACATATATATATCCACAAGAAGATTACCTCACAGTCAAGCAAGGAACCAGAGGGACACAGCAGGGAGCCAGGAAGAATCATTTATTGCAACATGGAGGGCATGACGCGTCTCGGCTTGTGTGCCTTATTCATATGCCAAAAACCGGAAGCCAACACCAGCCGTTTTTTCACTTGATCCATCTCCTTCCATTGGTGGAAGTCCAGCAAAAGTCTATTGGTCACGTGCAAAACGCAGCCTACCTCTTTAGACTACGTTTCCCAGCAGGCATCATCTCAGCTGGCAAGGTAAGCGTTTGTGATCGACTTTATGAATCCCCAAAGTGAGTGCTGGTGATCGTGACAAAGCGTGAATGGGTGCAGTTAAAATGTCTCGGTTTCCCTGTTGTGCAGAATTCTTCTCCCTGGCCCCGTACGCCTCACCGTATTTATCCAAGTTCTGTGACATTGGAGACTTTTCTGCAGTGAGTTCGCCTCTCCGTGTAGTCACGGACTGATTTTGCAGCAGTGAATCACTGTCCTTGGGATGGGGGGGCCAGGAGCTTTTCCAATACCTTGGAGACGAAGAGCTGAGAAGCATTTGCCCATGATGCTCTGGCCACAACTTGAGGCGGGTCCCCCAAAGCGTGCCAGGGGATAGCGCGCAAAATATCCACAAGAAGATTACCTCACAGTCAAGCAAGGAACCAGAGGGACACAGCAGGGAGCCGGGAAGAATCATTCATTGCAACATGGAGGGCATGACGCATTTCGGCTTGTGTGCCTTATTCATATGCCAATTACCGGAAGCCAACACCAGCCGCTTTTCACCTGATCCATCTCCTTCCATTGGTGAAAGTCCAGCAAAAGTCTATTGGTCCCGTGCAAAACGCAGCCTACCTCTTTAGACTACGTTTCCAAGCAGGCATCATCTCAGCTTGTAAAAAGGTCAGGCTACCAACCAGAATAAAAGACCCTAAGTGTTGCCCGGCGGTGTCGCCTCTTAAACCCACAAGATATTAATCAATGAAGAGGCAGGCGCTGGAGACTGGAAGGCAGGAAACAAGGGTTTTATTCTCTCCGGAGGAGAACACATCAGTTCGGACAGCAAGTATCGTCACGAGGTGCTCTGGCCGCATCTCTGAGGCCTGGCCTCTTATACACATGTTTATGATCTTTATTGGAGGTTACACATGCTTGCAATGCTTTGAAGTATGAAAGGACATCCTCAGAATCTCCCCTCCAGGCCCGTTCCCACACACATTTACAGTTGAAGTCCCCACCCTGGTCAAAATAGGTGATGATTGTCGCGCAGCTGGACATTCCGCCGATTCACGGGATGTGTGGGGTTGATCGGATATCATAGGGTGGGGGCTTTGATCAATTCGAGGGTCCTTTAATGGGGAGGCTTCCTACTGTACGGGGGGGGGCAATAAACAGTATCCGCAGAGCCAGGTGGCGGCCTGGGAACGAGGAAGACAAACGGGCACACAGGAAAAGGGGTTTGTATCAAAGGGTCTGGGACCATGAAAGGAACGAAGGGAGGTGTCGCGCTGGGAACAGGATGGGGTTCTGAGGCAGAGCTGCGCTGAAGTGGGGTTTACGACTCAGGGCATGTGAGAGCGGGGGGGTTGTCAGCGCGCGGGGGGATGCCTGCGAGGTTGAGGGAGAGAGACGCGCTGGCTATCAGCGAGGGGCAGGGAGGCCATGGTGCTCAAAATGGCTGCCGCTTACGTGCACGAATGGGTTCAAGGAGAGCAAGATGGCGCCGATAATGTTGACGTTTGCAGCCTAACTTTTAACAGTCCTCCCTTTTCAACATATCTAGCCAACTTGCCTATTCAATGTCAATCTTCATCAAATTCCTAACCTCGACATCATATAATGCTCCCATGCGTTCGTTTCCAAAGTCCACAGTCTTAGGGCAAATACAGTTTGCACATAATGAACACAGGGGTGGCAGACATTGGATTCCTAAGCATAGACCGCATATTACAACTACAGGAATCAGGATAATGGTGAACAGTCTCCAGCCCCAGTCCTTAACAGTGTTCCAGAACCAACCACCAAGCGACCATTCTTCCTGATCCTGGTGGACTTCTTAAGAGAGTCTGTGAAGATGTTCGATGGCTTTGTACACTGAGGGCGAGTTGTCCGGTATGTATGTACAGCAGCTGGACCCAATAATGCGGCATGCTCCACCACGGTCCACAAGAACCACATCTAGGACAAGGCGGTTCTGGAGGGCCACCAAGCGGACCGCTTGAAGTTCGGCGGTGTTGTTAGCAAAGATACCAGCTGTGATGTTCATCGTTGTCTCAACTGCCTGAGTCAGATGTCGGATGGCACGGCTGTTTGCCATCGGGCCCCAGAGAGGAACAAGTCCCTTCATAGCATCGAGGAACTGCGCTCCTTTTGAGTCGGCTTGCTCAATGTCCTTGGCTCGTTTATGTCTATGATGATTCGCTGGGGCCACATAAGTCGGAGGGAGGATGAAGGAGATGAAACAAGTGCCCCCCCAGCCTTTGGGGAGCCAGGTGTAGGCCTTTGTGCCGCAGACGAAATACATGTTTGGGGACGACACAACGGAAGGTGGATCCGTGGAGTCCAAAGTTCTGGTAAAACGGCAAGTACTGCGGCCCACCAGCTGTGTCCCATGTCCTTCTATGCACATGTGGCCTGTGACGTTGATGACTGACAGGGCCACAGTCAGAGTGGCAGCCGTTCGTTTCCGCAGGTAGGAGAAGGTGGGTCTGGTTGGATTGTTGAACACCTGCATTTCAATTCGTTCTTTAACAGGGATGTCCATGTGGATCGAGTCGTTGGAGGTCTGCGGGCAGAAGTGTGCCTTTGTTTTGTTTCGCCAGACCCCGTGGAAGAAATGCGTTACGGTTTTTCTGGAGGTGGCATTGTCCTTATAGCTTTCTTGCAGGAGGATCAGCCAAGCAAGGCAGGAGCCATGAACTGAGAAGGGTGAGGGGATGAATGGTATCGAGTGTCCAGTGGCGTGGGGTAGCAACCCACAGATCCAACAATTGGTGGCATTGGTGGCGAGATTGTGCTGGTGAAGGAGCTGTACGAAAGAGTTATTCCAAAACTCCTTTCGTCTCTCTCTGAGTTGAGGAGAGAGCGAAATCAGATAATGTTCCTTCATGGTGGTAGGCTGAGCAGTGGTCAGGAATGTTACGTGAGCAGGTGCATTTTCTTCCACAATCCAGAGTGTGGTCATGAGGAGAAAGCAGAAAAGGATTGCGATGAAGAGTGCAATGGTCTTTGAGCTGTGGAGTCTGTCTGTACTTGGGTTTCTGTAGTGGGTATTTCCTGTTGCCTCCATCATCTTCTTATTTGGCGCTTCCATCATCTTCTTATCTGGCGCTTCCATCATCTTCTTATCTGGCGCTTCCATCATCTTCATTTTCAAGGTGCTCGGTAGTGGGCAGAACCACAGACTTAGTTTAGCTTCTCTCCAGGTAACCCTTGGTTGCTTTGGGTCACCGTTCTGAGATTCAACTTAGTTCGTGGTCTACTTAGCCGAAGCTCCCTCCTTTCGACGCAGGAAATACCCTTCTCTGGATGGCACAGTGGGATCAGAGAATTTTGAAAGTTCAAGTGCTTCGGTGTCAGGATAGCAGGTTAGCGATGGTCGGTCTTTGTTCAGGAGCTCTTCTTGGTTGTCGATGTTTTCCGTCGTGGCCAGGGTCGAGGAGACCTTCTTACAGTGGTGTGCGTGCAGCCAGTGCCGTTTCCCCTCCACACGAAGAGCCGTCTGGGTGGTGATCAACACTTGCCAGGGGCCCGTCCACCGGGGTTCCAAACTCTTCGACCGCTGAAAGTTCCTGATCAGCACGAAATCTCCAGGTTGGATGGCGTGACCCGGACCCCTGGAAGCATCGGGGATGGCCTGCTGCACCTGCTGATGAATGACAGACAGAGTTTCAGTCAATTTATACAGATAATCAGACATTAGGACGTCCGGGACGTCATGAATGGAAGTTGGTTTCGGTGCAGACCAGACACTCATGGGTCGACCGAAAACAACTTCATAAGGTGTCAAGTGATGTCGGGTGGGGGTGGAACGCATCGATAGCAATGCCAGTGGGAGGGCGTCTGGCCATTTCAGACCCGTGGTAGCCACTATCTTGGCCAGTTTAAGCTTTAGTGTGGCATTGTGTCGTTCAACAAGTCCAGCAGACTGGGGGTGGAAGACTGCGTGAAATTTCTGCTTGATGCCCAACCCCTTTAAGATGAACTGGATGACTTCGGCTATGAAGTGGGGGCCATTATCGCTCCATAAAATACGACAAAGGCCGTAACGGGGGAAAAACTCCTTTAACAGTACTTTTGCAGTGGCCGTAGCAGTGTTGTCACGGGTTGGATATGCTTCCACCCATTTGCTAAATGCGCACACCACGACAAGTACATATTTCAGGCCTTGGCACCTGTCTAGCTGGATGTAGTCCATCTGCAGGACTTCAAATGGGTGATTTGGGACCCCAAATCCTCCCCGGGGTACTACAGTTCCTTTCCCGGGGTTGTGTTGCAGGCATATCAAGCATTGTTGGACCAGACGTTTGGCGGAATCTGTGATTTTATCATTGTGCCAAACTCTGGAGACAAGTTCAATCATGGGGGCTGATCCTATGTGGGCAGGGGAGTGTGCCATAGCCAGTATGGGAATCAGGTATGAGTCAGGTAGCAACCATTTGTTTGTGTCTTTTGTCCGCCAGCAGCCTTCATCATCTTTTAATCCCACCCGTGTCCATTCAGTCAGCTCGTGTTGTGTGCTAGCCGTTTGAATGTCTTTAATAGTGTCCCTAGCGTCAGTCCATTTTTCTGCTTGTGACCTGGTCACGTACATATGTGTTGTCGTCCTATTTTCAGCTGTCGTTCGGGCCGTGATGTCGGCTAGCGCATTTCCCTGCCCAATGATGTCTGTCACCTTTTTGTGTGCCTGGCATTTGACGACTGCAAGCTTTTTGGGGAGAAGGACAGCTTCGATCAAGGCGGAGACTAGATCCCCGTGCAAAATGGGGGTGCCGTGTGAGGTCAAGAATCCCCTTTCCCTCCAAAGGAGCCCAAAGTGGTGGACCACCCCGAAGGCATACTGGCTGTCGGTGTAAATGTTCGCTGTGGTTCCTGCTGCCAGAATGCAGGCTCGTGTCAGGGCGATCAGTTCTGCTGCCTGGGCAGATCGTTGCGCGATGCGGGCTGTCTCGACTACAGTTCGAGCCGTGGTGACTGCATAGGCAGCGGAAGTGGTGCCATCGGGGAGTTTGATGCAAGAACCGTCCACCCACAGCTCCCCGTCAGGGTCAGGGAAAGCCGTGTCTCTGAGGTCAACCCTACTTCTAGTCTGTTCGTCCGTAAGAGTCACACAGTCATGTACAGGGTGCACATTGGGATCGTTCTCTGGCAAGGGTAACAGAGTTGCCGGGTTCAGTGTGGTGCATCTTTTCAGGGTGATATGGGGTGCAAGCAAAGTCAGTTCGTATCCAGTCAATCGTGCACTCGTCAGGTGTTGCGTCTTGGTTTGGTTCAGGAGGGTGTCAACTGCATGGGGTACCAGTACCGTGAGGGAATTCGAGAGTACGATCCCCTCACTCTGTCGGATAGAGATTGCAGCAGCAGCTACAGCTCGAAGGCAGGCAGGCAAGGCTCTGGCTACAGGGTCAAGAGTGGCAGAGAAGTAAGCGCACGGTCGTTGCTTTGGGCTAATGGCCTGGGTCAGGACAGATAAAGCGCACCCCTCCCTTTCGTGAGTGTAAAGGGAGAAGGGCTTTTTGTAATCAGGGGTACCTAGGACAGGGGCCGAACAAAGGGCATCTCGTAGTTCCGTGAAGGAGGTTTGACATTCAGGGGTCCAAGGGAGTGGGAAGGGGACGTCTTTACCTAGCAGAGAAAGCAGCGGTTTCACAACGAGGCTAAAGTTTGGTAACCACTGTCGGCAGAAGGAGGTGAGGCCTAGTAGGGAGCGAACCTGTTTCTGGGTCTTAGGGACAGGAGTTTCGAGAATGGTTTGGATTCGATCAGGAGTGAGTTTCCTTCCTTCTTTGGACAAGAGGTGGCCTAGGTAAGTGACCTGGGGTTGGCAGAATTGCAACTTCTTCTTGGAGACCTTGTGGCCATTTTCCGCAAGGAAGTGCAGGAGTTGAATGGTGGCTGTAACTGCTAATGGAGTGGTGTCGGCTGCCAAAAGGATGTCATCGACATATTGCACTAACACCACTCCATCGGGTAACTGGACTTGATCCAGTTGTCTCTTGAGGGCCTGGCTGTAGATGCTAGGGCTTTCTGTGTAGCCCTGGGGTGCTCGGCAGAACCTATATGAGCGGGCTTTTAGGGTGAAGCCGAAGAGATATCGGCTGTCTGGGTGGATGGGGATGGAAAAGAATGCGTTTTTGAGGTCAATGACAGTGAAGGTGGTGGCAGTAGAAGGAATCAAAGTCAGGATGGTGGTGATGTCTGAGACCACAGGGTACTGGGGTACCACCACTTTGTTGATCTCTCGAAGGTCAATGATAAAACGGTATGCTTTCTCATCTCCCTTTCCTTGTTTCTTGATGATGGGCAAGATAGGGCTGTTGCAAACGTTGCTAACCACTTCCTCTACCACTCCTGCGTCTATTAGTGACTGAATAATCTTTACCAATGCCTTCTCGCCCTCGGGCGATATCCGATATTGTGGAAGTTTTGGGAGTGTTGCGTCTGGTCGGACAGTAATGTGCACTGGGTCAATCAACATGCGCCCTACGTCCGAATCCGCCTTGGCCCACAGATACGGAGGCAGAGTGTCAAGCAGGGATGTGTCAACGTCGGTGATGGAAAACATGCGTCGGGGAGGGCAATGTCTAAGCAGAACGGGGTTGTCGTAAAGGAAAACTCGAACTCCGTCTTGAGAACATCTGATCGTCGCTCGGAAGTGTTTCAATAAGTCAAGTCCCATAATGGCGTCAGGGCTATTGGAGGAAAGTAAAAACGTGGTGTCAGTGGTGTTGTTTTCTACGTCAAAGAGGATCGGGGCGGACAAAGGGTTAGTGGAGGGCGTTCCATCGAAACCTGTCGATGTTATAAGTGAGCCAGACAAGGGTGCCCTTGGAATCAGTCGTTTAGATAACGCGCTACGTGTTGCGCCAGTGTCTACCAGAAATGGAGACTTGGTACCCAGGACCTTAGCAGTGACGTAAGGGCCTTGCTGGTCAACATAGAGCTCGACTGGATCCCTCCCTTGCCCTTGGCAGTCCTATGCAAAGTTGTGGGCGTCATCGTAGTCAGATTGCTGGTATTGGTTCTGTCTGGGTCGATCAAATGTATTTGGTCTGCCTGATCTGTCGTTAGTCGTGTCATTTGGGGGCCCTCGCTGTTGTCCCTTATTTCTCTGTCCACTTGCTATGTCCTTGGGGTCTTTGTTTCTGATTATTTCCAGAAGAACGGGGCACTGGGATTTCCAATGGCCAGTTCCTTTGCAGAAAGCACACTGGTCCTCTCTAAGGTCTGTACGTCCACTGTGGGGAGTCAAGGTGCGGTCCTGGGGAAATGCAGCCTTAGGGGCGTTCGTCTGATAGTTTCCCCGGTATTGGTCTCGCCCTATAGTCACCCCTTGCAGTTGGGCCATCATCACCCTCTCTTTCAAGTCCTTCTTCTTTTTCTCTGTTGCCCTATCATTTTCATTTTTCTGATGTTCATAATATTGGGCCATCTGGAGGATAGCCGTAGGTTTGGAGGCTGCCCAACTACTCTCGCTGGCCTGCAGTTTCTGGGAGACCTCCGATGACAGACCCTTAACATAATTCTGGACAAACAGATGGTGTCCGGTTGCAGTGGTCATGTCCTGGCCGCTGTAATCGGAGAACACCGTTTCAAACCGGGAGAAGTATTCCGATACATCCTCCTGGGGTTTCTGGCGACAGGCTGTTACTATCGACCAGTCCACTTTCTTTTCTGGGATCAGGGTTTTTAATTTCTGTACGATTTTATCTGGAAGGTCTAGAATGGATTTCAAAGGCTTTTGTCCAGGTCCTCGTTGTTTATCGATGTTATCGAGTTGTGACCAGGTATGTCCAAACAGCTCAAGGTGGTCGACTTTCCGGATTTGCTTCCACACATCAGCTGGTAGACATAACCCGAAAAACAAGTCGATGTCAGCCAGGGTCATGATCGTTGAACCTAGGGCTGTACCCAATTCAGTGTAGAAGGCCGTGGGGTTTTTACGTAGGTCAGGCAGAGATTTCCGGAATGTCAGAATCTCTTGCCGGTCCCATGGCTGGTAGACCCAGTTGTACACTACCCTTCCTTTTGCATCTGGGTGGTTTGCATCATCGTTAGTCCCTGCACCTCGTGGAGGAACCCAGTAAGGGGCAGCCTCTCGTATCGGCATCATGGTGTTAGATTGCTCAGTTTGTGGCTCGGTCGCTACGGAGGTCGTGGGTTTAGTTCCCGATTCTCGTTCAGTGAGGTGGCGGAAAACCTCAAGCGTACGCGTAAGGAGGTCCGTCACATCACACTCGCCCTCATCCCCGATATCGACCTTCCGGTACAGAGTCGTTAGGCTCTCGGGACCTTTGTCTCGATATCGGTCCTCGTATGCGTTCAAGACATGGTAACACAGTCGTACGGTAAAATGTCGTCTGTGACTCCCGGTATACGAGTTAAACATATCCGTGATGTACTCTTCATCTTCCTTCCTTTCTACCAGTGTCCTTGCTATCTTGTCGATCCCTGTTCGCTCATCTTTGCTTAGTCTGTTTGTTCTTGCAGAACCAGCCCTTCGGGTCTCGGGGTCGCCTAACGTTGTCGTTTGTGTAGTATTTAATACAAGGGGTTCGGCCGGCACAGAGGCCATGGGGGCCGAAGCTGTGGCGCTACCTTCGTTTGTACCTGGGGGTGGTGGGTGCTGTGCTAAGGGTTGGGAAGGGGCATATGGAGGGGGCATGTAGATGGTCGGAGGACCTAACAGCAGATCATCGTTGGCTCGTTGTCTCGAGGGTAAATCGGGGTAGAGCATGGAGGACGTTCTAACCGGACACTGACTTGATGTTTCCATTTCTAGTTTCTGTTTGGCTTTCTCTCTTTCCTTAATCTCTCCTTCTAGTTTCTGAGCAGCTAGGTGGGCTGCTTTTCGCAGCTCTTTTCCCAACCTACTCTCAGTTTTCTTTTTACGTTGTTCTGTTTCTTTGCGCCACATGCCGAAACTATCAAGCATAGTGGGCGTTGTCTTGTTTTTACCAAGGGCTGTTTCTAGCGCATTTATTTTGTCATCATCGAAGGATCCTACCAGTGGCCACTGACTTTCTCGATCCTTTTTCGTATATTTATGCCACAGTTTGTTATAGGCTATAGCGATCAATCCATGCTTCATGAACATGTCCTTATTAGGGGTGCCTTCCAGTGGAGCCGGATGGTTCACCTCTAATAAGCGATCCGGGCTAAACAGGCTACCAATCAGTGGGGAGAAGACAGACATGACGGAGCACAACGGGGACAAAAAGTCAGCACTGCCTATCTTATCACTGCATGCAAAGACTAGACAGAATATTCCTATTCTACGTTGTTTGCAGGCAGTGAATACCTCATGAACCAATATCAAATAGTCAACGTTCGGTCAAAACAATTCAGTGGGAAGAATAAGTAGGCCCGCAAAGGTCTGCGTTACCTACCCTTTCACTATCTGTAAAAAGGGGGGAGGGGGGCTCTTTCCTGTTTGCAGACAGAGAATCTCCAGAAAACAGTCTGCGAACAATAGTTCAGTTTCAAATAATTAATCAGTGGGGGAGAAAGATAGGCGCGACGGTTGCATTACCTATCCTCCACTGCTTGCAAAGAGAGAGCCTGTTGTTTCTCCGTTTGCAGACAGTGGATCTCCAAATAAATTAACAAAGAGTAATACTAGTATTTTCTAAACAATTCAAATAATCATTTCGCAATTCGTCGTGTTTACACGACCTTACCCGGACCGCATGGACAGTTTCTTGTCTTCCGAATCCAGCGCCCGATCGTCCTCTTTTCTTCGTAATCCTCGCGGCACTCCTGATGGTTCCCAGTCAGGACCGTAGATCACTCGAGAGAGGTCTGTTCGGAACCAGTGAAGTTCGGATGATCGGCTGTCAGACGAGGGTCTATCGGACAGGTGCACTCCCGATCGTTGCAGTCATTCACTCTGTCGTCAGGACCTCTCCCACTGGATCCACGAGTCACTGATGGGCCCCACGTTTGGGACGCCAATTGTAAAAAGGTCAGGCTACCAACCAGAATAAAAGACCCTAAGTGTTGCCCGGCGGTGTCGCCTCTTAAACCCACAAGATATTAATCAATGAAGAGGCAGGCGCTGGAGACTGGAAGGCAGGAAACAAGGGTTTTATCCTCTCCGGAGGAGAACACATCAGTTCGGACAGCAAGTATCGTCACGAGGTGCTCTGGCCGCATCTCTGAGGCCTGGCCTCTTATACACATGTTTATGATCTTTATTGGAGGTTACACATGCTTGCAATGCTTTGAAGTATGAAAGGACATCCTCAGAATCTCCCCTCCAGGCCCGTTCCCACACACATTTACAGTTGAAGTCCCCACCCCGGTCACAATAGGTGATGATTGTCGCGCAGCTGGACATTCCGCCGATTCACGGGATGTGTGGGGTTGATCGGATATCATAGGGTGGGGGCTTTGATCAATTCGAGGGTCCTTTAATGGGGAGGCTTCCTACTGTACGGGGGGGGCAATAAACAGTATCCGCAGAGCCAGGTGGCGGCCTGGGAACGAGGAAGACAAACGGGCACACAGGAAAAGGGGTTTGTATCAAAGGGTCTGGGACCATGAAAGGAACGAAGGGAGGTGTCGCGCTGGGAACAGGATGGGGTTCTGAGGCAGAGCTGCGCTGAAGTGGGGTTTACGACTCAGGGCATGTGAGAGCGGGGGGGTTGTCAGCGCGCGGGGGGATGCCTGCGAGGTTGAGGGAGAGAGACGCGCTGGCTATCAGCGAGGGGCAGGGAGGCCATGGTGCTCAAAATGGCTGCCGCTTACGTGCACGAATGGGTTCAAGGAGAGCAAGATGGCGCCGATAATGTTGACGTTTGCAGCCTAACTTTTCACAAGCTGGCCAGGTAAGCGTTTGTGATCGACTTTATGAATCCCCAAAGTGAGTGCTGGTGATCGTGACAAAGCGTGAATGGGTGCAGTTAAAATGTCTCGGTTTCCCTGTTGTGCAGAATTCTTCTCCCTGGCCCCCGTACGCCTCACCGTATTTATCCAAATTCTGTGACACTGGAAACTTTTCTGCAGTGAGTTCGCCTCTCCATGTAGTCACGGACTGATTTTGCAGCAGTGAATCACTGTCCTTGGGATGGGGGGGCCAGGAGCTTTTCCAATACCTTGGAGACGCAGAGCTGAAAAGCATTTGCCCATGATGCTCCAGCCACAACTTGAGGTGGGTCCCCCAAAGCGCGCCAGGGGCTAGCGCGCAAAATATCCACAATATATATATAATTGAATTCGTCTTCACCATATATATATATATATATATATATTCACTGAAAAAAACATAGGTTTCAGGCAGGTTGTAGTTAGGAATTAGTTTGAAATTCACTGAAAAAACCATAGGTTTCAGGGGTGTTATAGTTAGGACATTTCACTCATACAAAACCATTGAAATTTCTCTGTTATAGTTAGTTGTACTAACTGTAACTCTTGCGCCTGCAATCCACTGGTGATGATGTCACATATTACATCATTCATGACATGGTCAGTGGCATCACTAATGACATCGCATATGATGTCCGGAATCATGGTTCAGAGCCTCGCGCAGCACTGGCATACGTCAGGCTAGCCACTCCTCTTACGCTTCCAGAAAAAAACTAAAACGCAACATTGCCCAGATTTCCATTGTGGTGAAATCTTAGTTCCAGGTCTAGTTGTCAGAACAGCAAACACACACTCCCTCATGGCTGGTATACACCCACACCACACCCATCCAGCGCATCCGTCACTATACGTGACTGTACCAATAAAAAAGACGGGGCGCACGTGCTGTACGCCATTTTAGAGTTGCTCCCATCGCAAGCGCTATGATTGCCCATCCTGGTGGTTCGGACGCCTCATGTAGGTCCAAACCACCGAACAGGGGGCCCACCACCACGTGTGTGGCCTCTTTGGTTACTGAGTTAGTGGTACCGGAAGGACTGAGCGGGTGAAGAACCTGCGATGATGATGATGATGGGAGCACGAGTATGTCGTTAGCCATAGCGATATCAAGACTCAGCACCATAAGTGAGACTGCATGATGTAGAAAGTGTCCTGTCCACGAAAAGGTGAGCAGTGAGGCCTGGGAGTCGATGAGCTGCACCAGACTGGATACAAAAAAGCGCCGCAGGGATTTAGGCATACGCAGGCCTATATAGCATATCTTATTGCAGGTATATATTTTTTTTCTCCAATAGCAGAAACGTTTTTATAATCGGTCCAACGTCCGGAATATAAACTATACAAATAGTTGTTTTTAAATGCGAGAGGGAAGGTGTGTGAAAGGGCGATGTTATTCAACTCCACATTAAGATAGTAATAATTACCAATCATAACATCTTTCTTTTATCTTTTAGATGTAGAGCTTCAGGGTGCATTATGTCCCGGTACTGCTTTACCAGGTGCCATCACATGCCATAAAAGTGGAGTCAGGAAGCCAAAGCTGGCTATAAATCATTTATCATCATTTATTTTCACTACGCGGATGTTATTTTCTATGAGCCTACGATTGCCAAAGCCTCTGAAGAGAAGTTGGGACACTTTGAAACACATCAGGCATCCATGGCACATTGGACAGGCTGATCTCGTGGGGCAGCTATGGATTTAGCAGATCCATCAGCACACCGGAGCACATCTGGGGGCTATTAATGTTAAAGCAGTAACATTGCACGCTCCTTCTGGAGACAAAGGACACTACAAGGCCCATAATGCTCTGCTTGTCGCTGCAGAGCGTCCCATTTAGGTCATGCATTGGAGCATTTAAATGTGAGGGCGGTGTCCTATGCGCCTTCGATTTCCAAAGCCTCTGAAGAGTAGTGGGGACACTTTGAAACGTGTCATGCATCCATTGCACATTGGACTGCTTAAAGTCATTGCTGTGCTGACGAACTGTGTACCAAAAAGGCTCTTTATGTCCATGTTGCCGTTCGAGTGCTCCTTGTACTTTAAGTACCTGGAGCTTTGATAAATACGCGGCATACCCTGCCGCGAAGGAGCCCCCACCCCAGGATGTGGGGGCCACACGGTTTGCTATCGGGCAGGCCAATCTCGTGGGGCACCAACAGATTTAGCAGATCCGAGGTTGTCAAAACGCGTAACGTTTGAGGAATAAAGCTATCCGCTTTTTCAAAGGACTTTCGAGTGTGCGCCCTTATTTGAAGTATATTGTGGATATAAATATATTACATGACCATGACATCAGACAACCTACGTGGCCCATTACTTTTTCTTTTCTCAGTCCTCTCATGCCCTGAAAGTAATTCATCATCTTAATCCCTTGTCAACTACTCCATATCTTGTCTTTCACTTTGTCATTCCTCATTATCACTGGATACTGCCTCATCAGTGCCACATCAAATGAACACCTGCATATTCCACTCACCCCTCTTTGTAACACCACCAAATTGCTATTGACTTAGCTCACTGTGATAGTGCCATCCTCTGCAGTACCCAATTCTCAACTTCAAATGCTTGTGTTCACAACCTATCCTTATTTCATGCCTAATGTGAGAATTTTGTTGACCATCCATCACTCTTTTCCGAACATCCTCCAAACACAGGTTTTCCACACTGGACCTTTCCATCTAGTGGGACATTCTTTAGTACATGGTTTCCTTCTACAGAAAGGACAAAAAAGGTGTGACCCTACCCCTTCATGGATGAGTGTGGAGTATTCCTATAGCTTTTTAGCATTAGTTGTACCTCTTCTCTCCAGCTCAGATCATTTTGCAATATAATTTGCAAAATTAGATTCCACGCTGAACCTCTTTTAGGTTAGTATAATGAATACCTTTTATTTTGATTACTAATTCATGTTGTACTAAGTAGTAGCTCATACTTTCATATCTCCTACTTATAGATATGTACCACTGATCCTGTTTGCTTTTACCAGTATACCTAAGTGGAAGAGGGAATTCTACAGGCAGTTTCCCCCTCGCATTATTAGTTGGGCTACAGTGTTGATTTTCTCCTACATGTTCATGGTAATAAATGTAACCGTTTCTTTACTACAGTAATCACATACGGACCATCCAACAAGAATATCCATGCTTGATGCGTGTTGATGCAGTGTCTTCCCTTCTACCTTTCATTGTTTTGTTTCCCATCTTCTCCAATTCTACAGTGTGACCCATGACACTGTTGGGCTGACATTAGTGGGTGTGGGAAGTTGAGACCTATCTTCAGATCTTGCATCTCGCTCCTGCGGAAACAACAGGTCAGAATTACAGAACGCGAAAACCATGTTTCTGGGCGAGATGGAAGAATGTCAGAAAACTCTACAACCGCAAGCTCTTGAATTGTGTCACTCTCACACGTTATTGGGACACCCAGGTTACTAGAAAACCATAGAGGGACTTCTATAGGCAGTTTCCCCCTCACATTATTAGTTGGGCCTCAGTGTTGAATTCCTCCTACATGCTCATGGTAAAACATATAACCTTATCTTCACTTCAGGAATCACATAAGGACCATCCAATAAGAATTTCCATACCTGATGCATGTTGATGCCATGTCTTCCCTTCTCCCTTTCTTAGTTTTTTCCCCCTCTTACTCAAATTTACTGTGTTAGCCTTGACACTGTTGGGCTGACATTGGTGGGTGTGGGAAGTTGGGACCTATCTTTAGATCTAGCATCTCGCTTCTGCGGAAACAACAGGGTAGAGTTACAATTACTACAAGTACAAGTGATCAGGGAAGCCATTATAAAGCATGTCTGGACATTGGTGAAAATGGCTTCCCTGACAATAGGGATGTTTGGTATTGAACATCTCGTATTAATAAACCGGTACTGAGCCAATGTCTTATTTAGTAAAACATGCACCCAGAGGGCACCTTGGAGGTGCCCCCTGTAAACCTACCAGCTACTGGTGTGCTGACTGACTGGTGTTAACCAGGCTGACACCAGTAATAGGTTTCTGACCCCCAAGGGTGAGGGCCCTTGCTCTCAGGGGTCATATACCAGGCCTGCTCACGCAGAGGGTATGTTAACCCTTTTCTCACAGGAGCGCCTTCAGATTAGCATTCAAAGCATTCAAAGGGCCTCCCGCCTTTGGCATGTGAATCTGGTTTCTCTCACATGAGATGAAGCTGACCCCCCTTTGTCCAGAGCCATTTGGCACCTGGTTAGGCAAGAACATTAATTAACTAGTCTGAAAGGCTTGACCCTCCTTCTGCTAGTGCCAACCTTAAGGTGGAAGTGAAGGCTACTTTTCAAAGTTAGCCATCTTGGTGATGGCAAAATCAGGAATTCTGGGACAGGGTTATAACCACCTCTCCCAGTGGTCATATAGGGGGCGTAGTGACCCAAAGGGTAGATAGCCCATTACCTTCTAACTTCCCTAATGCTCCTAAATTCAGTATTTAGGGGAGGCCCTGGCACCAGAGAAGCAGATCCTGCCGACCAAAAGAAGAAGAAGGGCCAAAGAGCCGAAAAGTAAGAACTGCAGAAGTAGCAACTGACTTGGAACCAGCCCTGCTGGCCTATTTGCCTATTCCTAACAGTTGCGCCAAAGTCATCTCACCCTGCAAGCTGTTGGTCTTCCAAAGCCTGAGAGGACTGACAGCACTTCTCCAAAGACACAGGAACTCCAGTGGAACAGTGGAGCTGTTCCCCTGCATCGTTCAGGTACCAAAGACTGAGCAGTGAGGCTCCCAAAATGGAAAACTTGAAACAGGAAAGCACCACTTCACTTGAGCCACCTAACTGAGCTAAAGTGGGCCAAGGGTGCCAATGTGGTCCCCAGATCCTCCAGACTCAAAGCCCAACTAGGGTCTCCTCACTTCGGACTTCCCAACGCCACCTGCAACATCTTTTTTAAGGCGCCATCTACCCCGACCGCTACCAGTGACAAAAACACGACGCCTAAGGACACTTCTGCACTGTCGCCTCTGCCCTATGGAGAAGAGGACCAAAGGTGTACCCCGTCCAGAGTATTGTAAGGTCTCAGCCTTCCTGTTGGTTCAGCCCGGCTGGCCTCCTGGTCTGTCATGGCAGCATCTGTACATGAAGACTGATCCCCATGGATTTGCAATTGGCATCCAACGCTGTTAAGCACCACTGCACCCGTCCACCCTCGTACCGCGGGAGGTGACCCGCTGGTGCTGCCTTGGACCTTGCCCCATTCTCACCTCAAGTCAAGACGGTTGTTCTCGTAAGTTGCTGCAAAGAACTCATATGCTGTATTTGTTTTTCCTTCCGTAGGATAACATTGCTGCCTCTCAAGAAATGCACCATCGACTGTTTAAATGAAAAACATACTTAACCAATCGTATTGATTATGGTGCCTAAACACATATAAAGATATGTTATTTTTATACATTGGTGTGGATCTCCTTATTGAGTTGTGCATCATTTATTGACTGTTGTGTGTATTTGCAGATGTTTCACACTCCTCTGATAAGCCGAAGACTGCTCGACAACACTACCCTCCTAAAAGAGCACATTGGCATTGCTTGAGCAAGCCCCTGTCACTGGTAAGGGAATGCCAGGACTCTTTGCACAGTATATCTTGTTTAGATATACTACATAAAGAGCTGGCTTCCTACTGAGGAAATAATCAGGGTTGGTTTCGCTGAAGTATCAGATTTAGGTGTCTCTGAATCTTTTTTATCCAGACACATTATTTTCCTTTCTGACCTATCCACCCATTTCATATTTGCTTGGTTAGCATTACGTTCTTTCACATAAACAGAAGTACTTTTAATTCCTATTGCTATTTGTATTGATCTATCCAATGTGGGTTCTTTTATGGCACTCATGTTTTCCTGAATTTTCATCTTACAATTCCGATTTATGAAATTATCACAATTATTTCCTCCTTGTAAATACTTGAATTTGCAAGAAGCAGCAGGCATTTGTAAAATGAAAACATACTGCTCCAATGCTTCACCATGAAGTTATGTCCTTGAAAAAAACGTGTTTTTCTCCACCACAGTACTTTTCTTCTGTAATTACTGGCAGGCACTCTCATAGCGAGTTAGTATTCATCGTCTCCACTTCCCTCCAAATCCATATCATCCTCATAATTTTGTTTCTTCATTGGGTGGTATTGGCAACTACTTCTATTTGTATACTTTCCTCACCTCAACACCCAAATTATACTATTACAAATCCAGCACAAACATTTCTCCACCCACTGCTTCCAAATAGGTCTCAAATGCCACCCTCCAGTCCTGCCACCTAATGGGCAGCTCTCCTGGACATTGCGTGAGCACTCGAAGAGCTACAACAGACTCCATGTCTCAAACTATTACTCCTAGCTAAAACAATCCCAATCAAAATAATAAACCATAGTTTAAAAATATAAAACTAAAATAATGAAAAAGTCAACATTATCAATATGGTTATTCTCCGAACAGATGTTAATCACGTTGTCTAGAATCAAGAAACTAAATCAACATAAGTAGTCCCGTTGAAAATAAAGTAGCTTCCCACCAAAGATGTAAAACAATTAAAGGGTGATATCAATCGGTGTAGGTAAGTCAACCTCACAACACGTGAGGCATATTAGAATGTTCATAAATTCTTTTTTATATTTCATTTAGTATTTTCCGTGGCTCACCCATTATTGCAAGAGCATTCAAGTGCTCCTCAATTTCTCTCTCATATATTTCCTTTTTCAGATATAGGCTACTCCATATTTTCTGGCGTTTCTAAATGGTAGCAGCCGAAACACTGTAAAGATCAATACTTTCAAAATGGCTCCCGAGGATTTGTAGATGTCACATTGTGTAGACATCAGTGCAATTTGCCACAGGCCCCATTGTGTTGTCTGACTAGTGCTGCCTGACCAACGCCGCTAAGAGATGCGTCATCAGCACGCAACAAAAGCGCCGACTCACCTGAACATATTTTGTGTCACATTCAGATAAGAACAACAAATCTTCCTACCAAGCACTCATCAATAACACTGGGATCTGGCAGCAGGGCCGGCCTTAGCCATGTGCAAGCTGTGCACCTGCACAGGGCCTCCAAACCCCATGGGGCCACTACGCCAATATATATCCTTAATATAATAATCCTCTGAGGATGGATACATATTTGGTTGGTGGCCCTTGGCAGGGATTTGGCGGCCTCCGGCTCTGTTCCACTTCCAAACACCCTGACCCCCCCTCTTCACTGACCTCTGCGCCTGCGTTCCTCCTGGTTCCCAATTGGCTTCTTTTTTTCCCTACCCCCGCTGGCCCGCTGGTACCTTCCTGAGCACCAGGGGCCTCCGCCCTGTCCGGACCCCTCGTCCGGGGCCCCCTACCTACGCTCCCTGCCCTGGGCCGCCATGAGCCTAGAGCCGCCCCTGCTGGCAGGGACTGTTAAGTTTCAGTTACCTCGTTTGGTCCCTCAATTGATTACGTTGAAGCGATCCTTGTTTACTCAGGTGCCCATTCATACTAATTGTATTTTGTAAAACAGCGCATGGTTCCCGAAGGCATCCCAGCGCTAGAGGCCGATGTTCATGAACTAAGTGCAGGTTTATGGGAACAGGAAGGTTTTTATGCACTTCCGGAAGACCAAGTGATTGGTTTCACATCGAATGTGGGGAGAGAATTCCACAACCTTGCTGCGTTATATGAAAAGAGGCGACCACCTGCACCATGCTGGTGACGGAACCACTCCGTCATCAGCTGCGGTCGCGCTGTGCTGATGACGGAGCGGTGCCATCACGGGCCGCTCGGCATGCCTGCGCGGCGCGGATTCCGCACCTGCGCTGAGCGTTCCATTGAGCGGGCATGGCCGTGACGGAACCGCTCCGTCATGAGCACAGCGCAACCGCGGCTGGTGACGGAGCGGTTCCGTCACCAGCATGCGCCCGCCCCCGCCCCGCGGCCGCCCCGCCCCCTTAGCACTGCAGCGGAATAGCCGCCGCAGTGAAGGGGTTAAAACTACAAGAGTATCTGATGAATTGATGCCACTGGTTAGAACCGTGAAACTCAAAATACGACCCGAGGGCCGCGTGCAGCCCTCCTGGCCTTTACATGCAGCCCCCTGGTCAACAGCAGCGCCTGGCTGCTAACTCAACTCAGCACTAACCTAGAAACAGACAAACGTGTATTTGAAGGTTAATTAAAGTTAAAGAAAGGAAGTAAATAGGGGGTCCTGCGCCCTGCTTAACTTTTTATACACACCTTTATTTTTAAAGACATCTTGCAGCATACGTGCAAAAGTATGATAAAGTCTCTTAAAAATTCTAAAGTATATTTCATTAACATGCAGAACTGTTTCGCCTTAGTACATTAGATTATATCAGTGCATTGCCAAGTATTTTTTAAAAGGGATAGTTTTCAAACATGAATTCTATAACATTCCTTCTTCCATGCCCCCCCCCACCCTGACAACAATGTCAATAGTGAACTAAGAGGTAAATCAGTTGTAATGTGCACTCTTTGAGTGGCCTTTGTTCCTATTATACATGAACAACCTCATAGTTTAATAAATCAAACACTGGAGAAAGTTTTGTACAGCACACATCCTAATGTCATGTATTTCAAGGTTCTCTTATATGTGAATATGAAGAAAGAGGAGGGAATGTGAAATAAAACAATTGCCTAGGATCTCACTATTTTGTTAAGTGGAGGAGCTGGGAGGAATCCCAGGTTTTCTGGTTACACATTGTGCAGTTCAGCCACCAGATGTATGTGCTTTGCTTTCCCTACACCCACCTTACTGCCAATCCCCCCACACCAATCCCCAGCCGCCACCATTCTGGTATCCGTGCGGCACTCAGCTACATCCCTGACCACACATTTTGGCACCTTGGAAAATGTTTGTGAGTATCCATGGGTTAGACGGTGGAAGCACAAGCAGAGATTGAAAAAGGTAATTATCCACTCACTTCCCTCGCCAAGATGGAACTACCCCCAATCCAAACATCCATATTTTAAAACCTATTCTAAAACGCTGAACATCTGACCCCTCCCATTTCTTACCTGTGTTTCCTAATGTTTGGAATACACTCATCAAAACTCCAACTTTTACTTTCAAAGTGTAACTTTGCTGAAGCAGAATTTCCATACTCGTGGTGGACCTCGAAAGTATGCACATCAACTCGGTCACACTTAGATATCCACTGCCTTCAACTTCAATGAGCCCCAGACTGCACAGTGTTCAAGCAGAGGCAGGAGGCTACTGGTTAGAACACCCTGTGCATGCTTCGACTCCCTATGCAGGAGAAAGTTTGGGAAAGAGTGAAATGTGCATGAAGTCTAGGGCACGAGTCGGGGGTACGCGCGGCTACATGGCGTCCACCCACTATTTTCACAGGGTAGAAGCCATCTACCCTGCTGAGAAGTAGTGGCCCACAGAAATATGCTGAACTTGTCCTGGTGTAATTTTGAGACACCTTGACACGTTCATCAGCTCTTGCACGTCGTTGCTTTCAATTCCCAGCAGCAGCGTGCAGGCAGCAAGGGGGCTTTTTTGCACCTCCAGCTGGGCAACGATAAAGACAGAAGTTAAGGGGGCCATCAGGCCTACTTTTGATCAAGTATGGGACTGGAAGCGACCTGGAACCTCAAAAATGCAAATGCACGTGCGGTGCGATGACACAAAAGCACACAGCTTGTTATCTCTTCACAGGTACTTAAAAGATGCATGCTTTTTACCTTGTTGTATATAAGTATCGGCAGCGTTCGACACAGTGTCGCACAAATGTCTGTTGAACATTCTCCGGAGCAAAGGAATACAAGACATAGCGTTGCAATGGATTGAATCCTTCCTGTCCAACCGCACCCAAGCAGTGCATATGGGCCAATTCCATTCTGAACCCCGTCCCATTGGCTGTGGAGTCCCACAAGGAGCTTCCCTAAGCCCCACTCTCTTTAATGCCTACGTATCATCTCTGGCTGACATCGGAAGAAAGTGGGGCATCGGCATTTGCTCATATGCCGACGACACGCAGCTGATGGTGACCTTGGATGAAAGATCGGAAAAATTAGAAACAACTAAAAACAAACTCCACAGCTGCCTCTCCGAAATGGCGGACTGGATGCGTAACCACTGCCTCAAGCTCAATGCCGGAAAATCCGAAATTCTATTGTTTGGAGGAGCCAAACTTTCGTGGAACGATTCTTGGTGGCCACCGTCATTGGGAACAGCCCCCGCCCCGAAACAATATGCCAGGAATCTGGGCATTATGATGGACGACGCACTATCCATGAAGGACCACGTGCGCACACTTTGGGGTAAGGGATTTGCAATCCTGAAACTCCTCGCTAAGATCTTCACATGGATCCCACTTGACTGTCGTCGTACGATCACCCAGGCCCTTCTAGTCAGCCGCCTGGACTATGGCAATGCTCTGTTCGAAGGAATGAACGAGCAGTTGTTCTCCCGCCTTCAGGTTCTGCAAAACCAGGCTGCCAAGCTGGTATGTAACAAAGGCAAACGAGACTCTGCATCGGCATGTCTAAAACAACTCCATTGGCTGCCGATGCGCCAGCGCGCCACATTCAAACTACTTTGTCATGCGCACAAAGCCCTCCATAAAACAGGCCCTACAATCCTGCAAGGGAAAATTGAATTTTATATTCCAAACAGGAACCTAAGATCCATTAACTCAGCCCTAGCAAAACCCAAGCGTATTTACAAAACAAGAACAGGAGGACGAGCCTTCTCGCACCTGGCGGCCAAACGATGGAATGAACTACCGATGGATCTGAGACACACTGTGAACCTTCTTTCATTCCGGCAAAAACTCAAAACACATCTCTTTCCCAAATACTAACCCCCCCTGCTCAAACCTCAGCAGCCCTTTCTTATTCAGCGCCTTGATATCCCCTGGGATGAATGCTGCGCTCTACAAATACCACAAATAAAAAAATAAAAAAAAGTACATGCACTGTAAAAATGTCAGCTGGGTTGGTCTGTCTCAGTATTTACACAAATAACAATTTAAATAGCACTGTTTTATTTCTTTTCTAGCGCTACTCATCCCAATGCAGAGTGTTAGAGCACTTTACATAACATGTACATTATCCATTCCAAGTAAATCATATAAGTGTGTAAATTAATATACAAGATGTGTTACATAAGACAGTCAGGGTTACAAGGTGTAGGAGTCAAAAACCCTCCATAGCGCACTGTGGTCTACTAGAAGGATTACAATTTATTAACTGCAAGTAACAAAATGATCTGTGTTCAAGCAGTAATCCACTTATCTATCTCCATAAAATAGAAATCTGTGATCTGCATGTTACATGATATGCTTTGCAGGAGACAACTTTAAAAAAAAACCTTATTTTATTGCATTTTCAGTTGGCATATGTTATAACATACACATATCAGAGCATCACTACCAGTGAGGTCACTTTCCTGTGATGCCACGTGGAATGTCACGCGTCGTGATGTTATGTGCTTTGATGTCACTTGCATACTGCCTAACTTGGTCAGTCTCCCCACTTCTTTTTTTAGGACTTGTGCCCAGATGCAGTCCAATGTTATGACATTACGAGGCAGAGCGTGTATATCGAACAAACAAACCGAGCAACTACGTTCTTATTAATTGGGTTTTTATGGGTGCAATTTATGTTCAAAGTGGTATACATGCAAGTAAAATAGCTTAGTGCGTCAAACTCACCTGTTATCAGTAAGTCAGAATCCTGGTAAAGCCATTCAGCCTTTCATTTTTCAGGAGTAGATAAAGGGGTACCATTAAAACCTGTAACAGTAACACTTGTAATCTACAATGCTCAAAGTGACAGAAGTATGCTGTGGCCCGATATATAAGAACTGGGAGTCTATAATCCCCCTATAAAACACTGTATTTTCTTTTCTTATTACAAGCATGTTCTGATGGCAGAACGCACCTGTGATGAAAATGTCGGCCTAGCCGCTTGCAATAACTTAGGACATAAGAGTAGTCACACCAGAGTGTCACCCTCTCTTACTGGCATTGGATAAGGATTTCCATTTTCTCCCCATTGTGGCCTTCTATCTGTAGGAGAGAGCTATGCCATCTGACGGGTACTGTAATGAGAGCGGGCATGACTGCCCCACTGGCCTATCTAAGCTTTCAACAAGGCCATATGTCAGAATAATGGGCACAGAAATATTGTGTCCAAAATATTGTCTTAAAAATACCTTATCAGAGTTTAGAATACAAATTCTACCCCCAATTGGAAGCTCTTTTCGTAAACAATATTTAGGGCAGAGATGCAATCTAAATGCATTCATGTCTGCACCCAGAAGGTCTGTCACTAGTGAATTTAGTGAGAGCAGCGGCTGGATTGACGTGGGTACAAGGGGCTGACAAGCTCCCATTCAGCAAAGAATTTGCAGATTTAGCGAAAGAAACCAATCAGGAGTAATGATGTTCTTGCTGCAAATGGAGCGTGAGTCCCAGAGACCAGGGAAGCAGATGGAGGAAGGTTAGGAGTGTTAATAGGGTAGTGTAGATTAGTAGGGGAGGAAGAGCGCGCGCTCAAATGATGAGAGGTGCAAATGAACAATTCATAAAACAACACTAGGCTTGAAAAAAACAGAATGTGCTACAGAAGATGCCAGAGACAACTACTGAAGTATGACAATGGTTGCAGTTGTTCTTTGAGCTGCAATAGAAGCATGGAGGGGGGAGGAGCCGTCCTGCAGGTTCCTTCGGTGACCATCCTGCTCCTCGCAGAAGCGGCCGCTCCCCTCACCTTCCCCTCCTGCTGGTATCACTGGTATTGTGCAGCGCTCGAGAACGGTGGTCATTTGGACTCCTGGCACTTTAATTTCAATTGATTCTGTTCAGCGCTCGTGTCCTGTGCTCAGTTGTACTCCAGGCGCTATTCTTAGAATTGACTGTGCAGCGCTCGTGACCTGTGCGCTTTAGTGCCTCTGCAAGTGCTTTAATTAATTATTTCACGCAGCGCTCAATAACGCTACTTGCCTCGCATTTGTTTCTGCTAGCGCTTTTATTGTTGTGCACCTCGAGATTGCTGTCGGAGCTTTGCTGATCTGTTTGTTTACTGTGTTTACTGTGCAGCCATTTTGTCTGGACCCCTTGCAGACCCTCCCTGCACCTAGACCCCGCCTCCCAGCTGACCCTCCCACGCTCCGCCCCCCTCCACTCGCCATTTATGTCTGATGTCCCAACGCGCAGCGTCCACGCGCTACGGCCACGCCGAAGGTGCGCCAAAGGTAAGCCCGTCTACGCCCGTCCGCGCCTGGACCGCGCCCAGCGCCAGACCCCCCGGTCCTCGTACCACCCACCTCCCCCACATTACTTACGGCGCCGCCACCCTCCTAGCCCTTAACCCCGGCCGACTCCCCCACTGCGTCCAAGCCACTCCTGGACACATCCATGGTCCCTTTTCCTGCAAATCCTGCAAGTTCGACGGCAGCAAGATCAACTCCACATCCACGGACACAAAACAGATATCTGACCCCAACCACCTAAAATGCATCCTGCTCAACACCCGCTCAGTCCACAGACACGCCATCGAACTTTGGAATCTTCTAGACACCATCTCTCCTGACGTCGCCTTCTTGACAGAAACATGGATGAACGCCTCCTCAGCCCCAGACATCACCATTGCCATCCCGGAAGGATACAAGATCATCCGTAAGGACCGCACCGACCAAACAGGAGGAGGCATCGCTATCGTCCATAAGAACTCCATCCGCATCTCTACCAGCTCAGACGTCAACCTCGCTAGCGCCGAACACCTTCACTTCCAGATCCACACCGACCCCAAGACCACACTCAGAGGCACTCTCCTCTACAGACCTCCAGGACCCCGAGCAAAATTCAGCGACGTTATCACTGACTTCATCACCCCACACGCCCTCCCCTCCGAGGAATACATCCTACTGGGAGACCTCAACTTTCATTTGGAAAAGAGCAACGACAGCAACACCACCTCCCTTCATCGCAGGTCACACACTCGACCCCATCTTCACTTCCAGCAAACATGTCTCCTTCAGTCACACCACTACCCTCCAGTGGACGGACCACAGCTGCGTCCACTTTACCTACAACAAGACCCCTACCAACAACCATCCTCAACCCACTCTGCGTAGAAACTGGAACAAAATCACCATCGACCACATCTCCTCATCGCTTCTTCAAAACCCCCTTGCCCACTCCTCACACCCCGACCAAGCAGCGATTAACCTCACCCAATGGCTATCCAACAGCGCCAACATCCTAGCACCGCCGAAAAAACGCCAAATCAAACTTGGCAGCAAAAACGCTTCATGGTTCAACGATGATCTTAAGAAATCGAAGAAACTCTGTCGCTCCCTCGAGAAGGCCTGGAAAAAAGACCCAAACACCAGCACCAGGGACGCCTTCAAAAACGCCACCCGCATACACCACCAACTAATCCGATCTGCTAAGAAAGCCGCTTTCCAAGACCGACTAGACAACAACGCCCACAACAGCAAGGAACTATTCAACATCATCAAAGAATTCACCAACCCCTCAGCCAACTCCAATGATATCACCCCCTCTCAAGCTCTCTGCGACTCCCTAGCCTCGTTCTTCCACAACAAAATCGCAGACATCCACAACAGCTTCGACAACCAATCCGGAGACCATCCCACCCAATCTTCTGCCGTACCTTCACCCCCCTTGAACATCCTTAACGACTGGAACCCAATCTCCACCGAGGACACCATCCGCCTGATGAACTCCATCCACTCAGGATCCCCCACAGACCCGTGCCCTCACCACATCTTCAACAAAGCTGACTCCATCATAGCACCACACCTCCGAGATGTCATCAACTGCTCCCTCAACTCCGCCACCTTCCCGGAAAGCTGGAAACACGCCGAACTCAGCGCCCTTCTGAAAAAACCCACAGCGGACCCCACCGAACTCAAAAACTACCGCCCCATCTCGCTCCTTCCATACCCGGCCAAAGTCATCGAGAAAGCCGTCAATAACCAGCTCGCCGCCTTCCTCGAAACCAACAAATCCCTCGACTCCTCACAATCCGGCTTCCGAGCCAAACACAGCACGGAGACCGCCCTCATCGCAGCAACAGACGACATTCGTACTCTACTGGACAATGGAGACACAGTCGCCCTCATCCTCCTAGACCTATCAGCAGCCTTCGACACAGTCTGCCATAGCACTCTTCTACAGCGCCTCAAAAACATCGGGATCCAAGGAAAAGCACTGGAATGGATCACCTCATTCCTCACCGGAAGAACCCAGAGAGTCCGCCTCCCACCATTCAAATCCGAGGCTACTGAAGTCATCTGCGGCGTACCCCAAGGTTCCTCACTCAGCCCCACCCTCTTCAACGTATACATGAGCCCCCTCGCGACCATCGCTCGCCAACACAACCTCAACATCATCTCCTACGCAGATGACACCCAACTGATCCTCTCACTCACCAAAGACCCAAACACCGCCAAAACCAACCTACATGAAGGTATGAAAGAAGTAGCAGAGTGGATGAAGCACAGCCGTCTGAAACTGAACTCAGACAAAACAGAAGTCCTTATCTTAGGCACCTCCCCCTCCGCTTGGGACGACTCTTGGTGGCCAGAGGCCCTTGGAAAAGCACCCATCCCGACGGACCACGCACGGAACCTGGGCATCATCCTGGACTCCTCACTCTCTATGAACAGACAAGTCAACGCAGTCTCATCTTCATGCTTCAACATCCATGCTCAAAAAAACATTTCGCTGGATCCCCACCGAAACCAGAAAAACAGTCACCCATGCACTGGTTACAAGTCGCCTGGACTACGGAAACACCCTATACGCCGGTATCACCGCAAAACTCCAGAAAAAACTCCAACGCATCCAGAACGCATCAGCCAGACTCATACTAGACATCCCGCGTAAAGACCATATCTCTAGCCACCTGAAAAACCTCCACTGGCTCCCCGTCAATAAGAGGATTACTTTCCGCCTCCTAACCCACGCTCACAAAGCACTCTACGAACTCGGACCCGAATGCCTCAACACACGACTTTCCTTCTACACCCCCCCTCGCCAGCTACGATCTTCCAACCAAGCCCTTGCGACCATTCCTCGCATCAATAAAACCACCATGGGAGGTAGATCCTTCTCCTACCTCGCAGCTAAAACATGGAACTCACTCCCCACTCACCTACGTCTCACTCAGAACCACCTAGCATTCAGAAAGCAACTTAAAACCTGGATATTCGACAAGTAATTCCCATCCCTTCCTCAAGCGCCTTGAGACCCTCTGGGTATGTAGCGCGCTATATAAATTTTTGACTTGACTTGACTTCGGCAAGGTTAGGATATGCTGGCCTTACGAGACGTAAAGAAACACCTGGTGGGCTAATGATCATGATGTTGCTTACAGGGCAGATGGTCTTAGGGATCCTTTCCTTAGCGGTGGTCCCTGAGTGACAGGTGAGGAAAGCTCCAGGCTCTATTGACAGCCCTATTGGCTTACACTTCTGTGCACTTATGGATGCAAGCGTCACCATCTTTCCCTGTGACCTTCTGCAGTACTTACGTTCCTGTACACGTATCACTGATGCAGGCTTTGGCCCTAACAGGCACTGGGGTTAGTTAGCAGACATTGTGCAGTATCTTGGGCGTTGTTGATGATACGTAATTAAGAATGTTGAGGGTCAGAGTTCGCTCTATGTAGACCGTTGGAATATTTAGTTTAGTACTTAGTCAGTTCAAGCTGGTCCTTGGTTGCTTTTGGGCACAGGGCGGCACGTTTGCCCTGTGATTCTCTAAATATGATTCATGCCCAGGCATTAGAGAATTGCAGCTCTTTTTCTGAGAACCATCACAGCACAGTTGTGGACACGTGTGCCACGGTCCACTCAGGACCTTCACAGGGCGCTACCCATCTTATGCCCCTTTGCAATTTTGATCCTGGTTTTAGAATTCTGTTCTGAGGTAGTTCCACACTCCTTGCCCGAGGTGTCTGAGGTGTTTACTACAAGTTGGGGTTTTGGATTGTAAAACAATCAATCCCACATCAAGTGGCCCCAAGGATTCATCAGTCGTCATCCTTAGTGGAACCCGGGGTGTGTTCCAGCTTCTCTTTTACACTGCATGCAGTGGGACGCGGTGTGTGACTCAGCTACCAAAGATAACTGTGGTACACAGTGTGTGTTCCAGTCTCAACACCATGGCAGTAGAAGTGTGCCACTATGTGTAAGGCATGCCTTCCAGCATCCCAACCTCACTACTGTGCACACTGGGGGCAACGCTACATGTGCATGACAATCTTCTACCAACCTTTAGAGTCCTTTTTATTTGGCATCCTTTGGAGGGCATATCCATGCATCGATGACACTTACACCAATATACACAGAAAGTTGTGTGTATAACCTGTTGAGATACTGTATTTTTGCTAGAGACTTCAGCTCAGAGGTGATATGCACAACTTGCAGATGTAAGCCACATTTGGGCAGGAAGGTTGTGGAAAGCAATAGTTCCGGGGTTAGAATACCCTTTTAAGTCTGTGCAAACCTATTAACTTGCATGTTTTATGGGGTTTCAACAACTCTTCTCTAATCTTTTCCCATAGGGAGAAATGTTGGACATCAGACATAGACCTTCTTCCAGAGTTGGGAATAAAGTGATGGAGGATAAGTGAACTTGCAAACACACAGGGGCATATTAGCAATCTCCTGCGATAATTATCGCTCAGCGCATTGAGGTTCTGTGATTCTCGAACCGGACTCCATTTTGTTTGAGTTGTTCGTGACGCCATTTTGTGTTGCCCTCACGTAGGCCTATGGAGGTAACCAAACGAACAAAGTTGCATGGGCTTCGTTGTTCATGTAAGTATTAACTAGGCCTTTTCTGACTTGTGAGTGAACTGTAGGACGCTGACCCCGTCACCTGAAACTGACCCTTTGCGAAGCCAATTTCTCTAGCTGATCGTTATCTGAAATTGCCAATCAATGTTCAGGAGATCGTTAACTTTAGTTTCCTTGTACATATCTTATCCTATTCAGCATCTGAACTATTTCCTTTTCTTATGACTTTTCATTACATGGGTAGTGCTTTCAATTATGGGTTTGTCCGACTTGTAGAAATTGAATTTGGGACATTCCTAATAATTAACTTGTGGGTTGGTACGATGTAAATTGAGCTTTTTGGAATGTGATAATGTGTGCGAAAATGTATTTCATTCGTCAGTATTTGTCGCAGTGGGTGTGCATTTATAATGAGTAAAATGCACATAAAAAGAGATGTCTTGCTCTACGAAAATTGAGAGGTTTCCTGAGTTGTACACCATGTTGTATTGCTGGGATTACTGTTACTAGCTGCAGCTAATAAATTTGATCTTTGACGCCATCCAGAAGTATTCCGTGTCTCTGTATACCAAGACAGGAGAACCCGAAGACTTTGGACGTGCCCCTGGCGCCGCTGGGTTCTAAAAACCCGGTTCTTCAGTTGGCGCCCAACGGCGGGGCGACTTCAGCGGTACCGGTCCAAGCCCGAGGATCGTGAGGAGCCCCGTGAGGAAATTCTGGAGGAAGGCCAACTACTTCATCGACCCCTGCATGTGGACGTGGACCGAAAGTTTTTACTGCGAGGCCTCCCGCTTTCCGACGGCTACGAAGGACTGCTGTCCTGACTGTCGCCCTGTCTTGGACCCTCGATTGATGCTTTGCAGAGCGAGACGATAGACGGTCTTCTGGTGGCATGACAGATATTTTGGTTAAGTATAAGTGGGTCGCTCCCACGACTTTGTTTTGTTTATTGGTTTTGATTCGGTTATTGCAATAGTCGAAGCCGAGGAGCTCGTATATTTACGAGTGTATTGATAGTTGATATCCCTTGAAGTTTGAAGCTAGACTAGTGAGCTATAACATGCCTGGTCTTAGCAAATTTGGGAAATGGTTTAGTTGTGGTTGCAACAGGGATTCCCGATTGGAGGATTTGTGTCCGATACCTCCAGTTGGAACTCCGACTTATGAGCTCTATTCAAAACACGGAGTGGGTCCTATTACTTATAATGAAGTATGGGTTCGCTATACGAAGAAAGATGGTGTTTTACGATGGCCCCAACATGGTAGTTTCGAATTAAATATTTTAGATAATTTGGAAGTTGCGCTATTTAAGAAGAAAGCCCGGCCGGCAATGTTTGACTCTTTCCGCCTTTGGCGTAAGGAAGCCAAACAGCGAGAAATTAAGCAAGCAAAGAGAGATGGGAAAGATAAGAATATGTCAGTACTACAAGCTGCTAGGCAGTTTAAAGTAGATGAAGAAGATCGAGTGAGTGAAGTCTCAGATAGACAACGTTGCATGGCCATTGATAAATGTTATCCGGCCTTGCCACCTTCCCTTTCCAAAGTGACTGTAGAATCTGAAAAAGATCATTTGATGTCTCATTTACTGAGATTACCACCCCCTTATGTGCAGGGTGCTACTGCACCTCCATTACCCCCAGTTGTTGCACCCTTTGTTGTTCAGCCCCCTGCTGTTGTTCAGCCACCCGTTTCTTCACAGATGGTTCTCCCTCCTACGGTGCAGCCCCCTCTAGGGTCGCCAGCTTTACTATCAGCTTTGCCTCAAGCTCCTGTACCTCACATTCCTGTATCTCCGACTCCTGCTACTTCTGTCCCTATGTTTTCGTCACCTCAAAACACTCTTTCTCCTGTCCTGGCAACTCCTTCTCCTTCTGTTCGACAAAGAATGACTGAGACTGTTGCTGGTCTTTTGTCTCCACTTTTTGGGTCACTAAATATGACCCCTGTTTTGGAACATAAGCAGAGTCGTAGTCAGTTTCCTGGTACCGAAGAGCGGGCAGTGTTGGATCTCTTGGCTCGTAGATGGATTTTAAATGCTTCCAGGTATAATTTACAAGCGGTTATGGATGTTTTCTTACAGTGGGAGCCGCCTAAGCAAAGGTATGTTTTTGATGCAATGTGTACTTTTCTCCGGCAGGAATGGGAAGATAATGAGTTTGGTCCGATTCCGCAGGAAGTGCTTGATGTTCAGTCCGAATTTGCTAAAGGGACGATAGTGGAGTCTGATGTTGCAGACGCCGTAGAGACGATACTTGTTTTTAGATCGAGGCTTCCGCCTCAGACATTATACGAACCTGATTCTTCTGTTAGGAGGAAAGTGAAGCAGTATCCCATGAGAGACGTTCCCCCTGTATGGAGATAGGCAGTTGTTGCTAATCCTAATCAGGGTATTCAGGCCGAACCGGCTCATTTTTAGCGAGTATGGGTACATGTTCCTTGGAAGAGAGCGGAGGTCTTGGCTCTTAAGCAGACCTTGCCTGATCCCCGTAAGAATCCTGCTGGTTATTACAAAGAGTTGTCCCAGACAGTTGATGCATGTGTTATGAATTTAGCTGACATAGATATGCTGATGGGTAATGTAGTTTCTCAACCTTTGTGGGCGAAGATCCGTCATGAGGATCATGCGCAAGAATTAGGAGATACGTGGGCTAATATTGTTGCTGCAGATGGTCGGCAGGTAGGAGGTGCCAAACCTGAGCCCTTGGTTGCAGAATTACCTGGAAGGATTATTAATTTAATGAAAACTATGATGCCTCCTTTGCGAGTGAATTGGGACAAGTTAGCAGCATGCAAACAAAAGAAAGACGAGAGTGTGTCTGATTTCTTCACGAGGTTTGAGGAAACGTTTATCGATCATAGTGATCAGGACATGAGCACTGAAGGTGGTCAACGGTTGTTCGTGGACAAATTTGTCTTTAATTTACTTCCCGAATTGTCTAATAAGTTAAAGGACTCTGAGAGTTCATGGGCTGTTTCTTCGTCGGCCCAGATATTGGCTACTGCACAATATTATGAGAATAGGGATAAAGATGAGAAGGATAAAGTAGAGAAGAAGACTAAAGAATTAAAAAAAAAGTTCTTTTGCAGCAAGCTTATCCGCCTCGTTCGAATCAGCCTCAGTTTCAGCAACCCCCACAGTTTCAGAGATTGCTACAGAAACCTGAGTTTTTTGCTCCACGATTGCCGCTAGGCCCTAATCAGTGTGCTTATTGCAGAGAAGAAGGTCACTTCAAGAGTAGTTGTCCGATTTTGTTACAGCGTGCGAATGGTGTATCTGGTCAGAGAGGTCGTGGTGGTTTCAAACAAGCTCCTAGGGGTAGGGGACGTGGTGTGTTTTCCCGGAATGAGCGTTCCTTTCCCCCTCAGAATTCTACGAATTGTTTTGACGGACAAAATGTTCCGACTGTTCAGTCTGCACAATACTACGTTGATGATTATTATGTCGAGAGTGAGAGTACTGGCTATAATGATAGTTAGGACAGCCATGGGCAAAGAGAGGGAGTAGTGTCAGTTCCAGTAGACCAGAGTGGACCTTATGTTGAAGTGATTACATTAGGTGTGGCAGAACCTTTTCTTTTGGATACTGGTGCGACAAAGAGTTCTATTATGCACTCTAAACTTCCTGGCGCACCTTTGTCTGGCTTGACCAACGTTTCAGTAGGATTTTCTGGCGCCCCAGTTATTAACCCGGTTTCTATTCCTTTGTCCCTTTCTATTTTTCCTTGTGAATTGGAAGCTCCTCTTATTCTAACGACTGGTTGTGGTGAGAATCTGTTGGGTTTGGACTTGCTTAAAAGATTGCATGCGACCTTACATTGCTCTCCTTCGGGAGTACATCTTATGATGGGTAATAAAGTGATCTCCCCGATGTATTTGTCTAAAGATTGTTCTCCACTGGAATTGCGTTCTCTTCCTGATACACTTTGGGCTACAGGTCCCAATGATGTTGGTCTCTTGCAGATTCCACCCTATGTTGTTACCCTTAAGTCAAATGCTAGGCTACCTCGTATTCCCCAATATAAAATATCTAGTGATGGCGAGAGAGCTCTTCTAGCGATTATCTATGATTTGGTTGAGAAGGGTGTAGTTGAAGAAACGAGAGGTAATGTGTTTAACAGTCCTGTTCTACCTGTCCTTAAGCGTACTGATGCTTCTCAGCCACCTGTGTATCGGTTTGTGATCGATCTTCGAGAAGTGAATAAGATTGTGGTGCCACAGTTTCCTGTTGTCCCGGATATCACTGCTTTGTTGACTCTGATCCCTGCTTCAGCTGCCTGGTTTTCTGTTATCGATCTGAAGAATGCTTTCTTTAGCATTCCGATCGCTGAGGAAAGTAGAGATATTTTCGGCTTCTCTTTAGGAGGCCGCAGCTTCCGGTTTAAGAGAGCTCCTCAAGGTTATTGTGAAAGACCCTCCATCTATAGTCAGGCGTTGAAAACTCAGCATGATAATTTTGTGTTGCCTTCCGGTGCTACTCTTATTCAGTATGTTGATGATTTGCTGGTCGCTGCTGATGACGAAGAGATTTGTAAAGAAGCTACTCTTTCCTTGTTACAACATTTGTCTGACCTTCATCATAAAGTGTCACCTTCAAAGTTACAGTATTGCCGACAAGAAGTAACCTACTTAGGTCATCTCTTGTCGAAGGAGGGAAGACGATTGACCCCAGAACGAATTCAAGCGATTGCCTAAATGAGTGTACCATCCACACAGAGAGAAGTGCGTGCTTTCTTAGGTATCACCTCGTATTGTAGGCAGTGGATCCCCAACTTTTCCTCTTAAAGATACTCCGTATCCTCTCCCTTGGTCTGATGATTGTCAGAAAAGTTTTCTGAATTACGTGATGCATTGGGTTCTGCTCCGGTATTGGGTACCCCGGACTACAGTAAGCCTTTTACACTGTATGTACACGAGAGAGAAGGTTGTGCATTGTCAGTGTTGATGCAACAATTTGGAAACAAGCAGCGCCCATGTGCGTATTTTTCAGCGACGTTAGATCCAGTAGCTAGAGCGTTGCAGAGTTGCCTGAGAGCTACAGCGGCAGCGGCTGTTTCTATTCGACAGTCTGCTGGTTTGGTATTGGATAATACGTTGATTGTGATGGTCCCACATGCAGTGGATACTCTACTGAATAGGAAGAAGACTCAGCACCTTACTAGTGCACGTCTGTCAGGATATGAGTGGACGCTTTTGGCTAGCCATGTGCACATCAAGAGGTGCAATGTGTTGAATCCAGCTAAGTTGTTACCGATTTCTGTAGAGACAGATGTTCAGGAACAGCATGATTGTGTTCTCCGGACAGAGGAGGAAACATAGGCTAGAGTTCATTTGAAAGATACTCCTCTTTCGAATGCTGATGGTACCCTATGGGTAGATGGTTCATGTTTTAAGCTTTCGAATGGAGCGTCGACTGCAGCATATGCTGTCACAAATTTACATACAGTTGTTGAAACAGCATGTATAGCACAGAATTCAGCGCAAGCAGCTGAGTTAATGTAAATGTAAATGTATAGGCATTTATATAGCGCACTACTTACCCGTAGGGTCCCAAGGCGCTTCGACCGCTGCGAAACCCTTCCTGGCTTCCCTGAGAGATGGTCCCTTAATGGGTATCTCCAGGGTGAGACCAGGCATCCCCGGCGGTCTGGTGGGGCCGTTAGTGAAGATGAGGCAAGCTAATGCCCAGAGTTGCCGAGTGTGATCGCTGATCAGAGTGGGCACCGAGGCGAGAGAATTATCGAGTCCGCTGACCCTGGTCCAGAAACCTGCCGCGCCGGGAATCGAACCCTGGTCCCGGGCCGTCCTCTGCTCTCGGGTCTGCCGCCTCTAACCAGTGAGCCACACTACTTCACTTAATAGCATTGACTAGAGCGTGTGTATTATCAGAAGGAAAGCAAGTGAATGTTTATACTGATAACTAGTATGCGTTTGGTGTGGCCTATAGTTTTGGCCGTTTGTGGAGAGAAGGAGGATTTCTTACTTCTCATGGTACGAAAATTCAGCATGGGCAATTAGTGAATGAACTTCTTGAATCACTTATTCTGCCAAAACAGATTGCAATTATGAAGTGTAGTGCGCATAAAAAGGTTACAGATGATGTGGGTCGAGGGAATGCGTTTGCGGATGAAGTTGCGAAAGAAACAGCGAAGGATGTGACGAGTCGAATGTATGTTGCAGGCCCTGCAAGATGGGTTGTGGAAAGAGGAATGTGTGAAGACACAATAGAAAGTGTGAAGTTGATTCAGGCTGAAGCTACGGAAAAAAGAGTGAGCGTGTGGAGAGAAACTACGGGTATGTTGGATTCGACAGGTTGTTGGGTTGAGTTGTCGGAGCATCAGCGATGGTTGTTGCCTGATGCGTATGTGCTCCCAGTGGTTACGATGGCTCATGGAATGGCTCACATTAGTTCAAAAGGGATATGCAAGTTGTTGGCTCCAGTATGGCAGAATGCTGGAATTCCTAAATGTGCTGAGAATTTGGTGAAGCATTGTATGATTTGTCTGATGTATAATCCTGGAAAGGGAACCCCAACTCCAGCTGGTCATTTTTCTCCCCCAACGTATCCGTTTGAAGTGATACAGCTAGATTACATTCACATGGAGAGATGCAATAACTTAAAGTATGTCTTTGTGGTCGTTTGTCCCTTTTCCAGATGGATAGAGGCCTACCCCCTAAAGGATAATACTGCCTTGTCTACAGCTAAAGTTTTGCTCAAAGAGTATTTCCCTAGGTATGGTTTGCCGAGAATTGTATGGAGCGACAATGGGAGTGAATTTGTGGGCCAGATCATGAAGAAAGTGTGTGCGAGTTTGGGTATCAATCAGAAATTTCATGCTGCGAATCACCCCCAGTCCGCTGGACTTGTTGAATGCTATAATGGCACTCTGAAATTAAAGTTAGCTAAAATACAAGCGAGCACTGGTCTTACATGGCCAGATGCCTTGCCATTGGCCCTTTTGTCAACCAGGACGACAGTACATTCTCGTGTGGGACTTAGCCCATATGAAATTGTTTTTGGTCGTCCGGCCAATGTTTGGGGTGTTCCAAGGCCTAAGAAGTATAGCGACATTGAGTACCCTATGTTGGTGGATTACTTACATGACTTGACTGCTAAATTACGTGTTCTCCACCAACAGGTCTATGACAGTTTGCCGACAGCGACTGCGGAACCAGGCCACACAATTCAACCTGGTGACTACGTCCTTACGAAAAACTTCCAACGAACTAAGAACTTGGAGCCAAGGTGGACTGGACCGTATTTAGTGTTACTGTCAACTCGGACTGCAGTTAGAGTAGCTGGTAAAAAGAATTGGGTACAGGGTGCCCATTGTAAAAAAGTTCCATTGCCCTTACCTTATGACAAGTGGGTGCGGGGAGGTATAGCAGATTCTGAATGTGAAAGAATTCCTACATTTGTACCATTTAGTGACGCACATTTGGAATGGACTCAGTCAGAACGTGCGGACGATGAAGTTCTTCAAGCTGCTGTGCCGCCTCATCTAAGACTTGATACAACGAATCCGGAAACACTCTTTCAAGAGCAAACTGTGCCTGGCAGAGAGCGCTACAACCTAATGCCGAGAAAGGACAAATAAATGGACAAATAAAATTTGAATTTTTGTTGTGAGTTACACCTTTTTTTTCAGACAAGAGACTATTTTTCTTTTTCTTTTTCGAGTCACCATCCGGACTCAGCTGCAGGGTCGCAGTACAGCCTTAAGGGGTGAGCCGCGAATTGACGAAAGGTCTGTGGTTCGTGGTCGTTAGTACGATCTTGACGCACACTTAAGTGAAGAAGGTAATAGCCGCGAGCAGCACGTTAGAGGATGGAGTCCTTTGTATCTGAGAAAAGTGTTGAGAGAATTGATTTTAAAATGAAAATGTGTACATTGGTTCGTAGCAAATGTTTTTTAATATTGTGTTTCTTGATGCTTTTGAATATCACATTGGCTTGTGTGGGTTGGATTATCTATGTTACACAACAGACGCCTGTACCTACGTCCCAACCTACTCTTTCTTTTCCTACTGTTCCTTCGTATGAGTTCCACACTTTGCCTGAATATGAGCAGACAAGAAGATCAGAATTTGTCAACAATTCATTTATACAGTTGTTGCATCAGCATCAGCTAGTAGTAAATTCAACGAACTGCTGGGTATGTGGTCTTATGCCGCATACGACAGATAAGGGAATGCCATATTTGGTTTTGCCTTTTTCGCCTAATGGGTCAGTGTGGGCACTCCAAGCAATGTTTATTTATGCGAATGAAGCATCTCCTTTACGTTCCGTCAAAGATAATGCGAGTAATAATGCCTTGATACAGGGAATAGTAGATATGATTAGAGATATCAATGCTTATAATGCTATCCCTAAGGATGAAGTACGAGCATATATTGGTTGGAATAAGACTGGATATAGCATTAGTCTGACAGAGAAGGAAAGACGAAAAAGGTCTCCGCCTATTTGGATTGTACCCCACCGAGGTCACCTTTGTCTGCAAGGTAATGGTCAGAATCCAAGAGCTCAGCTTGGTAAGAGTGTGTGTGTTCACACCTATGTCTATGCATCCCAGAGTTCTCCACCGTTCGTGCCAGCTAAAGGCACATATTTTGTTTGTCACGACAGAGCATATACATGGTTGCCTCCTGATTTCTCAGGTACATGTTATGTGGCATTTTTGCTTCCCCCTACACACACTGCTGTTTTCAATTACCATAAGACAAGATATGGTAGAGGTGTTATAGATGCGAAAGATACTGTCGCACAAGAAGCTGGAGACTTCTTCAAGGGTTTTGTGCCCTTTTGGGGTCCTATGGCCAATAGTATAATAATAATAATCCACATTTGTATAGCGCACAATCACCCGTTAGGGTCTCTAGGCGCTGGGGGCCGTCGGGAAGATTAAGCAAGCTATTGCCCAGAGTCACATGGTGCTGGGCTAACCTGCCGCCGGACCCGGGGATCGAACCCTGATCCCCAGATTCCAGCGTCAGTCGCCCTGGCCGCGGCGCCACACCTCTCCCACAGTAGGAATATTCGACAGCTTACGAGAGTGGTTGAGGCCACTATAAACGAAACTGCAGGTGCTCTTAGCAATATTACAGCTGAGCTTCAGGCGGATCGTCTTATGACGTTACAAAACATTATGGTTTTAGATATCATATTAGCAGATAGAGGTGGGGTATGTAAATTGATCGGGTCTAGTTGCTGTGTTTTAATACCAGATAATGCCCCGACAGTGTACCAAGCCATCTTGAAGTTACATAAGTTCGCTGAGTCTATACATGTAAAAGAAGCAAACTGGTCATTGACTGGATGGATTTGGGGACTGTTGTTTAAATGGGGATGGAAGATTCTGATGTTCCTGGGTATGGCTTTAGCTATCCTTTTCTCGTGTTGTTTGTGCATCCAGTGTGGTCCCGCCATTTGTAGTCTTTGTGCTACGATCTGTGTGAGAAGACCTGTCCCGAGAGAAGTGAAAGATAATAAGATGATGCTACAGCAACGCCTTGATGACCTGATGAGAATAGATCTAGACCTGGATTCAGATTGACATGAGTTTAGGTTATTGCCTACGTAATGGCAAAAGGAGGGACTGAGGTTCTGTGATTCTCGAAACCGGACTCCATTTTGTTTGAGTTGTTCGTGACGCCATTTTGTGTTGCCCTCACGTAGGCCTATGGAGGTAACCGAACGAACAAAGTTGCATGGGCTTCGATGTTCATGTACGTATTAACTAGGCCTTTTCTGACTTGTGAGTGAACTGTAGGACGCTGACCCCGTCACCTGACACTGACCCTTTGCGAAGCCAATTTCTCTAGCTGATCGTTGTCTGAAATTGCCAATCAATGTTCAGGAGATCGTTAACTTTAGTTTCCTTGTACATATCTTATCCTATTCAGCATCTGAACTATTTCCTTTTCTTATGACTTTTCATTACATGGGTAGTGCTTTCAATTATGTGTTTGTCCGACTTGTAGAAATTGAATTTGGGACATTCCTAATAATTAACTTGTGGGTTGGTACGATGTAAATTGAGCATTTTGGAATGTGATAATGTGTGGGAAAATGTATTTAATTCGTCAGTATTTGTCGCAGTGGGTGTGCATTTATAATGAGTAAAATGCACATAAAAAGAGATGTCTTGCTCTACGAAAATTGAGCAGTTTCCTGAGTTGTACACGGTGTTGTATTGCTGGGATTACTGTTACTAGCTGCAGCGAATAAATTTGATCTTTGACGCCATCCAGAAGTATGCCGTGTCTCTGTATACCAAGACAGGAGAACCCGAAGACTTTGGGCGTGCCCCTGGCGCCGCTGGGTTCTAAAAACCCGGTTCTTCAGCTTTTAGAGCGAGGATAATTATCGCAGGCTAACGCTGGTTTCCATTGCAGAGATAGCGTGCTATCAGCAACGCTTATCTCCCAAGCGACAGGAATCCATGCGTTAGCTGGTAAGCAGTGTGATTATCGCTGGAAATCCAGCGATAATCACAGTGCTACCAGCGAAACTTTGCTGATAGGGCAGGATGATTTTAGCCATGTAATCCACCTCCCATTGGATTACATGGCTAAGTCAGGTCACAAGCAGGCGTTAGGAAAGTAGCGTTAACTGTGGTTAGCACTACTTTTCTTAACGCTCTGCTTGTTAGCGTGCAGCTTGATAATTGGAGAAATGTCCGTTAGCGACATTTCTCCAGTTATTTTGGCACGGAACGTCCACTTTGCATCTTATTAGAGATGCAAAGCTGGGCATTGTTGAAAGGGACGCAAAATCAGCAAGACACGCGACAGCATGTCTTTGCTAATAAGGCGATGAAATTATCGCGCTTTTCGGCCAAAAACGGCCATAAAAAAGCGGCGATAATTTCATTTCGCCGCTTTGGTAATATGCCCCATAGATTTTCGCATGAGCAAATCTACAAATGCATATTTGCACATGCTAAAATGCAGTTCACAAATATTTTCTAGGAGTATTATTTCTTCTCCTACTTCTGTAAGTACTTGGTAATTCACAAAAGCTGTATTGCTGCACTTAATGCAAGGACATATACCATGGGTGCTCTTTCGGGACTTTCTTTAATAAAAGGGCTCCTAATTTGGTCTGGCGTTGACCATGATCTTTTGCATTTATTAAAAGTATATATCTCTCTCTGTGTATCGGCTGGTTTCACTGTGAGTGACAGCATTCTGCTCTTTCACAAGGAGCATATCACCACACAAAGTAGTTTTGTTCAGTGCTGGTAACTACTGTGGCAGTGTGCGCTTTTTAAGACTAAAACGGTTTTGGTTTTGACAATATTTGTTATAATGGTGAGGGCCCAGCAGCTCCCACACCAATAAGGTTTTACATAAACCATGCCAAAACAATACACACATTGACTAAACTAAAAAGCTGACCACCAATTTCAGACCTACTGGCTTTGCCACTGCTTGTTTATTTGTATTTCCCTTCATTTTATTGAAACTGGTTACACTGATTTTCCATTATGAATATTTTTGGGAAATACTAGCACATCAACACACGTTACTAACTGATACTGTAAAGAAATGGTACCCGAAATTTTACAGTAGTTTAGCTAAATGTTTTTTTTCTTGCTTTAATTTTTTAATGAACATTTTATTTTGAAAGCAAAGAATCATCAAACTTGCTTTCTAAGTTTCTGAAAATATTTGCATCAATTCAGAGAGCATTCTGGGAGCATTATACATAGCTTCCTATTGCTAAACTTTGAAAACGTGTCTACACATTTTTATACTGAAATCACTGTCAGTACTGCAGTCGGAGCTTACAGCATTTACTTAGAGCGCTCACCCTAATAATAAAGGCTTTCGATTATAAATACAAGTTTGAACATCATTAACATATGGACATTTTTTTTACTTTAACGGCAGATTGTGCCCTTCCTTGAACCACAATGTGGTACTGCAAACTGGCACCCAAAGGGTTTTTGCTACAGGGCATTGGACCTGCTTGTCCCAAGGACAAACTACACATGAAAACGTGTTGCCCATGACCCCAAACAATATGTCCAGGGCGTCGGGCTATAGGAATTCCACATCCCTGTGTACTCCACCACTTTAACCAATTGAGATACCTTCAAGACCTTGGGTCAAAGTTGGTATTAATTTTCTGGGTCCTCCAAATCTTTTATAAACACGCCAATGGTATGCTGTTCTTTAAATAAGTTACTATTCTCTAAATCCGGACATTAAGTTTGTTTCAGACCCAAACATTATGATGGTGGTTGATTTTTTGACAGGTGTTTACTTCGGAGAAGGCTTCTCAGAAAATATATTTTTTGACAAAAGAGTACAATTTGTGAGCAAAGAGATGGAACTGTTGAGGTCAAGCATTTGAAAAGTTCACTCATTCACCCTCAAACTAATTGGTTATTTGAGTGGATGAACAGTGTGAATCGTTGTGATGTACAGAGGGCAGTCAGAACCATGCTAAGTACATCACACTCATTGACAGGATTTTCGGCTTTTCTGCTATTAAGTGGCAGAAAGCAAGTGTCAAATTGGACCCAGCTTGGATAAAGAGATGGCTGTGTGAAGGTGAAGAGGTTTCAGCTGTTGATTCCCTTGTGAGAACTAACGTTGAATCTGTTCAGACCATACTAAAAAGAACCTTTGACCGGAAAAGTTGCACTGAGTCTGTATGCTTCCAAGTGGGGGATCTTGTAAGCATAAAACAGAAGACTGGTCATGTTGTAAAGGGCAATCTGGTGGAATGCAGAAAGAGTGGTCAAAGTGAATGAGTTGTGGATAATACAGCCCGGAAGAAATGACGTTTCTCATTTTCAGGTAAGCGGGCGGGAATGCTTCTGATACTATGTGAAGGGGGACAATACTACTGTTCATAGGAATAGACACGAACACCTCCAATACTGTTCAATCATGTAAGTAGTGACTGCATGCGTGAATGCATATTTTTCAGCTGTTTAAAGATATCCTGATGTTTTCATTGAGCTTGATTAATTTATGGAATTCTATATTGTTGGGGTTTTCTTTGTTTTTTTAAGGAGTTATGCCATTTAGCATCTTAGATGATGTGAGTGCTGCCTAATTAGGAATGTTAAGGGACAGAGTTCTCTCTATGTAGAATGTTAGGATGTTTATAATTGTGTCGGTAAAAGTTGTTTCTTGGCTGCTGTTGGGCAGAGGGGGGCCTGTTTGCCCTGCCATTCTCTAAATAAATTTCGTTCCTCTGTATAGACACCAGAGTCCTGTTTCTGGAGATCAACACACATTGGCTATAAGAGACGATGGCCCTGGCAGTGGTTAACTTTGATCATCTAGGATCTATAGTCGACCATTGTTGGACATTGTGTGTACTAATGTAATATAATGTAATGTAATGTTGGCTTCTTATATCGCGCACTAATCACCCCAAAGGGTCTCAAGGCGCTTGCTTTGGGAACCCGTCCTGGTTTTTCCCTGTGAGATAGCCCCTACTGGGCATCCCCAAGGTGAAAGCCAGGCATCCCGCTGCGGGGAGCCGTAGTGGAGATTGAGCAAGCTATTGCCCAGAGTTGCAGAGTGTGAGCCCCTGATTTGAGTAGGCACCGAAGCGAGAATTATCGAGCCCGTGAACATTTTGAGCTCAGGACCCTGCCGCGTCGGGAATTGAACCCTGGTCCCGGTCTGACCTCTGATTCAGGGTCTGCCTCCTCTAACCAGTGAGCCACACTTCTCCACTAGGAGGCAGATCTATAACAAGTCACCAGCATCCAGTGAGAGAGCGTGGCCTTAAAAGATTCTCGGATATAGGCTCATGGCAATGAGTTTCCAATGTTTGTGCAGTTCCAGTCTGATCCGTAGCACTGTAAAATACTATAAAGTTCAGTTTGTAATAATACCATAAAAGCCAAGGCTGACAGTTTCCCAAATTGTGTCTGTGTGCAATATTGTCTTTCAAAAGTGATTTTCTTTGATAGATTTTAAACATAGGAGATGTGCGTTTTGAGGTGACTGGTTAGTGAGGTATAAATGTCACTAATTTAGACTAGGCTCTTGGTATTCGCTCTTCGAACAAATTAACCCAGTGACGTCCTCCTATCAGCATGGTGCATAAGGACACAACCTTTACACATGTCAGACTGTGCCACAGATGAGTTGCATTTCAGTCTCGCCAAAATTAATTCCTGGTAAACCAATGTTTATGGAGACAGGATAAACCTTCAATATAATTTTTAGCCAGGGATGGGGGCAAGGGCCACAATGGAGGGGGTGGGGTGAGAGTAGGGCCAGGACAGCCCTAAAATAATGGGCTGAGGGTTGCTTTTCTTTGCGATGTTAATAGGTGTGCTAGCTCACTGTGTGTGTACCATGCTGCTGCAGGTCTACTTTCAGCCAGTTAGGTGATGTGATGGTGTGTGAGCATGGTAAGAGCAAAAACAACAGCTCATGGACAGAATGCAGAACAATGTCATACATTCACCCCAGTACAGAGATCTGGGCCTAAATCCATCGTTTTTATGCTCACCATGCCATTCCAGTTTGAACCCAGCCATATGCAAATCAGTCTTGACCATGTGCCCCATGGGAACAGTCCAGCCCGAAATGCCAAGCCAGGTCCTCCCTGGACTGGAAACAAGCATCCTAGGACCTGTTTCGGGCTTTCAGCCCTCATCAGCCAGGATAGCTTGATTCCAGTGGCATGGAGAGCATGGGACTCACGTCTGAGCATACCCGTCCCACTCGGGGTCACAAATGCAAAAACAACAGTTGATGGACAGAATGCAGAACAATGTCATACATTCACCCCAGTACAGAGATCTGGGCCTAAATCCATCGTTTGTTTGCTCACCATACCATTCCAGTTTGAACCCAGCCATATGCAAATCAGTCTTGAACCTGTGCCCCATGAGGAACAGTCCAGCCCGAACTGCCAAGCCAGGTCCTCCCTGGACTGGAAACAAGCAACCTAGGACCGGTTTCGGGCTTTCAGCCCTCATCAGCCAGGATAGCTTGATTCCAGTGGCATGGAGAGCACGGGACTCACGTCTGAGCATACCTGTCCCACTCGGGGTGACAAATGCAAAAACAACAGCTGATGGACAGAATGCAGAACAATGTCATACATTCACCCCAGTAACGAGATCTGGGCCTAAATTCATCGTTTTTTTGCTATCCATGCCATTCCAGTTTGAAACCAGCCATATGCAAATCAGTCTTGACCCTGTGCCCCATGGGAACAGTCCAGCCCAACTGCCAAGCCAGGTCCTCCCTGGACTGGAACCAAGCAACCTAGGACCTGTTTTGGGCTTTCAGCCCTCATCAGCCAGGATAGCGCGATTCCAGTGGCATGGAGAGCACAGGACTCACGTCTGAACATACCTGTGCCACTCTGGGTGACAAATGCATAAACAACAGCTGATGGACAGAATGCAGAACAATGTCATACATTCACCCCAGTACAGAGATCTGGGCCTAAATCCATAGTTTTTTGCTCACCATGCCATTCCAGTTTGAACCCAGCCATATGCAAATCAGTCTTGACCCTGTGCCCCATGGGAACAGTCCAGCCCGAACTGCCAAGCCAGGTCCTCCCTGGACTGGAAACAAACCTGCTAGGACCGGTTTCGGGCTTTCAGCCCTCTTCAGCCAGGATAGCTTGATTCCAGTGGCATGGAGATCACGGGACTCACGTCTGAGCATACTCGTCCCACTTGGGGGTGACAAATGCAAAAACAACAGTTGATGGACAGGATGTAGAACAATGCCATACATTCACCCCAGTACAGAGATCTGGGCCTAAATCCATCGTTTTTTTGCTCACCATGCCATTCCAGTTTGAACACAGCCTTATGCAAATCAGTCTTGACCCTGTGCCCCATGGGAACAGTCCAGCCCGAACTGCCAAGCCAGTTCCTCCCTGAATTAGAAACAAGCATCCTAGGACCGGTTTCGGGCTTTCAGCCCTCATCAGCCAGGATAGCTTGATTCCAGTGGCATGGAGAGCACGAGACTCACGTCTGAGCATACCCGTCCCACTTGGGGTGACAAATGCAAAAACAGTTGATGGACAGAATGCAGAACAATGTCATACATTCACCCCAGTACAGAGATCTGGGCCTAAATCCATCGTTTTTTTGCTCATCATGCCATTCCAGTTTGAACACAGCCATATGCAAATCAGTCTTGACCCTATGCCCCATGGGAACAGTCCAGCCTGAACTGCCAAGCCAGTTCCTCCCTGATTTGGAAACAAGCATCCTAGGACCGGTTTCGGGCGTTCAGCCCTCATCAGCCAGGATAGCTTGATTCCAGTGGCATCGCGAGCACGGGACTCACGTCTGAGCATACCCGTCCCACTCGGGGTGACAAATGCAAAAACAACAGTTGATGGACAGAATGCAGCAAGGTAAGAATCATCTGTAGGTCAAGACCCAGGTTAGGGTCACATGCAGGCAAATGTCCTCTTTCCAGCCTCTTGGGAAATAAAGTGACAAACAATAGGTAAAAGGTCATGGTTAGGGGAGAGTATCATTGTTTCATTCACTGATGACAAGAGTATCAGTAATAACTTCCCTTTCCAGATGGGTGAATATCTGAACACTGGACATCGAGGTCCCACAGGCAACAGTGACTGCACAGGCGACCTGCCCCTGCACACTTTGGCTGCTGAAGTGGTGCTAGCTCGTAACTGCAGTGAAGCCACACACTGAGGCCTGGTGCACCAGCGGCTAGCCGGAGATGCCTGTAGTGCAAGCTGGTGAACATCTTGACCTCGTGTCTAACCACAGTGTGTCAATGGACCTCTTGGAGATTTCCATTTTTTTAGATTTATTAAACAGGTGCTTTCTTCAAAATCTACCTTTCGCAGAAGATTACAAAAAAGTAAACATAAGCATAAATATATAAAATAATTGAAGACACATTAAAAACAGTTTGGCACAAGAATATCTGTACTTGTAATAGTTATGTAACATTTATGCACAGTATTGGATATCCGCATTTAATTTACTGCTGCTGTGTTTTGATGCAGGGGCGGTCTGTTGAATTCATTTAATTACAGTAAAGATGTCTCTTTTTCTCAGGCTCTAAGCCATAATGAAGCCCGAAGTAACTGTGTGACTCTGTATATTATATTGATAAAAACTTGGAGCATATACCACAAGGTGATTGGCTATAACTCATTGAGGATGACATTTTCTGATTTTTTTTCTCTTTGGTCCCGGCTTCTTTCGAGAAACCTTTTTTTCAGTTTTGTTATCTCTTCTGAGATATCACTAAGCAGAAAGAAGTTGCATTCACCATCACTGTCCGTTTGATTAAGACTGAGCGGGCCTTTAAGGTGTACAATCTGATCTCTGCATAAAGTGGACAATTCAGCAGAAAGTGGATCTGATCTTCAATGTGTCCACAAGAGCAGGTCTTAGAAGGCACTTTTCATTTAGAATGCATTCAGTGGTAGCATGCCACATCTGGCTAGAGCTTTCTCTCTAGTTCAATAGCTTAATTAAAAAGACCCCGCGTAGCCTATTGCCTGAAAGTTCTCAATGTCTTTTAATATCTATTAGAGAGAGTGAGAGTGTGCTGCAAGCCTGGGCTTGTATTGATTTTGGCCTGTTTGTCTGACTGTGTATTTGTATGTTTAGAAACTTACAGTATGTGCTAATCTCAGAACTGTTGAAGCTGCAATGTATGTTTATTGGTTTACTCGGATATTGTAGGAATTAGGCAATATGTGCATAAAGAGGCATTTTAGGAACATTTACTGCATGTTTACTGGAGATTGTTCAAAGTGACTGCGTGATTACTGGGCCATTGTAGCAACATGGCAAAGTGAGCTCGAAAAGATGTTATAAAAGGCGACTAATAATGTGTTATACTGCGTAATTATGTGGTGACAGCAGGGGTATTAAGTGATGATAAAGGCAACGCGCAATTGAGGGGATATTATGGCATGATATTACACAAGACTTCCTACTATTCGGGCTAGTTACTGAGAAATGTTGATGCTGATCTTGAGGGTGACTGGAATAATTAATGGGTCATATTGCGGAGGATGTAGCAGTGATGGTAGTGGTATCTCTGGTATTGTTTATCATGGGACACATTGTGGGAGTTTGGTACTTATGTATTCTGATTGAAAAATACCTTGCTATATAGTTGAAACCTCTCTGAAATTATACTTTGAACTGATTCTGGATGCTTTTCATTAAATGTCCTTTAAAATTCGGACAGCATTGCTTCATTATCAGACTTTGGTCTACGAGAGACTCAGACCTGCTTTTAAGACACATTCATACTACCAGAAGTGCTAGAATGCCACATAACTTGCAGATTACACCTAATAAAAATATTAATAACATAATATCAGTTACACTTTTCCCTAGGCATTCCTTCACATAGAAACTTCCACCTTCAGCCACACTTCATCATGCCTCTGGGTAAAGATATATTTTAATCCTCTACATGTTTTTTTATTTAGATTTTAGGGAAACATTGAAATGTATATGTATGAAATGACCATCTTTTGTTGGGTGTTCCCATCAATTTTAGCCCTGCTTGTTTCTGCTGTTTGTAGAACTCTGTACACTTCACTCCAGATAACTAGTAGTAAAGTGCCTGTGCTCCCCCTTAAACATGGTTAAGTTGGTATAGTCTTAAATGGCATAGTCAATTTACCTAAAAGCCGCTAGACTTGTCCTCGGCATCCCCCGGCAAGAATACATCAGCCAACACCTACAAAGACTCCACTGGCTCCCCGTGGAGAAAAGAATCCCCTTCAAAATCCTCACCTATGCCTACAAATGCCTGCACAACACCGGACCCGAATAATTCAACAACAAAATCAACTTCCACGTACCCAAAAGGAACCTCAGATCTTCCAACCAAACACTGACTGAAACCCCTCACATCCAGAGCCAGAGCAGGCGGAAATTCCTTCCCCACATTGCAGCCAAGACCTAGAACGAGCTCCCGGCAGACTTCAGACGCGCTTCCTCCCTGAACACCTTCAGGAAGACTCTCAAGACCTGGCTCTTTGGCTAAACAAATCTGCTGACCCCCTCCCCCCCACCCCAGTGCCTTGAGACTCGCACAGGAGAGTAGTGCGCTTAAAATACTCTGATTGATTGATATCGCACCTAGGTCCCAATCTACCTCAACCAGTTGACAGCGCTTGGTGCTTATTGATTCTTGTTACTATTTTTATTTAACAATTTAAATATTCATAACTTTAATACCCCTTATTTGATATTTTTGCTGATATCAATTTGTTTCTTAAAATTTACTATACTTTCCTAAATTGGTTTGTGATATTCATGGTGTTGTGATTTGACCTTATTACTGTTTTGAAACTGCATAAATACTTTACACATTGCCTATAAGGACTGTGTTTATTAATTAGAGTGGGTAGTTACCCCCCTTAACGCATAACCCAATTTCTTACAGTATACACAAGGTATCAAAGATCATGCATGTAATAAATTACAGAGATGCACAATAGAAAATATTTTGACCAATTTTACTGGCCTAGTGCTGTAAAATGCACCATTTCCCACACTTTTCCAATGCATTTGGTGGTGTTCTGTTTTCTATAACACAGTAAGTTAGTTAACTGGTATATCTTTTCTAGTTTTGACTGGTGTAACTGAAGCATTGTAAATGCAAATGAACAATCTTTAAAAAATGTTTATAAAATCCTATTAGGAATTACCAAAGCCCACCAACTTTCAGTAAAGTTCAATTTAAATATAATCCTGTTTTGACCAATGGTATTGGCTCAGTATGCTTTAAAATACCCATTTTCCAAACAGTTTTCAAAATAATTTCTAAGGACCCTCAACACCCCTTATACTAAAGTGGTCTTTAATTCCAGTGCATTTGTAACTGTTACCGGCCAATATGGGTTAAAAGCATTATTATTAAAAAATGCTTTGTGGGACACCCTCGGGGCTGCTCTCTAAAGTGACCTTCAAATCCCACCTAGCTATTAAGAATCTCATAGGCTTTTGGTTGGTCAAAAAGGCACAGTATCATACTAATTTTCTCCCCTCCCAAAAAATAATCAAGTTACGACCTTAACTTATAATATTCTGCCCATGCCCTACAAACGCTGCGGACAGTAGATGTTATTATCAAGTTGAAAGTTCTCTGCAACATCCACAACGCCTATTGGGAAAAAGTTCAAAATTTGCAAACATTCGTGACAAGAATTTTCAATTCTATTAAGGACAAGGAGGCGAGGATTATGCTTAGTCTCATTTCTTTATTAGAAATGCCCCGCAGCCATAAAAACAAATAAAAACCACAATACCCATAAACACTTGGGTAACAACCATAGAGTCTGCACTATATAAGGCAATGTAGATAGTCCCACATCCTCTTTCTTTGGTGAGAATTTGGTCAAGGAAATCGGAAAAAGTCAACATGGAAAGTCAACATAGGAACATCAATCCCCAATCCAGGGCAACGAAGGAGAGTTCAGCAATGCAACGGCAGAAGAAGACAGGAGTCTCAATCCTCAAATGAGAAGGCAGGAAAACCAAGGCCACACCGTAGAGTCGTCACTTGGGATCAGATCCTGAAAAGAGACACAGAGCCGTAATACACATCCCGTGTAAACATGAGCATACAAATGAAGGGTGGGTAGAATAAAACAAGTCAATGGTAACATTTCAACATGAATAAATCTAGGAACATTTCTACAGTAGCAATAATGTACATACAATGGGTGGGATAATCCTCGCCTCCTTGTCCTTAATAGAATTGAAAATTCTTGTCACGAATGTTTGCAAATTTTGAATTCTATTTCAGGACAGGAGGTTCCGATTATGCCTGTTTAAAGCAGAGCCACCACTACAGAAGCAACATGATCAATAGGCTTAAAGTAAAAGGTTTTGAAAACGGAATCAGTGGACCAATCAGCGGCCTTCATAATATCAAACAAAGTGACTCCCAAGGAGAAGGCTTTAGAAGCCATAGCACCCCATGCAGAATGAGCCCCAAACACAGACACATCAATGCCAGCCTCCGCCATGAGCCAACGTACCCACCTAGCCAAAGTAGCTGGGGTAACGGGGTGAAAGGGCTTCTGCAACGCAATCAATAATTGACCTTGCATATCAGAACGAAAAGAAGAAGTACTTACTTCGTAATCTTTGAGGCATTGAACCACACAAAGGTTAGGATGTGCAGGAAAAGACGGATAAGAAATAACCGTAGTATTGGTCTTAGTACGTCTAGAGAGACGAAATGTGACGCCTTCAGGGGTAAAACTGCGCCCGGCTAGATCTAAAGCCCGGACATCCGACACCCTCTTGTAGGAAACCAGACACAACAACATAGTGAGTTTGGCCGACAGTTGTTTCCGGGACAGGAAAGAATTGGCCGGCCACGCCTCCAAAAAACACAAAACAATAGACACGTCCCATAATGAAACATATTTTGGACGTGGAGGGTTTGCAAGGCGGATACCCTTAAGCAATTTAGCCACCAAAGGGTGTTCCCCTGCCGGTTTACAGTCCACATGGATGTGACCCGCAGAAATAGCCGACCGGAAGTTGTTCACTGTGCGATATGCTAAACCAGATGCAGACAGCGAGACCAAAATATTGACCATCACAGAAACATCAGCCGATGTTGGATCAACTTGCCGTTGAACACACCAGTCACTCCAACGCCTCCAAGAGCCTCTGTAGCGTTTGTGGGTACCAGGTGACCAGGAGTTATTGATGAGTCTGGCAGCGTCCGCAGAAAGGCCCGGGACCGACCCGCGTTCCCCGAAATCCGCCACGCTAGAAGAAGGAGAGAGCCTGACTGAATCAGGGGATGCGGATTCTGAAGCGGATCTAGCAGGAGATTCCACTTCTGGGGAAGAAGGAACGGCACTGCACAAGACATCTCCAGGAGAACCGGGAACCACGGCTGAGCCCTCCATAAAGGAGCAATCAGAATCAACTCTGTCTGGTAGCGGATCGTGTAAGCTAGAACCCTGGGGATCATCATGAACGGGGGAAAAGCATAACACAGCGCTGTTGGCCACGGCTGGAGAAAAGCATCCGTGGCTAGTGCCTCCGGATCCGGCCTCCAACGGAAGAACTGTGGGAGTTGGGTGTTGAGGCGGGACGCAAAGAGATCTATCTGACATGGGCCCCAAGACCGGAGGAGTTGGCGGAACACACGAAGATGAAGCCTCCAATCGCTGAAATCCCTCAGGTACCTCGAGTTCCAATCCGCAACTAGATTGTTGCACCCCGGAAGGTATTCTGCAATAACCGTGATCCTGTGCTGCAGACAATAATTCCAAAATTCCTTGGCAATCTCCGCCAACAACCGTGACCGAGTTCCCCCCAGTTTGTTGATGTAACGGACTGATGATACGTTGTCCATGCGGAGAAGTATGCAGCAGTTGGACGGAAGGGGTGAGAGGCAACGAATCGCGAAGGATCCCGCCAGAAGCTCCAAACAATTGATGTGGAGAGAGAGCTCTTGGGGAGACCACCGACCCCCCGTGGAGACTGGACCGCACCGGGCTCCCCAGCCCCAACGACTGGCATCCGATTCGATCACCACTTCTGGCGTGTACCCGAACAGGGCTCGACCATTCCAAGCCTCCATATGATCCAGTCACCATTGCATCTCTGATTTTGCTTCCTCCGAGAGGGGAATTGGATCGGAATACCGGAGGCCGTTCTGAAGATGACGAATCTTCAGGCGCTGCAACGCTCTGTAATGCAGCGGGCCGGGAAGATTGCCTGCAGGGAAGAAGCTAAGAGACCGACAACTCGAGCTAACCTTCTCAATGACACAGTCGGTTTCGTGATAACGGAAGTCAATTCCCTTTTGATATACCGAATCTTCTGACTGGGTAAAAGAAGCTGACAGGTGAGAGAGTGTACTTTGAAACCCAAGAAGTCTATCACCTGAGTCGGACGCAACACAGATTTTAGAGCATTCACCAGAAATCCGAGGGATTGCAAAAGCTCGATGGTCCACTCCAGATGAGACATCAGTTATACTGGACAATCCGCCAGAAGGAGGATGTCATCCAAATAAATGATCAACCGAACACCCCGACTGCGGAGAGACTCCACGACCGGCCTTAACAGCTTCGTGAAGCACCAAGGTGCTGACGAGAGGCCAAAGGGTAGAACTTGATACTGGTACCAAGTCCCCAACCAATGAAACTGGAGAAAGCGACGATGCGGGCGGAAGATCGGAACAGACAAGTAAGCGTCCTTGAGGTCCAGACGAACCATCCAATCCTTTTCCCGCAGAAGATCCCGCAACAGATGGATTCCATCCATCTTGAAGTGGCGGTAGACCACTCCCCCGTTGAAGTCCTTTAGATTGAGAACTAACCTCGATCCCCCTCCCTTCTTCTCCACAAGGAAGACCGTGCTGACGTACCCTTGTGGATGACGCACGGTTGGGACAATCGCCCCCTTCAAGAGAAGCGACTTGAGTTCCTCTGTGATGAACTCTTGATCTCTTTGGGAAAAACAAAGTGGAGAAGGAGGATGGGTTTGACACTGGGGCTGATAGAACTCTATTTTGTATCCTTGGACCGTCTCCAGCACCCATGCATCGCTGGAGATCAAGCACCAATTGTTTAGGAAATACCATATCCTGTCCCCCAGAACAACACTGCATGCAGGAATCAGGCTCACCTGAAGTTCCTGAATCGTGCTATCCTCCGGACTGACCACCGGAACGTCCCTTCGTGTACTGTCCACGTCCCTTTCTGGAGGGGTAGAAGTTCGATCTCTGGGAATAGTTAGAATCCTGATGACCTCCTCTATGGGACTGGAACCATCTTTGATTGGGTTATCGTTGTTGACCACGGCCAAACGAGCTTCCCCTACCTCGTCCGGCCTTGTTAAAAACCGGACGAAACGCTCGTCGGAGTGATGCCTTGGCCTTGTCCAATCCACTGAAGGTATTTACAAATTGGGTCAGTTCCTTTTAGAAACGGCTGACCAAAAAGCAAACCCTGTGCAGCAGGACCTGACTCTGAGGTGGAGAGCTCCGCCAATTTTGGGTCGAGCTTCAACAGGATTGAATGACGCCTCTCGCTCGAGAGTGCGCAGTTAGCGTTGCCAAGTTGGCAAATAGCCCTCTGAGCCCACTCGATAAGCTCGTCCGGATCTACCATTGCCGATGACTCCTTGGCCATAAACTCAAGATCTGAAATCTTTGTAAGAGGGCCCAGCATATCTAAGACCTTGTCCTGACAGGATCGCCAGGAACAATCCAGGCCTTTTTTAGGGTCCTTTGCGAACTTACGCAGATAGGTGACCATCGTGGGGTCCAACTCAGGTGTGTCTGCCAAATTGTCCGCCAGATCCGGCCTAGGACACTCCGAACGAAGTCGGGCACGGACCTCCTTTTCAAAAGGTCGCCGGATGTGCTGTTGCACATACTCTGCCACCGCCGGGAATGGGAGTCACGCTGTGGAATTCGGGTGGATAATGTCAGTGGGATCAAACGTGAGGACAGGGGGATGAGTGGGGGCCTCCACAAAGTGCTCCTTGCACTTTCTCTTTTTAGGAGGTGGGAGAAGATGATTGGAGGAGAAGGAAGAAAGATGATTGTCACTTTCAACCTCCACTGCAGCGGTCTGTGACTTGGAAGAGGACAGAGACTTCGCCAAACGTTGAAAGTCTGAAGCGTGTGGATTCCCTGGAAACTGGTAGACTTTCTGGACGCAGGGACCCAACCCTGTTGCTGAGCATACTGGGTTAAATGCCTCTTGAGAAGTGTAATGGCCCGAACTAGTGCCTTGTTCATGGAATGTTGAACACCCCTATCAAGGGCTTCCACCAAGTCCTGTTCAAGAGACTCAGAGGCCTCCTCATCATAGTCATTGTCATCTTCATAATAATAATCTGCCATAGTACACCAAATGTGATATTCTGCCCACAAGATGACTTTTTACAAATTTGCCGAGGGCAAAAAGTCAAGGGGAGTGACAAAAACCCCACAGCAAGCCAAAGAAGCTACAAAAACTGCCTCAGAATGCCAATAGAACGTGGAGGGAGTGCTTGCCGTCCATATAAAAAGCACTCTAGGCAAAGCCTATGCAGATTCTCCTTGCCTAAAGCCTTTTGTGGCAACCGGCGTCAGTATGGGGTTAACAGAGAGGCTGTGGGCGAGTCAGTCGCTAAGGACGTCCTTCTGAAATGCTCCGATTCTGACAGAAACACGGAGCGCCGGAAATGCCCCACTGCGCATGCGCGGACACCGGCTGCCTCGGTGCAATGAGGAGAGCTCACGCAGGCAGCGCGAGCCTTCACCAACCCCGAAATCCATTCCACAACAAAAAGGAAGACTCGGGCACAGAGCGCCCGGACTTCAAGGGAGGTGAGCACACGCTCCCTGCCGTGCGCGCCACAATGCAATATAATATGGAACAAAGCACACAGTCGAGGAAGCGTGAAGCCCAACGCGGCACAGGCGCGAGGAAGCGCGAAATGCAACGCAGCACAGAGCGCGAGCACAGCGCTAAACAGAATAACAATTAAAGCACATCAAACAGTAAGTAGAATATAGCAAAAGCACTTAACTGGCTGCGGAGCAGCAAAGAAAGAAGAAGTGGGACTATCTACATTGCCTTATATAGTGCAGACTCTATGGTTGTTACCCAATTGTTTATGGGTATTGTGGTTTTTATTTGTTTTTATGGCTGCTGGGCATTTCTAATAAAGAAATGAGACTAAGCATAATCGGAGCCTCCTGTCCTGAAATAGAATTAAAAATACCAAGATGTACGTAATTACAGACAGATTTGTTAATCTTACCAAAAGTGGATGCAGGGCCCCGAAGTTCAAGGTCCCAAACTAAGGAACGCCTTGAACCCTAGTCTGAGGGCAGAGTCTAATGACAATAAGCTTTAAAAAGAGCCTGTAAATAGAACTGGTCTCGCTTGTTTCAACTGAATTGTGTGTAACCAGGAACTATAATGAAGAATATTGTACTGGGTCCTCATCACTGGCTGGGCTGCAACTCCTCTCATTTTTAAGGGTCTGTTACTCATACAGAGCCGGATATAAAAAACACTGTCCACAAAAAATTCTGGGTGAGCAAATAGAGAACAGTATTGTTGCAGTAAGTTTGGGGTTTTGCTTACTAACTATATTAGGTTATGGCAAAATTCCCATTCGAAGTGGGTAGCAATCTAACCTACCTCATGTAGTTTAATGAGGTATGTTGCAAATTGCAATTAATTCCGATTGGATGCCACCACAGGGATGGCAGTCAGCTGGGGACAGCAGACCACTATGTCTTTGATCACATTTAAATATAGTAAACTTTTTTAATGAAACATGTTTTCCTTAAAAAAAAATGGGGTTGCATTATAAAAAAGTAGTTTACTTAAAAAAAAAATGTTTTTTTGAGAGTTGGCGGTAAACTCTTTGACCATTGTTTATTTACTCCCCAATAAACTTTTTTATTCCATTCACAAAGGGGAAGTTCTCCCATAGGGACCCTTGCCCTTTTGAAAATGCATTACCACCCCAACTCAGGAGTCGGTAAATTTCCTATTGTTTTGTGGCTGGATTTCGATCAAGAAACATTATATATATCTCCTCAAGAATAGCCGTATGGAAGAAACACCTACAACATTTCCCTTCCAAATTGTGTTTCTTTGGGGAGATGAAACCCAATTTTAGGATTTGGTAGTTATTTACCGACTCCTAAAAAGGAGTTTGAATGTATTAAAATATGTTTTTATGGTGATAAACAGCAGCAAAAATGTTTTGGACATAGGGCCCACAGTGCTCTTAAATTACTAAGAGGGAATGAGCCACTTGACTATTGACACTTCCCTCACCACAGTATGGTGGAGGAAATTCAGTGGGGGGGGGAAAGGAGGTGGAGACTCTTCCGGATTGCGAATTTTTCAGATGCCACCCGACTCTGAATGAGGCTCTATGTATGAAATGTTTTTTGCCTCTCTCCCGCCCACCTTTCTCCTCATGACCTCTCTTGTTGCCGCTTGAGGAATCCTCGCCTTGAGTAGATTTACCTGGAAACCCATAGGTGGCTACAAAGCTGACCGCTAAAACCAAAGCCGCCTTCACCTCTCCCTAAATATGTTCGTTCAGCATAAAAAGATATTTACACAAAAAAAACAACAGAAAGGTAAATGCATGAAGTCAGCAACCTCCGAGCTGTCATAAATCACCCATAGTCCCACTGTTATATAAAAAAAAAAAGTTGGCGAAGCAAGAAATGGTTGTGAGGTAAACAGTTTGATTACTCTAGACGAAACGCTGATGGGGAGTGTAGTGTCCTAGCATGAACACGGTCTAGTGTTCATGAGTGTCTGTATTACACCTTACACCCACCCACCACAGACGTCATGGGGTCACATGACGCTGGCAATAAAAGGGGCCGAGCGCACGTGCTCGAGGCCATTTCCCACTACCCCTAACTGGTGTCTGTGTCAGGTTATTGCTGCTAGCTACCATGCGGGCCTAGGGCCCTCCCAAACACCACAATGGCGACGAGGCCGGTAGTGCAGCCCATGCGTGCCACTACCCACTGCTCATCTGCATGAAAAAGGGGAAGAGAGCTGCCCGCCTAGAGGGCATCCCCTGCAGCGAGGCGCACCGCGCCGAGAAGCCGGTGGGCACATCCAAGCCCCACAGCAAGCCGACCGGAGCCCACCCGCGTCGACCGCCACCACCGAGTGCCACCAAGCAACAGCGGACCGCCCAGAGCCCACCTGCGACGGCCGCGAGGCTGAAGACCCCCACCGGAGAGGTGCACGGGCCGGGCGGAGCCTACCCGCCACGACCGCAACCAAGCATCTGGCCCGCCGGCCGAAGGTGAGCCCCAGGGGCGAAGTGCCCGCCATAAACTGTTCCACTGAATAAGCAGGACCAGCGGAGCCTACCCGCGGCCTGCCCGAGTCGTCCCCCGCCCCCGCCGCGTGTGTGCTTAGAAGCGGCGGGGCACAGAGACTGCAGACGGCGTGAAATACAGTGCGGCCGGAGCCGCAATCACCAAAGACTACGAGGGGGAGGGAGCGGAGTAGCTAACCGCCTCCCGACCCCCCTCGCAACGTGTTCCGGGCCAGCGGAGCCCACCCGCGGCCCGCCGGTAGCGCCTCCCCCAACGAAAGACTCTGCAGCGCCAGCGCAGCCCACCCGTGGCCTGCCGACGGCACCCCCGAAAGGAAAGACTCTGCAGCGCCAGCGGAGCCCACCCGCGGCCTGCCGACGGCACCCCCGAAAGGAAAGACTCTGCAGCGCCAGCGGAGCCCACCCGCGGCCTGCCGACGGCACCCCCGAAAGGAAAACACTGCAGAGCCAGCGGAGCCCACCCGTGGCCTGCGAGCAGCATGGCAGGTCTCCGCCGCGCAGCGTGAGCAAAGTGAAGCTGCTGCGGCGGGAGACCGAAGAGTGGAGCATCATCGGCATTTAAAACAGCAGGGCCGGCGGAGCCTACCCGCGGCCTGCTTCAAGCGCCCCCGCCCAAGGAGGAGTGACCGGAGCGACACGCTCCCCGCCTGAGGAAGCATCAACACCCCCCCCCTCGCGAGGACTGCCGAGGCTGCAGCAAGCGGGGAGGGGAAAGAAGGAAGCGCCTACACGCGGCCAGCGCCGCTGCAGATAGAGGAGCCTCCACCTCGTGGGCTCCATGAATAAACAAAGTGCCTGTAGCTGCCAAAGTTGAGCTCAAACCTCCAACTGGGCAAAACACGGAGCCGTCTTCCCTGCACATCACTTACCCAGCAGGACACTGAAAGCCTACCACCCCTCCCTGTACAAACAAACCAAACACAGGGAAGGGACTCACCTGGAAGGCAGCATGAGGCCAGGTGACCAGCTGTAGCTCCAGCCCCTGGCGTCCAGTCCTTGGGGCCGATTCACAGCAGCAGCTCCAGCCCCCCCCCCTGTGCACTGAGAGACTGAGGCAGTAGAGTGCACATCAGGGGAAGACAAGAGCCACAAGACAGGCTGTTACAAGAATCCAGCAACACTGCCACCCGGTGGCCAAAAGCAAAAGTGCACCTACATCCACCAGTACTAAAACAAGCATTGCACAACGCAAGCCCAATCAGCAGCAGCAAAAGGGCGACAGACTGAGTAACGCCCCAACGAAAGCATCCCTCACCAACCTCACGCAGCAAGTAACTGCGCAACAGCGCAAGTGACACCCACACACACCAGCAAGGAGTCGGCGGCTGCCACTTCCAACGCGACGTGGGAAAAGGCACCAATGCCTCACAAAGCATCCAAACATTGACGTCTGGAGAAAACGACTGCCAAGCACTAGAAGAACGTCCAGGGAAACGACTGCCGCGATCAAAGGACGGAGAGAGCAGCGACGCCTTGTGGCCACAGGCGCTCACCGCAGCATCAACTACTCCCGCCAACGGTCCAAAGCATCAAGTACCTGACGACAGCCAAAGCAGCAAGTACCCAACGTCACGCAACAGGCGTCCCAGAACCCTGAACAGCAAAGTGCGCAATCAACGCGCCACGTGGCGACGCACAGCCACCGCAAGCAGAAAGAAGAATGCATGCAGCGCCATCGCGCAGAACAATCTTCGCGGACGACCCCACGACATGGCGCCTCCAAGGAGCCGATCCGCAGAACGATCGCCCATCAAGTGCCGACCCGCGACAGATCCATGGCGCCTCCCAGGAGCCGATCCGCAGAATGATCGCCCATCAAGTGCTAACCCACAACGGGTCCCCCAGGAACTGTTGTAGCGCAAAGTCCGACAGGACGACCGAAAGCAACCTGCCAGGCATTGGCAGAAGTGGACCACCAACCGGTCCAGGACGTTCAACCATGAACAGGTCTACAAACATGGACCCCCGAACGTCACCAACAAGCATCAAGAAAAGAAAGCATCAAGAAAAGAAGGTTCGCGACACCAACTCTGGCTGCTGAGGAAGAAGGAGAAAGTGTCCCCGACGGGGACAAGACCAGGGGCACACATGCAGAGTGCGCGCACTGCATGGAGGGCCAAGGTCAGGAGAGAAGACACAAGATCGGTCCAAGTGATGTCGCGATGCAGGAGGAAGAAAAGAAGAGATCCGGGTGGCACATCTGCCACCGCGAAAAAGAAGGAAGAAAAGAAGAGATCTGAGTGGCACGTCTGCCACTGTGAAAAGGAAGGAAGAAAAGGAGAGATCTGAGTGGCACGTCTGCCACCGTGAAAAGGAAGGAAGTATATCCATGTGGCCTGTTGCCACAATTAAGAGTAGAAGGAGAAGTCAGTGCGAAGCAACGTCCCCACAGGGAAACAACTAAGGAAAGAGAGAGGAGTGCAGGAAGACCACTCACTCCTGAAGAGAAGGAAGGCGACAAGTGCCAGGACAACGGTGCGAGGAACACGAGGCCGGAAGAACACCAGTGGCAAAGAAGACCAGCTGACAGACGATGTTTCCGCACACCCAGGATCTGCGGAGAGGAGCAAGCGAGACCGTTAGTGACATCCACCTTTGGGGTCACACGGACACTGGACACATGCCAGCCGTGGTGACTCAGGGGCAGAGGCCTCCGGGACGCAGTCCCCGCGACGAGAGACGGTCCTCCGACGCCCATCCGAAAGGTCCGGGGAGGGCGAAGACATCGCAAGCAAAGACAGAAACCAACAGCTACCTCGGGACGAGGCTGCGGAATCTGAGGTGAGGCACATCGTCTCTTCCATACCCCCACTGACGGCGGCGCAGGAACAACTGATGTGGACACATCCAGCCCAGCGCAAATCCGAGAAAGAGGACCTCAAGGATATCCCGTGGCAGGGGAACACCGACGAGAGGGGTCATCCTAGTGAGAGGGATGCCTTGCAACGGATCTGCCTTTTTGCCAAGTAGGACACAGACTACAAATGAAGCTAAGGCCAAGACCGGAAATCGTGCATCATTTCCCGGCGAACCACAAGAACTCTAACTGCACCCGTCACCATGGAAGTGAGCAAAAGAAGGACTGTGAGGACAATCTTGTCGCAGAGTCGTCAATAGACTGATTCCATCGAGCACCCCCACACCGGTGCCACTGTGAACTGACGTTCCCCGCAGCAGATGGTACTTCGTCTGTGATTCCAAGCAGCGGCGGATAAAAGGACTCAGCGGAAGTTGAACACTTTACTGCATCCTGATACAGTTTGTTTTTCCCACAGGTTGATTTCCGTAAGTGGGTTCTTGCGATTAAAAAATGGGAGGGATGTAGTGTCCTAGCATGAACACGGTCTAGTGTTCATGAGTGTCTGTATTACACCTTACACCCACCCACCACAGACGTCATGGGGTCACATGACGCTGGCAATAAAAGGGGCCGAGCGCACGTGCTCGAGGCCATTTCCCACTACCCCTAACTGGTGTCTGTGTCAGGTTATTGCTGCTAGCTACCATGCGGGCCTAGGGCCCTCCCAAACACCACAGGGAGCTGCTCCGTACAAAAATTAGTGGCCTGTAAACCGTCCTTCCTCAGCAGCCTGCGTCTTCGGGGACTGAAGGTGCGTCTCAGCGGTTTCCTGTTTACGCACGCACAGGCGCCCACCTGCGTATCCGACGGCAGCCATGCGCCGGCGCCATATGGCCTCGTGAGAGCTCTGCTGTCCGGAGGCCTCAGAACGAGTGTTGAGCACCTCAAAGACACCCGTTACAATGACGGAATGAAGTACGTCATGGCTTTATTTCCCAGTACACAGGCCACTCACTGTGCCTGCGTTCCCGCTAAATATTGTCGGGAACTTGTCAGTCTCGCTTTTTCTGTGTTTTCTATTTTGCGATTGCATTATAAGCGAAATCCATTTTTCGGTACGTAAAATTTTAGATTATTTTAATTTATCTCCTCGGATATAATATGAACATGATTTTAGATATGTTAACTGATATCGTCGATTATGAAAAGGAGTAACGGATGGAGCGAAATGTAAAAAGTATTTTCTTTAACTTTCATGCTCAGAATTACAACATGGGTAGATGAAGATGATAGCTAAGCATACGCTTTCAATAATGCTCCAACTCCCATCTTTTGGTTGCTTCTAGATCCGTGAACTGGAACTACACTTCTCAACGAACTTTCATTTGGAGGGTTTCGCCCGTCTTGGAATCATTAGCACTCTCTTAATATCTTAGAACCTTACACAGACACACAGCGTCACACGCCCTGCAGAAGTTCCCCTCTTTACGAAAAGTTGTCTCATCTTATCCACGTGGCCTAATGCCTTATCTGATATGCTCAGCCAGTCCTGGTATTAAGCCAATGGCTCTTTATCTGGTCAGATTTATAAACATATTTTTAAAATGTAAAAAGTAAACTCACAAATCCAAGAATGCAATGTGTTTTGTGTTGGCATAAAATACAGGTACTGGCTGGTGTCATGCGTGGCATAAAGACACTTCACAACTACGATTGTTCACCTCCATTGACATCAAGAGGATCACATGCCATAAATGCTTCCCTTCACCATCCATGAAGAAACTATGAGTGGTAAACATAACTGAATATTTATGATGTATTTCTTATTTCTTTATGCCAAGAATTCCATTTTGGATGGAAACCTGTAAGGCACATTCTCTTTCTATGCAAACGGGAAACCAACGCTCACTGATTACTATTGTTTTTTTCTTAACAAGAAGGCCCAATGGAAGACTGGCCAGCGGTTCTCCAGCACCCTGGTGTAAGCAGTCTCAATGTCACTCATGCATTAAGTTGTAACGAGTGAGATGTACAAAAGGATTTTGCAATCGTACAATCTTAAAATGAAGCGTATTGGCAGAATTTGTGGTGCTTAATCTAAAATTGTAATTTGCTAAAGTAACATAATTGGCAAACGTTTGTGAAAATTGCAATTTCAAATATGCGACTCCTTGTGAGTCGCAAAACAAAAAAGGCAGTCAGGTGATTTTGAAGTGAAAGTCGGAGCTCCATCTGTGCTGCGATGTTGCTAGGGCTAACAGTGCATGCATTAGAAAAGGGTGTATGTCTGAATATCAACAACCAAAATATCCTCTGACACAAATATAATGTTTTAAACATAATTTACAAACGCTTTACTCCTTTGGGAGTAGATTTTCCCCTACTAAGTCCAATGAGACAATGTTTTTGTAAATGACAAAAATATTTTAAAATATTTTATTGAGTTTCATTATGTCAATCAGTCAGATACAGACTAGAATCTTATATCTGTATTGCTTCCTTACTTTGCTAACAACTGTGTCCTTATCTCTACAAATGCTCTTTCCTAATATTCGGTCAACCCCCATTAAGTCCCCCCTGAACTTTCAGGACTTTCTGTGTACATCAGCTATTTTGTAACATTTTCAGTGTCTTTGGTTCATCAGAGTGCACCACCATCAGAGTTGTCTACACAATATTGTCTTACCATGTAATCATACCACTTCTTGGAGGAACAATAGCCCAACTACGTCATTCCTAGTATGTGAACAGTTTCAGTGCCTTTAGTTTTGGTGAGTGTGTCAAAGTTCCTTCTGAAGGCATTTCAATAGTGGACCCCAGATCACCTCAAAGTCTAATGTGTTTTCAAGCTTACCCTAAACTAGATTTCCACGGCCATACTGTTCCAGAGAGGAGAGTGCCAATGAGTGATGGAGGATATTTGTTTTTTTCTTTCAGTGTGCTGCTACATTAGTTTTCACTGTGCCCTAGCAATTCCTTAGTATTGGGGTATCTGCTTTAAATTGATGCTGCAGATCGTATACTTTTGCCCCTAGGAGTGCACGTGGAAGTTCCTCTGGAATGGGGTAGCCTAGTATGGACTCGAACAGACTTCTCCACAGTAGGGTTTGATTAACGGGCATTCTGAACCTAGCATTACATGACATAACATACTAACCGAGTGATTAAATGAATGAAAATGTGAACGGATACTAATACCAATCAAACAATATATATAACGTGCTTCCCACACAGTTTCCCCTATTTGTATCAGTCAATATTGTGTATGTCTGTGGATGTCTACATGAGAACCTTGTATACTGTTGAGATTACACTCAATCGTGGAGGAATGTCATAAACATTTCTTATTTGGGGTAAGCTCACTGAGAGATGCTTATTTAACTGAGGTGTGTGTGCCCCAATGTCGTTTTATGCGCAGTAGACTCTCTCCTTTTCCTTTCTATGGAATTCTGGTTTACAGTCATTAAATGTTTTTACCATCACACCTCAGTGCATGTCTACCCCCCATGAAGTAGTCTCCCTTACACTAAGCATTGTGCGGTCCCATGGCAATGGCAGAAGTGGAGGAGGGCTTCAATTAAGTTGGGGCATCGGGAAGGGAATGTCGTCAACAGCAGGTGCCTATTCAGCATGTCTCACACTTTCAATATGGTGCCAGCTGCGGTGCTGAGATACACTTTTGCAGGTCTGTCTTGTCCTGATTTACATATTAGGCTTCATATTCAGTGTCCCACTCTGGCTCTGTCAATGTCCATCCATATATTGCCTCCGCACACACCCTCAGCTGTGCAGCTGTAGTATGTGTGGATGCCTGGAAAGGCTAATCCACCATCTCCCCGGGGCAGGCACAGTAGCTTATATGAAACTCTCAGACTACCTCCCTTCCAAGAATATCATGCTCTTTAACTTGGAGAAGCTGTCTGGTACTGTTTTAGGTAGGGCAGGGAATAGGTACAGTATCCTTGGGAATGCTTTAATTTTAATGGCATTGATCCACAAAGCTGGTAGGGCCTCCCATTCCTAGAGGTCCGAACAGATCACTGATAAAAGCTGGATCATATCAACCATATATTTGTCTGCCACATCTGATGTATTCATGAACCTCCAAGTAAGTGATGTCCCCTGAAGAACATTGGAAACATATATGGCCCTTAGTCACGTCGACCTCTGGTTCAGAATTTCCTGCTTTGGATACATTTATTTTGAAGCCGGAGACCTTCTTGAAATCCTCCAATTTGTCTGTAACCTATAGTAGGACATAGCCTGATCTGTTAGAGTCAAATGTACATTGACAGCAAACAACATTACCTTATAGATATCCAGGCCAAGTCGGAGGCGCTTTATCCCTCAACCTTTCCTTATTCAACCTGCCAAAGGCTCGGTGCTAAAGGCAAGTAATAGTGGGGATAGGGAGCTTCCCTGGTGTGTTCCCCTTCCCAAGTCAGAAAGCAGGTTCCCACATTAAGCGTTATCCTTGATGTGGGTGCCTGATGCCCTGCTATAGACGTTTGTGACAGTGGCAGCCCTTTATTCACCTGGAACCACAGGAAATAGATAATGGTACCTAAGGGAGTTATCAATTATGTAACAACATTGAAATAGAAATATTTCACCCACAGACTCAATCACAAATTCACATAAACTATAGCAAACGTTTTCATTTTTTATCAGTTCATAACCATGAAAATATTCCATATTAGGAATACCTGTGCTCAGTGCTCATGTGACCAGACAATGGATAACTTAGAAAAACATAGGAGTGTGTATGATACAAAGAAATGGCAATAGAGCAATAGTGACATGGCAATGGAGCTTTAGTTTTCTGTTTTGTATAATCAAAGTCGTAATTATTAATACAGCACAAAAACATAATTGTATATATACCCTGTTGGGTCATCGCTGGGAAAATTGAGCCAAACCCTCCCCTCCCACTTGCCAAGAAGCAGCAGTCCACGGTCCACCCGGTCAAAAGCTTTTTCTCCATCTGAGGCGACGAACACCGCTGGTATTGTTTCTTTTTATTGCGCCCCGACCAGGTGGACTACACTTCTGTTGTTATCATGCGTTTGATGATGCCTTATAAACCTAACTAAGGGGCACTATATGATGGATGATTTTCTGCATCCTCCGGGCCGGCGGAAGCCACCGCCGGCCCGGCGGATGCGGAAAATCCTCTGCGGACCCACCAAAGACCCACCGCCACATTAGGATGGCTGGTGGGTCCTGGTTTCAGTCCGCTGCTTTTCCGCCGCGGTTGGCTTACAACCGCGGCGGAAAAGCTCTAATATGGTGGCGGTGTCTCTCAGATACCGCCAGACATATTAGGATGGCGTAGAAGAGATGCTTTTCTGCGGCGGGTTCTCCGCCGTGGAAAAGCATACGGATCTTCACTCTGGGGGCCCGTTGCTGGCCCCCTGGGTGAAGGGAGGTGGGGGGTGCACATGGGGGGTACCTATGGTACCCCCCTGCATTTACATGCAGAAAGCGGCAGGCACCGCGCAGTGCCTGCCGCTTTGTGCATGTAAATGCACTGCATGTGTTTTTAACATTGCGGCGGGTGCAGCTTGAAGCCGCACCCGCCACAATGTTAAATATAGAGGATGTGACCGCCAGGGTGGCAGTCACATCCTAATTGCACAGAAGGGAACGCCGCAGCACATGCGGACGTTCCCTCCTACACAGGGCTCCGTCCGTCCGCGATCGTAATGGGCCCCTAATTCGGCAGTATATTCTCCAGTCTTATATCCAAGATCTGTGTGTAGATCTTAAGTCCACATTTAGGAATGCTACAGGCCAATACGAAAAGCACTTGGGTTGGCATGAACAAGTTCAATACTTTTAGCAATATGGGAGACAATGTTTCCGGAAAGACCTTATAGAACTTCCCCTCCTCATACCCATTTTGTAGCCATCTAGTCCTAGGACTTTATTTACTTTTAAAGTCTTGATGGTCGCTTGAACTTCTTCCTATGTTATACAGGATTCTAAGATGATAGCTTGCTCTGATGTTAACTTTGGGTATGACACTTATCTAGGTACTCAGATTGGAGCTTTCCTGATTTGTATTCAGCAGTAAAAAGCTGGGAATATTAACCATTGATAGTTTTTATTTTCTTGTCTTCAATTATTACTCTTTCTCCCTGAGTGTAATACATAAGTTTTAATTACAGCAGGCCCACTGATGCACAGTCACGGACAGGGTACAATGTCCCCCTGGCACTCCTTTAAGTCCCCGACCGGGGTTCAATTGTTGAACTCATTGCTAAATCAGAAGACATTATTACACGTTCTTTATCTTAGATATCCCATTTAAAACATTTTTAATAATGCTTGTTCTTGAGACATCATTTTAATTCATTCATTGACTTCTTAATCAATAATTCCTTAGTCAAATCCTCAGTGCATTTCGTACATCATTTTCCTTCATCAGGAGGTATATATTTATGCTGCAGGAAGGAAAAAATAGCATAGATCCAAACATATTCCACCAACAATATTGATCACAATGTAAGTTTCATAACTCATAGTTCTTTGTCTGTGGTTCAATCTAAGCTCACATTGTGGCATATAATTATATATTTCAAGCACCTGATATGGTATCTCAAAGTGTTATCTCCCAACAAACCAACGTATTAAACATGTCTATTGTGAGCTTTCAAATCGCAGTCTTAAACATATGTCATGTCTTCTTGCAAAAAAAAAAAAGAATTCGTAAATCACATATTCCCATGAACGAGAATGGTAAAACAAGATCATAAACAAATGACACGTCTTGTTACTCTAGTGTTAATTAGAGCTGGGACATTTCGGCTTTATTTGTGTTTAAATGTTCTCTAACTGAAGGGACACCCTAAGGAGGTGATGCTTGGGTGAAGCCCTATAGTCCTATTACGCCGGAATGAGGTTTTCTTCCAGGTTTTCTGTTTGCTCCTCACCTAATTAATTTGATATTAGCCATTTCACTTATGCATTCCGTAGGAGAGTAGGATCTGCTCTTATGGTTACCCCCACTTTTTGCTGATGTTTCAGTGTTTTTCGACTTCAGTCTGGCTGGGGCCCTGCTATCCAGGACCCCAGCCTAGCTGCATCCTCTTCAAATTGATTCCAAATACTTTAGGTAAACTCCAGTTTGGTTACTGGTGTACCCTAATGATTCCCTAGTATATGGTACCTTAGGGTACCTAGTGCATAGGTACCACAGAGGCCTACCAGGGGCTGCAGCATGTATTATGCCACCCCTGGGAAGCCTTCCAAAATGACACCACAGGACTGCTACTGCAGCCTGGGTAAGGTGGTGGCAGGCCTTATCAATCCTGAAGGCAGGGTGCTGGGGGTGTGTGAGAGGGTGCCCATGCATGAGCAAGGCCCCTCTGCAGCCTCCGGAACCTATTCTCTGGGGCTGTTCTGTGATGCAGCCAGACCATATACTCTTAAGTGCATTATAACCTCGCGTTAAATGCTAACTTTGGAATGGCTGCAAGGAAACATGTCGTGTTTTGTGTCAAACACTTTGGAATCATACCCTCGACAGTCCTGGTGGCGGGGGTATGATCCCACTCGTCTAGAGGGAGAGACATGTACACACCGGTACACCCGGTACCAGTTTAAAAGAACCCTGGAATCACAAAATGGATGCCAAAGCCACAGACACAAGTCTGGCCTTTTTGCTGCTGGACGAAACTCCGGCAGAGGAGGCCAGGACAATAGGTTTCCTGTCTCAGGAAGGTGTCACCACCTCCCCAACAGGTTTTAGTGTATTGGGGCTGGGTGGGTGCACTCTGAAAGTGCTTTGAAGTCAGCACTGGGGACACATTTGGTGTCCCTTTGCATAGCCCAGTTCAAACCGGTTGCAGGGGCTACCAGCCCTTTCTCTGGTGCGAAACTGGACAACCCCTCTTTCCAAACCCTTCCTCAGAGATAGTCCAACCCCTTCCTTGGGTATCAAGAAAGAACCCCTGACTACAGGACTTTAGATTACACCTGGACGAAACTGTGCTACAGAAATCCTGGAACTCTGACGATCTAGATGACTGAAGAATCTCCCTTGGAGTAAACAAGTTATTCCCTTGCTTGGCAGGCACCAAAGACGCATCTGCCGGTTTGCATCCCCGAATCTCCCGCCGGATTCCGAAGTATTTGCAACACAGGAGGTGGGTTTTCAGACTTCCCAGAGGCCGAACCGAGTCCCCAGCAAAGCTGAGACCCGAAGCCCTTGTGGGTACCATGGAACCGGAACCCCTGGACACCGTGCACATTTGCAAGTGCATTAGCTTCTCAGCGTCCCTTGAGGCTGTGCATTGGGTTACTTGTAGCCCAGACACCAAGCACCTTTTCCACCGAAGATTGCTGGCTTACACTCCACGAGTGTTGCATGAGTCGGTCTTTTGTGGTTTTCGCTCGAGGTACCTTCACGATCCCTGGTCTGTTGACTGGTGTGTACCTGAGAAGGCAACTTTGACTTTCGTTGGGTTTCCCTGGTTGCTCCAGATGTGCCCTGACTCTCCACCACTTGGTGAGTCCCCCGGACCTTGTTGGTCCGAACCAAAGCATCTTTTCTCTTGCTGTTGCCAAGGCTTGTTGGGTCCAATCCAGGCACCAACACTGCAGCACTCGACATCCTATCTGGGACAGCTCGAATCCTGCTCCTGGTCGTCGTCGACGCCTCCTGGTCCTCGTGGCTGCAGAGTCAAGCTTCACCTCTTCGCACCTGAAACACCTGACATCGGTGGGCATTCTTCTATCGTGCCCCTGGTCACTGGCAAGTGACCCAGCCTCTGTCCCCTCTGCTTTCAGGTTCCTCACATCTTTGATCGAGGCTTGGATCACACCGGACACTTTTCTTCTTGATGGCAGCAGCACTTTGCAGCAGATCGCCATTGAAATCAACGACGATTCCTGACACCAAAAGACACCTATGCACCCAGCTACCCTGGGTGAGGTAACTTGAGTACTCCGGGGCTCCAGTGGGTGTTGGCCCTAGAACCCCTTAAGTCTGAAGGGGTATGCTCAAAGTCCTCTCCTAAGTGTCCTTAATCTTTAAATTTCTAACCGCGTCTTTCCCCATAGAAGCTAACAGCGTCTCGCGGCTGTGTTCTCACATTGCACGCGCCCCCGTGGGTCCCCTGTGTCACTACCATGGGTTGTTCCTTGTGGTCCCAGCGATTCTACAGGTTCTAGGCCTTGTGTCTAGTCAAGTTGTGGTTCTTATACCACTTTCTTAATAATATGGTTTGGTTCGCCCCTAGGGCCTAACGTATATTGTGCTAATTTACTGTGATATATTAATGTGTAACATATGTGCTTTGACCTCTAGCCTCACAACGAGACTAATAAGGTGTGTTTAGAATAAATACATATATTTTATATATATACCTTGTGTGGTTCTCCTTTCATTTAGCCATTCACGAGATTATAGACTGGTAAAACAAGCTGCTTTACATTCCTTCAAGACTTACCCTGAAGGCTGCTCTCTATAGCTACTACTAGGATAGCTTTCAAATAAGGTTGTCTTTAACCTATCACCTTTAAGGGGTTGTTTGGACTGGTGCAAGGAAGCCACTATAAATAGCGGACAGCATATACCAGGCCAACTTCTCACATTGGTGTGCAGCGGTTGGGATGCAAGCTTGCCATTGTTTTACCAGTTATTCTCAAGTGAGTTACTAACTGAAAACCACTAAAGGTACCAGAGGTACATATAATTCAAGCTTAAACTACAGTAAGTTCTACTGAACTTAGAGTTTTGTGTCAAGGGCGTAGCACACCCGTTCTACAACTTAAGAGAGTTTAGTAGGCCACACTAGAGTAGGTAGGTGCATACATCACACCTCACTAGTGATGTCTTCAAGGCCAGGAACCGTTGGTTCCCTGCCAGATGTCAGTAGGCTACTGGCATCTAAGTATGACAAACTCCCATTCTTGGAATTGAGAGCATTGTGTACCACTAGGAGATTGAAGACAGGAAAAAGTGCAAACACCCAATGCATCATTGAGGTACTGCTGTTGGATGATCTCAGACGGACCTCAGGGTCTGAAGGGATAGGCAGAGTATGCGGGGCAGCAGATGAGGAAAGGCCCAGGGGTGAACATACCCAAGACCTGACCTCTGTAGCTGAACAGGAGGATGACAATGATCTTGACCTGGAAGAGACAACTCCTTCTGGAGATGGGGAAGATGGCCAAGAGGGCCCTCTCTTTGCCCCACCTGGGAGAGTTGAAGGTGTGCCTAGAGGTCAAGCTCTCCTTCTCAGGAGTCTGTCCATTCTGACACATCTGTAGGGACCTCGGTTTCTTCTCACAGGAGAGAATTCTCCCATGAGAGGAAAGAAAGGCTGCTCAGGTATGAGGACGCTCAACTTAGAATAAAAAAAGAGCATATGGCCTTAGAAAGAGAGGCCCTAGAGCTGGGGCTAGAGCCCCATGGTGGCAGCAACATCCCTAGTGGTAGATAAAGATCTCAAGACCATAGGAACCTAAGCAAAATTGTCCCTCCCTACCAGAGTGGAGATGACATCCACAAATGTATTACTGCATTGGAAAGGGCCTGTAAAGTTCAGAGGGTCCTCCAGGAGCAGTGGGCAGCAATCTTGTAGCTCTCCTTTGCAAACAAAGGTAGAGATAAGTGCCTCACTGTTAGAGAGGAGGATGCTGATGAATACAAGGTCCTTAAGAGTGCTCTGATTGAAGGGTTTGGCCTAACCACTGAACAATACAGGATACAGTTCAGAGATACCCAAAAGGCACAGACTCAGGACTGGGTTGACTTTGTTGATTGTGCTACTAAGGCTCTGGAGGGCTGGTTACTTGGCATTAAGGTGTGTGATTTCAAAGGATTGTACAACTTAATTATCAGGGTGCAAATCCTTAATAATTGTCAAAATAAGCTGTTGCATCAGTACCTGGTGGACTCTGACCTGACCTCTCCCCAAGAATTGGGAAAGAAGGCAGACAAATGGGTCAGAACCAGGGTGAAGCAGAAGGTTCAGAACCAAGGTGGTGAACCAAAGAAGCAAGATTCAAAGAACTCTGGAAGGGTAGGGAAAAGGATAAAGACCAGAAGTCTTCTCAGGGTCTCCAAAAATCTGCATCTGGGGGGGGAGTCCCAATCAACCAAAGGAAAAGGCCAAAAGAAACCATGGTGTAAAATCTGTAAACAGAAAACCCATTGGACTAGGGATTGTAATAAGTCCAAAGACTCAACTCCAGCCACCATTGCCCCTAAGGCAACTGTTCCTCCTAGTTCAGCTCCAAGTGGTGGTACTCAGAATAAGGGTGTAGTAGGGTGGGTGCTGAGATGGACTCTGGCCTAGTCAGAGTTCCAACTCAGGGTGTACTGATCTGTAATGGAGGCATGGATATGCATTCCTTTGTCAGTCCCAGTAATCTGGGCAAATACAGACAGCATCCTTTGAATAATGGAAAAGATGCTATGGCATTCAGGGACACAGGGGCAAGTGTCACAATGGTGACACAAGGCCTTGTGGCTCCTGAGCAGATCATACTTGGTGAAATGTACCTAATGAACAATGCTAGCAATGTCAGGACTGACCATGCCCTGGCAGTTGTTAATTTCTCCTGGGGAGGGGTAACTGACCTTAAGAAAGTTGTGCAGACTTCCATGTTGAATGCTTGCTTGGCGATGATTTAGAGACTTCAGCTTGGGCTGAAGTGGAGCTTAGGACCCTTGCAGAAATGTTAGGAATCCCTGCACATGTGTTTGCTGTGACCAGGTCACAGGTCAAAATGTCTAAAACTGAACAGGCCCTGGAGTCTGAAAGAATGGACCAGGTGCCTTCCAAGAGGAGGAGCAGTAGAGTTAAGGCAGAGTCTTCCCCCTGACTCAGAATACAGATCAGTCTCTTGAGGGAGATGATCTTAGTCCTGAAGAAGGAACTGCCCCAGATGAGCTAGAGCCTGATCAGGTTGAGTTCTTGGGGATAGGGAGCCTTTCCAGGGCAGATATGAGCCAGGGGCAGCTGAGCTGTGCCTCTCTTGAACCCCTCAGACAGCAGGCTGCTGCTGGGGCTGCTGGGAATGCTAGTGGTACCCATAGGATCTATTGGGATGATGGACTCCTATACGCACAGAGTAGAGACCCCAAGCCTGATGCAGCCAGGAGGCTGGGTATACCTCTAAAGTTTAGGGGCTTCCTATTAACACTAGCCCATGATATTCCCTTAGCAGGTCACCTGGGCCAAAACAAGACTTGGAACAGGATTGTCCCTCACTTTCATTGGCCCCATAAGTCTGAAGACACCGAGGAGTTTTGTCGCTCCTGTGTCACCTGTCAAGCCAGGGGTAAGGCAGGTGGTACCACAAAGGCCCCCGTTCATTTCTAATTCCAATTCATTTCCAATTCGTCACTACAGTATTTGGCATATCTCAAAATGTCATCAATGTGCTTACTCTTGCAGCAAATTAAAGGCCGCTGAATCATTGACCTAATTTCAGGTTTTAATCCATGAACAAACCAGTACACAAAATCTCCCATGTCTTTACTCTCAATCGTCTCTGTCCCACTATACTGCGTGATGCCTGCAACAGTCTCTCATAATATGCATGTATCGTTTCTTTGGACTCGTGCGTTGTTCTGTCAATCTTGACCCAATACATATCTTTAGGAGATATTTTCGATTTCAAAATTCATAATTTCTGATGATACTTTTCCGCCACATTTAGTGATGGAGCCATTGATTCTGTTTTTTTTTTTTTTTTTTTCTTTTTATTAAAAGATTTTTTATTTTCCTTTAGTTACATAGGCACATTTGATATTACAAAATACCTTTACACAATAAACCAATTTTACACGTTTTAAACAATATCTCATACCTTACTTGACATTTAGTTCAACAAGACCATTCCTTGAAATGCAAGGAATAGTAAAGTCAAAATAACAAAGACTGAAAAAAAAAAAAAAAGGAAAAAAAGGAGAAAAAGAGAAGAAGAATAACAAATAAGAATATGATGGGTAAAGACTCCCTATTAATTAGTCAATTTTTCTTTTGATTCTCTTTCCATATGGTTAGTGGGTCCCATATTCTCTTCCCCATACGTCTACCTCCCCTACCTTTCCGTGCGTAAACATTTTCTTCTATCTTATGAGCATACAGCATGGAAGCCAACCAATCTTGAAATTTGGGGGGATTTTTATCTAACCAAGCCCTGGCTATTGTCAGTCTATACACTGCCATTATTACAAATAAAAATTCCAAAAATTGATCATGACCTTGCTCAGCTACTCCTAACATTATACAGGATGTTGTGAGACGAATATTAATCCCCAGAGATCTGTCTAGGAATCCCTCTATTTCCCTTATCAATGAGTGTAGCTGTGGACATGTTGCAAAGATATGAATACTATCCGCTTCCAACTCATTACAACGCGGGCAATTTATTCCTGTGTTCCCTCCCCATTTTGCTATTTTCGCGGGCGTATGATAAAGAAAGTAAAGCGTTTTGTAGTGCTGGGACTGCAGGGGTGCAGCACTTAATATTGTGCATCCTAAGTTTAAGGATTCCATAAATAAAATACTATCAACACCCAGTTTGTCTGCCCACTTTGTACTGTATTTCTCTAGATCATCCTGTTTCTCCTTCACCAAAGCAGCATAGAAAGACCTTATTGTACACTCCCCTGATCCCCTGATTTTGTCCAACAATTCTATCTTATTGAATCCTGCAGGCCCTCCAGATTTGTTCTTTAAAAAGCTTCTGATCTATAAATACTTGAAGAAGCCCCTATTGCTGATGCCATATTCTTCTCTCAAATCCGTAAATTGCTTAAAACCTTCTTGATCGAATAAATCCCCTATTTGCATTATACCACACGCTTCCCATTCTATCATAGTTTGATCAGCAAAAATTTCTCCCGGGAGCGAAATGTTATTATGTAACCAAACATATCTATTAAATCTACCTAGTTTGACTTTCTTCATAAAAGCATTCCATATCGTAACTGCAGCTCTCACAGTTTTGAACCTAGTTCTCTTAAAGTAACTATAGTCTATACATTTTAAAAAACAATTACTTGCATTTGACCCTAGTACAACAGTATAAATCTTTGTAGACATATCTTGCAATCTTATATCATCTACATTCCCCCCAATTAATCCTTGTATATACTGTAATACAGTAACCATATAATACAAACGAAAGTCAGGTACTCCCCAGCCCCCTTTTTCCCTATGTAATGTCATGAATCTATACGCTCTCCGAGTCTTACCGTGAGCCCAGATGAACCGGTTACATATAGCTTCTATATTAATAAACCAATGGGATTCAAATAGTAGGGGTATGGCTCTGAAGAAGTATAGGAACTTAGGAAAGATCATCATCTTGATAATATTTGTGCATCCCACCAATGATAAATGTAAATTATTCATTCTTTCCAAGTCTTTTTTTACAGTAGAGAGCAAGGGATCTAGATTATTTTTGATAATATTATCTATCTCTGCTGTGATTCTCACCCCTAAATAAGTTGCTTCTTCTACCACTCTATCATCGTTACAAGTTACCCACTGATTTCTTACAATCTGAGTTTTGTTGCTATTCAAACTATATCCTGAAAACTGTCCAAAGCGCTCCGCCTCAGCTTCAATTGTTCTCACAGCTTCCATAGGTTGTGCAGTCAGTATAGCCACATCGTCGGCGTATGCCAGTGTTTTAAATCTGCATCCATTAAGAATTAAAGGGGGAATGTGTTGGTTAGCTTCCAGTTTCCGAATGTAGGGGTCAAGATATAAAGCAAAGAGTAGGGGGGAAGATGGGCACCCCTGCCTTGTCCCTCTGTGTATTTTAACTGCAGTGGAATGACCTTTGTTGACCCTTATTTTGGCAGTCGGGTTGAGATACAGAGTTTGTAAGGCTTTAACAAATCCTGCCCCTATACCATTCCACCTCAGTACTTCCCATAGGTAACTCCAGGACACCCTGTCAAACGCTTTTTCGGCGTCTAAAAACAGGGCAGCCGTGGGGTCTTTTAACGTATTTGCAGCATCAAATACAGTGATTACTAGCCTCGTGTGCTGAGTCGTTCCCTTTCCAGGAATAAACCCATGTTGTGAAGGGGCTACAAGAGATTCAATAACTTTTGAAAGCCTTTTTGCCAGAATTTTAGAGAACACTTTAACGTCTGCGTTCATTAGTGTTATGGGACGGTATGAACCCGGAGCGTCTATGGGTTTACCCTTTTTGGGAATCACAATAATCTCTGCGCCTCCCCATGACTCTGGTACAGCCTCACCCTTTTGCCCTAGTAGCATTACGTTAAGCATTTCTTCTAGTAGTGCTGATTGAAAAATCTTATAGAATTCTACTGGCAACTGGTCGGGACCTGCTGCTTTTCCTGTTGGCAACTCCCCCAGGGCCTCAACCAATTCATTCAGCTGTATCGTTTCCTCCAGCATTTTTTTATCTTGCTCGTCTAGCCGGGGAGGCTCTATCTCCCTTAAGTAGCTTCTTATTTCTTCGTTGTTTTCCTGCCCATCCTGTGCATAAAGTTCTGCATAAAACTGTTTAAAGACTTCTCTAACTTGTTCATCTTCCTTTACTATAACCCCCTGTAAGTTCTTAATTGCCTTGACATCAGCCCTTCCCTCCCTTTGCCTAGCCCGCACTGCCAATATATGTCCTACTCGTTCATTAAGTTCATAGGCCTGTTCTTTATTTGCCATATATTTCTCAACTGTCTTTTTAGCCATTCCCTCCAGAGTTTCTGCCTTAAGGGCCACTATTTTCAGCAAAATCTGGTCAATGGGGGAGTAAGAAGAAATAGCCGAGAGGAGTGCTTCTTCTGACTCCCTGATTAGCTTAATATCTTCCTCCGCTTTTAATTTTGTCTCTCGCTGTGTCTTAATAACAAAGCTCAGGGTTTCACCTCTTACCCCCGCCTTAAAGGCGTCCCACACCATTCCTGGCGACGCTGTGCCCTTATTTATCTCCCAGTATTCCTTAATCCAGTTGGTCATTCTGTCCTTATACCCCTGATCTTGTAGTAAAGTTCTATCAAATGTCCACTGGGTCAATTTAATCTTCTTCTGTCCAATTGTTACGGTTAATACTAATGGGTTGTGGTCTGATATAATCCGCGGTTCCCTATCTATCTTGACTCTATTCATCATGCTTCTTGATATTAAGAAATAATCTAGTCTTACCAGTATTTGATGAGGGGCTGAAAAATAAGTACTTCCATTTAGATTGGGATGATATTTTACCCATGGGTCTTCTAACGAGTTATTTCTTACCAAATCTGCCAGAGCTCTATGAGTTTTCCTTTTCCTTCCTAAGTAGTTCCTACCGGGATCTAGAAAGCTACTATCTATATCATGTATGTTCAAATCCCCACATAGTATAATGGGTTCTGGCCACTGTGCTAATTCTGTGTCCAGGTATTGAAAGATCTCGGGGTCATCACTTGTAGAACCATACACCGATACAATCGTAATAGTTTCCCCTCTAAATACTAATTCGACTAAAACCCACCTACCCCATTGATCTACCTTCTTTCTTTTTATCTGTGTATCATGTTTCTTCCCTAAAATGGCTACCCCTCTCGTTTTAGTATTTTGGCTAGTTTTTGCTAATACGTTGAAGCCTAGCTGTTCTAGCAGGTAGGCCTTAGTATCTTCTATGTGAGTCTCTTGGAAACATATTAAATCCGGGTTCAATGATTTCAGATAGGCAGTAGTCTTAAGCCTTTTATTTAGGTCATTTAGACCACAAATATTTAGTGAGATTATCCTACAGGACATTATATATCAATTTTTCCCCCCTCTTGCTCGCGGTTCCAAAACTCACGTGGTTCATTATTTCCTTACCTCCAACTTTTAAAAAAGGGATGCTAATGGAACCTTTCTCCATCAAATCTTTCTTTTCTCTGTTATGTGCAATGTGCTTTATCTTGTGATTGTGCCCGTCACCTAAGTGTCTGTCTCCCCTCCCCCTTGCCTTCACCCCCCTCCCCCCCCCTGTCTCCCTCCCCAGCTGGATCCCCCCCCCTTACCACAGGCAAATAGGTCTGCCAGACCTATGTGTGGCCCCTGTAGTTTGCAGAGTCGCAACCCTCTCCCACCCTAAGTCCTTCTATTCGCTGTTGGCTACTCTATACATACTTAATTGCTGGTAGTTTTACGGAGTTTTCGGTGGACTAGATGTTGGGGCTTTTGACGGGGTTCTAGATCTAGATCTATGGTCATTTCTTCCTAAATCCGAAATCTCCTTGAGGTACTCTCCCGCTTTTATCTCCGAAGTAAACATCCTTGTATACCCCTTCCTTATGACTTTCAGCCTTGCAGGGAATAGCAGATAGGCTTCTGCCCCTTGCTTTTGAAATGGAGTTATCATTTGCCTTAGCTTCCACCTTCTTTCAACAGTGATATGGCAAAAATCAGGGCGGGCGAAGAAGGTACTGCCATTCACAGTCATTCTAGCATCAGGTCTAGCCTTGTCAATTATTTCTTGCCTTGCTAAGTAATTCCCTAGAAAGACTAGGATAGCTCTTGGTAATGCCTTCTCCTGCCCCACTCGGTTTTTCTTTAGAAACATAGGGTATCTATGCGCTCTCTGAACTTCGATGTCCCATTGCCATTTTGAATCTGGAAAAGCTTCAGACAATAGTTTTATCACAAACCCTCTAGGGTCCTGGCCTTCTCTCCCTTCCTCTAGTCCCAAAAGTCTTACATTATTACGCCTTTGGCGGTTTTCGAAGTCTTCCAACTTCCACTGCAAGTCCACCACCACCTTTTCTTGTTCTGCCTTAAAAGTTTTCCAGTCTGTTACCTCATCTTCCACTCTGCTAGTCCTTTCTTCAACTTGGGTTACTCTTACTTCCACCTCATCCTGTTTCCTGCTTACTCTTCTGATAGAGGCTTGTAACTTCTTTGTATCTCTTTTCGCTCTTCTGCTTTCAGCTCTAGCCTCGGAGTGCATCTGTTTCAATGTACCAAACAACATTTCTAATGTCACATTTTGCGAGTTTCCTGTGTCCCCATTTTCACCCTCTTTTGGATCTCTTTCTTGATATGTCTCTGACGTTGCGGAATAGTCCCATGACAATTTTTTATCCATACTGCTTCTAGACCCTCTTACGTCTTTTCTCATTCCAGCTCTCTTTTTCTTCCTAGTCGTCTGGTCCCTGGAACTTTTACTTGCTTCAGAGTCATCTGACAGGTCCGTACTAGTACCCTCCTCCTCTTCGTCCTCTGGGCCGCTAATATCCGTAGTATCAGAGCCCTCATTAACTGAAAAGAACTCAGGCGAGCCACCCCTGGCACCCCTGTTATCTCTTCCTCCTCTGCCATCCTCCTGGCCTGCTACAAGGTCTTGCAGATCCTTAAGGCTCTGTGCGCTCCCCCAACTTGTATCTCTAGGGGTTAAAGCTCTACTGTTCAAGCCAAGTTCAACATTCCTTAATGCATCCAACATTTGGGAATTATTACGCTTTTCGAGCTGTTCCAGGGCATTACCTTTTGAACTACCGCTGCCGCTCTCCTCACTCGTCTTTTCCAGCTCTGTGCTCGCGCCTGCATTCTGCGCGCTGTCTCCTTCGGCCTTCCGTGGTTGCCGGGCAACCGAGCCCTCGACGCTCTGCGTCCTCGCGGTCTGCTGCCGTGCTGCGTTTCCGGCATCAGTATCCAGCCCGTTTACCGAGCTCCAGGCTCGCGCCTCCATCTCAATCTGCTGTGTTATCACATCGCTACTAACTGCATCAGGCTGTTGAAAGTCAGGCGCTTGTACCTGAATCGTCGGGAGTGCCTTTGCTGTAAATGACTCCGGTAATGTAGACTGCCGCATTTGCTCTTTTGCTGTAAGCGCTTGTGCTCGCTTTACTTCTGCTTCTGGGGCTGTCTCTCTCGCAGCTTTGCTCGCTGTGAGTCGGGTCTCCGGTTTAGCTTCCGCCTTCCTCTCTGGTTTCTCCGTTTTCTTTAGCAAGGTTAGTTTGGCGGAGCGGTTAGTCTGATCCGATTGTTTCTTAGGAATGTTTAAAGGTAATTTTGGGATCGCACCCTCCTTCACTGCTTGGGCTTTAGTCAGCCCTGGTGTTTTATCCTTGTCTTTGTCCGTTTTATCCATTCTCGTTCTCTGTGACATCTTGAGAGCTGCCTTAGAAGCAGAGATTACTTCTCTCCAGTAATCAAGAAAAGCAGCCCCTCTATTCACAAAAGAAGTCCAGCATAGGCCTACTGTATGTCGGGACCATACATTAGCCAACATCCACATCCCCGTATCTCCTTAATCACGCCGATTCCATCAAGGGTGGGAGAGAGAGGAACTAGCGACTGTCTCCTACAAAGCTACAGCGGCCATCTTGCCTCATCCTCGGAGCCATTGATTCTGGATGCCTTGTGCTGTTTCTTAGGCCACTCCACTGCAATTTTGCATGCTACCCACAAGTCAACTGGAACCACAATTTCAAATAAGGTATACAGAACTATCAATGGAACCCTTGATATCTTTACAAACTGGTCAACTTCTCTGTATCATTCTCTCAATTTCGGAAAATCTTTTGTGAATGATGCAAGATCAGTAATGCTCTAGGGTATGTGGACATAACCTCCACCAGGCACTTCTCTCACCGGAAGCATGTGTATATCCTCAACCTCCTACTCCTCAATTCCAGACGTAGGCAGCTCTAACCTGACTTTCTTTGGCTCTTTTTTTTATCCACCTGCCTTCCCATCTACCCAGCTCACTCCATTTTCAAACATAGGCAATTCATTCCTTAATGTTTAATTTCATTCCTGAGGGTCTCATGTTAGCAAGATCTCAGTCATTAAAGTTTAAACTGTAACTCCTCTGCAAAGCTTTGGATTTCTGCAAGTCAATTTCATATCTATGAGCAAATTCAGGCAACCTTTCTTGAGCTTGTGCAGCACGTCTAATAATAACTTTACACATGAACAATAACTCATCATCTCGGTAAGCATTTCATTGGTACATGTCAAGATTTCCAAGTATCATTTAGTCTAATTCCAGTTTCTGTTTGGCCACATCTATTGTCCTTTCCCCCTGTGGGACTTGAATATTCCTTCCCGTTGGTCTGGGATTCCCACTACTAACCAGGGTGTCTATACCTTTGAACCAATCATCGAGTTCTTGGGCAGTGAGTCCAGGTTATTCTACTGGGGTATTAAGAATAATCTCTCTGCTAAAAGAACCACAATTTACATTATGAGGTGAGTTCAAAAGAGAACTATCAGAACTTGGCAAACTCATAGTTATTTCTGTCCTGGGGGTACTATTATTAATGCTAGGAAGCACATTCATGTAGGGCATTATAATAGTGGCGATCTTTCGGAAAACCTTCTAGTTGGCTCACACCCTGTCCAATTTAATGTAGGGTCTGCACTTGCAGCACATGGAGTATTCCCTTGTGTCGGAACCAAAGGAGTTTGAAGAATTGGTCTAGTTGTCGAGCCCAAATGATTGCTACCTGAGGTACCCATCACAGTAGGACCAGCCATAGTATGTGTATTATTTCTTACCACCCCTACCTGCATCTGGGGCATTTAAAGCAGTTGACTATATTGGGACTGTCATCCCTGAACACTCTTTCCTATTGAATTAGAACCTGCATCTACTTTTTGATACATTTTTGTGATCTTGTGAGAATTTGCCTGCTAGCAGGCTAAACTCTGGCCTAAATTTGGCATGCCGCAGCTATACATATTTGTATAACTGGCTATGGTGCAACTGATATTCAGTTTGCCTCTCCTGGAACGATTTAAGTACAGTGCCCCGCATGATATACCCTAGTGTGGAGATGTAGTTGTAGTTGAGCTTATATAGCGCACAGCTACCCGCAGTGGGTGTCCCGGCGCTTGCTTAGGGAACCCTTCCTGGTATTCCCCTGTGAGATAGCAGGGTATACACAAGGTGAAAGTCAGGCATCCCGCCGCGAGGGGCCGTTGTGGAGATTAAGCAAGCTATTGCCCAGAGTCGCAGAGTGTGAACCCGTGAGTCGAGGAGGCACCGAGGCGAGAATTATCGAGTCCGTGGAATTTTTAGCCCAAGACCCGCCGAGGCGGGGAATTGAACCCTGGTCCAGGACCGATCTCAGCTTCCGGGTCTGCTGCCTCTAACCCCTGAGCCACACTTCTCCTGAGCCTGTAGCATCCCATTTTTTAAACCCTCTCAGCTGGGCCGCCTGTTGGAGAAAAATACCCTGCCACAACGGTGTCCCTGTATCAGTCACCCCTACCACTCCACCCTTTGGAGGGATCGTCTCCATATGATTATCACTACCCTGGTTGCCGGGGTGAGAAATCTCATTTCCCTCCCACAGTAGAGAAAGGCAAGTGAAGAGGTGCCACCCATCGCCCACCTCACTGTGGCGTGGGCTGGATGATCTTGGGAACTATACCACCAGTCATTAATAATCTGTAAGTGGGAGGCTGCATAGTAGAATTGCACATCGACAGCAGCAATGCCCCCACAATACTTGGCCTGAAAACAGGACCGGATAGCTATACAGGATGCTCCTCCCTCACATAAGACTTGACTCACAACTGCATTAACCTGTCAGAACCATGATGGAGGGATAGCGTAGGGGTAGTTATGGAGTTGGTATACCATATGGGGCAAGGAGAACATTTGTAAAAATGGCCAATCAGCCTAGTAGACAGTGGCAGCGAGGACCAGGCCTTCACCTCTTCCTTAGCGTGCAATAGTAGTAGGGCCATATTTGTGTCCACAAGACAGTTGGGTCCGGAGAGACAAACATCCCCCAGATACTTGGACTCATGAACAGCTAGTGTTAATCCTGACGCCCATTCCATGTCTCCAGCCGTCTAGCCTATTGGAAATAACACAGACTTCCTTGCATTCATATATAGCTCAGAGGTCTCACCAAAAACCTGCATAATTTGTAAAATGCGGGTCCTGAGGTCGCCGGACCAGTAAAGAAAAATAAAACATCAGCATACAAGGCTATTCTATCAGACAGCCCTGTAGATCATTCATATCCCGCACCTGAGCGTCAACCCTGACCCAATCCGCTTACGTCTCCATGGCCAGGAAAAACAGCAGGGGAGACAGTGGGCATCCCTGTCTGGTACCCTGGCATATCTGAAAATGAACAGAGACCGTGCCAGATACTCGAACTGAAATGGTTAGTTCAGTGTATAATAGTCAGATATATGAAAGGAACTTGGGTCCTAGATTAATGTGCTTAAGTAGTGAAAAGATAATGTAATCAGTGGCTTTATCAATGTCAGCTAAGACCTAAGAGTACTGCTGCCGGCCACCCAATCAGTCCGCCAGGACCGGGTTATTGTGAACTTGTCTGATATTCTGGCATGTAGCATGGTGAGGCCTAAAGCCAGCCTGATCGGGGTGAACCAAGTCAGTCGTATATTTTATCAGCCTACTGGCCAAGGTCTTAGCAAGAAGCTTAACCTCGACATGGAGGAGAGAGATCAGACTGTAGGATGTAGGATGAGTGTACGTCTAGAGGACGATCCGGCTTAAGGAATACGACTATTTCAGCGTACCTCCAGTCTGGTGGAAGTCCTGATTCCGCAAGCCCTGTATGCATCACCCCCAACAAAAGTTTCCCAGTTGGGGTATATATGATTTAAGAAAGTCAGTGGGGAAGTCATTGGGCCCCAGGGCCTTTCCAGCCCGTAACTCTGCCAGGGCCACAGACAGCTCCTCCTCCGTGATCAGCTCCTCCATCTGTGTGCAGGTAGCATCGGTCAAAGAACTGGGAGGCAGAGCCTCAATAAAGTCAATGATTTGTTCTATTTCTACTGCATCTCTTTTGGCGTAAAGCTCCCTAAAGTACTCAGCAAAGCTTTGTGCCACCACCTAGGGCCGGACAGCACCCCTCTTTGTACATCCTGTATAACTGGGACGGGGGAGTTTGCGTACGTGGCCTGGCAAAGCCGATGCAGTATCCTACTTGCTTTGTTGCCCTGTTGATATATGCAGCTTTGTGAAGCCTGCCATGCTTGTTTTGCATTGTCTAGGAGCAGTTGGTGGTATACCTGTTGTGTCTAGCATAGTTGCCTCCATGTCACCCTACTGCCCCTCTCATGGCTACGTTCTTCAAGTGTTTGCATTTGCACCTCAAGTTTCGTCAATGTGAGGGATCTACGCCTAAGCTCACCCACACAAAAGCTGATTTCTAGCCCCCCCTCGGAGTGTTGGTTTCATGGCTTTCCATAGTATTGGCTTGGAGGACGCCATTTCTGTATTAAGGGAGACATATTCTGTAATAGACTGGTGTATGAGCACTTTATATGCAGGGTTCCAAAGATGTCAAGGCGATAGGTGCCATTGAAAAGGTGGGCGCTCCGGACCCACATGAAGCTAAAGAGCCACTGGGGAGTGGCTGTATACCCCTCTAGGCAGTATGTTAACTTCATATACTCTGTGTTTGAATCCAGCTGGTACCAACAAGTAATTGAGCCTAGAGAAGGAGCGATGAAAAGTTGAGTAATATGTGTATCCTACTTCAGTCGGAATGTATCACTCCAGGCATCCGCCCAGTGCAGCGCAGACACCAGAAACCCCAACCTGGACCCCTGATTTCCCATGTCGCCTCCCCTGGTGTGCCATCAGTCAGTCTCAGGCTGTATTACATCATTCCAATTGCTCCCTAACACTGAGAGACCACCTGGCAGTTCTCTCTATAAACCAATTATGTGGTCAACAAAGGACTGCCCCAATGGTGGGGGGTGCAAATACACTGCCAAGTGTGAGAGACTCTCCAACAGTGTACCAGTACCTAGCACATATCTAGCGTGGTAATCAACCCACACCCTGGTGGACTAAAGGGCACTCTGCTGTGAATGGGAATACGGAACCTCGTGATCCCCTCACAAACTCAGAGTGGAATGTCAGTGTATATCCATATCTGGCCAAGCACAGGACTTTGGTTTCCAAGAGATTCATCTCCTGTATAAGGAGAATGTCTGCTTGTAGTCTTTTGGCTTGCTTCAGCACCTCACCTCGCTTGATCTTATCCAAAAGTTCCTGGACATTCCATATAGAACACAGAGATGCCCAGTGGAGTCTATGGGGTCTGTGTCATTCATCTGCTGTTAATGTGGGCTTATAGCGGGCTGTTGCATATGAAGCTATGAGTGAGTGAGCGCATGGTCTGTGCATTACCTTACAAAAAAAACATTCAAACAATCCCCATTCACACTCCCACCTCCCCCATACTTCAAAAATAAAGAAGTATCTGTCATGGAAGAGATCCTCTCCTGACCCCAACGGGGGACAAGGATAGGACTCCTCCACTAAATCCACACGTCCCTTACCCAACGAAGTGTCTTCACTAGGGAAACTTAACCAGTTTTACTCTAGGGGTGCAGTCAAACATCAAAAAACTACATTACGCTTATGGCTTTCCTGACCCTTTCTTGAAAACTTTCTCTCTGCCTAAGGTGGGCTGTGTGTTCCCAGGCATTAAGTGCTTCATATAGTGTAGGTCTTGGAGGCTGTTTCATGTCATGCAACGTAGTCCTTAAATGTTCAATGATTCTCAAATTAAATGTGCCGTAAGGGGGAAACATCAAAGGCCATCTTTCTCAGTGATCTTATGCCATTGTTCAAGCCAAAAACTTGTATGGAAGCCCACGTCTGTTGCCATATGATGACTTAGCGTACCTTTGGGTGGTGCCTCTTCCCCCTTTCTAACAGGTACAGTCATATCTCCCACATTAGATTTTGTACTACTTTAAAGAATTTCATTTTCAATCAAGAATATGCAAAATTCACAAATTACTTTTTGTTTAAAGCAGGAAATGATTCTTCACCTCACCAGCAATAACAGCGCGGCTCTCTATGACGTGTCCAACCAAAACCAGCGTGGCTCTACACCAACCAACCAATACCAGCACAGCACTCTATGACATTAATCCCACTCTCTGTAGCAGCTCACCCTCCTTTACAAGTCTCAAAAATGTGTTCTCTCAGCAATTTACGCACCAAACAAATGCAATCAACTTCAACAATTAACTTTGTCTGCTCCTGTAAAGAAATGTTCATACACACAGATAATGATCCGTAGCGACACTTTCAGACCTACCCTGACATTCCCTTCAAATGACACCTCAACCAGCGGGGTCTCACCCAGGTTGATACAGTTCCTCCCTGTGCACTGAGTTACTAACCATGTCTCTCAATCACGCAAAGATAAAGTCCATATCTCAAAAGCGTTGTCGACTACGTCTTACGACAAGCACCACAACACAGCAGACAACTACATCTAGGGCCCGATTATGACTGTGGCGGTGCGCTGCCGGGTCTGCCCTGCCGCCACATCGCCAAAGGTGTGGTCAGAACCCCCGTTAGATTAAGAGTTTCCTCCTGTCTAGTGAGCTGGCTTTTGAAATTCCCACAGTGCACCGCAATGGGAACACAAAAAACAGTTCCTATTGAAAAGTCCATGCCGTGCAGGAACTGGGGTGCATGCACCCAGGGGGGCACATTTGCCCTGTGTGCATTCCCATGCATAGGAGGCACAGGGGGCCCTGGGGGGACCCTTCTGCTTCCTCCCCGCCACAGTGTTTATAGAGGAGGAACCTCAGTGACACCCACCTGCGGAGAGGAAACTCATATTATGCTTTGCAGGACTACCGCATTCCCACCAAGCATACTGCGGCCTCCTGACTGCTGCAACACTGCCAGAGAATGGCAGTTGCCTGGTGGCCGCGGCAGGGCTGTGGCGAGCTGACCACCCAAATCATAATTCTGCGGTCGGGAGACCGCCAACACTGCACCCTCGCGAGTCTGGTGGTCTGTGGACCGCCAGACTTGTAATCGAGGCCCTAGTGTCTTCACTGATAACTTACAATTTATCCCTGGATCTCAAGCCACGTCAGATTCGATAATCGCTACAAATTCTCGGCATTAATCGCCACATTCACACAACTTACAACATCTCTGCAGAACACCACAAAATCACTGCAAAATACAGCAAGCTAAACATAAGCAATTGCAATGTGCAACCCTATTAATACTCACACCTCCACTACTACAATTCGTTTCCGAACCACTGAAACCCTATCAATCCTATTTAGTGAACCATGGGCTTTAGGGGTTTTGGACTGGGCTTGAGCAATTTCTAAATGGGACACCCTAACTCCCTCACTTCACTGATGAACCATCATACAGGCTACCAAGTGGCTGCAGCACTGGGACTTACCATTTGTGATAATATGGACCTTTTCTTTGTCAACTGAGAGGTAAAGGGAGTTAGCATTTCAGAAACTCAATTTAGTTCAACTAACAGTGCAACTCATTTGGCTACACAATAATGACCAAGAATCAGTGACTATAGTTAAGAAGGTTTATTACAAGTTAGCAATGAGGTTAACGTAAACAAATCTTAGTACCATTCTGTAAAACTACAGAATACCAATTGAAAATCCCAACCTCTAAAGAAGTGTAGGCATACCAATAGGAAGCAGACAAGAAGTTCAGTCACAGCAATATAAAAGATTAATAACAGAATGTGGTGCTGTTTCTGATTCCATCTCTTATACGTGGGGTAGTCTAAATTCATCCGAATAAGGTCCAAACTAAGGAGGATGGTTTAAAACCTACAGGATCTCAAAAATCAAGGAAATACAGAAAAATAGGAAAGTGCGGAAAGGTATTGGAAGGTGTTATCATGTCAGAAGCTCGGTCAAGAGTCTTCTTGGGTCATGGAAATGAGTGTTAGCCTAACCCAAACTCTACAAGAGTCAAAGGGAATAAGCATAGAGGTCTAACCCTCTCAAAGTCCAACGGAAAAGTGGCTTAACCTTGGACAATGTGAACTCCAGTTATTTGTATCAGAATCTCCAAAGTAACACCCCTTTATTCCCATCATCAGTGGCTTCATTGTCCTTTCCATTCTCACGTTGTAAGCTGAATCATCAACATTTTCTTCCAGGCCAGACATGGGAACTGTATTGTCCATTGTCACCTATGAAACGTTGCATCATCAATAAATGGAAACTTTCAGTTGGCGCTCCAGCTCTCCATGTTCCTTGTCAATGTCTTCTTCTCTTGCTCTCTCTCTCTCTCTCTGTCACTAGTACAGTGTTGTATCTATTCTAAAACTATTCAACCATATGAATGTACTTACAAGGAAAAGACATGAACACAAAAATGGAAAACAGCATTTCATGCAGAACGAAATAAAGGCCTAGTAATGTAAATTAGTGTTTTAAAACAATGGTGCATATTTAATATCATGTGCACATTGACACACAAAACAAATAAAACTGTCAGTACATTAGATTCATGTTCCGGTTCATAAAGGTAAAATAACTTAAATGTAACCAAGAACTACATTTAAATGCAAATAGGAAACGTTAGTGCTCACGTTACATAAATCCATTGTTGTTTCTAAAGTAAATACATTTTAATAGTGTGAGGATGTTTTAACTCCATCATCTAAACAGTAAATGCCATTTAATGAATTAAGGCACACAGTATACTTGAATTCTCTAATTCTACAGTGAATACACTTTAATAGTGATGTCAATTGCAACACTTTACATTAATATTGTTAGACCACATAGAAAACAGGTGTTAAGTGCACATTTAAATCGCGTATTTGTGATGTGTTAGGGTGGAGCCAAAATGACGCTGCTCCACCACTTATTACACATTTTTGGAAAACGGTCTGTAAAGCACTTAGCATTAATCAAGGGCTTTCCTCTGAATTTCATCCACAGATTAATGATATGCTGTGAGAGTTTATCAGTTTCTGAGCAGTATATATAATGTTATTGTAATTCCACAGAAGATAACTGGGTTTTATATCTAGCCATAGCTGAGTGTTTGTACAATAATGCACAGTGACATTTAAACGATCCCCTTTTATTACATGCAATAAAAGGGAATCGTTTCAACCCCAGAGCTTTTCTTTCTGCTCCATAAAATACCTGTGATCCAAAGGATTTCTGGATAATCTACAGACTCAAAGACAAACGATTATGGAAAGTCTGAAACACTCTATGAAAAGAATTAAACAAACTACTTATCTACACAGATCTAATACACCAGAATACACTTCAGGGGATAAGGCATGGTTATTACTTGTGTCATGCCAGCTCTTACCCAAAATATTAATTCTGTGACATTGCGGTTGAAATTATCTTCCACCTGCAAAGGTCATCCAGTTTTTTTATACATTTCCCAGCTATAACCATACATTTCGGATCCAATCCAATACCAATTCATTCAGCCACCTCCAATTTTGTTTCAAGTATACACAGAGAATGAAGATCAAGAAATGTGTGATCCTTGACTATTTAGAGGTTGTCTCCACTTCCCAGGGCGACTGACGCTGGAATCTGGGGACCACAGTTCGATCCCCGGCTCCGGCGGCAGGGTAGCCCAGCACCATGTGACTCTGGGCAATAGCTCGCTTAATCTTCCCGACGGCCCCCCAGCGCCTAGAGACCCTTACGGGTGATTGTGCGCTTTACAAATGTGGACTTTACTTTACTTTACTTCCCTGACTGGAAAGGATACCTACCCAGGAAATGATCATTGGAAGATGAGTCTTCGGTTCATGTACTTATGCTGACAGGCAACGTTTTTCTAGGACATTCTGATAAACCAGGGGTCTAGGTGGAGGGATATACTGTGATGTCTAGTGTAAGAACGGACAGTATGGCAACTTCAATAAATCAATCAATCAGGGTTGGTAAAGCGCACCTGTGAGGGTCTCAAGGCACTGGAGGGGGAGGGATGTGACTCCATAGTGTGCTGGGGTCATCCAAAGTGCCAGGAATGAAGGTCCTTCCTGACCTGGGGTAATGTGGGAGATTGCCAGAGGTGGATGGGTGTGCCAGGCTTTGGCTACGAGATAGGCAAAGGACTTTCCTCCCATTCTAGTCTTGTTGATACGAGGTTCGGTGGCCACAGAGAGCTGGGCTGATCGCCGGTGTCTATTGGGTGCGTGGAAGGAGAGGCAACTGTTCAGATTTGCGGGTCCAGTTTTGTGAAGGGCCGTGAATGCTTGGTTAGGAGTTTGAAGGTTATTCTTTTTTCGACTGGAAGCCAGTGGAGATCGCGCAGGTATTGGGTGATGTGACTGCGACGGGGGATGTCGAGGATCAGTCTGGCTGCGGTGTTCTGGACAGTCTAGAGTTTGTGAAGGAGTTTATTATTGATTCCGGCGTAAAGAGCGTTGCCGTAGTCCAGTCTGCTGCTGATAAGTGCGTGTGTGATGGTTTTTGTGAATATGGTTGAGATCCATCTGAAAATCTTTCAGAGCATGCGGAGGTTGTTGAAGCAGGTTGAGGATACGGCGTTGATCTGGCGGTTCATTGTGAGCGATGAGTCGAGTATGATGCAGAGCTTTCGAGCGTGGTCCGTTGCAGTGGGCAGATTTACGAGGGCAGAGGGCCACCAGGAGTCGTTCCATGCGGAGGGGGTAGAGCCAAGGATGAGGACTTCTGTCTTTTCTGAGTTGAGTTTCAGGCAACTGTCTTTCATCAAGGTGGTGACGGCTTTCATCCCTTCCCGGAAGTTCTGTTTGGTGGTGTTGGGTTCGTTGGATCAGAGAGGATCAGCTGGGTGTCGTCATCGTAAGAGATGATGTTGAAGCAGCCATGAGACAGACGCACTTGACTGCTTCACTCGTTAAATTCGGTTGTTCACGTCTGGTATAATATCAGGGAAGCGCAGGCATGCAGTGTGCTGTACACGCCGAAGGCAGCAATTGAAAGGGCCCACTGGCTAGCCCCATGTAAGGAAAGGGTGGTACAAAAAGCGCTACACGATCTGAACATACACACAGTGGGAGATCTCTTTGAGGGAGGCGTGGCACGCAATTGGGAACTAGTGGAGTCGGAGGGGACTGGTAGTGGCCTGCTAGCCCAGTTTGAATTTCACAGAGTGAGGCAGGCGCTGAAGGCGGTTTTGGGCGCTTTTGGGTAATGATATGGAGGAATTGCAGTCAGTAAAGGCATTTGAATGGGTGGTGGATGCCAAGTCCCCTTCAAGGTTGATATCCAAATTATACTCCATAACACTGGCGGTGAGGACGTCGGACTATGCTAAACCGCGGTTGGTGTGGCAGACGGACCTACAAACTGACTTGACTGAGGAGGTATGGAGGTACTGCTGCTCTAGTACCAAGCGTCTCTCACTAAATGGTAGGCATAGGCTCGTACACTTTAAGTTCTTGAACAGAATTTATTACATGCCGGAAAGGCTTCATAGGTATGGGCTGCGTGACTCTCCTGCGTGTGAAAGGTGTGGTGCGCAAGTTGCGGACTTCTTCCATGTTGCTTGGCAATGCTTGGGAGTGCAAGCTTTCTGGGGGGAAGTGTATGATGAGGTGAATAGCACGGTGGGGCTGACGCTGACGCCGGACCCCCTCAGGGCTCTGCTGGGGTACTCCAAACCGTTGCACCCTTCCCATAGGAGGATTGTAGACATGGCTTTTTTGATTGCTAGGAGGTGCGTTGCAATGAGATGGATGAGAGGGCCACCCCTCACATTGAAACATTGGACCCATACGATGACGTATTGCTGTACACAGACTGAGCTCTACAGCGATCTGCTTCCGCCCAGAAACAGGCCGAAAAACTTCTGGGCCTGTTATATGGAAAGGCACTTGCTGCGGATAGATGCTGAGGCAGGGGAGGAGAATGGGCCGGGTGGGGGCCTTGAGGCTGAGCACGTGGAGATCATAACTGGGACGCCCACGCCATCAGAGGCTACAAGTGGAGACCTGACAGAGGTGTGCTATAAGGTATTGCGAGGAGTAGTGAAGAGGGATGTGCGTCTCAGAGATGCTGATGGGGACCCCACTAGTACTGTTCCAAGGGTTGCAAGCTAGGCGTTTTTTAGTGGAGGTGATGGGGCGATAGGCGATGTATTGATGTGCTGTGCATATGAGGAGGGAGTGAGGGTGTTCTTCTTTTATGACTCGTGATGTAAAATGCAATGCTCGATGATGTCGATTTGTTGTGTTCATGTTTGTTTTTCCTTGATGAAAATGCAAATAAACAAATTAAAAAAAAAAAAAAAAAGAGACGATGTTGTACCCGTGGTTCCTGACAATGGTTGCGCGGGGCCATGTAGATGTTAAAGTGGGTGGGACTGAGGGAGGAGCCCTCAGGCAGTCAGCAGTTGGTCTCCGTCTGTTCCGAGAGGTAGAGAGGGAGTCTAACCTGCTGAGTTCTGCCAGTGAGGAAGGAACTTATCCAGTCGAGGGCCTTGTTGTGGATGCCGGCGTCGGGGAGTAGGGTGGCTAGGGCGTGGTTGGAGACGGTGTCAAATCAATGTTGTGGAGCCAGTTTGCCAAGGTAGACTTTAAATTCTTCTGGTGGCACCTGCAAGTTTTATGTTCTGATTGTCTTTCACATAGCCCACACGGCCCTCTGTAAGCACTCCTTTCCGGATTCTTACTTGGCAGAAGGGGTTTTTGAACCAAGTTTCCACATTAAACCTGCTATGGAGGGGCTGACTACCATTATAACACCAATCCAGTCCTGAAATTAAATGAAAGAAAATTACAGTTAGACTTAAATCTGGAACTTTGTGTTCTATCATGCTTTTCTCCATTCACTTACAGTAGGTGAAATCATTATACAAATCCAAGATGGCTTTCTTGCACATTCTTCCTAGCTTCTGAACCCAAGGCACGATGGTTGCCCACTTCCTTGATGACAACGTAGCTATAGAAAGGCAGAGCCCTTTCTTCTGGCTTCCAAAACAATAAATGAGGAAGTGATTCCTATTCCAGCACCTGACAAAGTATTGAATAAGCAGATGTTAACAAACTATCTACCAACTCTTATTCTCACTTGTACAAAGCAGTAACTTGCACTGAGAGGGGAGCCTTACATGAATACTTGAGACATTTGCATCTCCCATTGTTGTCCTAAAATGAGGATCTTGAAACCCCCTTAACCTCTGAAGATAAAGGAAGCAGCTACTGCACTCGCACACGGAAAGACCTAGGACAAGGATGGGTTGTACTCTGAGGGGCAGATTTACAAGAAAATGACGCATCTGTAGAGATGCGTCACTTTTCCTGCGCCACCATGCAAAACCCTTGCGTCACCATGGATGCACCGTATTTTCAATACGGCGCACCATGGCGCAAGGATTGACAGATGCGTCAGAAATTTTGACGCATCTGTTGACAGAAAAGTCACGTATTACTGTGTAGTGTAGTTCCTATATTCCCAATAGGCTCTGCGCATTGGAATAATATATCCTACAGATGTGACGTAGGACTTATGTCGACTAGGTCTCTATCGAATATATTAAACGTAATTGTAAGTGCCAGCTAGCTCAGAGGTCACTCGAAACTTTCTCGAGTTCACAAGAAGGGATTAGTTTCTGACAACCGCATAAATATGACAACTTTGATTCCCCAAGAATAAACTGATCTTCAGAGTCGTGGAAACAATAGATAGATATTTCAGTCAGTCAATCGTGCATGCTTCGTTTCACCAGAGGTATAGAGAAATAGATAGACGGTCGTTTTCAATAAAAGGATTTATTGAACAGTCTTCTTTCTCAAGCATAAGAAATGAACTGCTACAATCGTAAGACTGGTTGAAAAATATAATGCATATAGTAAAAAGAGTAGAATAAAATAATACTGTAAGAGCATTGTATGGTTCCTAACCCATAGATACATACATACATAAATAACAGAGGCTAAAAGTACTCAACTGGTGCTTCTAAAATACGCCCACCCCGATGTACCTAACCTAAGCTTAGTACGAGGGAAGAAGTAAGTGAGGTGTAGCATAAACGTAGTATTCTTTTGCCAAGAATCTGTCCAAGATTTCTCTTAGGGTCTAATCAGCTCCGTACCTTGATTTAGAATGAAGAAGGTCACGCTCAGGACTCGGTTTCCCAACAACCTGCAAGGGTAGCTTGGAAACACCGGAGCTGGATTTCTCGGGAGGAGAAAAGGCAGCGTCTCTCTCAGTGCGTCTGCTGGAGGGTCGGCTTCCTTCGGCACTTGCAGTAGTAGGGCGCGTCGGGCAAGTAGATAGTCAAACTACTCCAAACCACCGTGTGTTTGCTATGACAAGTGTGGGCATATTTATACCTTGAAGGTGCCGAGATTGATGTAAAGTTGGACATAATAACGTCATCAAAGAGTCTCAGTTCTCTGAAAACTCCATGAGTTCTTGGACAAGTCAGTATTCAAGCAAGGTGAAGTCCCTAACTGCTGTAGCCGAGTTTTCCAAGAAATTGTTGTAGATTTTCGGAACTAGTAGAAGTAGCCCTGCCGTATTTGGACTGCATGAGCTATGTCTAAATATGGTAATGAATCTTATGCCTATATAAGTATATGGAGGCATATGTAGGTAATTCACATTTTGCGATTCTCAAATAGCGATTTTTAAGGAATCGCTATTTGAGAATTGCAAACTGGAATGTAGGTAAAAAATCGCAATATTTTTGCGAATCTCTAAAATTCCTTAATTGCGATTAGCAAATTGCGAATCGCAATTAAGGAATGAGTGTCCCATTCATTCCTATGGGCCAAGAGGCCCATAGGAATGAATGGGGATACATTCTCAAATTGCGATTTTCAATGGAAAATCGCAATTTGAGAATCGCAATTCCAAGGGTGCCAGGGTGTCCTAAGGACACCTGTTGCACCTCTGGAATGTGCCTGTAAGTACATGTGGCGCACATACATGCCCTAAGGGCATGTCTGTGCGCCACATGGCACTTTGAATTTTTAAAAAAATGCATTTTGACAGGAAATCGCAAAATACTATCTACTTGAAGTAGGCGGTATTTTGCGATTCCTTAAGCCAAAATCGCAATTTTAAAGACATCCCTACATAGCATTTAAATTGTGATTCCTTAAATGCTTGAGCAAAATAAGGAATCGCAATTTTGCGATTCCTTATGTTGCTAAGTGGCACCTACATACCAAAAGGCTGTTTGCGATTCGCAAACGCCTACCTACATATGCCCCATAGTGATTTATACCTATATAAGGGCATGAATCGGGAAAATTACAATAGGGTCCTAAAATGTTACACAACACCCACTCCATGTTATCATGTTCATCTAAATTCAAGTACTAAAACATATAATCTAGAGCATGTGTTTACAATCCCACCCAAAATACATAAAATGCATTAAAATATGGTTGTACACAGAAAATGAGCATTTGTACAGTACGCGTTTAAAAGCAATGATTTCATTGTAAGCATATGATATGATATTAGCAATGCTAACCGAATGAATCACGAAAATTACATTTAATGAAATGGCTCTTAGTCACAGAAGGAAAAAAATTCGAGACCATCCCATTGCAGAATATACAAGCTATTTTTGGTCTGTGGATTAGGTCAATAACGTTCCTAGGAAGTATTCAAAGAATTCTTGTTCTCTAAGAATAGTTCTACTTTAAGCAAAGTGTGCCAAAGTCCATTTTGTTTTGGAAAAAGTCAAATCAAATCGTAGAGAAAATACAGTTCCAAAGTTAGAAGCATTTGTTTTGAAAAAAGTGAAGGTCGAATTTCAGAGTTGAAAGAACGCTGTGTGCTAACTTCAAAAGTTATTCTCGGTGTCAGGAGAAAACATTAAGTCGTCAAGGCTGGCAAAGAAATTGTCTACCATACGCTCAGATCGACTCAACGGGAGGGCTGGGGGAGGGGTAGCGGTCATCTCTCGTGCCGATGTCCCTTTTCAAATTCTCACCTTGCCGGACATTGCCACTACGGAGTACCTGGCTATCCGCACTACCTCCACTTCCCCCCCACTTACCTGTATACTCATCTATCGCCCTCCCAAATCGCCCCTACAGTTCCGCCCCAGTTTTCTGGAAGTATTGGCCACGATTGCTATTAATAACTCTTCCATTTTACTCCTGGGTGATTTTAACTTTTGGCCTGCTGACCCTGCAGAATGCCCTTCCTCTAAGGAATTTTCAGACACGCTCCAATCTTTAAATTTCATACCTCATATTCACTCCTCCACCCATGTTAAAGGACACGTCTTAGACCAGGTTTGGTCGTTGAATTGCCCGGTGAAGTCCATTTCTATCTCACCCTGTACATGGTCGGACCATTACTTAATTTCTTTTACCCTTCCCATTCATCCCCCGGTTAAGTCCTCACTTCCTAAAAATGTCTGGGTTCGGGCTTGGGGGCGAGTAGATCCTGGCCACCTATCTAATCTACTCACTACCTCTTATCCCCACTACAAGGTTTGTCTACTTTTTCCCAGGTTACTTCCATCAATCAGTGGCTCACCTCAGGATGCGATACCATCGCTCCCATGAGGCGGGTCACCTCAAAGCGGGAGAAGGACGCTAACCTATGGTTTAAGGAGGACCTTAAGACTATCAAACTAACGGTACGCAGAGCGGAGCGTGCCTGGAGGAGAAACTATTGCCCCTTACTCCGATCGGAGTTTATTAACATCCTGGCCCATTATAAACAGGCTATCTTGGCGGCAAAAACAACTTATTTCTCCTCCAAAGTCCTCGCTGCGGAGAACCAATCGAGGGAAATATTCTCGATTGTGCACAATTTGGCATTCTCCGACAGAATCACCTTGAAGCCCACCCCCTCTCTGGAATTATGTCACTCCCTTAATAATTTTTTTATTCAGAAAATTGCCATCATTAAAGCTAATATCCCCCCTCCCTCCTCAGCCTTTGTGGATCCTCAGTGCCCCCCCCCCAAGGGACAACTCGTTGCCCTCCCTCCTCTAACCAAGGAATCCCTGGCCTCCTTAATCCCGTTAGTTAAATCCGGTTCCCCTCTTGATCCTTGCCCTTCTCATATTCTCCGTCATATTTTTTCTTCCTGCTCTGACCCCCCTCTTCTGTTTCTCAATAGTTCTCTTTCTCAGGGCGTTGTGCCCGCTCCATTGAAATCAGCTATTATTGTCCCTATCCTGAAGAAACCGGGTGCAGATCCCACGGCCCCTACCAACTACCGCCCTATCTCCCTTTTGCCGTTTTTGGCAAAAGTACTCGAGCGCCATGTCACCCGCACTCTGAGTTCTTTTGTGGAGACGTATGGGATCTTAGCCCCCCGTCAGGCTGGCTTCCGCCCCGCACACTCTACAGAGTCCGTAGTACTATCGGTCTTGGACAACCTCAGGGAGGGAATGGACACCAACCAGACTCAGGCTTTGGTCCTCCTCGATCTCTCAGCCGCCTTCGACAAGGTTGATCACACCATCTTACTTTCCCGTGTCGGAGCGGCGGGGATCAGGGGCACCGCCCTGGTATGGTTGTCCTCCTTCCTGAGAGACCGCACTCAGGCGGTTCGCCTGGGTGATTTCACTGCGGACTTCCGGAAAGTTCAGTGCGGGGTCCCCCAAGGTTCCTCCCTTTCCCCCCTTTTGTTTAACCTCTACATTGCCCCCCTTATTTTTTCTTTGCAGCAGATGGAGGTCTCCGTGTACAACTACGCGGATGACCTCCAACTTGTCTTTAACTTGTCTTCTTCTTCTTCTTCTGTCTCTAACTTTCAATCTATTATGATTCATATCCGAGACTGGATGAGCCACAACCATCTGAAACTCAACCCAGACAAGACTGAGCTGGTGTTGACGGGTGGCTCATCCAGTCCCTGGTCTTCTTTGTTTTGGCCCCCTTCCCTAGGGTCCCCTCCTGTTCCCTCCACCTCAGTAAAAACACTAGCCATTAAACTCAACCCCCAGCTCACCCTTCACTCCCAGGTTAGTTCTGTGGTATCTTCTTCTTTTCTTTCACTGCGTACTATACGCAAGGTGTCCCGTTTCTTTTCTTTCGACGCCCTCAAACTGATTACTTTGGCAATGGTCATATCCCGCCTGGATTATGGGAACGCCCTATATGCCAGTATACCTGCATATAGCTTAAGGCGATTACAGCAGATCCAGAACCAGGCGGCACGTTTGGTGTTCAAGCTGCCAAAGTTCCATCATGTCACCCCCCTCCTCAAAACCCTACATTGGCTTCCTGTCCGCGAACGTGTCCAGTTTAAGCTTGCTTCCCTTACTTTTCAAGCTCGACTGGACATGGCACCGGCCTTCATCTCAACTGAGATTACACCCTATATTCCTACTAGGGAATTACGTTCTTCCACCAAATCCCTTCTTACAGTCCCTCGGTTTCAGAGGAAGAAATGGGGAGGATCAAAATTTGCGACCCTCGCCCCACTCTTTTGGAACTCCCTACCCCCAGAACTCAGAGCTTCCACTCTTTACCTGCAATTTAGGAAACAGTTAAAAACCCATCTGTTTACCAAACCTTTTAATTAGTTTTTTTTCTCAGTTTTCCTTTTTTTTTAGCTTCACCCTTTCACCATGTTATTTGCCAGTTATAGCGCCATGAAACCGCCGGTGTCCGTGCGCTTAATAAATAATTTTAAATTCAAATTAAATTCAAATTAGATGAAAGTTGAACCACTTCATTAAGAAGGTCGATTGTACACAGATGTGAAACAACGCCGTCAGCGTCAGTCGCATTAGCAATGTTCGCAGCAGATGGTACCTGTGTGCCTGTTCGTCCGCGCATCTCACCTTCAGTTGTAATTACCGGTGAGACCTCAATGAATGCCGTCATCAGGATTGGTAGCCTTTGGGGACAACACAGTACATGAGCCGTCACCGGACTCAGTAAAGCGTCAACATGCGTTGGCATTGCAGATGGAAGTGCTAGACAGACATCTAACAAGCATTCCTCTCCACAAAGCAGGCATCGTAGAACAGGTAAGATGCAATCTTGCCAGATTGGTCTAAATGACAGGAACCATGGGGTATTCAGATCTCTCAAACGAGCCAAGTCAAGGATCTGTGTTATTCTGTCACGATACTGCATGGCCAGGAGAGCATTCTTCATGGTAATTTGTGTATCGCTGGTGGCCGGATTTGCCATAACGGAGCAGGAGGAATAAAAATAGGATCTCTGCTACGAGTCCAAAGATGAGAGGCAGGACGCCGAACACAGAGTGCACGAAGTTAGGAAAAATGCCCAGGACTGCTTCAAAGGTTGCTAACATTCCCGAAAAAATCGTCTTAAATACATGTACAATACCGCTGGTATCAGACATGTTTAAGATACGACCTAACATTTCTGCGAAATGTATTGGGCAGTTTGTTGATAATAATGCATGTATCTCTGCAGAGGACCTTGCAACTTGCAGATCATACATCTCTCTGGACGAGGTCAGTGGCACAGTTTTTTGTAAAAGAATGGCTTTCATTCTGCTTAAAGTATCAATTCGTATAGAAGAGATTTTCCAGTGAAGGCCATAGCGGCAACTCCCCGTCTGTCTTAGTTTTTGGAAACAATACTTGCATACAACAAGTGACCCTGGCTGACACACTAACCAGATATGCTGTCCCTGGCATCATTCCACAACAACCGTGATCATTGAGCATTATGTAGCTTCCATTGGAAAGCTGCCTAAAAATTGGATCTATCACCGCTGTCGAGGAACCCTGCAGTCGGCATGATAAGTTGTTTGATGAACCCTCACAGGCTCCATGTAAATTAATGCCTTGACACAGATGTGTACAGCTTAGTGTGGTTTTACAGTTTTTTTCCACTAAGAAATACCTCCTTTTCCCCACTCCAACATTTGTGTGTGTATGGTAAATCCCAGGTCGACTTTATGTATTCTTTACCCAACCTTACATACAGGCCTGCTGGTATATGTTTTAAGCAAAATTGAAACTGGAAAATCGTCACTGGTATCGTGATGGTGCCATGTATGATCCATTCAACTGATGGTTTCTCAGAAACAGTCAATGGTAATCTCTCCAGTTTTTCTATGCTCAGCACCGTAGAGTCTGCTCCCCTCTGTGCCAAAGACATTTGTTTATCTGTAAGGTTAAATAAAGTAAACAATGATGTAGTAATGATTAGATGCCAAGGCACAGAGCCAGAACAAAGGTTTTGTAACGTCCAGCCTAACAGCATTGGAGTGGAGAAGTGTGGCTCAATGGTTAGAGCGGCAGACCCTGATGCAGTGGTCTAGCCCGGGACCAGGGTTCAATTCCCCGCCTCGGCGGGTCTTGGGCTCAAAAATTCCATGGACCTGATAATTCTCGCCTCGGTGCCTATTCCAATCATGGAGTCCCACTCTGCAACTCTGGGCAATAGCTTGCTTAATCTCCACAACAGCCCCCACAACGCTAAGGATGCCTGGCCTCCACCTTGGGGGTACCCAGGAGTGGACACCTCACAGGGAAAGCCAGGATGGGTTCCACAGCAGTATTCGTACAAGCGCCTTGAGACCCTTGCGGGTGAGTAGTGCGCTATACAAGTATCACTTTACATTTACAGCATTATAGAACGTAATTGAGACTGGCCATGTTGTAACATTAGCAAGTTCTGATCCATTATGTCTATGGCAGAGGATACAATGCTGTCCAAAGAATAAATTCTGGACGACAGAGTTGTTAACCCATTGCCAACTACAGAGAGTGCTTTCTCTAAATTAATATGATCAACTTCTCGTATTATTTCAGCTGTTTCCATTTGCGTGACTTTCCATGCTTCATTGTAAGCAGCGTATATACCGGCATATATGAAACGTTTATGACCTGGTTTGCGAGGACCAAGTAAGAATTCTCATAAATCAACGCCATCTTTAAGTAAAGTTAAGTGTTGTTTTATCTCCGGAAGTGTAGATTTTTGTAACCATTAAAGGCACAGTTTTCCTGCACTGTAAGTTGTTATTATCCCTGGATGTTGTCTCTGAATATATATTGGATCTGGCCGTGTTACTGTAAACCCTTGTGTCTTGTTCAGGAATCTATCTTGACAGCTATTCGTGTCTGTGGGCCAGATTAACCATTTTTCCCAATAATGATTTGTTCTGTTTTGTCGTAAAATATAATTCACGTATACCTCTTCATCTGTAGTTCTATTACTATCAGGTGTGGGCTTAGGTATGGACGGTTTGTTTAAATCTTCTATCTTAGCCAGGCCAAGACAAGATGTCTGTTGAACAGTTTCATTTAAGAACATAATTTGTTCTGAGATGATGAAGGCTCTGAACAATGCTTCTAAACCTTGTACCTGCCAGTCTTTTGTGCCCCAAACAGTTTATGTCTCAATGTTTTCTTTCCAAAAGTTAAAGCCTAATGTGGATAATTGAGCATAAAAGGACGCAGAATAAATCTGTTTAGTAGTATTTGTCAACATACTTTTCATGCCTGTCTTATTAACATTTCTAAAGTAAAAACTTTCTGGGTTTGTAACATTAAAACCTGTAATATATGGACATTTTCTATAGAATGTTTTAGAGCTACCTTTTGGAGGTGTTGGACAATGTTTCCATTGCTTATAAGTTAAAACATTTCTAGGGTTTGCAGATTTGTGCAAATAATGATGACCACAATGAGTAAAACAATACATTTCTTCATAATTTGATGAACCTTCTAAGTATTCATGTTTTGCAAATTTCGCTGACATTTCTAAATCTGCCATCATGTTATTAACAGTTTCAAAGTCCCAATCATCAGAAAATGTACTAGGTGAAACAAAATCACTCAAGGAAACCTTAAATTGGTGTGGAATTTTCAGCAGCTCAACAGGGCCATAAATGTCATAATCAGTTCTATCCCATGCTATTCCACCAGGTAGAGGAACCGCTGTGATGTTTACTGATGACAGGTCTCGTTGTTCACGATGAGATGATTTGTGTGGTTTCAGGAGCAAGTTGATGTTCTTACTTGCTGCGTCCATTTTAATGTATTTGCCACCTATCAGCTTTGCCAAACTTAAAACAAGAATGAGCTATAGAAGGAGATAAAATACACCTAACCCAATCCAAAATTCAACCCATGGTGAAACCAGATATGTATTTGCAAGCTCTTGACCAAGTTCCGTTAATTGTTCCTTGAAAGTTTTGTTTGTCTGTGCTGTTTCAGGTTCACTGGGATCCTCAGAAAAGGTATCAAAGTTGATGAAATAGCCAGAGGCAGTTCTGTCAATTGTTGGTATTGCATCCGGATTATTCGAAATCGCTGGAGCTGCTTGGTCCCTTGACATGTTTATATAGTCAGATGCTACTTCATTGTAGACGGGATTGTCTTGACGAACTGTTATTTGGGTTTCAAGAGGCACAAGTTCCATGGTTTTATTGCATAGTCCTTCTTTTCTTACTGCAGAATCTTCAAAGGTGATGAGTCTTTTAGTTTGAACCTCTTGGATAGTAGCAAGATTTGGTTGTCTGCTACATCTTGGGAGTCCTTTGGGCCTACTACTTATTATCGGCCACATGATGTGGTTTTACCAGGTCAATTGATACAGACCGGTTCTCCTTTCTTCCAGCAAGGGGCGGCAGTAACAATTTACTTGATCCGTGGACTGCTAATACAGGTACTGGTTTTCTGTAAGAAGGCCCAAATTCCTTCTTGTCCGCTATTTTTTCTCTGACAAGATCCCCAATCTTTGAATCCAGACAGGTCTTGCTGGGACAGGTGGTTTTTCTTCAGTGGTCGTTGGCTTTTCGCTGGTGTTGCTTAGACTTCTTCTTGTTTCATTTAAGTCCTGTAAAACAGCCAAACGATCTTTGATATCAAAGGGTTTTTGTTCCACCACTGAAGTATGACGATCGAGGTCTTCAACTAACATTCTAGTACCAAAAAGGATTTCATATGGGGTGATTCCACCCAGAGAATTTCTTGGCAGGTTATTAAGACTACGTTGGATATTTATTAGATGTTTGACCCACCCATCACCCGAACCTAATACCCTAGCTGTTATAGATTGCATTATGTCACTTTTTTTCTCTCCACAACCGAATTTCCCTCAGGATGGAATGGACTTGAAAACCGCAATGCAACGCCCAAGCTAGCCATGGCCTCTTTGTAAGCCCTAGAGCTAAACGCAGGACCCTGTAGCGTGCTGACTGCGCATGTGCCGATAAAGACTCGCAACGCTTTTATAACAGTTCGGGCGTCTGCCGAGTGCTGAGGCCACATCCAAATGAATCTCGTCCTAATATTTGTGGGATCGCATTCGTCCATGGTAACGTCTGCGTGTAGAAAGTCTAATGCTATCTAACAATGGTGTCTGTACTGGGCTGGCTACACTTTAGTCCGGTATCTAGCGGTGCTCTAAGCTGTGATCTCTGTAACAGACATCGCAATTAATCCCAAATTCGTAAATTGGGCGCTCATCCCTGGCCACCAGTACATCTCTTTTAATTCTAGTAGAGATTTAGAGACCCCTTGATGTATCAGACCCTCTCCCATATGTGCTTCGTGAATCAGAGCACTTCTCCGGTTCCTGTTTGGAATTACCCTATCCCCCACTCCAGGGATTTGAGCAAAAGGAACACAGTTTGCATCAATTATGTATGTATGCTCGAGTGGATAATTTAGAGGTAACGCAGCTCCGCTGCTTTTGCTCGTGGCATTGACAGCGAGCATAGTTTCACCGTCTATTTTTGTTTTTGAATGAGTGATTGCAGCTACGGAAGCCGTTGGAACAGCTGCCTTCGCGGCTTCATCAGCCAAAGAATTCCCTTCAACGTGAACGCCATCACGCTGATGACTCAGTTTATGGATCACGGGAGTCTTTTGTAATTCTTTCAACAAAAGAACAACTTGTTCCCAAAGCATTTTATGCTTGATTGTGCCACCTTTTGCGTCTTTAAAACCATTTTGAACCCAGTTCTTCAGATATTCATTGTAAGACTGGACGCAGTAATACGAATCGCACACTATGAGTGTGGGGAATTTGCGATCGGTATTTTCCAGCGCCATCTTGAAAGCTTGGAGTTCAGCTCTCTGAGCTGTACAGTCTCCTAGTGATTGAGTTTTTGTGACAATAGGTCTGAATTTACCATTGCGCCAGCAACCTTTAACAATTGCACATGCTGCTCTATAAGCTTGTTTTCCCCCAATTGCGGGCTGTACTGATCCGTCTGTGTATATTATACAGCCGTAATGTTCTAGAGGCAGAATTTCAGTGGGCAGAGGACATACTTGTTTGTATTGGAGAAAAAACGTATTCAACGTCTATCGTAGTAAGAGAATTAACCCATTGTATCCATCTTGGATGTAAAGCTTTGCATTTGGAATGCTTGCCTTTGTCACTGCCTCTAAGGCAGGTACAAGAGTAACGATTTGTATGCGTTTTCCCTGTGCGAGTGCTCTTTCTCTTGCCACTGAAGTCTGAACCGCTGTCAGAATTTTTTCTGTTGAAGTGAATTTCATTTCACGCTTGTGTGTACAAGTGTGATTTGTAAGCTATTGGTACCTTTTCACCTTCATTAAAGGTTCAGTATGTGAATCCGCATCTTCCTGGGATGATTCGGATTACAAGGTTGCGTACGTTGTCGCGTGTTTGTAAATGTTTTGTTGCTATCATGTCTGTTTGCACTGAACGCAAAATTTCTGTGTGTTTTTGTGTCCAATTAGTTTGTTTGAAATCAGGTTTGATTAATTCGTAGAGAGGTTTAAACCTCTCTGCGTCGTTTAGAATGTAAGTTCTTCCGAAATTCAGGAATCCTAGAACTGTCTGTAAGTTTTTCAGTGTTTTTGGAGGTTGGAGCAGTGCACATTTTTCAAAAAAGTTTGCTGCCAAGTTCTTGCCTGCACTTGAAAGTCCTTTTCCTAAGAATAGGACGCTGAGGTGGGCAATTCTTGATTTTTTAAAGTTGAATTCATACCCTTCAGAGGCGAATCCAAGTATTATGGTGTTCACCCTGGTCAAGTGCCTGTCCAAATCATCATCTGTACGATAGATGTCATCGACATATGATATTGCCTCATCATCACACGTTTGTAGTAACTCTGTTACTCTGACTGAAAATAATCCAGGACTGTTCTTTAATCCCTGGGGGAGACGACAAAAGTGTAGTTCTGTCCCCATTATTGAGAAAGCGGTCAAGTACCTACTTTGAGGTGCAATGTTTTGACAGTAGAAACCGTTTGAAATATCTAATGTTATTTTGTTTTTTTTTTGCGAACAATGTTATTCATTAGTGCTGCGCTGTGTGAATTTTGTACTGCAAACGTTTTGCAGCAGGAGTTTAAATGTCTGTAATCCAAGACTAGACGATATGTATTGTCTGGTTTGGAGACAGGAAACAAAGGATTGTTCATGGACGAGGAGCATGTTTCAATCACCCCTTGGTATTCAAGTTGATCTAAGATCTCCCTGACCTGTTTTTTAGCTTCCTGCTTAACTGGATTCTGCCTCTGAGCAGTCGGTTGATTTTTTAACTGGATCTTATGGTGAGTAGAGTCCTCTTCCCATCCCACATGATTTTTATATAATGCTGGAGCCTGAGCCACAGCCCATTTTCTGGCATAGTTGTATTTTTTATGAATAGGAATATGATTTGAGAAGGCTGGCATAATGATCTCTTCACCATATGGGCATCCCTGACAAATTCAGGTGGCCAGTCTTTTTCAGCCAGAAGAATGTCATAACCCTTTGATAGTTTTTCCCAAAAGAGTGCTTTTATTTTCCTAGTTATGTCCCCCTCTATTCGGAGTGTGACTTTATATAACTTGTGTGGTACACTAACCCTGGTATCCGCAGTTTCAACTTGAAGGCATTCATTCAGATCCACTCTCTCCAGATGATCCTTCAGGATCCTGCGAGCTATGGTGACCTCTGCTGTACTGTCCAGCATTGTCTGGGCCCACTCCCCGTTCTTGAGTTGTATCCTCAAGATCCTCGGCATGTCTGATTTTAATACTTGCTACCTTCTTTTTGGTGAATTGAGTTTTCTTATTTTTTGGAATGTGTTGATCGTCTTTGGACTTCACGCGTTCTTCTTTGTGTTCTGATCGTCCTCTTCTTTCGGGGTTTCTGCGAGCAAATCTGAAAGGTACGAGAGGAGCGTGTATCAGTATCTTGATATCTATCAGGTTTTCTTAAATTATCCCTATTTCTAAGGTTATACCTCTTTTCAGAGTGCTCCTTTTGAGGAGATCTACCTCTGGATTGAGAACGCTTCTCTTTAGGAAGTGACTGTCTACTATTTTCCCACTTCTTTTTAGGTGTAGTGAGATTGTTTTTGATAAAAAACTTTTTCAGGTTTTTCTGTCAGTTCAGGTTTTACTGGTTTCCCACCCACACTATCTCTTCCTAGTTCTTCATAAGATTTTTCAATTATTCTAGCTAATTAATACGGTTTCTCAGTAATATCAAGTTCTTTTAATTTTTGGCGGATTGCCACGGTTGCTGCTTCACCTTTGATGTTAGCTAATAAGATAGCCGAGACCTGTTTGTAATTTTTTAGTAATTTCATACCAAGATTCAAGGCAGGTTCTGGTCCGTATTCATTTTGAATCTGTTTCAGGACGTCAGGTATTACCGCCATAGACGGAACACCATGTGTTTTTGTGTAGATTGAAGCAAAGACTGTACCCAAGTGTCACAGTCCTCCACGTGGAGGAACATCGTTTACAACAAAACTTTTACCACGCACTACCATTACAACGCAGGAATTACAACGAACGTCGTTACAACAACTTTCGCTGGAGGACGCTGTTGGATAGGGAATAGTTTAATTTTCTATCCAGCACCTTCCCTACTATCCACGGGGACTGGATATGGAATAGAAAATTAAACTATTCCACTATCCAGCACCCCCCAACGCAAGTCGTTGTAACAACTTGCGTTGTAATACCTGGGTTGTAAAGGCATGCGTGGTAAAAGCATGCGTTGAAACGTCATACAACCTCCATGTGTGGTGCGATCCCCATTGGTAAACAGATTGTTAAAATCCTATGTTTCTCATGAGGTGTACTATCGGGAAATACTGCCTCTATTTGAGTAATTTTTTGAGCTAACCAGAATGGAATTTGTTCCCTTTTTGCGGGTAATTTACCAATGACTGATTGTATAGTCTGTGGTGTAATTTTGTTTGTGTTCCCCTGATGAGGGGTGTGCTGTGGAATCCCTATAGCAGGTTGGACTGTTAGAGTCCGCATGACATATTGTACCAATTGTCTATGTATTTTAATTAATTGTTTTAGCTGAGCTAACAGTTCTGGACCCGTCATTTGTTCTATGGCAGGATGTGGTGTATAGCTAGCTAGTACCGGCCATGTTGCTCCTGGTCTACCTAGTAGACCGAGCCTGGTAATGTGATTTTGATGTTGTAGGGTGCCTTTAAACCAGAGCTGATGCTCTTGGTAAGTTAGTGGAATTTCAACGTCCTCGAAAGGAGCCTATTCCGCTTGAGGTGCCCCTAACTTGTAGAAGTGGAACACATATTTTTTCTGAACATGTGGTAAACACCATTAGCTTGTGGTGAAGAATTTACCTTGTGGTAAATACCTCCTATTGGAGTTTCTAACTTTCAAAAGAGGCATAACATACGGAATCGATTTTTAACACACCAATGTTTTTCCATTTTTTTCTTATTTACAGGCATTTTACCTTGTTAAATTTCAGTATGTTTGAACCTCCAGAATATATTAGAAGAAAACTGCAAAGGTGTGATAATAGTCAACAAATCGTAATTCTGATCCTTGTGCAAACAAATGCTCGCACACAAATCAGAATTTAACCCTGTTCTTGTAATTAACTAATAATAGATATTGACTAGTCACTATGTAAACAAGCAGTAATAATGCACATATGATAGTGTTTATACTCACAAGTAAAACGCAATTAATTTACACAAGTAGAAAGGACACAGTAGCCTGACCACAATATTTAAATTTAAAATATAGAAATACATTTCTTAGGAACTATTTATATTGAATTAGGTTTTATAAAGGAATTAGGGCCTGAAGTGCAATACCATTTTGCAGCTGCAAACCCTTGGATTCCTAAAATCATGGGTTTGCAACAGCAAAATGGCTTTTTGCTGTATACAAACCCCATTTTGCGAAAAAGCATTTCTAACCCATCCCAAATCACTGTTAGGAAGGGTAGTGAAAGAAGTGGAACCCTTCTAATTCCGATTAGAAATAGTATGTAGCAATAGATTTTTATTGCATTTGCAGTCCATTGAACAGTTACTGACTCCTGGAAGGAGCCACAATTGGACAGCTTCTCATTTGAAAATCATGTCAGGCGACCTCAAGAGGGCCAGGCAGTGATGCAGAGGAGCATTTCTTACTTTCCCCAATATGCTGCCATATGGGAATTTTTTACTTACAAGTTTCTTTATGTAGGCAAGCACTCTTTTAAAAATGTTTTTCTTTTTTTGGGAATATAAACACAGAGATGGCGGACTATTATTCCTTGCATGCTTGTTTTTGTAGCACATCAAAGGTGGTTGCAAATAGTGACATGCCAAATTAATATTTACTAGGCAGGTCGTTCTGCCGCCCCGTGACTGGAAATCTAGTGATGCAACCTATCCGTTCATAGGATACATTACCAAAAAAAAAGACTAGTCTCAAAACGTCAGCTCACATTGTGCGACAATAATTGGTGACTAATCTGTTAGTACATCTGGCCCTGTGCTATTAATCATAAACTGCCATTAGTAATAAAGATGAACATTATTTGATCTAACAGGTGACACAGATCTTGGGTTTGTTTAATTAGCTATTGCTGAAAACCTGGGTTTGCATTTTAATAGTAAAGATGTATGCTTGATCAATAAAAGATGAAAAAAAAACTCCAAAAAGTGAAATAAAGCATGAGCCTGCATCCCACACTACCTCTACTTCACACATACCGTGGCCTCCAACCCTTTGTCCTGCATACACATATACTTGTCCAAGCTGAATCGCTGGCAAAACGGAATCCTGAGAAAATCTACTATTTGTATATATATGTATATAGAGATAACTCTAACCACTAGTATATGTAGTAGACCTTTGTACTCACTACCATTCCTATGTGATTCTTGTACATTTGCAATTTTTTTCTATTTGTATCTCTTCCCTGTGTGACTTTACAACTTGTACATTTGCAATTTTTTTTTCTTGTTTGTATCTTTTATGTAACTCGTGTAATCCAAAGTCCTTATGTATCGCAACTGGTTATTTTGTAAAGCACTCTGACACATTCGGGTAATGTTGACGTTATAGAAAATCGCATTCAATAAAATAAATAATCCTCCTTTGGCCCCACCTCTCACACACTTGGATTGGATTCTACAGAGTGAACACAGGCATTGCAAAGGGCGCGCGCGGTCCGGAAGGAAGGTGGGCAAGGCCCGATGATTGGCTGGATGCCGGGGTGACATCCCAGCAGGCACCGCGCCTGGCCAGGCCGGGAGGGAGGCCCTGAGGGAGGCGGAAACGCGATAGCCAGCAATAACTCCACTCAGCTCATAATGAAGAGCCGGCCTGGGGAGCTGGCGGCCGATTGACTCGCGCACTTCATGAACACCTTCCCAAATTACAATCAATTACCGGGTCAGCCCGGAGTCGGGCCGCCGATCGAATGGGCACACATTTCGCGGCAGATGGAATTGGATTTTATTGAAAAAGAAATTTCAGCTGCGTTTCAAATGCGCAGATGTGTCTGGCAAGGAACAGCGGTTTGTCGCCTGATGTTATTTGTAGAGTCGCCCAGGCCAGGATAATCTTAGGTGAGGAAAATAACGGAGTACAGGATCAGAGCTCGGAGTAATAAATACAGTAGCAGAATCCATACGGCCTCACGCGGTATGTTTAGGATCAGAGATCAGTATATTATATTCAATGATCTGCCTAGGATCAGAGTTCATACTCCTACACACAGCGGCAAAACGTACAAGAATGACGCTCTATACAGACTCAGAGCTCAGACAGTAAAATACAGTAACATAACCTAAAAGGGTCCCAGGCTCAATACAGGATCAGAGCTTAGACTGTAATAAATATACAGAAGCAGAACCCACAGGGCCTTTGGTTCAATACAGGATCAGATCTCGGACTGTAATATAAATAGCAGAACCCACAGGGCCTCGGGTTCTGTATGGGATCATGTCTCAGACTAATAATACAGTAGCAAAACCCACAGGGCCTCAGGGTCTGTACAGGATCAGATCTCAGACTGTAATATACATAGCAGAGCCCACAGGGCCTCAGGTTCTATACAGGATCAGATCATAGACTGTAATATACATAGCAGAACCCACAGGGCCTCAGGTTCTGTACAGGATTAGAGTTCAGACTGTGATATACAGTAGCAGGTCCCACAGGGCCTCAGGTTCTGTACAGGATTAGAGCTCAAACTGTAATATACATAGCAGAACCCACAGGGCCTCAGGTTCTATACAGGATCAGATTTTAGACTGTAATATACATAGCAGAACCCACAGGGCCTCACGTTCTGTACAGGATCAGAGCATAGACTAGTCAGTCAGTCAGTCAAAAGCAATGTTTATTTAGACCTTAGTGTTTAAACTGCAATACCCACGATATAAACATTAAAACAGAGATAAATACACATTCAGTACACACGATAAGAAACAACATATTCATCAATGCATTCTTGTCCAGGATATGCTTTTTGATGTCCAATTCAATCTAGGGCTCACAAAATAGTTACAAAAACGTACTTACTCATTAAAATTCTACCCATACGGCACCAAGAAGGAAGATTTAATTCATATTATTTTAAAATGTATAAATAATCGTCATAAAATCATTAAAATCCTATATAAATCTAAAACTATTACATTGTTTTGCTAAGAGCTTTTTACAGACTTCATATAAATTCCAATAGCGATAGCAATCTCTAGATTAGGCATTTTTGTGAGTAAGTCAATCGCCTGCGCCCGAGACCTTATTTCTTATTTTACAAAAAGAGTCCTCAAATGCAATTTACGCTGAGATATGAGCGCCATACAATCTACCAAATATGCACCATGTCACCCTTATTGCCTAGCAAACATTTACAATTCCTATCCGGGTGGAGCCTAATGGCCTTCTCCCTCTGATTTGACAGCCAAGGATTATCCTAACTCTTAAAACTTCAGATGTAAGCCACTGATTCGGGAGGGTGTCCAAATAAGGGTAACAAGACTCATATTGCCAGGCTGTCGTCATAAATTGAACAGATGATTTCCCGCTCAAATAGCCTTGGTCAATTGTTCTAGACAGCTCTAGGCCTTGAGTCCTGAGCTCCTTCTTGGAAAATTCAGCCTGAAGTGCCTGTTGGCAGAATCTCACCTTTAAGTTCCCTGCAACGTTAATCAATTTCCTTCTTATCTCCTTGGCCCATTTTAAATCACTTGATTCGATCTCCTTCCTACACCAGAGCGAGACCTGACCCCCCCCCCCCTCCCCCTGGGTCCTGTGGACTCCACATCCTTAATACATTTATTTGGGCCTGTACGCTCCATGAAGTCGTACCTAGCTCTAATCTAATTGCCTGGACCTTTGCTGAGCTGGGAAGCGAGAGTAGAGATTTCAGGCATTTACCCTCCTCAATGTCCCAATTATCTTTGCCGCCAAGCCAAAGTACTTCAGAACCATACAGGGCTTGAGGAGGGATCATTGCATTAAACGCCTGTAGCACAGGTCTATGCGACATGTTACCAAACTCACTATTAAATCTTTTCAGCCCATACAATGACATGAAAGCTTTTGCTTTTTGGGCTGTCACATGTGCTTGCCACTTTAAGGAGCTTTCAAACTAGACCCCAAGGTATCTATTTTACTACCTCCAATTTTAAGGGGCCTAGATACCAACTAAAACCTAAATCTCTTTTTCCAAAACACAAGATTTTAGTTTTATCCACGTTTACAGTTAGGGACTTTAACACACAGTATTCCTTTGAAGGCCCATCGCTGTCTGGTCAAAAATCACCAAATCATCTGCATAAAGCAGACATGATAATTTTAATCCATTCATTTAGACTATATACAGCAGCAGAAACAGTAGAACCTCAGTGTCTGTCCAGGATCAGAGCTCATAATTCAACACAGAGTAGCAGAACCCACATTGCTTCAAGCTCTGTACAGAATCAAAGCTCAGAGTGTTATACACACCAGCGGAACCCATAAGGCTGCAGGTTTTATCTGGAATCAGACCGTAGACTACTAGAAACAGTAGGAGAACTCACAGGACAGTAGACTCTGGTAAGAACACAGAATATTATATTAAGTACAAAACCCCATAATGCACCAGACTCTGTTGATGTTCAGAGCACAGGCTCTACATGATCACTTCTCAGAATATTACATAAAACGAACAGAACTCTCAGGTTATGTCCTGTATTGGAGCTTATCATATCACATGAAGCTATAGAACTCTCAGGACATAAATTACTGTTCATGATCTGAGGTCACAACATTATACACATCAGCAGAATCCATACCACTTCAGGGCGTGTCTAAATAAGAGCCCCCAATCCTATATACAGTTGAAGACCCCACGGGACAGTAGGTCAGTCTAGGATCTGAGATCGGGAAAATGTATACTGTGGAAGAACCAATAAGGCTCCTGGCTCTGTCCAGAATCAGAGTACAGAATGTTACAAATAAGCATACAGGATCAACGGACCTCATAGTACCTCAGGGTAAGAATTGGAGCTTTGACGGATCCTCCCTGCTTTAAAGCTTAAGGAACTGCAGGCTCTGCACAGGGCCAGAGCTCAAAATATTATATTTACCAGCTGAACCCAGTAGGCCTCAGTCACGCTTAAGGGCTAGAGCTCCGACTATTATATATAGTATCAGAACATATAGGGTCTCATGCTCTGTAAAGGATCAGAGTGCAGCATATTATATGAAGCAACACAAGTCATAGTGCTTTAGGCCCAGTACAGAATCAGAATATGTTAATCAGCAAAATCAGTAGGTTTTCAGTCGCCGTCTAGGATCAGAGCTCAGGATATTGGCACATTTATTAAAACTACATAAAATCACAGCCCAATATTCCCACTTCACCATAGCATAACATACCACACAAAACCATGGCGTAACATATACATATATGGTATGTCATATACATACAACACAATGTCATTACAAAACATACTCTACCACCACAAAACACATCATAGATCATTAAATAAACATAATGGAGTGGCATAACTTACCATACATCCCACCCCACAGCATAACATCAAAGTCACTTAGCACAGCATACCACTTTTTTGCCATCCCCCAAAATTATGTAACATCATGTGACACAAGATAATTCTGCTGCATAACAATACATAATATAAAACCCCTCCTCAATATCAACGAAAACCCCTCCACCTAATCATTGCTCTTCTATGTGATCCCCCCCCCATTAAGCACACACATGTCTTCACCTGTTATTTTGGCTCTCAGGCCTATGCCTCCATGAATGAATCCTGCCCAGCGCAGTTGCTCTTTGCTCTTGTCTGTGAATTGTAAAACATCCCTTCACTTTCCCTGGTCACAGTTTCTAGGTGTTCTTATCTCTTCAGGTGCTTCATGGACTAGGTCACCTGGACCAACGTGTGCCTTTAGTAATATTGGCCACTAAGGAAAGACTAGGGAACTGGTAATATGTGTGTGTAGATAGATATATCTGCACACGTGTTTTTGGGACTCTAGTACTTGAGACTGACAGCATGCTGATACTGCAATCTTTTTTTCTCTGAAATTCTGGAGTGAGGCTAGTAACGTTCTGCGCTCTCAGCCTTCTCAACCACCCCAACCCATGCACAACCTTGTCGGGCCTAGCCATTTGCTGATGTCCTGAAGCAGCGAAGCATCCACACAAGCAGCCTAGAGTCAGGTGCGTTGCAGCCTCAGCACCATAGCAGAAGGGTGCTGTCTTTTAACACCCTGAGGAAGGCCGGTGTCTCACACTCTGGTGCCCCTATTGTCCCTGAAGCCCAAACACTGTAACTCTTCTCCCAATTTACTTTCTCAGAAATCTTCAGCTCTAGAGATGGATATTAGTGAAAGGGAGTAGGAATAGCCACCCGCTCCTGCAATCATTCTGGGCAGTATTCTCAGAAGAGGACAGGGACTACACCCGTTCAGGAAGACGAACACACCACATTTTCAGAGCCATCCCTTGCTCAGCTGATAGTGTACATCAGACAGCAGTTATCTCTCAAAATTTCCAGACAGCAGAATGATGTACTTGCTACAGTCAATCCAGCTGTCCCTCACTGGACACAGGCAGCAGAGCTACCACACTACTTGCTGGTAGCAGTACTATGACTGGACAGGTAACTTACCAGAGGCAGTAGCGTGTGAGTGGGACTTCACGTCCCTGGAAAGGAAGGCAACAAGCAGTGTGTTTCTGATATTTGCAGTCCGAACGTTCAGGACACCTTCCTTCAGGCTGTTCCTGTAGTGTCCGCATTTGCCCAGAGGGATGTCTTGGAGCATGCATAGAGAGTCAGCCCAGGAGGACAGCAGTGAGAGGAAAGAATGGATGTGGAGAAGGATGTCAAACAAAGGGTTCTTCTTCATGTACCTGAAAGAGGCCATTCCTCGAAAGCTGTGGGCATGGCTAGGCTTAAGTTTACTCCTATTCAAGATGGTTGCCTTGTCAGTTGCCCGAAGCCATAGGGTAACCATGTGCCCAACTCCATGATGGTTTGGAGGATGGCTTGTGTGAAATTGTAATCAATTCATTCCATAATACTGTAGGGCTACTTCATTTTTTAAATATACTATTGCTTTGTGTACAGGCACTTTTTACTTTTGAAATTCAAAGGTATTTTGATACTAGCTGAATGAGTTGAGTAACCTTAACTTCACTGCTACCTTTCATTCATTTTCAAATTGTAGAAACCATTTAAATTGTTTTCATACATTTGCACGTTTCACTGCATATTGTAGTTATCATAGTCTTGTTTTTTTTGCAATTATTCCTTACAAAATTTAGGGGACGATGGAATAGAGTGAATACTATAAGAAAACATTTGTGTTGGTTTGAGGAATGTGTGGTCTAGGAGGGATGGTACTAATAAAGTAATATAAGACAACCTCAAAAAGGCATGCACATAGTCTAAATGGAAATCACACTCCTGAGCTATCAATACTGTTGGACTTGCCCCTTTCTGCAGGGTCATCCCCAAAGTTTTTGCCTTCACCCTCCTGTTTTCTATGCTCATTTTCGTTTGCTTTTAGAACTCTGCACAATTTACCACTATTACAATAAGTAAAGGTGTACAGCTAGCTAAATGATGCAAAACACTTCTATATCTCTCTAGAATTCACGAAACCACCCTATTATGACTAGTATATACACACCAAGGTATTACAAAACATATTTATTTTATTCTTTTATAAAAAAGCTCATAATCAGCTATATTTTGTTTAAACCATTTATATATCCTATTAATTTCATTCAATTCATATAGGACATTTGATTGAAACCAACGTGATTACATGTAATACATATACGATAGACGTAGAGATGATGGAGGCAGTGCAGCAGGTCTCAACAAAATATAGCTTATTATGAGCTTTTTATAAAAGAATAAAATAAATATGTTTTTTAATACATTGGTGTGTATATACTTGTAATAATAGGGTGGTTTCGTGAATTCTAGAGAGATATAGAAGTGTTTTGCATCATTTAGCTGGTTATACACCTTTACTTATTGTATTACTTTCCCTATGTTTTTATCTAGTCTATTTAGATATAGGGGTCCCTTGTTTCCTAAACACTTTACCACTATTAACCAGTGCTAAAGTGCTTATGCTTTGTATTGTAAACATGGCAAAATTGCCTTACACCCAATTGGCACATTTAGTTTACTTGTAAGTTTTATTTATTTTGTTTTATTTGAAGAGTTTTACATAGCGCTGGCTAGACCCGTAGGTATCAGAGCGCTTTACATGAGGATCATTGAGTTACAAGTTACAAATTACATCCGTTTCCAGAGCATAGTTAAACACAGGCAAAGAAAACAATGTTACGGTAATTCCTAGGGGGTAGGGAAGGAAGGAGACACAGCGGGGAGACGGGAAGTGCTGTGCCCAATGTCCGGCTGGGTAGGTGACGAATAGGTGGGGGGGGAAGGTGGACCAGGGCCGATCTCCTCTTTAGGTGTCCAACAGCTCCACCGGGCATCAGCCATGTTGCTCGGGTCACAGTGGTCAGGAATAACAAGAATAACAGTTTTTCATGGTTACATTAGTTACAGTTGCATAGTCAAACCCAGAAGAACAAGCCCCCAATAGAGGAATGGTGAAGGGGAACAGGGGGCTGGGAAGCAAATTAGTACTGACAGAGCGGCAGTGGGAGAAAAGTACCTCGTTGGGGCCCAAAAACTTAAAGTGAGCCGGCCTATAACCCGGATGGGGTCACTTAGTCACTAAGTCCAGTGCCAAATTCAATCACAGCGTTAGGTCATCTCGGCAATGTGGGGGGACAACCAGGAGAGGGTTAAAAAAAAGGGCACCTCATTAGTGGCCATTACTGTCTGGGGGGGAGAGGGCGTCCAGATGGGGCCATCCAGGGGCAATGGACATGTAGGCGACCAAAGGCGTGGACTGGGGGGAAGCAGTGATCCAGGAGTCGGTCAAGGCAATCAAGATGGTGGGCCCAGAGTTACAGCATCGGCACAAAATGGCGGACCCCCAAATTGAAAGAAAATGCAAGCCAAAGAAAGACTGTGAAGAGGAATCAACCTCAAAGAGCAGGACTGGTTGCGGTAGGCATATAAAAGAATGAAGCATAGACATGCTGGAGCATCCTGGACCCTAGGAATTGTGTCCCAGGAACGCGCATCACCCAGCAGCCTTCGCCGGCAGTATGGGACCCACCGGGCCTTGTCGTGTCCCTCTTACCATCCGGACTGGAGCGAGGCCCTTTTAAACCGCTGCGGAATTTGTGCCGCCATTAAGCGGTTAATGTGGTACCCACTTCAATCTTGAACAACAGGCGTGTCCACACTTCTAGTTGAAATAGCACCTTAACCAGGCAACACCTCTAGTCGCACCAGGCTTGGGACTTGACTAGAAACTGGGTTGTCCATCTCAAACTTATACTTCAACCACCAACCCTCATCCAATGTTACTCTATTGACAGAGCCTCACCAACTACTTGTGAATACGACCCATCCTTTTTTCTGACAACTGCCGCACTTCATTTGCTCCACCACTTCCTACTTTCCACTTTTTCACCGAAATTGCATTCTTAGATACTTTCACCATCTACGTGGCAGCAAAAACTTAGAATTATTTCTTCTTTGACCTAGGGGCCATTTAATCTCCACCACATCCCCCACTCAAAATTGCAAATCTGTCACATAGATTAAGGTATCATATGTTTCTTTACTTTTTTCGGGACTTCTTTCACTCTGCAACGCATCTCACTCAACTCAGGCAACCTCCCATCGACAGCTGTTTTATCTAAAACCCAGCTGGGCGACAATTAGATGAGGAATTTCTACCCCTCATCAGTGCAAACGGGGACACATCAGTAGAAGAATGTGGTGTACTGCAATAGCTCCACAACCTGTCTTGAACTGCATTCATTACATCACCCCCAGAAGACTCAGCAATCTGAATACTTTCCTTCAACATTCTGTTCACCCTTTCTACCATTCTATTGCCATGTGGACTATTCAACCCCACCAACAAATGTTTGATGTCAAATTAATTCAAGAACATCCGCATAAAATGAGACTTGAACTGCACCCCTTTCTCAGTATCTAACTCCTGGGGTATGCCTTCTCTTCTGAACAAACTGGACAAAAACTCAGTGACTGAATGAGTGTTAGCGATATCAAAGGGGATGATGGACGGAGTCTTTGAGCAAATCAAACACTCACCCCCAGTCAACTGATCTGGGTTTAATCCATCACGATTCTTTAGCTCACTCCACCACCCCAGTTCAGATGGCCATATGCAAATCAGTCTGACCTTGTGCCTCATGGGAACAGTCCAGCCCGAACTGCCAAGCCATATCTTCCCTGGACCGGAAACAAGCATCTTGGGACCAGTTTCGGACTCATAATCCTCATCAGCCAGGCTATCTTGAATCCAGTGGTAGAGTGAGCATCATCCCCTTTGGTATCCCTTTGAATGAGTGTTAGGCTCCCTCAGAAACCTGCACGCCACCGATCTGGAAAAATAATCGACCACCACCAAGGTGTGCCTCATGTTTGCTGGCAAGCTATACATTGGTCCAATAAAATCCATACCTCGTTTTTTCCACAGTCCCTGGGAAGGTAGACAGGGCACAATGGGATCATAAAACACGTAATGAGCCTCGCTATACTTAATGTAGTTTCCCAGTATTACCTTGATCTGGTTGTCTAACCCGAGCCATGAATAATACATCTGCACCCTCTTTTTGGTGCCCGTCATTCCTAGATGGCCTTGGTGGGCCAAATTCACCAATCTCACCCTTAACTCTGCTGGAGGAACCAACAAACTTCCCGCAAAACTAAACTCCCCTCCACAGACAGTTCTTCTTTGATTTTGAAATAGGATTTGAACACACCAATAACATTCCTCTCTTGAGGCCAATCATTGGTGATATACTTCCAATGTGTTATCTGACACGCATCTAAATACAAATTAAACTCCTGAAGAGTAATTGAACCCCCTGCAATAATTAAACTGCCAATCCTTCCCACAATGCATTCAACATCTTCATCTTTTAAATCCTTATTGTCAATGTCTACTGGACACCTGGAAAGGAATTCAGCTCTGGAATTCTTTGCCCTTGGGATATGATTTACTTCAAATTTTAATTCATACATTCTCACCAGCAATCTGACTAGTCTAGGGCTGGCTCGAATTAATTACAAATACACTAGGCGCATGTAGTCAGTTAGAAGTGAAAACATCCTACCCCAAAAGTAGGTTAAGAAATGTTTGGTGGCTCAAACATACGCCAAAGCTTCTCATTCTATAGTGCTGTAGTTACGTTCTGCTGATGACAGACACCTCGATGCGAATGCTACTGTGTTCTCTTTACCATCTACCATCTGTGTGAGAACTTCACCCAGTCCTATGCCACTGGCACCTATAGTCACAACTGTTTCTTCATTGTCTCTGAAAACATTATGGCAGGGGCTTGTACAATCAACTTCTTCAAATTTTCACATACCTCACGTTCCCTGGCATTCCACTCATATTTCTCACCTTTGCGCAACACATTTCTGAGGGGATCAGTTTGAAGGGCAACGTTTTCTATAAATCAATCAATCAATCAGGGGCTTATAGAGCACGCTACTCACCCGTGAGGGTCTCAAGGCGCTGGGAATAATACTCGCACTCCCCAAAAATGACCTTAGGTGCTCTCTGTTTACAGGTTCAGGGCTTGCTTTGATGGCATTCTCCAAATAGCTTTTAGGTTTGATGCCTGCCCCTGACAGTACATGTCCCAATTATTCCTTTTCTGGTACCACAAATCAGCAATTCTCCCTCTTCACAGTTGTCCCATGCTCTTGCTACACACTCAACACTTCACTTAACACTTTCAGATGACTCTCTTCATCATCGGTGAGCACTAGCATGTCATTTTGATATGCCATCACTTGCTTACACTTCCCAAAGAGTTTCAACATTAGCTTTGGAAAGACTGACGCTGCTGAGGGCAAGCCAAACGGCAAGCGGAAGAATCTATAGGCACCAAATGGAGTATTGTACGCAATCAAGGACTTGGACTCCACGCATAATCCAACCTGGTGATATGCTACCTTAAAATGTAAGGTGGTAAACACCTTGGCATCCTTCCAGCTGAACCAACAATTCCTAAATTTTGGGACGTGGAAAACAATCCACCAAAATGGTATTTAGATACTTGAAGTCAACACTTAGTCTCATTTCCCCATTCTTCTTCTTGGTTACAAAGATTGGCGCTATCCATTGAGAAGAATCCACAGACTCTTATGATTCCTTCTGCACATAAAATGTCAATATGCTCTTTCAGCTGGCTTTTGACACTCAATGGAATATGCCTGACTTTATGGACTATTGGTACAGCTCCATCTTAAAATACTATTTTGTGTTTGAACCCTTTGACCAACCCTAGATGGTCTGCAAACAGCAGAGTATGCCTACCCATCATGATCATCCAATGACTGAGGAATAATGGAGAGGTCAGGTATGGCAATTAATTAGAGGGGGCACTTTGTACCTGGTCTCAAAATCATAACAAATGCCCCTTGGTCCTTTCAACCAAGGATATTGTACCCTTTCTTAGCCACATATACCTTTGTGATGATTGATCTTTCCTTAAATGCGATAGTTTCAGGAAAATAACCCATCATGTCAATGGTATGCCCACCAAACATCACTGTAAGTATATCCAGCTGACTTAATTGAACCGCACCTCATTCTTTCCAGAACAATTTGTCAGTAACGATGGTGATAGGAGAACTGGATCCCACAGTGACCTCAAACTCAACATTACCTGCTCCCACATTACAAACAGGATCACCACCCCTGGAATCATTATGTTGGGTTTCATGCATTTTGCGAGGCAAAACTACCCTACTATCAAACTGTTCTATTTCCTTGACGTGTCCTTTAGAAGTACTTTCCTTGCTCGTGAATGCCACCTTTTGCGAGTTCTTACACACTCTGGCAAAATGCTAGAACTTTCTGCACTTTAAACATGCTTCCCCAATGGCTGGGAAGCCTTTAGCATTTGGCAAATGTGAGTTTGAACCACATCTGAAATAGGAAGAATTAGGGTTTGTAGGCATCTTTCCAAATCTTTTGTTGTCTTTTGAACCTTCAGCATTGAGACTAGTTTTAGAGAATACAATGTTTACTTGTTCTCCTTCGGCCAGGTTTCTAATTTTGTTCAATTCTTTCGAGGCCATCACCTATCATTCAATCCGCTAGCAATTTCCATAGTCTCTTACAGATTGGGGTAACGGCAGCACAGCAACTTTTCTTGGATGGGTTTATCATGACAATTAACCACAATTTGACTCCTAAAGTAATTATCAATCTTTCAATCAAAATCTCAGGTGGAAAGCTGTCAATTGATTTATGTTGGAGTTTCCGACATGTGAAAAATCTTTGCCGCCCCACATTTATGTATGTAACATCTTTGAAATGGTTGTGTTTTCTATTTGTTGCTTCTATATAAACATCCCATTCCACCTCAGGTGGCTGAATGGCAAGCAGCAAATGATCAAAAATCATTTGGCCTTCATCTCCTAAACAGTTATAAAGTAAATGCCAGCTTCGTTGTAGTAACACATTTTGATCCATTACTAGCAATTAAATAGCTGTTAAAGTTTTTAAACCATTGTTTTCACTTAAACTTGTGTATCCCTGGGTCTGCCTCAAAGAATGTGGGAATATTTGCATTTTCAATGATTCCTGTGTATATGCTTAGTGTTAAAAATATCTATTGAAAATTAGTTTCTAAGTAATTTGTTGCAGGTAGCAAACATGTGAGCACTCAAAAGGTTCAACTTTGTTGGGAACATACCAATCCCAAACTCTCAAAGATTGACCAATCAGGAGGCTTATAAGTGAGCCAATCATATGATAACTACGTTTCTAGAAACCTTGACTAGAGTCGTCAATCTCATGGTGAAGCAGCTGAAGGCAAATCAAGGCAATATAAACAGATAATGCTAGTAAGAATTAAATGTAGGTGTCTCAATATTTTAACAATGCTGCGGGGAATTGATCCTGCGTGTTTGCATGCCGACTGTAGTAAAGAGCGTTCTCTGCACGAGTCCTGAAGAAATCGGTAGCACATAAGGCCTATAGAGTGCACGTTGGCTCGTGGCATGGTGCTCGCGTGAGCTGCTGGGATACTGAGCACATGCAGAACAAATCCGCAGTAAGTTCAGGGCACTCAGAGGAAACCAGCCGCAGCCGGGTGCAGAGCAAAGCCACAGCAGAATCAGGAGAGCCGCATGTGCCTGATTCGAATATGTAATGGATCGTGTGGCTATGCAGCCCAAAAATAAACTCCCCCCAAAAAATTGCACCAAATGAAGTCCCAGGCCCAGCTGACACAACATTGCTGCTCCAACAATGCCTCACAAGTGTCACCGCTGTGTACGTTACTTGTCCCTATCACTGCTGCAGTTGAAGACGCTGTGAGAGGTGCTGTCGTCAGCAACTACTTGATTCTGCTTGCCAGGCTCTCCCATCTCCTGAATCCCATCCTTGTCGCCAATTCATGTTATGGTGTGACGAGGTCGAAGAAGCAGCAGAGCCAAGCTGATTTAACAAAGTCTTCCTTACTTCTCAATATATGCAGACAACACATGGTGATTGTTCCAGACCTCTGCAGCAACTGGCGAGACCTGGAACACTCATCACAGAATGCTCAAAAGAGCATTTTACATTTACAACGTAACACATCGCTATGTGAGCATTATACCATATAAATCTACAGTATACAACATAACAGTGTTTTTTCTCAAACAGCTGAGGCAAACTCCACCATTTTCAATCTAAAAATGATCTCAGAGAATGATATATTCATTTCAATATTATTGAAATTAAATCTAAACAGTTTAGGGGAAATTGTGCCTTAAGTTTTTGTAATCAGGAATCTCTCAAGGAAGCTCATGTTAAAATAGTACTAAAAAAAGACTTGGAACATTTTACACCATGAAATCCCTGATCAGTGTTTGCCAAACTTCACATGTGTAGTTCAGTTGTGAACCACAGATGGCTGTTACAAATGTGGCAAAGTCTTATTAAAGATTTAACAAGATATGGCCAAAACATAAATCATCTTTATGATTTCATTCTCAATAAGCACATGGTTTGAAACCATTGTTTGTGAAATAACCATATTGACACATGTTATATATGTAATACGTATTCCTTTAAAGAACAAAAAGTGAAGTTATGGTTAGGATCCAAGACCTAGTTAATGCTGATTTTGCCAATAATGGTTAGGTACCCGGAGTGGGCACCAGGCACAGGATGTGGCCTCTGGACAGCAGGTCGAGAACGGTACCCAGTACCCATGTCCATAGTACCTGCTTGGGTAGTTGCACTCGGCAGGTACTGACCAGAGCAGTGTCAGGGCCCATGCCCTCTACCATATTTATAATACCCTCTGTACTGTTGTGCACAGACCATCCTTGTATCCAGTTCCTGTGCCTACTGTTCATGCTGTGCAGAACTTTGCCCAGCAGGCAAGGGACCGTGCCTTGGTCCATGCCCAATGCCCCTTGGAGGCATTCTGACAGTTTGCAAAAAGTTCAAGGTGCCAGCCAGCAGTAGGGCTAGTTCAAACCCAAAGGCAATTATTAGAAATGGGTCAATAAATTCAGATATGTGCGGTACGTTTTGTGATCAATAACAGCAGGTCAAACCTTCCAATATTTATCAGGTGGTGGGTTCATGGTATTTACCAGAACATGTGTATTATTGTACACAGACACCAAAATCTGGATCTTTTACCCCAAAATGTCATGCTAGGTGATAACTATTACATCCCATAAATACAGAACATCTTGGTGTCTGTTTTTGTTGGATGCAATAGTTATTGTATCCAATAGTGACCCATTCATGATAAGGGCCAAAGAATCTGCAGTAGCTACAATAAATCAATGTTCTCTTCTTAGATATGCTGAAAACTCAACCCATAATCTTAGCATCTAAAGTAATAACTGTTCTGGAACTCTTCTTTTCCTGCAGCCTTCTGCACCTGGATGGCCCACCCATGCTTCCTTATGTACCCCTTCACAGGATATCCTGGAGCACAGCGGAAGAAGCTGATCTGCTGTTCCTCTGCTTGTATCACTGGCTTGACATTTAGATGTCAAAATATTGTTTTTTAGTATGACAGATCTGAGCTTACAAAAATTTCACTTTAGGTGCAATCGACAAACTGGTGGGGGTGTTGCAAAGTTTGTCTAAGTCCTAGATTTCCACTTCGTCTCTTTTGAAAAGTTTTCTTGTTGTCTTTTGCCAATTGCAACTTTGTTTTTCTTTACTAAGCATCATAATATTCAATTTAATAACAACCAGTCAAGTCAAAATCTCAGGCTGTTAAATGCAATGTTGGGCTTTTCTATGCATATGGGCACTAGGAGGCGGAATTCTGGTGGTGCTACTGCACCCCAAATAACCATACTGGAGTTGACACGTGAAGGAGTAGGAAAGAGGCCATTTTTATCTTGTCAAATTTGCTGTGTATTTAAAGACAGTGATCAAATGTCAGGCAATGACTTCTGAAAAACTGCTGCTAATTCTTTTGAAAGGGAGCTTGGTGTTTACTTCTCTTTCTCTGACTAAAATGTAAAGGGTTTTGTAATATGAACAAAGCCAAGATCTTCCTCGGTACATAGAGTGTAAAGGAAAGGCTGCAGGTTCTCAAATGTTTTTTAAAATACAACAAAACATAAATACCTGTAAATTAACTCTACACATATTTCAAAATATCTCAATATCCAGAAAAGGACAGATGAAGCCCATTGCTTTTTTTGTAGTTCTAGAAATGTGATAGAAACAAAAATGTTAATAGAATCAAAACAAATCAAGACGCTCTACGTGTGCGAAACTTCACAATCAGCCGCAGGCAAGAGAGGGATCATATCGCAAAGCAAATCTTAATGTATGTTAACTATGATCAATATAAGACACATGTTCCTTCCAATGATAATCTTGTATTTGTATTGAAATGTACGAATATTAGAAGGAATGGGGATCTTGAGCATATATTGTTATAGTTGAATAAAGAAGAGTTTATAGCATCCACAACAGAAAATGTTAATTATAATGATCACACATCACACGCCAGAGTGTCCGATTGGGATTTTCTATTGAATTTGATCTTCACATTTATTTCCACTAAATCAGATAATACATATGACCTTAGAAGACACACTTGTTGCCCCAATAATATTACCGTGTCAATTATCAGTGTACAAAGGCAGCATCAGCATTTATTACAACATCTTCTAAAAAATATTTTCGCTCAGTACAGTAAGACAGTTATATTAACCGCTTGCGCGCTAGCGCTTTTCCCGCTGCGCGCTGCGATTTTAAAAATCCCGCGTTACATGACGAGCTCAGCTTGTCATCCGCGTAGCGCAGGTTACGCTCATGACGAGCTGAGCTCGTCATGAGCGTAGAAGGGGTTAAACATGCCAATATAAATGCAGGCAAACTATAAATAAAGATTAAATATCAAGAAGAAACTTGGATTAAATTAATTGGACCAATTAAATCAAGTAACTACAAACTATTCTGGTCCATGATCGGACATGGAACCAATGCATATAAAACACCAAATTATTATTTTTCACAAAGGAAATATGGGATGCGCACATTAAGGATCTTTATTCAATCAATGTAACTCCCTTAATCAGATAGTGCCTTATTCTAATACTACTCTTTGCATAACGCAAAATAAAAATAATCAAGTTGTTAAAATATCGAGATTTTCACGAGCTGGTGGCCCAAATGGCATACCTATTACCGCAGTATAATATGACCCTATAGTATGAAGGTCATTCTTATTCCAAATATTCTCAAACATGTTAAAATCTGGGCTGATTCCGCCATCATGATGAGGCTAAATCATACACCAAATTCATAAGAAAGGCTTAAAAAGCAACCCAAAAAACTATTGCCTAATAGCTCTTTTTGAATGTGAAGGCAAGACATTTACCAAATATCTACTGGATAAATCCTCTGCATGGGCTAATGACAATATCTTATTAAATTAAACCAAACAGGATTTCAAGCAGGCTGTTCTACTATAATAACAGTATAGCTCTTACATTATTGATATAGTAATTAGGAAAAACATCTCTTCTGATGTCTGCTATATAGATTATAGCACAGCCTTTGACATAGTTATCCTCGGCCCATTGTGAGATAAACTATCAAAATGGGGAACTGAAGATTTGCTTTTACATTTTATAATTGCTTTACATGAAGATATTGGTGGGAAATGTGTTTATCTTTTCATTATCTGCAAAATGCATACAATATCAAATGATAAAATTCAACACATATAAATCTTGAGAATTACCTAACTGTGAAGCTTGCAAAAACAATAGTAATGTCCTTAGGTAAAACCTTCAAGCATCTTGTCAAGTAATTCATAAATGCATAGACAAAGTGAATAAATAGGACTACTTTGGAATAATGATTGACAACAAGCTGTCTTGGATTCATCATATTATGACAAGAAAACAGAAATCAATCATAATTCCAAATTCAGTCAAAAGATTTTCAAATATTTATGGTGTCTGAGCTATTGGGTCTCCAATGACTGAATACAACTCTAAGTTCATTCCTATGTTCTTGTATGCATGATTACTGATTAATATGAAATGGGTCACAGATTTGGATAAAATCTATATGCAGAACATAAAGATCCCTACTAAACCTATATAGAGCTACACTTCATTGTACATTTAGGCTTGAATTATATTTGAAATCTTTGACTACTCTTTGTACTGCTGCAATGATAATTTATGTTTGTGATTGTAGCTGATCCAAAACAGGCACATTAAAGTTGGTACTCTTTGGTGAATTAAAAGCAAAAGGGGCAACAATCTGGACTTAAGTTTATCTGCTATTGAAAAGTGATTGCTGAACATGTTTCGCAGCATGACTTGTTGATTGGAATGACTCGAGTTAAAGAACTAATAGGAAAACACTGAAGTAGAACAATTGTATGAAGAATTTATCAACTCTGCCCAAATAGAAACACACAGAACTACTAATTGATTCCTTTTCAATAATAAGGCAACACCACCTTCATTCCAATCTGGAGCTGCATGCAAAATAGAACATTTTATATTAAGAATACTGTATATCCTGTTTGGTCAGTTTAAAGGTTCATTGAAGCTTCGGCCAACAGCCTTAAATGGATGCAGGCTTTGTGGCTACAAAAATAAAACCATAGCCCACATCCAAATCTGCTCAGCTCTAAGGAAAAAATATCTACCTACCTCACTCACTGAGGCAAATATTCAGACAGTTGAGAAGACAATCAAGTGCTGTTTTTCTGTGAAAACAAAGGGCTGGATTTATAAGCTGGCAAATGGCCCATTTCTCCACCAGTGTGATGGAGTAAATTACTCTCATGGCGTGGAGTGCATTTAGCAGTTTTCACTGCCCCTTATAGCCAGGGATTTCCTGCTGGTGACGGGCAATGTAAACCAAACTCTTATTCTGCCACCTGGCTTAAATGGGTCTGCTGCTGACAGCCCTCGTAAAGCAGGGCAGTGGCAGGGGTTTTTCATGTGAAGACAGCATAGTCTCTAAATTATTGAGCCAAAAGGCTGTCTGCACCTAAATTTGGCTAGTGGACCATTATGTTGATGTTACTCCGTCACCATTGCAACAGAGTATGCTTTACCTCCAACATATTGTTCAGGATCCAAATCTTAAAGATCTTGCTTACACCTTGTTGCAAATGCGTACCATCACAATCAAATCTGTGTGATTCATTAGATCATGCTTTATTATGATTTAGGGATACAATTGTTATCATTTTGTGCTCAATGTTTTTAAGTAGACTTGTTTTATGTAATGATTTTATATTTTTATTTTATTTTTTGTTCTTATTGTAATTGACATGTTTAATACAATGATTACCTACCTACTTACTCAAGGTATTCTATAGCAAGAAATGTATTCTCAAGATCGTAGCGAACAACATTTCGGGCAATTTTGCTTAAACATACATAACTTTCTCTGGTACATCACACACCTCTATTCAAAACCCTGGTATGGAGCAAAATCCATGTGTTCCTGATTTTACACTTTGTCCTGAATTCGGAATAAGGTGGTAACTGTTTTCTTTGAATTATATCTTCTACCAAGCCATTTTGAAGGTTTAATTGAGTACAGACTGACAAACTGTCAAGATAGTCACATTATTTACAAGAGTGTCTTAAATGAAAAAACTTTGCAAAATAGAGAAACTTGTAAGTTTTCCATATCCATTCACAAAAGTTGCTAAAATGTCATTTGAATCTGTGCAGACCCCTATAACTAGGGCTGTATCACATATAAAGCTCTGAAGGTGCTAATTTAAGACCAGGTTCTGTTGCAGTTTTAACTTGGTTGGTCTCTTAAATAGCTGTTTGCATTAAAGACGTGTGTTGCTTTTGGCTTTAAATGTAGCAGTATTTTTAACATTTCTAAATTAAACAACATAAAGCAATAACATAAAGAAAGCAACATAACAATTTATTTAAAGTATAGCAGGACACAACATAACTGAATACAAAACAGAATGAATTCCAAAAAAGCGACACAAAAGCACAAAAAACATCTGAACACATAAAAATCACATTGCGATAATACTAAACAATAGCACAAAACTACATATCACCATTTTATCAAAGTGCCAATTAACAAACGTGCCAACAGCTCTCTGGTGTATTACCTTGTGTTGAGTGACATCTCTTTGATTTTGCTATGAGCACCTTGCCTTCTAGATCAATGATTTTAGGCTTTGTCGTAACTTTATTCACCTTTGAGGAAACATGGTACGTTGGGACAAGGGAGCTCTGAACTTTGACAGGATCTGGAAAGGCTCCCTGAGCAGCAGTTGGAATCATTTCTGACGTTGTAAAGGGACGCCAAAGATGTCCTTTTTTAAACTCGACAAGTTTAGTGAAGTGACATATCTTGAGAAATAAAAATAAAAAAACACCAAGTTACAACTCAGCTAACTTCTCATCTGTGCACACTCCTGTGATTCATTGAAGAGGTGGTATCAACTGGTGCATGCTCAACAGAAGAACGAGATCTGTGGAATTACATGGATAAGGAATTGCATGTTGCGATTAAGTGATGAAGTGATATCCAAAGAAAAACCAGTTAACATATGGTTTAAGACCACTTCAGTATACAGAGGAAGACGCGTGTAAAGATCCTCCAGAGACAATGGTATTACAGATATAATATATTTTATTCAAGTAAGACTTAACACCCCAGCCTGCTAACAACACTTACAGCAAAGCTCAAGTCTAACTGTCAGTAAATCAAATACATACATTCTATCGTGAAGCTTGATGCGAGCAAGATTCCGACAGTATGATGTCATATTACAATATTAGAAAGAATAGCACAGAAACACATTACAATGGCTGAATGTAAGTTACAAACATATGAAGAGGAGAATACCACACACCTCCCTTCCGATAACAACAAATTAACCCGACAAAAAACATTTTTAACGCTGTACAATATCATCCAAATATTTTGGTTTGACATGTGGCCTGGTACTTTTTTCTCGTTTCACAACGTCTCTACAACCTTTCTGTTTGAGCAAGTCATCACTTTTTGCAGAAGCATCAGAAGGAAATACAACAAGTTTGGCAACCCTGTTTAGATTCCAGACTCTATGGTCTTCATTTCTAATTGCATTCTTGAATACTTAATTACTTTCATTGGTTGTAGAAACTTAGATCCAGCAAGGACATTACCCTTACGGGGATTACAAACCTAACTAAGTCACAAACCCTCACAACTGTTTTTTTAACAGCTTTCCTTGTGTCAAACATTTCTTTATTCATGTACATTTTCTTAACTTCTTTTTCAATACGTTCTTTGTCACCCTCCTCAAACATGGAATTAGAATATTCTTTGGATATCCAGGATGGACATAACATTGTGGAAGGTTTTGTTTGCGAAATAGCTCAAAAGAAGTCCTACCTGTCGTTGAATGAGGAGTCAATCTATAGCTTTTAACCTTGTTTTCTACTTCAGAATACAAGCACTTGTGATTAGACAAAGCTCTTTGAATGGTTTCTTTGAGTACTCGATTAAATCTCTCAACGATCCCATTTGTCTCTGGGTGATAGAGAGAGAACCTTTTGTGTACGATACTCTTGTCATCCAAAAATGTAGTCATTTCTTTTGAGGTGTATTGAACACCATTGTCAGAAAGTAGTTTTGAAGGAAAACCTTCTCTTTCAAAAACATTATTAAGAAATGCTGTATTGTTTCTTTTCTACTGTTTGTTTTATGGGGCCTAAAATATCGATAACTACCTCATCCCAAACTTCTTTGGAAAGGAATCTTAAGGTGATTGGTTGGGCACAAGGTTTCAAAATCTTATCACACCTGCTACATTCACCGCATTCTCAAACGACTCTCTCAACCATTGTGTCCATCCCAGGCCATCAGTAGGTTTGTCTGAGAATCTATTTGGTTTTGAAGATTCCAGGATGTCCATCATGAGCAAAATCTAACAGTTGTGATCTTCATGAGGTTGGAGGTATTAATCTTGTACCACTCAACAAAATACAATTTCGACAAGCTAGTTCCTCTTGTACATGAAAGAAACCATGGAGATCCTTATGCACTTTGGCGTGTTTGTCCCAATTTCCTGCAATTCTTTTAAGAACAGATTGTAGTATAGTATATTTATCTTCCCACGCAGCCCTTTTTATCACACTCTCATTGACTAAGCACACAGCATACTCATCAACTCATCACTTTCATCTTCAACTGCCTCACTCTTGTATATATTGATGTCCACCAAGCGAGACCAGTAATCAGCCAAATAGTTTTTCGACCCAGGAACATACACAACAGAAAAGTCAAACGGTTGAAGAGCCCCAACCCATTTTCTTATCCGTGAGGAAATATTGTCTAGACCCTTTTTTTCAAAGATCTCCCTCAACGGTTTGTGGTCAGTTTTGACAGTGAATTTGCATCCCCACTAGAACTTTCATGGTTTCCTTATCGCCCAAAATATGCCTAAAGCTTCCTTATCCACTACAGATTAATTAAGTTCAGATCCTCTTAGTGTCCTAGAAAAGAACAGAATGGTTCTTTCAACTCCTTGATTATTTTGCTGCATGACAGCACCTAAATCTGCAAAACTGGCATCAGTCATGATGACAATATCAGGGAAACAACCTTTATAACGCAACTTTTACAACGCACTACCATTACAATGAAACTTTTACAACACACTATCCATTACATTGCATGCCATTACAACTCAACCATTACAACGCATGACACTACAACGCATACCACTACAACGCATACCATTACAACGCATAACATTACAATGCATAGTACCCTTACACTATCCAACACTTACCCTACTGTTGCACCCCTTTGAGTTAGAATAGTAATTTTTACCCCTACACTATCCAACACTTACCCTACTGTTGCACCCCCCTGGAGTTAGAATAGTAATTTTTACCCCTACACTATCCAACACTTACACTACTGTTGCACCCCCTGGAGTTAGAATAGTAATTTTTACCCCTACACTATCCAATACTTACCATACATGCAATGTAATGTTACGCGTTGTAATGGTATGCGTTGTAAAGGTAGTATGCGTTGGAATGGAATGCGTTGTAAAGGTAGTTTTTAAAAATTCGTTGTAATGGATGTTGCGTTGTAAAAAAATGCGTTGTAAAGGTATGCGTTGTAAAAGTATGCGTTGTATGTCCATCATCCCCTTTGGTTTTTCTTTTATGTGTTGTAACGTCATACATCCCAATATCATGACCCGGTTCAAAACTGCTTAAACAGGAAGCTTTGGACAACATCTGTTTAACTAAAATGAATTATTTTTCACATTCAGCATGCCATTCAAAACGAATACCCTTTTTTAGTAGGAGTCTCATGTTCTGTGTTCTGTGAGCAAAGTTAGGTGTGAATTTTGCATAATATTCTGTCATTCCCAGGACTTGCCATGTTGTGAATTGTGTCAACCAGTTCCTTCTAAATGTGCATTTTATTTCTTTTGGAATCAAGCTATCCTGGCTGAAGATGGCTGATAGCCAGAAACCGGTCCTAGGATGCTTGATTCCGGTCCAGGGAAGACATGGCTTGGCAGTTTGGTCTGGACTGTTCCCATCAGGTACAGGGTCAAGACTGATTTGCATATGGCCATGTATGAACTGGGGTGGCTTGGTGAGCAAAATAACGATAAATTAAACCCAGATCTGTGACAGGGGGTGAATGTTTTGCCATTGTGCAACATTCCGTTCATCATCTTGTGTGTTTTGCTTTCCATCCAATACAGCCCTTAAAACTAGCTACATGCCCATGTTCTTCACATCGGTAACATGTAACTTGATGTTTGCCAGAATTAATAGGTATTTTTATCAAATGCAAACTTATTAGTGTCAGACTTGTGAAGATGGGAATTGGTCACATTAGTTTGTTTGCTTTTAGAGTCGTATACAGTTTCTACTTTGTCTTCCCTATGAACCTCACCATTTCATTTTTTAAGTTCTGGAACACATGCTTTTGTGTGTTTACAGGATTTGGCAATTGTAATCACTTCAGATAGGGATGAATTATCTTTCTCCCAGCAAGCTTCTTTGACTTTATCTAGAGAGCATCCTAACATGAATTGATCTCTCAACCTCTCCTCGTAATTTCTCCCAAAATTGCAAGTTGAGGGAAGTTTCCTCAAGACAGTAATATAATTCTCTACACTCTCTCCCAGTCTTTGCATATGTTTACCAAAATGATGTCTTTCTAGCACAGTAGACACTTTGGGTAGAAAATGTAATCTAACTTTTTAAAACATATTTTATAATCATTTAAATTATCAGCTTCGGGTGTTGGAAGATCCGGAAGATGTTGGAAAATCTCTTGTCCCTCAGGACCTAAACAGTGAAGAAGAAGAGACATTTTTCTTTCCGCACCCAGAGAGACTCCACATATACGAGAACAGTGTGAGAAGACATTTTTCCTCTTTTCCCAAGGAATATTAGGTTCACCTGGACGCATCAGGAAGAATGGAGGAGGAGGAACGTTTTGCATTATGAATGTGGAGCAAATATACACCTGTAAAAAAAGAGAATAGTATGAAATGTCTGTCACAATATATAAACGAAGAACAAAGAACAACAATGAATACAAAAATTGTGTGCTTGTCACTAAGATGAATTTGACAAGCAAAAAAATAAACACTTAAAATAGTGTGCTTATCACTGAGATGAAATATCCAATTGAAGAAATGAAGGAATGTTTCACATGCTGATTGGAACTCTTTTATGCTTGAAACCATAGGTCTTTATGTATAAAGTTCCAAAAGAGAATTTCCCATGAAGAAAAGATAACTTGGAATGTATGTATTATGAATAGAATCTTCAATGAAGAACCTGCATCCAGGTTGGTTCTTAACACAGCAGTCAAAAGTTCCAAGTTCTAAGTTAAAAGAGGGCAGGAAGTTGAACAAAAGAATTGGAATGGTTAGCAGTCTAGAAGCAAAATAACAGGAAATGAGGGAAACTCTGTATGCAGGTTAACAGTATAGTTACATTCGTGTTGAGAAGGAAGAGGAAATGACGCGTGTGTTTTTCTCCAAGTCTCATGAACGATTTGCGTAGTGTAGCAGGCACATCAAAGAACAAGAGAAGCGCGCTTGGAACCAGAGCCACGGGACATCTTTTGAAGGTAAGCGGGAGTGGTAGAAATGTAGGCACCAACGGCCACTTCCCGCTTCACCGTGCATTGAATCAAATACAGGTCACTCGTTATGTAGGTCAAAATGAGGTAGAGAAAGGTGGCAAATCACACAAAATGAAACAGGGACAGAATACAGCACGCTTCAGCAATCGGCCAAATTGAGCACAAAAGTCACGATTAAAATAGATGAGGCGTAGACATTGTCTAACATAAAGGGTTGAATAAGAAAAAAAAATGTTCTTTCATGCAGAGTTCAGTAACGAGCGTGAAACGTTGGGAAACAATTACGTGTGAATCCTTTAAAGTGAAGCGCACGCAATGAAGCGGTAATCAAATCCTTTAAAGTGGAGCGCACACAATGAAGTGATAATCTTAATCCTTGGAATCAGTTACAAGTTACACAGTTTTTAAACGCAAAATGCATGAAATACGATACCAAAAGTTCCAAAAGATGGGTGGTTCCAGTTTTCTTCTTATAAAATGTCAAGATGAAATAAGAACATGTTGCCCAAACGTCTTCTCTTGAGAGGTGGTAGCGTTGAGGTGTGAAATAAAAGTCCAAGATGGGTAATCCTCAGCTCGTCGCCATTGTAAAGATCCTCCTGAGGCAATGGTATTAAGGATATAATATATTTTATTCAAGTATTAACATCCCAGCCTGCTGACAACACCTACAGTAAAGCTCAAGTCTGTCAGTAAATCAAATACATACATTCTATAGTGAAGCTTGGTGCTAGCAAGATTCCGACAGTTTGATGTCATATTACAATATTAGAAAGAATAGCACAGAAACACATTACAATGGCTGAATGTAAGTTACAAATATATGAAGAGGAGAATACCACAACGCTGTACTGGAGGGTGGCTTTGTAGGCTGAGTTTGTGTTCTAGAATGTCTCTTTGTACATCCATTATTCATCCCATATATTCCTTGTGGGTTGTGCCGTATGTAATCTAGAGTGCCATTAAGGTTTTCTTCCAGTATAGTGATATTAACTCCTTCGATGCCGCTTTCAACCAAATATCTTCAACTATATTTGTGCTATCAAGCACTGGTGTAGATATAAACATAGACAATGATAGTGTAAAATAGGAAGTTTATTCATAAAGCCCCAGGCACATCCTATAGAAGTGCTGGCTAAGTGGTCACTGACCAAACGGTCAAGAGTAGCTGTCAGGTGTGGAATGCAGGGATGGGGTGACAAGGAAATACCGATGGGAAGGGATGGATTGTGGTGCGTCACAATACAATTGGGAATGGTGCCATGTGACGTAGATACAACAACTGGGTGGCCATTGGCTACCTGAAGTTCAACTAACCAAAGATAGAGCTCATCTGTGTCGCTACATTCTCAGCCCCATGCTACCCTCCCAAGCCCATCCTCTTTCCTCCTGACTTTCTATGGCACTCTTAAAGAAATTCAACCTATCAGTGGGATAGAATTGCCTGCACCACGTGACCAGCTCCTCAATTTAAGAAAACTTTGATGACTCTTCCAGTACCATGCGGTCGGTCCTGATGTATCAAAGAGTTCTAACCACTCTGTGTCTATTAAAGGCCAAAATCACGTGCTAACAAACTGGATTATTGCAATGGTTTGCAAGTGGGACTACCATGAGAATCTTATATTACCACCCGTAACACATCCTACATTGTTCATTTTGTATTCTTTGGTGAGGCATACAGGTTCCCAGGGAGAAAATAGATTATTCTAATGTGTCCACTTTTAGGTATAAGGTCTCTTGGAAAAGCCCTTAGGATACTAAATACAGACACATAGGAGGTGATTCTGGTATTCTTGGAGGAATTATGCAAGAACTGTGTAGCTATCTTTACCACTTAATAAACCAATGGGATCTTTCCTCCTCTGATTCTCTAGTTTGTATTCAATGTGATATGGTATTCGTAAGGATGCTTCTGTTTTTTTTCTATTTCAGCCTTATACTGTGTAGAGTGTATTTCCTTAGGAATTCTAATATGGAACGTCATGTGCCATGGGGCTGTGGTATCATTGATTCTACTAGATCATGTCTGTTAATTTTAAAAGAATCTGGATTTTATTTGATTGATGTATTTGTGACATTGAGTATTCTGATGTTCGTTTTATGGATTAACAATCCGAAAGAAACAAATTACACACACACATATCCATCATATGAATACCGACATCGAGATGGATGACTCACACTAAACAAAGAGCACAACACAAATGTCTCATATTCTTTTTTCAAACCCATCCATCCAATGGAATCAACGAACAAACAATATGCAAAGTTCCCCTCAAGTTCTAACTATGGAATCAAGAAATTCATCCCCGACATTGTGAACACATCCCTCCTCCACTCCCTGGACCACTGGACACAACATCGCCCATATATAAATACACCTATAATGATGCATTGTCCTATCTTTATGACCAACACTCAGAATCCAAATGTCTAGTATTCTCACTACTCCTGCATGTCCATCCTAATCCTTTTTTCCAACATTGTACCAAATTAGCAATTTTACACCACTACTAAAAGAAGGGCTTTCACATCTTTAGCTGTGAAGCCAACAGCCTTAGAACACTACCACTAGCCAGCACTAAAGTACAAGAAAAAATGGAAACACTTCCTTTTTGTTTGGGGGACATGGAGCGCCTCAATGCAAAACCTTTATTTTGCTAGGAGTAATGAACATCCTCGTGGCATTCCTTCTCTCACCAGAAACAAACGTAATGCCTGAAAACATGTTGACTAAGTATACCTCCACATAGTTTTGCAATATGATGTACGAGAGAACAAGCTTCATATCTACGGGTTTATAGACTGTCATTTAAATGCGGTATACATGCTCTTTATATTTGCCGTTACCGGATAATTAGAAGACAATTTGTTCGCCAAGATAATGCAACTTCTAAAAGAAGCCAAGAAGCTAAAATGTCTTTTTGGCTAGAAATAACATGCCAATTATGCCCCAGATGAAGGTAATTGCCTGTTTTTTCGGCACTGTGCCTCCATTATCAGCTCGACAATGTTATTTTAGGAAATTTGAAAAAAAAAAACTTACAAAAGGATCCATCACAACAATTTGGGACCAGTAAAAGACTCTTTTGACATCAAAGTGAACAATCTGTATGCAGATAATGCAAGTCAATATTCTCCGGCACAGCGTCGAAGGCCCAATTCCAGGAACAATACACAACGAAACAGAGTTGTCCTATGAGCATTATCTGACAATATTCTACCCGAGATGATAAACAAGCTTTTTTTCATTTAAACCTTTTAAACCACCCAGTTCCGGTAATAATCCACTTCCAACCTCACCTGGACCTACTAGGGGACAGCATGGAGAGAAAAAGACATCTGATTTAAAGTTCTATGCGCAGGACTCTGTAATACCCAACACCGACTCTCCACTCTGGAGCAACATGAACCAGGTGTATAGGGCCACTGGAACTCTGCAGCTACCTTGTTGTCTGTAGAATTATGGCTCTACTGCTCTTAACATGTGATCTAGCATTTGCAGATTTCAAGAAAAAAGTTTAATTTAAAAAACAAACAAATAAAAGTTTACAAAAATCAAAGTGACACCCGTAATGGCACCTTGTGGCAAACTTTTTGCAAATGTTTACAGGGCACGTTTAGTTGTTGTTAGCAGGGCACAAGTCCTAAAATAAGAAGTGGGGGCGCTGTCACTGGAAGTGACGTCACGCCAGGCAGTGACGTCACGAAAGGTGGCTTGCACCTTAGGGCTCATTGCCTCCCTTCGCTCACCCCTTGGATGCGATTGCATCTGAGAAGCCAGCTCGTGAGCAGCGTGCTGTGAGCTCCAATCTCGTCCAAAAAGTGAAGTCAAGCTCTTTGACAGGGGGGACGGCGTCCACCGGTAAAATAAGTAGGGGGACGCTGTCCACCCGTGTGGTACCCTGACTCGAGCCCTGGTTGTTAGCTGTATTGAGGTGGTAAAGCAGCACTAACTAGGTGAAACCTTTGCTTAGACAGTATTTATGTGTGAAAAATTAATAAAGGAACGATGATAAAAGACCAATAATTTAAGTACGTTTTTATTGGGATGTTAAGGGGAAAAAGCCAGAGCATACAGAAAAGACAAGGTACAGGGTGCACGTTCAATATATCTGAACATTATGGTGTGATTCCAGCAGTGTTCAAACAAAGGTAATTGCCGGTATCTTTACAGGTGCAGCAAGTACCATGAGCCACAAGGGGCTATTCAGCAGATCTCCGTATGAGAACCAAATTCATATGTGACTTAACATGGATGTAATATTTGGGATGACATATGATCTTGACGCTAAGTGTTGACTCAAAACATGCGGGAAAACATATGCTGTTGTTATGTCTGGTTGCTATAACTGTATTAATGGATCAGATCAGAGTACCTTGTGAAGAGTAAGAAAGTAAAGTGAAACAAGTAGAGATTAGAAAAAGGATATTGATAAAGAAGAGCGTGAGGCTGATGGTTGCTTCCTGCTTGAGGGAAGTGGTGTGGGATAGTATGTTGTTGGAAATCTTATTGGTAAAATGTAAATAGCAGAGTCAATTGGATGTTGACTTCTCTATGTAGTCATTGATGAATGTCCACCTTTTCTTTTGTGTTCGAGATTGACGTAAGATAGGGAGATGCCACGTATGCAGTCGTCTCATGCCCACCATGTGTGAAAGGAGATATGGTTGGCTGACTTAAAGTCTACCACTATGAATTTGATACCGATTGGCAGCAGAGTGCCTAAAAGATTACTGTTGTTTGACGTAAGCCAGAGAGGTTTGGAAGTTGGATAGGGATCTAGAATGATCATGGGAATCCTAGTTCAATTTGGAGATCAATGAGAGACAATTAGATATCTGTTGAATGTACTACAGGCAAAGAAGATATGCTCGGAGTCTCCTTTTGCACCTTTGTAATTCCATCAAGAGTCAGAGTCAATCAGATTAAGTTTTACTAGTTTGTATAGAGACAAGGGGTCTCATTTATGAAAAGTGACGCATCGCTGCGAGAAAACAGTGATGCGTCACTTTTGATTACGCTCTCCTTGCGACACTAATGATGCATCATATTTACAGTATGACGCATCCTGTCGCAAGGAGTTACAGATACGTCAGTATATCCGACTTATCGGGAGGCACAAAAAGTATGCATTGCTGTAGTGTGTCACAAAAGTGACGCAACTCTAGGGTCATTACACATGGGTAAGTCCCAGGTGAAATGTGCCTGTGTCAGTCTTATGCCTGCCATGAGGCAGGTGTAAGATATTGACGAATTTGCGTCCTAGAAGTGGCGCAGTGAAATCTTATTGATTTCACTGCGTCACTTCTATGACCATTACTTGCGTCTGAACGCCCCCCCCCGCTGCATACATTATACCTGGCGCAGGTATAGTGTGGCGCAGGGGTTTTCAAAGTGACGCATCTACCTAGATGCGTCACTTTGTAAATATGGTGCAAGAAGGCATATTTTTTATGCAGCTGGTGCATCACAAAAAGTGAAGCACCAGTAGCGCAAAAGTGACTCAAGGGCTCATAAATAAGCCCCATGAGGTTTTAGGGATCGTGAAGAGTTTGGACTGAGATAGTGAAGGAATGAGCTTTTTCTTTAGTGGCTTGTTGCAGATTTTAGGTCAGGTTTCATTAGGCGGAGTTCCAATGAAAGAGTTCTTAAAGTGATTTTACTACTGAATAACCCAGAATATCGTGGTTCGAGGATATCCAGGACAGAATGTCGAGGGACAAATTGTAAAAATGTAAGTGCATGTAGGGAAGTATAGATTTACTATTCTTAACTCTACATCTACATACCTTGAATATACATATACGTGAAGTTACGTATAGGAAATCTAGACTTACTTACTTTTTAATATGTTTTCCCGATATTTTGTCTTTGATATTGTGCCCCATTGATTTTCTGAGAATGATATTCAGGGTGCATACACTTAAAGTTAACTTCCCATTCTTCTAAAGAAGTGTTCAATTTGCCAGACTATGTGGCTGAGTATGTGTTTAATTTTGGAAAGAGATTTACAATATTGTGATGTTTCATATTGCTCATTTTAGAGATTTTCGCTTTGATTTTCATAAATTACAAAAGGCCCACTTGGGAACAGAAAATGTACTTTAAAGTTGAGCAAAAGATAAGGGGCCAGTGGGTGAGAGTAGGGCATTTGTGAGGGAAAAACCTTTCCTCACCCAGGATATTTCTCGTTGAGGGGTTGCGTCTATGGCATTTTTTTAAATTTCTCCATAGTTACACCAAGGAGGCGTTTTGGAGTTTATTGGTGAACTTTCTGTCTACTAAATAATATCTCTGACCGCATCCAGGATAATTTGTTTAGAGTGTAGTGTGTTTATAGGGTTCATTGTTAGGAGCGAGGTTATGTGGAATAGTGAGGCAAGTTTTCCTTCAGTCTGTGGCCAACATTGTTGGTTTACACCTTGGTCCAGAACCACTGGCTTCCCTGTGTGGAGAGGAAAGCAATTTGATAGTTGAACCAGTATGGGACTCTGCACCCCTACCCCTCGCACCGACTATAAACTCTGTGCAGTTTTTTGTGTTCTATTGTAGCTTTTTTCTTACTCCACAGAAAGGTGGAAGTGAGTTTATTGATAGATGTGAAAAATTATTTGAAAGTCTGACTAGGATCATACGTGACACAAAAGTAATTATTGGTGTGATCATAATTTTTAAGGATTCGGATCTGCCCTATCAGGATATCATTTAGGTGACCAGGGGCCATATGTATCATGCAAATTCGCATTCGCAAAGGCCGAAATTCGCAGAATTTCGGCCTTTGCGAATGCGAATTTGCTAAATGGAATGTATTAAGCAAAATTGATGCAAAATAAGGAATCACAAAATTTGCGATTCCTTATTTTGCAATTGCATTTAAGGAATCGCAAATTTTGCGATTCCTTAAATGCAATGTATGTAGCAAAAAAAAATTGCAAATCGCCCTTAAGGAATCGCAAATTACCACCAACTTCTAGTTGGTGGTAAGTTCCGAATTCCTTAAAACATGCACATTATTGTATTTTTCAAAGTGCCATGTGACGCACATACATGCCCTTAGGGCATGTATGTGCGACACATGTGCACCCATGCATATTTCAGGGGTGCAACAGGGTTTCCTTTGAACACCCCTGCACCCTTGAAATTATTCTCAATTTGCGATTAGCAAATTGCGAATCGCAAATTGAGAATAACTTCCCATTCATTCCTATGGGCCTCCTGGCCCATAGAAATGAATGGGAAAGTATTCCTTAATTGCGATTCGTAATTTGCTAATCGCAATTAAGGAATTCTAAGAAATCGCAAAAAAAATGCGATTTTGTACATACATACCCATTTGCGATTCTCAAATAGCGATTTCTTAAAAATCGCTATTTGGGAATCCCAAATGGGTATCTTGATACATATGGCCCCAGGATTCTATGGATTCTTTAATGTTGGTTATTGTTTTTTGTTTGTTAAATCTGGCAGACTCCTGCAAATCATTAGTGAAGCATAATCCCAGTTATTTAATGTGTTTGGATTGCCAATGCGGTCCAGTGTGTTTAACACAATTAGGAAGACTGAGGGTGTTTAGAGGTAAAACTTCAAATTTATACTTGTTTAGACAGTATACTGAGGAACTAGAGAACCTCTATATGAGGTCTAGTATTGCTGTATTTGCTTTTTCAGCTGCCTTAGACAAAATTAAAATAGCATACTCATACATGGCTGTAGTAAAGTGCCTCTTTTGACATGGTTAGCCCCCTACTGTTTGCCTGATGTCATTTTGACCTGTAAGTGCTCTGGGTCCCTGGTACCCAGGTTCCCAGTACCAGATCTCCTTTCCCAAAAACTGTACCACGATTGTCACAACTCCTGTTTCCCCTGTAAGCCCCTGTAAATGGTATCCCTGGTACCCAGGGCATGGGAACAGAAAAAGGTCCCCCAGGGAACCCACACCAGGACCAGGTGGTGTTGTATCGCAGGCTGCATGTCCAGGGGCAGAACAAACCAGAGTCGACCTGGCACCCAGCCCTGCCACCCATCCAGTGCATACAATATAGGTAAGACACTCCTATGACAGGCCTTCCACCCAAAGGCAGGGTGCACTATATCCTGTGTGAGGGCATGTCTGCATGACCAGATATGCCCCCGCAATGTCCAGTCCATTCTGGTTGTTGTAAGTGAATAGTGAAACCATATAGAGTGCATGAGCGGGATACTTGTCAGAACGAATTTCCTAGCTCCATGATGGCTTTACTAATTTCTAAGATGTTTAATACCAAACATCTGATCTGAATAAATCCTGGCTGATGACAGGATTCGATGTATTAATACATTTACTCAGATAATCTTGCAAGAGGGTCCCCTGAAACCTACTTACCATTGGTGTTGTCCCTGTCTAGCTTTAGCCAGCCTGCCATCACCAGTCATGTTTATGGACCCCAGGCTATAGAGCCAGTGCTCTCCGGATCCAGAGACAATGCCTGCTCTGGGTGGAGGTGGTCACATCTTCCCCCCTTCAGGATCTGTCTATACAGAAGCATAAACTTCAAAGGACATGCTGCCTTTGAACCCTGCAACCCAGCCCTCTGCTGTTAGAAGCAGATGTGAACCCCTAGTCCTGCTCCACTTTCGGCGGGAGGACTGACGGGAGAATTAGGTAAAGTAGGTGGTGGGTCTACCATCACCCTGGACCATCCCTCAGGTGGGGCAGGTGAGGTAGACCCCACTTGTCACTATCTGCAATCTTGAGGATGAGTCAGTGTATGCCCACCCTGACGTGGGGTGAGCATAAAGAGGGTGTAGGCACCCTACAGGTGGACAGCCCATTTGCTAATACCTAGCCACCCCTGAAAATACCCCTAAATTCAGTATCTAGGTGGCTCCCTGAGAACCTGACATCAGATGCGCCGGACACAAAAAGACAACGGAAGACCACTGCAGTTCAATAACTGAGATCCGACGCAGAAGAAACTTGCACAGACCCCAGCCGCTGCTCAAGAATCCACCTCTGCAACCTGATTACCTTCCAGACACCTGTGAAACCTCCAAGAAACCCCTGGAGCCCTCCAGCCGTCTGCAAATTGACAAGGACCTCAATTTGTGCTACAGGCGCTATTCCCCGGCGACCGCCGTTAAAGCATCAGGGTGGCTGAGGGCCAGCAATTGTGTTGATGCGACTCACCACTGTAAAATAAACTTTGCACCACACCTTCATCACCTCTTGGTATCCTCTCAGCACATTGACCGACGCTGGGAACAGCCCTGCTCCTGAGAGCCTATACCCTCCTGCTGGTGGCCCTGACAGTGGAAGCAGCAACTTTGGCATGACCACCGTGACGGTCTGCCCTGTAACCCACCTGTGGCCCGACCGCTGCCGGCAGAGTCCTCCTTCCAGTGACCGCAAGGGTAACTGCGTCAGCGGTACTCCACTATCAAAGACTTCACCTTTAACTCAGGAACCTCCACAGCTAGGCTGGCGGTGCTTCCATAGAACTACAGTGACCTGCTGCCGGCGACCACAACAATAATGGTGTTGTCAGTGTACTGAACTCCATTAAAGCTATATGACTCCCGGGCGTCCCCCGCTGACCGCAATGCTAAATATTTGAGGGTATCGACTGACGTGTGCCTAGATACTGAAAGTACTGCATACTTTGAACTGCATTGCTTTTTATTCTGACTACCACAGCTTACAAGGTATTTATTGAAGTATTTTAGAGCGGTACAAAGTATATCTCTGATTTGAAGTCTTGCATCTCAAAACATATATAAAGAGCCTTGTTATTATTATACAATATTTGTCTCTGATTTATTATTGAGTATTTGTCTCATTTATTACCTCTGTGTGTACAACAAATGCTTAGCACTGTCCTCTGATAAACTTAACTGCTCGCCCACACTACCACAAAAAGAGAGTTAGTATTATCTACTTACTGCCTCTGTCTTCCTCTGGAGCTCTCTCACACTCACAGCATAGTGTACTTCCTCTTAGTACAATGGTACAGAGAGGCGGTAACTTACAATGGCTGTCTTAATTGTACCAAATTTTAAGTCAACTTGTTTGCTATTGTTACAATGGTTTATTAGTTATAATAGAGGATCAATGGCTAGGAGAAACAGGAGGGGGGAGAGTGGGCAGCCTTGTCTTGTGCCCTGGGCTAGTGCAAATGTTTCTAAAAATTCACCATTTATTCTGACAGTTGCTGTTGGTTTGGCATACAACGCCATGGTAATGAATTGGTCAACTAAGTTGAGTTTCTGAAGAACTGCCCTGAGATAAGACCAAGCAACCATATCAAGGGCCTTCTGTGTCTAAGGCAATGGCTGCCGAAGGTGATTAGGACAGACAATATGTTTCTGTAATATGGCAGAAAGTGCAGGTGTTATCACTAGTGAGTCTCTCCTTAAAAAAGCCAAACTGAGATTTATTGATTCGTTTTGTAATTATTTTTTCCAGCCAACTCGCTACCACTTTAGTGTCTATTTTCACTACAAAGTTAATTCACAACATGGGCGTGTATTTCTTTCGGTCAAGATGCACTTTACCTTCTTTCTGAATAACCACAGTGGTTTCCTCGCAGCTGTTCTGGTAACCTCACCAGTGAGGGTGAAATGTTTGAGGTTCGCTTCTAAGGGATCAATGAATGTGTCACAAAACATTCGAAAGCCATCTGGGTCAGGGGATTTGCCAAAGAAACCATCCATGATAGTTTCAAGTATCTCTCTCCTAACATTGGGTTTATTCATTTCAAGTTTGCCCATTTCAGAAAGTTTATATAGAGTAACATTGTTTAGAAATTCTAAGCTTTTTACTTTTGAGATGTTATCATTAGTTTTGTAGAGGGAGGATTAGACTTCTTGAATATTTTTAGAATGTCAGGACTTCTTCACATCATAGCACCTGAAGGCTCTCTCATAAGGCTTCCATGCCAGACTCTAATTTATTTGGAATGAAGGTTTCCAGTTCTAATGATTCAGAGTAAATACATGTTTGTCTTTTGAGGATGATTTTAAATTGCGAGGGGCAAACAAATGAGTGTTAGATGGACATCTCAGTCAACTATTTGGGGAGGGCCAGGAAACTTTCTTCTGGCAACTGTGTCTCTTGCAAAGTCTCGAGTTATGGAATAAAAAAATTTGTTTTCCATATTTGTGTCAAGATTTATTCAGAATGTTGATGTCTGATGGGTTTGAAGAACAGTGGTCTGGGAGTTGTTAGGTGTTTGGGTCTGAAGGTTGGTACATGATCAGCAAGTTCTATGTCAAATTCTCAAATTAAGAGTCCGGGGAATCTTATGTTCTAAGAAGGCAATTGCTGACTGGGCAGACTGTTCAGGATTCTCCGGGAGGCCAACAATTCTAAGATTACTCCTCCTCTTGTGGTCTTAGAGGTTGGTGATCCCACACTGAAGAACTGTGGTCTTTTTGTCGGTTTTGCAGGTTATTTATGTATTCAGTGTTACTGATTCTGGATTCCACATTGTTGATCCTTACATTGAGGTCCTTTAGCTCTTTCCTGATTCCAGCTATTACAACTTGTAACAGATCCGTGCTCATCTTGCTGCATTATGCGGTGTCGTATACTGTGTTCAATGTTTTCAGTATAGCTCAAGCATTGTGTTTATTTCCAGGTTTGTCCTTAACTGGTAATTCTAAAATGGGAGGGTGACCTCTTGAGTTCATTACAGGCTGGTTTTCATATCGTTTTCTTTGTGGTGTTTGTGCTCCTTCATCCCTGCCATATTCTCTTATTGGTGGAGAAAGTGAATTAGGCAAGTATAGTCTGCAGCCTTATTTGTTGTAATGGGCCATGGCAGCAAAAGTGCTTGGAGGACAGTGCCGCCACCCAAGGCAAGAGAAGAGAACTAGGGTAATGTTCACATCAGAAACAAATGTGAGTAGTTGGGAGCCCAGGGTGGCCCTTGCGTGTTCTTCACCATTACACCCTGTTTACCTGAAAGGATAAGCACAACACTGTAGAAATAGGAAGAAATACGAAGGTCTGCAGCTGTGGGAGTGTATGAGCTGATGCTTGGTGGGTTAGCTCCCAGACTAATAACAAGTTGTGCTCAAAATGTGAATGTGGAATAGAAGGTCATGTGAGCCTGCTCTTAAATAATCCTGAAGGAAGGCAGCCTCAGTGTAGACAAATGATGAGCTAGGCTCGGGCATAGAGAGCTGGTGGTAGCTGCACTTGAGTAATGGAGACTAACAGCCTGATTCATGTACATGCCGTTTTGCGTGTCCCTAATAGCGAATCATAGCGATTCGCTATTGAGGACACGCAAAACGGCATTCATGTAGGAAGTGCTACTTAAATAGCGATTCCTACATGTTCTTTATTTGCGAGTAGCAATTTGCTACTCGCAAATACTCCCCATTCATTCCTATGGGCCAAGAGGCCCATAGGAATGAATGGGGAGTATCCCTTATTTGCGAGTAGCAATTTGCTACTCGCAAATGAGATAGCGATTTTAAGGGTGCCAGGGGTGTCCAAAGGACGCCCTGTAGCACCCCTAAAATGCACATTTGAACAGGTGTTGCGCGCACACATGTCCAAAGGACATGTGTGTGTGCAACATGCAACTTAGAAAAATGCTTTTAAAAGCATTTTTCTGAGTTTTTGCTATTTACCGACAGGTCTGACCTCTCGGTAAATAGCGGCCCCAAAAGTCCAAAATCGCTATTTTGTTTTGTGTCATGAATAGCATTTGAGGAATCTCTAATAGAGATTCCTTAAATGCTATTCCTCGCATATTTGCGACTTCTTAAATAGCGATTTTTGCATTTGGTATCATGAATACCAAATGCAAAAATCGCACTCGCAAAGGGCCAGATTCTCAGAATCTGGCCCTTTGCGAGTGCAATTTACCTACATGAATCAGGCTGTAAGGCCTTATTACGAGTTTGGCGGTCCGGCTGCTGAAGGATCGTGTCTGCGACTGTTATGTTATGTTTGAGAGAGCACATGTTTGGGAAAAAATGTATAAGTACGCCATATTTACAAGCACGTAGTTAGTTAAACATGTTTTGCACACGAGTGTTTTATATTCAGTAGCGAAATGTATAGAATGTTAAGTAGAAGTAACTATAATTATAACGGTGTGAGATTAATGTAGAAATGTTGGAATATATGTGAAAACCTCATGTTCTCATGTTAAAAGAATCATGTCCGAATTAAATGTAACTTTAAAATCCAGTATAATGTGTAGGCCTTAGGGCAATTCACAGCAAACCTGAACGTGCTGCTAAATTAATGTGAGATAAGGTTGACATGGTTCTTCCAAATGTACTATTGAACTTAGGGTTAAAAGTATATGCTTTATAGATGTGTTATTTTAGAAACGTATGCTAGTTAAGAATGTTTGCTGTTTAAATCAAGTTAACGTTTTAAGAGTGCAGGGACCTGCTGCATGTAAATCAAGTAGGCCAGAGCAGATAATGTCATGTCGTTTAAATCGTCATGTGCTCGTTAGAGAAGAGGTCGCGAGGTGTCCAGCACAGAGCTTTGAGAGTGTTTTACGACTAAAGATATGGTGGAGTCTGGAATTTGAGGCCCACTGCAGGATGAGCTGTATGCAGGTGCGAGGGTCCTAATCAGCTCGAATGAAAGGGACTTTGTTCAGTGGCGCCTTGCGCAGGCCTGTAGGAGTTTCCAGGAATTTCTGGGGGTATCAGCGCATTGGAGAAGAAGCCTGGGAACCAAGGTCAACTTTAACGAGGGTCTTCAAGAGTACCATCATGGAGTTTGCCGCGCAAAGATGTACCACGTGAGGGGCGTCCCAAGGGGCGTTTCTATTGGAAATGTGATTTTGTATTAGGGAAAGAGACCCGGGAGGAGAGCAGAGCAGATGATTTTGGGAGCCTGAGGAAGCGGATGGGTAGGCAGATAGGCTGATCAGGAGAGACCCATCATCAGAGAAGAGACAAAGAGAAGTGTGTGATCTTCTTAGGAAGTCACCACGGCTGACACCTAGAGGGTTAAGATCTTGCTAAGTAGGGATGTCACTTAGTATAGTGTAGGGACAGATTAACCTTAATTTTCTTTTCTGTAATGACTTTGAGATTGCAACTTATATCTATTTTGACAACCCTTATGGTTTTTGAGCTTGTACTTATTATTTTGTTCTTCAGACTTAGATTATTCAAGAAGTTCATGTTTATAGTGATACCAATTTACCTTTTGAATCTCATTTTGAGAAGTTTGTATCTTCAGTTATCTTTGACTTTATATTAAATCTTTAAAACTGAAATTTGGTCAGTGGTCATTTAGAGTGGTGTAAGTTCTTAAATTGATTGACTTATTGCGAGATTACCTTTTACTCAACGACAGGTACCAACGATTCAGTCGACATAGTTTGGGATTTGGTAAGATAATTAGTAACCAGTAATCCCGCGTTAGCAGTTGGTAGCAGAGTGAGGATGGTTATCTTCTTGAGGAAGGTAATCTAGAGAGGTTAGTTTACCCCAAGGCCCGAGACGCCGAGAGACGAGCAGCGGAAGAATCGTGTGCCGAAAGGTGCAGACGGTGCGAGAAAAGCAGCAGTATCGGAGAGTGAGTATAAAAAGGGTCATGCGTGAACAGATTGCGGTGTTTTGTGTTGTATTTGTATGGTAATGTCTTGCGGAGTTGAATGCCTGTAGTGTGAATGAGAGAAGGTTGTGAGCGCGCGCAACCTGGTAAGCTGGTAACCTGGTAAACGGGTGAACTGGTGAAATCTTAAGTTCAGGCCAGAGCTTAAGTGGTTTTGGGTGTATCGAACATCCAGGGTAGTTGTCGACCATAGTACGGAGGTCACGAGGTACCATTGACCGCCGTGGATCCAAGATAGGGGGAGTGTAAGAGTGAGTGTATGAGTAACGGACGCTGGTCGAAAGTTACTGTGTGTGAGTAACCTATCGGAGAAGGCGATTGTCTGGAAGTAAACGGAAAGACATTTCGCCAAGTTAAGGTGACAACTACAGAAAGACTGTGGGCGTACAGTCAAAGAAAGGTGATCGCTTGGACGGAAGTAATCATTTTTCGGAGTATGAATGGGACGCGTGCATGACCGAGGAGACGAGCTGAGAAAGGAGGGGAACTGCTGCGAAGGGGGACGGGTGACGTCGGCTAGAGCCGCGCTGTGATTGAGCGGTTGGTGTGACGTTAGCTAGAGCCGCGCTCTGGTTGGGTGGCTAGAGTGACGTCGGAGGAAAGTCGCGTACGGATAGGCCAGTTAGTGAGAACGGCGCCGAGATTGGTGGAGTGTCATCAGGAAGTAAACAAACGCAGAGAAAAGAGAAATCATGAAGTGTTTTAAGTGTTTGAAAGGGATTTTTAAACGTAAACGAAGTGAACATTATTACGGGGAAGAGGCTCCGCCGGAGGGTACGCCAGCTCATTATATGGCAACGAATGTTGGGCTGCATACGATATTATGGATTGGGGCTTGGAATAAGCTTACGGAAGGGAATGAGGAAATGCAGTTCCCGAGGTACGGGACGTTTAAATTAGAGGTGTTACATCGGCTAAAAGCAACCATGTCCTCATTGAAACCCTCGCCCAGACCAACACAGTTTGAGGCTCTTAATGCATGGATTAAGGCTGCACACGACCGAAATTTGAACAGGCGTCAACAAAGGCTGACGCGATCGGTAAGGGCAGTGCGAGATTCCAAATGGGATGAGGAGGAAAAGCGTTGGAGGGTACAGACTATTGAGGTGGAGAAAATGTATCCGATGAGGGAGGTGTCAGGAGGAGGAAACCTCATGGAAGAAGACGAGGAAAGCGAGTCGGAGGACAATCTGATAAACAGATTGTTAATGGATAGACCACCTCCGAGAGTGGAGTTGATAGAAGATAGAGGGCTCGCAAGGGAAGATGGGAATGACATAGAGGGATATACACCACTCCCTATATCGGAATGGACACCTATCAAAAGTGGAGAAACACCTCCAAACAACACTGTACAGAGTGTAGTGGGAAGGTTTGTGGTGCAGAAAACGCCAACCACAGAAAGGGTTGAGTCTGTGGGATTGCCAGACGCTCTTCAAGTGCCTGTTACCATAGGACCCATAGTTTCGATCTATAATTCTGAGAGAGATAGGGGGGAACAACAAAGGCAATTGGATAGAGAAAGGATCGAGATGGAAAGGAGGAATAACGTGACAAATGCATGGAAGCAATTGCCAGGTTCGGTAACATGGAACACCCCATTAGACACAACTGTCGGTCCCAATTCAGAACAGGGAGGTCCGAGAGGACCAATGGATCTAAGGGGACCGCGGCCAAGACCCTATTCAGAATTAAGAGCTGATTTGAGGGAATGGGACGGGTCCATAGTATCCCCGAGTAACAGGACAAGAACGGAACAAGAGTGGGATACCAGGGGCAATGGGACAGTATCTCATTGTGGGGCCAGCGAAAGTAGTCAGGGCCGGGAAGGCCAAAGTCAGGAGAATAGAGGGGATGCATGTCCTACAAATCAGAGAGAACAGCCGGAACAAAATACTAGGATTGTAGAATGTGAGGAAATGTCCCGTCTCTGGGGGAAAGGAGGAGATGAGGCGGTACGGGCTTTTCAGAATAGGTTTAGGTGCCTTCATCATACACTCGGGGAAGACGTTCAACATTGGAGAAAGGAGAATAGTGACAGGTCCCGCCATGCTTCGAGTAATCAAGAATCACAGGGAAACAGTGAAGAGAGGGGGAGCAATGGGATGCCTTACTATGCACCCAGAGAAAACAGGCAGATCGGGGAAGGCGGAAAAATGAGAAACAAGGAAGTATTTCATCATCCACCCCGAGAAGATGGAAAGGCATGGGACCTAGAGAGATGGGAACAGGGGAGAACTCCCTTTAACTCACCAGTGCCTAGGCGCAGAGCTAGGAGCTGGGACGGGAGGGAGGCAGAAGGTACATCTGGACCAGAGGTGCTGAAAGCTGCGATAAAGGTTAAAAGGCTTGATGTCTCCAGCCTAAAATCCGATCTAGACGAGATTATAGAAGGAACGGTGCCTTTAGAAAGGATCGATTTGTACAAACAAGATGAGTTGCTGTTCATAGCGAAGGATACTACTAGGAGAGCTAGAGCATTCCACGAGAAACTGTCTAATTTGGCCGACAGGTATGCTGTAGATTTATCTAGGACAAGGGCACTACAGAGTAACCATAGGTTACAATACTCAGACCAAGATCTAGATGAGAAGAGGACTACTGGATTGAAAACTCACATAAGGGAGTTGATAGCTGGGATACGAGTGTGGAGAGAACTGGATAAATGGGAAGAAAGGTGGTCGAAAAAGGGCACGGTTAGACGAAGTACAAATGTGATGACCCCAGAGGGAAGGGTAATGCATATGGAGGCATTCCCTTTGCGAGAAATATCAAATGGAAATTATGTACATGTGCCCTGGAGTAGAGGAGACTTAGCTGCATTCACCAACTCATTTCCGAAGTTGCGGGACAATCCAGTAGAGTGGTATAAGCAGGTAGAGAGGTTTGTTAAAATTTCGAAAGTATTGTGGATTGATTTGAACACGTTGTTTGACATTGTGGTCCCATCTGATCTGTGGACCCCTTGTAAGACTAGTGTCGAATGGCCAAATGCTGAACCATTGAGGGATGCTCGAACAAATGGACCATCTGAGATTGTCATGCGAAAGTATGAAAGGGTAATAGCTTGGCTGAAAGATAAGGTACCACCTCAGGATATAGATTGGGTAAAGATAGATCGAACAAGGCAAGAACCGAAGGAGACCGTGCATGAGTTTTATGAGAGGTTGCTGAAAACATTCAAGCAATACAGTGGACTTGATGTAATGGATCCCAAAGATATAGGACAGTTTGTGTCAAAGTTTGTCTTGGGGTTGAGACCTGATATTTGTTTGATGATACAGCAACATTTAATCTGTTGGCAGAACAAACCACTAGATGAGATTTTACGTTATGCGAGGTACTGCAGTGACGAGATAGATTCTAAAGCCAAGAATCTAAAGGAGAAATTGATGGAGGTGCAAATGCAGTCCGCTGGGAAGGGTGGCCAGCAGAAACAGGGGATGGGACGAAAACCAAACGGTCAGAATAAGGACAATGAGGAAGGACAGAGACCTAGGATAGACTTTGCCACTTTAAAGAAAACGACAAAGTGTCATCAGTGTCACCAGGTGGGGCATTGGCGACGCGAGTGTCCCTTTAACCCTGAAAATGGAGAGCTAGAAGTAGAAGAACAGGTCCAAGAAGACCCAGTGCAAAAGGTGACAGTCCCAAGCAGTAAGGGGGCCAAAGGGGGGACTTCGGCTCCACGGGCCCAATTCCCACAGCCACCGAAGATAGCAGCTGGGGGAAAGGTCTTTAAACAAATGCCTCTGTTTATCGAGGAAGAAAAGTGTTATTACATTGATCCATTGACAGGACAACGGGTGAGCAGTGAAGAGGACTGTACCCTTGGGGCAGTCCTAGAAGTGGATCAAAGAGGGCCATTTGTTGAGGCAGAAGTGGCAGGGTGTCCCACTACGTTCTTAGTGGATACTGGGGCTACTCGTTCGACTCTGAGATCAGCGGTGGTTCCAGACTTGCCAATGTCAGGGGAAACAATTCAGGTGGTAGGAGTCGCAAATAAAAGAATGACTAGTCCCTTGACAGAACCAGTGTCTGTGAAAACTGGAAACCACATGAACGAACATCAGTTTGTGGTTTGTGACTCGAGTCCGGTATGTCTGTTAGGAAGGGATTTGTTGTGCAAATTGAACTGCACCATATACTGCACCCCGCAAGGAGTGGAGGTACAGACTACCGACGAAGATGCTACTTTTAAGGTGGCCAATTCGAAATCTTGTGTAGAACTATATCCTACTCTGACAATAGAAGATCTTCCCCTAGACCTACGAGATGCAGTGGCGTCAGAGGTATGGGATTTCACAGGAGAAGAAATAGGATTGATTAAGGGGGTAGAGCCGGTAAAAATATTGGTAAAACCAAATGTTGAGTTTCCAAGAACGCCTCAATATAAATTGTCACAGGAAACGATTGCAGGAATAAAGCCTGTGATCGAGTCAATGATTCAACAGGGAATACTGAAAGAAATCGTGGGTAGTCCTTGTAACTCCCCGATTATGGGTCTGCAGAAACCTAGCGGGAAGTTTAGGATAGTTCAGGATTTACGAAAAATTAACAACATAGTCGTTTCATGTTGTCCCGTGGTACCGAATCCATCAGTGATACTGTTTCAAATACCATGTCAAGCAGAATGGTTCACAGTGATAGATCTTTGCCAGGCTTTCTTTTCAATCCCATTGGATGAAGAGAGCAGGTATCTTTTTGCTTTTAAAATGGAAGATCGCGTTTTAACATGGTGTCGAATCCCACAAGGATTCACAGACAGCCCATCCATCTTCAACCAGTTGTTGAAGAAGAATCTCGAAAATCTAGTACTGCCGCAGAACTCGGTTCTGGTACAGTACATAGATGACCTACTTGTTGCGTCAGAGACAGAGGAAGCTTGCAAAGCAGATTCAATTGCCTTACTGAACCATTTAGCCGAAAATGGACATAAGGTATCTCCGAGCAAATTGCAGTATTGTCTTACAGAAGTACAGTATTTAGGGCACCGGTTAGAGAAAGGAAAACGTAAGGTGTCACCAGAGAGGATTGAGGCGATAATGAAAATGAATGCGCCTACAACACATAGAGAAGTTAGAATGTTCCTAGGAATGGTGGGTTACTGCCGACAGTGGATAGTTAACTTTTCACTGAAAGCAAAGCCCTTACAGAAACTGACGCACAAGGAGGTGAGTGATCCGGTACCATGGGATGAAGAATGTCTGGTGGCGTTTTTACAGCTGAGAGACGATTTGTGTCGTGCTCCGGCTCTGGGAATGCCAGATTACGAAAAGTCATTTTCACTCTATTGCTGTGAGAGAGAGGGATGTGCTTTGTCAGTCTTGGCACAGACCCACGGAAATGCCCGTAGACCAGTTGCATATTTTTCGGCTACATTAGATCCAGTAGCCGCAGCGTTGCCCGGATGTCTCAAATCCGTTGCTGCAACGGGTGTCAGCATTGAAAGGAGCGAGAGTATTGTGATGGGACATCCAGTGGTGGTGTATGTACCACATTCAGTTGAATTGCTAATGACCAGGACGAAGACGCAGCATCTGACCAATAGTAGGCTCACGCGCTACGAGCAAGTTATACTTGCCGCAGAGAACGTGACTCTCAGGAGATGCTCTGTCTTGAATCCTGCTACTTTGATGCCATTACCTACTGTAATAGAAGGCGAAGGATGTGAAGACCACGATTGCCTTGATGTGACTGAACTATGCACGAAACCCAGACCAGATATTGTGGATGAGCCATTGTCAGACCCCGATGAAATTTATTTTGTTGATGGCTCATGTTTAAGAGACGATACTGGTCGGTTGAGAGCAGCTTATGCTGTTTGTACCATTACTGGAGTTGTGGAAGCCGCTTGCCTGGAAGGAGTACATTCCGCACAGGTAGCAGAAATTATTGCCCTAACTCGTGCCTGCATAGCAGGAAACGGAAAGAGAGTCACCATCTACACGGACAGCCAATATGGTTTCGGTGTGGTTCATGATTTCGGGCAGTTGTGGTCTCAGAGGGGTTACATGACCTCCTCTGGTTCGCCCATTCGAAATGGAGAATTTGTGCGGCTGTTGTTGGAAGCATTACAAGGACCAGTTGATATTGCAATAGTGAAGTGTGTAGCTCATACTAAGAATACAGATTTTGTGTCACAAGGCAATAGATACGCTGATGAAGTCGCACGTTATTGTGCGGAGCAAAATTATTCTTTCTCAAAGGTGGAAATAGAAGGTGCAGAAGAAAAGACTGAATTAAGTATGATGTTAGAAACTGTAGACACTTGGGAGGATTTAAGAATAATGCAGGAGAATGCACCAGAAACTGAGAAAAGGGCATGGGAAACCGCAGGTTGTGTGCGAAGTGAAATGGATTTTTGGGTTTCAGCAGATGGGAGAGATGTGTTACCTGAAGAATTAGCTAATCCCATGGCGAGAGAAATACATGGTCCAGTACATCTAGGAAGGGATGCTATGATGAGAGTGTTTAGGCAAACTTGGTATTGCCCTAAATTTAGAATAGCAGCAGAATCAGTATGTAAGCGATGTGTTACCTGCCAACAACTGAACGTAGGCAAACGAACACCAGTCACACTGAGTCACATTGGGAGGTCGGGGGGGCCTTTCAATAGAATGCAATTAGATTTCATCGAAATGCCAAGAGTCAATCGCCTTCGGTATGTGTTGGTGATTGTATGTGTATTTTCCAGATGGGTTGAAGCGTACCCTACACGTAGGTGCGATACACTCACAGTGGCTAAATTGTTGCTCAGGGAGTTGATACCGCGCTTTGGGGTGCCTGCCTCTTTGGAATCTGACAGAGGAAAACATTTTAACAGCGAAATAGTGAAGATGTTGTGCTCCACACTGAATATCGATCAAAAGCTGCATTGTAGTTATCGACCAGAAGCTTCAGGAATTGTGGAACAAGTGAACGGCACGTTGAAGAATAGATTGGCTAAAGTAGTGGCATCCACATCTTTGAGTTGGCCAGATGCTCTTCCTTTAGTGCTCATGAGCATGCGCAGCACACCTGATAGGAGGACAGGTCTCTCTCCCCACGAGATCCTGATGGGGAGGGCCATGAGACTTCCTACAGTTCCAACTACTGCCCTATTGAATATTACAGATGATCTGATCTTGGATTATTGTAAAGGACTGTCTGACGCCATCCATTCTGTGTCCCTTCAGGTGCATGCGGCTGAAGTTCCAGCATCGAGGAACCTGTGTCATGATCTGAACCCAGGGGACTGGGTCTTAGTTAAAAAACACGTCCGGAAGAACTGCCTAGATGTTCGCTGGCGTGGGCCCTTTCAGGTAATCCTGATAACGAACACCGCGGTGAAGTGCGGGGGGCTGCCAAATTGGATCCACGCTTCCCATACTCGAAGAGTTCCAGCACCTCTAGAGGGAACAGCTCCCATCCCAGACGAAAGCCCGGAAGTGGAAGAAGAGTTGCAAGAAGGGATTGAGGCAGCTGAGGGGGTGTCAGAAGAAGTTGGGAACGCAACGGATTCAGAAGAAGAGCGAAGGCAGGACGGCAGTGAGACAGAAGACGCAACTGAAGGAGAGAGCAGAAGTGAATACGACTCAGACTCAGATCCGTATCAGAGCGACCAAGAACCAAGTGAGAGGACAAGGAATAGGAGAATAAGGCTTGGAGCTGCCACTTGGCCAACAAGGAGAAGAAGGCTAAGTTTGAGGTCGGCCCAGGAAGAAACGCTTACTCCTATATCCGAAGACTCAGATCCAGAAGAAGATATCCAGGATCAAGCCGAGGAGGGTCTTAGGAGATCAAGGAGGGTGCGAGTGCCTAGTAGAAGATACTCTACTCCCGACTGGACCTACCTCGTTGCAGATGTCTGGGAGACACAGAACAGGGAGGATCAGGGAAGTGGAACTGATCAGAACTGACCCGATCATCACAGTGCAAATAAGGTTTCTACTGCCAGGAGCGGAGACCGAAAGGTTGCTGACACTCAACATCGTTCATCCTGCTCTCCTGAGTGGAATAAGAAAATTGATTTTAGAGACAGTTGAGTTTCCAGTTTGCTGTTCACGATATCCAATATTGGAGGGAACTCTTCTTCGTTTGGAAATGCTTGAGCGAGTAGTAGAAATGCTAGGAGCGCTTATTGTTGTGGATTAATACCATATTGTGAATGTCTTCAAAGGGGCGCAGAACTGGAAAGGTGAAGAAAGTGATCTTGATTAGAACGGACCCCTTTGTAATTGTGGATGTAGAACTGATAGTACCAGGAGTAGAAATTGAAAAAACGCTAACTCTCAATTTTGTCCGTCCACTTGTCCTGAGCGAAATAAGGAGAATAATCCTAGAAAAAGTTGACTTTCCATGCTGTGGTACGAACTGCCCAGAACCTGAGGGAATGATACTTCGGATGGACATTTATGAAGACGTAGTGTCACTCCTTGAGTCATACATAACTTCAGATGAAAATAAGACTTTTGAAAAGAAATTGTAAAATTGTTGCAAGATAACCTAGCGCCGAGTGGAAGAAGAGAAAAAATGGTAGGGGTTTCCTTTTAGTGGATGGAGAAGGGCTAGGGTTGTCTATTCTCTACTGGACTTTGAACTGTTTTGTGGGAATAAATTGTCAAGCTTCCAAGTGTTCAAAAGAAAGACATTGCGAGAAAGAAAGACTTTTGGCTCAGAAAGGAGAAGAAGTGAATGCTGGAAGAAAGTCAAGAACTACACTGTTTGAGAACATGGAGGCTGGCAACCCGAACCGCAGGGCAAAATGTATAGCTGTTACACTTTTAGGAGTAGTGGTTTCTCTTATAATTTTAGTGGTAACTGTTTCATTCCTAGTGGGACACGAGGGGGATGAAACCGCAGTCAAGGAGGATAAGGGAGTATCAACACCGAAAACTACCATTATTAAGGAGAAGGGAAACATCAATGAGAAAGACAAAGCGTTGTTAGATGCAGAAATAAAGAGGCTTCACACAGATGAATCACAGGGAAATTACAAGTCAAATGCTTATGCTAAATTGCTTTATGAACATGTTGATGCCATGGAAGTGAAGGATTGTTACGTTTGTATGCAATTACCAGCTTCAGTGGAGGAGGGTATCAGATACCATCATCTTCCGTTGACATATGGAATAACGTGCAGTTTATTGTTGAGCATGTTTTATGGACGAGAAGGATTCGAGTATTATTTCTCGAATTTCGACTCGACATTGCCAGAGGTTCCGAATTTCAAGCATTTGAACAAATGGGACTATTACAAAAGCGAAGACAGATTACACAAATGGTTTATTCCGTGGAAAACGTTAGATACTTCACATGCTCGAAGAAACAATCTGACTTGTCAAATATCAGAGGTTGAGAAAAAGTTTATAGCACAGGTAGATACTAGATACAGGAGGCAGAAGATTTTGAAAGCATCAGGACAATGGGAAACAGATTGGACCAAGGAGGAAAGGGCACATCAAAGAAAAGGTAGTATTGGTCCAATTGCTTTGGATAAGGATAAACGGGGAAAACTGTGCATACACAGGAGTTACTCTTATTATGAAAACTTTTATGTAGGTCAAGTCCATTGTGAACATGCCTTTCAATTGGAGTATTACTCTAAGAACTTTATGAAAGGGATGCAAGCAATACCAAATGTATATTTTGTATGTGGAAGAAATGCCTATGTGAAGTTACCAGATAATTGGTACGGATCATGCTATCTGGCTGTTGTCTTCCCTAAAATATATCATGTTGAGAATTTAGACACGCCTAAGAAAGAAATATCAACTAGATGGAAGCGAGGGCTGGGTGCAGCAGAAGTAATTGGAGATGTACTCGGTGCTGCATTCCCTTTCTTAGGATTGATAATGAATGACATAAAAATTAGGAGGTTAGCTACAGTCGTAGATAGGCTATCTGCTAGTACTGCAAGATCATTGATGCTGATAGAAGGTGAGATGCAATCGATTAGGGCAATGGTTCTTCAGAACCGACTTGCTCTAGACGTTCTGTTAGCAAAAGAGGGAGGAGTCTGTAAGGCCTTGAAGGTCCAGGAATGCTGTACTTACATTCCAGACAATTCAAAACCTTTAGAGAAGTATATACAAAATATCACTGCCATACACTACGAAATTGAGGACCTAGCAAAGGTAAATGTGTGGGAAAAAGTAGGTCATGGAATGGGTAAAGTTGGAAGTTGGTTTGCCAACTTAGGAAAGGGTATCGTTTGGTACATACTGAAACCCATCATCATAATAGTGATTTGTGTAATCACTTTGTGGGGATTGGTGCGTTTGTATCAATGTTATAGAGCAAATAGGTTGCAGAGAGCTATGAAGAAACAGGAAGAAGAGTTGACAGCGATGCAGGACACTCAATATAAGAGTCTGAAAGCATTGGAGGCTATGAAAAGAGGTGGCACAGCCATGACTTCACTTTGAAGGGTTCTACATTTTTGGTGTCTTGGTGATGATGACCCCTGAAGGTCATCAAAGGGGGGACTGAGAGAGCACATGTTTGGGAAAAAATGTATAAGTACGCCATATTTACAAGCACGTAGTTAGTTAAACATGTTTTGCACACAAGTGTTTTATATTCAGTAGCGAAATGTATAGAATGTTAAGTAGAAGTAACTATAATTATAACGGTGTGAGATTAATGTAGAAATGTTGGAATATATGTGAAAACCTCATGTTCTCATGTTAAAAGAATCATGTCCGAATTAAATGTAACTTTAAAATCCAGTATAATGTGTAGGCCTTAGGGCAATTCACAGCAAACCTGAACGTGCTGCTAAATTAATGTGAGATAAGGTTGACATGGTTCTTCCAAATGTACTATTGAACTTAGGGTTAAAAGTATATGCTTTATAGATGTGTTATTTTAGAAACGTATGCTAGTTAAGAATGTTTGCTGTTTAAATCAAGTTAACGTTTTAAGAGTGCAGGGACCTGCTGCATGTAAATCAAGTAGGCCAGAGCAGATAATGTCATGTCGTTTAAATCGTCATGTGCTCGTTAGAGAAGAGGTCGCGAGGTGTCCAGCACAGAGCTTTGAGAGTGTTTTACGACTAAAGATATGGTGGAGTCTGGAATTCGAGGTCCACTGCAGGACGAGCTGTATGCAGGTGCGAGGGTCCTAATCAGCTCGAATGAAAGGGACTTTGTTCAGTGGCGCCTTGCGCAGGCCTGTAGGAGTTTCCAGGAATTTCTGGGGGTATCAGCGCATTGGAGAAGAAGCCTGGGAACCAAGGTCAACTTTAACGAGGGTCTTCAAGAGTACCATCATGGAGTTTGCCGCGCAAAGATGTACCACGTGAGGGGCGTCCCAAGGGGCGTTTCTATTGGAAATGTGATTTTGTATTAGGGAAAGAGACCCGGGAGGAGAGCAGAGCAGATGATTTTGGGAGCCTGAGGAAGCGGATGGGTAGGCAGATAGGCTGATCAGGAGAGACCCATCATCAGAGAAGAGACAAAGAGAAGTGTGTGATCTTCTTAGGAAGTCACCACGGCTGACACCTAGAGGGTTAAGATCTTGCTAAGTAGGGATGTCACTTAGTATAGTGTAGGGACAGATTAACCTTAATTTTCTTTTCTGTAATGACTTTGAGATTGCAACTTATATCTATTTTGACAACCCTTATGGTTTTTGAGCTTGTACTTATTATTTTGTTCTTCAGACTTAGATTATTCAAGAAGTTCATGTTTATAGTGATACCAATTTACCTTTTGAATCTCATTTTGAGAAGTTTGTATCTTCAGTTATCTTTGACTTTATATTAAATCTTTAAAACTTAAATTTGGTCAGTGGTCATTTAGAATGGTGTAAGTTCTTAAATTGATTGACTTATTGCGAGATTACCTTTTACTCAACGACAGGTACCAACGATTCAGTCGACATAGTTTGGGATTTGGTAAGATAATTAGTAACCAGTAATCCCGCGTTAGCATGTTAATTAGGTTTTCTAATGCGCACAGCTACCCAACAAGGGTTTTCCAGCTGCTAGGAGACAGCTACGCCTTTGGCTGTCCGATCACTGTATTAAGAGTTTGCTGAGGGGCCAGCAGTGTTTTGCAGCAGCGTTCTTGTAGTGGTGGACAATATATTTCAATATATATTGATGCCTGTGTGTACATTTCCGACTGCACACATATGCGTGATATATGTTGAAAAATAGCACCTACCCATTGCCGGAATCTGACCCACATGTTCCTGTAGTGGCTGTATGGGATACACACACATTTACCTGTATTTCGTTGCGGACAGGATCGTATTCCTCAGGGTGAAGATGATTCTGTGTTGGGGGACCTGGAGAAAGGGATCCACTTCGAAATCCGCTGGGAAGAACTGGAAGGGGGTGAGTATCAATCAGGGTTTTTAAAACGCTGCTACTCACCCGTGAGGGTCTCAAGGCGCTGCCAGGGGAGGGGACTGCTGATAGTCTGGGTGTGGAGGTTCAGTCGAAGAATCTCAAAAAGAAGAGAGTTTCCCAGGGACCAGAAAGGACTGGGTATCAACAATTTTATCAAAAAGAATTCCTTTCTGTGTATTAGTCTTTCAATAAGTGACCAACAGGCCTACACGTTTGGATCATTTGTTATTACTTTATGCTTATAGAATTACTCAACATTAGTACGCCACACTAGAATATCATTTTTAGTTCCTCTCAAAGTTTTATTTTAAAAAATTTTTTTTTTAAAGAAAGACATTTGTATTTATAAACTTTGTATTGAATTTTACACACTTTAAATCGTTAAAAGGGTGCTCTGTTACACTTATAACTGCTATCTAACAATTCCAAATTACGGTTTCTAATTCAGAGTCACACCAAGTTAAAAAGATTTTGTATATTCACATTAAATACATCAATACAAAAACAGTTCATGTACAATTAATAAGTCCCATTGTCAACTGTTGTGGAGAGACTTATATGCATGTGTGATGAGCTTGAAGGTGATTCTCTTGTTGATAGGGAGCCAGTGGAGTTGTCGGAGGTTTTGTGTCATGTGACTGTGGTAGGGATGTCGAGGACCAGTCTGGATGTGGTGTTTTGGACGTTCTATAGTTTCCTGAGCTATTTCTGTATGACGCCGGCATAGAGTGCATTGTTGTAGTCAGGTCTGCTTGTGATGTGTGCGTGGGTGACCGTCTTTCTGGATTCTGTGGAAAGCTATCAAGAATGTCTTTCGAAGCAGGCGGAGCGTACGGAAAGAGAATGAGGATATGCACCCCAAATCCTTTGTCTCCGCTAAACTTTAGGCGGCGGTCCGACCGCCCCGGTTGGCTCGTGGGAAAGCCAACTCGTAAAACGGACAGCAGTGTTGCACCTCTGTACCGCCCAATGGAGGCTGCCTTCCCCCCAACTGCGACCTTGGCAGTCGGCAGTGTGCTAATGGTGCCGGCGGTCTCTGAACAGGCAACACTCCCAACTCATTATACGGTGGATGGCTCACCGCTGTCGGACCGACAAACTCATAACAAGGCCCTTCGGGACAAATTTATAAAGGGACTTACCTGTAGTAAGCTTACAAGTGCGGAGTCTCCACACTCGTGGCGGAGTCTCTGCACTCAAGCTGGAATCTTTGTATGCGGGTGCGTCAGTGCGGAGACACTTCCACTAGAGCACAGACTCTACACTCATAACTTTACTACACGGAAGTCCCTTTGTGAATCGGGCCCTCATACTGTATCCCTCAAATGGGGCGGCTAGGAAAAGGCATGCCATGTAGCAAACTGATGCACTTTAGAGCAGTAATCTTCCTGTCCGTCCCTTCACGCCCAGTGCACTGTAGGGGGATTGGTGCTGCTGGCTGCAAGGACCTGGTAGAGTAAGAACACAGCCATAAACAAAGGAATTGTTGCAAAACTCACCAAAGTCATTGTTGCAATGGAGCCAAACAGACCACACTTCAATCAGACAGAGACAGTCCCTCTTCCAGCGACGCACCTGCAGGTAGACCCGAGCGGGCGAGAGAGCAGTACGAGAGATGTTGAGCTGCGCCTGCCCGCAGTACTCCACCACTAAACCAGTGTGTTCAATGTAATCAATTGGGCCGCCAGTAGGTAAAACCGTTCCACATTTCAGCGGTGTATGAGCAGAGGGTTATCAGTGTTTGCCTTTTTGTTGTGCAGTTGCACGATTTATGTCTGAAGATGCGCTTCCTTAGTTTGGGGAGGGGCAAGATGTGGATCCACTGAGGAGCGGGTAATGAATGAGCCACGGCCACTGCCATCTTGCTTATGGCGTGGAATCTAGACGTTGAGCCTTCGATCCAGCTCCATCTGACACTTGAGTGGCATCTAGTTGGCGTTCAGGTTTGGAAGCCTCAGACACAATTCATTCCAGCTGGATTGGACATCTTTATGTCTTCTATTTTGGTGGAATTTAAGATAATGAGCAGGGCTCGCGGGATCTCATACGTGCGCCACTATCATTTTTGAGCGCCAAGCCATGCCCATAATACAACAATAATAATACTGTCACAGAATGGGCCACATTATGCCTCCTAATTTGCTTTTTCTTGCCGCATACATTAGCCTGGCTGTATAATTTGGTACTTATCATTTCATGCAAGTAGTTACTGGCCATTCGGATTAGCCTAAACAAGTCTGGTCAAAGCATACCTCACTTACACTCAAGCAGATTGGGCGGCTGCTCCTTTTTAGTCAGTGCTCCTCAACTCTGGGGCACCCACCCCATCCAGTTTACAAAACAACACATGATCTGCCTCGTTTACACACAAAACGAAAGGCTTGTGGTCTCGGTCCTACCTGGGCTGGTGAGTGAAAGAGTAAAATCGGGTTCAAACAGTGGTGTCTGTATAGGGGGGAGGGGGCAGCACCCATTCCCTTTTGTTCGGTTACACAGCTGCACCCCACCGCCACAGCTGTTGCACGCGCCAGGAGTTGACACGGAACGATCAGAGACTGCATTGACACAAACATTAATTTGTCCAACCACCTTATACTGCAAAGCAGTGTTGTTTGATACAAATGGTTCGATCTGACTTCTGCATGTATATATATCTACATCTCAACATACATATGTATGCTCGCATACATATGCTCGCATACATACTAAGTCAATTTTAAACATATTAAGCACATCCTTATTTTATCTACGGTCTACCGTCCATCCCCTTCACAGACGCCATAGGCTCAAACTGTTTTAATCCTCGTGCTCACTCTGCGTCCCTTAGGCAATTAACTAAAATCGTGTCCTGTCAAGGTTTTTGCTCAGACAATTCCTGCCAGGCCCACCCTGGACGATTTTGTTCAGGGAAGCACGTGCGGTACAGGTACTACCTTTTCAGAAATTCGGTTGCAAAAAAGAACTTTCTCGCTTTATTTACCATTAGTCCCCACAAAAATAATCCCATCGGCCTCAAACAACACAACGCCGCGCACGAACGCTTTCACTGGTATTTTTTTATTTTACACATGTGATTACCGTACATACGGGTATAAGGCGCGTGGCCTTTCCTCTAAAAAAAGACTACACTAGGGTCGATATAAATATCAGAAGCAGAATCTGAAATATTAGTTTTCCAGGGTAAAAAACGGCGAGGAAACACAACTGTAATAAATAAATAAACAAACAAGCGCTACCTGTCTGAATCCACATGGAAATACAAAAACTGCCCCAGGAGACGCTTTGAGAAATGTGGATTTAGAACAGGATCCGACGATTTTCCGGGGATGAAAGGTGGAGAAAATTAGCAGTTGTCCAAAGCAATCCCCGTCATACAATAGAGCACGTGTTGTCAGGTGACAGCTGAGGGCATCCCCGGGTGGTGGCAGGTTCATCGGGGCATTCGAGGGCCTTCCCAGCTGTTCGCGCCCACCTGTCGTGGAGGCAAGGCCTGAAACCTACACCAGAAGCCATTCCTGGTTAGTGGCTACTTGCCACCGGCTGATAGATGCTGGGTTCGTTAACCCGTTCGTCTGTGACCACTCCCCGCTGTAATGTCAGAGAAGGGGATGGAGACATGACAGCTGTAGAGGGGGCGTGGCAGCTGGAGAGGGGGCGTAGCCGCTGTAGAAAGAACCCTTTCATAGCCAGCTCAGTGTATTGCTAGGTGCCAGCGTTCTGGAAGAACGGCCATGGGGGTTAAATAGGTAATCAGCATGGCTGCAAGTGACTGGAGCAGGAGGCACGTGAACCTCTGCAAATGCATGCCATCTCTCACTTTTATAGGATCATTTAGCAGCATTAAACTCAGATAAATGAACAAGTGGAGCATATTTACAACCCCCTATTGCCACAGGAACGTCATTTTTTGTGACGTTCCAGTGGTGATAGGGGCGTCGCCTTATTTACAAGGCGTTGAGAGATCCGAGAAATCCAATAAACCCTTGTAGGCTTGGGCAATGAAAAGTACAATGTAAAAATAGTCTACAAGGGATTTTGTTTCTGGATCAATTTTGGTTGTTTCAATTCAATTAGGCGAGTGAGTCAAATAGGATCAAACTCAGACATGTCCACAGGACAACAACATCCCCCCAAAATGTGGATAAAGAATAGAAAGCACACGTAAAGTCCTATTTGTATAGAAGTAATTTATATATTTTGTATATCAAAAATTGATTCAAGGGGATACATAAGAAGGAATAAACCAACAGCAAAAAAATTTCATGAAAAGATGTATCAGTCATTTAAACAGACAGTTCATAACATCCATCAGCTCCTAAAATGAACAGAGAGCAACTGTAAACCAGCAGTGAATAAACGTTACTCTTCAGACAATAAATTTCTTTGGAGATGACGGGGGAGTCGACGTTTCGGTCTTTGCAGCATTAGTCTATAAGACCGTCATCAGGACAATTGATTTTTGCAGGAGAAGCCCCTTCTATTGGAATAGAGGTTGATGCGGAAAGACACAATATATGAAACCTTAGTTGCAAGATGGCAGTCAGGGCTGCATTGTTGTCACTGTCGATCTGTCAAAGTTAATATTCTTCAGAGAGAAGAAAGACCCAGCATCAATGTTGGAATACTTATGGAGTACGTAGTTACTCGAGATTATTTCCAACAAGCAAAATACGTGATCCGGCAATTCGAGGTACACCTTCCTGCACATAAACAATAATATCCCCGCTAGGCAGCTGAAATTAGCACTAGCGCAGGTGGAAATGCAGGGCTGCACTGTATTGTTGTAAATACAGTGCAGCCCTGCGTTTCAGAAGTAGCAAAGCATGGTGTTAAGTCAAGGAGCAAGACCACTGACTCATTGTCAGTGAAATTGGTCTCCCACCCTCGCAGCTCCACCATTAAGTGAGGGCTGCCCCCGCACTTGCACTCTCGAGTGTTGGTGATCAAGGCCCTCCTCCACCCGCAGGTTTACCTGCGCCTCATCCCTGGTGGTCCAGTGGACCTCTGTCTCCTTTCTCTCGCTCTGCCTTTTACTTGTTTTTTCACTTGTTTTTCTACCCTCAATTCCAGCCTCCTTTCTGCACTTTTCTGCCTTTCTGCACTTTTCTTCTTTTTTTTCACTTTACCCCCTTTCTCGTTTCTTACACCCTTTCCCTCCTTTTCCCTTTCCTGCTCGATTCTGCGCCGCTGCTGCCCCCGCAGCCTCTCCCTCCCAGCACGACCAGCGCGACCGGCCTAATCCAGCTCCCGCCTCCCAGCTGTCCAGCTCTCCCCGACCCCTCCTTAATGGCAGCCATTCCGCCGGCGCGCCCAAGGTGCTACGAACCAGGGGCACTCCACGAAGTCAACCCAGGCGGCAACAACAACTGCAAGCTAGCTTCACCAGCTGACACAAACGGACCCTTCAGCTGTCACCTCTGCCGACAAACCTACAGCACCACCAAGAACACGGACCCAGCACACCCGGACGGCAAGAACACACCTGAACTGAAGACCTTGCAATACATCCTCCTCGATGTCCGTTCCCTCCGTAAACACACAACTGAAATCTGGAACCTCCTCGACAGCACCACCCCGGACGTAGCGTTCTACACCGAAACCTGGACCAACACCACCTCGGGTCCAGACATCGCCATCGCTATTCCACCAGGATACAAGATCTCCAGGAAGGACCGCCACACCCGCCCAGGAAGAGGAATCGCCATCGTCCACAAATCCACCCTCCGCCTGAGCACACACCCACACGAGCCCACAGACATTATGGAACACCTACGCATCAAGATTCTAACCTGCCCACCATCACCCTCTGAGGAACCCTCATTTACTCACCCCCCGGACCCTGTGGACCGTTCACCAACTCCATCACGGACATCATCTCCCTGCATGCCATGGCATCCACCAACTACACCTTGCTGGGAGACTTCAACTTCTACCTCGACAACCAACTGGACCTCAACACCACATCCCTTCTGGACAACCTCCACAACCTTGGACTTCGCCAGATTGTGACCGAACCCACGCACTCAGCAGGACACACCCTCGACCCCCTCTTCACAACAGGAAACTCCTATGAACTGACCACCGATGTGTTCACTTCACCTTCAGAACACCCACCATCCACAGACACCAGCACCTGCTCCCAAGAAGAAACTTGACCAGAATTACCGATGACCAGTTCACCTCCTCACTCAGCAACTCCACCCCAACCATCCTGGAAAACGATGACCCCCAACACCGCAGCCCGAACCCTGCACAGATGAATCTCCGACAGTGCCCAAACCATAGCCCCCTCAAGAAAAACAACAACACGCAAGAAAGCCAGATGGTTTACCACCGAACTTTGGGAGTCCAGACGCACTTGCCGCTGCCTCAAAAAGGCCTGGAGGAACACCAAAGCCGCAGAAACACACATCAACTTCAGAGCCGCGACCAACACCACCAACAATTCATAAAAAAATGAGGAAAAAAGCGATTGAAGACAGAATCTCCTCACATGAACACAACAGCAAAGAACTCTTCAACATCATCAAGGAGTTCGCCCAATCCACCAGCGAGTTGACTGACATCCCTCCCTCTCAAGACCTCTGGGGTAAACTTAGCACCTACTTTCACCACAAATTCAAGAGCATCTGCGACAACTTCGTGGAAGACAACCAACATACTGACACCCCACCAACCACAAAGCACCCCAACACTCTGAAGCCAGCGATTGACAACTGGCCAGCCCTCACCACCAAAGACACACTGAAGACAATGAAGTTAATCCACTCCAGGGGCCCCCACTGACCCCTGCCCCAACACATCTTCAACAGAGCCTCCAACAACATCGAACCCATGCTCTGCCACACCATCAACCGCTCCCTGGCGACCGCCTCATTCCCCGAAGACTGGAAACACGCTGAGGTCAACCCCCTCCTAAAGAAACCCTCAGCGGACACCACCGACCTAAAAAACTACAGACTTAACTCCTTGCTTCTGTTCCCAGCGAAAGTCATGGAGAAAGACATCAACAGCCAACTTGCCACATTCATCGAAGAGCACAACATCCTCGACTCCTCCCAATACGGCTTCAGAAAAAACCACAGCACAGAAACCACCCTCCTCGCCGCAACAGATGACATCCGCACCCTACTGGACAAAGGAAAAACAGTAGCCCTCATACTCTTCGACCTCTAAGCTGCATTCAACATAGTCTCCCACCGCACCCTAACACGCTGACTAGACGACGCAGGGATCCAGGACAAGGCCCTCGACTGGATCCGCTCCTTCCTCTCTGGCAGAATGCAGCTGGTCAGACTCCCTCCCTTCCTCTCGGACCCTACACCAACCACCTGCGGAGTCCCTCAGGGGTCCACCCTCAGCCCAACTCTCTTCAACGTCTACATGGCTCCGCTCGCCCCCATCATCAGAACCTACAGACTTGACATTGTGTCATATGCAGACCCCACCCAACTCATCCTCTCCCTATCCAACGAAACCAACTCTCCCAGACGCAACTTTCGAGAAGGCATGGAAGCCGTCGCCAAATGAATGAAAAACAGCTGCCTTCAACTAAACACCAACAAGACAGAAGTACTCATCATGGGTCCAAACTCCGACTCCTGGAACGACACCTGAGGCCCCCCCGCCTTCGGAAACCCACCCACCCCACGGACCACGCACGCGACCTGGGAATAATCCTGGACTCCGAGCTCAAAATGAACCGCCAGATCAACTCCTTCTCGTCCTCCTGCATCCACACCCTCTGCCTATGTAAGACCTTCAAATGGATCCCCCTCGAACACAGAAAGACTGTCACTCACACCCTGGTCGCCAGGCGACTTGACTACGGCAATGCACTCTACGCCGGAATAAACAAAAATCTCACCCGCAAGCTACAGAACATCCAGAATGCCGCTGCAAGACTGGTCTTCAACCTGCCAAGGCACTGCCACATCTCCAAGCACCTGCGCACACTCCACTGGCTCCCCATCGAGGCTAGAGGTTCCTTCAAGATGCTCACCCAAGGACACAAGTCCTTCTACGACACAGGAGCAGCATACTCAAATTCCATGCACTACAAAGGAACCTACGAACAGCCCAGCTCTCCTATGCCGTGGACCCATGCACCAGAAAAGCCAGATTGGGAGGCCGCTTCTTCTCCTTCCTTGCGGCCAAAGCCTGGAACGCCCTTCTGCTCCACATCAGACAGACTGCATCGCTTCCCATCTTCGCAAGAAACCTCAAAGCTTGGCTCTTCGACAGAACCCCTCCTTAATGGACTGAACCTGCACCCCCTCCCCCAATGCCTTGAGTAGTTGCGCTTAACAAACGGCTGATTGATTGATTGAGATGGCTAGCGCTGCGTGCAGTCACTTTCTTTGTAAATATGCCCCACCGTATTTTATAAGTGCCCAATTCCAAGATTCCCTCCCCTTTATTTTTAAATGTTGACATTTGACTGAAACATAAACTCAATTACCAATTATTGTATGTGAAAGATGCATGGTGAAACAGCAATAGATTAAATGACTTTTAAGTGTTCTTTTCACATTTCTCTGTGTGATAGTATCTGGTTTATGTGTTGTATTTTTACAGCACTCGCAGTCAAGAGGCCCCTCAGAGCTTGGTAACTGCCTCCCTGGGGCTGGGCCCCACCAATAATTTGGGCCATGTTCACACAGCCAATAGGTGTCTATTTATATTTACAACTTTATTACAAGTATGATTTAAATGATATGCCTAGCTTACCATTAAGGGCTGAGAGGTCCGGCCAAACCGTCATGCGCACTGAATTGCAGTGCAAGATTCATCCACCAGCTTGTCATCACCCTGGCCCCGCTCCCAAGCTTTGGCTTTGAGAGAAAAAATAAAATACGATAATCAAGGGGTTTTTATCGTTTTATTTTTCATTTTTTTTTGTGGCTGCTGGCAGATTGGCGACGCTCCTCCTCTGTAGTGGAGAAGCAGCCACTGATTAAGGGCCTAATTTAGAGTTCAGAGGCCAGGATACTCATCACAAACTTCACGGATATCCTGTCCACTATATCACGAGTTCCATAGTATGTAATGCACTTGTAATAGGGCGGACAGGATATCTGTCACGTTTGTGACGGAATTTTGTCTCCTCAGAGGCGTCGCTTGGTCAGTAAGATTGTGCGGGTGTGGGCTTCAGATTTTCCAACATTCACGCTGCCATGGAATGTTAAACTACATTATAGACAACAAGCAGGGTGCATGAGAGGGGCTTTAGGGGCAGAGGAAAGGGACAGGAATGCAGATTGGTAGGGGTACTATGTAAAATTTTGTAAACTAACTTTATTTTTGAAGGCTTTCAAAACAGAGAGGGAGTGTTTGTGTTTTTGTCTCTATGTAGAAAGTTCAGGTGAAATCCCACAGACACCTCACCATACCGGACTGAAAGCACCTGTACCCAACTATTTACCAGAAAATTAAGGGGTGTAACACCCCAAACACCCCGCTGAAACTACGCCCCTGCTTGTCCTTCGAACTCTAAATCAGGCCCTTGGTCTCCCAGTTTTATGTTTTTTACTGATATATACAGATAAATACATAAATAAACCAATGTGTTTTGCTGTCCGTATTTATATTTAAAAACGAAAATATACAGAAGTTCGTCGTATGAGTGACTCTCCATGCAGTCTTTCATGATTCAAGGCCAATATTTAGGTACATTTAGAGTATGAAGAGTTAAAAAAAAGGCAAAGGATTTCTTGAAAAAGCTGCTGTGTTTGTATTACAACGTTCTTCAAAGGTAAGTGTACTGTTGCATTACATATAACTGCTTTAGTTATAAAACCACCAGCGTTCTAGGTGGGAGTGTACGTGATGTTTATATATACTAGTTGCAAAATCATTTCTTCATAAAACACAAAACAAATATGGATAAATCCTGATAACATGAGCTGAAAATGAGTATGGATGAATACAGACGGCAGTGCCAATATAATAAATACCATAAAACCAGGGGCCTTGTTTATGATATACCTATCGGACTGCAAATACTGCACTATTTCTACTGCATGCTTAGTGCGGAGGGAAGTGCTCCTTTCAACAAAGAGCTGTTATTAGTGTTCAGCTGCAGGCTCGTTTTGCTTTTAGTTCTCCAGTTCTTGGTCACCCATTGGGGTGACAGAGGCAGGAGCACTCACGCTTTCTGGCACCACTGGCATAATGACATTTTGTTGATTACAAAAGTTTCCCCCACGCTCTTGGAGGCACTGCTCTCATAGGGCCAGATGTATCAAAGGGTTACCCATTCTGTGTCTATAGGAAAATGTGTTCATATGGCCCATAGTCTGCAGAGAGGATGTGGGCTCAGCCAGGCAAAAAGGGTAAAAAAATAATATATTTTATGGGAATGAGCACTAAATTCCTGACGATTTGTTTTCCGCTCTTTTCTCAACTTTTGCTTGTAGTGCCCGATTTCACAACAGCTTCAAAAATACAGTGCCAAAAGCCATTGAGTTCCTCCCCAAATCATACAAATACATTTCAAGTTTCAGCTTGGAGGTCATGAAAAAACATCTGTTCAGTCACCTACATTGTTTCCCTTGGAAGGATAAAAAGGCAGACCCAAAGTTCCAGGATTCAAAATGGTGACCGCTAGGTTGTACACAGATGTTTGCACCAGGTGAAGTAAAAAACATATTGCACAATGTGTATGGGCGAAGCTTATGTGGCACCTGGGTGTTGCTGTTTGGGAAAGCTGGTGTATCCATGTTTTCCTGTGAGAAAATATTTTTTTGAGTGATCACCACCATTTTTTGCTGAATGTTATTGTTGTTTTATTGAACTCTGCACACCGGGGAAATGCCATCGAGACCGCAGAGTATGTGCTCTGACCCCTAAAACATGGTCAAATTGACTTATCCACAATGAGCATACTCAACTGTTCAGTAAGGCTATAGTATATGGCACAGTAAAATACACCAATGACGTGGTAAGTCAAATGTCACCTGTTGACTCCAGTACATGACGGGGCATCTACTAGGCTGACAAATAAAACATTGCTTCAGGCCCAGCACTTAATTTGAGCCAGTGGTTTCCGGTACTCGGCACCGGCACTCAACTGCCAACACCAAAACTTATGACAGCTGCCACATGGTGGCACTGTCTGTATAATTTAGAGATGCGCAGAACAACAATTGTTTATTAATTCAGTATACATTCAAAACAACTAATACCTGCTGCCCAAGCCATTTTTATAGCTTCGGCGGCCTGGAATATTCTCAATTGTCTCGGTTATGTAAGTCCTTTCTCTGTTTGTATCAGTAAGGAGCTATTTGTCCCTCCTCTACTCTCATGACTCTTCCTTTTAAAAAATAAAAAAAATGTGAGCGGAGCTTTGAAGTCAGTTCGCCGGTGGTAAGAGAGAACCTCCACAAGCGCAGAAAATGCTGTGCTCGAGAAATCGGCACATCAAAGGAGGTCTCCGGGGTCTAAAACGGAGAACTCCTTTGACTCCCGACCCCGTGGCAACCCCGCGCGGCCTCGCCAATCTTGGGAGAGGCCGCAGGGTCGCCATGGAGACGAGAGGAGCGGTGGCTCTTAGCACGGGACCCGCGTTTGAAATACGCGGGTCCCATCCGAGAAGGGCTTTCCTCGGCCTGAAAGAGTCAAGGAAAGAGCGAAGGAAAGAGGGTGGGGGCGGGTGGAGGGGAGAATGCCTCAGCCCGTCTCCAGGGGGAAAGCACGATACGGCAATGCGGCGAGAGCGAAGTTCTCAAGGTCCCAATGCGGGGATTACGGCGAGACAGAATCCGCCAGTTCCCAATGAGGGAATCAAAGAAATGGGCAAGCCCATAATTAGAAGGGCGGGGGAGCAAGAAGACGGCACCTCACCCGACAGTCGGGGAAGCCACGCAATAAGAAGGAAAAAAACATGAGCAAACGAATTTCAGTGCTGCATAGAGGTTGGGGAGGGGGAAAGGTGGAACAATCACCCAATCATGAAGCTCCCACAGCGAAGTACAAACCAGCTAAAAAAAGCATACCCCATGCAGAGATAAAATAAAAGTACTTATCTTGTGAGCAGCAGCAACAAAGAAGGGAGATCCCTGTGTGGACACGGACTATATACTCTGTTGGAATGTTTCTTGACGTTCTAGATCTCTTCATTGTTGCTGCTGTGAGTTACGCAATAAAGGAGATTTGCATAATCTTAGCCTCCGTGTCCTTAATAAAATCTAGATTTTCTGCCCAGCGGGCTGTGAAAAATCTAAATTGTCATAGTTGTAGCAGTGAGCTGGTTAGTAGTTGTGTAGGTACTGTCATTGGCAACACTGGCAGTGGCAATGCAGGGTACAAAGCTGCGGATCCTTCCTGATTGGAGCCCTGGCACTTATGTTTTGACAAATTATGCACTGTTCAGGTCTCCCGCTGTGTCCTACTGTTGCAGTTTTAAAACATGCAAGCAAACCTATCAAAATAACCCTTTTGGCCGAAAAAGACAAACAGCATTTCTTTATCCAATATAATTTTAAACGTGATATTCTGACTTACAAACACTGTAGGTGTTTGTACAAACTCTGTACAAACTCTGGAGGTGTTTGCACAGAGTTCTCCTCTTCTGCCTGAACATGATCAGGGAATTCAGAAGCACAGGATTCGCAAGAAAATAGGGATGAACTGGTAACTAAATTTGCAGCGGACAGAAATTGCATAATTCTGGCAAGTATATAATAGCATAAATCATACTCATCAACAAAGCACTGCAAATAGGCTCAGATTTTGATCCTGTACTGGGGGAAATTGTTTATAAAACAACTGGTAAATATATACAGCACTGCTGCAGGTCTCACTGCTAACAGCTCATGAGTCAGTTGTATCAAAGTAGTTCATTCCTACTCAGAGTTAGGTCTTTGGTAGTCTAGAGGGACTGGAGGTGGTGGTAGGGAAGGTGTAGTAAAGGGCTCCAAGTAATTAGTACAACCGTGGGATTCGTAAGGTTGCAAGCATATGCTACAGCAGTCTGAGCCCCAACAAAAGTGAATTTTCAGCCAGGTGGAATTAGGGACTAATAATACCACGAGTAGGCTGGTGATGTAGTACTACATCAGCACTACTACATGTACTCATTGATGCCTTTGTGAATTCTGTCCATACATTTTACACTAATCCCAAATTAATGTTCGGATTTAGGTGGCTTCCTTTTTTAATAATAACTCTTTTGGCCCACAAGAGCACATATTTTCATAATTATCTATATGCCAAACTACGGCACCAGCTCACAAAAGGATTCTTGAGTATATGATGGTTGTGCCCCCTAAATATGCCACCCCTGACTAAAGATGTGACACAATATTGATCACAAAATATGGAAAAAATATCAACAGGTAAGTAAGTCTAGATTTGTATGCTTAACTCCACATATGTGTACCTACGCGGTACATATACCTTCATGGTATATAGATGTGGAGTTAGGAATAGTAAATCTAAACTCCCTATATACACTTACCTTTCAATATTTTATCCTCTATATTCTTGTGTCACAATATTCTGGGGTCGATATTTAGTAGTACAGTCCTGCAGGAGTAATACCTCTTGTACACATTAATACCATTATGACAGGCCCCAGAGTGTCTCTGCTTAGTGACTATTGGCTGAACTTCTGGTGGGGTTAGTTAGGTACACCCAGAAGATGGTACGCAGCAATTGTAACCTGGGGAAGTCACGCCCTCCGAATATCACACGGTCCAATTTCAATATATTCTCCAAAAGTGGAGTCTATTTGCCTACCAGCAGGGCTCGAGTCAGGGTACCTCGCGGGTGGACGGCGTCCCCCCCACTGATTTTACCGGGAGCTCGATAACTGGAGCAAATGGAGCCACACATTCACTCTATGGCCTCTCTGGGGCGAGATCGGAGGTCATTCAGAATGCTTCTCATGCGCTGGCTTCTCTGATGCAATCGCATCTAAGGGGTGAGCGATGGGGAGGCAATGAGTCTGATGGTGCAACCCATCTTTCGTGACGTCACTTCCTGTTGAAACATCAACGTTCCCCCACTTCGTTTTTTAGGACTTGTGCCCTTCCACCAGGGTGTGAAGCTTCTAAAAGTTTGGGGTTCCCAGATAGGTAGAGTGCATTACCATTGACAATTGATTTTCAGCACAACTACCAACTACAAATGCTTTACAATTAGGTTCACTGCATGTAAATTTGCCTTATGGGTATATCCTGATAATTTGGCATACGTCAGTCCTTTTAGGCCTGTGCTGGACACCTCCTCTGTTGTTTGGCTCAGGAATATAAAGTACAGTAAAATGTTGCACTTCTCCAACACTAAATTCAAATATGGCTTTCTAGTAGCATGCATATGATGGTTGTATGTCACAAAAGCACTGAAAGGGTTTCCTCACTGACAACGTACCTAGAAAGATTTTCGGCAAAACTATCATAAATGCTAAAATTGTGTTTCTAAATAGGCTTTTCTGCGTTTGCATTCACAATGACAAGTCCCTGCTACATGCTTTGAACCGAAAATGATCCGAGTTTCTGCTAGATGTTAGTTCTTGAAAACCATGTCAGATACTTCACTGACACCATATCGAAAGCTCTGAAACTAAGAACTCCCCACTACCTGAAAAACAAACTAAACATTTCAGATAGACACAGCTTTTGTGGCACTACAATCTCCAGCTGAAAAACCTGCAACAAAGCTGACACAAAACCTGCTCCTTTTCTGATTTTGTTGAAAGACATAGAAAGAAAATTCAGCTAAGTATCAGGCAGAAGCTGTTATTCATGTTCTTCAATACCTGCCTCAAAAATCACTTACTCTTGAAACAAACTGGTGGCCACCTCTGCAGTTTCTGAAATTGTCAACACCTCAGAAACCTATCTAGGGCTACTGTAACTCTGTGATTCTGCGGCAGCTAAGTTTTCCACACCGTTATGAATTTACTAGACCATCTGATGCATTATTTGCCTTTTTGTAACACATAATTTAGCCAACACTGACTCATAATGTGGTCCTTCACTACTGTGACTGGATCCCCTTGTCTAAATATCATATTATGTACATGTCCTACATATGACCAATTAAAATATTAAGAAGTGAAATATAACAGGGCCTGTACTCTATGTAAAGTGCTGTAATGTCCTTTTGGATAATGTCTGTGCTGTGGTAAAACATAAATAAATACAAACATGGATGATGAAGCACACCTATGATTGTTGAACATTTTTAAGTGACGTCTCTCTTGGCTCTTTGGCATTTAAACATCTAAAGATAACTTTTTAGATTGTCTTTCTAGAATTTTCCATGAAGGAAGGAAATTAAAAACTGTCCACTTCTCTGTAAAAAAAAAAAAGGTATAATCCTAGCTTCTTCTTGGGTCTTGATTTTGGTGTGAACTCCTTCGATCATGCAGCATGTGACTGTCTGCAAGGCCCCAGTGCTTGTTGTCAATTCATCCTCTGTAGCAGGATTACATGGATGCTCCTAAATTTAGCTCGTTTACCTGGAGAAGATGTTTTCAAGGCGCTTAATCTAGGCCACTGCAGACCTGTGGTCCAAGTCGCAGGAGTCGCCCGCCCTAAAGCCTTTGACTCTGCCAGATGCTGGAATCTCAACATTGAGCGGCCACACAATGTTCCCATGGAGGTTCCTCCCAGTATATGCACATTATGCTAGTGAAAGGCACCTCCACAAAATGTAATCAATGCAGTTTAATCTCAGCCACTGGTAATTACTCGGGGCTACCATTTCTTCCATCGTGTTTTAGCCTTCCTGTTTGACTAGAAGCAGAAATCAACCATCTGTAAATCAGTCGTGGCGTGTCCAAGATCTGATGTACCAGCCCAAACCACTAGGCCACATGACCTCTGCAGAGGAAGCATGGAATAGCAATCTGCTTTACGGCTTTGTGGGCCTCATCAGTGAGTTCCATGTTACGCTTCATCTTACATGTGTGGTTGTCTTCGCCTAGGATATCCATACAAATGGGGCAACTACTCCTCATTCAGACTCTTAAGGCCTTATTCACAGAGGTAAACTTACACTTTTGTGTAGCCTTATGTATTACCTATTATTTTAAGAAAACGTGGCCAATCGAAATGGTTTGGTCTCTAAATAAAGAAATAAATAAGATGCGTGTGAGTCCTTTTAAAGAGGGCATGACCTGGCAAGTTTGCCAGCATTGTCCCTATTCATGCAAGACCGATTGTCTATGGCTGGTCCCTGTCTCCCTGGGCACACAGGGCATAAAACGATTGACTGGAATGCTGCCCAAGTAGCAGCTAGTATCTGAGGTTAATTAAACTACTCCGTCCATCACTTGATTGTGTTTCACTCTGACAAGTGCCGCATAGGATGTGCCGCTCCTTCATGACGTAATCCATCCCAGGACCAGTGAGGCGAGCTGTGTAGGGGACGGACTTGCCAGACTAATGCTAATTTGTTCTTACATATCCATTTATTTTGAGCTGATACTGTAAATAACAAACATTACAATTACCGAATGTAGTGGTACTGAATTCACGCACCTGAGAAGGATGAAGGGCTGAATCTGCCTACCTGCAGTTGAATGTATCTTTTTTTTCAGATCCCTGCACATGCTGGGAGAACTGGGCCCTCCTGCCTACTAGACACTGCCATAACCATCACAGACTGCTGAACCTCCCCCCCCCCCCCACCGCCCCAGCAGTCGCAGGGCGTGTGAAAGAGGCGGTCCTTGAGCTCCAGCTGACGCAGCCACTGAATAATGGAGTACGGTGCAATCCATGGGCCTAAACATGATTGACATTAATGAGAGTAACATCCGTCGAACGGAACCCTACACTTTCCATATTCCCTTCTCCTGATCACCTCGTCGGTTGCCGTGCCTTTGCCACGGGAAACACATAAACACCTGTCTGGAGCAGGCGGGGAATCTCTGATGTGACAGAGAAAGGCGGGCCTCCCCTTGCGGCGTCACATCTATTGTACCGGGAGTTGCCACGTTGTGTGTTGTGCTAGAAACATAGCACTTTACACAGGGTACAGCACTTCTGGTCTGTTTCACAGGACGGTGTTGGTGGATACACCGCCAAAAACTGCAGGTTCCTCGTCTGCACCTCTGTCACCATAACCTCCATATTCATGTGTGAAATGATTGGGTCAGCCGATTTATTTATTGGTCTGGTCAACCGTCACTCACATAGTGCTTCCGCCCACCTCTGCTGTTGGCACTCTTGCCAACGGAGTATTTGATCTGATCCCGTGTACAGATCTGCCTTAAAAGACACGTTTTTCAGTGCCAGGGCGATGTTTTACTTCGACAATCGTTTCATTTTTCCATTCTTTATCCTCTCTTGTTGTTAGTCATTCTTGTGTGTTTAAACTGTGGCATCGAGTTCCTGTGACGAGAATCAAAACGAACCAGGGCCATTTAATGTATGGTCGGTGTACTGTTCACGCTTTACTCAATTACAGTCTGCCTTTCTGTTATACATGGCCCATAGGAATATTTGGTCTGTTTATTTATTTTTTATTTATTTTAGGTTTTTATAAAGCGCGTAGTCACCCACGGGTATCCCAGCGCTAAACCTCATGGTCCTGATGGATGAAGGTGCGGGGGTGAGAGTGGATTAAGGGAAAAGAAGGGTTTTGAGAGATTTCCTGAAGCGCAGGAGGTTAGGTTCTGATCTGAGTTTCAAGGGGAGCGCGTTCCATTGTTTTGCTGTGTGGACTGAGAAACGGCGGCCTCCTGCGCGGGCCTTTTTCACCCTGGGAACCACAATAAGGTTTTCATGGTCCGATCGAAGCGCTCTAGTAGGTCTGTAGGGTGTGATCCAGTTGCTGAGGATTGGTGGCCCGGCGTTGTGCAGAACTTTGTGAGCCAGGCATAGGGCCTTGAATCTCACTCTTTCCCTGATCGGAAGCCAGTGTAGTTTTTTCAGTGCGGGTTTGGCTGATGTTCTGGCTGGGGTATTCGTGAGCAGTCGGGCAGCGGCATTCTGGGTTTTCTGTAATATTTGGAGAGTGGATTCCGGGGCTCCTAAGTAAATGGCATTGCTGTAGTCCAACCTGGACACAATTAGGCCTTGGATCAGTAGTAGTCGAGACTGGAAGGGGAGTAGGGAGAGCACCTTTCTACATGATCTTAGTAGGCCGTAGCAGGTGCCGGCCGTTTTCCTTGCCTGTGTTCTGAAGGTGAGATCTTTCTCTAACCATACTCCCAAACTCTTAACTTCCATCTTAGGGGCAGGGGGTTCACCCATACATGCGGGCCAGATGTTTGGGGGTAAGTTCTGTGTTTTATGCCCTAGGAGAAGGATCTCCGTTTTTGACCCGTTTAGTTTCAGGTCGGAGTCGCTCATCCAATGATGGATATTGGAGAGGCAGTCATGGAGATTGGAAGGCTCTAGCTTGGGGTGAGAGAGAGTTACCACCAGCTGAGTATCATCAGCATAACTGACGATGGTGACTCCAAATGGAGAGACCAACTCCTCCAGTGGGGCCATGTACACGTTGAATAACGTGGGGCTTAGTGATGAGCCCTGTGGCACACCACACCGGAGGGGGATGGGGGAGGAGCGGCTTTCACATTCCCAGACTTGGAAAGAGCGTTGGTAAAGAAAGGACGCGAGCCATTTCAGCGCTGTATCTTTCACTCCGATGTTTTCTAGGCGTTGGGTTAGGACCTGGTGGCTGACAGTGTCGAAGGCCGCGCTCAGATACAGGAGGACCACTGCCACTGATCCTCCTGTATCGAGAATTTCTCTGGTCTTCTCCACTGCTGCGAGGAGAGCGGTGTCAGTGCCATGGCCTGTTCGAAAACCCGTCTGAGAGTTCTTAAGGAGACGGTTGGTTTCCAGGAATTGAGACAGCTTTTTATTTACAAGTTTCTCTGCGACCTTACCTATCCAGGGGAGGAGAGAAATTGGTCTATAATTAGAAAGATCCTCAGGGTCTAGTGATGGTTTCTTAAGAAGCCCTTTCACGACCGCCTCCTTCCAGCTCGAAGGGACTTCACCTTGGGCTAAAGAGGTGTTGATTAGGTCGGTCAGCGGGGGCACTATGGTATGGGTGATATGTTTGAGAAATCTTATGGGTACTGGGTCACTGGGGGCGTCACTCTTGATTGACGCAAATGTTGCTGCAACTTCCTCTATAGTAACCGGGCCGAATAACGCCAGATGGGGTGTGTCGGGTTTCGCGGAGGAATTCCTCTTTAAGGATGGTGGGTCCTTAATTTTCCCAGTGGTGTCAGGTTTAGCAGCGGGAAGAGAGGCAAGGATTTTTTAAATTTTTTCGTCAAAAAAGGTAGCTAGATTGACGCATTTTTCTTCTGCTGCTTTGGGGTCCATGGGTTTTTGTGGGGGGTCAGGGACATGGAGGAGCTCTTTAAGGATAAGGAAGGTCTCCTTGGTTGAACAGGAGGAATTCTTTATTTTATCCTCGTAGAAGGCACTTTTGGCATTACGAAGTGCTAGTTTGTACGCTTTCATGGATAACTGATAAGCGTCTTTCTCCTTCATAGACTTATCTTTCCTCCAAATGCGTTCTGTCCTTTTGCACTCCTTCCTTAGTGCGTTCAGGGAGGGTGTGTACCATGGAGCTGGGTTGATCCTTTTGATGTGTTTAAGGGTGCTGGTTAGTGGGACAAGACTGTCTAAGGAGTGGGTGAGCCAACCGTTAAATTCTCTATCCGCCGTGTTGGGATCCGAGGAGAGAGGTGCGGAGGATTCTGTTAACTTCGCTTCCCATTCCTCTGGTATCAGCTAGCATATATGACCCAATCGTTCGTATATCATATAGGGCGCACCGTACAATATATTCCCCATACTATCATTTTTGGCCTTTCCTACCATGTATGGTTCGTATGTCCAAAATGTAAGACATGTAAGCTGGTGCGGCCCATTCTCTCATACATGGCCCATTCTTTCATGTGTGGTCCATTCTCTCATACATGACCCATTCTTTCATGTGTGCTCCATTCTCTCATACATGGCCCATTCTTTCATGTGTGATCCATTCTCTCATACATGACCCATTCTTTCATGTGTGGTTCATATGTGTGGCCCATTCTCTCATACATGGCCCATTCTTTTATGTGTGATCCATTCTCTCATACATGGCCCATTATTTCATGCGTGGTCCATTCTCTCATACATGACCCATTCTTTCATGTGTGCTCCATTCTCTCCTACATGGCCCATTCTTTCATGTGTGCTCCATTCTCTCATACATGGCCCATTCTTTCATGTGTGATCCATTCTCTCATACATGACCCATTATTTCATGTGTGGTTCATATGTGTGGCCCATTCTCTCATACATGGCCCATTCTTTCATGTGTGATCCATTCTCTCATACATGGCCCATTCTTTCATGTGTGGTCCATTCTCTCATACACGGCCCATTCTTTCATGTGTGATCCATTCTCTTATACTCGGCCCATTCTTTCATGTGTGGTCCATTCTCTCATACATGGCCCATTCTTTCATGTGTGATCCATTCTCTCATACATGACCCATTCTTTCATGTGTGGTTCATATGTGTGGCCTATTCTCTCATACATGGCCCATTTTTTCATGTGTGATCCATTCTCTCCTACACGGCCCATTCTTCCACGTGTGGTCCATTCTCTCATACACGGCCCATTCTTTTATGTGTTGTCCATTCTATAACATGCACATTATGCATGGTGCATTCCATCACATAGGGTCCTTTCCTTCATATGGACAATTTGTCATATGTGAGGTCCATTTTATCACATTAGGCCTGTTCGATCATATGGTGAATCTATCATACTTGGCCCATCCTATGGCGGATGCATTGAAAAGAGATGCTCTCCGCGAGGCCCTATGCTTTCGCCTTGGGTGTTGCGGCATGGTAAGCTGTACCGGGACAGACCTTCCCCGCTCCCCTCTCTCCCGCTGCACTGCATATGAGGTAAACTCTGTTCACATAAAGTATTCAAATCCACGGGCCAACAGGTTTAATGATTCCAATCGTCCATTCGTCATTATTGACTGATTTCTTTTTATTGGGCATGTTGGCGCGTTGAGGAAATTGGATCAATAGAACTCTTAAGGAAAGGGGGTGAGAGAACATGGACACCTAATGGGATTCCGAGACAAAAACTCTATTAGCATTAAAGCCCCGAGCGATAAAGAGCCATCATTTAAGTGTTTGTTTTTAAATCTGATGAAGTGGTGTATTAGCAACACTTCCCCGGCTGCGTCTGCTTCGGAACATCTTGTGTTGATTCTCCAAAAACTGCGCGTCAGCACTTCGCGCACACCGCTGCACCGTGGCTGTCTGCACCAGAGACTACACACCCAGCGAGCTAGGTACTGTCAACTGACTGAAGGCTAGTACATACCACCTAGGGTCAAAGTAAGTGACCGTAGTCCTGTAAGGCTAGTCCAAAGTGTGCAGAGACGGATTTAATGCAATGGAATGCTTGCTTCCAATGACCATCGAGCTAGGGACCGTCAACTGACTGACGGGTAGTGCATACCACCTAGGGTCAAAGAAAGTGACACTAGTCCTGGTAAAGCTAGTCCAAGAACTGACTGACGGGTAGTGCATACCACCTAGGGTGAAAGAAAGTGACCTTAGCCCTGGTAAGACTTGTCCAAAGTTTGCAATACCAATAATTATTTGAGTTAGAGACGTAAACTGACTGAATGAAAATACTTACCAACCAGAGGTCAGAGGCCTAGACCATGTCCTTAGTGACCACAGGTGCGGCATTCCAAGCAATGGAATAGTTCAATCAATTAATCAATCAGTAGTTTTGTAGAGCGCTACTTGTCACCTGTGAGGGTATCCAGGCACTGAGTGGTACCTGCTAGAGAGGTCTGTGTGACACAGCTCAATAGGAAATGGCTGTTTGACTCATACTCAGAGGGTGACACAATATTGTTTTTAATTTATTTATTTATTAAGCTTAACGTACCCCCAGTGCCAGGTCCAGTTCACCTTATTTTTATTATTTAATCATGGATTCTGAATTTGAATGGTGCCCATGCATGAACAAAGGGGCTGCTTCCGGGCGCAGGAATCAGCTGTAAGCGAGGCAAAGAGGCTGTGCAGGAGCAAGGGAGGAGCAGCCTGCGCCGCGCACTGGGCGCAGGCATCCGCTATAAGCGATGTAAAGAGGCTGCGCAGGAGCGGAAGAGGAGTATCCTGGGCCGCTCACTGGGCGCAGGCATCCGCTGTTAGCGATGTAAAGAGGCTGTGCAGGAGCAAGGGAGGAGCAGTCTGCGCAACTCACTGGGCGCAGGCATCCGCTGTTAGCGAAGTAAAGAGGCTGTGCAGGAGCAAGGGAGGAGCAGTCTGCGCAACTCACTGGGCGCAGGCATCCGCTGTTAGCGATGTAAAGAGGCTGTGCAGGAGCAAGGGAGGAGCAGTCGGCGCCGCGCACTGGGTGCAGGCATCCGCTATGAGCGATGTAAAGAGGCTGTGCAGGAGCGAGGGAGGAGCAGCCTCGCCGCGCACTGGGCGCAGGCATCCGCTGTAAGCGATGTAAAGAGGCTGCGCAGGAGCGGAAGAGGAGTATCCTGGGCCGCTCACTGGGCGCAGGCATCCGCTGTTAGCGATGTAAAGAGGCTGTGCAGGAGCAAGGGAGGAGCAGTCTGCGCAACTCACTGGGCGCAGGCATCCGCTGTTAGCGAAGTAAAGAGGCTGTGCAGGAGCAAGGGAGGAGCAGTCTGCGCAACTCACTGGGCGCAGGCATCCGCTGTTAGCGATGTAAAGAGGCTGTGCAGGAGCAAGGGAGGAGCAGTCGGCGCCGCGCACTGGGTGCAGGCATCCGCTATGAGCGATGTAAAGAGGCTGTGCAGGAGCGAGGGAGGAGCAGTCTGCGCAACTCACTGGGCGCAGGCATCCGCTGTTAGCGAAGTAAAGAGGCTGCGCAGGAGCAAGGGAGGAGCCGCCTGCGCAACTCACTGGGCGCAGGCATCCGCTGTTAGCGATGAAAAGAGGGTACGCAAGAGCGTCAGAGGAGCAGCCTGCGCCAAGCACTGGGTGCAGGCATCCGCTGTTAGCGATGTAAAGAGGCTGTGCAGGAGCGAGGGAGGAGCAGCCTGCGACGCGCACTGGGCGCAGGCATCCGCTGTTAGCGATGTAAAGAGGCTGTGCAGGAGCGGCAGAGGAGTATCCTGGGCCGCTCACTGGGCGCAGGCATCCGCTGTGAGCGATGTAAAGAGGCTGTGCAGGAGCAAGGGAGGAGCAGTCTGCTCAACTCACTGGGCGCAGGCATCCGCTGTTAGCGATGTAAAGAGGCTGTGCAGGAGCAAGGGAGGAGCAGTCTGCGCAACTCACTGGGCGCAGGCATCCGCTGTTAGCGATGTAAAGAGGCTGTGCAGGAGCAAGGGAGGAGCAGTCTGCGCAACTCACTGGGCGCAGGCATCCGCTGTGAGCGATGTAAAGAGGCTGTGCAGGAGCAAGGGAGGAGCAGTCTGCGCAACTCACTGGGCGCAGGCATCCGCTGTTAGCGATGTAAAGAGGCTGTGCAGGAGCAAGGGAGGAGCAGTCGGCGCCGCGCACTGGGTGCAGGCATCCGCTGTTAGCGATGTAAAGAGGCTGTGCAGGAACGAGGGAGGAGCAGTCTGCGCAACTCACTGGGCGCAGGCATCCGCTGTTAGCGAAGTAAAGAGGCTGCGCAGGAGCAAGGGAGGAGCAGTCGGCGCCGCGCACTGGGTGCAGGCATCCGCTATGAGCGATGTAAAGAGGCTGTGCAGGAGCGAGGGAGGAGCAGTCTGCGCAACTCACTGGGCGCAGGCATCCGCTGTTAGCGAAGTAAAGAGGCTGCGCAGGAGCAAGGGAGGAGCCGCCTGCGCAACTCACTGGGCGCAGGCATCCGCTGTTAGCGATGAAAAGAGGGTACGCAAGAGCGTCAGAGGAGCAGCCTGCGCCAAGCACTGGGTGCAGGCATCCGCTGTTAGCGATGTAAAGAGGCTGTGCAGGAGCGAGGGAGGAGCAGCCTGCGACGCGCACTGGGCGCAGGCATCCGCTGTTAGCGATGTAAAGAGGCTGTGCAGGAGCGGCAGAGGAGTATCCTGGGCCGCGCACTGGGCGCAGGCATCCGCTGTGAGCGATGTAAAGAGGCTGTGCAGGAGCAAGGGAGGAGCAGTCTGCTCAACTCACTGGGCGCAGGCATCCGCTGTTAGCGATGTAAAGAGGCTGTGCAGGAGCAAGGGAGGAGCAGTCTGCGCAACTCACTGGGCGCAGGCATCCGCTGTTAGCGATGTAAAGAGGCTGTGCAGGAGCAAGGGAGGAGCAGTCTGCGCAACTCACTGGGCGCAGGCATCCGCTGTGAGCGATGTAAAGAGGCTGTGCAGGAGCAAGGGAGGAGCAGTCTGCGCAACTCACTGGGCGCAGGCATCCGCTGTTAGCGATGTAAAGAGGCTGTGCAGGAGCAAGGGAGGAGCAGTCGGCGCCGCGCACTGGGTGCAGGCATCCGCTGTTAGCGATGTAAAGAGGCTGTGCAGGAACGAGGGAGGAGCAGTCTGCGCAACTCACTGGGCGCAGGCATCCGCTGTTAGCGAAGTAAAGAGGCTGCGCAGGAGCAAGGGAGGAGCAGCCTGCGCAACTCACTGGGCGCAGGCATCCGCTGTTAGCGATGTAAAGAGGCTGTGCAGGAGCAAGGGAGGAGCAGCCTGCGACGCGCACTGGGCGCAGGCATCCGCTGTTAGCGATGTAAAGAGGCTGTGCAGGAGCAAGGGAGGAGCAGCCTGCGCAACTCACTTGGCGCAGGCATCCGCTGTTAGCGATGTAAAGAGGCTACGCAGGAGCGGCAGAGGAGTATCCTGGGCTGCTCACTGGGCGCAGGCATCCGCTATGAGCGATGTAAAGTGGCTGTGCAGGAGCAAGGGGTGAGCAGCCTGCGCCGCGCACTGGGCGCAGGCATCCGCTATGAGCGATGTAAAGAGGCTGCGCAGGAGCGAGGGAGGAGCAGTCACCGCCACACACTGGGCGCAGGCATCCGCTATGAGCGATGTAAAGAGGCTGTGCAGGAGCGAGGGAGGAGCAGTCTGCGCCACACACTGGGCGCAGGCATCCGCTGTTAGCGATGTAAAGAGGCTGTGCAGGAGCAAGGGAGGAGCAGCCTCGCCGCGCACTGGGCGCAGGCATCCGCTGTAAGCGATATAAAGAAGCTGCGCAGGAGCGACGTAGGAGTAGCCTGGGCCGCGCACTGGGCGCAGGCCTCCGCTGTAAACGATCTAAAGAGTCTCTCCAGGAGTTACAGAGTAACCGCTTATATGAAAGAGATGCAACTGCAGTCAGTCGTCCAGGAAATATCGAGGGGCAATCCGTAGGCATGCACTGGTTACAGGGAGACCAGGCCCCAAGTCAGGATCAGGCTCACAGGCCCAAAAGCAAAGAGAAAATGAAACAAATGTGGTAACTCACACACCAGGTAGACTATGACCTAATGCCTGCTTGTACAAATAACATTTAGCCCTTTGTGCTGACAATTGGCCATGCCAATGCTCGTTAGGGTCCATCAAGATCAGCAGATCCTTTGGTAAAAAGGAACCATGATTAGTGGGCTATACGGGCAACCTAGTAGTGACAAAAGAATGGCCTATGGACAAGCACTGGTTACGAGCACCCATTATAGGCTCCTCCCAGGAGAAAAGAAAGTTACAGTGCATATCATGCATGCAGAGTAAATGCTTCACACAGTTAATGCAGGAGTAACCTGGTAGCAATAATATAATGGGACCTGGATCTGGGTGTATAAATGTGGGAAGAACATTAACCCCTCCCCTGCTGGTGACGGAACCACTCCGTCATCAGCTGCGGTCGCGCTGTGCTGATGATGGAGCGGTTCCGTCACGGCCCGCCCGGAGCGCCTGCGCGGCGCGGATTCCACGCCTGCGCTGAGCGTTCCATTGAGCGGGCGGGGCCGTGACGGAACCACTCCGTCATGAGCACAGCGCAACCGCGGCTGGTGATGGAGCGGTTCTGTCACCAGCATGTGCCCGCCACGCGGCCCCCCCGCCCCCTTAGCACTGCGGCGGAATAGCCGCCGCAGAGAAGGGGTTAAGGCGGGGGGGGTTTCAGTCTGAAGGCCCTTACAAGCGAAGACTATAACAACAGCCTTAGTCACTTTAGGGAAGAACATCTGTGAACTGGAGAATGCTCACCCTACGTTTGTTAGGACATTTTTCATTCTCCTGGTGGAAAAAAGAACTTGAGCACAGGTGTCCGAAAATACAAATAAAATACTGACTGGCAGATTTGTCTGCACAGTGTTAGGTTACTTGTCCTTTCATACCCTAAAAGGTAAAGTAACACCACGTAAAGCCACCCTGTGTGGATTTTCATAGTCTTGTAGATATGGAGTGAGGCAACGCGTGCAAGTTGCCGCGTTGCCTCACACTATGATGGGGAGGCGTGCTGTAGGGATTACGGTAGATGTACCCACGTAACACCCATGGTGTTTGACACACGCCCAGATTCACAACAAGCTGTACACTTGGGAATGTGTCAAAAACCTACACTTGCCTAGAGGTGGCGTAGGGGAGGCGCAACTCGGATAAATAACATTATTGCTCCCCGTTGTTTCCTCTTTTTCTGCAGCACAAATACAAAGAGGAAATTGCTCCCATTGATTGTTCTTGTGCAGGAAGGCGTGCCTTTCTGTAGAAAAAAATCATCCCTGCAACGCAGACACCCTTGCACCATGGTGCAAGGATGCCTGCATTGGCACATGACAGCCAATCGAGTGCCAGCGCAGGAAAAGAGGACATATCTGATAGATACAGCACATTTCTGCCCTTTTCTTTTGCCATAGGGCTGTGAAGCAGGAAGGCTTGCGCCACTGCCCTGCGGCAAAATATTGTAAATGAGGCCCCAATTGTTTTCAAGCTCATCATGCTTTGAGTCAGACCATCCGATGAGCTTAGAGTAAGAGAAATGGAAATGAATGAGAGACAGGGAAAAGAGAGAGAGGTAAGGAAAAAGGGACAGCTAGAGCAATGAAAAAGAAGAAGCAAGTTTCAGATGGATGAGGTAGAGAGATAGGTGCGATGGAGAGAGAAGTAAGGTAAATAAAGAAATGAGCTGTAGCTGGAGAGAACGATGAAGAGAGAGAGAGAGGGAAATAAATAAGTAGAAAAAGTGAGGTAGAGAGATACGTAAGGTTAAAGAGTGAGATAGAGAAATAGCCAGAGCTGGAGATACAGAGAAGAAAATGTAGTTAGACGGGAAGGGTAGGTTACAATGAGTGGTGAGATAAAGAGATAGCTAAGGTAGCAAGAGAGGCACATTAGAGTGTGTTGGATGCACAGAAAGGTAGAGGTAGGCAGGTAAATGAATGAATGAATGATGGGATTTTATATAGCGCACAGCTACTCCCAGAGTGTCCCGGTGCTTTAGCATCAGATGGAGAAAGGAGGCGAAAACCTGAGCCAATGCCCCCAATATTCTAACTCCTGAATATGTGTTTTTAATGATTTCTTGAAACAACTTTCTTCTATTATTGCTGTCAGCTGTCTTGGCAGCTGGTTCCATAGACCTGCAGCCGAAACTGTAAAGGAAGGGCCCCCTCTATGCTGTTATTTGTAGCGGGTACTATTAGGAACCCGGCCTGACTAGAACACAACACTCTTCCGGGTCTGTAAGCCTTAAGCCTTTCATTCAGGTAGGTTGGGACCTTACTGTAGAGTGCTTGATGAGTAGGAGATGATGGCTTGAATATTAATCGCTTTCGCACTGGTAGCCAATGCAGCTTTTCACCAAAGAGTGATATAGATGAATGTGTAGGGAGTTTATACAGTGAACGAACCACCATATTTTGCGCTACCTGTATTCAGTGAGTTAGAAAATCTGGGATACTCAGATAAAGGACATTGGCATAATCCAGTCAGGTAAGTATCAGTGCTATCACCACTATCACCAGTACCTCCTATGGGATCAGATGCAAGAACTTTCGAAGCATAAGCAGAAACACACATGCAGGATTTCACCACTGTGGAGACTTTGGGCCTTAAAAGATAGCTTAGCATCGAACAATACGCCCAGATTCTTTGCCACCTCTGTGGGGGGCGATGGAGGTGGAACGTTATTAGGTCAAGCCCCCAACTAACCAGGAGATGGATTTGGCCCGAACAACAAGACCTCGGTTTTATCTGAGTTGCACTGGAGTTTATTCTTTCTGAGCCAAGAATGCTTTCAGGCAGCAAGTGAATGCTTCTTTGGTGGTGGCCGAGTCTCCTTCGTAGGTTAATAGTATCTATGTATCGTCCGCGTAGGAAAATAATCCTAATACCAAACGATTCCACCAGAAACGCCAGTGGGGCAAGGTAAATGGTAAAAAGGGTGGGACTCAGGGCATATCCCTGAGGCACCCCCCATCAGCTGTTTTCAACCATTCAAGGAGAGGATGTGGCCAGGGCCGGACTGGGAACCACAACCGGCCCCGGCAAAGTGCTTGGCCGGCCCCTCTCCCCACTCGGGGGGGTTGGGGGTGCCGCCGAGCTCTGTGCCGGGACCGGTTTCCGACCGATTTTGGAAGGGGCTGATTTTGCAGCTATGCTGCAAAACTGGCCCTGTAACGAGAACGGCCCCCAGAGGTCCAAAACCGGCCCCCACCCATGCGGCGCACTGGGGGATTTCCCGATCCCCGCTATGGCCAGTCTGGGCCTGGATGTGGCGTGGCAGCTAGAGACGTCAACCTCGGAACTGGGGAACCCTGTTTGAGTCTCAGCAGGGACGCTCAACATCCTGTGATTCTGGGCAAATCACTTAATCTCCCAGTGCCTAACAAAAATGAATGTGTCCGTCTGTAACGCCACTGGTGCACATGTAAAGTACTCGTTTGCGCTCTATAAAAGTAGGAAAAGTAAAAAAACCCTACTCTCTATTATCCAGGAAAGAGCCCAACCGAGAACAGTGTCTGCCATACCCAAGTGGTCCAGCCTTTTTAACAGGATACTGTGGTCCACCTCTAACAGTACCAAAGCCACATTAAGGCCGGCCTCCAGACTCAGCTTAATTGCTCCCGTGATTTCTAGTAGCGCTGTGTCCGTACTATGACTGGAGTGGAAGCCGGACTGCGATGGGTGTGGTACGTTGTTACTGTTAGGCAGTGGTGGCCGACACAATGAAGAGGTTGTGGGGAGCGCAGGGGGGGTAATCGCTCTTCACGCCTCGGTGTTCTGCAGCAGAGACTCCTTGTGCAATTCCCATGCTGCTCTCATGCTATGAAAGCAGCACAGGGATTGGCCTGAGGTGGCTGGCTTGACGCTCTGCTCAGGACAGGGAGTCTGTACTGTTTCCCAAACTCAGCTGTTCAATAAAGCCGGGTTGGAGAAGCTTTTAGTGCGCATATGTGTTTGGCAGGACTGAGACGGCCAGCCAAACACATATGCACACTTATAAGTGCACAAACCAGTCCTCCTCCCCCTTCCATGGCCCCGGCCGGCCCTCCCTGCACAAGCTGGATAGAGCTGGCAAATGAAAAATAAAACAATTATAGTATATCGTTTTATTTTTCACCTGCTGGCTCTGAGCCAGTGGGGCGACGCTCCTCCTGTTAAGGAAGTGTTAGGTTGTGTGTTTACACACTTTTCCAAGATTTTTGCAGGGAGTAGTGAAGCTGGGCGGATATTGGCTGAAATATCTGGGTCCTCATTGGCCATTTCTATGAGGTGAACAAAGAAGTGTGGGACTCAGAGAAGCATAGCCAGATGCAAAGTAGAGAGTGGCTGGTGAGGGAGAGAGAGGGGTAAAATGATAAGCGAGGTAAAGAGAGCGATCAGGTAAAGAGAGCAGTGAGGAAGAAAGAGGTGAGGTTGCCACCAATGGTGAGGTACACAGTGAGGTAAGGTAGTGAAAGGAAATGTTGGATGGGGTGGTGGGTCTCTGGCAGACGGCACTTCCTTCTACTCTCCATGCATGGAGGAATGCAGCCATGTCAATCCAGGCCGGCTACTGTTTCATCACTTCCTCCCACGCCAAAGTCTTCCTCTTCTCCTTGAAGTTCAGCGCAGGGAACTACTTTTTTTGTCCTCCAGAACTCCTTGAAGTGCATTTGTTTTCTTGCTCTCTCCTTTATGTGCTGCTTTCCCCTAAAATATTGCCACCTTCCTGTGTGCTCTTTGTTGCACCCTCTACCACCAATGTGTTCTCCAACCTGACTTTTTTTGATTCGTTTTAATTGTAATAATATTTATTTATATATTTTTTAATATATTTCCTTCTTTTGCCTCAAGCTCCTCCGTTGCTTTCTCGTACTGTCTTCTTCTTCACTGACACCTCTGATGCATCCCACTCCTCCCATCGAGGTCCACTACAAAGAAATATATATTTTTGTTCGTTTTTTGAAAGGCCGTTTGCTCCAAGTGGCTCTGTTTTGAAAACATGTTTCCACGCTTTAAATTATCTTTCTTTGTTTACCACTCTGAGTGACGCCATACTTGGGGGGGGGGGGGAAAGGTAATAAAAAAATGAAAATGGCGGCTGCATGTTTACGTGCGCATGGGTACTGACACCTGCGTGCACCTTCGAATGGTGAGAGGAATAAATCGACGTTAAAGCCTCGGTGGGCCATAGGGCGTCCTTTCCACCCCCTCTGTCTCTTTTATAACCCACAGCAGCACCCACCTTGAGCAAGCATGTATATAAATCTTTGTCCAACCAGGGCGTCGCATTCTAGAATACACGTCTGTGGAGGGTGGTTGAGTCCAGGCTTCCTGCAGGATCTATTGCAGCCTGTATTAGGCCCCCAACAATTCATATCCCTTTCAGCCACCGTCATGCAGACTGCAAGACTCCAAACAAGCGAGGTGTGAGCAAGGAAACCACGCGTTGATCCTGTCATTACACCGTTATATTCACACTTTGAATGACACCCCCATTAAAGGGGCTATCTAGTGGAAAAAAGAAACAATTTTCTTTACCCAAAACTGCAGTACTGCAGTAATTCAGTGGTCTGGCATGCAAGTGAACATGACTCAGTCACAGCTGGTGAGACACTTAAACAGGCATTGACAAAACCAATAGGTTGCGTCCCTGATGAGACATATTGGCTTTGTTAATGTTTTTAGCCACGTTGAACATCATCACGGCTGCTGTGCACCAGGGTGAAAAAAAAGACCTAATGACGAGAATGTTGCGCCATTTTGCAGTCACGCTTTCAACACACATGCACGTACTTACAAAAGGCACTGTTTTGTCTCTTTATTTACAAATCCGAGATGGATCGTTAAATTGAAATAAGTAGCGCAAAAACTCTGGGGCAGATCTACAAGAAAGTGCCGCAGCGTGGCACCGCAAGCCCTTTGGCGGCGCCACACTTTCAGAGTACAGGAATGCAACATATTTACAAGAATATGTCGCATTCCTGTGCTCTCCCCTGCGCTGGTGCAGAAACAGCTGCGAAGCACCGGCGCAGGCACCCTTGCACCATGGTGCCAGGATGCCTGCGCCATGGGGAGATTATTTTTTATTTTTGTGCAGGAAGGGGCACCTTCCTGCACAAAAAAAATCACAAAAGGCTTTTTCGTCTTTCAATGCGGGCTGTAGAATGCAGCACGCATTGAAAGAGGAAAAACGAGGAGAAATTAAAACATTTCTCCTCGTTGCGCCTCCCTACGCCACCTCTAGGATGGCGTAGCATTCAGACGCATCTCCCGATTTATGATTTCTCGTAAATCTGAAGATGTGTCTTGTTCCAAGGGTGTTGCGAGGGAACACCCACAGCAACACCCATGGCACGCCCCTTCAATGCATAATGCTGCGTGTGAAGGGGCCGTATTTACGAGGGGAGGAAAAGTCACGCAGGGTGGCTTTTCCTGTCCTTGTAAATATGGAGGAGCCCCCTGCGCCATCAGTACGTCACAAAAAATGACGTACTGGTGGCGCAGGGGGCTTGTAAATCTGCCCCTTTATTTTAAGATGGAGCTCAAAGTGCTTAAAAAAATGGATGAGCTAGTTGCAGGAGTTGGCGGGGTAGAAGCAACACGGTAGGTGGAGAGAATCAACAAGCAGGAGAGAACATCGGTGCAGGAGAGCGCATAATGTGGGGGCAGAAGCACACAGTAAAAGAGCAACTTGGAGTGTGGGAGGTAGAGAGCAAAACAAGTGTGGGTGGTGGGAGAGAAGCACATGGAGAGGGGACTAGGGGGGATAAAAGCACATGAGGGAGACAGCTGGAAATCACATGCATTCTCATGGAGTGCTTAAACGAAAAGAATAACAAGCATTTACAATGCAACGGTTTCGCCTTTGGAAAAGTTTGAGCTATCGGCATTGTGAATTACAAACTTTTTATTTATGTGTTGGTTTTGAAAACAGATAAATAAATGGCATTGTCATTTACAATGGCAATAGCTTAATCTCTCGCAAATGCGATTTGTATTGCATTTTCAATGCAATAGGTCACGTATTTAAGAAAGTTTATGCTATTGACATTGCAAATAATTCGTTTTATTTATGTTTAAAAAACCAAAACATAAATAAAAGGTCTCACACTGCTGTCTCTCACACTGCTGACTCTGCCTTGAACACACCCACTGCTGTCTCTCTCACACACACTGCTGTCTTTCTTACAGACACTGCTGTCTCTCATACACAATGTCTCTCACACTGAAGGTGTGGGTTGTTTCCAGCTCATCCCGGCTCCCCAGGTTTAAAAAAAAAAATCTGATACGATATAAAGGGCTTTAATGCTTTTGGGTCAAGTTCCCGATATAAAAAAAAAAGAACAAAAAAAAAAGTTGCATTACCACCTAAACAGAAAACTCGCTACTACTAATATATGAGGAGGACACTACCAATTCTAGTAAACAAAAAAAACACCAACGCTCCAATTTAAACAGAAAATACACCCCCCCTTGCATGCAAATAGAAAACATACACGCTAATACAGCACACTTCCACTTATACGTAAACAGAGCACACACTACAGCTTGTATTTAACCAGAACACACACCACTTGATTGTGAACAGAAAACACACAACCACCAGAATGTAAAACAGAAAACACTCAACCACCAGAATGTAAAACAGAAAACACACAACCACCAGAACGTAAACAAAATAAATACTGCCAATTGCGGCTAAACAGAAAACCCTACCATTTGACTGTGAACAGAAAACACTACCACTTGCACGTAAATAGAGGAAACACTACCACTGGCAACAAAATACAGAAAACACTACAACTCGCTTGATTGCCAACAGCAATCCTGAGGGCCCCGGGATTAAACACGTGCCAAGTTAGTGCTGGGTGAGTGACTGAGCGCAAAGATGGAAAAGTGAGGGGATAGATGGGCTGCTGGACTAGTGGGTGAGAGTATGAATGGATGAACAAGGTCTAATAAGTACAACTAGGAAGGAATATTAGGAAGGAAGGAAGGAAGGAGGGCTGGGGACGGCAGCAGCAGGTCAGCCGCCGCACGGGGGCAGAGACTACAGTGCAGGCCATGACAGTAAAATAGAGGCAGGAGTAGGACAACTCATGTCATTGAGAATCAGAAGCAGCAGCACGCCAAACTGAGGCAGCAGCACGCCGCCCGAGATAGAAGTGCAAAGACCGCAGCACAGTGCGTGCTCACTGAAATAGAAGCAGCACAGCCTGACTTTAGGCACAGGCGACACATTACAAAAATACAGACATTTAAAATACAGGGAGTACAAGCTAAAGCCTGACGACACTAAGCCCACGGATATCTGCACAGTGAGTGACCCAGGCACCACAAAGCAGTTCGCGGCGACTGTAACCAACGGAAATCTGTACAGTGAGCCGCACTAAAAGACAGAGGGACTGAGGGAGTAAGGTGCCTCATAGTGAAACTCAGAAGCAGTAACGCACTGCGTCACACAAAGCTCGAGGACAGTGGCACAAGGACTGTCACGGAAAGAGGCCGCATGGCAGTGCATCATGCACGCCGGTAAAACAGGCTGAACCTAGTCTGCCAATAAAATTCAGGCATATCAACACATCATCTGACACTAAAACCTAAGGGCAGCAGCGCCCGGCACCTAGTACCCAATGGCATCATCGTCTAACACTAAGCTCACAGACAACCCATCACCTAGGCCTAAGGCACAAATGTATAAAGACATTTTCTCCCACTAAAATTAAAGATCAGCATCACGTTGTTTGACATCACTACATGGACAAAATTGAGCCTGCAGCAAGCACAAATGCATGCAGTGTTCCATACCTTGCAATACACATATACACCTATCTTTATAAGTTCAAAACTGCCCCGATTTGATAACCTAGGGCACTTTTTTTAGCCATCTAATCGCCAAATGGGCCACCTTTATTTTAGTGCCCAGGCCTATTTCCTACCCCAATCTGACCTTGAATATACACTGATATAACAAGAAAGCATGTGTCGGTAAAACAATGTGGCCTGCAGCAGGGAAACAGTGCAATACTCCACCTATATACACTGGGTCAGCACCACCAAAGAGAAATAAACATAGGAGCAATCACTTCTCACGTATGCACAACGACTGCCCAACTCCTAACGCTGGGCCAGCTGCCCTGCCGCTGAGACAAAAACTCAAATTATCAGCTTAGTGCTTGTATATAATTCACGAGACGGCAGCTCAGCATCTGTTATTGAAACACAGGGATAGCAAAACAGAGGGCCGAACATTAAAAGGCAGAGAAAAATAGCCCAATGCTAGTCTTAAGTAAATGCAATGTTTTGAAATAGCACGTCTGCTTTAACAGCTACCTCCCGTTAGACAACATACAATGCTTATCCAACAGACATTTCTCACAAATATGACCTGCTTCTCTCTAGATCGGGTAGCACCAACCTATCGTTCTTCCTAGCTAAGAGAATTCCAGTCCACCATAGAATCATAGCAGCATTCCGTGCCTCACTAGTTGATTTTCGAAGTGTATTGTTAGAACCCTAGGAGCAGGCTGCCTCGTCGACTTTAAACTAACAACAACTTACCACTGGATCGCTCTAATCTTTTTCTTTGTACATCCTGTTGCAGAAAGCTTTCTTCTGGGTCCTAACTGCTGCCTCTTATACAGACCGTGGCTTGGGCACCAACACCCCTTGCCTATTCCAGCCTAGGTCCATTTGTTGAGTGCCTCCGTGGAGTTCAATGTGAAACCTGCAGTTCGCATATTCGGCGGGAGTGGACACGGACGGCGGGAGGGGGCGGGAGTGGACGGCGGGAGGGGGCGGGAGTGGACACGGACGGCGGGAGGGGGCGGGAGTGGACACGGACGGCGGGAGGGGGCGGGAGGGGGCGTATAATTCTGAGTGTTTTTTTTTTTTTTAGCATGAAGTATTCTGATTGGCCGCGCGAAACCAATGCATTTGCTTCAGAGCGAATCTGCCTGGATAATATGATGCCAAGGGAGAAGCCGATAGAGGGCAGAAAGCTTTCTTCTGGGTCCTAACTGCTGCCTCTTATACAGACCGTGGCTTGGGCACCAACACCCCTTGCCTATTCCAGCCTAGGTCCATTTGTTGAGTGGCTCCGTGGAGTTCAATGTGAAACCTGCAGTTCGCATATTCGGCGGGAGTGGACACGGACGGCGGGAGGGGGCGGGAGTGGACGGCGGGAGGGGGCGGGAGTGGACACGGACGGCGGGAGGGGGCGGGAGTGGACACGGACGGCGGGAGGGGGCGGGAGGGGGCGGGAGTGGACACGGACGGCGGGAGGGGGCGGGAGAGGACACGGACGGCGGGAAACGTGCACAGGACAGCAAGGGGGCGGAAAGGCACACGGAGGGGGCGGGAATGGACAGCGCATCTGAATTCACTTTCAGTGAAAGGGGAGGGAACGGCAAAAAACATAACTCCGCCCTGGGAAAAAATCTCCGGAACGCCCCCGAATCTGGTCCAGCCTTGATGGACAGATCCGGCACCCAATGGCTAGCCTCCATTTATGGAGCTAACCAATGAGAGCCGGGGGACGTTCCAGGAGTCCTTATTGACGACATAGGATTTCACCTGCGCTGAAGAGCTGCGCAGAGCGCAGCCTTCGGCAGGCGAAACCCAAAAACGATATCAGAAGAGTAAAAAGACCGACCAGATGGGAAGATAAAAGTTATCTACACAATACACAGCCCAGTGTTTGGGCAGCACACACTGCCCGATCAAAAGCGCCACACGTCGTGTTATGTAATCCCTCTAGTGCAGCCCCTTTCCATACAGCAGTGGGACCCGAATTCGGTCAAATCCGTCTTTTCTGGACCGTAGTGCCAAAGGAATGACATCTAAGCACTACTCTGGGCACTAGTGGAGACTGAGGTGTCACAAGTCACAGGGTTTGGAGTTGCCGATTCACTTCCGTGTTTAGGTGTCGAGTCTCCCGCCTCCAGGCCACGTGTTAAATTGATCACTTTTGGGTCATGCTTTTATCCGAGTCACCTCTGGCCTCCGCTTCATGAGCTCACTGCAAAAAAAATAAGCCAGGAAGCATCGGAAGCAGCGCAGATTGTCAGAAGTACAGTCTTTGGCCTCTTTGCTGAGACTACAGAGGCTTGACTCCGCACTTCGCGTGTGCCCGCAAAACCTCTTACCACCAAGGCTTATCTTCTTTAGCAGGGACGACTACAGGCGAATCGCTTCACTGCCTTCGATATAAAGGTTTCAGTCACTCATTTATTTGAGTGCAAATGAATTACATCTTTTAGTCATTTGAGTAAAAAGCCACGTGCCTAGATAATTGTGTTTACCTATGTGTGGATGTCAGACGTCTTTAGCGGCGAATGCTAAATAGTGCTGCTTTTAGGCGCTAACAGAGCTACTACCCCCCTGTACTGAGCTAACTGACTGTGCTGTTGAAGACTGTAGTGACTACGAGTTAATGGTGATAAAAAGTGCTTGCAGGGCTAGATCAGAGCCATTCTCCGGCCAGTGTCTCCATAACCTCATAGTCTGTTGGGTTGGGGCAGAGTCAGTCGTCAAGCCGCGCTCCTGCCGGCCATTAGCCCCCAGCCAGACCGGCCACCCAGGGTAAGCTCTGGCCAAGACTCGAGGGCAGATTAACTGCAGAAATGACAGGAGTGAATAAACCCCATCAGGAGACGGGGGGGAGAAGGAATCCGGGAGGCAGGCGAGGCATTCACCAGGAAGAAAAGACATTAATTGACCAGGCGCCGCAGGAAGCAGGGCGATCTGCAGACACAGCAGCCACCCGCAGTCTTAAGTGTCACCTTAAAATAGATAGATTTTCTTTTCGGTGGGGAGAGGGTGCAGAGGGGGACAACAAGGGGGTGGGGAGAATCAAACTCCACAGGTGGGATGGAGAAAGGTTTTGTTGGCGGGCTCCTCCCCGAGGGGGCAGGGACTCGAGCTGGGAGGCCGGGGCTCGGCGAGGAATAAAAAGACACATGGCGCTTGGAGCGCGGTAGAGGGTACAGCGTCCACGCCGAGTCGCCTTCTCCCAGGAAGCAGCCAGCGGGCATGGCTGCGGGCAGCACAGACCGGTGACTGTAGCACCGCAGCACGGAGATCAGACGGGGGAGCGGCCCGCACTGCAGAGGCACAGGTCCTCGCCCTGCCGCAGACAGGGGCTGGTGCTCGGGTGATTGAAAGGGTGCCCACAGAGGGATATCAGGGTGCTGCGCCCACAGACCCCCGCCACAGGGCACGAGAAGCCAGCCCTAGGAGGCACCTCCCCGGGCGCACCTGCCACCAGCCCTCGGCCTCGCACAGCCCCGGACCCATCCTGAAAACTTCAACGGGAAATGGAAGATGAAGCACTCGGAGAACTTCGATGAGCTACTCAAGGCGCTAGGTGAGTGCACGCGGAAGTGGGGAGACCTCCCCTGAGTGGAGATGGGGTGTTGGGTGAGCCTTCGGGGGCGTCAGTCCTGCGTGAACAGTAGGTGGGCGCAATGGCAGTGGGTGAATTATCCTATCGGTCAGTATGTGGGCGACGACACAGCCCTCTCTTGCTGTGGGCGAATGAGTTCTCCAGGTGAGTCGGCGGTGCAGTTGGTGAGTCATGGACATGGATGGGTGAGTTCTCCAGTTGTTGTGGGTGAGTCCCGTGGGAGGTGCGGGTATGTGCTGGTGCTGTGCTGCGTCCTATGGGAATGGGTGGTTGAGTTCTGTCGGTGCTGTGTGTGAGGCGTTTGGGAGTGGGAGGATGGGTTAAATTGGTACTTTGGGGTAAGTCCCAGTCCCTTGCGAGTGGGACGCTACGTTCTGGTGCCGTGGGGAGTCCAATGGAGAGGGTGGACGAAGACTCCTGTTGCTGTGGGTGAGTCCCGTGGGAGTGGGTGGATGGGTTCTATCGGAGCTGTGGGTGAGTTTCATTGGAGTGGGTGGGTGAGTCCTGACGCTGAGTGGGTGATGGAGTTTTATCGGATTTGTGGGTGAGTCCATTAGGAGTGGGAGGATGAGTTCTGGTGCCGTGGGGGAGTCCCCTGGGGGTGGGTGGATGGATTCTCCTCGTGCTCTGTGCGAGTCCCGTGGGAGTGGGTGGATGGGTTCCAGTCGTCTGCTTGTGTCCGCACCCAACATCCAGCACAATGGCTGCGGAGGGGTTGGGGGGGATTTGGTGGGGAAGCGCTGGAATGAGAGGCTGGGGGCATTAAAAAGAAAAGTTTAAAAAAAAAAAGAAAACTTACCTGACTGCCGACTTCAGAGTCTCTCTCTTGCCTGTTTTCGCTGATGGGCACAGCTGACTCGAGTTGCACGAACGGGAGGGGGGCGGGAGAGAACACGGACGACGGGAGTGGGGCGGGAGAGGACACGGGCTGCGGGAGTGGACGGCGGGAGGGGGCGGGAGTGGACACGGACGGCGGGAGGGGGCGGGAGGGGGCGGGAGTGGACACGGACGGCGGGAGGGGGCGGGAGGGGGCGGGAGTGGACACGGACGGCGGGAGGGGGCGGGAGAGGACACGGACGGCGGGAAACGTGCACAGGACAGCAAGGGGGCGGAAAGGCACACGGAGGGGGCGGGAATGGACAACGCATCTGAATTCACTTTCAGTGAAAGGGGAGGGAACGGCAAAAAACGTAACTCTGCCCTGGGAAAAAATCTCCGGAACGCCCCCGAATCTGGTCCAGCCTTGATGGACAGATCCGGCACCCAATGGCTAGCCTCCATTTATGGAGCTAACCAATGAGAGCCGGGGGACGTTCCAGGAGTCCTTATTGACGACATAGGATTTCACCTGCGCTGAAGAGCTGCGCAGAGCGCAGCCTTCGGCAGGCGAAACCCAAAAATGAGCAGAGGACATATATAGGACAGAGTCAATCTAAGATATGATTAAAGAGGCTATGCTTCATGGTAGGAATAAACAGAAAACGGACAAAAAATATCAAATCAGAGGTAGAGCGAATCGAGTGACAGGAAAGAAACTAATTGTAAACAATGGTTGGGATCCAAGCCCCTGTATGTTCTTGGAAAGCCCAAAATATGTCTTTTGTATCCAGATAACTTGTGCTGTCTGGAAACCCCACCATAAAAATAATATTTTCTGGTGGGCAACAAAACACACAGAAAGAGCAGAGATAGTCAACGGTAATGCTAAATTTGGGGTTTATGGGTTAGTGGTTGTAAAGAGCGGTAACAGTAATTTTAGGGTTTAGGGGTGGGTAGTGGTCAGTAAGAGTAAATTTAGGGTTTAGGCGTGGGTAGTGGTAAAGGGTGGTAAGGACAATTTTAGGGTTGTGGGGTGGGTAGTGGTAAAGGGCGGTAAGGGTAATTTTAGGGTTTAGGGGTGAGAACTGGCAAAGGGTGATAAGGGTAGTTTTACAGTTTAAGGGCGGGTACTGGTACATGGTAGTAAGGGTAATTTTAGGGTTTGGAGTGGGCAGTGGTGAAGGGTGGTGAGGGTAATTGTATTGTTTTGGGGTCGCTAGTGTTAAAGGGTACTCTTCAGGTTTAGGAGTTGGTAGTGGTAAAGGGTGTAGAGAGTAATTTTAGTGTTTAGGGCAGGGTAGCACTAAAGACAGGCTAGGAGTGCATTAGGAAAAAGCTACCATCATGAAAACAAAACGATATGCATTTAAGCGATTTTTTTATTAAATGCAGAAGGATAATAATCAGCATATTCAATTGCCAAACAATAAATGAAAGTAACAGAGTTATCCAGCTTTTGCTACAGTTATGTACATAGTGGAAAGCACATTCCAAGAGATCAAAAGAAAGCTTTCTCACAGTGCCTAAGCATCCAACAGAAAGACATCCCAATAGAAAGCTAAACAGAAATGTTAATTACTGCAAATTATCAGTAGATTTCCCAAAGAAATAACAACTTGTGCTAAGATGCTTTCTTTCGAGTTAGAGAAGCACATTTTATTACCAGCATTAAGAACTTTGAATGCAGACAGAAGTGGAAACAGGAAACACTGTCCCTGGTCAAGCAGCAAATTTGCCAGGGATGTTTGTTTGCATGCTATAAAGATAACACCATGCTCTTTTCACTGGCTAATTGACATACAAACCTTAGCAGTTGTAAACACAAAATGACATCTTCTGGCATCTCAGTGGAAGGCATGTTGTGGCAGCTAGTGAAGCACACACTGAAAAGTGGCCTCTAAACAAAACATACACTTTCAGGCGTAAATATGTGCCTCAAAAACTGAGGTAACAAACAAAACAGCTTCTGGTAAAAGTGACTGCAGAATCCCCAAAACACCTTACAGAAGCCATACAGAGAGCAGTGGGGAGGACAAGCATGCAAGGACAGACATCTTTAAAACATGCATTCACATGCAGTGCTTCACAAAAAAAGATTTCCCAAAAAGCGAACAGTTGTGAAAGAATACAAGAAGCTTCTCAGATGGTAAAGAGGCAATGTTCCACAGAATGGACTAATCCAAACTGGACTGCCAAAAACAAACAAAACCAGAGAACAGAAAGCATGCAAATTCCAAAAGGCAAAGCTAATGGTAAGCAATGGGCGAATGCATTTTTAGGTCAGCTTCTAGCATGTCCCTAATATGTCTTTGCAACCAGACAGCTCTGCTGTCTGGGTGGCTTCGACCTAAAACAAGCATTTGCAATGCAATAGGTCTCGCATTAGGAAAGTTTGAGCTATTGGTATTGTGAATGACAATTTTTTTATTTATGTGTTGGTTTTGAAAATAGCGAAATTAATAGCTTTGGCAATAGTTTTTACTTTTGCAAATGTGACACCTATAGCATTTGTAATGCAATATGTGTTGTATTTACGTGACTTGGATGTATTGATATTACAAATAACAATGGCTTTTATTTTTTTTAATAATTAATACTTAAATAAAAGTTATTGTAATTTGTAATGGCAATAGCTTAAACTTTTGTAAACAACTTTTGTGATTATGTTCAGTGTATTTTATTGTGACGAAAATACAAGAACAGAAGTGAAATATTAACATCTTTTTTGTGACATTTGTAATAAAGCTTGAAACATTGAAGAACTTATTTTAACCATTTGATAGATAGAGTGAGGGCGATAGATAGAGTAAGGGCGATAGATAGATAGAGTGAGGGCGATAGATAGATAGAGTGAGGGCGATAGATAGATAGAGTGAGGGCGATAGATAGAGTGAGGGCGATAGATAGATAGAGTGAGGGCGATAGATAGATAGAGTGAGGGCGATAGATAGATTGAGGGCGATAGATAGATAGAGTGAGGGCGATAGATAGATAGATAGAGGGTGATTGATAGATAGATAGATAGAGTGAGGGAGATACATAGATAGAGTGAGGGCGATACATAGATAGAGTGAGGGCGATACATAGATAGAGTGAGGGCGATACATAGATAGAGTGAGGGCGATACATAGATAGAGTGAGGGCGATAGATAGAGTGAGGGCGATAGATAGAGTGAGGGCTATAGATAGAGTGAGGGCTATAGATAGAGTGAGGGCGATAGATAGATAGAGTGAGGGCGATAGATAGATAGAGTGAGGGCGATAGATAGATTGAGGGCGATAGATAGATAGAGTGAGGGCGATAGATAGATAGATAGAGGGTGATTGATAGATAGATAGATAGAGTGAGGGAGATACATAGATAGAGTGAGGGCGATACATAGATAGAGTGAGGGCGATACATAGATAGAGTGAGGGCGATACATAGATAGAGTGAGGGCGATACATAGATAGAGTGAGGGCGATAGATAGAGTGAGGGCGATAGATAGAGTGAGGGCTATAGATAGAGTGAGGGCTATAGATAGAGTGAGGGCTATAGACAGAGTGAGGGCGATAGATGGATAGGATGAGTAAATGGATGGATGGGATGATGGATAGATGGAGTGGCCAGAGAGCAGACAGAGTGGATGTATATTGCTTATTGGCTATGCGGATGGTTTTTGTAGTTTGAACAAAGGGTACCAGATGTGGTGGGTTTGTTGGTGCAGCTTATTGACATCTAGATGGATACTGTAGAAAGAGCAGACAAACTGTCTTGAAGGATACTACATACTGGATGAACAGATAGATGGCTGGATGGATGGAAAGACGGACGGACGAATACATGGATGGATGAATGGACGGACGGATGGATGGATGGACGGATGTACTGATGGCTGGATCGATGGACGGACGGACGGATGTTTGATTGGGTGGATAGGGTAGATTGTCCATACTGCCTACAGAACACCACATTGGTTCGATCCTACATATTGCACGCATGGTTGGATGGATGAACTGATGGCGTGAGGGATAGATATTGTTGATTGAAGAGCTGGTCAGGCAGAATGGGTAAAGCATGTTGAATGGATGTTTGAATGATGGATTGATATAAATTGCAGAATGGCTGAACAGACATACTAGACTACGGTTTGTTTGGCTGCATGGGTGGATATTGCAGACTGGGCGGAACAATGACAAACACTGGAATGAGACTGCATGCTGGATGAATGCATAAATACGAACACTAATACATCTATGACAGACGGTCAGAAACACTTGACGGATGAACATTTGTATGGATGTAGGTGTGAATGGATGGACAGAGGGGTAAATGGGCGGATGAATGGATGGGTGGATAGATAGATGGGCACACAGATGGGGCACATGTCGTTTTGTCGCTGTAGTTTTCCCGCATAGCGCTGGTGTCCCTCACATACACTTGCTGCGATCCCACGTGTGGCACGGTTGGCGCCTCGCACGGTCTGGAAACACGAAGGTGCCTTGATCTCATCCGGCGCATCAAGGCGCCTCAGCTTTGAAGTGAGCACAGGGGCAGGCGTAGGGCTTGTGAGCAGGCCGACGCCCCTCCATGCAGCAGTCTCGCAGACTTGATCTGCCTGCACCGCGTCTCCGCTCTGAGGTCGAGGAGGCTCGGCGGCTGCGGGTGCTTTAAGGAGACGAAACAGTATTATGTCAATGATAAAGGGCCGGACCACGCCCAGCTAACGGGGCACGAGGAGCAGAGGGACTCGTCTCTGAACTCCCGCGCATGGCAGTCACTCCTTAGAATGCCAAGAGAGGTTACTTGTCGCCTGCACCCCTGAACCTGCGGCTTTATTTTCTTGTTCAGTTCAACCAGCCAGCGCCTGGAGATAGTTCACTTTTCATATTTAGTGATACTAGCGCCTCTCGCTCCTCCGTTTAGTAACGACGTCCTCACTATCTTTGTCACTCACACACGGCGTCGGCTGTCTCACCATCCCGGTGTTTACTTCCACGGTCAGCGCATCCAAGTACTCAGTCCTTCAATTTGTTCCTTGTGCCCTCGCTCCAGCTATCCACTCACTTCCTTACTCAGCCCATGCTCACACGCTCGCTAACCTCATGTACTCAATCACTGATTCGCTCACTCACGCCATACACTCACTCCTCCACTCGCTTACTCAGTCGCTTCCCTAGCCTACTCGCCATGCCCTCACTTACTCTCAGTCGGTAGCTCAGTTACTCAAGCCACTCGCAGACCTGAAAACAATTAGCGCAATCTGACCGTGCTAGCATGGTTAGTCCGGCAGGGCGACGTGCACGAAACCGAAACCTTCCATGGGGCGGGACTTCCGTCTTCGGAAGCCCGCGCACGCGCCCACGGAGAGAAGCAGTGCTGGTGACGTGGGGCTCCCATGCCCGAGGGAGAGCCCCGCGGAGGCTGCAAGACTGACTTTAGAATGGCGGTAAGTGGGGCTGGGGGGCGCTGGGGGGCTTGTATGTTTGCGGCGGCGGTGGTGGCGGTGGCGGGGAGGGAGGGAGGGGGGGGCGCTTGTATGTATGCGGCGGTGGCGGCGGCGGCGGCCCGGGGGGGCTCTGTATGTGAGTGTGTGTAGGTGCGCTCCTGTGGGGGGGCGGTAAGTGGGGGGGGGAGTAGGGAGGGATGCGCGTGTGTGTGTGTGTGCGCCTTCCTGCCTGCGTGTGCATGTGTGTGTTCAGGGAATCTGTGGTAGGGGACGTGCACGGCGCCGGGCTGGGCGTGCGCGCCCACGAGGTCAAATCTCTGCCAGAAAAAGCGCGTGGCAGTCTGCTGTCCACATTCCCCCAAAAGTGATAACATAAGTTGTCTCGCTAGACAGCAAAAGCTTCGCTTTTGCTTTCGTCTAGCGAGACCTAAAAAGGATATCTGCTTCTCTGGAAAGAAGTTTTTTTAGTTAGTGAAACAACCTTTTAGTGTTGATGTTAAAATAGTAAAACAAGATCTTTAAATGAGGCCTTTCCTAGTGAAAGAGTCCGCACCCTCACCCCATGTTCAGCATACAGAGCATGTACCATGCTTAAAAAACTGCAGACTATGCTTCAACAGTCTCCCCTCATACTCTGGCTCAGCATGTAGCAGGCACGGGCTCTTGATGTCTGCACAATCGGGCTTGCATGTTTAAGGAATCTGCCCTGGACATAAAGCAATAAATAATGTGGTTTCTATATTCCTACATACTCAGATTGTATGCTGTCACAAACACCTACCTCCCCCTATATTTCTGTGGTTCTTTCTGAATCCTGATTGAGTGTTGTCTAGAGGATGGTGATTTTCGAAGTGGATTGTGATTTGCTTGCTTGATGGCCTTCTCAAGCACTTTGGATGGATAGGAGAGCAGGGCGATGGGTCGGCACTTACTCAGTTGATTTAGGCTGGCTGTGGTCTCTTGAGTGGGCTTGATTTCTGCAAGTTTCCATTCATCAGGGAAAGTGGTGGACATGAAGGAGGTGTTACTGATGTGGGTCAGGGTGGTGCTGATTGGTGATGTTTCCTGGTTTTAGATGTGGTGTACAGCATAGGTCAGGTGGGGCCCCTGTGTGGCAGGTTTGCATGATTGCTGCTATGTCATTTATGGGCAAGGTTGTCTTTTCGGTCTGGTGGCCATCTTGGTTGGTAGTGAGTAGGTTAACAATGAGTTCTTTGGGGTTGGGTTGGTATGCGAAGTTCTGTAGATGTTTGCGATTTTGCTGTGGAAGAAGTTGGATAGGTTGTTGCAGAGTTGTTGGGAGGCAGTAATGTTATTGACAGTGGCTGCGGGTGAGGTGAAATCCATGACGATAAAGAAGATCTTTTTACAGCTGCTGGAGATTCCTTCGATGAAAACCACTAGTGCTTTTTTCTAGGTGTCTTATTTGCTGGTGATAGCGTCTGAGTTCAGCCTTGTATGTAATTCTGTTGGTGATGTTGTGGCTGGCACTACATTTGCTTTCTAGCTGTTTAAGGTGTTGTTTGGTGTCTCAGGTCTTCTGTGCATGTCCGTGTTGGCTGTCCTGCTTGTTTGATCTACTATGCTTATTGGGTTTGATGGGTGCGAGGGAGTCCGAACAGTTCTTGATCAAGTTGTTGACGTTGTTGATGTACTTGTTAAGGTTGTCTGTGGGGCTAGTTTGATCTGTGCTGACGGCCCTGACCCAGTCTGATTCTGTGATTTTGCCCAAGCTGCAGCTTGGAATGCTGAACCTGGTAAGGGTGTTGACTTGAGGTGTTTTGATTTGGAAGTGGATGATGGAGTGGTCGGTCCCTGTGAGCCGTGTTGTGGAGTTGTATTTCATACTGTTGCATGTGATGAAGATAGGGTCCAGTGCGTGTCCTGCTGTGTGTGTTAGTTCTTAGATTAGCTTGGTGAGTCCGACATTGCTCAAGCTTTCGAGGAGTGCTGTGGAGCAAGGATCATTTTGGTCTTCCAGTTGAAAGTTGAGGTCACTGAGGAGAATGTAGGCTCTGGAGTTGATGGTGAGTGGAGCGATGAACTCTGTGATGAGGTTGGTAAAGGTGACTCGTGGTCCGGGTGGTCAGTAGGTGAGGGTTCCATTCAGGGTGAAGTTTTCAGAGTTTTGCAGCTTGATGTGCAGGTGTCCCATGAATGGGGTGGCATTGTCTGTGGATGTTCTGCATTTGATGGATTCCTTGGAGATGACAGCATGTCGTCCTCCTGGCTTGTGAAGGAGGTCCTGTTGAGCGATCCTGTAGCCTGCTGGGATTACCATGGTAACTCCAGGAGCTAATGAGTGGTTGAGCCAGGTCTCTGTGGTTAAGAGAAGAGGATGTCGAGTGCTTTGCTGCACAGCAGGTCCCATATCTCGGTTGTGTGTTGGCTAAGTGAATGTGTATTGAGAAGTATACATGTGAGTGGGTGTTGATGTGGGGGTTTGCTGTGGAGTGTGGTGTAGGTTGGGGGCGTAGGCATTATTGGTGCTTGTGTGGCATGTGTTTTGGGAGGTAATGTTGAGGGCATTGTTAGTATTTGCATAAGGGGTGTGAGTGGATGGGTACTGGAGAACTGAGAGTGGATCAAGGTGAAAGCTCCTACGGTAAAGTGAGGTGCGGCACAGCAGCAGCTGAGGTAATGGCATCCTGGGCCTAGTAAAGTAAGGAGTGATGTGGAGTATCGATGGGCGGTGTTCGGACTAGGGTACCCCGTGCTTGGTGCTGGGTGCTGTCCATGCGCAGTTGGTGCAGACGGCTTACCTTTGATGCGCCTTCGGCATGCCTGCCTCATGTCCGTGTTGCAGCTGCTAGAAAGTAGGTCCGGGAGAAGGGGAAGGAGTGTAGTGTTATTGATGGCATAGATTGTGAGCTGAAGAGAAAGGCTCAGATGGGAGGAACAAAAGAAAATTGAGAATGGTGGGAAGGAATGAGGGGAAGCTGCAGGAAGAAGAGAATCTCGGCTTAAGTGTTCAATTGCCGTGTATGAAAAGACTATCTAAAATGGATGCCAGAGAGGTGGAGGAAAAATATGAAAAGGGGATGACAAATGTATAGCCCTGGCACAGAGGTAGAATGTGACATCAACATACAAAATAATGGAAAATAAATGGAAATGTGATGGGGGAATCATGGACAGACCCCTGGGGAACCCTATATAGGAGTGTAGGAGTGGAATGGAAGAAAAGGTTTACCAAGAGACAGAATAAGCATGATCATAACGATAAAAATCGAATAGAACCAGAATACAACCATGCTGGAAAGACTAAGGAAAGACTAGATAGGAAGAAACCACATAAAAAAATTAGACAGATCAAGAAGAGTATATAAAAAAGAGGGCTTGGTGCGTCGGGCACAGATAAGATAGTTAGAGACAGTAAGAAGTGAGATTCATTAGAGTGGACAGGGTGTTACTTACATTGGTAATATTCTTTCTGATGGACGATACAGCTCCCACCGATGAAACTTGCCAGCAAGCACCCAGTTGGACCTGGATTTTTTTGTAATAGGAAATCACCAGCATCAGATGGTGCTCAATAACATTGTATGTGGAGCCGTGCAACTCCACCAGCAGTTACACATGCAATACATACGATATATAAGGTACCTCTGATGCAGGTGCCATTCGTTTCATCCGTGTCTTAACAGAGTCTTGAGATGCAAAGATCAGAGGTAATGCCATTAAAATAAAAAGAGAGGGGAGATGAGATGGTGGTAAGTAATTTGCACGAGCGTAATCATCTATCAGAAAAAACAGTACCAAAAGAGCAATTCTTGCTTGAACAACTTCCTTACCACCCCATTAAAACTGAAACTGAATGTAAACCAAGGAAGATTGCAAAACTGCCATGTCTAACTGAACATTTTCTCCTTTGTCTCTCTGTGAAGAATAATGTTTAGTAAGGAAGTGCAGAGTGGACCAATTAGTGGCCTTGGGCACTTCTAGAAAGATCATAGTTGAGTGGGATTTAATGGGGGGTTTGTTTCCTACCTCATTGCCTGCCTCACTGTCAGTGGGATCTATTTAATCACAATTGTTTTTCTGATACCTCTGCCCAGCTTACTCCATTTAAGACCTGAAAGCAGGCTGTTATCAGTTCTGAATAGCTGTGCCCTGTGAATGCACTGACTGAACGTCTAACAGGTGACCTACTTGTAGGACACCCCCGCGCCGCACGGCCACCAGCTGCTGCTTGTGCCGATTCTGCCTGCCTCGCAGAGCCTTCCCGCCCTCGGGTCCGCCCTCCGCCTGTTGTTACTTCCGCGTTGTGTACCACTGTCTGCCTGTTTCTGCTGTATTGTATTTTTACTGTCTGTGCCCTGATACTTTCTTTATTTTTGTCCCCGTGCTGCCCTCTGTACCTGGTTTCCCCCTCCTGTGCTGCTGACCCCTGCACCCGCTCCCCGCTGCCGATTCCCGCCGCCGGGGAGTGTAGCCACGCCCCCTTCCTCCCCGCCTCCCAGCTGCCCCTCCCTCCCTGCACTTCGCCATAAATGGCGACCGTGCGCAAGCGCAGCGGGCGCGCCGATTGTGCGCCGAAGGCGCGCCAAAGGCAAGCCCGTCTGCGCCGGTCCGCGACCGGACCGCGCCCAGCGCCAGGACCCCTGGCTCCCGCCAACACCAGACCACCCGCAGGACCTACAACGCCACCGAACTCTACGCACTCAACGCCGGCAGACTCCCGGGTTGCTACCATGCCACCCCGAGACGCACCCACGGACCCTTCTGCTGCAACTCATGCAAGTTCACCTGCATCCGGACCCGCACCACTCCAGCAGTGCCCAAGACCCCGACGAGCAACAACAGCAGCCACCTGAAGTGCATCCTGCTCAACACCCGCTCCGTTCACAGACACGCCGTCGAGCTCTGGAACCTGATCAACACCACAACCCTAGACGTCGCCTTCCTCACGGAAACCTGGATGAACGCCTCCTCAGCGCCCGACATCACCATCGCCATCCCGGACGGCTTCAAGATCATCCGGAGGGACCGCATCAACCAGACAGGAGGAGGCATCGCCATCATCCACAGGAACTCCATCCGCATCACGACCAACACCGACGACACCTTCGCTGTCGCTGAGCACCTGCACTTTCAGATCCACATCGACCCCAAGACCACCCTCAGAGGCACCCTCGTCTACAGACCCCCGGGACCACGCACACAATTCAGCGAAGACATCGCCGACTTCATCACCCCGCACGCCCTTCCCTCCGCTGATTACATCCTCCTCGGGGACCTCAACTTCCACCTGGAGAACAACAACGACCGCAACACCACCACCCTGCTGGACAACCTCGCCAACCTCGGTCTCAAGCAACTGGTGACCACCCCCACCCACTACGCCGGACACACACTCGACCCCGTCTTCTCATCCAGCAAGGACATCGCCTTCAGCCACGCCACCGGACTCCACTGGACGGACCACAGCTGCATCCACTTCAGCTTCAGAAGGACCACGATCCACGATCCACCACCATCAGCAACAGGTGGCCCGCAGAAGCTGGAACAAGATCACAGCCGAACAGCTCGCAACTTCCCTGAACAAGAGCCCACCCACCAACGCAACGAACCCCAGCCAAGCGGCCACCAACCTCACGAAGTGGATCAGCGACTGCGCAGACGACCTTGCCCCTCTGAGGACCCCGCCTAGCAGACCCGGCAGCAAGAAAGCCCCTTGGTTCACCGACGAACTCAAGTGCTCCAAGAAGAACTGCAGAGCCCTTGAGAACACCTGGCGCAGAGACCCCACCCCGGACAACATGAGTGCCCTCAAACTCGCCACACGAAAACACCACCAACAGATTCGCACCACCAAGAAGACGGCATTCAAGGAACGACTGGACAACAACGCACACAACAGCAAGGAACTCTTCAACATCGTTAAGGAGCTCTCCAACCCCAACGCCGGAAACAACGACATCACCCCTTCGCAAGACCTCTGCAACTCCCTCGCCTCCTACTTCCACAACAAGATCGCGGACATACACAACAGTTTCAGCACGCAACCGACGCACGCCACAACCGAACCGCCGCCCCCCACCACCACCCTCCGCGCCTGGAACACGATCAGCACCGAAGACACCATCCGCACGATGAACTCCATCCACTCCGGATCTCCGACCGACCCCTGCCCCCACCACGTCTTCAACAAAGCTGACGTTATCATCGCACCCCACCTACGGGACATCATCAACACCTCCTTCAACACCGCTACCTTCCCGGAGAGCTGGAAGCACGCAGAACTCAGCGCCCTATTGAAGAAGCCATCAGCCGACCCCACCGATCTCAAGAACTACCGACCCATCTCGCTGCTCCCGTTTCCCGCAAAAGTCATCGAGAAGACCGTCAACAAGCAGCTGGCCGCCTTCCTCGAGACGAACGGATCCCTCGACCTCTCGCAGTCTGGCTTCCGAGCCAACCACAGCACCGAGACCGCCCTGATCGCAGCAACCGATGACATCCGAGCCCTGCTCGACAACGGAGAAACGGCGGCCCTCATCCTCCTAGACCTCTCCGCGGCCTTCGACACAGTCTGCCACCGCACCCTAATACAGCGCCTCAGCAACGTCGGACTCCAGGAGAAGGCACTGGAGTGGATCATCTCCTTCCTCGCCGGTAGGACACAGAGAGTCCTCCTCCCCCCGTTCAGATCAGGAGCCACCGAAGTCATCTGCGGCGTTCCTCAAGGCTTCTCGCTCAGCCCAACCCTCTTCAACGTCTACATGAGTCCCCTCGCAGCCATCGCACGCCAGCACAACCTCAACATCATCTCCTACGCCGACAACACCCAGCTGATCCTCTCCCTCACCAACGACCCCGCCACCGCCAGAGCTAACCTACACGAAGGGATGAAAGAGGTAGCCGAATGGATAAAGAACAGCCGCCTGAAACTGAACTCTGACAAGACGGAGGTCCTCATCTTGGGATCCTCACCCTCCGCCTGGGACGACTCCTGGTGGCCCCCCGCCCTAGGCAGCGCACCCAAACCAACGGACCACGCACGCAACCTGGGCTTCATCCTGGACTCCTCCCTCTCCATGACCAGACAAATCAACTCTGTCTCCTCATCGTGCTTCAATACCCTACGCATGCTACGCAAGATCTTCCGATGGATCCCCACCGAGACCAGGAAGACGGTCACCCAGGCACTCGTCACCAGCCGACTGGACTACGGCAACTCCCTCTACGCCGGAACCACCGCCAAACTCCAGAAGAGACTCCAGCGGATCCAGAACGCCTCAGCACGACTCATCCTGGACATCCCCTGCCGCAGCCACATCTCCGGACACCTGAGAGACCTGCACTGGCTCCCGGTCAACAAGCGAATCACCTTCCGTCTCCTCACCCACGCACACAAAGCCCTGCACAACCAAGGCTCAGGATACCTCAACAGCCGCCTCAACTTCTACGCTCCCAAACGCCAGCTTCGATCGACCAGCCACGCTCTCGCCACCGTCCCACGCATCCGAAGAGCCACCACAGGGGGAAGGTCCTTCTACTACCTCGCCGCCAAGACCTGGAACTCCCTCCCGACCCACATCCGCCTGACCCAGAACCACCTCGCCTTCAGGAAGCAGCTCAAGACCTGGCTATTCGAGCAGTAGCGGACCCCCCCTCCCCTAGCGCCTTGAGACCCCCCGGGTGAGTAGTGCGCTATACAAATGCTTTGATTGATTGATTGATTGATTGATCTAGTCTGTGCAGCCTCTCCTAGTTCTTGGAAGGGTGAGGGGATGAAAAGGATGATGATAAAGAAGTACCTGAGCTGCAAGGAATTATGTCACTGCTTTAGGGGAGACATTTTAGGCCTAAGCACTACTTTATGTTTTGAGTAAAGGATACATGGAATGAGGGCTGAAAGGACCTGCAATTCTCTGACCCTACTTTGGTTACTGCCAAAGAGAATGCCTTCTTCCAAGTAAGAAATGAAGCAGTTTGGTGATTCCAGCGTAAAGATTGTTGCCGCAGTCCAGTCTGCTAGTGATGAGGGCCTGCATGACAGTCCATCTGGTGTTCTGAGGCAACCATTTGAAGATCCCAAACAAATAACCTTTTAAGAATATTGGAATGTCAACCTGGTATGTAGAACAGAGATGTGCTTGTCTGCATTAATTATTATATTGCTTCCCAATTTGGTCTGTAAAGGGAAGCGTTGTCCAGGGGTGGTCAATGTAGTTTTGTTTTTAGTTCATCTCCATGTGTTGATGACTCCTTTTTCTGTTTATAGCATAAAGAAAATCAACCTAATAACATTTGCCATAAAAAAGAATATCAGAGCTAGATTCACGTCCAGTGGGAACTTGGAAAAGAAATGTAACCATTATAGGAATCCAGCATGTACTGGAAGTTATAACAATATGGTCTTGGTCAGTCGAAGATAGAAGTAGAAATAGCTGTTAAGTAGCCTTTGACAGTTCTTAATGTAAACCTTTTTTCAGACAGCTAAACTGCAAAGTTTAACTAATTTCGCAAGTAGGGGGTCTACTGAAACTCTGTGATGCCAAGATGCAAAGGCTGCCCATCAACTGGCCGCTAGCAAAATCACCCTCGCTTCAGAAGCAAATTTATAAGGGGAAAACTCTACATTCTCAAGTTTAGGGCATGCATGTTTAGAGTCGCCTCCAGAAATGGAAGCAGACCTGATCCTATCTTTGAGGCTCCTGTATTCCTGCCACAGAATGTTTCCACAGAGTGAGCCTACACAGCCTTTTGGAAGGCTTCTTCTTCAGTGGAAGAGGACACAAGGGGAGGAGGGCGAACCTGTGAGATCTTCCGCAACCCCAAACTTGGGTAGGAAGACGATATACAATATTCCTGAGGCATCTAAAGCGGCGGTTCTTAACCTGGGGATCTGAGAAACCTACTCAAGGGATCACAACTTTTTAGAAAATGTAATATTATTTGCATATTAGTACACAAAAAAAGCAAAATAGACAATGGATAAAATATAAATGTTCTTGTAAATGTGAAGGAATTTTAAACTGAAGGCTAAAAATTAAGTTGGTACACTTAGCATAATTCATTCATGGAGGCATTGCAACCACACCACACAGAATTTAATACCAACTATTGATGGCTCAATTGAGGCACTGATATGCAATGACAAAACAAAGAACATGTATTGCCAGCAAAAAAAACAACATGAGATGGTAGAGTCTAGCGTATCATCTTGTCTCTTAAAAATAAAAGCACATTTTGAAAAGCTCCATCCTTCTCATTAAAATGTATATTTAAATGTTTACATTTTTTGTTTGCGATTTAAAAAACATTTCATCATTTGTGTATTTGTTTGATGCATACATGGTTCTTTATGTTTTGTGTTATTTTAAGGTTCAAATCCTAGAAATTGCTAGGGCTGGGGTCCCCATCTTCCAGCAGTGATTTAGTTGGGGTTCACAGAAGTCAAAACTGTAAGAATCACTGATCTAGTGTGTCTTCTGATGATGGTGTGGAGAACAGCTTCAGAATGGTGGTATAACATTAAACCCCTAGTTTTGAGAGAAATTTAGAATTTTGTCTGTAATAGGCTACTTGAAGTCTCTATCACTGATTGTCTTAGTGTGCATGAAGGCAGGGAGACCGCATGATGAAGAATTATGCGATCTACCAAGGCACCTTAGATATCGTAAGCGAGTGTGTAACTAATATCTGCGTGGGCTTGAAGAGCAACAATTTGGGAAAGGACATCTCATCAGTTTTTGATGGAAAAGACGAAAATACTAGTTTTAAAATACCATGAAACTCTGCAACTTTGGATTCCGTGTCTATGATATCCATGAAGAAAAGATACTGGTGCAAGCACCACATATGGCTCTTGGGAAACATCCTTTAACCCGCAGTCTCAATAACGACCAGCCTCTACAAAGCTGCCACTAACGAAACTGCGATGTTACCACCCGTTACTTTAACCCGCAAGTCGTTACAATGACTTGCTGTAGGGGGCATGTTGTTGGACTGGTGTTGGATTGTTAAGTCGAACACCTTCCCTACTGTTGTGTAGACTAGAGTTGTTTATACTATTCCAAAGTCCAGTGCCCCGAAAAGCAAGTCTTTGTAACAACTTGTGTAGTAAACTAACGCATGGTAACGTCGCAGTCGGGTAGTGACTGCTGTATAAAAGCATGCGGGGTAAAAGAATATGCGGTTCCCTCATGCTACCATAGGGTTTTGTATACCCACACTCCGGGTGTGAGTATTATATAGTTTTGTTTTGGAAATGCTTCAAGGACCAAACACAATGTTTTCCCTTACTCGTGGGAGACAGGCCAGTGTCTCTCACATCCACAGATATACGCAACACACATCCGGTGGGATTGACTGTCCGTCATGGATTGGACTGAGAGAGATATCTGGACATGTGTAGATTTATGGTGATGACCCTCGGATGGCTAATTTGACCAATTCACTTGTGTAGCCTCATTTGCAAAACCCATTTGCACACAGCTTAACTAAGAAATGCAAGAAATCGACAGCAGGTGATTCATTCCTAGCAGGGAAAGGTGTATTGATGGGCAGCCCTCACCTATCGGGTGTAACAAATGAACTGCTTGTCTTATTTTCTCATTTCAAGGGGCTGTGGGTAATAGGGTGACATTGACTACCGCTTTGTGCATATTGGTATTCATGTTGTTCTAAGAGGAAGGCAAGAAACCCCAAATATTTCATTGGAAGTAACCAATGAAAGACAGGCACAGACAGCAGGTTCTCCTCATCAACCCAAGTGACTTGACAAGATGAGGGTCTGGCTGTCACTGGCAAGAGAACTTCAGGGGCTCTGACAGTACTTTCATGTAATGATAACTGTGAAGAAGGACTAATTGCACAAAATACAAAGATGCCTGAAACATCATCTGTACATACTTCTACAGATAGCAGTTTCCCATGACCCAAAACAGGTGTCTGCCCCCTAAATTACACATGCTAAAACAACACAATTAAACCATGAACTAGGGGTGTGTGAAGTTGTGTTTGCTTACAACCTTTGCAAAGTTCTAACAAAAACTTCACAGCTTCATTAAGCCTGCAACGTTTTTTGCTTTGTCCCATACCTGTGAGCATCATGGCAAATGAGGCAATCAATGTTGTGCGTAGGCTTGACACTTACAAAAATAATCTGCATAAGATATATTTCACAGAACAAATAGGAGCCTTTCTACAAGTACTGAGGTAATTCGGTGTCAAGTCCCACACTTGGCAACTATCAGTACCTGGGCTGTGGCAATTACTGTGTGGGATTTCCTCCAAACGACATGTTTGACCATTGGAATGAGAGATCTACTCATATTTTCCAACATACGGAAAGGCCAAAGCATGAAAACCTCGCAAAACTAGACAGATATTATGCATGTTGCAGCCTTGGCTATTCCATCCTTCCCCTTCCTATCTCCACCCGGACATGGCAGCATCCGCAAGAGGGAGCTATGGGGGTAGGGGGTGAGGCACTGACTGCAGGATCCTGGGGACCGATTCACAAAGGTAAACTTACACTTCTGTGTAAATTTACTACTTTTCGGTATTCACAAAGGTAAACTTAGACCAAAGTCCAACTTTACTATTTTTCTGTAATCACAAAGGTAAACTTGGACCAAAAGTCTAATTTCATTAGTAGTAACTTACCTTTGTGAATACCAAAGAGTAGTAAAGTTAGACTTTTGGTCTAAGTTTACCTTTGCGAATGCTGAAAAGTAATAAACGTACTCCAAAGTGTATGTTTACCTTTGTGAATCACACCCATGGTTCTTAAAGTTCACCATGGGCGTCAACATATAGGTGTAGGTGTATCCATTCACTCCTGCTGCGATTCTCTCTGGCCCGTGAAGATGACGTCAACAGTTTGCTAAATAAAGGTTAGAACCCCTTAAAAGCTGAGACTGAGGCTGCCTGAGCTGACCTCTGCTTGCAACTGGTGACAATAAGCATAGGCAAATCCAATAGACTTGGCCTTGGTATAGAATATATGATGCAACTTAACTGTGGCATCCATATGTTTGTAATAAAAATGTTATATTTAAAATAAATGTTGATTTGCACATAATAGTAATAGAACTGCTTTCTAGCTGGCAGGTGCATTTTGAACACCTGTAGGAAACCTTTTTAGTTTAATGCACATTGCTTGAAATATGAATCCTTTTGAGGTAAAGATAAGGCACCACGGTATTTAAATTAGTGTAACCTTTACACATACTTCAGCCACACAACAACTAAAATCAATAATAAAAGACTAAAGAATGGAAAGAAAGAGGTAATTGGCAAAGTATTATCCCATCATCACTGGCACTGAAGTGTAATTTTTAGGTGGATAATCACGTGATCCGCAAAACAGCCGTCGTCCTAGCTCAAAAGAGCCAGTGGCTGAATGAATAAAGAAGGATGGTCCAAAGTCCCTGTATGTATGTATATATTTACATATTTTTTATCGATGCTTTTTTATTACTTGAGGCTGAGGAGACAACAAAAATTGTCTCTAGACAAGATCTAATATAGATACACCGCCTTGAAGGAATGTATATTAACAGATATTGTGACAATTTCTATAGGCAACCTAATACCTATGACTAGACCCAGGACGGTGTTGTAATGGGTCACCAACCTCTTGGAGGATATGCTTATTTCTCAGTAACAAGTTCACGTTCAGTATGATGCTGTTTCTGGTCCGCATCAGCCGTGGCTGTGCGGGTTGAGTTGAAAGCGGTTCCTGATCTTCTGTCTATCCCAAACTCCTGGTCCTTGTTATTGAAGTTGATGAGTGCCTTTATCATCCACCGGTGACATGGAGGTATAATGTTGTAAGTGGGTGCAGGACATGGCCTTCGGACAGGCCCTCCTACTTGGATTCTGAATGTTTGACCGCACTTTAAGGGCAGGGCATATCTTTCACCGGGTCAGGCATTGAACTCCCTCCGTCCCATAAGTGAATGGGCATGATCGTAGTCCAATCCGAGTGTGCTCTGGGATTTAGACCTGACCTGGCCTTTAAATTTACTCTGTGCTTTAATCACAGATACCTGAGCTCCGATAGGAGCATCTCTAAGGCAAATTATGGTATTTATGATGTGATACATCACCTCATTTATGAGCACCGCTTTGAGGAATTAAGGTTATGTTGTTCACCATAACTAGCAAATTTCCATTGTTTTTTTAGATCATGGCTATAATGATCCTTGGCCTGAAATATTTCAAGGGGATTTTCAATGGCCTAAATAAAGAATAACTTCCTATGTCAGTGATTTCTCAGATTCCTTTTTACACATGGCCAGAGAAAGAAAGTCCTGGGCCTAGCTTTAGGCTGAGCGCTGCATCCTTGGGCTTTGGACTCATCGCTCAGACGAGCTCTGGTTAGCCTGTGTGCAAAGGATTCTGGGCACCAATAGTGGCCATCAGCCAGGCCCTACAACCCAACCCTGCACCCTCGTAACTCACTGTCTGCTGCCCAGGGCCATGTGCAGCAGGCACTTGGTAGGGAAACACTCCATCAAGCTCATACAACTTATTGTACCTTTTTGATGGCCAACTTCTAGTTCTGTTAGAGCACCTGCGTGGTGTGTGCTTGTGGGTCGTCTGCAAGAGTTGTTTCACTGTGCACTCTTCTATAGTAATGTCCACATTCCTGAATGAGGGTTGTCCTTCTTACATTGGGGTTTTGTGGTTTCCACGATTCAGATATACACAGATGAGGACATGGTGATGGCCCTTTTCCTTTCTTGCATTGCCTCTCGGCTTTCATTCTGGGTTTGGCAGTTGTTTTTCATCACAGTTGAAGGCGCTTTGGGTTGTTGTACCTGCCCATATGCTAATATTTTAAGGAAAGCCAATGAATGTGCCCGGAATTCTCTCTACCTCAGGCACTGCCCCCATGCTTTGGATTAAATCGTGCATCTAAGGTTAGTGCCTGTAGCAAATGATGCAACACGGTCTGTGTGCAACGACATGCGCACCTGATGTGTGCTCTATTTAATATCTTACCTTTTTCCGAAGTAGAATGACCAATCTGTGCTCTTTCGGGTCTTCCTTGGTCAGCATCTTTCAGTGCTGGGTCCATATATTGTGTAACCTCTATGCATACGCAGGGGGCTGATGACGTCCTCGTCAAATGCATGTTTATGGGTCTGTTTGATGTGTTGTGTACATTGAGTACCTTCAGTTTAATGCACCTGTGTAACTTAGCATGACATTTTGTTCTAGATGGCAGGGTGCTTGTGAAGGTATTCTAAATGCTCTCTCCAAAGCCCCTGTTGCAGGCCAGAGACCTGAGCGCTCCCAGGCCCGGCTGAGCGCGCGCAGCGCTCACAGGCTCGTAGCTGTCTCCTCCTCAGCCCGGAGCAATTAGGAGTCATGAACAATGGATTAGCAATTAATGAGCTTTTCCGATTCATTGACTCCGGCGGTTGTAATTGGCCCGCGCCGGCGCTAAGGACAGACTCAGGGAGCGTTTAAAGAAAGACGTCCTCGCGCGCAGCTTCACTGCTCCCAGGCCCTGGATAAGCAGAAAAGGAATGACAGCGCGAGAAGGAGGGAACTTAATGAGTGCGCGCCCGAGGACCGGCCGCGGAGGAGGAGGGGGGGGGGGGCAGATTTGTTCAGCACCATTGGGTAAGGTTGTGTGTGCGGCACAATGCACAGGCGTGCTGAGCACACCACATGCCATTTCCGTCTGCAGTATACATGGTAATTATGCCCCTGTGTTCTGTACTTTGGAAACGTGTGCCCATTGGACGGGTGTCGCGTGGCCAGGGATACTTTCATTCGCTTTGCAGAATAAGCAAACTCGAATCTCCCAAAAACTGGGAAACAATGATTTTGCAAAAGATGTACTCACACACCCGTTAACAAAGTAAATATGCTTGCACGCTGCATGTTCACAAGAGGCACCCACCAACCTGCTGTCAAACACCCAATGGGGATGGAGATACTAGCGCAAAGACCAACAAACGTAGGGGCATATTATCAAGGGGGTTTATCTCTGCTTTTTTGGCTTTAAAAGCCAAGAAAGCGGAGATAAAATTATCTCCCTATTACCTAGCTGTCGCTAACACCAGTTAGTGACAGCTAGTAGGAGATAGCGACCATCTTGGGCCCCACTTTGCATGTCAGTGATATTTATCACTAATGACATGCAAAGTGGGCGTGCCAAGATGTTAGCGACCGCTAACATCGCTATCTCCTATTACCAACTTTTGGAGATATTCGCGCTAAGCGCGAATATCTCCAAAAGCTAACACCTGCCCTGAGCAGTTCTTAGCCATGTTATCCAATGGGAGGTGGATAACATGGCTAAGAGCATTAGCTCGATAATGCATGAATATCGCTGACTTTTCAGCGATATTCATGCATTGCGGCCGTTTTTTATCGCATTTGCGATAAACCTTGGTAATACCAAGGTTTATCTGCGATAATTTCCGGCGATGCTTAGCGTTAAAAAATTTGTTGCTAAGCATCGTTAGCGATAAATTTCTCTAATCGTTGGTAATATGCCCCGTAGAGACACCAATGTGCACTTTATTGCAAAAAAGGTTCATCCACCTCAGCTCCTTCCTGGAGTGTGGAGGTGATCAGTCATGTGGGGCCCAAGAAAAAAAAAAAGGGGGGGGGCACATTTTCACCATACAAATTTCCATAAGTATGTTGTACAGTGCTACAGCCAAAATGCTTGAATGGAATTACACCAAATTTGGCAGAAAGCTAGATCTTGAGACAGAAAGTGGGTTTTTTTGTGATTTAGTGTAAATCTGTTCAGTAGTTTTTGTGAAGTCAAGGTTCAAACATTATAAATATTTCAGACCGCTGGTACGTTTGTGGCACTTCCACACATCCACCCATGGATTTTGGCGATTTCCCCGATTTACCATTACTGGTTGACCTGGAAATGGGTCAAAATGCTACAACTCCCCAGTTGAGGCGTAAGGAAGAGAAATATCTGTATTTCTTCTCTTTTTCCCCCTCTTTCTATATGTGCTGCATTGTACAGCACACATCAAAAGAGGAAAATGCCTCAAATTATTATTTTGGTGCAGAAAGGTGTTCCTTCTGGTGCAGGGCAGGGTGATATATTTCTGTATATTAGTATAACTGCTGTAGGTAGGTTAGTGAATATGCATAAGCTATGGTGTATAATCACTGCATAGCTGACAGCCCTCTAACAATTAAATCTGTGCGTATTTACATGCACATCTTTGTGAATGCTCCGCTTTCTACATGTCCCGAAATGCAAATGAACACAAATGTAAAGTGTGTTTCTGTTTGTACAGAAAGTTTCCAAAATTGATGAAGCAGGAGTACAGTGTGACGGTGCTAGCTCTCTTCCTTCTAAGCCAGGTACCCCACATGGCTAAACTAGTTCTCTGTGGGAAACATGTAGGAGTCTCTCATATTTTAATATTCCAAAGTCATTTAAAAGAACCACGTTCGTGAGCATGTATTCTTCTTTCTCGTTATTTATTCCCTTTTATGGCATTTCTTCATATGAATAATCACAGTAGAGTTCCATACAACAGCTGACGTGTTTTGCTGTCTTTTACTTTCTCTAAGCTTAAACTAATCTGCAGTTTCTTTTTTATGGTGTCGCCACATTACAAGTGGACCTTTAATCTCAAGTTATGTCATTTTGGCCATTATGTTTAGTGGGTCTTGATTTGATGGTTACATTTTAGGCAGAAGTCCAAATTAGGAGCTGCACATGCCCACAATACAGCAACAGAAATCAAGTAGAAATGCTGAGCATTTAGATGTCCTGCCTCTTTTAAAGAAGAATACATATTTAGAAAGAAGTGTGTTTTTATTACATTATGTGTTTTATCTTTACCCTGCATGTATATCATTTATGTATTTAATCGGTGTGCACTTGTGTCTTTTTTTGTTCTGTATTTTAAGGGGCCAATTCACTCACGCATTTAGGATTACAGGAAGTAGCCCTACAGCAGGAGTACTCTTTTGCGTGCTTCTAATGCCTTTGTGAGTCGGCCCTGAAATGTCCCACCACTGGCTGTAGTGGGCAGCCGACATTTTCTTGGTGGACCGCCATAGTGGGGGACGGTTTTGGGCAGGGGGGGGTGGTTTTCATTACCAGGGGCTGGCAATATCGCCCCCCCCACCCTGTAACAAAATCATCCAAAACCAGCCCTAGCAAACAGCTCAGCCGCACCCTCTCTCCCCACTAGGGGGGGGGGGGCATCGAGCAGTTTGCCAGGGCTGGTTTCAGTTCCCAGCCCAGCCCTGTGTCCCAAAAAAGTGCAAAGATGGCATTGTGATTTCTAAATGTGTTAACTGTCTATGAATATTTCCTGAATAATCCAATTGTAGTCACATTTAGGATGTTTGGGGTTAAATCACAAAGGTATGTAAGAATATGTACAAGAGTGCTATAGGGGTACTACTTTAAGTATGTCAAAATACCTTTACAAATAGGCACCATCATGTTCTGTACAGAGATTATAGAGCTAACTGTGTCCCTTTAGGGCCGTTCAGAGCACTGTCTTATACTTAGGCATTGTGTTGGTGATTCCTCTTGGAGGTAGATGCTGTCCGGAGTGCAATTAGTAACAGGTCTGGCACGGATGAGGAACTTATTCAGGCAGAACCTAGAAAATCCGCCTTCTTCTCTACACCTCCGAAGACAAGAGCATCATCTGTGGCATCCCTCAAAGATCACCCCTGAGCCCCACCCTGTTCAACACCTACATGACCCCCCTGGCTGACATTATCAAAACCCATGGACTAAACATCATATCCTATGCCGAAGACACCCAGCTCATCCTCTCGCTATCAGAAGAGCCATCCATGACGAGGGACAACTTACACAGGTGTATGACAAGCATCACGATTGGATGAAAGACAACTGCCTGAAACTGAACAATGAAAACATGTAAGTACTGATCTTCGGGATCAAAACTTCCCAGTGGAACAACTCCCGGTGGCCTTCGAAACTAGAACCCTCACCCACGCCAACCAACCATGCTCTCAACCTCAGCATCATACTGGACAGCAAACTCACCATGAAAAGCCAGATCAACGTTGTCTCCTCCGCCTTATTTCTCACTCTTCGCATGCCCTGCAAGATCTTCAAATGGCTTCTGGCCAACAGCAGACGAACTTTCACCAGAGCCCTGGTCGCCAGCCGGCTGTACCACGGCAACGCACTCTATGCAGTAATCACCTTGTAACTCCTAAAGAGACTACCGACTGTACAGAATTCTGTGGCCAGACTCATTCTTGACCTCCCCGAGCAGACCCACATCACCTCTTATCCCAGGAAGCTCCAGTGGCTCCCCATTCAGAAGAGATGCCACTTTAAGACACTGATCCACACATTCAAAACCTTGGAAAACCAAGGCCCAGCATATCAGCCTCTGCCTGAACTTCCACCAACCTTCCAAACTCCTGTGCTCCGCCTCCCTTCACCTCGCTGACACCCCTCGCATACATCAAAGCCACACTGGAGGTTGCTCCTTCTCCTACCTCATGGTCAAGTCCTGGAACAACCTCCTTCTTCATATTCGGACCGCACCCTCGCTGCTGGAATTCAAGAAAGGACTAAAGACCTGGCTGTGTGACTGAGCCTCTGCAGCAAGATCCTCAGTGCCTTGATACTGTCATGGGTGATTAGTCATGATTTACAAATCGTATTTGATTGATTCATTCAGGAGAGGAGACACATCATCATGAACCTGATAACCCTGGTGTAAATATTTTTCTAGTCGCAGGCAAAATTACTGTAGCACAATACACATGCCTACCTAGCATCCCCTAGGGAATCTCGTTACGAATATTTTATGCCAGTAAGACAGCTTTGTTAACTAATGCCCAACTGCAGTGATCTGTGTATAACCTAAAGTTCACATGTTCAAATCTGGGTGTCTCCACTCAGCCTTTCATTTTTCTGACAATAAAATGAGTTCCATTGGGTAATAATTAACACTTGTTATCAGCCTCTAGTGACTAGACAAATATTGTGCTATATTAGTGTAGTAAGTATTATTTGAATTAGTTATATTTTATTTACAAATTTTACTTTGATGGAATCAGCCAATATTTAGATGTACGTATTCATAATTGAACCCGACATTCGAAAGTCATACGATTGCATGCTCGGAATTTATGAAAATTAATTAATTGAATTATATTATTAAACAAGTAGTAAGTGTGTCCTTTCTCACAAATCTCTTCAATTATTGGTAAGTTGCTTGTTTATTCCAGTAAAAGCCACATCTCAGTCAGTCGAGGACTGCTGTAAGTAAACAACCCAAGGATTTTGACTTTTGTATTATGCTACAGAGCAATTTCACACCTTGCTAGGCCCTTCGCAGCTAAAACATAATGATGAAAAGAGGTTTTCACCCAGGGTCCTCAAAGCAATCATCAAAAAGCCCTATTTTTTTTTTAATCCTCATATTTGCAATTTTTTATATGTATGGAGTTTTAGGTTTCTGCCTCTGATTGACTTTGTCGGAGCGGCCCCTTGATCTTTCGTGTCTGGGAAGTTTCCCAATTTTTCGAATTTCTCAGAGGAGTATCCTTAAACCATTACATAGTAACAGATCTGGTTTGGGATAGGGGTAGGAGCTAGCCACCTTGGCTACTCGACAAGTATTTTACTCGTCCACCAGATGTTGTTTCGCATTAATCATTGGACCGTGTGTACCATCCCTATATTGGAGTCTAGATGGTTTTCCCAGATTTCCCAAAATGTTAATCTTTTAGAGGTAATTCCCTTTCTGTCTAGTTTATTAACCCTTAAGACAGAGTTCATCCATGCTCCATGTGTTGGAGGGGGATGCACTAACCCAGTTGATACAGATCTCCCTCCTTGCCAGTACAATTAGCACAAAAAGAAGGTTTTCTTGACATTTAGTTAATCTCCCTCCATCTTTTGTGTCTTCAATCCCAAAAAGAGTTAGGGTTGTACTTACAGTTAGTTGTTTATGCATGATCATGCTCACGGTCTTACCAACTTCTTCCCAGTAATCTTCCAGAGATGGGCAGTTTTTAAACATGTGGACATCATCTGCCTTTTCTTCCCCACATTTGGACATTTTTTTACGCTAGCATTTTAAAATTTGGACAGCTTTTTCGGAGTCCAGTATGCGCGGTGTATTGTATATAAGTGGTTTCTTTTCAAAGCCGCTGACTTTAGAGTTGACCAACATTTTCCTACAGATTTTTCCCATATGTTATCCAGGTTGGCTATTTGTAGATCTCTCCCCCAGATTTCGTCCTCAATCTGTGTATCTCCATTTGCTGCATCTATAAGGGCTCAGTACCACTTTGCGACCTCTTTGATGATTGGTGAGTTTTTTACCATTTCTCTTTCCAGATTTTCATTGTCTTGTTTATTTGTAGGAATGGTTCTAGCCCAACTTGACATTTGATAATATTTAAATTTTGAAATTGAGTCATTGGTAATACTTTGGAGTTCTTCCCAAGTAACCAGAGAGGATCCTTTTAATAGCTGACCCCAATAGTTAATATTGGCTAGTTTCAGAGGGTTTGCCATTGAGTCTTTTAGACATTCTGGGGTTCCTGGTGATTCCCATATAGGGGCCATTGTACTGTAATATTGGATGTTCAGGGATAATCTAATTTGTGTCCACAGCTTAGCTGCCTCTCTTAGAGTCTTCAATTTTATTTTTTAAAGTATTTTGGATGTCCGAATTCGAATAAAAAATGGTCCACTGACTCTGTCAATACTTGCAAATATATCGGATAATAATGATGAGTTTTAAACAATGTTCGCATGTTTTTAAACTGAAACGCCTTGTAGTATTCCGTCAGGTCTGGGCTTGATAGTCCTCCATCTTGTTTTCCTCTTCTGAGTTTTTTCCAGGATATCCTCGTTCCTTTCGAGGCCCATATAAAGCTGGTAATTTCCCCCTGTGGTTTTTTTTAGGAGAGCTTTTCCAAATTCCAAGGGAATAGTATTGAAAAGATATGTGTACTTGGGCAAAATTGACATCTTGATAATATTTGATCTTCCAATAATACTGAGTGGAAGACTGGACCACACTTTAAATAACTTTCTCACCTCTCCTGCCACTTTGTTTAGATTACGCTGTGGAATCTTCTCTAGTTCGTGATTTACTAAGATTCCTAGATATTTTATTTCCTTCTTGATGTTTGAATTCTTGAAGTGTGTATTCCAGGTCATTATTTCGGTTTTAGAGTGATTTACTAGGTAGCCTGAGATCTTCCCAAACGTACTTATGATCTCTTCTATGGTCGACTTAGAACTGACATAATCATTCGTAAAGATCATCAAGTCATCTGCATACAATGCGATCTTTTTTTCCCATGCATGGTACATAAACGGGGTTATTTCTTTAGTATTCCTTAGTTTATTTGCCAGCGGCTCAATATATAAGTTGAAAAGCAGAGGCGAGAGAGGGCATCCCTGCCTGGTTCCTCTTTCTATGATCACATCCTCTGTAAGACTGCCATTAGCTAGGATTTTCGACCTTGGTGTTTTGTAGATTTCCTTCACGACATGCATGAATGGTTGGCCTATGTTGTTTTTAGCCATAACTTTTTCAAGAAAGAGCCAGTTAACTCTATCGAAAGCCTTAGCGGCATCGACGGTAAGTATTGTGAGCGGGATTTTCTCTTGCGTGGCAATGTCGATGGTGCTCAGGAGTTCGTGAGTAAGTTCATGCAGTTGTCTTCCTTTAATAAATCCTTTTTGGTCCGTATTTATAAGTTGGGGCATTACTCTTCCTAACCGGGCTGCCATAATTTTTGTGAAAATTTTATAATCTGCATTAAGCAGCGATATGACTCACATCTATTAGGGTCCTTGCCTGGTTTTAGGATGATGGTTATTACGGCGTCATTCCAGGAGTCGGGGATTTTATTTTGTTGTTTAAGGGTCAGGTCTGCCAGCTCTGTGATATATGGTGACAGAGTGTCACTTAGTATCATATAAAGTTCATTTGGTAGAGCGTCCGGGCCTGCTGCCTTACCTTTTTTTAAGTTTTTGATTGCCTCCTCTACCTCACTTATTTTAATCTCTTTATTTAGATCTTCCTTTTCCTCTTCTGTTAGGGCTAAAGATGGGATAGCTTCTAGGTATTCGTCAATCTGACCTTCTAGAGGATTAGTATCTTCCGTGTATAGTTCTGTGAAAAATTTCTTGAACTCTTGTCTGATTTTATTCTCGTCTGTACTTTGGTTCGCCTGGCCTTCTTGATGTATACTCCTTACTTTATTCCTGGTTTGATCTGTTTTTAGTTTCCACGCAAGCCACTTTCCGCAACCTTCACCGTATTCATGATTTATTAATTTGCTTGATTCCCACTTTGTACGTACTCTGTCTTCTAGTATATCTTCAAGTTTTTCTTTCTGGCTTTGTCTCTTTCTTTCCAGTTCCTTTTTCCTGCTTATGTCTTGTTCTACTTTTAATTCGGTGTCTAAGGAGTAGATGCTATTTTCCAGGTCTTTTATCTCTAGCTTCATTTTTTTATTTTTATATGCTCCCAGACTTAGTAATTTTACTGTCTACTTCTTCCGAATCTAGGGTAGCTTTAAGTGACTTTTTAATTATTATCACTATCCCTTTAATATTACATTGTTGTGTGGTGCATATGTATATGTCTACCCATCTTAGATTCTTTATTATTTGGGCCCACTCTTCTTTCAGTAAATGTGTCTCCTGTAGTATATTTATTTCACATTCTGATATTCTAAGGTACTCAAGAATTCTGTTCCTCCTGCTTTTTGTCCTCATACCATTTACATTCCAGGAGAGAATTTTAACGTTTTTACTCGTGCTCCCCAACTACTCTGTTTCTCCCTGACACGTCCCAATCACGTATACTGTTTATTTTATTGTGTAAGGTAGGCAGCTCCTTTTCTTTTCTCCATCTTTTTTGACTTTTGAGGATTTTTTTCACAGTTTTTTCCCTATTTTGCTCCCCACCCTTGTTCTGTTTTGTGCATTTTTTGTGTTTTCTTTTTAGTGATTTGTTTTTACCCTCCCTGGGGAAGCCTCCTTCTTCTTTTCTTAGGGTTATCTTCTTAACCCTTTGCAACCCCTTTACCCCTGACTCTTGACATATATATCTTTAAAAGTTATGACTACCACACCGTACACCATTAATCTGCTTTTTTTTGCGCTGCAGCTAAAACTCTAATATATGGTAGAAAGGATTTCTTCTTTATCTTATCGGCTGTTCCGACATGATTTTTTCTCGCATTGATTCTATAAGAGATTTTACTTCTTCTGGGTCCCTTATGTTTCTCATTTTGTTTCGCCACATTATCCTTAACGACGGAGGGAACTTCATCTGAACTGTAAGTAGTAAGTAAGTAAAAGTTTTTATTGCACAATTAATTAAAATCATTGCAATGTGCATGCACTGAAATAGACGTTACACATTAAGAGTAAAAGGGTGCACAAAACAATTAAAACAGAAAAATTGTAAATTAAAAAAAAAAGAAAAAACGTGCAGTAATGTCACCAGGAAAGGATCTCATGCTGGGTCTAAAGCAAGTTTTGGGGAATTAATTTCTAAAATAAACTTAACAAAACGAGCCGCCAACTGCGGAGAGTCTCCTCTCATGCAGGCACCTAGTGCTTCCTGGCAGGTCCTGATGTTGAGAAGAAGCCAAAGGGGACGCAACCAGAAGTTTCTTTGGGCTCGAAGTTTTTGGCAAATGCACAGTATGTGGATAAGGTTTTCCTCTTCCTGTTTGCAAAAGCGGCATTGAGATGATGCCCCTTTCCTGTACCCCAGGCCAAACTTGTATGCCATCAGCGGGATTAAACCAAAACGAAATCGCATCAGTTGAAGTTTTATATGCACTTTCGTAGAAGCTGCCAGATACGACGGGAGAGTTTTCGGGGTGTATAATTTAGAGACCCAGGGGCCATGAAAGAGCGGGGCGACCCGTTGCTCGTCGAGGGCGCTTGAAAGACTTTTTGCTTGTTTGGTTAGAAGTTTTGTTTTCGCTGCAATGTTGCGCCGAGTTGTTGTAATTCTGGCATTAGGTTCCCTAACTCCCATTGTCTGTTTTGAGAGGCTTTCGACATGTCAGATCTAATTTTGAAGCTCCAGTTATCTTTGTTAAAGTTACCCTTTTTCAGCGCCTCTCCCAGGATTTTTTCTTTTAAAACATAGGTTTTGAAGTTAATAAGTATTTTTCTTGGTGTTTTTCTCTCTTTGTTCTTACTGAATGGATCTCTGTGTGCTCTTTGTATGTCTTCTTCGAGCAACGCTCTATCCGTCCATGGGAAATGCTCTGATAGTAATTCCACCACATATTTTTTAATGTCTGAACCTTCTTGATCTTCTGGCACATTTAATATCCTTATGTTGTTTTTTCTAGCTTGGTTCTCAAGCGATTCCATCTTCTCATGCATCGATTTGCTCTCCTGTTTCAGGGAGTTTATCTCCTTCTGGTTTTTTTCCACCTTCTTATTCAGGGTGCCAACTTCGCTCTCTATAGCCGTCACTCTATCTCCCAATGCGTTGAGTTTGTTATCTAGTTTCTCGCATGCTTCTTGAAGTTTATCTTGTTTGGCTTCTGATATGGTAAATTTCTCTCGCATCTCCATCCATATTTTCTCAAGGAATTGATCTGTGTGGCTTTTCGAAATACCATCTCCCATTTTTTGTAGCTCAGGCTCAGGCATCCCATTCTCATCATCTGTTGTTTCCTCTCTTATCTCTGCGGATCCAATGTCTTTGGCGCCCCCGGTTGCCATGGTGCTCTCTAGGGAGGCGGTATTAGCTTCTTCTTCCTCTTCTTCTTCCTTGTCTGCTTCTCTGGTTATCGAAAAAGCCAAATTATTTTGTGCTGCCTTGTTCTTACTGCTAGCTGAAGGTATTTTTTCGTAGTCTAAGTTTGCTTGTGATTTTTGTTGTGGGTCAGATAATACTGAGGGAGGTGCGTTTTTTTGCTAAGTTAGAAGAGGGTGTTCTGGTGTTGATTGTATCGGTAGCTGTCCCTGCTCCTCAGTGTGCGGAATCTGTTTTAGCTGAACTTTAAAGTAAGTTCTCAGGGATGGTGTTATCTTAATTTTTCTTTTCTGAGATGTGTCAGCTTTGCCTCTGGTTGGAGCTTTTTCACTTTCAAAATTAGTTTTTATGCTCTCTTTGGGTGGCTTCTTGACTCTTTTTTTGATCTCACTGGGAGAAATCCCTTTAGGGTATTGTTCCTGTTTGAGAAAGTTCCTGTTTCGCAGGCTGTAATTTGATGTAACCTGCTTGTCTTGTTTGCCCGGTGCACCCACCAGTTTATTTCCTGTGTTAATTTCCAAGCCTACTGTCCGCTCAGTTTGTTTAGGAACTTCCTTACATTCACTGCACCCACCTTCTCCTCCCTCCTCTGTAACTTTCAGTCTAGCGCTCATATGCCTCAGTGTCCTGCCCTTCCCTGATTTTGCAGCGCTTCTCTCCTTTGTTACATCTTGAGGATCAAGTGTAGACACCCTCCCGAGAAAATCAGCCCACTTGCCTCTTTTATCATTGTGGTCCGGTTCGCTATCACTGTCACTGGTACAATCTTCGCTCCGGCCGCCCCCCCACAGCTCCGCCGCTGATCCTGCGCGGCCTGGCGAGGCTCTGCCGCTCTCACTCCGGAAACGAAACCCGGGACTCGCGTCGTCTGGCAAGGCTCTGCCGCTCGCGCCCCGGAACAGAAACCACACTCTCCCGGAAGCCTTCCCAGCGATTGCTTTCGCTTTTGCGGCCGCGGCCCAGATCCCAGTGTCGCACCCGGGCTCGCCGGTTTCACCGGATCCAACACTCCATGCACGACCGGAGGCTCGGAAAGTAAGATCCGTCTCTTCCGGAAAATCGCACTCTGTCGGGAGGTAGGCTACCATTCCTCAATTAACTCAGCAATACTTCCTTCAAACGGTCAGGTCCAGTCGAGGAGTACCTTATTTTGTGTACCTTATTCTGTGTACATGGTATCACTGCATTTTCTCGTCTGTGTTTTGGTGCTCTCGGCATTGGTTTTTCACTTCCTCATGTCAGAGGAGTCTGGAGTTCAGGAGCTCATCGACCGAGCGTCCTACCCGGCCGCCATCTTCCCCCCCTGTGATCGCATGAATTTTTTATTCCATCAAAAAGCCCTATTGAAGGATTATCTGAGATCAGACATATGCTTGCCAATGAACTGTTTACTTTCTGGTGCTCTAAGGAGGTGGAAAAAGTGCACATCCACAGGGCTAGAACCAAATTAAAGGGCCCTATTATGAATTTGGTGGTCCCTTGGACCGCCCAGTCGGCGTGGGTGGTCTGAGCGTTGAGACCTCTGTGGTCTGACGGCCGCATTACGAGTTGGGTAGATTACCTTTGCGAAGATCGCAGATGGACCACCAAGATTGCCAGCAGACCGCTGGGTTCGCGATCAGGGAACAAGGTGGTACAGGGGAGGTGCACCACCATTCGTATTATGAATTTTCTGTTTCACGAACACACCACTGTGATTTAACCGCCTGCTTCAAGGTGGCGGTGATAAAGGAATTGGGGTGCGTACTCACCCCTTTTTCTCCAGGCAGATTCCGACGTGGATCCCTTTCTCCAGCTCCCCCCTTGACAGCAGGATCTTTCTTCATGCGAAGATTAAGCACCTGTTTGTAGTGATCTACAGGTAAGTCCTTTTTGTACCAAATACCGATTGCCAGGAATGCCTACATAAGAGCTGAACCCCAGTAATGGGTATATGGTATTTTTCAACATATATTATGCACATGAGTGCATCCAACAGCAATCGAAATGCACACATGGACATCGATATATTTGGGAAAAGTACTCACCACCTCTGCAAGATCCCTGCCTCCACACCGCAAGCCCCGTGGTCAACTCGTAATACAGTGGTCTTTGGACCACCAGTCTCATGGGCTGCTGGTATGTCTACATGGGGAATCGCTGGCCTGGCTGGCCGCAGAACTGTGTTGAAGCCCGGAGTAGGGCCACGACACAACAGGCTAAGTGCTGGCGTAGGAGCGGCCCCCCTCCGATGACAGAGAGAAGTGCCCTACGACCCGCGCCTAGAGCGGAACAAGAAGAATCCAGATGTGAGCTGGATGGTGGGCGGTGCTGGAGTGTGAGGTGGCTCCGGGTAACAGACTTGGCCGGTGGTGAGAAGCAGGAAGCGCTATCAACCCCAACACTGAGTTGGCGTGGAAGGCCTTGTGGGGCTGTGCACCGAGGGAATAGGATTTAAAGGAGAAGAGAGCAGCTGCACCCAACCTGAGCGGTAACTGGCTGCGAGTCAGGGGTCCTCCCTGAGAAGAGTCAAGGGATTCTCAGGCATGCAAGCAGACTAGCCTGATCCCTACCCTGTGCATATAACACCAGAGTCTGGGCTTATAGCCCCCACAAGGCAAACAGAGTGGATACTTGCATACTCAAGCAGTGAGGGGGGAAGGTCAGACTCGGACTGATCAGGTGAAGCCCCCTGGGGCTCAGATGTAAATTCCCCCCACGCAAATGGTTGCACTTTAACTGATACTCTCAGCAAACGCGCTCGACGAGTAGACATGGGCAGTCATGGGTAAATACAGAATAAAGTCAACGGGGCACCCCAAGAACGTGAGATCACCCCTTCAGGTCCCTAGCAATTGAACCCGCTACCACTGCCACTGGAAGACCCAGTGCAGCAGTAACTGGCCACAATACTAGAGACCATAGCGGACACTAAACCAACGCTACACCAAGAAATAGGTACAGTCTCGGTGGGGCTTGGACTCCTGAGAGCGGAACATTACAGATTATCCGAGTGAGTGAAAACTGTGGGAAATACCATAGCAGACCTAACACCAACTCAGGCGGAAAAGAGACAGCAACTAACAGACATGGCCAGCAGGGTGGAAACCTTCAAGGGCAGAGCGGAGGATGCGGAGGGGCGCAACACATGAAATAACATTCGATTGGTCGGATTGCCTGAGAAAATGGAAGGTGAAGACAAGCTAAGCTACCTAGAACTATGGCTCTGTACAGTGGTTGCGCCAGAGGGCCTGTCACACATCTACACACTGGAGAGGGCCCATCGCGTACCTGCTCAATCGCCGGCCCCTGGACGCCCTCTACGACCTGTAGTTGCTAAGCTGTTACACTTCAAAGATAGAGACCTGCTATTACAAAAAGCAAGCACAGATGGCCCATACATAGTCAACAATTTTAAGGTCTCCATTTTCCCCAACTACACTTTGGTGGTCCAGAGGACCTCCTATCACAAAATGAAAAAAGCCTTACGCAGTGGGGGGCTGCAATATTCCCTGATGTTCCCTGCACAACTCCGTATCATACTGGACAGGCAAGCCCACTACTGTGAGGATCATCAAAAGGCATGGGAATGGCTTAAGGAACACAAGACTGGAAGGCCGGCACCGAGATGGGGCCTGCCTTCCTTTATCAATGGCTCCACTCCCCCCATGGAGTGGTATTACACCAGACCATGGTCCACGTTGGAACTTGTTGACTTGTTTGAGGTTCGGGCGGTTGGCCGTTGCTGAACTGCCCTGGGAAATTGGGAGTTGCTTGTTGGGGAATGCAGTTCTCAGTTTATAGTTGATTTCTCTGCAGGATGGGGAATGGTTTCAGCGATTGGGGGTGGACTGGGTGGAAGGGAGGAGGGGTGTGGAGGGATGAGCCCAACTATCAAAAATGACAAATATGCCACACACTATTACGTTCAAAACATGGAACAATTAGGGGTATAGGCACGATGAGCAAGAGGCACAGTATCCACAGCTATTTAAAGCAGAGCGGCGCACAGTTTGCCCTACTTCAAGAAACTCACCTTCTGCAAGGTGATATAATGAATTTGAGGAGGAGGTGGCGAGGTCAGATAGATGCGACTGGTTACTCGACATACGCCCGGGGAACCCTGATTTGGGTGAGACCAGGGATTCCCTCTGAGACCGTAGCCACCCAGATTAACAAAGAAAGGAGGTATGTCCTGCTTTCAAGAAAGTTGTTTGGCAATGACATTACAATCTGCAGTATATATGCTCCGAACCATGATCCGCTGGCTTTTTTACGGAAACTCGTCCTAACTAGCTGGGCTTGCACAAGGGACCTTGATCCTGGGGGGGGATTTTAATTGTGTTGCAGACATAACATTAGACAGGTCACACCTCCCGTTGCCAGGGGCCCTACACAGCACACGGCAATAGGCTATCAGGAATGGCGGGAACGTTGGGGATTGGTAGACGCTTGGAGGACACAACATGTACTAGAGAGAGAATATTCCTTTTTCTCCCCGCTCCACCAATTGCACAGAAGGCTGGACGCCTTGTCTTGTACTCCAGACTTCAATGAGTCCATTACACATACTGAATACTTGGGATGTACCTTTTCAGATCACAGTCCTTTATTGATGACCTACTGTCCACTAGAGCCGAGACCCCGATATCCCTATGGAAATTTAACCCCAGGCTGCTAGACAACCCCCCCTTTAGGGAGTCCCTGGTCACCTGTGTCGAGACCTTCTTCACGGCCAACACACACTCCACCTCCTCAAGACTGGTAGAGTGGGAGGCCTTTAGAGAGCTAGTCTGTGGACATTGTTTATGCCAATCGGTGGGAGTCAGAAGGGCTCTTCACAGGGAGTTAGAAATACTCGAGGACAAACTGCGCGAACTAGAGAATGCACAGTACACGGGCGCGTCAGGGCTGGCAAATTATAAAGATACTAAAGCCCAAAATACAGACGCACTGGAAAGCAGGCCCAGACTGGCCATTGCGGGCACCGGGCAATCCCCCGGTGCACCGCAAGGGTGGGGGCCGGTTTTGAGCCCCTGGGCCGTTTTTGCAGCATAGCTGCAAAATCGGCCATGTAACAAAATTGGCCGAAAACCGGCCCGGCAAAGAGCCCCGGCAAAGAGCTCGGCGGCACCCCCAAACCTCCCAGGGGAGGGTGGTGGGGGGGCGGCCGAGCACTTTGCCAGGGCCAGTTTTGGTTTCCAGTCCGGCCCTGCTGGAAAGCTCACGAAGATATGAATACAAAAATTACCTCAATAGGGTCCATCCAGGAGGATGCTAGCCTGGCTGATTAATCCGGATATAGGGGGCGCCCAAATCACAAGTGTTAATACAGAAGTGAACATAACTGAATTTCCGGGGCAGACGAGCAGCGACAAAGAGGAGATGAAGAGGTAACAGCACTTGCAAATACGCCTGCTAATATACAGCCGAATAGAATGATAACCCACCCAAGATGATCGCTTACAAGATATAGGCATCAAAGACCTAGCAGTAATATGGACCTCGCTACTAAACATGAAGCCGTCTCCTGTACCCCTTGAAGCACCTTCACCCAGTCTCATCGGACACTTATATCGCAATACACCCACCTGCACGGTTAAGTTCGAAAGATCAGGGGGGCATATTATCAAGCAGGGTGTTAACATTATCGCCGTTTTAGCGGCAGAAAACTGCCGCTAAAGCGGTGATAAAGGGCTTGATAATATGCCCTTGAGAATTCCAATAGAAGCCCAGGTTCACACCAGAACATGAATTTCTATTGGAATTCACAAGGCCATATTATCATACCCATTATCGCTGCTTTAGCGGCAGTTTTCTGCTGCTAAAACGGCGATAATTTTTGAAGCCCTGCTTGATAATATGCCCCAGAGTTTATTATTGTTTGTTGACTCTTTTATGCCGTTTTAGTGAAACGTTAAACCTGCGGCAGCATAACTTGGCTGAGTGGATGTCGGAAAACTGCATGTGCCAGACAAAGTACACCCCTACAATCACTAGATGCAATAAGTCATATACAGACAAGTACCTGCAGCCCAGTGGTGTATAACAAACCGTAAACACGTTGGCTGCTAGGGGTAAAACACCAAGGGCAAAGTGCATCACAAAATGCAGAATCGAAGTTTGTTTAAAATGAGTAAGTAAAGTACTGCCTGTAATGTACACATCCTGTAATTGTAAACATGTATAGAACAAATGCCAATACAAATATGTTTAAAAAAATGAAAAAATTACCGTCTCTTCCCTACTTCACAACCAGCAAAAATAAATAGCACAAATTGATTTCGATGTTTCTGTTATTTTGCACTAGCACAAAGGTTCTGCCAATCATGGTATTAAGATCTGACAAGCAGCAATCACGTTTACTATCCTTACATAAGGTGGTCTGGTGACCCATTAGACTAATGCATCCACTGGAGGTATCTGTGTTAGACCTCATGGGCACCGGCTCAAATCCAGCAGGCCAACTCAGACTTTCATTCTTCCTAGGTCGATACTGAGTACTACTGAGTTTATTCAGTGCCGAGGTGGCATGTGCTTTTACAAATACACATACCCAATGAGTGACTGAATTAACTTGGTCTGGCTGTCTTACAGTTGGGAATGAACTGATACAGACTACACTTTTGTTGTTGATGCTATTAGTTATTTTATCTTTAAAGCCACCCGCCAGCTAGATAATTCCCCTCCCAGAGCCTTTCCACTATATCTCATCACTAAAAAATGCACAAATACGTGCCCCATCGATGGCTGGCACGAGGCATCGTTTATGAAAGATGTGAACATAAAATGTAGAGTGCGGAGAAATAGGACAATTACATCTTAGCACATTGTGTATCGATTTTTGCCTTTAGTGATGTGGAAAACTACTGCGGCCTCATTTTTTACACGTTTATGTTGTAATTATTATGCAACGGTGTGAAACAAAAAGAATTTACTACCGTGAATCGCTGGTGTTATGCAATTAGGTTTTCCTTTGATGATGGTGTGTAAAAACTGGAGCTCAACTACTTATGGGTTCCAAACTGGTTTTGTTGTGTTCGGTATATGTTATGCACGTCAGAATTGCAAATTACCTTATACTCTTCTACGGGAGTCTGATGCTGGAAGGGACAGTTGTTGGCGCTAAGGACTGAATTGGATTCTGTATAACAAGTTTTAGGCACCCACTCAAGTCATCAGAGATGCTATTGCTCTCGGCTACACGCAGCCATAAGTGTCCAATACATGAGATACCTTGGAGTGTGTGCCCTTTGGTCTGCCTCTTGCTCATGATTGGATGACTCTGTTGTCTTTCTCAGTTGTCTGCACTTGATTCCTCCCTATTCCTGAGTTTTTCCTGTCAAAGGGGCATATATGTATCAAATACCGTCATTGTGATTCTCAAATAGCGCTTTTTAGAGAATCGCTATTTGAGAATCACAAAACGGGATGTAATAAATAATTCGCAAATATTTTGCGATTCCTTGGCTTTCCTTAATTGCGATTCCTTGGCATTCCTTAATTGCGATTAGCAAATTGCGAATCGCAATTAAGGAATACCTTCCCATTCATTCCTATGGGCTAGTAGGCCCAAAGGAATGAATGGGAAAACATTCTCAATTTGCGATTCGCAATTAGAGAATCGCAAAGTGAGAATGCAATTTCAAGGGTGCCAGGGTGTCAAAAGGACACCCTGTTGCACCCCTGAAATATGTATGTGTGCACATGTTGCGCACATACATGCCCTTACATACATGCCCTAAGGGCATGTATGTGTGGCACATGGCACTTTGAAAAAAGCAAAAAAGTGCTTTGTTCAAAGAATTCGCAAAGTACCAGCAACTGTCAGTTGGTGGTAATTTGCGATTTCTTATGCCAAAGTCGCACAATTTAGGTGCTTTCTACATTGCATTTAAGGAATCGCAATTTGCAATTCCTTAAATGAAATTGCAAAATAGAGAATTGCAAATTTAGCGATTCTTTATTTTGCGATACACTTTTGGGATGAAACATCCCAAAAGGCCTTTTCCCATTCGCAAACTGGCCGATTCTGAGAATCGGCCCATTTGCGAACGTGAAAAGGGCTTGATACATATGCCCCAAGAGCATTACTGTCTCACAGTGCTATGAATGAATGAATTGTATCCTTTTGCACCATTCTTGAGAGGACTCTTTTTATGTCTCGCCTGAGCCAGCACATGTGCTGCTCTGCGAGACATTTAGTAAGTGGGCTTTTAAAAGTGCTGCCACGCGCTTTTGCTCGCCTAGCGCTTGCGGTTACGCGCGCGTGCAAGCGCAGCCTCCAGCTTTCAGAACCCAATCAGGCGCCATCTGGCTTTCCTCATGCTGGCTCACTCAACGCTCCTCCACCCCTCCCCGCCACGTTAATTGGAAACATATGTGCTTTTACTTTCGCAGTGGCAGGCGCTCGTGCGTGCACCACTTTCAAAGTCGGGCTTGTCTTGTTTTCTTCAGATTTGGTTCTCTTTTTCTATTTTCACCCTTTTTTCCACTTATTTTAATTTCTCAAGTTTTCGTTCGCAACTTTATGTAGACACTTTGGCGCACACGGAGCACAACACTGATATTCTTCCTTTAAGGACGGATTACCACTCTACTTCCGGGTCGCGTATGTGCTTTGAGATTTAACACCAGCACGTCATGGGAATAGTCGTGGTTTGTTGAAGCACTGTGCCTCACACAGTTGAAGCTCGGTCTAGAATGCAGGGAAGCTGCGACTACATTGGTAAGATACAATGCAATTACGCTTCGTTTTTAAAAAATAGTTGATGGCATTTGTAGAAAGCAGATTGGAGCTCCATATAGCTAACATCAAAGGACGCCAGCGGCTCCCTGAATCCTCTCCCCCCTCGGGTCGGACCCACAGCCTCGCACCACCCTTCCACCCTCCCTCTTCCCCCACGCCCCGTGACCGTGCACTCCCCAGCCATCCGCTCAAACCCCCTCCAGCCTCCCCCGCATCTCTCCCTGCGCTGCATCCTACCCTGCAGTGCCACGGGTATCCCTGTGTTAAACACGCAGCAAACCCACAGCTGGGGCAACATAAACATTATACCCAGTCCCAGTTGAAATACGGCGGCACCCTATTTGCAACCGCTACATTGCAAACCAAACGCGCTTCATCTGCACCTCCCACATCAAGGCTCCATCGTGTTCGACTCTGCAAAGAATGACGGATGGCGGACCCGAGTCTGTATGCACCCCTGTATCTGCCACCTCCGCACTGTTGAGCTACTCCAAGACCCAAACTGTACTCCCTGATCCAACGTTGGCAGGCCCGAGCCTTGCCCCCACTCCTTATATCTTGCCCCTCACTGCCACTGTTTTGCCGAACCACCATGCACTCCTGCGCCCGATTCCAAACCGCATGTGGGCCTTCTGCATGCCCCCTCGCTGCTCCCATCCGAGACCATACCCCCGTGCCATGCATTGCCAAAAGGCACTAACTCTCCCGCCTAGCACACCATCCCTCCTAAGGCCTACGGCTCCCCTAGCCCACCCCAACCCCCACCCCCTCACCTCACACAATGCAGCAGCACCTCTCTTCTCCGTAACATTCCCAGAAGAGAGTAGTGTGGCGTTATGGCCAGAGATGCCAACTAGGGAACTAGGTTAAAGTCGCAGCATTACCTAACATCCTGATATTCTGGGCAAATTACATTATCTACCTTCCCCAAACAATTAACATGAACTTTTTTAGTGTAAACGGTGCAAATGTAAAGTGCTACAATACAACTGGGTTGCCTTTGCGCAGTATAAAACTGGAAAAAAAGCGCTGTCCTTTGGAACGCTTTTTTCCACTTGCGCAAAATAGCGCATTTGCATGTTAAAGTAATATTCACCTCAAGCTCGTTTATTTTGTTGTTCCTTCCAAACAGCATCAGATATGTCATTTGTAAAGTTCTTCGTATAAGCAGTATTTTTGAACTTTGCCTGTCAAAACAAGACCATGGTTCAGTTTACTCACTTTGTCTGCAATGGGGACAATAGGGCACAGTACTGCGTAGAACACTGAGTAGGCCATGGAACAAAGTCAACCTTGTCTTTTTCTCTCCCCATTTCATCACTAGGCCCCCCCGCCCGACCCAGTAAACCCCGTTGAGTCCTCTCGGGCAGCAATCAGTCAGGCTGTAGACAAAATATCTCCTGTAGCAAAAGTCAAATGTCACCACAAATCATCACCTTGGTTCACTGCCAATCTAAAATTTGACAAGCTAGCCCCTAGAAAGGCAAAACGCAAGTGGAGGCACTCAAAAAGTGCAGACAACAGACAGGCTTACAAATCTGTTCACAGACGCTATATTGACCATATAACCATGGCCAAAAAAACATATTTAGGCGACTGAATCAATCACACCTTCAATTCCCACGAAGAAATGTATAAAATACTAAAAGAATTCACCAGTCCGATGTCATGCCAGCCTAAACAGCCTACATCACAAGAGTGGGTGGACACCTTGTCCTCCTTTTTCGTGGACAAAGTTACCAACATCCAGAGTCCCTTCCCCAACAAGGCTGTTGAACAACAACACCAGGGGCCGGCCAATATTCACCTCAGTAACTCCAGCCCCCTTAATGAATTAACCCAAGAGGATGTTAGAACAGCCCTCTGTAAGGTCAAATCCGGCTCCCCTGCTGCCTCAGTCTCCCCTCACATTCTGTCCTAAATTGGGCCTGCCCTCCTTCCAGCCCTCACTAAGCTTCTCAACCTATCCTTATCACATGCAACTGTTCCTACAAGGTGGAAGGCGGCCATGGTCAAACCCATATTGAAGAAGCCCTCCTTGGATCCTAAGCAGCCTATCAACTATCGGCCCATTTCCCTCCTCCCTTTCTTTGGGAAGGACCTAGAGTCTCTAATTAATAAACAACTCACCACCCATCTAGAGAACAACAATCTACTGGATCCTTCTCAATCCGGTTTCCGGGCTTTGCATAGCACCGAAACAGCTCTGCTGGAAATAGTAGTTAATATAAGACTCTCCCTCAACGCCAGACAATCAGCCATTCTGGTCCTTCTCGATCTGTTGGTTGCCTTCAACACCATCTCCCACAGTAGTCTTGTTAATCGTCTGTGGTAGATGGATGTCAGAGGCACCGCACTGGACTGCCTCAGGAGCTACCTGACTAACCGAACTTCAAGAGTTCACATGGGTACTTTCATCTCCAGCAGCCAACCCATTGACAAGGGTGTCTCCCAGGGCTCTATCTTGAGCTCCACACTCTTTAATCTGTACGTGGCACCCAGGCCAGCGTTATTAAATCCCACCGCTTTGACAGAGTATCGTGTGCTGACGATAATCAGCTGCTAATCACGCTAGGACCAGACCCAACCGACACCAAACTTCGATTGAGGCAGTGTATGTCTGAAATACACACTTGGATGCAAAATAATCATCTGCAACTTAACGCCAGTAAAACCGAAATCATCCTCTTCGGCATATCACAAACCCTATGGTCAAGTGAATGGTGGCCTACCAATCTCGGCACATGTCCTTCACCTAACTATGCAGTTCGCAACCTAGGAGTGCTGATCGACAATCATCTTTCTATGTCCGATCATGTCAATCACATGGCCAGCATTTGTTACAGACCTATGCACAGCCCCCGTAAGATCTTTAAATGGGTTCCACTGTCATCCCGAATGCCGCTGGTGCAAGGATTAATCGTCAGCCGGCTAGACTACTGTAATGCCATTTTCGCTTCTTTCAATGAAGAGCATCTATCAAAACTCCAGGTCCTTCAAAACACAGCAGCCAGACTGGTATTAAATTTACCAGCTCAATCCCCCTCGACACCCAGTCTGAGAGCTCTTTTCTGGCTCCCTATCCAAAAGCGTATAACATTCAAGATCAACTGCCTGGTCCATAAAACCCTCTATAGACTCGGCCCTCACTATTTTGTCAATAAATTGATCAGGTACAAGTCCTCCAGAACCCTTTGATTGTCTAATAAACATCTTTTCATCCCATTTAAGATCCGTACAGCCAGGAATGGCTGAAGATCTTTTTCATATCTTGCCCCCACCCTCTGGAACTCACTTCCCCAACATCTACGTACCGAGACTGATCACAGAAAGTTTCGTAAGGCTCTCAAAATCTGGCTGTTCTGAGTTATTTCTTCTCCTCTGTATGCCCCTCTCTTCTTCTCCTCCAGTGTTCCCTGTGACCGGCTAGCGCTTTGAGACCTTAGGGTGATATGTGCGCTCAGCAAAATCTTATAACATAACATGCATGTTTGCTTTTGTTTGACCAAAGGCGAATTTTGAGCAAGCGAGAATTCACCCCATTGTAAGAGGGTGCAAGGGTGATGCAAAACCTAAGTGTGATTTATCAAGCCACGCAAGTCAATCCTGCGTGGCCCTGCCTGTCTTGATATTTCTAGAGTAACACAAGGCTGCGCAATCGCTTCCTTGCTTTACTCTGCCCCAGACAGGCGTTCCATTGGTGGAGCTTGGATGTTCCCACGCTTCCACCCATGGATTTTGGTGTATTCCCAGATGTACCATTAGCTGTAGACCTGGGAATGGTAAACAGTCAAAATATCGAGTCCAAAATATCGATTGGACATAATTTCGAGTTTTAAATATAGATTGGACAAAATATCGAATGGACAGAATATAGACAGCAAAAATATCGTTTTTAAGGTAAGTAATGTAATATCGAATGTTAAAAATATAGAAAGTTAAAATATCGAAGTATATAATATAGGTTATTAAAATTATTGAATTTTTAATATTATCGATTTTTTATAGTGTTTTTATGTTATTATATGTGTGAAAAGTGTGTATTTATGTTATAATTAATTTTAAAATAATGAATTTTGTGTTTTTTAATTTTTGCGTAATTTAATTCTGTAGCGGGTTGTGGGTTTATAGGGTAATAGGGTGGGAAGTAATTTAATTATAATTAATTAAATATGTACATTTATTTATTGGTATTAATTTTTAATAAATTTTTATTTAATTTATATTTGGTAATTATTTACATTTTAATTGGCAATTAATTTTAATTGATTATTTGCTAATTATGTTAATTTTACTAATTTATTTTCTGTAGCGGGTTGTGGGTTTATAGGGGAATTGGGTGGGAAGTAATTTAATTATAATTAATTAAATATGTAAAATTAATTATTGGTATTTAATTTGAATTAATTGTTAATTAATTTTTAATTGTTAAATAATTATTTGTTAATTTGTAATTAATTTGTATTAATAGGTAACTTATTGTGATAATTATTGTTAATTAGTCATTTTAATAGGTTAATTATTATATTATATTAAATTGGTAATAACATTTAATTAATTTGTTATAGATATTAATAAAAATAAAATAATATATGAAGTATTTACTTTCCCTACTGTTGCACTCTCGGGAGTGGGAATAGTAATTTTAACCCCTACGCTATCCAACGCTTTCCCCACTGTTGCACTCTTTGGAGTCGGAATAGTAATTTCTACCCCTACGCTATCCAACGCTTTCCCTACTGTTGCACTCTTTGGAGTGGGAATATTAATTTTGACCCCTACGCTAATCAACGCTTTCCCTACTGTTGCACCCACTGGAGTGGGAATAGTAATTTTTACCCCTACGCTATCCTACGCTTTCCCTACTGTTGCACCCACTGGAGTGGGAATAGTAATTTTAACCCCTACTCTATCCGACGCTTTCCCTACTGTTGCACTCTTTGGAGTGGGAATAGTAATTTTTACCCCTACGCTATCCAACGCTTTCCCTACGGTTGCACTCACAAGAGTGGGAATAGTAATTTTTACCCCTACGCTATCCAACGCTTTCCCTACTGTTGCACTCACTGGAGTGGGAATAGTAATTTTTACCCCTACGCTATCCAACGCTTTCCCTACTGTTGCACCCACTGGAGTGGGAATAGTCATTTTTACCTCTACGCTATCCAACGCTTTCCCTACTGTTGCACTCATTGGAGTTGGAATAGTAATTTTTTACACCTACGCTATCCAACGCTTTCCCTACTGTTGCTCCCACTGGAGTGGGAATAGTAATGTTTACCCCTATGCTATCCAACGCTTTCCCTACTGTTGCACTCTTTGGAGTGGGAATAGTAATTTTAACCCCTACGCTATCCAACGCTTTCCCTACTGTTGCACTATTTGGAGTGGGAATAGTAATTTTTACCCCTACGCTATCCAACGCTTTCCCTACTGTTGCACTCTTTGGAGTGGGAATAGCAATTTTTTACCCCTACGCTATCCAATGCTTTCCCTACTGTTGCACCCACTGGAGTGGGAATAGTAATTTTTACCCCTACGCTATCCAACGCTTTCCCTACTGTTGCACCCACTGGAGTGGGAATAGTAATTTTAACCCCTACGCTATCCAACGCTTTCCCTACTGTTGCACTCTTTGGAGTGGGAATAGTAATTTTTACCCCTACGCTATCCAACGCTTTCCCTACTGTTACACTCACAAGAGTGGGAATAGTAATTTTTACCCCTACGCTATCCAACGCTTTCCCTACTGTTGCACTCACTGGAGTGGGAATAGTAATTTTTAACCCTACGCTATCCAACGCTTTCCCTACTGTTGCACCCACCGGAGTGTGAATAGTAATTTTTACCTCTACGCTATCCAACGCTTTCCCTACTGTTGCACTCATTGGAGTTGGAATAGTAATTTTTTACACCTACGCTATCCAACGCTTTCCCTACTGTTGCTCCCACTGGAGTGGGAATAGTAATGTTTACCCCTATGCTATCCAACGCTTTCCCTACTGTTGCACTCTTTGGAGTGGGAATAGTAATTTTAACCCCTACGCTATCCAACGCTTTCCCTACTGTTGCACTATTTGGAGTGGGAATAGTAATTTTTACCCCTACGCTATCCAACGCTTTCCCTACTGTTGCACTCTTTGGAGTGGGAATAGCAATTTTTTACCCCTACGCTATCCAATGCTTTCCCTACTGTTGCACCCACTGGCGTGGGAATAGTAATTTTTACCCCTACGCTATCCAACGCTTTCCCTACTGTTGCACCCACTGGAGTGGGAATAGTAATTTTAACCCCTACGCTATCCAACGCTTTCCCTACTGTTGCACTCTTTGGAGTGGGAATAGTAATTTTTACCCCTACGCTATCCAATGCTTTCCCTACTGTTACACTCACAAGAGTGGGAATAGTAATTTTTACCCCTACGCTATCCAACGCTTTCCCTACTGTTGCACTCACTGGAGTGGGAATAGTAATTTTTAACCCTACGCTATCAAACGCTTTCCCTACTGTTGCACCCACCGGAGTGTGAATAGTAATTTTTACCTCTACGCTATCCAACGCTTTCCCTACTGTTGCACTCATTGGAGTTAAAATAGTAATTTTTTACACCTACGCTATCCAACGCTTTCCCTACTGTTGCTCCCAATGGAGTGGGAATAGTAATTTTTACCCCTATGCTATCCAACGCTTTCCCTACTGTTGCACTCTTTGGAGTGGGAATAGTAATTTTAACCCCTACGCTATCCAACGCTCTCCCTACTGTTGCACTCTTTGGAGTGGGAATAGTAATTTTTACCCCTACGCTATCCAATACTTTCCCTACTGTTGCACCCACTAGAGTAGGAATAGTAATTTTTACCCCTACGCTATCCAACGCTTTCCCTACTGTTGCACCCACTGGAGTGGGAATAGTAATTTTAACCCCTACGCTATCCAACGCTTTCCCTACTGTTGTACTGTTTGGAGTGGGAATAGTAATTTTTATCCCTACGCTATCCAACGCTTTCCCTACTGTTGCACTCTCTGGAGTGGGAATAGTAATTTTTACTCTTACGCTATTGTACGGTAATAATATTGGATATTATTTAATTATATTATGTTACTATATATATATATATATGTTTTAACAAATATGATGTAAAAATTTGTTTTTATAACTTTCATTAATTATTTCATTATTATAAGTTAATTTAAGTATTTTTAAGTATATTTTGGTAATTAATTTTTAATATTAATTTAATTTACCATTGTTTTTTAATAAAGTCTATATTTTTATAAACTATATTTTAGTAAACGATATTTTTAACTCGATATTTTTGTACTTACCTGTTTGCAGATGCAAACTCGATATTCTGTCTGTAGATATTTTGTCAACGATATTCTTGATAGTCGATATTATGTCCCTTGATATTATGTCAGTGATCCCTGGGAATGTGTCAAAATGCTACATCTACCCAGGTGAGGTGTAACGAGAAGAAATATTTTTATTTCTCCTTGATATTTCCTCTTTCTTTGCCTCTGAGGATTGTTTTTGTGCAGGAAGGTGTGCCTTCCTGCACTAAAACAATCTTGCCAACGACACAGGCACCCTTGCACCATTTCACAAGGGGGCCTGTGTTGGTGCTAGGCAGCCAAAAACGTGCCAGCGCTAAGAAAGGACAGGAATACGCTGTATAGTGTGAAATACGGCACATTCCTGCCCTTTCACGCAGTGCAGCGCAGCACGGTGGCATGCTGCGTTGTGCTACATGAAAAAAATGATAAATATGGGTCTTTGTCTTTATCATGTTACATCTGCTGTGTGTTCAAAGCCAGGAGTCAAAGGTCAGGCTAAGTGTTTGACAAATTTCTGCTTCTTCATTTAACAAACTAGCAGGAGTAGGAGGAGTATGAAAGAAAAGGATGTAGGCTGCCATTTTTTTTAACACAAGGAAATTTAAATACATGTAAATGTATTGTACAAAATTCCAAAATATACTAGCAGTTAAGAAAGCACAAATGCACTGTTTTGTAGTTCTGAAGTGTGATGGAAGCAAATATTTTTAATAGGTTCAAAACAAATCAAGACACTTAGGCCCATCTTTTTCAAAGTGTTGCGTCGCTATTTGCACCGCACTAGGGGTACAAGGGTGATGTAACACTAAAGTCAGATTTGTCAAGCTATGCAAGGCAAACCCTGCGTGGCCCTGCATGGTTTAATAAATCTGGAAAATGCAAGGCATCGCAAATTGCTGCCTTACTTTAGTCTGCCCCAGGAAGGCGGTCGATGGGTGGAGAATGTGATTTCCCACACATCCAACCATCGCTATTGACACATTCCCAGATTTACCATTAGCGGCAGATCTGGAAATTTGTCAAATTGCTACGCCTCGCCAGGGGAAGCGTAACAAGGAGAAATATATTTCCCCTACTTTTCTCCCTTTTCTATGTGTACCGCATTCTGCAGCACATGTAGAAAGAGGAAAATACTTCTCGGAATTATTTTTGTGCAAGAACATGTTCCTTTTTACACAAAAACAAACCTGCTTACAACACAGGCACCCTTGCACCATGGTGTAATGGTGCCTGCATTGGTGGTAGGCAGCCAAAAGTGTGCCAGCTCAAGAAAGGACAGGAATGTGCCGTATGATGTTAAATGCGGTGCATTCCTGCCCCTTCATGCAGCGCAGCTTGTTGTGTTGCGCTAAAGTATGAAAAATATGCCCCTTAGAGATGTGCAAATGATGATTAGTCACTGCACCTGAAGTCCACACATTGCCGTTTGTGCGCTATATAGTTTTATCTGTAAAACTGTATGTCTGTGAAAATTTAGTGGCCACGTAATGGAAAATGCGCTGTCTGTAAATGGTAGTGCGCCCCATACCATGCTTTACTAATATATTTGTGACATACTACATCCTTATCACTCTCCTGCTGAATGGGCGTGGCTCATTTGCTACATTTGTTTTTTGTGTGACGATTGGATTTTTCACTGTCCTTGTGATTACAGGGATGTAACACTGATAGCAGCACCCCTACTCTGAAAATTGTTCCAGGACCACTGGGTCCAGCACTCTGCATATCATCCATGTGGACTGAAAAGGGCCCGGCTCATGGGGGGGCCTTGAGCTGGGATGAGCTTGTAGCCAGCCGTGCGTGCTATAGAAAGGCTCTTAATGCTACAAGGGAACCCAAACGGTTGGCTGAGGACCATGGGGAATTATGCTTTAGAAGACAAAGGTCCTAAGCTTATCATGATAAGGAAAGTAAATAAAATATAGGCCATAATAGGAAGCTATATTTATCCTCTGTCCAGCCGGACAGGGTATTTATTTTCAACAGATTCAAAATTATTTATATGAATAAGTCAAGGCACAGTCCTGTACCTTACTCAAGAACGACACACAACACATAGGGAAAGGTTTCCACAGGCAAGAAAGAGCAATACTGGCCACTTTTACATCAGTGTTAAATTAAAGTTTTTGCCAATCAGTACAAAACACAACTAAGGTACAGCACAATTGCTAGGTTGTGGAAGTACTGCTTATAGTCGACGTTTCGATCCCTTTACGCTCTAATTACATGGGATCATCATCAGGACAACATTTGAAAAACATTTGCCTGTTTGTATTTAAAAATGTGACCGCCTGTTAAGGAGGAAGGAAGAAAAGGAGAAAGAAAATCATAGCCATAGGCTAAGTTAGAAACCTTCAGCAAGTCAATATGTCCATCTACCTTGTACATTTCACATTAATTCGGAATCGGCTTAACGTGTTTAAAACTTGCTGTATTTAAAGTGCGTCGTTTAGGGGGCTTCCATACCCGAGTGCGTCCGTGAATAGTGTCAACCACATCCGGTCTTGACCCACAGCGTTTACTATAGCTATTCCTTTTAAGTTCATTAAATAACTGGCAAAAACTTTAATTTAACACTGATGTAAAAGTGGCCAGTATTGCTCTTTCTTGCCTGTGGAAACCTTTCCCTATGTGTTGTGTGTCGTTCTTGAGTAAGGTACAGGACTGTGCCTTGACCTATTCATATAAATAATTTTGAATCTGTTGAAAATAAATACCCTGTCCGGCTGGACAGAGGATAAATATAGCTTCCTATTATGGCCTATATTTTATTTACTTTCCTTATCATGATAAGCTTAGGACCTTTGTCTTCTAAAGCATAATTCCCCATGGTCCTCAGCCAACCGTTTGGGTTCCCTTGTAGCATTAAGAGACTTTAGCGCAATCACTAGATTGCAAGGGATTATTCATTTAATCCGGACCCTCAGCCGAGGGTAGGCTCTCCTAGTACCCTTTCTCTCCCCCCAAAACTATCCTTATCTCTCTTTTCTCAAATCAGCTCTAGTTAACATGTCCAAACACGCACCCCTTTACACCGATGATTATATAAAACAACTCTGCCAAAGATCTTCCCTCCTCTCTGACACCCCTGAGACACCTGATGTTACCACAAGTACACTACCAGAGCAATTAGAGAAACTTCGCAAAAAACAGGTGCGACTTGAATTAATGATTTTGATGTTAACTGACTATTTAAAGGCTGAGGTAATACCATTGGAACTCCAGGTGCGCAACGTTCCGGGTATTTTCACTGATAATCCCAAATACATTTCTAATTTCAGTTATATTAGGACCACTTGCTCCCGCCATTGGTTGGTCTTAGGGATCGATATAGCCACTGAAACACTAAAAACATTGGAAATAGAAATCCTTGATATAGAAAAACAACTGGCAGACACAAACTCCTCCCCTGATTGAAAAAAACTCCTTGAACAACTAGAAAAAACTATATCAGATTTTCATCGCATAGAGCAGAACAAAAAGTCAAATAAAATAAAAAAAGACATCAAATCTTATAACGTTGAGAATAATTATCCATATCTTCAGAAGGATTTTTACACCAATAAAACTTACCCCTTCCCACAGACCAATAAACCGTGGGGACGCTATAACCGTCGCCAGAACCTAGTAGGTTTTTCTGACACTTCGGCTGAATCATCCGATAGTTCAGACCCAGGTGAGGGGTCAAGTGCAAATACAAGACGAGGCGGTGGCCAAAGCAATTTTTTATCCAGAGGCCAGCCCAACACCCCCCCAGCGCGGGCGGGTAAAGAAACCTCAGCGATGGTTCAACCCCCCAGGAGAGAGGAGAACCAGGAACAACTTTTACCAATGGTGACTGAGCAATCAGCAGAGGTTATACCCATCTTTAACCTTTCAACCCACAATCTGCTTGATGTAGAATTACAATTACTCAAAAAAGGCCTTTCATTCGTGCCCACCATCTGCCCTAATTTTATGGAACTTATGGAACTGCATACGGAACTGTTAAGATTTTTTAGAACAGTCCGTTTGAAGGCATTTTTCCAATTACATCCGAGCCCGACCCCTACCATGAATACTCCTTTTCGACCACCATCCACCTTTTCTCCATCATCTACGATGGTTCCCCCAGAAATCATTGCATTTGAGAAACTTGTTCTGAAAGATCTTACTACAATCCAGAACAGCAAACTTTTTGTTCCATATAATATCTCTTTTCAAGAGAAAAAAGCGATTGAAACACTTAAACGTGGGACGTGGTTATCAAGAGCGCAGACAAGGGGGGAGGGATTGTTATCCAAGAAACTGAAACCTACAAAGCTGAAATCATGCGCCAATTAAACAATCAAGAACATTACTTAAGACTCCCAGGGAACCCCACAAAAGAACTCCAAGAGATCATTGCTAAACTTACATCCCAAGCATGTACAGAAGGATTTTTGAGTAAAAAAGAATATAACTTTCTCAACATCAAATCCCCAAGACTACCAGTTATATATACATTACCCAAGATTCACAAAGATCAAACGAATCCACCAGGACGACCCATTGTTTCCGCATGTGGCTCTGTGCTGGAACCCTGGGGACCTATGTAGATTATTTTATCAAAGAATTTGTTCCCACCACGACATGCTATGTGAGAGATAGCATGTCAATGATTAATCTGGTGGAACATCTCGAATATGATCCCCTACTGGAAACATTATGTACATTAGATGTGGAATCACTGTACACAAACATTCCACAAACGGCAGCCCTGTTGGTCATTCAGAAAATTCTTGACACCCGTCCACGCCCACACAGAGTCCCCACTCTGTTTATTCTCCAACTATTGGAATTGTGTCTAACAAGAAATTTCTTTTTCTTCGATAACACGTATTTCCAACAGATCAAAGGGACATCCATGGGGGTTATTTTTGCCCCCAACTTGGCCATATTGTTTATGGACCAGCTGGAAGTAGGTTCAATATTAACACCATCCAACCCCTTCTTCACAGGCATCAAAATATGGAGGCGCTATAGAGACGATATTTTCCTAATTTGGAACCAGACCAGTGAAACATTAAGTTGTTTCCTACACTGGCTAAATAACAACTGCTGCGGTCTCACATTTACCCTAAGCTGGGACAAATCCTCTATATCCTTTCTGGATCTCACCATCTATCATTCAGAAGGTCAACTCCTTACAAGACTCTTGAGGAAGCCAACTGAGCGAAACACGCTTCTAGATTACAAAAGTAACCACCCTAGGGCACTGAGGGACTCCTTACCATACTCACAGTTCCTCAGGATTAGACGAAACTGCTCCTGAAAAACTGATTATTTCAGAGAGGCGGCGGTCCTCTCTAATAAACTGAAAGATCGAGGCTACCCAAAGAAAATCGTCAAACAGCTCCTCAAAAGAGCATGGTATTGCCCACGAGAGGTCTTACTGACGCCAAAAGATAAAAATCCAAATGAAAGAATTGCATGCGTCACGACTTTCTGTCCTGTCTCGAACAGAATTAAAAGGTCAATCGCTAAACATTGGCCAACAGTTAACGCTGGGTCAATACACATTGAAAAACCTCTCTTTGCATTCCGCAAGAGTAAAAACTTAAAAGATCACCTTGTCAGAGCAGCATTACCAATAACACCAGTAGGAAGCACACTTGAGTCAGCCTGGGAACTACCACCACTGATAGGCCATGTCAAATGTGGATGCTGCAATGTATGTGAATACACGGTGGAGGGCAGATTGTTCACTCACAATAGCACCACGTTTGAGAGACGCTCATTTTCCAATTGTAATTCTTCGAATGTAATATATGCGATACAATGCCCTTGCCCGAAATTGTACATTGGCCAGACTACACAAAAGACTTAAACACGCATTGGCCAGCACAGGAGCCGTGTACGTTGCAAGACAGCCAATGCTCCCTTGGTTGATCACTTCGAGGAAGCTGGGCACAGTGAAAACGACATAAAATGGACAATACTGAAAGTGGTCAAGCTACCATCCAGAGGCGGAGATATTGCCCAAATACTCAACCGAGAGGAACTAAAGACAATGATCCAATTCGATACAATAAGGAATGGTTTGAATCGAGCAGAAGACTGGACTACCCTACTATAAGTATGAACTTTCCTGCTCCATGTCCCATGATTAAAGCGGACACATAGACTATGTTCATTCCAAAGATTGACACGAAAGCAGAGTGTTTTGATATAACCCAAAAATGAAATGTTATTTTCTGAGTTTTTAAAATCATAAATCGGCGTAATTATGGTCACAAAATGCACTTTCACTTTAGTTCGCATCCAAACAGTAATCACTCCCCCCACTAATCACATTCACGGTAAGTAATTCCACCCACTCGCCACCATCAGATGTGCAACAAACCCACTCCAAAATGGCCGCCATCGATTGGCCCCTTTCTATTTCGATTACCATGCTGCCTTTAGCAACACGGTGGAAATGCCTATCCAGACTGCAATCGAAGCAGCGGATAGATAGGACATCGTTCCTTCTCCCACCAGAAACCCAGTTACCATGGATCAACTGAAACACTAAGGTAAGCCCATGCCCATGATGGACAGGTTTAAAAAGCGGCTACAGAGAGGCTTAACCTCAAAGCCTTCAACTCACTAGGTCCCCCTTGTCTCCCATCAACAGGCAAACCTTGGTAATACCTTCATCACACATTGGTTGAAGTGACAGGACCCCGTCCTTCCCGTTCCCAAGAATCCCGTCCTTCTTGTGGCCAGCATGCCACATGGGTAAGATAATTTCTGCAGAACACCGGAGAGAACGCGCAAATCTCTTCAGTGGTTGAAAGTATTTTTGACCAAATTTCACTTATCACCCCCACTAGATACAGCATCCTCACCTATGCAGACCTGTATTAGAAGCCAGACCCGGCGGACGTGCAGGTAAAAACTGTTACATCTCCTAAAGAAGATATACGAATATTTTAGAATTATTACTAATCATCCTCAATCCCGTAGGTATCACAGCCAGACCGAAGTCCTTGACTAGCGGGTCAGCGTCTAGCTGCACCCTAATTCCCCCATTGTGAGGCTAGGATCGGGAGATAACCGCTTGAATCCTAGTAAGTGCACTATGCCTCCCCCGACCACCGGACACGGTAGGATTGCACACGAGCGCCTGCTTTCGAATCGCTAACGCATGGAGTGCTTTATTTAATGAACTTAAAAGGAATAGCTATAGTACACGCTGTGGGTCAAGACCGGATGTGGTTGACACTATTCACGGACGCACTCGGGTATGGAAGCCCCCTAAACGACGCACTTTAAATACACTAAGTTTTAAACACGTTAAGCCGATTCCGAATTAATGTGAAATGTACAAGGGAGATGGACATATTGACTTGCTGAAGGTTTCTAACTTAGCCTATGGCTATGATTTTCTTTCTCCTTTTCTTCCTTCCTCCTTAACAGGCGGTCACATTTTTAAATACAAACAGGCAAATGTTTTTCAAATGTTGTCCTGATGATGATCCCATGTAATTAGAGCGTAAAGGGATCGAAACGTCGACTATAAGCAGTACTTCCACAACCTAGAAATTGTGCTGTACCTTAGTTGTGTTTTGTACTGATTGGCAAAAACTTTAATTTAACACTGATGTAAAAGTGGCCAGTATTGCTCTTTCTTGCCTGTGGAAACCTTTCCCTATGTGTTGTGTGTCATTCTTGAGTAAGGTACAGGACTGTGCCTTGACTTATTCATATAAATAATTTTGAATCTGTTGAAAATAAATACCCTGTCCGGCTGGACAGAGGATAAATATAGCTTCCTATTATGGCCTATATTTTATTTACTTTCCTTATCATGATAAGCTTAGGACCTTTGTCTTCTAAAGCATGCTATAGAAAGGCTGTCAGCCCCCAGGTGGGGCAATGTTTGCTTGTTTAGCAAGTCTGTTGCTGTCTTTATTTATGTTAAGGTGGTGTTATGTTTTTTTTGCACAGCATACCTCTCCGATTAAAACGTGTTCATGCTCACAATATGTCGGCGATGGCTGCCTTTATTTACTAGACCAAGAATGCCCACAATATGTCAAGGATGGCAACTATTATGCAAGGATCAATATTATGCCAGGAACAGGCACAGTTGTGCCTGACGCTCTCCTTTCATGGCCTTTTATTCACACAAATAGTACGACTGATACAGTGGGGCCTATAACATCTCCAATCTTTTTGTGACTTTAATAAAATAAGACTGGATGCATATGTCCACATTCATTCCACCTGCTTTGCAGTGCACGAGTGAATATTGTACATCTGTGAAGTACACTGAATAATCACATTTCACATCCTTTATTCCATAGGTGCATTGTATACAGGGAATATCCCTTTTTTTCCATTGCAGTTAGTTAGGACTCAAAATGCAAGCCAGACCTCCTTGCTTTGCCAAAGCTTGTTCTATTTTTTATACAGTTTCAATGTTAATAGAGGAGTACCTAGGTAAAAATTTAGTGAAATACAGAGGTGTTTGTTGGTTTTCTTGGATATTTTTATGGGACGTTGTACACACCTCTGTGAGTGTGGATGACATTCAGCTGGTGTGTATGTGTATGCAGTCAGGCGCATGCGCAAGTGTTGGCTGATGGATGCACGTGGGTGTTGTCTCTTAATGTGCCATATTCTGTGTACTATGCGTGCCTCTGCTTCTGCGTGCACCTGCCAGGAGGGAAGGGAAACAAACAGTGCCTCCCGCTCCCTTGCATGTTGAGTAGGGTGGTTTTGCCTAATGAGCGGCCATGTTTTGCTTTGCAGCCAGCGTGCAGGAGGCAGGAGATGTGAAAGCCCTCCATAATGAAGGCCTTGTCACTGGAACTACCTTGACAGGGCCTAATGATTACCAACAGGCCTCTCTGAAGGCTGGGAGTGTGCGTAGAAGTGTCGCCACCCTTCCTCCTCCGTCTACTCCCATTCCACCAGCTGAGGATCCCTTTGCTTGAGAACTCACTAGGTCACTTGTTATTTTAATGGTCCAGTTTAGCCTTTCACTTGGAGTTGGTGCAGCACAACATTTGCTACACCTTTACATACAATTTCATAACATAAACGTGTGCTTAGCACATGTTTCTTGTGTGATCCAACAATATTAAAATACGTATTGCACTTGACATTATTTCTAAAGTGCATTTACTGTAGGGCTAGTGAATTTACACAAACTTCTGTTTTTTTAACTGCATCAAATGAGATGTAAATAAACTATCCTTACTTCGTAGATATGTACTCTTTATAAAGTTGGATTTGAATTACATAATGTGTGCTTTAATACATTAAATGACATTTGCTGGTTAGATGATTGAATAGACACCCTCCAAAAGCACATGTAGAATATGATTACTCTAGAAATGCTAAACGTTTATGTGATGTGTGCATTAAGGTTTCATATATTGCCTTTAAATGTAGTTCTTAGTCAAACTTACAGATGATGCTCAAACGATTTTACTGTATGTCACATGTAATATGAATCAAATGTACTGAAATTTTACATTAAATTGTGTTTAAATGTGCAAACGCATACTAGATGTGCACTCTAGTTTAACACGCTAAGTTAACATTTTAGGCCTATATTTTCATGCTACATAAAATACTGTTTTCCATTTTCTGCTAACATTACTTTTCTTGCAGGTATTCACACACATTTTTAGTTTGAGAATAGATACATTACTGTACTATGGATAGAGAGAGAAAGCCTGAGAGGAAGACCTTGAAGATAGAACATGGAAAGCCAAAGTGTTAACTGAAAACTCTATTCAGCAATGTTACCACCTAACCTGAGTGTGAGAAGAGGATGTTGTTCCCATGTCCAGTGTCGGATACACTGCAAATGTTGCAGTCTGTAACGTCAGAAAGGAGAAAGACAATGGACCTCTGATGATGAAATCAGAGGGATGTTGCCTGAACGTTTTTAGTGCGAATAACTGGAGTCTCCACTGTCGAATGCTAGAGCACTTTTCCATGGACTTTGAGAGGTTTGGACCTCTATGCTTCCTTTGATTCTTTCCTGAGAGCGGCATAGCCTAACTCTTACTTCCCTGACTCAAGAAGACTCTTGACCATGATTCTGCAAAGCTGACACCTTCTTGTTTAATTCTTCCCTGCTCTGTTCTATTTTCCCTCATGGTATTTCTTTATTTTTAAGGTCCTTTAGGCTCTAGAACCATCCTCTTAGCTTGGACTTTACTTTAAGTGATTTAGATTTACCAATGTATAGATGAGAAAATCTGAGACTCTTCTCTGAGCATCAGATACTTTTGTTACTTTTTTGTGTTGCTGTGACTGAACTCAGTCAGTAAGTCATAATCACTTTATTCGGTTAATTTAAAACCATAAAGGTACACTACAAAAAATTCATTATAAAAACAACAATAAGACATAAACAACATTCATTATCTTTACGCCATAGTGAAAAAACTGATTCCAGGACTTTACAAAAATGTATCTTGGACATAATAATCAACCAGATGAACGTTCAATTCAGTATAATTATAAAAAGTTAAAATATATCACATCACGGGGTCTCCTTTTTTTCCCTTTCGAAGCCGCCACAATGAAGAAACTAGCACTATTACAATTTTCCCAAACATTATTTAGCATCTGTAAATATATTAATGCAGGCCTTACCTGCATAATGCCTTTACTCTTTAAAATAGGTACTATAAAACCCTTATGAATGTGCAAATAATGATCGCAAAACATAGCAAAGTGTCTTGGGTAGAAAAATTATCACAGGAGCAGGGACCCAAATCCTCCACCTTTTTCCATCCCTGGGGCTCTGCCAATAAAAAGTGCAAATAATTAAATCTAAATCTTATTAAAAGGAAGCGGTGGTGGAGCTTTGTTACTACTTCTAATAAGGGTTTTATCTCAAGGTTTGTTTTCAGTACTAGGTGGGCTCGCACCTTTGGTTTCACCAGCTCTCTAGCCTCACTTTCAGTATGTGTCATATATAAGTGGGATTTCTTGACCCAAGATAAATCTTCCTTCGATAACTCGTCAGGTGAATCAAACAACTTGGGGCGTCCTAATTGCATTGTTAACCTCTGAACATAATTTAACCAGGGAATGCAACTTGCTCTATCCAAGGATAGGCAATCCTGTACACTCTCACAGTTGATTGCGGGACTGATAGCAAGTTTCTCAAAAAGTTGTTTTCCACTATTTGGAGATCTTTAACCTCCTTGTATCCCATATTCCAGAACTGTAATTAGAGATAGCAATACATTTTGCTCTGTATATATTTAACATAGCTTGGACCAGCTTCGCCCCTAACCTACGCGCAAATTTAAGAATCACTACTGTTGATCTTGCCATAGCATGTCTTTTGGCTTTCTATTACGATGTCCATGTACCCCTTTCATCAAAACAAACACCCTAGATATTTAGTTTCCTTCCCAGTAATGCGTTTTAAGTTTTTTGGGTCTTGAACCCATAATCATTGTATGAGATTTATAAAAATTTACATTGAAATCCAGCAATGTCATAAAATCTGCATGGGAACTAAAGAGACACTGTAGGCCAACCGCAGTTCGTGCTAATAAGGTAGCATTGTCTGAATAAAGCGCTGGTATCAGCCTCTCCCCCACTCGTGGATTATTATTGCTGGCTGCACCCAATACTGAGTCTAAATTGTTAAAATATAAAGTGAATAATAGGGGAGCTAAAATACAACCCTGTCTAACTCATTTAATGACACGTATTCCCTGGGTGTGGTTGCTCCTTTGGTCAAATCTTACAGTCGCAGTAAGGTCCCTGTGCAGATTGGAGGGAAAGTTTACGATATTCCAATCAATGCCCATTTCAAGTAATAAAAGCCATAGTTTGGGTCTGTTTACTCTGTTGAAAGCCGAGGACAGATCCATAAACGCCAGGTGTAGTGTCCCTTTCTTGGCAATAGTGTTTTTCCCTGCTAGCAAATGAAAGTTGAGGCACTGATCCGTGGTACCCCTACCTTTCCTAAAACCATGTTGCAGGTTTGATAGTACATTACACTCTTCTAGCCAGTCTGTCAGCTTACTGAGGATCTTTAACTACTTTAAATACTTTAACTGCTGAATCATTCAGCGATATTGGCCTGTAGCATCGCGGGTCTCTTCTCTGCCATTTCTTGAAAACTGGAACAATAGTTGACTGGAACCAAGGTCTCGGCAAACCATACCGACAAGCCATATTGAATAATACATGTGATGATATTTTGGACCATAATGTCACATTTAGCTTAAAAAGGTCAGCCGAGACATCGTCCGGTCCGGGAGCTTTATTACTTGTTATTTGTATTATGGCCTCAGCTACTTTCTTTTCCGTGAAAGCCATACCATGGGGCATATTACCAACAAGTAGCGATCTTTATCGCTAAATAGGCTTAGCGACAAATTTTTTATCGCTGACTATCGCTGGATATGTTAGCGGAGGAAACATGCTATTAGCAACGTTTTTCTCCATTGTGCTAAAATATCCAGCGATATCGGCGAAATGCGTGAATATCGCTGAGAATACAGCGATATTCACGCATTGGCGACGAAATGCTCTTAGCCATGTTATCCACCTCCCATTGGATAACATGGCTAAGAACTGGTCTGAGCAGGAGTTGTTTTTTGGCGATGGTGGGAATATTTCCATCGCTACGCCTGCCTTGCTAATAGGCGATAGCGATGTTAGCGACTGCTTTCAGTCGCTAACAGGTTGGGTACACCCACTTTGCATGTCATTAGCGATAAATATCGCTGACATGCAAAGCGGGCCCCAAACCGCTCGCTAGCGCCTAAAAGCTGTCGCTAACATCAGTTAGCGACAGCTTGCTAATAGAGCGATAGAATTATCACCGCTTAGCGGCCGAAAACGGCCGCTAATCCGGTGATAATTGCCTATCGCCACCCTTGGTAATATGCCCCCATAAGCCTCAACCGTGGACCATGTGCCTAGGATTCCCTGGTCATCCTGGTCACCATATATATGTTTAAAGTGGCTAAATCACTGCTCCTCCGGTATATTACAGTCCAATGTACTGCCACTAACACCAGAGAAGAATGGTTTATTAAGAATTTCCCATTACTTGACACTATTCTTAATAATCTCCATGGACAGTAAATCATTCCAGGCATCAAGTTTGATTTCTGTTTTACGTATGCATATGGCCTGCTTATACATTTTCCTATGTTCGGCTATTAAAGCTTTATCTTGGGGTTTATGCTTAAATGCAGAGAGTAGCTTTTGGTGGGCAACTGTGCAGTTATGGTCAAACCACCTCTCTCCGTCATTTATGAATTCCCTAGTTAGATGTGTGAGATCTCTGGCCACCTGTTTGCAGATCCTATTGTTATTGTAGGCTGTGAGAATTTCTGCTTCCTTTTTCCTCCCATCTAGGCAGCGATCAATCTCATTCCCAACGGTTTCTAATAGATCATTTAGAAAATTATCCGGGACTACCTTACTCTATTTAAGTCTGCGGCCTTGATCCTTTACCTTTAAGTTTGGGACAGTAATGATCTTCTTCATTGTGGGGGTAACCCTAATGCTCCCATCTAATATGATATGTATGGGATCATGATCACTAAAATGTGACCATTGGGCAGCATAGGCTTTTACCAGAGATAACAAGGTCGTAGTAATGAAGATGTAATCAGTTGTGGAGTTCAGGCCCCTTCCCTTAACCCGTTTACCGTGGCGATAATTTTGCCGCAGTGCGGGGCGTTCTATTATGTGGGCGGGGCCGCGTCGGCCAACAGATGTGCGCAGCACTACCAAGGTAGTGCTCGCGCCGGACGTTGGCGATGGCAGCAAGGAAAGAATTAAAGGACCAACCTCTCCTCTCATGGTGTTTGGGTATGATAAGCTACATTCTGCTAAACAGTCCTCTAAAAACCCACCTTGTTGCATGTGTTCAAAATGTGTATCGGAAAATTGGTTTAAATAGTTGTTTTTATGCAAAATCCCTACAAAAACATGACTTTAAACAGTGCAGTAATAAATCCCTAGCGTCTAAAATACCATAAAATGTGTGCATATATGTGTTTTGCACCCTCTAAAAAAGGTGCGTACTTCGCAGGTACCGGAGTCATTGCAACTCTCGGTGTGATTGCGAAAACAGGAAGTAGGGTTCAACCGAGGCAGGCGCACCAGACTAAACTGCAGTGACGCATCACAAGGACAATACCATACCACATTCATGGGCAGATGTATTAAATAGTTATAAGCAGGGCCGGACTGGCTATAGCGGGCACCGGACAATCCCCCGGTGCGCCGCATGGGTGGGGGCGGGTTTTTTGTTTTTGTTACAGGGCCGTTTTTGCAGCATAGCTGCAATATCGGCCCTGTACCAAAATCGGCCAAAAACCGGCCAAAGAGCTCGACGGCCCCTCTAACCCCCCCCCCCCCCCCCTTCCCCACCCCCAAAAGGGGCCAGGCGAGCACTTTGCCAGGGCCGGTTGTATTTCCTAGTCAGGCCCTGTTTATAAGGACAACTGTTGTATATTCTTGACTGAGCTCAGATCTGTGAAAGGCAGGGACTAAAATGCAGTGGGCAGAGCAGCACCGTCGGCCCGGCTGGTCCTCGCGGGGCAGAGAATGAGATGCCTCCGTGCAGTGGGAGCCGCCGGATTCTCCCACCTCACACCGGCTGTCAGAGATGATCAGAACCCATCCGTCTCTGCACCTCCGCCACCGGCTTGTCTCTTCCACACAGGGATGTGTCTCATGTTCTCCGTCTCCCTGGCTCGCACATGGCAGTCACAGCAGCGCGGATCCAGCTGTCAAAAGCTCGTCTTTATGTGAAGGGAAGAGCTCTGATAATGACACACATACACATGTCAACATCTCGGCTGCACTGCGCCGGCACAAAGGCAGGCATCACGGCGGCGACTGAGTCAACCAGGAGGAAGCAGAGTATTGCACCTTCCCTGCCTGTCTCCGGGTCAGCTGAGGCCGAGGCCTTCAGATGTAGTCTTAGTGTCTTCTATGACATGCCTCAGCCCTCGTGGCGGCTGCGCGCCTTGACTGATTGACATGTCACACAGGCGGTGGAGACGAGGTTTTCAGAACACTACTGATTCCAAACCCTCTGGTGCCCTCTGAAAGACCCATCAGACGTCTGACGGCTTGGGTGAGACCGCGAGGAGCCCCTACATATGCTGGCTGTCTAAATATTCTACCACCTCTTCCATCCCTCCGCTATCCTTTTCAATCCAACTAACAAACTCACATGTCCACTGCTCAAATTAATTTAATATTTTCCTATGCTAATTCCTCACTAATCCTGTTTGGGTTCTGTAGTTGCGTGCTACGTGCTGAAAAGCGCTTCAACACCTCATCAGGGGTAGCAAGCATTATATAAATGCAAACCCTTCCCTCTTCTATTCCTCCACTATCCTTTTTCAATCCAAATAACAGACTCACATGTCCACTGCTCAAATTAATTTCATATTTTCCTCTGCTAATTCCTCACTAATCCTGTTTGGGTTCTGTAGTTGCGTGCTACGTGCTGAAAAGCGCTTCAACACCTCATCAGGGGTAGCAAGCATTATATAAATGCAAACCCTTCCCTCTTCTATTCCTCCACTATCCTTTTTCAATCCAAATAACAAACTCACATGTCCAATGCTCAAATTAATTTCATATCTCCCTAAACTAATTCACCACTGATCCTCTTTGGGTTCCGGAGTAGTGTGCTACTCTCTGAAAAAGCGATTCAACACCTCATCAGGGGTAGTAAGCGCTATATAAATGCAATTACAATTACAATATTCAAATGCAGTATCACTGTTGTGGTGTGTGGTTTAGAAGATATAAGATGCAGGCGCAGGAAGAGGTGGAGCTTCCGCTCATTATGCCAAGATGCGCGTGCACTGGCACTCCAGGTCCTCTTGCTGTGCACCTGTGGCCATACATGGCCTCTCCTAGAAACCCTTGGGCAACTCTATATCAGCCTTCCTAGAGCCTCCTGTAGTGCTCTTCTGGCAACACATTGTTGTTCCACAACCCTCTTAGTAACCCCTATATTAGTTCTCCCAGATCCTCTTATAGTGCCCTGAAGTGTTTACACTGGCAGTGCTCCTGTGGGTCATACATCACTGTTGTAGTGTCCCTCAGGGCCTACATAGGCACTCCTAGTCCAGCTTGTAGTGTCTTGATGGACACACTTAGGTACTCATCGTGCCTCTTGTACTATCGTACATTAGCACTCTTAGACCCCTTTGTACTACCCTACACTGACGCTCATAAACCCTTTTGCAGAGTAGTAGTGAACATACATTGGTACTCTTAGTACCTCTTGCACTATCCTGTACACTATTGTACAGGCTTCCCTATTACAAAGCCCTGCATTCCGTACATTTGCACTTACGCCACTGGCATCATTTCATCATAATCATAGCGGTGGGGGAGTTACACACCCCACTGGACCCTTGATGGCATCACAGGAAGTAACATCTTCAATCCTGATAAGACAAGTAGTGACATAACAGCCGCGGGGCAGATAATGGAACTGTAAGACATAGATTCAAAATCCCATAATAAATATAAAACTTAAAAGTTAATAGCCTCAGATGCAGAAAGAAGGCAGCATGGGAGTCAAAGCAGTGCACCGGGGTTGCAGGAATAGCTCCTGCCACTCCACTGCTATAAGTTATTTGGTGCTGGTTGCTGGAGGGTGTGGTGCACAAAGAGACTCAAGACCTGGATTGTTGGGACTTTTTTTCTTCTTCAGATTTATACAGCGCAAACTCGACCTGAAGGTATTGGAGCGCTTTACATAAGCACCGGTTACTTTACACAAGGACACATTGGTTTTTTTCTTTTTTTTCTTTTGGTAGGCACAGGGAGATTACATTATTTGCCCAGAATCACAGGATGTGGACATGGCCCCGAGGCTTGAACCTTGGTTTCCCAATTCCAAAGTCGGCCGTCTAATCGTCAGACCACATCCTCAGAGCTTCTTCCTTCTGTTTTGCTGAATTCGTGTTTGCTGACTTTAGGACTCTGTGCACTTCACCACTGAAACCAGTGCTAATTTGCTGGTGCTCACTCCCCTTACATGGTAAATTTGGCCCACACCCAATTGGCACATTTAATTTACTTATAAGTCCCTATTAAAGTGGTACTACATGTACCCAGGGCTTGTAAATTAAATGCTACCAGTGGGCCTGCAGCACTTATTGTGCCACCAGCTCAACTAGCCTATTAAAACATGTCTCAGGCCTGCCTTTGCAGGCTGCATGCAGTTTTACTGACATTTGTCATGCCTGAACCTTCCTTTCTAATACACGTCATTCCTAAGTTAGGCCCTAAACAGCTCATAGGTCAGGGTGCAGTGTATTTGAAAAGTTAGACATGTACTTTTAAGTTTTACATGTCCTGGTAGTGAAAACCCCCTAAAGTCGTTTTTCACTACAGCAAAGCCTACTTCTCCCGTAGGATAACATTGGGTTCCCTTATTACATTTAATACGTGTCCCAATTGCAAGAATTAGAAAAAGTAAGGAGACCCCCTCTTTGGGTTTATCTAGGACCAGGGGGAAATTAATGGAAAAAACACGGGGTGTCCCACTTTACAGGCCCACGGAGTGTGGAAAAAGGTGAAAGGCAGGTTATACACAGTTCATAAAATTAAGTTTTATGAACTGTGTATAACCTTATGATGTGTAATTACCTATGTTGTTTTAATAACTATTAAATGATCAATTATGTATGTGAAACATTAAAATCTGTATACATTTTTTACGAAAGCCTTTTTGTATTAGCCTAGTTGATTTATCTTTGCTACGAGCAACAGTAACGGTAAACCTGTGTGTATCTACTGTAATCTCGCACCAGCCACACATCAGATATTTGTTGCCTTTCACCTTTTTCCACACTCCAGCATCCTAAGAAAGGTCCGCCTTGGGCCCTTAGTCTTCACTATACAGACACGTATAGACAGATTTCTGTCTGCCTAGGCCGTAGGCCTGTAAAGTGGGACACCCCGTGTTTTTTCCATTTGCAAGAATGTAATCAAGAAAAACCGGGGGTCCCTACCAACACACTGGCCCAGCCTGGAACACAGCCCCTCACATCCTAGAATCACACAAAGTTTACATTTCTGAGGGATGCTGGGGCATCAATATACTCAAGCAATAGAGACATCTCAGGCTTACCCTCTCTGCTCAGCTCCATTGTGATCACATATCCATAAGGGAGGATTTTGAGTGACCAGCCAGCTAATGAAAGGGGCTCCGAAAGCTGATGCCCAAAGGAACTCAAAAATGAAACTGAGATTCCGGAAAAAGCAGCAAAAAGGGTCAGTGGAAGCCTAGCCAGAATGCCTTTACCAATTATAAACTTAAACTTAAGTCCGCTAACCCGGGAGAAACTATCGGGCCTAAAGCCTCAGCAATAATTGACCACAGGAGGGGCCAAACAGAGCTAGCAAGGCTCCGTCTTCCAATTCCACATCAGGAATGAACGGCCTGTCTCACTTGGTTGGTTGGCTGTAGAAGGAGGAGGCTGCACAGCAAGTACTAGTTATAACTGGGATACCAAACATCAGAGTTAGGAGGCTATGGGGCTCACAATCCAGAACTAAAAATGGCAGGTTTGCAGGAGGAATGGACCTTACGGGAGAAACTAACAAGAGCCAAGTCCCATAAACTGTACAAGATGAGGGAACAGAGTCCACTAACTAAACGCTTGAGCCAGTAAAAGATCTCTCATACCTAAGCAGTCAAGAGTGGGAAAACATGATGGCCACGTACAACATTGGAAAGGGCCAACAATTTATCAAAACCAAAGGGAGTGAGAGAAGTAACCAGAGAGAACCGGCAGGAGGGAGCTGGCCGCCCTTGCTTAAAATTCTCCAACTATCAGTGTAAGCCATGAACTATCAACCTAACAAAGTGGACATCCAGATCAGCCTTCTAAACACTCTGGCTGTGTTTGTATCAGGGATTAATGAGAAAATTGCTGATTTGGACAGCATGATAAGAAGAGCACAAGCAGATGCACCCAAAATCAGGCCTACATGTAATTGTTTGCCAGTTCTGGATAAACTGGTGACTCTCCCTGAGACAATAAGGTTAATTTTCACCAAGTTAAAGGAAACCTTTGGGTAAAAGGCATCTAACAGACAAAGGCCCACCCAATTTGTCTCCACTGCAACCCAGATTGTTTAAACTGGGGCCCCTGGCAAAATCAAGGGAGCCAAACCCTTGGTGACCCTGCTTCAGCAGAGGTCCAGGGAGAAGACCAATTGCAAAACAAAAAGAGAGCAAGGTGAAGAGACCTGTAATTGGGACGGAATCTGGGTCAATCACAACTGAATACCCTGATCTAGTGCCCAAAACACCCAAAGAAGAACCCTCACTTCTGATGCTGTTAATGCCTTGGTCAGAAGGACCCGCCAAAGACCAAACAGTTACTACAGCAATTAAAGGGACTAGAAATGTAAGCTTAAATGGACAAAAGAGGCTGGCCAAAATAATTACATCTCTAAATAATAAAGGGAAGATTTACAAACCCCTTTGACACATTTGCGCTACCTTTGTGTCACTTTTTGACACAGCAGCGGCGTAAACAATGCAGCAAATTTACAATGTGATGCATCTAAGGAGATGCGTCACATTGTAAAGCCCTGCATCACATTATACCTGCGTCAGGTATAATATATTCTGGGTGGGCGTTCCCAGGCAGGAAAGCCTCATAGAAGTCATGCAGTGAAATCTACTAGATTTCACATACGCCACTTCTAGGATGCCACTGCATCAAAACCTTACGCCTGCTTGAAGCAGGCATAAGGAGTGATGCAGTACAATAAGTATAGGCCTCAACATGCATTGCTGGTGTTGCGTCGTGCTTGCAGGCAGATTACACCTCAAATGGGCACATTGCTATCCTGAACACAGGCAATATTCTGAAACTCACTCAACTGATTCCCACTCTGGCTGGAGTTACAACTAAGGACATAGTCTTGATCGTGTTCCCTGATCCTGGTCCTGGATACCAAAATTAGACCATCAAAATCACCTGAGGCTCCGCCGATCTGGGTCTTAAAACTTCCTAATGAGGAGGCACCTTTAAACAATGGGGAACAGTGGTAATTGCTTATAAGGATACAGGATGTCCGCACACACTCGCAGTCCTTAGGGCAGCAGGTGAGGCCTCTGGTCAGACGATGAAAGCGTACTTCATCCTGAGGAATGCTAAAAGTTCATCTCCTAGGATGGATAATATCACAGCTGGAAAGAACGGCCAGAAAACCTGCTTCCTGGATACTACTGCAAATGACTGTGACTGGCTACCCTGCCCCCAGAACACAACCAGCAAGCTCTGATGAACCCAACAAATAACGACCAGATAAAGGATCCCCAGTGACTATGGGGCACATGCATCAATGTAGGCTTTTGCGATTCCTTAATTGCGATTATTAAGGAATCGCAAATATGAAATCGCAAAAGCCTATGCATGTAGGAATCACTAAAAAAATAGCCATTCCTACACATTCCTAAATTGCGACTCGCAAATTGCGACTCGCAATTAAGGAATAGCTTCCCATTCATTCCTATGGGCCTACAGGCTCATAGGAATGAATGGGAAATGCATGCACAATTTGCGAGTACCCCATAGGTACTCGCAAATTGCACATGCAATTTCAACGTTGCAAGGGTACCAAAAGGACACCCTGTTGCACCCCTGAAATATGCATGTGTGCAGATGTTGTGCTCACACATGCCCCATGGGCATCTGTGTGTGTAACATGGATTTTTGCAAATTACCATCAAGTTTAGATTGATGGTACTTTGCGACCTCTAATAGCGAAATCACTATTTGCGATTACATCATGCATTACATTTAGGGAATCGCAAATTGCGATTCCCTAAATGCAATCGCAATTTAAGTTATCGCAATTTTTGCGATTACTTAAATTGCGGTTTTTACATTTGGGATGATGCATCCCAAATGCAAAAATACCGGTCGCAAAGGGGCAGATTTTTAGAATCTCCCAGTTTGTGACCGGTTTATCTTTTGATGCATGTGGCCCTAAATTCCTCCAAGTGTGATCCTGGAACATTAATGGCCTGTTGGGTAAAATAGGAAATCCTGACACTAAAGAATCTGTGAACCTTCCAAATAGTGCTGTTACATGTAAATGTAAATGTAAATGTCATGGTACTTATAGAGCGCACTGTCACCAGACGGTCACCTTGCGGTGTCGCCTATTCGGCTTCCTGGCGCTGATACTCATACCGCTGTGGAACCCCTCCTGGCTTTCCCTGTGAAGTGTCCACTCCTGGGCACCCCCAGGGTGAAGCCAGGCATCCTTAGCGCTGTTGGGGCCGGTGTGGAAGCTAAGCAAGCTATTGCCCAGAGTTGCAGCGTGGGGCCCGTGATTAGAATAGGCACCGAAGCGAGAATTAACAGGTCCGAGGAAATTGAGCCCGAGACCCCGCCGAGGCGGGCATCGAACCCTGGTCCGTGGCCAGAACTCTGCATCAGGGTCTGCCCCTCTAACCATTGAGCCACACTCCTCCACTCCATGAGTCATGGACCCTTGGTTCAGTATCAGTAGAGGGCTTTATAAACGTCTCAGTCCCTGCAAATCAAGCCTTCCAATATGGCCACTGCAAAGGGGATCCTGCAATCTATATATTGATCGCCCTTGCAATGGAAAGTAAAGCGCTTGACCAGTAATTATCATGAGTTCCATTTATAAAGGTCTTGCTGAATGATAGTGTAGGCAACAGGGCTCTTGTTGCAGTTACCCCCTCACCTTTTGCCCCCTTATTTTGCTACTGGATGCGGATTTTCAACTCTGACAGTGCAATGCCTGCTAACCATACCTCAGTGCCAGTGCTCCTTTCCTAAAACAAGGTACAGTCTAATTGTGCTACAATTGGCTAAGGACTTTATCACCCATGTAAGTCCCTAGAAAATGGTAATATAGGTAACTAGGGCAAGGGTACTAAAGAGGGTCCCTGAGGGCTGCAGCACATCTTATGCCATACTAAGAGGCCCACATACAGTCCACACAGATGCCAGTGCAGGTTGCGTGGCATGGTGCAACTCCTGGGTGAAAACACGACATAACACACTCTTGTGTGTCACTGCATATAATATATGTATGTCACCCCTACAGCAGGCCTTTGAGTCCTAACGCAGGGTGCATTATATTTTATGTGAAGACATATCTGCATGATCAGCTATGTACCTGTGATGTCTAGTTTTATTACTAGATATTGCAAGTGAGCAGGGAAGCCATTTTAAAAGCATGTTCTGTACAATCGTGAAAATGAGTTCCCCAGTTACATGATGACTTCACTGAAAGTAGGAATGTTTGGCATAAAAAATCTTGTAACAACGAACCCACACTGAGCCAGTGTTGGATTTACTAGCACATGCACACAGAGGGCACTTTAGAGGCGCTCCCTGAAAACCTACCAGCTCCTGGTGTGTTGTCTGACTGGTTTCTGCCAGCTTGCCACCAGAGAAGAGTGTCTGGCTGCCAAGGGTGAGAGTCTTTGCTCTCAGGAGGTCACAGCAGAGCATACTTGAGAAAAGGGTGATAACACCTCCTCCCACAGCTGATTAGCATTCCAAGGTAGGGGAGCTTCAAAGAACACTGGTCGAAGACAAAGAGTCAGCCTTCCACATTCAACTCAGAACCCACAGAGATCAGCTGCCGAGTGCCTCAAGGATCCTCTCTGATCCCCACTCCCTTAAAATCTACATGGCCCGCTTGCAGCCATCGTCGGAAGCCATGAACTCAGCATCGTCCCCTACGCCGACAACAGCCAGCTGATTATCTCCCTCAAAGACAAACCCACAGCGCCCAAGAGCAACTTATACAACAGGATGAAGGCAGTTGCCACCTGGATGAAGGTCAGCTGCCTCAAGCTTAAAACAGACAATACTGAAGTCCTCATCCTGGATTCCACCCCCTCTGCCTGGGACGACTCCTGGTGGGCGACAGCGCTCTGAACCCCGCCACACCATGCAGGAATCCTCAGCATCATCCTTGACTCCTCGCTCTCAATGAAACATCAAATCAACGCTGCTTCGTCCTCCTACTTCCACATGCTCTGCCTGCTTTGCAGGATTTTCAAGTCGAATCCCACAGAGTCCAGGAAAACAGTCATCCATGCACTCGTCAGCAACAGACTCAACTATGGAATGCACTCTACACTGGCACCATCCAGAAACTCCTAAAGAAAGTGCAGAGCATCCAGAACGCCTCCATCAGACTCATCCTGAACATCCCATGCCACAGCCACATCACAGGCCACCTGAGAGACCTTCAATGGCTACCTATCAACAAAAGAATCACCTTCAGACTCCTTGCGCACTCCTACTAAGTCCTTCACAACACCGGACCTGCATGCGTCAACCTCTACCTCTCCTTCTACACTCCCACCAGACATCTCCATTCTGCTCAACAGGCTCTGGCCACCATTCCACGAATCTGCAAGACTACGGCTGGAGGAAGATCCTTCTTCTACCTCGCTGCGAAGACCTGGAACTCCCTGCCTCTGCACCTTAGGCAGTCACCATCGTTGCCGCAATTCAGGAAGACCTGGCTTTTCGACTGAACCGCAAAACAACCCCCCACTCAGTACTTTGAGACCCTCACGGGTGAGTACTGGCGCTTTATAAGAAACCTGATTGATTGCAAGTCTTGCTTCCCTCACAGTAGAGGCAGCCTAACCCCTTTTTCCAGAGCCTTTTGGTACCTGGACAAGTTGAAAAATTAATTAGCTAGTCAGTTAGGTGTGCCCACCCCCAGGCTAGTACCACCCCTAAGGTGGTCTAATTTGTGTTGGCAAACATAAGCGAAAATGTAAACCTGCAAGAGGTTTTCCGTCACCAGAGAACTCTGAGAGGTGCTATAATTTGTGCCATTGCACACAAATCAATGCACTAGAAATTAATCAGATTTCTGATACTTCATTCTTTTCGGAACTCACCAAACAAGCCATATGAGAGAGGGGGCATTCTGATTGCAGACAGGAAGAGTACGTGAAACTGAAGAGCGACTTGCAATGCTCTTCTGACATGAAGATAAAGACGGAGGAGAAATCTCCTCAATTTAAGCCCTAATTTTATTAAACAAATGTTGTGGCTATAACCGTTAAATATGCCACAAACTCTGAGAACTCTCTGGGAGGAGACTCTCCTCGACAGTGCGACTGAAGTATCTATAGTGAGTCAGAATCTCCAGGAGTTTCTGGCAGCGACAGCAACTGATAACTTTTATACAGTTGAAACTTCAGATAGGCACATTGAACCTCCAGACAGGTTAAATAATTTGGATACACAAATTGCGAGTGGCATAAAGTGCACCATTAGAGTAATATTCGGGGAAAATTTTACATTGTCCTACATCATCCTTTTGGCGGAGGTCGATTGGCCCCTGCAGTCTGTCCAGACCTCCCTACAGGGTGAGGATGTAATATTGTGTTCATTTTCTGCGCTTGTCCCTGATGAGGTCAAACAAGCTTACACATCGGAATGGGCTCTTGCAGAAGCCCCAGCTTTATACTGCAATCATGCCGGCTGGGATAAGGACTATCCTTATCACAATACCCATAAGATCCAGCCCATAAGTGCATCCACAATACGCTATAAAAGAGGATGCTAAAGCACCTGTTGGAGAAATACTCTCCCAATTGAAGTATCAGGGTGTCACTGAATAGTCCAGTTTTTCCTGTTTTAAAATTGGATCATTCCTGTTGCATAGCCTTAGACTACAGACATTTAAACAGTCATACAGGCACATCTGCAATACAAAATACACACAGTATAACACTTATTAGAAATATAGTCCATAAAGAAACACAGAACAACCAGGGATATTTCCAGTATTTTTTTGGGCCAAAATCTAGTGCCTGAAAGCAGAGATTGGAAGGCCTTCTGCGCACTCGGCTTTCAGTCCTGGAGGGTTTGTCATACTTTCAATTTTACAAGATATTGACCCTGACACATTGTCCTCTGTAGATGATGTCTACTTGATGGACAATGAGCTCAACACACATTTAGCCAGAGTGGATTGCATAATATTGGGATATACACAATCTGGCTACAAAAGTTCAACTTTAAGAAATCTAATAAACATTTCTAAGTGTCCTTTTCTTGAGATATGAACTTACACATGAAGGTAAAAGCTTTGCACAGCATTTCTTGGAGAAGTGGGCTTGGTTGCAACCTCCAAGCACTCTAAAGAAACTTCAATCCTTACTAGGATTCCTTAATTTTGGCAGAACTTACATACCATATTATGCACAATGCATCAAATCACTTTATGAATTAATTCACCCTGATTTTTCCAGTTCACATTGGACATCAGAGCAGACAGATGCACTCAGAGCTTTACAATCTGATCTACTGCAATACGTCACTCACATACACGTGTAAATGCCACAAACCTAATCATCCGTATAATAGTGGGTGCTATTGGCTTCACCTGTATCACCTTTAACCAAGGTGAGACATTGCTGATTGCTTATGAATCGCATTCATATTCCAGTGCAGAAATGTGTTTGGCATCCACTAAACAAGTACTGACTGCAGTGCAGATGGCTATTCTTAATGAGTGGCCACTTGCACAATGTCAACGCATCATTGTCGTTACTCTCATGCCGGCATTAGAGGCTCTCACAAGAGCTAGCTTTCCTAACAGTAACGCCATCCCATCCACGATGGATACAATGGGCAACATTCTTAACAACTGTTGATGCACACTTCGTCTTTGACCCAACTTTACATACACAAGAATTTTTATAATATGAGCATGTTCATCAAATGCCCATCAATGTTTTACCTCTTGACGAGTATGAATATATTATTTATACTGATGGTTCAGGCCAGCCTGCTATAGGTACCAAGCATCAATATTCAGCAGCTTGTGATGTTGGATGGAAAATTCCAACCACAAAACACTCTCACCCAGTCCTTAGGGGACACCACTGCACAGCTGACTAAGTTGAAAGCTCTGCTTCTTGCACCAACACATATGGATTCTAAATTCCCCACACTTACAGTGTGCAATTCGGATTACTGTGTCCAGTCCTTTGACGATAATCTACATTATTGGCTCCAAAATGGATTCAAAGATTCTAAAGGCAACACAATAAATCATGAAATGCTTTGGATGAAAATGGCAGACCTGAAGGATAGGCTGCCACAGGCTCACTTTATTCACACGTTGAGTCATCAATGCATGGAAACACATGTAGGGAATACGCTGGCTGATGAAGCAGCCAAATCTGCAGTTGTGACTGAAACAGTTGCTGCAATAACTTGTTCTCAAACAAGGGTAGATAATGACATAGTGGCAGCCGTTAATGCTAACATAGATGGCACTCCTTTACCTAAGTGCTTTCCAGCTAAATACACATATAATATAAGTGAACATAAAGTTCCATTTGTAATGCTTCCAGGGGTTGGTGATCGTTTGATTCCCAACCAAGACCGCAGGCTAGCTTTAGTGATAGCTGTGCATGAAGGTGTTGCTTTTGCACACACAGGAGTGGCGGCCACTTGTTGATACAGAAACCTTATTGGTGGCATGGCTTATATCAACATGCAAAAACGATGTTCTCTCTTTTGACATTTGTCAACAAATTAAAGCTTCCACCGTGACATGTCCACCGCATACACACCTGTTGATTTCCAACAAACCTTTCAGCTGCATTTATTTGGACCACTCTGGTCCTCTTATTTTGGATGGAGCATTTAAATGTATCCTAGCTGCAGTTGATTTTTGCTCAATGTTCCTCTGGGTCACAAAATTCAGCTGGTGCTTGCACTGTTATTAAAGATATTCAAGCCTTTATCGGAACATATGCATGCACATTCCACTAGTACCAAAGCCCTGCTTTTGCCTCTCAGGCTTACAGGGATACTATGGCATCCCTGGGTGTAGAGGAGCATTATTCTTCACCGTATCAGCTCAAGGGTAATTATTTAGTGAATAGGATGAACCATGGCTTAAAGCAGTTCATAACAGCTAGAGTATTAGTTAGAGGGTGTAGTTGGTCTTACCGCCTATATAGGGTACAACAAGCACTTAACAATCTCCCTAAAAGAAGTTATTTCTCCCAAGCTGGGGGCGGGGGTGGGGTGGTGCAGAATGAACTTCAATTCATTCCTGCATCTGCTACAAATTCCAGCAACACAACAGAAGTGAGTACTGTACTTACTACTGCATCTTAAGCAGCTGATGTAATTTTTATTGATCTACCCCTCGTGGATTTTACCAGTTCTTTAACTGCATCTATGGCTCCTGTTTTTCAACGAACTGCTTCTAGTTATTATGCCGGAACAGATGATTTTTCATCCAACTCTTTTGATAGTTCCTCCGTTTTAGACACTCCGCCTACACAGACCTGTGTTTTCTTTTCATGACTGAAATTCACTTATCTGGTCCCTCCCTGGATATATGTTTAGATAACACTTTCCTTGGTTTTTCTATTCCAATGGATTAGATTTGTGACTGTTTTCTTCTTGCTGATTAATGCCCATTACCTTCCAGAATGGTCTGCCACAGAACTGGTTGACAAGCTGTTGACGCCTCATCTATCTTCACATAAGCTAAAAAGAGACTTGTTCCTTGTGAACATTTCAGTTGTTCCAGTAACTAATGGAGCTGTTTGGGGTAAAGTACTTATGATGTATTCACTCATACAGAAATACTGCAGATTCCTTATGCGTTTAGGGTTTCTATTGGTGATGTAATTGTACCTGGGTTGCATTCTGATGATTGGGATGTTAAAACTGTAAACTCCATGCTCTTTAAACTGGAATACATCACTGTTTTTGAATCAGAGGATCAGTACATTAATTCTACTAATTATGGTGAAATGTTCTGTTATCATCATTATGGACATCACTATTTACATTGAGTTAGTGTTCAACACACACTTTTTAATTACACACAATAGGAACTATGTCCAACTCCCCCGCAAGGTAGGTCAAAAACATTTAGGGATTAATTCACATTTTTTCAGGCCATGACACATTAGACAACAAATTGTTTCATTTTAAACTTGTCCCTACACCACCAAAGAAATATATGCTTACACAAATCAAGGTAAAACATACAGATTTGTGTGTCACACAATTAGCTGTAAAAGGCTATGACTATTGAAAGGATACTATTGACGTGAAATCAATTTGGGGTACCAAATCCTGGTAGGTTCAGGGTACAGACACTTATATGGAGCCTGCATAATTCCAACACAAATGATTTTTTGGAATGCTATGTGTCTAGGACTGGCTAAAATGAAAGACATGAAAGCAGGGTTTAAACAGGCAAAGGTGACTCTACTGTTCTTGAAGCTGTCTACAGAGGTTTTAACTCTTCAATGTACCATACGCTTTTTAAGGTCAGCAATGCGACTCAGAACCAGTAGAGGCGAAGAGTGATTAGATACATTTTAGTGTTGGGAGGTTAATGGTTGCAGTAATGAATTGGGCGGGCTGTGCTTACCCGCAATTATCAAATGAGTATTTATTGTATTCCTGTTAGGCGGTGGTTTTGGGGAAGTGTCTCCCAGTTATCAGGTCATGTCACTTCTCTCTTACCTTAGGTCATGTTTGAACCTCCTGTATAGGATTACCAGATGAGAAGGGGTTATAATAGGAATCAGGTTGTATATACATCTGTGGGCTGCGTTACTGTGACTTTTTGAGTTTTTTATTGGGAAATGCGAATGTTTTTAAATTGTACTTATATGGTATTGTTTTGATGACGAATAAAGTATTAAGTGATTGATTGATTGATTGATTGAAAGACATGAATGCACTGAACATTCCTTCCATTGCCCTAAAGTCATGCACGCCTGATTTAGAGTTGGTCCATTGGAGGCCATGGACCATCAGTACTAAGACAGACAGTACTAAGATGGCTGCCGAGCTGGAGCTTGACAAAGAAGTTCCAAGGGCCTGGATCATTAACATTTAAATATCCCACCGATACCCTTCCATCCACCAACCTTTGTAACCAGCAACGCTACTAGAAAGGAACATAAATCGCTCTCTCACAAGCAATTCTTAGTTCTCCTTGGATGCAGCAGGAGTTCCCTTGATGACCCACTCGTCCCCCCAGGGACTATGAATCCCTGCCTGTGATGACTGCCTCGGCATGGTAAGCATTGCTATCGAGTGCACATCAACCCTACAGTAAGTCTGGGCTTCCCTGTAACTCCGGGATGGGTGCTATCAATTTGATCTATGACGATGCCCCCCGGACTGAAACCTTGAGCATTGTACACACCACGAAGCCGGATCAACAGGGCCCATGCACGGTGGAACTTTGATGGAACTTTTGATGGACTTTTGACAATGCTCCCTGGGCGGATATCAAAACTGTTTGTACTTACCTCAGTGCACAAGCAACCCTGGCCGATGCCCGGTTGAGCTGTCATATGCAGTTATGGATGAGTATGGCCCCGTTTTCACCCCGTCGGCCGTCACCTACACAGCCAGGCATTAGATAATTGTTTTCCTCGTTTCCCCATTGTGTTTCCTTCCCTCCCCCTCCTCCTCCCTCCATGATTCTTTGATTTAATTGATGTAACTATGTAACCTGTAACTCGCTGATCCTCTTGTAAAGCACTCTGAATCCTCCGGGTCTAGCCAGCACTATATAAAACTTTTCAAATAAATAAAAATAAATTGCCCGATTTGACAATTGGCAACATTTATAAATGACACTGAAGAACAACTCAATAGTATGTTGCAGAATGGTACAGTTAATTTCACACTTTCAGATCCTCATAGGTGGCTTTTGTTCCCAGTGGACACAAATGGTTGTTATGCTCAATTTTTAAATTCCACACAGGAGTTTAAAGTTAGCAGACCCGACCCTTGTTATTCCCAATCTCAGCACTGAGGCATAGTCACAACCTATTCAGTGGGGAAATTATGTCAACAATGGTTAGAACACTCCGCACTGTCTGCAGTACAACAACATCTTTCCCTCCTATCGTCAGACATGGACCTATCCGATTTCTTGATGGATCCTAATTTTTCGCATTCAAAACAATGTATTTATGCCACATACAATGACATTTGGAAATTATCAAGAATGGAAGCTGCCGCATGTTTCATACAAATTGATCAAGATAATTCTGACAAAGTGCTTGCTGTTGTTGATAAATGTATTAATAGTTGTCTTCTCACATTTACAATCTGAATAACATTGTGTCATTTCTTATTGATATTATGCATAGTGGCATATCTTCATTGTACCATGGGCAAAGTCAGCTTAGATCTATCATGCAGTTTAGCGGGACACTTCAAGTCCTTAAGAATGGCTGTGTGCCATGGTGTTACCTTAATTCTACTCAGCTATTCTTGGCTTTCAACCTGACAAGTAAACAACGACACATGGCCAAAAAAGATGCACATACACAATGTTAAATCTCAAGAAGTTAGAACAGCTTCCATTAACAATAGCAGAGACGCCCCATTGCTGTCAGGTTAATAAATGGTGTAATATCATTGCCAATTTCAACATTTTAGTTCACAGCATGCATGGAACATTTTCCTGTGAGTAGATATGAATCCCTAAGAGGCAGCGTCATTCATGCATTATGGTCCCTCCAATGTTAATATTGCTGTGAACGAGCCAACAAAGAGGTCTACTTTACTGGAAAAGAATGCAACTCTTCTGTCGGACATTCACTTGTTCGTAAACACATTCCCATTCACATAGCACGTAATGCTTAGGCATTGAATTTGGCTGCTTTCTAAAAGGAATACCAGACCCTTCAATTCTCCCCCTTAGTAGAGTCCTTTCAAATAGAAGCTATTTTATATTAGGCAACCAGGGCTGTGGCAGAAAGAAGGCCGGGATTCCATATATTTTATCGGTCTCCCAGATAGTGACCTGTTGTAACAACATGCTGTTACCTCCCAGTCAAGGGGTTTTATTAGCTCGTTTTGCCTTTGAATTCCAATTTTGAAGACAGATTAAGCAGACTCAAAGTACTCATGTTTCAAAAAGATGTAGCATTAACATCTGCCCGAGAAACTTTCAAATTATCAGTTGCAATGACATTCAGTGAAATACAATCCTTGTTAAGCACTAATCTCCCATTACATTTCGGCGAGTTAGTCCACTGAATTTTTAATGGATCTAGTACTGCCGGAATAGGCCACTTTTTAAAATGTATTGGCCCTGGCTTAGGCAGTTCCTCCCAGAAAATCTTTGGAATAATACTGCCCTTTATTCATTCCCTATTTTCAAGTGTGTATGGAGACATACCTTTGGTGTTATTCCAAATTTGGGGCACTGAGTTGTCATTGCCATTCTGACCCGCCTGGTTTACTAGCGTACAACCCGTGTTTCATTGCCTGTGGTACTCCTTCGAATGGGCACTAGATATTTGCCTGGCTCTGCACATGACTCTTCCTGTGGACATGAACCTGTTGATGAGTCCTATAACAACCTATTTTCGGAGTTGTCCCATGAACTTGTGGCTGCTTCAGGATGCATGGTAGGAGCCATTCCCTCCAGGGGAGATGGGTGCTACAGCACCAGGATCAGTGAACTCAGGCTCTAATAACACAGATGCAGGCAGAAGGCTACTTCCTCAACATCAGCTGAAAACAAACATCATGTCTGTTCTTTGGAGCTTTTCAATTGGGCAATGGCGGAATCATTGTCTGCGGGAAAACAAACATCATGTCTGTTCTTTGGAGCTTTTCAATTGGGCAATGGCGGAATCATTGTCTGCGGAGACAGAATCCGATCTGAATTCACTAAAGATTGATCTTGTGGTAGAAATCTTGGGTGGCTCTGGCTCATCTTAATTTGGCCACGCTTTCAAAATATTCATGTTATGTTTTTATTATGCTTAGGATTTTTTTGTTGTCGTATGACTGGCTTATTAGCATTGCATTTAATTTAATTTGCTTGGCTTGTGCTTTTGTTGTTTATTGTTGTGTTGGTCGCTAAGTTACTTTCCCGACCAAGGAGTGGGTATAGTAATTTACCTTTTGGACCCTCTTTGGTTTTCCCTTGGTTTCACATATTACACGTTTTAGGCTGCCTTTGTTTCGCACAGCCACACCTAACACATTTATTTAGTGCCAAGATGTTATTTTAGAAATATGCTGCACATGTTATCATTATTCAGTTGTTCTTCTCAGAATTCAGTCTGAACATTTTGAACAAGGTCAAACAACATGGTGTACTGTTTTGCTCGTGCCCTGTCAGCAACATCGCCTAACGTTTTAGACACAACACGATGGCACAGCTGTTGTTTTCGAACACAGTAGTTTTAATTGTATTAACTGTGGCTTTCCCCTCAGAAACAAGAAGAGAATTCTAGCAGAGGGGAAAGGTCTTGGAACAAGCACACCCTAGCCTTGCGTAAGTTAACACCTGTGATGCAGACCACCTAACTACAAATAGCAGGTATGGGACCCAGTGCTAATCTCAGAGATCACTGATATACCCCTGTACTCACATAGTGAGGGTAGGGATAGACAGATGTATAATTTGCCATGTAGGGCCTTTTTATTGTATACTGTTTGCCAATAATGTTGATTACTTTGCTTACTTGTACATGTTTTCTAATTGCAGCCTAACGGCTAGGGCGCTCGATCTCGGACCTGGGGATCTGGTTTTGAGTCTCGGTAACGACCCCAAAAACTCCTGTGATTCTGGGCAAATCACTTAATCTCCCCGTGCCTAAAATGAATGTGTGTCCTCATGTAACGTAACTGGTGCTATGGAAAGCGCTCTGATACCCGATTTGGTTCAGGTCTAGTTTGCGCTATATAAAACTCTGCAAAAAAAATAAAATACTTTATAATGGTCTATGGTAGTTTCAATACATATTGTAAACTTTCCTTGTGTCTTTCCTTTGCTTATTAAGGACAGGCATGAGTGAGAAACAAAAGGTGATGATCTATTTCCATGGTTCCCTTAGGGAAAAGAAAGTTGTGTTCTAGGTTATCAATTTACCTGTTAATCTGGAAAGGTTAGAAGTGCAGACCTAGACAAATTTGGGCCCATATGTACTGATGTGGTAAGAAGACTCAGCCCCTACATTCTGACGTCCTGTGATACCAATGCACAACTCTGTTTCCAAGCAGAATCCCTGCAACAAAATCTAGTCACAGCAACTCCACATGTTTTAAACCCTGTTTGTAGGAGCAGCACCGCACACAGCAGATGCGGTAAGAGATGTGAAAATTAATTGAACAGGAGAAGTGGAGGAGGGAGGGTCATTTTATGTTTGGTATGACATGGTAATTAATGTCTGGTGAGGCGGGATGGCCGCATTTTGTAATGACTCTGCCTCTGACTGCCATGTTCATTCTCTCACATACAGGTGGTGAAGCAAGTTGTCAAATCACGTTACACTACATACACTAATGTCAGTTGCAGTTCTGTACACAGGTGATCTACTCCAAACAGCCACATGCTGGAGGATGGAAGTTCTGTGCAACACACGAGATGCACAGAATTTGTTCCCAAAGATAGCTGAATATTTGTCGTTGACCAATTCTGTGTTCTGGAAGCTATGAGTCTGAATCGCAAGAAGAAAATCTAAGCCTTCATCAGTGTGTAAACCACAATTAGGGTATAGCAATATCTGTTATTTACAGCACTCAAAAACAGCTAGAATTCTGCGGGTGTGCGGCACATTCCGATCGCGGGCGTAGTCATGACGGCTCCCAGCACGGCTCATCATCAGCACACGCCCACCGTAACTGATAATGACCAGGAGCCGTCATCAGCACCGAAGGGGTTAAAGCCATACAAAATTAGATTTTTTATTTTTATAAAATTAACTGTTCTAAAAAGCATAATTTATGTTCTTAAATTAAATGTTCTAAAGCCATAGTCAACATTTTCATACTGAATGAAAAAAAAATCTACCTTTTCTAAAAAAAACTTTGGCCCTACATAGCAGGGTGTGGAAGAAGAAGCTCACTTCACACAGGTCCTGCTGTGAGTGTAAAAGGTTTCTTAGGTCAGAGCCCGCTTCAGTGGGGGCCGATGGGCTTAGGGTATATGGCCATGCCTTATCTATGCTCTTCGTGCAGAGTCTGACCTGCCATTCCCTACACTTGGCATCCCTCTACCTACATTTCCCTGCTTAGTGTACCCTCAATGCAGGGCCTGCACACTCTTACTCCAGACATCCTCTGAATACGGCCATAAATCATGTCAATGGATCTCCAGGTGCAGAGACTGGCCTTTTGGCTGTACCACGCGGTTTGAGATCTCATCCATGACATTATATGCACGGTTATAAGCAGTGCATTTGTTGGAGTGTTGGTTGCACCACCCAACATATCTTTTTCTAGAGGAATACCTATATTTTTATTATCGTCTCATATTTGTAAAGTACCACAACTTCCCTTTGACAGAGTCTTCTCCAGCGATCACATTTTTTTGTTTGATGATACACTTTCGTTCCTGGTCAAAGTAAAGTTTGCAGTTTTCAGACAGTGGGCAATTAGTAGCAATAGGATGGAGAGGAGATAGGAAGGGGGAATCAATGGTTTGTACTCTTGTTACTAATATAAAAAATTGGGACAGATTTAAAAAGGTACATGCAGTCGCGGCTCACATCGCTCGTGGGTGGGGCATGGGCGCGGGGTGTTGTTCAGGGAGGGAGGGTAGCAGGGGGGTCACGGGGGAGGTCGCAGGGGAGGATTTAATGAAAAAATAATAATTTTAACTTATCTTGAGGCCGGGTCCGCATCTTCTCGGCTCCTGCTCTCCTGCCTCCGACAGGACCAGGAAGCAGGCATCCAGGCTCCAAACAAAAGCCAATAACAATGCTGCAAGCAGTGTTGTGATTGATTGGGACGGCACCCAGCCAGGGGCTTATGGGGTGGGCATCTGCTCCATGCAGGCTATAATGCAGCCTGCATGGAGAAGTCAGAGTGCACATGACTGGTTTGGGCGGCCCTAGAGGGCCAACCAAACAGTCTTTGTGCACTCAGAAGTAGGCAAACCACACCTACCCTGCCCTTCTCAAAGAGCAGAGCAGCCCCGCCAACCGGTGATGCACAAAGCAAACATAAAATGGTAATAACTAGAAGTTATTACCATTTTATGTTTCTGCTTCTAGCACTGTGAGAAAGCAGTGGGGCGACGCTCCTCCACCCTAACAGAGGAACCGCTCTTGGGTACATTAACTAGAGAAGTAAAGGACAAGTCAGTAAAATGTTGAGGGCACAGATGCACAAAGGTTTAGCATTGGGTTAACTTTACTTTTTCAATGCTAACCTGACACTAAACCTCTTTAGTGATTCACAAACTAACGCTAATTTGTATTAGTGTTGTTTTTTATAGGAAAGTAATGCAAAGCACCGTGAAATACAGCTTTGCATCACTTTGCGTTAAGGAGCGTTACATGGGTGGTACATGGGTTTTCCCATGCTACCACCCATGCCTTTTGACGCTAAAAAACCTGTACACTGTGGTTCTCCAGTATTAATATCTTTCATAGATTCACATGCTTGAATCTTCCCCATTGTCATGGTGGGAGTACTCAAGCATGTGAATCTATGAAAGATATAATACTGTAGAACCCTCTCTACTAATATGAATAGACTGGGTTTAGCGCCAAAAATTAACGCAGCTAGAAAGCAGGCATTAAAAGGACAATGGGGCATATTCACAAGGATCTTTATCGCAACCAAAGTCGGGATAAAGTCATCGCCCAATTCACAAGCTGGTGCTAACAGCCCATATCACCAGTTTACCTGCGAAAGCAGGCACCAAAAACATCGCCACACATGACCCTGGCAACTATCGCTAATGAGATGCAGAGTAGGAGGCGTTCCTGTGCAAAAAGCCGCAACAACACCACACAGCAACATTCTCAATGACCAGCCAGATCGACGATAAGATCACAAAACAGGCAATAAGGCGCGTTAGCAGCAGGAAATTAACACTTGCTCTGACCTGGTGTAAAGTCAGACGACAACCTGCAACATAAAAAGGAGCCAGCCCAGAGCCACACCTGAATTTCAACTGATGCCATAAAGCTACTGATCAGGCAGCTCAGAGCCCCAAAAGGGCCACAACACCCACTGCCACCCCCCGGACTCCCCGCCACCCCAGATCACCACAGAGGCAGCACAGAACAAGATATCGAACCTTCAGGAAACGCACCAGCCTCACAGAATTAACACCAGAGAATGTCATGGCCCACTACAGGCTCAAAAGGACAACCATCCTCCGCATCCTGACCATCATTGCCCACAGGATGATGGTACCAACACAGTGGACAACCAACATCCCACCTCAGATAAAACTGCCGGCTGTGCTGCACCTGTTGGACTCTGGTACCTTACAACCAACAACTGCCAGAGTCGGAGGAGTCTCACAGCCAACCCTATCAAAGTTCCTCACACTTGTCCTGGATGCCATCATCAGCTTGGTACCCTAGTACCTTCACTTCCCCACACCGCGCTAGAACAGCTGGAGACCAAGCAAGTATTCTATGCCATAGCTGGTTTCCTGCACATGTTGGGGGCAATTGACTGCACACATGTCCTACTTGTGCCCCCTGCCGAAACTGCCCACAATTCCTGCAAGAGAAAGCACACGCATTCCATCAATGTGCAGGCAATAGTGGGCCACTGGGGACTCTTCACCAATGTCATCGCCAACTACCCTGGCAGTGTGCATCATTCCTACATCTTCCGACAGTCCATCATCAACCAGCGCTTTGAGGCTGGCACCTACGGAAATGCCCTGCTCGTTGGTAAGTACCAAATGAACACACCACACACCTCAACTCCACAATCATGCAACTCACAACTGTGGGAATGCACACAAAATCACATACAACATGCCCACCTACCAGACACAACAGCACAATTTACTGTGGTAACCTGGGCTAGCCATGTACACAAGCCATCAACGGCATGGCACCTCAGCCACACATTAGCAGAATGTGGGGAGAGGTGGGAACCAGGCATGTGCGAAGGAGGCAAGTGACCCATGAATGAGAATGTACACAATGCCAAGTGTGGCGTGGATGTTCTGGACAGACTGCAGTATGCAGACCACACACATATCCATGTCGACATACACTGCTGGTGGTGGTAGTGTAGTGGACAGCCAGTGGGGAAGATCATGGAAATGTAGCTTGTTACATCCCCCCTGTAAGCGTGTGTGGAGTGGGCTGGCCCGGTGTATGCCAGGCATGCGTAGGGGTGTGAATAAAAAGCACGTAGCCCTGGGCGTGGTTCTCTTCTGGAATGACCAACGTCTCTGCCAGGGTGGCATTTCTCACCCCGCCACGAGGCCGACACCGTGAGCAGCAGTGCGTGCGATCCTGTGCGCCTGCCACAGCCCAGGCCGCTGGTCCCCGAACCAGTCTTGCCAACCCCTGCTCATCCAGGCATCACTGCTCCCCTGACAACACCGGCGTGTGTCACGGAGGGCCTACCACGTGCCGGTGCACGCTCCAAGCCCGAGGCCCGTGACCTTGGCAGCCTCCTCAGACCATCACGGACTCCGCGAGCAGGGCCCGCAGTACTCCTTTCTCGTTGACGTACTCCACCGGCAGACACAGCGGACAAGTAGGTCACACATTTGGAACTGAGTCTTGATTACACAATGGCAGAGTACATATTTCATGGCAGAGTTTATATCACTATACCCCCCCCACGATGTGGTGCCACCAACTCTGTGCATAGCATTCCAACCACACTTGTCGGTGGGTCCTTGCTGACTTCGGCCTACACTACGGTCCAACAGGCCTCACACCAATCGAATGTATGACATTACAACGCATGCTTTTACCACGCATGCCTTTACAACGCGGTTTTTACAATGCATGCCTTTACAACGCATAGTGCTTTGGGGCGCTGGATAGTGAATAGTTTAATTTACTATTCCAACTCCAGTCCCCGTGGATAGTAGGGAAGGTGTTGGATAGTAAATTAAACCTATTCCCTATCCTAGAGCGCCCCCCAGCGCAATGCGTTGTAATGGTTTGCGTTGTAAAAGTTACGTCGTAAAGGCACTACGTGGTAAAAGTTGCGTTGTAAAGGATGTTTCCCCACCAATCCAGTGCAGTCCGTATCAAGCAGGACACTGCATTGTCGCAGGCTACACATCCACTCAGCTCTGGTGCCACTACCTCTGTCAGCCACAAATCTTCTCCACATGCCATTCCAACGTCGTGTGTTAGAGATCCAGGAGGAGCTAGCTGGACAGCAGCTGACCAGCGCTGACCGCTGCTTCCGGCCTACACTGCGGTCAAGTAGGTCAAACATTTGGAACTGAGTCTTGATTTCTTCAAGGCAAAGTTCATGTCCCAGTACTCAAGTAGAGGATTAAGAGGAAGACGCGGTTCTGTTCATGTTACGGAGGTGATCGAACACTACCAACAACTACACTGGTGCCACTAACTCTGTGCATTGCAAGCCGATGACACATGGCTGTGATCCACTGCTGACCACTGCCTCCGGCACACAGTGCGGTCGAGAAGGTCACACAATTGGAACTGAGTCTTGATCTGTTCATGGCAGAGTTCATATCATTGAACAGGCCTCATTGCAGACTGCAGCCCCTCCAGCTCTGGTGCCACTAACTCTGTGCCCCGGAAGTCATGGACAGTCTCTGGTGGAACTTTGGTGGCGTCTGAGTCTATGGCCTGAGGGTTGTCTTCATCATCATGTAACGGATATTGACAAGGTGGTAAAAATTAGTCTGTAGCATTCTACTCCTCCATTTGCCAGTTTCTGCTTGCTTCTGCCCTGTGCATCATGCCCTGCAAGGACACCTTCCACTGTCCCCGTACCACTCCATGACATTCTCCTTGAACTTCTGATTGTCTGAACACTGTTATAGTTGTTGCCAGCACCATCCAACCCCTGAGGGGTGGCTTACATTACCCGACACCTATCCAGCGCAGGCGTCACTGGACATGTGACACTGGCGATAAAAGGTGCTAGGCGCACGTGCCCATAGCCAGTTCCACAAACTATCTTAGGGTGACCGTGTGGTCATTATGTATGCATTAGGGCCCCGGGCCATACCACATTACACTGTGCTGTGTTCAGTGGGCACAACCTTGTCACCTCAGGCAGTGGGTACCCACCTGTGAGCGCAAAAGGAGTGGACAGGCGTACGGCAGTACAGCGTAGGGGTGTGGTTCTTCAACACGTGGCTCTGGGCGTGGTGAAGTTTAGGCCTTGCCTAGGAAGTAACTAATGTGTGTTGTCTCTATTATAGTGTCTGCACCACACGTCCCGCAATGGACAATGTTGCTATATAGCATGTCCCTGGAGTGTGGGCTTGGCTAAAGAGGTAACTGAGGGAGCGCAATCCCGCTCGGGTCAGGGATTACACATGCCAACTGTTGTGTGTGTCGCTATTAGCGCTGCATGCACCAAAGGTCTACCCTCCACGCATGTCGAGTTCAGCCAGGCATGAACTCTACATCCGTGTCCGCCCTGTCCTTACCATACACATGTGGCTTCCCACCTTCAGCGCACAACATCACTGTGTCATAGTCAGGCTTGTGGATATGCGCAGACAGGCATGACAATGGTGTGCCATAGGGGTGCAAGTGATGCAACCGCGCCGCGCACAATAGTAAATAGGCTCGGAGAGGGAGGAGCTGCAGTGAGGCTATGTAATAAACATTGATGCCGCTCAGTTGCAACAAGCATTACATGTCATATAGGAATCACTAAGTCACACATGTCACACACCAATGAACCAGTGAGCCTGCAAACACATCATGCAGTACGAAGTATTGACTCATGTCTCTCTGCACTGTCACAGATGATCAAGGATATTCACTCTGCGCTTGGATGATGACACCCCTCTGAACCCTGAACACACGGGCCCAGAGGCAGTACAATTTGGCCCACAAATGCACTAGGAGCATCGTTGAAGTCACGTTGCAGGTGCCTGGACATCACAGGTGGAAGGCTCCTGTATAGCCCAGACATTGGGCCCGATTCACAGAACTAACTTAAGACAAAATCCTAAACTTACTACTTTTGGTATTCACAGAAGTTAGGATTTTGTCTTAAGTTTGTCTTAAGACAGACTTAAGACAGACTTAAGACAAAATCCTAACTTAAGTCTGTCTTAAGTCTGTCTTAAGACAAACTTAAGACAAAATCCTAACTTCTGTGAATACCAAAAGTAGTAAGTTTAGGATTTTGTCTTAAGTTAGTTCTGTGAATCGGGCCCACTGTGTGCTAGATGATTGTTGCATGTTGTGTGTTGCATAAAATATGTGTACGCAGCAAAGCCCCATGGATACAAGTGCCAAATGCACCAGACGATGATGAGGAAAATGAGGCAGGTGGACCACACCCCACTGCAGCCGCAGTGGGAATAACCCGTAGGAACACCATCATTGACAATTTTTTCTCGTGTTAATCCTTAGCAATCATGGGACAGTACGATAAATGACCACAGGCCAGCATGTGCAAATAAATGCATTCCAAGACACATTCCCTGCGTGCATGTCACTCATCTGTACAGGCACATCACTCAGACAAGTGTGAGTGCGACGTGTAGTGCTAGCAATTTTTAAATTTGTTAATGGATGGTGGATGTGTCACCTCTGTGCAGAGAGGCTGTTTAGGGTGTCACGTATTCGAACTGCCAGTTCTGTGTGTAACAGTTAGTACGGAATGCCACTCTTCGGCGTTATACATGTGTCCCAAATCATTTCTTTTTGGCTGTCATTTGTCGCCTACAAGTGACAACAGGGCTTCTTTTGGGGTCAGATATGTACAGCCATGATGCAGGGATGCACCCTGTGACTCAAGTCCCACGACATGGGAAAAGTAAGGGGGAGTCACTGCCTCTAAATTCGTCCATGATTTCATACTTGATTGATTTTGGGCATGGCACGTCTGTGTGCAGGAGGTGTTGATTGTCTCTCTGCAATGTGAAGGGGAGAATTACAGTGTGTTCCATGTATGTATCCTCATTGGAGCAGTTTACATACAGACTTCTCAGCTTTTCTCACCCTCTGTTTGCTTATTAGCGCCGGGAAACCTCCGGGTAGCTGCACGCTCAACAAATGCAATAATAATAATAATAATAATGTCAATGTACATTGTAGCTGTTTGTGGGGAGATGCTTATCTGATGGAGGGACAATGGTCATTTGTTCTATGTCATGGCTGTGTGGTTGTGCTGTCGCAAACCATTCATTATCTGAATTTTATTAGATAGGGTTCCCTGGGTGTCGAAGATGACCCTGGCCCAATTACTTGTGTGTATTTCCTAGATTAGAGCTAGTACTTCCTTGTTGATTCTGAGCTCTGTTAACATTCTCCACAGTAGACTACGATCCACTGAATCGAAAGCAGCTAGGAAATCTATCAGGTCCGGTACCTCTCATTGGCACGCAGGTGCTTCATCCACAAGCTCGTCAGCTCAATGACTCACGGAAGTACTTTAAATAGACAACAGGATGTGGGAGCACACCGATGACCTCTCAGGCAAGGTTCGCCCCTGGCATTCTGGGAAATGTAGTCTCTTATAGCTCGCTCCGATATTTTCAAGTATTTCGCCAAAGTTGGCACAGATAGTGCTGATCCCTAGACATGTGTTTCTGGTTTATTAACCGTCATCAGTAGAGTAGGGTGATCCTGCTGGGAGGTGAAGCAGTGTGATCCCACATTTGTTTCCTGTTTAAAAGGCTCCCTCGAGCCATTTGAGCTGACGAGCTCGTGGAGAGACACCTGCGCGCCTGGAGATTTACAGAAAACCGAGAATATTTTGACAGCCTGCTAAGCAACCCCTTACACTCGCATTGCCTAATCTCTATTGATGATGGATAACAATCCAGAAACACATGTTTAGAGATGGCCAGCACCAATCTGCACCTACCTGGTGAAACACTCGAGAGACTTTGCAAGTACACACACTTGGCGAACTGCATTGACCATGATGCCTAGGGGCGATCCTACTGGGAGGTGAAGCAGTGCGATCTGACATTTGTTTCCTGTTTAAAAGGCTCCCTCGAGCCACCTGAGCTGACAAGCTCGTGGAGAGGCACCTGCGTGCCTGGAGAGTTACAGAGAACAGAGAATATTTTGGCAGCCTGCTCAGCAACCTCTTACACTCGAATTGCCTAATCTCAACTGATGACGGATAACAATCCAGAAACACATGTTTAGAGATGGCCACACCAATCTGCACCTACCTGGTGAAACACTCGAGAGACTTTGCAAGTACACACATTTGGTGAACTGCATTGACCATGATGCCTAGGGGCGATCCTGCTGGGAGGTGAAGCAGTGTGATCCTACATTTGTTTCCTGTTTAAAAGGCTCCCTCGAGCCATGTGAGCTGAATAGCTCGTGGAGAGGCACCTGCGCACCTGGAGAGTTACAGAGAACCGAGAATATTTTGGCAGCCTGCTCAGCAACCCCTTACACTCGTATTGCCTAATTTCCACTGATGATGGATAACAATCCAGAAACATGTGTTTAGAGATGATTCAGAAAAGGGGGTGGTGATGAACAGAGTGTCTGAATTAAGCAGACCACTCTTACCCAGTCCAAAGATCAGGGCTTGATCCATCACCGTTATTTAGCTCACTGCCCCATCCCAGCTCAGAACCTGTCTATATGCAAATTAGTCTGTCCCTGGCCCAGTGCATCATGGGAACAGGGCAGACCAAACTACCAAGCCAATTCTTCACCAGAAAGGAGAAACCGGTCCCCGGAAGCTTGTTTCCTTCCCAGTGTAAGAATTGGCTTTTGTAGTCTGGTCTGCCCTGTTCCCATGATGCACTGGGCCAGGGACAGACTAATTTGCATACAGCCAGGTTCTGAAACTGGGATGGTGCAATGAGCTAAAAAACGGTGTTGGATCTAGCCCTGATCTCTTGACTGGGTGAGAGTATTCTGCTTAATTCAGAGACTTTGTCCATCACCACCCCTTGTTGTAAATATTTTTGTCCACCCTAAGCGTGGAAGGGTATACTCAGATGTGAGTCCCTTGCTCATTGCACCATCAGGATTCAAGCAAGCCGGGCCGAAGACAGCTGAAATGCCAGAAACCGGTCCCCGGAAGCTTGTTTCCTTCCCAGTGTAAGAATTGGCTTTTGTAGTCTGGTCTGCCCTGTTCCCATGATGCACTGGGCCAGGGACAGACTAATTTGCATACAGCCAGGTTCTGAAACTGGGATGGTGCAATGAGCTAAAAAACGGTGTTGGATCTAGCCCTGATCTCTTGACTGGGTGAGAGTATTCTGCTTAATTCAGAGACTCTGTCCATCACCACCCCTTGTTGTAAATATTTTTGTCCACCCTAAGCGTGGAAGGGTATACTCAGATGTGAGTCCCTTGCTCATTGCACCATCAGGATTCAAGCAAGCCGGGCCGAAGACGGCTGAAATGCCAGAAACCGGTCCCCGGAAGCTTGTTTCCTTCCCAGTGTAAGAATTGGCTTTTGTAGTCTGGTCTGCCCTGTTCCCATGATGCACTGGGCCAGGGACAGACTAATTTGCATACAGCCAGGTTCTGAAACTGGGATGGTGCAATGAGCTAAAAAACGGTGTTGGATCTAGCCCTGATCTCTTGACTGGGTGAGAGTATTCGGCTTAATTCAGAGACTCTGTCCATCACCACCCCTTGTTGTAAATATGTGTTTAGAGATGGCCAGCACCAATCTGCACCTACCTGGTGAAACACTCGATAGACTTTGCAAGTACACACACTTGGCGAACTGTATTGACCATGATGCCTAGGGTCGATCCTGCTGGGAGGTGAAGCAGTGCGATCCCACATTTGTTTCCGGGTTGTGCTCGTACATTGTCATATCACCGTTTTTTTACTCTGTTTTTATGGAGCATTTTCCTGCATGACGCGTGAGAATCGCAGGCCTGTCGCTGGTTATTGCTGATGTTTGTATTGTGATTGGCCTCATCACTACTATTTTTGCGTTCGTGTTTTAGTTTTTTTCGGCTTCACGTTGATTTTTTACGAGGCCATTTGATGTGTTATCGTGAGCCTATCGCATGGTACCGATGTGTTGAGAATACTACGTTAACACAGCATTATTTTCCTGCGATAGACTGCGATGTGAAGAGTTGCGTTAAGCTAATTTTGCAGTAATTATCACACGTTCTTGAGAATATCCCCCAATGTTTTTATTTATTGCTCCTTTTTTTCCAAATTTGCATGTGTGCTGCACTGTGCAGCACACATACAAAGTAGGAAAAAAATTGAATTGTGTCTAGCTATACTAATTTGTATAGGAAGGGTACTCGCCTTGTACAAAACCTACGGTAGACTCAGGCACGCACCCTAGCACTATGGCGCTAAGGTGTGTGCCTGCCGCACGGCAGCTGAAATCAGTGCCGGCACTAGGGAGGGAGAAGGAGAGAGCCATATCTCTGTGAAAATGGCGATCTCCTACTTTTGGCTGCTGCGCTACATTTCGTGACACCTTTCAGAATCCTGGCAGAGGTGTCAAATAGAACAATCAAGTCAATTGGAAGTATTGTCAGGTTAGCTATGAAGAATGAGCAGAGCACCAAAGTCTCAAAAATAGTAAGAATGCTTTCTGTCATGGTGACTTGGCAACTGGACATAATATTTACCAGAACAATTTGAAAAAGTTAAACTTGATTGCGTATTGAATATCAATATGAGAAATGGTATCCTTCGGGTTTTCTCAAGATAATGCACATAATTCCAGGGTAGCAGCGCATCAGCATCTGCAGAAGTGTCCAAGCAGCAGTCTTTGGTGGAGACTCTCTTTTCCTCCCGCCGCCATCATGGGTCGCATGCACGCTCTGCATTGCCGTACAGGCGAAGCGTGCCAATTTGGTTGAAGCTCACATCGGATGATGTGAAGGAACAGATTTTCAAGCTGGCAAAAAAAGGTCTCACTCCTTCCCAAATTGGTGTGATTCTGAGAGATTCACATGGTGTTGCTCAGGTTCGCTTTGTTACTGGCAACAAAATCCTGAGAATACTTAAATCCAAAGGACTTGCCCCAGACCTTCCCGAAGATCTGTATCATTTGATCAAAAAGGCTGTTGCGGTGCGCAAACATCTTGAGAGAAACCGTAAGGACAAGGATGCTAAATTTCGTCTCATTCTGATCGAAAGCAGAATTCACAGGCTGGCCCGCTATTACAAGACTAGGAGAGTGCTACCACCAAACTGGAAGTATGAATCTTCAACGGCTTCAGCCCTGGTAGCATAATGATCTTTTGCTGTGCTAACAAATAAACTTTTCAACTAAACTACAAAAAAAAAAAGCAGTCTTTGGTGGAGTACACTGATCCCTTCATATCAACAAGTCTATGACCTTCAGTATCCTCACCTCCCCAAGGCATGCACATTCTGTCTCTCTTCACCGGTGTCTAACCAAAGTGCTTAAAATCCTCAGTGGGCATTGTTGTAAGGGTTGGAAACAACACCAGAAAATACTCAAAGTTCTTTTACATATTACATGCATTCCACTACTAAAAAGCTACTGCTGACTTTATATCCATTTCAAACTGTCATCCTGTCCCCCTTAACATTTTTCCTAAAAAATCGTTGAGTGCCTGGTTTTTACCCAACTTAATCATTGTCTTTTCCAACACAACAAACTTGATACCCTTGAATATGGCTTCAGTGTGTTAGCCTCTCCTCCTGAGAGAGCCCGCTGTCATGTCTCCAACTTCATCTCTGTTTCACACCACAGATGTGTCTCTTCTAGCTTCACCCTGCTCAAAGTTTTTTCTTCCTTTGACCCCTCTAATCGCACAATGATGCTTTACTCGCTGTTCCTCAGTGGCGATGATTGTGCACAATGATGCATTCATAACTAAGAACAAACTGGCAATAATCCAGTTGAATTGGTGGTGAAAGCTGTTATTTTAGTTTTTGGATCAATTTCAGCAGTAACTAGTCTGATTTTAGTTTATGTATTATTAGCTATAGCTTTATTGATTGTAATGTTTTTCCGTTCTATACCACAACCCTTTTATACCATTATCTTCTCTTTAGGATTTTTCATACCACCTTTAACACGCAAATCTCCATTCCAACTTGCATCCCTCAACGCGTCTTTGTTTCTTTGACTACCTAAAAACTATCCGCCATTAGATAATGCCTTGTTACCATCTGCTCCACCCTTCTGCAAACTCATATTATTTATTTCTCAGCTTTAGCCACTCTCATATAACTTCATTTTCTTTTCGTATTTCCTCCTAATGTTCTAACCCCTCCTCGTCGTGCCAGAAATGTCAGAGCGCTCTTTGGCTCACAGATTAACTGCAATTTCCACCACAGCAACCAGCTGTGAAATCGTCAATAAAGGGTATATTCACACCCACCGGCCATTTCACATTGCCAAACCACTTATTTACACTTGTCAAACTGAAGTAATATATTAGATTGTTAATGGGTCTTTTACTTTAATACTTTTCTTATTTCAACAAACATTTTCAAGTCAGACCCTGTGTGATTGTAGCTCAGAGCTCTTTCTTGTAAGTGCTTTATTGTCAGTGGACGGGCCACTTTGGAATGTCCTTAATTCCCCCCTGGTGTGCCTGGGAGTCATAAAGAGTGTGTGGATAGACAGTGAGCGACTGTAGTGAAATAGTTGTATAGATTATGTATGAGTGACAGATGGCTGGGATTAGTTTAGCCTGTTTGCTATTTTATGTCCGGATCAAGCCTTCATTTTGGCTCGGGGTGGGGCAGAACTGTTCCCATAAGGCAGGGTCAAGACTGATTTGCATATGGCTGGGTTTAAACTGGAATGGCATGGGGATCAAAAAATGATAGATTTTGGCCCAAAGATCTATACTGGGGTGAGTGTTTACCATTGTTCAACATTCTGTCCATCAACTATTCTTTTTGCATTTGTCGCCCCGAGTGGGACAGGTATGCCCAGATGTGGGTCCCATACTCTCCACTAGATTCAAGCTAGCCTGGCTGCTCAGGGGTAAAACCCCAAAACCAATCCCAGGATGCTTGTTTCTTGACCAGGGAGGACCTGGCCTGGCAGTTCGGGCTGGACTGTTCCCATGGGGAGCAAAGACAAGACTGATTTGCATATGGATGGATTTAAACTGCAGTGGTATGGGGAGCATTTAGGCCCAGATTAATATACTGGGGTGAATGTTCAACATTCTGTCCATTTATTGTTCTTTTTGCATTTATTTTGGCTCTGCCACATCCCTTTCCATTGAGCTAACAAAGTACAAAATGGAGGCATGTTGGAGTGGAGGGAAGACACGTCCTGTCACCATCAACCTTAGGGAGGTGACTCTCTGCCCAGAAGTCAACTCTATGGTGAGTGTGGTCATTGGTACCAGGTAGAGTTGGGTGTCACCCTTCCATCTTTAGTCAAACCATTAGCACACCTCTTACCCCATCCCACTCCACTAGGACACATGGTATTATGGTGTGGGAACTCCCTCATTGAGGGAATACAGGGCGGTGTGAGTGGATTTCCCAGGGGGTATACCTTAGACAGAGAGGAAGCTCCCCTGGCTTCAGGCCATCACTTGGAGAGGGAAGGATGGATATCTGCACTTCATCACAGCACCATGTCTTGAATCCCACCTGTGTTCTGCGAAGTAGGTCACCCTGTGAAGAGGCAGTGTATGAGGCTTTATACTCCCATGTATGCTTTGTTGTTTTAGTATTCACTGTTGTGTCTTTTACTTTTGCAGTGTTTTTGAAATATAGAAAATGTTGTTCTGTCTAATTTTGGCAGATACCCATTTTACTTGATGACAGTGATGAGAGTGAATCATTTACTTCTCTGTGTTTAGTCTCAGTTGGGCGATTTATGCTTCCTGACCCAGTTTAACAGAACTCTCTTGGAGGTAGTCTGTCCAGGGGCCTCCAGGGAGGGATGCACAGTGTAGACATCCATCGCACCAGAGTCTGTGTCACAAAGTTCTAAATAACACAGACACGCTTGGTCACTATAATTCCCTCTCATCATTGTCATCAAGCAGAAATGTTATCTGCCACAATTAGACAGAAAGACAAACATTGTCAAGATGGTCAAAGCTCTCCACTGCCTAACTCCCTCCAACTAACTGAATGATCATCCTTCTGCTCTAGCATTTGGGCAGAAACACTCTGTCAACCAAACCGTGTTGGTTGCAGTGGCGGCTCTTCCGGTAAGGCGGAGGAGCGTCGCCCACTGCCTTCAAGCAGGAAAAGAAAGGAAAAACTGAAATGATAATAACATAACGTTATTATCATTTTATTTTGTCCTCCTGCTGTGGCAGCTTGTGTGAGGGGCGGGGCTGAAGAGCAGGGGAGGAAGGCACAACCCTCCTAAGTGCACAATGACTGCTGCCCAAAACAGTTGTGCACAACAGTTCTGCAACATTTGGGTGCACAGTGTCACTTTGGGGGTGAAGGAGAGGGGAAGCACAGAGTACCAGTGAGAATGATTCTTGCTGAAAGAGCTGCTGTTGTAGCTTTCAGAGGAGCCATTTGTCCTAGGCTGAGTTAATAAACCGCTCAGAAGGAATGCATAGAGTGCTAATTGCCTTATTGTCCTCGCCTGAGGTTGAGGCCCATAGTTGCAGAGGAGGGTAATGAACAACCAAGCAGGTACAGGCATGAAAACCTCAAGTAGCGATTGTTTGATACCATTATCCAACCTAGCCACCTCGATCCACTATATTCCGAACACTATTAGTATAAAGATGTAAGTAGGCAATCGATTATACATCCTTCTCGTATGTATGCAACCTTCCACACGTATACCCTATGTGCAGAGATACCATCCCACATAGTTTAACTGGGTTTCTCCATTTGTTTCACTTAGAGGTGGAAGCCAGGGTTCTGATTGGTACCGGGAAACTAAGGCAAGACTTAGGACCTGATTTAGAGTTTGGTGGACAAGTTACTCTATCACAAACTTGTTGATATTCTATTCACACTACTACAGTGCGTTATATTTTTTGGCACTCGCATTAAGGCGTACAGGATATTTGTCATGTTTGTCACAGAGTAATCCGGACCTAAGTCTGTGTAAGTTCATCACAAAAGGATTAAGGTCATGGTGAAGAGACAGGCATAGGGATAAAGAATGGAATGAATGATGTCAAGTGGTGTGGAGTTAGTGCAGGTGGATGGTGCTCTAGTAAGGATAATCACTGCTGGAAAAGTGTGCCTCACTGCCTGTTTTTCCTTTTCTGAACTGCTCACTAAAAGTGGATTGCAAGCCCTTTGTAGATGCTCGGTGTTTAGCTTTTGCTCCTTCAGTAGAACACACGCTTTATCAAATAAGGGTGCTCTAAAAAGACTCTGGTGAGGAGCCATGGAATCCGACAGTCAAACCATCATGACTCCACCTGAGGAGCTTTCTAATGGTCAGAACCTGTAGGTGAGCCTGCACTGCCCATGACCTCTCTTACTTTCCTGCTTTTTCAAGCCCAAGATCAACATACAAGTTTTACACCTTCATCCTGATGCATTGAGGGAGTCTCCTGACCGAGAATGATTGCCCTGATTACAGAACCATTTCAATCACTGCCCTAAGAAGTAAGCTTCTGGAGATATAGTGGAGTACAGTTTGCAGGCGCCATCCTTAAAAAAACATCCTTCCCAGTTTCAGGCGTGATCGCCCTTTTCCTATTGGTGCCCTCGTGCTGAACATTTTTAATCACAACCAGCCAAAAACTAGTTATATGTGCCCACCTGTTGATACTCCTGGTAGACCACTATATCTTCCAGCAATTTCCCAGAACCAGTTTGCAAGAGAAACTGGTCTCCCTAGACTGTTTTCCCCCTCCCGTGCAATGACATGTAACCAAACTTCGTTACAGATGATGTCTGTTTTCCTTAGGAGAATGGACCTTTGGTGTCCAGTTTTTCTGTGTTTTAACTATGTACAATGGATCTCAAGTTGTGACACATGATCTTTCCTGCATATTGATGGTGTTCATGTGCACCACTTTGATGTGGTGAGTCTTTGATTGTCTAGTCCGATTACTTCCCAGTTCACTTACAAAATAGGTTGTATTATACCTAGTTACACACCCTACATATATGTTTTGTTTTATGTGGTTATCAACCACTTCCCATGTTTTTGACTTACTGCATTGCTTCCGGAGTGTTTATTTAATGATTAAATTATTAATTCTGTGCTTTGCTCAGATAACACTTTGCTGGCACCAGTTTTTGGTTGTTTCCTCCTCCATGATTAGGCACAGGAGACCGGAAGATACTGCAGACCCTTGTAGTAATATACATTCTCTGATATATTATGAAATCTTCAATATATTTTGATCACCTACTGAGTTGCTGTAATGGTGAAAGTTTGTAGGCCAAAAAGAAACCATCCCACGTGTGTTATTTGTGTGCTCAGAGTACACTAGGTTTTGCTATTTCTGGGTTGCGCCAGTGTGTAGGTTGCTGGCAGCCGCTGTCCGTGCAGGTAACAGCGGTGAGGCGGTGGGGCCGGGTAAGGGAGGATTTCGAGGGACAATGTCGAGGGAAAATTAAATATTTATTTATTTTCCCTCAGCATCGTCCCTCAAAATCCCCCTTTACCCGGCCCCACCGTTATAACCTGCACGGACAGCGGCTGGTTGCTGGGTACTTTGAGCCATAGGATTGCTTTAAGAATATTACGTACTGATTTATCTCCCTTGTATGCCTGTGCAGTTGCAAAATTCTTGGGCTTGATGTAGGCAAAAAGGAGGACCATTATTGATGCTAAGTGATTTTGTGGTTTTAATGAGTGCATATTTTTATAATGATTTTATTCTATTTTATAGCGTGAATCTTGTATTAGCAATTTTAGTGTAATGATTTATTGACTCTGTAGTTAAGGATGTGGACAGGCTAGGTATTGATTATCTTGATGACTTTATTATGCTTATATATGATCTGTATTTCTTTATATATTGGCTCACTTTTAAGGCTTAAGCTGAAATAAAGTTATTTGAAATGAAATGTAAGTGATTTACTTGGATGTTTGGAAATCACTGCCATATTGTCAAACGCAATTACGTCTCTTAAAGATTCTTCTCCATTGATCTGTCTTGTGTGCTCTTGTTTGTGTGCAGGATTATTTGATTGCTCCTAGTTCACCCTGTAACACTGCAAACTCCTAAACGATTGCTTGTTTCTTCAGTGCAGATACGTAATCATCAAACCGTTCATTTACATCGTGTTTTTTTGCGATCAGACTTGAACCTACATACAGGAATGCACAGAGGGGTGAAAAAACGAGCTTCAAGCTTTCCAAGTGGTTTTCAAATACAATATTGTCTTTCCAGTTCCACATTCTGGGCCTCATTACGAGGCGAGGTTGCCTCTGACCGACACCATCGTGCATTCGGGACTGACAGACCTCCTTTCAGCGGTCCCGCCGCAAGATTACGATGCGAGTGCACAATGTGCGGTTGCATACTCCCAGTTCTCTATGGGAGTTTGTGCTATGGCCATAAACCGGCCACGGCCATGAACCGGCCACCATTACCATCATGCCTGCCAGATAAGGTCACAAAAATGTATCCTTTCTGCTTTTTCTATCAGTGATGTTCTGCTGCATAGACTAGGGCAGGGTTCTCCAAAGTCGGTTCTGGAGAGCCGGATCCATGGTTGACTTTGGAGAACCCTTGACTATGGTGTGCCAGACGTGCTTCTTTCACACACTCTGCTGACGTGCTTACCCCACCACCCACTGCTTCTTGTTCTTATACATGTATTCCTCCTCACATTCATTCACAGTCATTATTAAAAGATGGGTATCCAACTCAAGACAAGTCCAGGTTGGATGGGAAGATTACGTGATGTGCCTAGTGAGCTTAGGAACTGTATTATAAAGTTCCAAGAAATTTATAAAAAGAACTATGATTCCGTACATGGTGCAAAGAATATTAAAATCAAGGTGGGACAATGGTCTATCTGTGAAAACATAAATGAACCAAGAGAGCAGTGCATTGATCCTTGGTAACTGGTACACACTTTGAACATTTCATCACACATTTTGAAGTAATTGAAAATTGTGTCACAGCCATTAAATCACTCTTAAGGATAATGCATATGCGGAGAAGTGTACTGCACACATAAATGAATACATTCGAGTGGGGAGGAGTGATTACTGGTGGATAAATGAAGAGGATACAGTTGAAATACCATTCATTGTAAGTGCAGAAGTAAGCCCTAATCTGCCATCTATAAGTGACCATTCCGTGGATGATTCTTCTCATTAACAACTTCATTTTAAAGTGGCGTGCCACTTCTGAGCAAAACAAGTATGTTTGTTAGAATTATCGAGGCTCGAACTTTTATATTCTTCCATGTAGTGTTAGTAGTCTATTTATTCTACAATTGTGTTTTTCTCATTTCTTTTTAACTGATTATCTATGCTTACTGATTATTATTTGTATTTGTACTTCACTCTGTGATACTGTAACTTTAATGTGTTCCTTGACATGTGAAATGTACTGCGAATTCTAGAGTGGTTTTGCAACTTCAGCTCAGAGCTTTATTCACATCTCTTTTAAGTGGCACTTTCTGGAGGACATTTTGTAAGATGGTTCTTAATTTTATTATTTGACTACTCTGACATCACTGATTATTAAAATGATTTCAAGTCAGAACATTATACAACCCCCACCATTTCATCAAAAGGCAGGCAAACTGGAAATCAGATGAAAAGAATGGCTGTGTATTTTTGAAAATTAGTTGACAGCCAGTGATGCATGAAGATATGATCCACCAATAAAATTGTCTCTTCTCTTTAATCGGCTAGTATTGCTGGCCAAATGTTCTTTGATAATCTATTTTTCTATTTCTATTTAGGGGGTTTTGTAAAGCGCATGGTGACGCAACAACGGCGTGTCCCCGCGCTAAGGAGCTACTTTATTACTGGACCATACAGAAACGGCGCATCAACTAAGCGAATAGAGCAGTTTTGAGCTTAGCTCTAAAAATTGATTCAGATGGCTCGAGTCGTAACGCCATGGGCAGTTTATTCCATCTAGCGGCTGCAAGGCATCTGAAAGATCTTCCCCCCATCCGTGCTCTGGACACCTTAGGGACAACCAGGAGTCCAGAGCCGGAAGATCTCAGGGAACGGGGAGGCTCATAAGGTGTCAAAAGTCCTTGTAGAGGGAGAGGGGATCTCCCATTAATGATCCGATGGCACGTGCAAAGTGCTTTAAATTCTACCCTGCTTCTGACCGGGAGCCAGTGCAAGGACCGGAGAGCCGCTGCAGAAGCAGCTCTTCTGGGTAGTCTAAGCACCAATCGGGCAGCGGCGTTCTGTAGGACCTGTAAGCGGCTAAGGTTCTTCTCCAGGGTGCCTAAATAGAGAAGGTTGCCATAGTCCATCCTTGATGTGACTAGTGCATGTACCAAGGTCTGTCGGGCTCTCACAGGCAAGAACTTCAGCGTCTTCCTAAGGCTTTTAAGGATCCCAAAGCATAGTCCGACCACCTGGTTGATCTGAGGGCCAAAGGTGAGGGCGGCATCAAACCAGATGCCCAGATTCCTCGCTTTTTGGCACGGAATGGGTGTTGGGCCCAGGGAAGATGGCCACCATGCCGACGTCCACGCAGACTGGCAGCCCCCCACGACCAGCACCTCGGTCTTGCCCCCGTTGAGCTTGAGGCAATTGGCGGACATCCAGGCAGCAAGGTCTTGCATGCATGCTCTGAAGGTGTCCGCCGAAAGACCGGGTGCGCGTGATAGGGAGATAACCAACTGCGTGTCGTCGGCATACGACACCAAGCTAAGGCCGTGACTCTCTACTAAGGTGGCAATCGGAGCGACATAAAGATTGAAGAGTGTTGGACTCAGGGACGAGCCCTGCGGCACCCCCTGGTCCAAAGAAATTCGCTCCGAGTAGTAGTCACCCTGCCTCACTTGGAAACCCCGGCCAGTGAGAAATGAATAAATCCATTTCAACGCTGCCCCTTTCACCCCGACCTTGTACAGACACTGTAGCAAGATGGAGTGTGCTACAGTGTCGAACGCGGCGCTAAGGTCTAATAAAATTAGCGCTATTGTTTGTCCCTCGTCGGCACCCTGCCTGAGGGCTTCGGTAACCCTCAGAAGGGCGGACTCCGTCGAATGACGGGGCCAAAACCCGAATTGGGTAGGATGAAGATGGTTGCCTTCCTCCACATATGTCATTAGCTGTTTATTTGCCACCTTCTCCGCTACCTTGGAGAGATAGGGCAGCAAGGAGATGGGGCGTAGATTGTCCAAGTTCTCGAAGCTAATGTTGGGCTTCTTGCGGAGGGGAAGCACCACAGCCTGTTTCCAATCCTCAGGTATTGAACTGGATCGGAAGGAAACATCTAGCACATGCCTGATGTAGGGTTCCAGGGTCTCCAGACTGTCACTCAATCTTTTAGGGGGTGCGGGATCTCGAGGAGAGCCAGATTTAACAGACCTACAGATTTTAATTAGCTCTTCCGGTAAAGGGGTGATAAAGTTAAGTAACCGATTACGATCATCTTCCTCTGCTGCTAGATCTGTTGGCTCTTCTGCTGCATGAGGTATTTCAGGGAAGGCGGCGTAGATTTTAGACACTTTATCTCCAAAATAAGTAGCGATGCGATTGCATGCTGCTACTGAGTGATCTTTATCTAGACTTGCCGTTTTAGGGGTGGCTAGAGACTTGTATATGCTAAACAGTTCCTTAGCGGAATTCTCTGCCCTCTGGATTCTGTCTGCATAGTATGTGGCTTTTTCAATGCGGATTCTGTTATGATAGATGCGTCTCTTGATATGGTAGACTTCTTTCATCGAGTCCTCATATGCCACTCTCCATTGTCTCTCTGCCCGCTTGCAGTCCCTTTTGGCGAGACGCAATGCCTCGCTGAACCAGGGAGCGGTTATCTGTCTGTGGGCACCTTTTTTTGGCCGACCCAATGGGGCTGTACAGTCCAGAGCGGCTATAATACGATCATTAAGCAATTTGTTTGCTGTTGTCACATCCTTGCCTCCTGGAGGCCCTTCCGCAATGAGAGCCCTATTAAACTCTGGCAAGGAAAATGTTGCCCACCTTCGGCGAGGGTAATTGAGAGGGGCGGAAGCATGAGCTTTGTATTTAGGCAGGTGAATGACAAACGGGACAAGGAAGTGATCTGTCCAGGGCAGGGGCTCTGGGGGTGCAGCCAGGACATCCTCCCAGTTAGCAAATATAGGATCTAACAAATGCCCACGGTTATGTGTGGGAAGTTGACCCTTGAGCTCTAGCTGTAAGGTATTCAATTCCTCGCAGAGCTCCATCGCTCCTTTATCTAGTGGATCTTCTAGATGTGTGTTTAAGTCACCTAGCAGCAAAAAGTTATCACTTCTTAACGCTGTTTCAGTGATACACTCTAGCAGATTGCCTTTGAATCTGGACATAGGACCTGGTTGGCGGTAGACTAACAAGCCTTTTAGAGTTGTATTACCGTCAATTGTTATGGTAAAAAAGCCCGCCTCACAACTTGGCAAACAGATTGATTCAAGTTTGCAGGCCCAATGTTGTTTATAGGCGATCGCAATTCCACCTCCTCTGCCTTTCGGTCTGTCCAGGCGGACCATCTGATAATTCTCTGGTAAGGCCTGTATAATATCAGGGTCACAGGTGGGGTCAAGCCATGTTTCTGTAATGAATAGTAGGTCAAAGTTTTTATCGATGAGAAGTTCATGTACATCATATTTATGACAGCTCAATGATCTCACGTTAATGAGGCCGCAGGACAAGGAGAAATTACTAGTCTTACTATCTGCTTTCCCTGTGTGGAAGCGAAAATGGCAGTGACGGCACCCATCATTCAGCCCTACTCTCATACTGTGGAGTCCTGGAGTACACACATTGAATGAGTACCTTACCAGTTCATTCCTGCTCCAAGTGATTCTGCTGGTCGGGGCAGGGGTTCGGGCCCTGGGCCGTGTCCGGTCGCGGACGGGCGCAGACGGGCTTGGCTTAGGCGCGGCTTCGGCGTGCATCCGGCGCGCCCGCTGCGCCAGCCCGCTGCGCCGTCTGGCCGGAATACACATTTTATAGAGTGTTAGGAGGGTGGGAGGGCGGCGCGACTAGAGCGCACCCCCAGCCCTACCTAAGATGGCGCCCGCCGGCGCTAGCAACAATTCCAATAAAACGACTGGGCGAGGCAGGGAGGGTACAGTACAGCGTGTGAACAGGTGTCAGTGTGCCTAACGAATTCCCCAATTAAAACATAGTATTTAGAGCCCCCAGGTACAGATGATAAAAAACGCTATATTTCACTATTTAAAATGCAATTTCCTCCGTTAAATGTGCCAGCAGGAAAGTCCAGCTAAAAGTGCTCGCAGCCCTAGTGTCTCTCGCTAGGGAGAGCTCAGAGAAGGCAGCGAGAGTGCTGAGGAGCAGCTCTAAATAACCTGGGAGGGCGGGAGGGCGGCGCGACTAGAGCGCACCCCCAGCCCTACCTAAGATGGCGCCCGCCGGCGCTAGCAACAATTCCAATAAAACGACTGGGCGAGGCAGGGAGGGTACAGTTCAGCGTGTGAACAGGTGTCAGTGTGCCTAACGAATTCCCCAATTAAAACATAGTATTTAGAGCCCCCAGGTACAGATGATAAAAAACGCTATATTTCACTATTTAAAATGCAATTTCCTCCGTTAAATGTGCCAGCAGGAAAGTCCAGCTAAAAGTGCTCGCAGCCCTAGTGTCTCTCGCTAGGGAGAGCTCAGAGAAATGCGTTACCAGACAAGCTTCCTGTATGTCCCCAGGTTATCTTTGGTATCTGGTAGGCTTCGACCTAAAAATTGTGTCACTGGTGCTTATGTACAGCGATGATGATACACCTTCGGGTCGAGTTAGCTCTAAATCAAACTGCCCCAAAAAATTATGATAGAATGGTACAGAAAAAGAGAGGAGAGCAATTAAACGGATTGGTGTATTCTGAATGTAACGGACGCCTGCTCCCTTAAGTGACTGCACCAAACAACGCACATAATGAATGGAATATCTATGCTGAAACGAAAGAATGCAGAGACAATTCTCTGAGAATTCTAGTGTCATGTTAGAAAGACAGTTTCTTTAAACACAAACAAGGCAGCGATAAATCAGTAGAAGTGTTTAGTGCTGCTTTGCCTGTTTTAGGCTCACCTTGTGAATTTTAGACTAGTATTAAAATATATATTAGAGACCAGTTCGTATTTAATTGCTTCTCCAAGAAGATACACAAAAAGGTACTGACTTTCATGAGCCCTACTTCGTTTGAACTTATTGATGTTGCAAAAGGAATAAGGAGTGTTTATCTCCTGTGGGTTACATTTCGGACAGCAATTCTGTTTGTGCAATGAATACTAAAAATGGAAGGAATAAGAGGGGGCAAACAAAATGCTATAGATGTGGATCTTGAAATCATATTGGAAAAATCACTTCTTTTCTAGGTTTGGCAAAGAAGTGTAATATTGCGGAAAGTTAGGCCACCTTTAGTCTGTGTGTACAGCAACAAGTACCAATGTACAGATTGATACTATACATATTCAAGACTATTTAGGTAAATTTAGTAATGTTATGTCAATGTTTGACAGACATGATATGTATGTCGAAATGAAAACTCAAAAATTGACGAAAGACTTTTAATGGCTATGGCGGAGCCAGAAGCACCCATTACTGTTTCGGCTGACACAAACTTTTACAAGTTCTGGCCTTGTTGTTTTACCTTAACGAAAATGGATATCAATCTTTAAGCTTGTGGGGACCTGATATAGATATGTTGGTCTACTCTGATACCTTATAGGAGTGTTTCGGAATATACATTTGGATAAAGATGTATGTTGCTATTAAAGGTCGGGATATGGTTTGGTGGAATAATTTAGCTAATTTAGGTATTCTACTGTGTCCAGATCATAAAAACCCTATTGTACTATGGGAAATGCCTATTTTAGCAGCAATGGACACTAATGACAATATAATTCAGCTGATGATATCTATATTTCGCGGCGTATTTAAGACTGAAATAGGAACGGTTAGGGTTTTGAGCACTGTATTAGATTGAAGCAGAGTGCAACTCCCACAAGTCACATCCATTCCACTTGGTGTCAGGAAGGATTTAAAGTTTTTACTGAATAAATTGTGTTCCGAGCGGGTCATATAGACTATCGCTTCACCTGAGAGGGTTTCTCCAGATGTTTTAGAGAGAAAATGCTCAGACGATTTACGTCTGTGAGTGGACATACGCACACCGAACCAAAATATTTTAGTTGACAGTCATCCATTGCCCTGCATCCAGGAAATGATTGCCAACATTGGTGAGGCTAAATATATTTCTACAATTTACCTACATTCAGCTTAACATCAGATTCCTTTGACTAAATATTCTCAAGAACTTACAACCTTTATCACGCCCGAAGGTGCTTATAAGTATTATAAGTACTTACGGTTGCATTTTGGGCTGGCATCGGCTGCCAGTGTCTTTCAGTAAATAATGGACTTTTTGTTTGTGAGTTAGACAATGTTCAGGCCTTTCAAGATGGCACCCTCATTTTTACAAAAAATACAGAAGAGCATTTAACAGTACTTGAGTGAATTCTTCGCAATTTAGATGAGAGAGGAATGACTGTGAGGTCAGAGAAATGTAAACTTCTGGTTCAGCAAGTGGCCTTTCTAGGTTACACGATTTTGCCTGAAGGCATTAAACCTAACTTTTCCAATCTGGAAGTAATACAAAAAGCACCATCTCCCACAGATAAAGATTTAATACACTCATCTTTAGGCTTTGCGAATACTATGCTAGATTTGTCCTTTGAATGCTTTGACTTTGCAACCCTTAAGATCTTTACTTCAAAAAGATACCATATTTGATTCGAAATAACAGGTGAGCAATACTTTTTAAGAAATAAAAAAAACTATGGATTTGAATATGTATGTACCTGATGGAAAGTGTTTCATTACAGTAGATGCAGTTTTTGAGCAGTTTGTGTCTGGTAAAGAGATTATGGTTGCTTTTGCTTCTAGTACACCCATTGAGTTAGAAGTAATTACAGTAGTATTGAGAGTGAGACTTTGGCTTGCATGCTGGCAGTAGAGAAATTCAAAACTTATATTTGTGGGCCCACGTTTGATGTGTACACTAACAGAAACCTCTGATATATCTTTTAAGTGATGATAGTTCTGGCAAAGTCTCTGCACGTTTAGAGAGACTTTTATCCAAACTACAAGAGTATATGTGTCTTCTGAGTTAAGGTGTGAATATCAATCCTGTTTAAGGAATGGTTTATTCAAACCACAACTGGAGTTACGTGAGCTCATGAAGATCATTTAGGCATTTCAGTCTTTTGCAAAAAATGGTGTCAAATTTCTTGGTGGCCTTACATGGGTACTGGTATTGTTTAGTGAGTTGTTTAAGATAAATATTGGAAAACAGTTCCCAGTTCTTTCCAACTTCTTTCTTATGCTAGTAGGTATTTGATTGTCTTCATAGACTACTTTTCCATATGGATTTACTTTTCTTTTGTAGATTTACCAAGAATGTGATTTAATTTTTAGAGGGTGAGTTTCGTCTTGAAGGATCCCTGGATGAAATTGCAATTGATAATGGCACTCATTTAAAAAGAAATGAGTAACATTTTGTACCTGCACAATATTAAACACCTTCACGTTGCTCTTTATAGTCCTTCAGCCAATGGTCTTGTTGAAAGGGAAAATCGTTTTGTGAATGAAGGGGTTGGAACTGCATTATCGCCATGGCTTATGTGGGTTGTTTTCTAAAGGAGAAGGTCTAGGCTTATTTGACTGCTCTTCATTCGACAGTAGTTTCACCATTTAAATTATTAAAAGAACGTGAAGCAAAGTCATGATTTGTACCAAACTGGTAAAATACTACATGCAAACTCATTGATGTTATTGACATGAGTGTTAATAAAATGAGTGAAAGAGTTGAGTACAAACAAGGTAAACAAAAAGAACATTTTGACAGCAGAATAAATGTCAATAAATTGGACTTCACTATTGGCAATTGAGTTTTGATAAAAAACACCTTTTAGATTGGGGAAAGGTGAATCTAAGTTTTCTTTTCCAGCTAGGATTGTTAAAAACAGCAAAGCTTCTGTGCATTTGTATGGCAAAGGATAGTTAAATACAAATGATATTGTACATTATTAACGTCCCTCTTTAAAGGTACCCCAGTTTGTTTTCCTTCATGAGATATTTAGATTAAATTGTTCTTCCGGACTTGAACTTCACAAGACAGGCGCTCTCAATTTCAGGTAGAGTTGCTTTGAGCTGGGGCTGCAATAAACTGTTTACATGTTATCTGTGGTAGGTGCGTTTACAATACAAAAACATCCTTCCATCTTTACACTGCCTTTTACCTGATCAAGATATATATTTCCTCTTCTCCTTGTTGTTTTTCTTCTTCTTAATGGCACTCTTAAAGCCACCTGCTTCACCCATCGTTAAAAATAACTGCTTAGCCTTTCCACACTCATCCTTTATTTATTTATTTTGGGGCCCTCATTCTAAACTCTTAATCGCCTTCTTAACCCTTGATTTACCTTACTGTCTTTACCCTTTACACTTTACTGTCAGGATTTGTTATAGAGTCCTCAGAAGGATTAGGTAAGATGCAACAGTGTCTCAACCTCCACCTGCTTATCATTAAATACACAGTGATGAAATTGCCCATCTATATCTGACATCAGCAGTGCTTTTGACCAAGTAAATTGTTCAAAGCTGTAGTACATTCTAAATGGCTGAGGAATGGAGCAGCATCTGATTGCCATTCTTTGTACCCTAAACTCAAGTGTTTTGACATCTATAAGATACAGCACAGGGGGGAATGCCCAATTTCTTTCCTTTAGCATGGGAGGTCAGACAGGGCTAAGCGAGTGCCCCAATTTTGGTAAACAATCTCATTGCATTTTTGATTTCACATGATAAGGACATGTCTAAGATACATTCCAACTTAGTACGTTCCTACTGTATACAGACACAGTTTCATGTCTCGAACTCCCAATGATCTCAAAGTTCTGACTAAGTACTCTCTCATATTTATGGACAATTTAGACCGTAAGACCAATTTCTCTAACACTTACTATACGTCAAGTATCTAGGAAAGGGTTTTGTTAACCTCTTCGACGCTCATGACGAGCTGAGCTCGTCATGAGCCACGGCGCTCTGGTGCTCATGATGAGCTCAGCTCGTCATGGCCCGCGAAATGCTCAGGTGCGGGGAGAATTCCCCCGCTGTTCTGAGCGTTCCACGGGAGTCAATACACGTGTGACGAGCTGAGCTCGTCATGAGCACCGGAGCGCCGTAGCTCATGACGAGCTGAGCTCGTCATGAGCATGGGGGCGCCGTGCGCGCCCCCCTCACCCCCAGCACAGTGGGGGAATAACCCCCGCAGCGAAGGGGTTAACCAGATCTAATCTTGGAAGCATATACAGTCATCTTAGTTTCCCCAGAGACAATAGAAAACTGCTACCACCCCAACCTGTCCATGTGTAGAATCCTCCAAGCAGACTTTATTGCACTTTATATTCTTTTGCAAATTCTACAAACCATCTATGCATCAATTTTCAATACCTGTTCTTAAACCTCATGTTTTAGAAATGTAAGCCTGAATTTTACTTTTTAACAATATGTTTCTACCTTGGCTGTTTCCTTGTCATTGCTTTTTAATTACAGTAGTCTTATTGATTAACCCTCAGTTCTTACTAAATTATTTTTATATTTGTACTTGTTAATGTTGATGTACTTTTATAATTATTAATTAATAATCAAATAAAGGAATTTAACTGAACTGAGTCCTCAATTTGTTTATTTTAAAACAGGCTTTTGTTCAGTCAGTAGTTTTTTAACTGTTCTTGTTTCTATTATTTTCAATCTAATTCTACTTCTTTCTGGTCATTTCTTTTTCACAAAATAGTTTTTTGCATATTAGTCAGAAATGTATTTATTTACTACTGTTGTATGGCGTTTTAGGTTCCGATTGAATTTTCCCGATTCATGCCCTTATATAGGTACAATTCACGTTGCCCTTGTATAGGCATAGAAATCAAGCCCTTATTTAGGCATAGCCCATGCTACCCAAATACAGGCATGGCTACTTCCATCCGTTCACCAAACGTCACAACGATTTCTTGGAAAACCAGCTTAAGCCGTTAGGGACTTCCCCTTGCTTGAATATTGATTTCTCCAATAACGCAGTTAGTTTTACAATGAACATCTATTCCATAGGGGTTCATTCATGACGTTCATATGCCCGACTTTACGTCAAACATGGCATTCCTAAACACCTTCAAGGTATAAATATACCTTCACTAAGCACGGTGGTTCGGAGCAGTTCGATGACCTACTTGCCCGACGCAGCTCGCTACAGCAAGTGCCGAAGGAAGCCGACTCTCCAGCTGACGCACTGATCAGGAAGCTGCCCTCATCTGTTGAGAAATCCAGCTCCGGTGTTTCTGACTTGCGGGGTGTTGGGAAATTGAGTCCGGAGACAGTGATACCAGACCTCCTCCATTCTAAGGTATGGAGCTGATTAGAACCTAGAGAAACCTTTGGTGGATTCTTGGCAAAAACTAAACCTAGGCTAAAGACCATACTTACTTCTTCCCTCGTACTAGACCTAGGTTAGGTACATTTGGGTAGGCGTATTTTAGAAGCCCCAGTTGAGTATTTTAGCCTGTGTTATTTATGTATGTATTTTTATATGGCTTAGAAACCATACAATGCTATTACAGTATTATTTTATAATACTATTCTGCTGTACGCATTATACTTTGCACTCTGTCTAACGATTGCAGCAGTTCACCTCTCTTGCATGAGAAAGAAGACTGTTTAATAAACATTTTATTGAAAACGCCCGTCTCTCTATTTCTCTGAAACTCTGTAAAAATGAAGCATGCGCGATTGACTGAGTAAAATAATTATCTATTGTTTCTACGACTCTGAAGATATTTTCCAGTCCTAGGGAAACAAAGTTGTCATGTTTATGCGGTTGTGAATTCGAGAACGTATCTAGTGACCTCTGAGCTAGCTGGCACTCACAATTAAGTTTAGTATATTCGAAAGAGACCTACTACCTAAGTTCTACGTCATATTTATATATTATTCCAATGCGCAGAGTCTATTGGAATATAGGAGCTACACTACATGGCGCCCAACGTTTGGTAAGGCACTAATTTAACGCTAGATACTAAAGTAACTCAGTTGTGCTTTTCTCAGAGACCCCTTTTTCTGTAATACTCCATTAGACGTCTGGTGTGGATAAAGGGATAATATCCGCCATAGCTGAGTAGGACAAAAATCCTATGTATTAGCTTTTTTTTTTGTTCAACGTTGAAGGATACAGTTTTCCAAAATATTGTGCACCTTATCTTTGTTTCCTTGAAACTTGCTCTGCAAACTTTCAGTCAACAAAATGCCGGATAGCGACAACAACATCGAAACCGGTGGAGCTGCAGCCGATCCAGCTTTTAACATTTCAGGTTTCCAAGAAACCGACAATGATGGTATAAGCATTCCTGTAAATTTAAGGAAAAACATCACTATCAAACTTATAAAAAATGGCCTAACATCGAGAGGTGGCAGGGTAGTTTTTGTGATAGAGGCACATGAATATCACCAGACAGAGCTGTTCTATTCATGGATAGTCTTCCCCGAAGCAAATCCAGTAGCACATGTGTTTCACTTCTCCAAAGAAGATGAACCACAAGAGGATATTGAAATTCCACCAACTAACCAGGAGCATGCGCTCTGGTTTAAAGGCCCTAAAACATATAAATCACATTACCAGGCTCGGTGCACTAGGTGGACTAGGAGCAGCAATGCCGGTTTTGGCCAGCTATAAACCACATCCTGACCTTGAAGAAATGACAGATGCGGAATTAAGTACTCAACTCAAAGAGTTAATCAAAATCTACAGACAATTGGTTCAATATGTCATGCGGACTCTCACAGTCCAACCAGCAATAATGAGTCCACAGCATTCACCCCACCAGGAGAATACAAATAAATAGACGCCTCAGACTTTACACTCAGTCTTTGGTAAATTACCCGCAAAACGGGAACAAATTCCATTCTGGATAGCTAAAAAAATTACTCAAATTTAGGCAGTATTTCCTAATACTACCCCTCATGAGAAACACAGAGTTCTAACAATCTGTTTACCAATGGGGATCGCACCACATCCAGAGGACTGCGACACATGGGGTACAGTCTTTGCTGCAATCTACACTAAAACAAATGGTGTTCCATATATGGCGGTAATACCTGACGTCCTGAAACAGATTCAAAATGAATACGGGGCAGAGCCTGCTCTAAATCTACGTATGAAATTACTGAAAGATTTCAAACAGGTCTCAACAATAATATTAGCTAATATTAAAGGTGAGGCAGCATCCGTGGTGATCCACCAGAAGTGAAGGGAAATTGATGTAACTGAGCAACCACAAGAACTGGCCAGAATAATTGAAACATTCTATGAAGAATTAGGCAGAGACAGCTTAGGTGGAAAACCAGTTAAGCCCCAACTGTCAGAAAGTCCTGAAAAGGCCTTTACTAAAAACACTCCTACTCCTAATAAAAAGAAGTGGGAGAACACCAAACAAACTTCTAAAGAGAAGCATTCTCAATCCCGAGGTAGATCTCCTCAAAAGGAGCCCTATGAAAGGTGGTATACCCTCAGGAATAGGGATAACTTAAAAAAACCTGATAGATATCAAGATACTGATACACGATCCTCTCGCACCTTTCAGACTTTGTCACAGAAATCCGAAAGAAGAGGACGGTCAGAAAACAAAGAAGAACGCGTAAAGTCCGAAGACGATCAACACGTTCCGAAAAACAAGAAACCTCAATTCACCAAAAAGAAGGTAGCAGGCCTAAAAATCAGACATACCGAGGAACTTGAGGACACAACTCAAGAACGGGGAATGGGCTCAGACAATGTTGGCCAGCGCAGCAGAAGTCACCATAGCTCGCAGCAACTTGAAGGATCATCTGGAGACAGTGGACTTGAATGCGTACATCCAAGTTGAAACTGCAGATACCAGGGTTAGTTCTCTATATAAGTTATACGAAATAACACTCCGGATGGAGGGAGACATACTTAGAAATATAAGAGCACTCTTTTGGGAGCGACTCTCTAAGGGTTATGACATTCTTCTAGCTGAACAAGACTGGCCACCACAATTTGTCAGAGAGTGCCCACATGGCGAAGACATCATTATGCCAGCCTTCTCCAACCACATTCCAATTCATTTAAAATATACCTATGCCAGGAAATGGGCGGTAGCCCAGGCTCCTGCATTCTATACAAATCAAGTAGGATGGGATGAGGATTCTCCTCACCATAAAATCCAGTTAAAAAATCAGCCAACTGCACAAAGGCAGTACCCAGTTAAGCAAGAAGCTAAAAAACAGGTCAGGGAGATATTAGATCAACTTGAATAACAAAGGGTGATTTAAACATGCACCTCGTCCATGAACAATCCTTTGTTTCCTGTCTCCAATCCAGACAATACATATCGTCTAGTTTTGGATTACAGCAGTGGCGGCTGGTCCATTGGGGGCGTTGGGGCGTTGCCCCCCCGCCCGCACCCGCAGCTGAGCTTCCTCAGCGTACTCTGAACTGAAGTAAACTCTCAGTTTACTTAAGTTCAAAACGCCGGGGGACAATGCCTGTCAGTCAGCATGATGCAGGACCGCCCACCCCCTTCAGAGTCTGAAGGGGGTGGGCGGTCCTGTGTCATGTTGACTGACAGGCATAAGGCATTGTCTGGGGCAGGCAGCAGCACACAGGTGCGCATGAGTGGGGACGGAGGCACATTTTTCAGCCTTGCCCACGCATGTGCACTTGTGCCAGCGCATGCCCATTAGAAGAGCGAAACCTCACTCTCCTAATGGGCTGGCGGGCAGAAAGCAACCATGCCCTGTGTCAATCCTGGCGCTGCTCCAGCGCCAGGATTGGCTGAGGACGGAGGGCGGGGTTTCCGCTCCAGTGAAGACGCCAAGGTCCCAGGATGCGGCGCTGATGGACGGCGGTCAGGTAAATTAAAATTACCCTTTTTATTTATGTAATTATATGGTATTAGGTTGGGGTTAAGGATTTATTTCACAGTTTTTGTGTATTGTGTCCTCAAGAAAGGGCCACAGGCCAGGGCCTGAGAGGAGCATACGAGTTGTACTGAACTAATTGGGCAGTCATCCGCGAATTATTTGCAGGCAAATGGCTGCTCTAGCAGTTAGCACTTTTTTTTGCAAATTAACGACTCTCTGGCACAAGGGTTTTTAAGTGAAGGTATTAATAAGGGCCCTGGCAGGTATTCCCGTGATTCGCCGAGTTGCATTTGCATTTAAGCGAACGTTAACTATTTCTCTGCTGTGAAGAAATGCAGCCGGCTTTTCCAAACAAGCCAGAGCTACATAAGTGAGGTAGCAAGGCAGTCGACAGGCCCAGGTTAAGGGGTGCGTTCAGTCAGTATTACCCCTGCATAGTGTGAACAGTTAATGGCAGAAATTTTATGCACTGAGACTGAGCTCTTTGTGGTGGTTTATGGGGTTAATTTAATTTCAGCGATCGAGGAGTAGCATAGAGTGGGGTACCGTTGATGGCTTAGTTTATTATTGAAGGGCCTCAACAGGAGTGAGAGTTTGCGGTTACATTTAGCTGATCATGGTTTTCATGTTTTGCTGTGGGTTGAACGTGTTGTGTGCTAAATTCTACCTGGTAAGAGTTGTGCTGAATTGCTGTGTGTTGAATTATATCAGCATTCAGGTGCTTTACATTACATGCTACGGGTGCATTATTTCGTACTTTCAGTGTTCCGAATGTGCTCAGAAATGAATTCCAATTAAGGTTATCGAATGTTTGTGTCCCAGAATGTCTTATGCTGATTGGATTGCTGGGTGGTTACCTGCTGTAGAACGTGTTGATGTCAGATGGGTTGCCTGACGCCCTGATTTTTAATGGATTATGGGGCCTCACACTGTGATAGCCTGAAGTTGAATGAGTTCATATCTCCCAATCAATTCGAATGTCGTGTTTAGAAGGGGCTGTTTTGTATGATAACATTTTGAACATGGATGTTGAATTTAGTAATCCCAGTTCTTTTATTATTGGTATGTTCATCTGTGGTCTTTTTCCTAGTTTGGACAGGACTCGTTGTGTGTCTTGCACCCACTATCTTCCTGTTGTTGTACAACAACTTACACACAGAGATGACTAATCCAATTAGCCAGTAAGGCGTTATCAATCCTCCAGAGCGGCATCTAGGCTTGAGTACACTCAACAGATTATCTGCTCGGCGCGCGCTCCCTGGCACTGCCTGCTTTTACGCACCATCTCATGCCCATCAGGTTGCAATGTGAAATCAGCACCATCAAAAGTTACCCTTCGAACTGCACTGGCACCAAGTGGTCACGGCGTTGGCACCCTACCCTGTACAGACCACCTCCTGACAACAAGAGCAACTGTGATTCTTAAACACAGAATGCAACACAGCTGCAAAGTGCCCCTTTGAAGAAAGCAATGCACAAGGTGCCTATCGGAACAAAGGCATGGTGTTATATCCTAGTGTGCCATGGGCTCTGGGTTCAAGCACGTTCAACATGTGAACCACATACACAACTGCTCTCCATGCCACACATCATATCCCAAGCCTGTAGACTCCAAGTCATGCTCTGACAGGCAGCCTCGGAGTTTTATCCCAACGAGCAAAGTGAGTCTGGCTCCATGTAGAGCATGAACGCTGTTCTACGCGCCTCGTGCCATCGCGAGTTCGAATCTTCCATGCGCAGCATCGTGCATCTTTATTCTAATTCCCCGGTCCCCGGGGCCCTGGAGGTTGTACGGGCTCACTGGCTACGCTCACTTGCCACCATGCGGGCCGGCAATAATTTGCCGCCCACCACTTTCAAATGTCACCAGCTGCCACTGGATTACAGACATCTAAACTCTTGTTGCAAAACAGTTGCAGTACAAAATGCACACAGTGCAGCACTAATGAATAACATTGTGTCGTAAAAAATATAAAACCATATTAGATATTTCTAACGGTTTCTTCTGTCAAAATATTGCACCAGAAAGTAGGTATTTGACCGCTTTCTCAATCATGAGGACACAGCGTCACTTCTGTTGTCTCCCTGAGAGATTCAAGAATAGTCCAGGGTTATTTTCAGCTAGAGTAACAGAGTTACTACAAACATATGATGATGCAGCCTTATCATATGTGGATGACATCTATTTAACAGACGATGACTTGGATAGGCACTTGAACAGGGTGAATACCATTATACTTGGATTCGCCTCAGAAGGGTACAAATTCAATTTTAAGAAATCAGGAATTGCCCATCTCAACGTCCTATTCTTAGGATATGAACTTTCAAGTAAAGGCAAAAGCCTTGCAGCAAACTTTCTGCGCTGCTCCAACCTCCAAAAACGCTGAAAAACTTACAGTCGAGTCTAGGTTTCCTAAATTTCGGAAGGGTTAAACCTCTCTACGAATTAATCAAACCTGATTTTAAAACAGTTAATTGGACACAAAAACACACAGAAATGTTGCGTTTACTCCAGTCATGTTAGCAACAAAACATTTGCAAACACGCGTAAACGTACCAACTTAGTGATCCAAATCATTCCAGGTCAATGCGGATCCACATACTTAACTTTTAAATGAGGTGACAATTTACCAATAGCTTACAAATCACGCTTGTACACACAAGCAGAAATGAAATTCACTTCAACGGAAAAAAGTCTGACAGCGGTTCAAACGGCAGTAGCAAAAGAGAGAGCCCTCGCACAGGGTAAACTAATTATGGTTGTTACACCTGTACCTGCCTTAGAAGCAGTGACAAAAGCGAGCTTTCCAAATGATAAGGCTTTACATCCAAGATGTGTACAATGTGTTAATTTTCTTGCTGCTATAGACGTTGAACACGTTTTTGATCCTTATCTGAAAATACAAGCATTTCTACAATACGAACAAGAATGTCCTCTGCCTTCTGAAATTCTGCCTCTAGAGCAGTATGAATATATAATTTATACTGACGGATCAGCTCAACCCGCTACGGTGGGTAGACAAGCCTATAGTGCGGCGTGCGCGATCGTTAAAGGTCGCTGGCGCGATGGCAAATTCCGACCAACGGTCACTAAAACACAATATCTAGGAGATTGTACAGCTCAGCAAGCTGAACTACAAGCATTCAAGATGGTGCTTGAGAATACAGACCGTGAATTCCCCACACTCATAGTGTGCGATTCGTATTATTGTGTTCAATCTTACAATGAATACTTGCAAAACTGGATTCAAAACGGTATCAAAGATGCAAAAGATGGCACAATCAAGCATAAATTGCTTTGGGAACAAGTAGTTCAGTTACGACAAGGACTACAAACACTCACGTGATACATACACTGAGTCATCAACGTGATGGCGTTCACGTTGTAGGGAATTCATTGGCTGATGAAGCCGCAAAGGCAGCTTTGCAAACGGCTTCCGTAGCTGCAATCACTCGTTCAAAAACGAAAATAGACGGCAAAATAATGCTAGCTGTCAAAATGCCACAAGCAAAGGCAGCGGTGCAGCGTTACCTAATAAGTTTCCACTCAAATACTCATATATAATTGATGCAAACTCCGTTCCTTTTGCTCGAATCTCTGGAGTGGGGGATAGGGTAATTCCAAACAGGAAACATAGAGTAGCTTTGATATATGAAGCACATTTGGGAGAGGGTTTGATACATCAGGGGATCTCTAAAACTATACTAGAATTAAAAGAGATGTACTGGTGGCCAGGAATGAATGCACACATTCACACATTTGTAATTAACTGCACTGACTGCAATAGAGATCGCAGCACAGAACGCCACCAGATTCCTGACTATAGCATAGGAGCGCAGTACAGACACCATTGTTAGACAGCATTAGACTTTCTACACGCAGACGTCCCTATGGACAAATGCGTTCCCACAAATATTAAGACAAAGTTCATTTGGATGTGGCCTCAGCGCTCGGCTGACGCTCGAACTGTTATAAAAAATTTGCGAGTCTTTATCGGCACATACGCAGTCAGCACGCTACATTCTGACCAGGGTCCTGCGTTTAGCTCTGGGGCTTACGAAGAAGCCCTGTCCAAATTGGGCGTTGCATTGTGGTACTCTAGTCCATTTCATCCTGAGGGAAATTCGGTAGTGGAGAGAAAAAAACGGGATGTAAAGCAATCTATAACAGCTAGGGTATTAGGCTCGGGTGATGGGTGGGTCAAACATCTAATGTGTCCAACGTAGTCTTAACAATCTGCCAAGAAGTTCTCTAGGGGTATCACTCCATATGAAGTCCTTTTTGGGACCAGAATGTTAGTATCGGATCTCGATTGTCAGACTTCAGTGGTAGACCAAATACCCTTTGATATCAAAGACCATTTGGCTGTTTACAGGACTTAAATGAAATAAGAACGAAACAAAGTAACGTGTTCCTGAAGCCAACCACCACGGAAGAGAAACCGACTGTCCCAGCAAGGCCTGTTTGGATTCCTAAGCTTGGGGATCTAGTCAGAGAGAAGATCGCGAACAAGAAGGAATTTGGGCCTTCTTACAGACAACCAGTACCTGTCCTAGCAATCCACAGATAAAGAACAGTATTACTGCTGCCCCTTGCTGGTAAAAAGGAGAAAAGGTTTGTGTCCATCGACCTGGTCAAACCACATCATGTGGCCGATCATAAGCAGTAGGCTAAGTGGACTCCGCCAGTGTAGCAGATGCCCTAATCTGGCTACTATCCAAGAGGTTCAAACTGAGAGACTCATCACCTTTGAAAAATCTGCAGTGCGAAAAGAAGGACTATGCAACAAAGCTATGGAACTTGTACCTCTTGAGACCCAAATAACAGTTCGGCAAGAAACACCTGTCTACAACAAAGTAGCATCAGCCTACACAAATGTATCAAGTGATCAAGTGGTTCCAGCGATTTCAACGAATCCTGGTGCAATCCCTACAATTGACAGAATTGCCTCTGGCTATTTCATTAACTTTGATATGTTTCCCGAGGATCCCAGCAAACCTGAAACAACACCAGAGAAAAGAACTTTAAAAGAACAAGCAACAGACCTTTTTCATCACATGGAAAAGACTTATCTGGTTTCACCATGGATTGAACTTTGGATTGTGTTAGGTGTGCTTTTTCTTCTACTTTGGTTGACTCTGGTAATAACTTTGGGAATGCTGATAAATGGAAGATATGTTAAAAAGGACACAGCAAATAAGAACATCAACTTACTACTCAAGCCACACAAATAATCTCATTGTGAACAAAGAGACTTGTCATCAGTGAACATCACAGCTGTTCCTATACCAGGGGGTATAGCTTGGGACAGAACAGATTATGACATTTTTGGCCCTGCGGAGCTGTTGAAGATTCCACACCAGTTCAAGATTTCCTTGAATGACTTTGTTTCATCTAGTACCTTTTCTGATGATTGGGACTTCGAGACTGTTAATAATATGATGTCAGACTTAGAAGTGTCTCCAGTTTTCACAAATCATGAATATTTAGAAGGTTCAACAGACTATGAACAAATGTAGTGTCATAATCATATGGTCACCATTTCTTGCACAAATCTGCAAATCCTAGAAATGTATTGATGTATAACCAATGGGAACATTGTCCGACACCACCAAAGGGTTGCTCAAAAACATTTTTGGGAAAATGTCCATACTTTTCGGGTTTTAATACTTCGAATCCAGAATCATATTACTTAAAAAATGTTAATAAGACAGGAATGAGAAGTATGTTGACAAATACCAAGCACATTAATTCTGCAGCCTTTTATGCTCAGCTGTGACTAGGTTTCAACTTTTGGAAAAGCAACATTGAGACAAAAACTGTCTGGGGCACAAAAGATTGGCAAATGCAGGGGATAGAAGCTTTATTTAGAGCCTGTATCATCCCAGACCAAATTATGTTTTTGAATGACACTGTCCATCAGACATCTTGTCTTGGGTTAGCCAAGATAAAAGACATAAACATTCCGTCAATACTTACACCTACACCTGTTAGCAGTAACACTTCAGAGGGGGAGGTCGACGTACATACTATTTTGCATCACAACAGAACAGATCTAGATAGGAAAAAATGGTTAATCTGGCCCACAGACACAAACAACTGTCAAGATAGATTCCTGAACAAAACACAGGGTTTCCAATTCACTAGGCCAGACTCAAGATATTCTTTAAAGACAGCATCCAGGAATAGTAACACTCAAGGATGTAAAACAACACTTATCTTTACTTAAAGATGGTGCTGATCTTAGGGAATTCTTGCTAGGACCAAGAAAACCGTGTCATAAACGTTTTATATATGCTGGTATCTATGCTGCTTATAAATAAGCATAGAAGACTACGCACGCAGAGACTGCAGAAGGAATACAGGAAATTGTTCGCATTCATTTAGATAAAACTCTCTCTGTGGTTGACAATGGGTTAACAACTCTGTCATCCAGGATATATTCTTTGGACAGCATAGTATCTTCTGTCATAGACATCATGGAACAGGACTTGGTCATGTTGCAACATGGTCAGTCGCAATTACGTTCTATCATTCTATTAGGCTGGATGTTACAAAACCTACGTTCATGCTATGTGCCTTGGTGTTTAATCAATACGTCACTGTTTAATTAAACATGTCACTGTTTTCGGAATTCAATCTCACTGATAAACAGATCAAACTGGCACAGAGGGGAGCAGACTATACGTTGCTGAGCATTGAAAAACTGGAAAGATTGCCATTAACTGTCGCTAAAAAAACAGCCACAGAATGGATTATGCATGGAACGATCACTCTGCCTGTTACAATTTTCCATTTTCAATATTGCCTAAAACACATACCAGCAGGCACATATGAAAGGTTGGGTAAAGAATACATCAAGACAACCTGGAAATATCCATACACACACAGATGTTGGAGTGTGGGAAAAGAAGTGTTTCCTAGTGGTAAAAATTGTGAAAACACACTAAGCGGTTCTCTCCTTTGTCAGGGTATTAATTTACACCGGGCCTGCGATGGTTCCTCTACCAATTTATCCTGCCACCTGCAAGGTTCGCCAGCTGCGGTGATTGATCCTATTTTTGGACAACTTTCAAATGGAAGTTACCTCATGTTGAACGATCACAGCTGCTGTGGCATGTTGCCAGGTTTACCCTATCTAGTAACTGTGTCCGCCAGGGTCACTTGCTCTATGCAAGTATTGTTTCCAAAAACTAAGACAGACCGGGAGTCGCCGTTATGGCCTTCACTGAACATCTCTTCTATACGAATTAATACTTAAGGCAGAATGAAAGCCATTCTTTTACAGAAAACTGTGCAACTGACCTTGGCCAAAGAGACCTATGATCTGCAAGTCGCAAGAACCTCTGCAGAGATACATGCCCTCTTAACTACAAATTGCCCTATACACTTCTCGGAAATGTTAAGTCGTATCTTAAACATGTCTGATACGAGTGTTATTGTACATGTATTTAAGACAGTTTTTTCGGGAATGTTAGCACCATTTGAAGGAATATTTCCAAACTTCGTGCACTCTGTGTTTGGCGGATTGCCTCTCATTTTGGGACTCGCTACAGGGATACTATTTTTGCTCCTACTGCTGCGATATGGCAAGTCAATCCACAAGCGACACCCAGTTCACCGTGGAGACCACTGGCGATGAAGTGTCATGAGCGCATCATCCAAATTTTGGGATTAACTTGTTTAACCGCATGCGTGCGGCCGTTTTTCCCGTGGTATGCGGCATTTTTAAATTTACCGCGTTACATGACGAGCTCAGCTCGTCATTAGCACACGGTAGGTAACGCTGATGACGAGCTGAGCTCGTCATCAGCATGGAAGGGGTTAAGAGAATTGAATACCACATGGTTCCTATCATTCAGACCAATTTGGCAAGATTGCATCTTACCTGTTCTACGCTGCCTGCTATGCAAAGAAGAATGCATGCTAGACACATATCTGACACTCCCATCAGTCATGCCAACGGATGACTGATGGGAGTGTCTTTGGTACTTTGCTTGAACCAGTAACGGCCCATGCACTGTGTTATCCCCAGCGGCTACCAATTCTGATGACGGCATTCATTGAGATCTCACAGACGAAAATGCTGATGGTGAGGTACGAGAGGAAACAGGCACACAGGTATCATCCACTTCGAACATTGCTAATGCGACCAATGCTGATGGCGATGTTTCACATCTATGTGCAATTAATCTTCTAAACGAGGTAATCCAACTCTCACCTACAATGGTAGACAAATTCTTTACAGACATAGAAGATTTGGTGTTTTCTCCAAACAATAACACTGACTTTTGATTTGGTACACAGTGTTCTGAGAGACTCTGAGTTCTAACTTTGGGACTCTTCATTTCTATGATAATTTTTTTTTCTCCAAATTTGTATTTTTCTTTTTTGGCACAAAGTAATCTGCTTAAAGTAGAACTATTCATAGAGTACTAGAATTCTTTGAAAAACTTCCAGAGACATTATTTGACCTTGTCCTAATTCAAACAGTTATATGTAATATGACAAGAAATGGTTTCGGCACCTTTTTCTTCTGTATTTACGAGCCATTTCATAAATGTATATTTTCAGGATTCATTCAGATAGCATTTTTCAAGTGTCAACTATATGCTTAAAATGAAACATTGCCTTTAATGTGTACAGCACAAATGCTTTGTGTACAACGAATACCAATGCATTTTTTATGTATTTTTGGGTGGGTTTTAACACGTCATGTTTAGATATGTTTAACGTGTTTAGAACTTAGTAGAAGTCATACATAAGAAAGTGGAGTGGGTATTGTATGGCGTTTTAGGTTCCGATTATATTTTCCCGATTCATGCCCTTATGTAGGTAACATTCCGTGGCCCTTATATAGGCATAGAAATCAAGCCCTTACTTAGGCATAGCCCATGCTACCCAAATACAGGCATGTCTACTTCCATCCGTTCACCAAACGTCACAACGATTTCTTGGAAAACCAGCTTAAGCCGTTAGGGACTTCCCCTTGCTTGAATATTGATTTCTCCAAGAACTCAGTTAGTTTTACAATGAACATCTATTCCTTAGGGGTTCATTCATGACGTTCATATGCCCGACTTTACGTCAAAGATGGCATTCCTAAACACCTTCAAGGTATACATATACCTTCACTTGCTATGGCAAAGCACGGTGGTTCGGAGCAGTTCGATGACCTACTTGCCCGACGCAGCTCGCTACAGCAAGTGCCGAAGGAAGCCGACTCTCCAGCTGATGGACTGATCAGGAAGCAGCCTCCTCTTCTGAGAAATCCAGCTCCGGTGTTTCTGACTCCCCTTGCGGGGTGTTGGGAAATTGAGCCCCGAGACAGAGATACCAGACCTCCTTCATTCTAAGAGCTGATTAGAACCTAGAGAAACCTTTGGTAGATTCTTGGCAAAAACTAAACCTATGCTAAAGACCATACTTACTTCTTCCTCGGTGCTAGACCTAGGTTAGGTACATTGGGGTACGCGTATTTTAGAAGCAACAGTTGAGTATTTTAGCCTGTGTTATTTATGTATGTATTTTTATATGGCTTAGAAACCATTCATTGCTATTACAGTATTATTGTATAATACTATTCTCGCTGTACGCATCATACTTTACATTCTGTTTAATGATTGTAGCAGTTCACCTCTCTTGCATGAGAATTAAGACTGTTCAATAAACCTTTTATTGAAAATGCCCGTCTCTCTTTTTCTCTGCAACTCTGTAGAAACGAAGCATGCACGATTGATTGAGTAAAATAGTTATCTATTGTTTCTACGACTCTGAAGATATTTTCCAGTCCTAGGGAAACAAAATTGTCATGTTTATGTGGTTTTTCGAAACGAATCCCTTCTTGTGAATTCGAGAACGTTTCTAGTGACCTCTGAGGTAGCTGGCACTCACAATTAAATTTAGTATATTCATTAGAGACCTACTGACCTAAGTCATACGTCATATCTATAGGATATATTATTCCAATGTGCAGAGCCTATTGGGAATATAGGAACTACACTACACTACAGTGTCCAGGATTTCTATTAAGTCTTTTTTTAATGCTCTTAAGTTAGAAAAAATGCCAAAACGTATCTGATAGAATGAACCAGGAGGTGAAATAGTTCCATAGACTTCAAATTTTAAATCAACACTTTCAAGTGTGAACTCTCAGAAGTATTCTTGAAATTGCTAATGGTCATAATTTTTTTCGGGAACAAGTTTTGTATTTCAACTATCCCTTATGCTCTAACTAATATGATGAGCTCCTTTGAATTCTGCGTTGTTCTTAAACTTTAAACATGGAAGGCAACTCACCAAAAGATCGAGTTTCTCTTAATTTGTCATGGGTGTGATTTACTCTCACAATGTTAAGCACTAGACTTCCAAAAACATGGAATGGATTCAGAATTTTATTTGCCTGAAAATGTACGTTTCCAATAAAAAGTGACTGTTGTTTTGGCTGTGTCTGGCCTTTACTTCACATATCTACATTTCTCTACTGCCTTATATTCAGACGAATAAATGGGATACGTTGAGGAACGACCTACTTCACTGGCATACACCTTTTTGGGAGTTTCACCATTGTGGCCGGCAGACCAAGGTGTTTCTCAACACAGATTGTCTGTAAGGAATAAAAGGAGACTTGAAATGCGAGATGATAAAAGAAGCGGTAACTAGGCCTGGGCGGTAAATTTCGTTCCGCTTTTGGAATTTGGGTAATTTTGCGTTCCGCGGAGAACGTGAATTTGCCCAAAATTCTGTGTGAAATATTTTGCTTGTTCGCGTTCTCAAAATGCATGTTCGCAAGATATTTCCCCCCGAGCATGCAAACAGCAATTGCGAACAGGAAAAAAGCATTGCGACCAAGCAATTCCGCGTGTTCGCGGAGATTTTTTACCGTTTTGCTGAGATTTGCGTAATGCGATTACGCAAATTCCACCCACCCCTAGCAGTAACATCTGTTACGAGGCCCAACATCCAAGGTATGGATGGAGGTGAAATGGTCTCTGCGGTCAGAAGGACCCATTGCTGGGTTGGAGAGAGCTTTCACTGTGCATTATGCTTTGACCGGCCTGAGACGGCCGCCCATACCGTCAAGTGCAGTGAAGGGAGTGCACCTACCACTCCCCTCAGTGCCTGTCACCCCTCATGCCTCGCACCCAACACTCAACAGGAAAGGAAAAATAAAACAAGCGCTTATAATTGTTTTATTTTTTCTTTCCTGACTTTTTTTTTGGGGCGGGGGGCGTGTGGAGACGCTCCTCTGCCATAGTGGAGGAGCCTCCACTGTTAGACAGAAGTCTATACGAAGACTGGGATCCTTAAGCATTTTGAAACCTATGGTTAACTAATTGTTTTCTGTTTGTAGTTTAGTCCTAGTCGTCTTCTACGTTTGGATCACACCTGAATTTCGAGGTCTGATTCACAAAGCATTTTCTGTGAGTAATTGTGTGTAATGTTTAGGTGTGACTTACACATGTACATGCACGAGGATATTTACTCACAGACAAAAGTTTTGTGAATCACAACACTTTTTGTCATGCCTCTCTGCAGCTTCCACATTAGTTTTGAGGTGGAGGAGAGAGTAGCATCCAGTATGGACACTGCTTGTGCTCCTAGGGTAGGAAACTGGCATTTGACAGGCAGCTGAATATTTCTTTTGGAAGCACCATGAATGTTGTCAAACAAGAAAGTTTTCCAAAAACTTTGGAAATGTACATGAGCTGTCTTTCAATGGGTTTTGAAAAACGGTCGGAAATCTTAGCCAATCTCTAGACCGGTGAGTGGGTATGCTTTGTGCCCGTTCTGTGTACAAACTTTCACCCCAAAAATTATTTGTTGTCCTTGCGTCCACTGCGTGTGCTACAAAGCCGCAGTATTTGGGAGCATTTCTTGTCTGTCAATTAATTTTGTTGTGTACTGCAAAGCTGATAAAAACATGTTGTCAGGTTCACCAATTAACTCAGTTCACAGCCTTCCCTCCTTGCAGCCAGTGTGCTGCACCCTACACGCCTCCGCCTTTCTCCTCACTTTCCACCCCTGCAGGGCAGACCCGTTTGCTGTCTTCCAGCCCCTGTATTCGCTCCTCTCCCTTCCTTCCTTTCTGCTGGAAAGAAGGAGGGCTGTCTTGTTTCATTTGCACGATTACCTCTTAAAAGAAAAAAGAGCTTTCTGATTTCCCTTTTTTACCAGTCATCAGCATTTGTAAAGAACAGAGCCTGAAGGATCTGGAAAATTAGAAAATGCTGAAAGAGGAAAAACAAATGTGAGACGTGTGCATGTTGCGCTGAAGTTCTTCTGGCGTGAATGTGTGTGCATGATGTCGATCTGACCGAGTTCAGCCCCAGGACAGAGCTGCGGTGACATGAGCCACCACCCGGGATAGTCCGGCTGGAAAAGGCAACATTCTCCTCCACTAAGAGTGCTGAATAAACACTTAAATGCACGTGCCCAGTATTTTTAGGAGCCGGTCATGGGCACCGGTGACTGCCAGAGTTGGTAAGCATCAGAGCTAAAGAGTTTAGGGCCATATGTATCAAGCCCAAATGCGTTCGCAAACGCCGAAATTTCGGCGTTTGCGAACGCATTTTCGGTAAATGGTATGTATCACACAAATCTGCATGCATAATAAGGAATCGCAAAATTTGCGATTCCTTATTTTGCAATTGCATTTAAGGAATCGCAAATTTGGCGATTCATTAAATGCAATGTATGAAGCCCAAAAAAATAGCAAAATGCCCTTAAGGAATCGCAAATTACCACCAACTTCTAGTTGGTGGTAAGTTGCGATTTCTTAGAAAAATGCACATTTCAGCATTTTTCAAAGTGCCATGTGGCGCACATACATGCCCTCAGGGCATGTATGTGTGCCACATGTGCACCCATGCATATTTCAGGGGTGCAACAGGGTGTCCTTTGGACACCCCTGCACCCTTGAAATTATTCTCAATTTGCGATTTTCAAATTGCGAATCGCAAAATTGAGAATACCTTCCCATTCATTCCTATGGGCCTCCGGGCCCATAGAAATGAATGGGAAAGTATTCCTTAATTACGATTCGCAATTTGCGAATCGCAATTAAGGAATACTAAGAATTCGCTAAAAAAAAGCGAATTTGTACATATATACCAATTTGCGATTCTGAAATAGCGATTTCTTAAAAATCGCTATTTCAGAATCGCAAATCGGTACTTTCATACATATGGCCCTTAGTCTTGATTCCACCTCATGCCTCTTTCTTCTAACTCCTACATTCTCTGTCTCTTTATCTTAAATATTTTACCACCTTGGCAAAGGCAATGCACTTCATTTTTATTGAAAGAATCTTTATTCGATTATGCATCATAATCATAAAAGATAAGAAAATGTAAAACCACATAAATACACAAGGGGATCAAAACATGCAAGCCACCAAATTGACCTCATGCACTTTACCACACTCTTGTCATTTTTTTTATTCTTCTTTTCTAACCTAGTGCTGTTTTGCTTTCTTTCTCTTCCTCCTTCTTTCCCCCTTTTCTGTCTTTCTCTCGCTTGCTCGGAGTCAAAGTATAAGAATGAAAAATAAGTCCCTATTCTCAAAAATGAGCGTTGTGCCCTTTATCTGCAACCACTGGCACAAATGAAGTACTATCCACTACCAGTGGCCTTGGTACGTATGGTCTTGGCAAAGGTACATGCAATTAATACACACAAGACATTTAGTGAACAAATATATATAACTAAACAAACCACCACAAAATAGCTCACGCATATTTCCTTCACCATCCTGGTTTGGTGTGGGTTTGAGGTGTGCTGTACTTTGAAAACTTACATTCTCTTCTCCAGCATGGTGTTAAAACAGCAAAAAGGGGCTGTTGTTGCTTAAGTGCATTCTCACCATTAAGAGTAGCCATACACAAGCCATTCTAATTATCTGCCTGTGCCAAGGCGGTCAAATATTTAGAAAGGCCAGAAATCCTGCCCACCCTAATGTTCCATTGTTGTTTCAAGGGTATTTCCTCCAGGTGCTAAGGATGCTGAAAAAAATCCTCTCACCCATGCACCAGTTTCTTCAATAACATATAGCTCACGTGCTCAATAAACTGATACACAGAAGCTCACACAACTAGTGATGGGCTCCTCATATTCCTCCGAGATGATTAAGGAGGGGCCACAATTCTTCAGAAACCTTTGAAGTAATGCCCCAGCAACAAAATAAAATTCAGAATCAAAAATAGGCTGTGTCCTGCACCAAAAACAGAGATGTTTGCACGGTGGACACTGTTATATTATGCTATGTTATGGTACGTTATGCAGATTTGTAGAGATCACTATCACCCGGGAGGGTATCCTGGTGCACAGTAGGTGTGTGTCTAGGCACACCTAGGGCCTAGTGGGTCTACTCGAAATGCCAAGTCCTCAGCTTCATGTGGAATTCGAGAAGTGAGGAGGCGACTCTTATGTGTAGTGGCATGTCGCTCCATGCTTTTGGAGCGATATATAGGAGAAGACTCCACTGCAAGATCTGGTTTTCCGTATGCGTGGGATTCGTGCAAGGAGGAGTCTAGATGAGCAGAGCTATCTGGAAGGTTTGTTAAAGCATATGCGATTGTTGAGGTATGCAGTGGTGGCTGCCATAAACAAAAAATGATGAAGCAGGTGGAGAGGGGGTTAGGGAGAGCGAATGGAGGGAAAGTTCAGAGGGGAGGAGTTTAATAATAATTTGTAAAAAAGGGAAAACTTACCTTATCGTCAAGTGGAGTCCTGTTATATGGAGTGTCATACATTCCATATAACAGTGTTGTACAGTGTAGTATCATAGAGTGGAGTAGCGTAGAGTAGAGCTGAGTGGCGTAGCGTGTAGTGGAGTAAAGTGTCATACAGTGGGGTGGCTTCTAGAGTACAGTGGCTTGGAGTGTATAAGAGTGGAAAGGCATAGTGTAGAGTCCAGTAAAGTGTCAAAAACTGGAGTGGGATCTCGTAGAGTACATTGGAGTGCTGTGTGGTAATGTGCTGCAAAGTCTTGGAAAGTAGTGTGTTGTAGAGTGGACTGTCTGGCGATAGAGCAAAGTAGAGCCTCACAGAGTGGCATACAGTGTAGTACCGTTTTATAGAGTAGAGTTGCATTAAGTGCGGGAGAGAGCTGTAGAGTGGGGAGGTGTATAGTAGAGTGCCAAACAGTGGCATATAGGGAGGTATAAGATCATATAGTGGAGTAGAGTGAAGTTTAGTCACATTGGATAGAGTGGAGTTAATTGTCATAGAGTTGAGTGTTATGATGAAGGCTACAGTGGTGTGGAGCAGCATAGCCTGGTGTAGTATACAGTGGAGTAAAGTGTCATAGAGTGGATTGGTGTGTTGTACATTGGAGTGATCTGGAATGTCATATAGTTTTGGAAAGTGTCGTAGAGTGCAGTACAGTGAAGTGCCATAGAGTGGATTAGGGTGTTAAAGAGTGATGTAGCTTGGAGTAAAGTAAGAGTGTGGTACAGTGTGGTAGAGTTGAGTGGCATGTAGTGTAGTAGAGTTAAGTAGCATAGAGTAGTGTTGAGTGGAGTAGTGTAGTCAGGGCCGGCTTTCGCACCAGTGACGCTGGGTGCAACGATATTGTTTGGCGTACCACCACCCCCCCCGGCCTCCTCCTCAGATTCCCTCACTACTACCAAGAAAAAGTGCCCCTCCTCTCTCCATAGTCCCTCTCACACATACATTTCATTTATTTTAAAGTTCTGGTATAGGCTGGCTTCACTAATCCACTCAGCTATCCACATAAAATATAGATCTGTTCTTTGTAGCAGGCATATTAACCCTCTGCTGTACTTTGTAATTCCACTACACAAAACTCCCATCTCTCTCTTTAGCAGGAACATTAATCACAAGAGTTATCTTGACATTTTTATTGTGCGTGAAAGGAAGCAGGTGCGTTTTATTCATAAGTAATGCTAAACACAGCGCCCCCCCCCCCCCGCGGTTAGTGCCCCCCTTTCGGCGCCAAGTGTGACCGCACCAGTCGTACTGCCCAAAATCCGGCCCTGAGTGTAGTACAGTGAAGTGGAGTAGTGTGTCAGAGTCAAGTGCAATACATTGAATTGGAGAGGCATAGAAAGAGTTTTGTAGAGTGTTGTACATTGGAGTAAAGTGTCTTACAGTGCCACACACTAAACTAGAGTGCTCTAGGCTGGCACTGACGGGAGTACATTGTTATAAATTGAAGTGCTATAGAGTATAGTGTGGTAGAGTGGAGGGGTAGAGACTGTCATTTTGTGGAGTACAGTGTTGTTGAGCGAAGTACTGTGGAGTGGTGAAGTGAAGTTCTCTAGAGTGGAGTGGGATACACTGTAAGAGAATAGAGTGGAGTAGTGTACAGTGGAGTGGCATACACTGGAGGGGTGTAGAGTGGGCCTGAGTATAGTGGCGTAGAATGTAGTGGCATATAGTGAAGTGGCATAGAGTGGACTGGCGTACAGTGGAATAGAGTACATTTGAGTGGCATACAGTGGAGTGGAGTGGCGTACAGTGGAACTGCATAGTTGGTGTCCATTTTAACACCTATGGAATACATATCTTCCTTTCAAAACTGTAATATTGCCTTAGACAACATTTCTAAGTATATTTTCTTTTCCAAACAACCAAAGGCTCTTGTAAGATAGTATGCATAATATAATTGAATATTGTGCAATATTTTTTTTATTTTTTTACTGGCATTGCGGTACTTCCTAAAAACTACCGTAGTAGTCCGTACATTTTTTGTAAAAAAATATACACATATTTAATGGCATATCCCTCCTATTCCTACCTCATGTGGGCTTTCTGAAGCCTACTTACAGTACAGTTATAACCTCTCCCTCTTTATTTTTGATATTAATATACAGCACACAGCCAAACTTCTCTTGCTAATCCAACATGGCTGCCTTTCCACTGTTGACTATCTGCCAGCAGCCAATCATATTTTGTGATGTTATAGCTATACACCCCTGTACTACAGTGACAACAGATATCACTAAGTTATTTTGCCTTATAACTTAACAACTACTAAACCAATTTAGTTGCCATATGAAAAAGGATCATCTACATCGTATACTGTCCATTCCTGTGAAATTCCATTTAAATCCATACAGCCGTTTTGGCTCTATGCCCACTATAACAAGTCTATGTGAAATGCATTGGGGTCCACATCTTTTTTGGGACCCCCCCTTTTTAATTTGCACCCTCCTGACCAAACACCACTAAACTTTCCATCATCCGCCAATGTACAACAAGTGGTCCTGGGAGGTTTTGGGAACATCCGTCGTACAGGTGCACAATTATTAAGTGGCAAAAATCCAGGGAATTCCTTTCTGTGGCAACCCTGATTTTTTTTTTTTTTTTATTTTAAAACTTTTATTGGCATACAAAAACCATACAAAAAAAAAATATATATATATAGGTGGAGCGTACAATAGCGTTTTTTTCTTATAACAGTCCATTTCCCTCAATTACAAGAAGGGGAGAAAGAGAAAGAGAGAAAGAGGGGGGAGAGAGGGGGGGGGGGTTTACTGGGGTTTCCTCAGGTGGTCATCGAGTGGGCGCCACATGTGTGGCTTGGCGTTGTGTTCTTTCGAGAAGTTGCCTGTGATGTTGTCTGCTCCTCTCAGGAAAGTGACCCAATTAATCCATGTTTTAAAGTTTGCTTTGGCTGTGTTCTTCCAGTTGGTTAGGATTATTTTAAGGGCTGCTGTGAGGAGTAGGTCTAGGAGTTCTCTCTCTTCTCTACTTTTTAGGTTCGCGGTTAGATGTTCTGTAGCCAGGCTTGCGAAGCTGATTGTTAGGTCGGTTTTGAGCATATCGTTCAAGAAGGTGTTGATCTGTGTCCAGAACCTCTTGACTTTCATGCAGGTGAAAATGAGGTGTTCGAGGGTGCCTTCTTCTTTCTGGCAGTTCCAGCATTTGTCTGACTCTGCGATGCCGACCTTGTGGAGCTTGGATGGCGTCCAGTAGGCCTTGTGGAGCAGCCAATACTTTGTTTGCGCTAGTTGTGGGGTGACCTTGTTTGTTGTTGCTGAGCTCCACATTTTTGCCCGTTCTATTTCATTCAGTTGTCTGCCCAGGAGCGTCTCCCATGCGTTGGTGGCTTTCTTGTTCTGCGCCAGCGTGGAGGGGCTTAGGAGCTTATAGATCTTTGCAGTTTGGTGACCTGCTGAGTTGAGGAGTTGCAGGTACTTGATGATGCCTGGCTCCTCTCTGCGTAGGTTAGCTTTCGTTATTGCTGTCTTTATCTTTAGGAAGTTGTAGAGCTCTTGGTTTGGGAGGTCGTGTAGCTGCTGTAGGTTCTGGAACGTCAGCGGTCCTTGCTTGGTTTCTGTCTGGTTGGGGAGGCTGATGCCTTTCTCGATCCATATGTCATTCTGCAATGTCGCTCCATGATAGGTTACTTTTGTGTTGAACCAGATAGATTCCCATGCCGTGCTTTTCAGCTTCTGCGCCATGCGTCTGTCTACTTTCATCAGTGCCTCCCTCGTGTGTTTCAGTATGGCGTTGGACTTTAGTGGGTGCCTGTTTGCTGTTAGAAGGGCTATTGGCTTGAGCCCTCCCAGGATGTCTTGTTCGACCTCCAGCCATACTGGTTTGTATGTTTGTGTGCTGTCTATCCAGGCAATACCCTGTCTCGCCAGGCATGCCGTTTGGTATATTTTGAAGTTCGCCAAGTTGAGGCCTCCAAGGTCCCTTGCCAGTCTTAGTTTTTGTAGGCTTATCCTTGTTTTTTTGTTTTTCCATAGGAAGATGTTTATGAGTTGGTCTAGTTTTTTGTGGAAAGTCTCTGTCATTGGGAGTGGTAGCATTGTCAGCGTGTAGTTTATCGCCGGGGTTATCATCATTTTGATGGTTTCAATTCGTCCCCACCAGCTTATGTACTTTGGCGACCATAGCTCCAGCCTTTCTTTTATTTTTTTCAGTGTGAGGTCCTCGTTATGTTGTAGCGTTGATGTGAGGTCTCTTCCAAAGTGGAGTCCTAGATATTTTAGTGGTTTCGTCTGCCATGCCAGTCCGGATTCGCCTAGGACCTCTCTTGTGGTATGGACATTCATTGGCTTGCACTCCGATTTCTCCTTATTGAGTTTGTAGCCTGAGGCTTCCGCGTATTCTCCTATTGTGACCATTAGCACTTTTATTGACGTGGAGGGGTTTGCTGTTGTGATTAGGATGTCGTCTGCGTACGCCGCTAGTTTGACAGTCTTCTTCTTGATCTTGACGCCTGTTATACCCGTGTTGTCCCTTATTCTGGCTAGCAGGGGTTCTAGAGCGAGCAAGAAGAGGCCGGGGGAGAGGGGGCATCCTTGTCTGGTGCCTCTTCCCAGCGTGAGCGTTTCAGATGCACTGCCGTTTACCACTATTTTTGCTTTCGGTTTGTTGTAGAGGGCCATGACCATTGCCGTGTATTTTTCCCCCAGTCCGAAACTTCCCATGCAGTTTCTCAGGAAGGGCCACGAGACTCTGTCAAAGGCCTTCTCCGCATCCAGCGCTATCATGACTGCTTGTTCATTGCTACTTGCTGTGTGGTTGATTAGGTGGCACAGTAGCCTTGTGTTGTCCTGCGATAGTCTGTTTTTAATGTATCCCACTTGTGAGGTGTGGATGATGTCTGGCAGGATTCTGTTTAGTCTGTTGGCTAAGACCTTCGCGTAGATTTTGCAGTCGACATTTATTAGCGATATTGGTCTGTAGTTCTGGGGATATTGTGGATCTTTCCCCTCCTTGGGGATTATGGTGATATTGGCCTCGCACATGGTCTCCGTCATCTTCCCGTTCTGGAGGCATGTCGAGTACGTTTGTGCCATTAGCGTTTTGATGTGTTCGCTGAAAGTTTTGTAGAACGCTGCGGAGTATCCATCTGGTCCTGGCGCTTTGTTCTGTTTCAGTTGGCTTATGGCTGTTCCAATCTCTTCTTCCGTTATGTCGGCTTCGAGCGACTCCCTCTCCTCCTCCTTGAGTTTTGGCAGATTGGTGTCATTGAGCAGATCTAGTCCTGCATCTTTGCTCAGGGTCTGATCCTCGGTGTACAGCTCTTGGTAGAATTGTCTGAAGACTTCTAGTATTCCTTTGTTCGTTGTTTGAGACTTGTTTGTTCGATCTGTTATTGCTGCTATCGTGTGCTGCCTCTGTTTTGCCTTTAGGTAGGATGCCAGCTGTTTCCCTGCTTTGTTTGCTGCGCATAGGTTGACTGATTTGAACTTCGTTAGCCAGGACCCTGCTCTCTCGCTTAAGATCTTGTTCAGTTCGTATTTCTTTTTTGTGAGCAGGGTGAGCGTGTTCTTGTCTGTTATGTTTGCGCAGTGGCCTCTCTCCAGTGCTGTTATCTCCTCCTCGAGCTCAGAGATTTTCTTGTTTCTGCTTCTGTTCATCCTGGATTTGATGTTTATTAGTTTCCCCCTCAGTGTCGCTTGAGGGCGTCCCAAATGATGTCTTTGCCTACTTCGCCATTATCATTGTGCTCGAGGTACTCTTTAATTGTGGCTTCGATTTCTTTAATGTTCTCTCTGTTTTGGAGGATGTCGTCATTGAGCCTCCATCTCCTCGTCGGGCTTTCGTTGTGTTTGCCATTGAGAGTGAGCGTTATGTGAGCGTGGTCCGAGATGGTTATTGGGGCTATCTCCGTCTGTTCAATAAGGTGCGTGTGGGTGTTGGACATCAGTATGTAGTCGATCCTGCTATAGGAGTTGTGTGGGTGTGAGTAGAAGGTGTACTCACGCGCTGTTGGGTGTTGTAGCCTCCATGGGTCTGCTAGATGCTGTTTGATGCACAGGTCTTTCAGGGTGTTGCTGCTGTTGTTGGAGGTGTGGCTTGGTCTGTTTGGGTGTCTGTCCGTTGCCTGGTCCATTTTTCTGTTCATGTCCCCGGCTGTGATCAGGAGGTCCTCATGGGGCAGGCCAGACAGTTTGCTGTCCACTGCTTGCCAGAACTGTTTCTCCTCAGCGTTGGGGCCGTATATGTTGGCCACGTGTATTCTGTCGCTCCCTCTTTGGACGCTCGTTATTAGCATGCGGCCGTCCTCGTCTGCGTCTGTTGATTGTGTTGTTAGGTTGGCCTTCTTGCTCAGGATCGTTATTACTCCTCTTTTCTTCCCTTTTGCTGGTGAGCAGTGTATTTCCCCTATCCATCTAGCCTTGAGTTGCTTTGCTTCTTCTTCTGAGAGCTTGGTCTCTTGCAGCAAGTATACGTCTCCCTTTAGTTTGGCCAGGTGTTCTAATATTTTCCTTCGTTTGACCGGGTGGTTCAGTCCTTTAACATTCATGGATACTATCTTCAGGTCGGTAGACAGGACCGCTTTCGTTGGGTCTGTCATGGTGGTTTGGTGCTGTCGCTGTTGTCTTGCATTTTGCGGCCCCCCCCTGGGGTTTGGGTGGGAATAGAAAGAGGGAAAATGTAAAGGATGTATGTAGAAAAAGGAAAGAGTAAAGGGATTTTGTTCATTACACCGATGGAGGCTGTATCATGTACTGTCTTGTCCACCTGCTCCACTTCTCCCCCCTGCCCGCCCACCTCCCCCCCTCCCCCCTCCCCCCGTCAGTAGTACCTCGGGTGTGCGACAGCAAGGGTCCTCACACTCCCCCCCCCCGAGTCCTTGATAAGTTCCTGGTGCTGGCCTGGCACCCCGCCCTTAAGGGTTATTCGTTCGATCATGTACTGGCTTATAAAAAGGATATGGTTGCTGTTGTTCGGCCCCTTCTTTCGTGGCTGCTGTGTCTCTACTGAGGTAGCTGCGTTTGCTCTTGTTGAGCGATTGTCTGAGGTAGATTTGTTCGTTTAAGTTCAGAGTCAGTGCTAAGTTGCGCATGCATGTTACACGAAACTTCTCTTTCCTATTCCTCCCCTTCGTGTGTCTCGTCCGAGGATGCCCTTCGCTTCGCTCCTGGGCTTGGTAGTTCCATTTCCTCTGGTTCCGGCCCTTGTAGGTATCTGTGTAGGTCGTTGGGGTCGTCGAAGATTCTGCTTCCGTGCCTGTCCGTCACCCTCATTTTTGACGGGCCCGCAAAGGTGAAGGCGATGTTCTTTTTCCGCAGGCAGTCCCTTTGGGCCAGGAAGCCTTTCCTCACCTCGACTGTTAGTTTGGAGAAGTCTTGGGTGATTGTCACTTTGCTTCCGTTTACCAGCATCGGACGACCTTTCCTGGCTACGGAAAAGATCGCGTCGGTGTGATTTTCTCTTAGCGGTTTACATATTATGGGCCTCGGGGCGTTGCTATTCGCTTGTTTTCTGGCCGGTATGCGATATGCTTTGGTGATTTCGAGCGGTTTGTCAAAACTGAGACCGGTGAGTTTGGGTATTAGAGACTCTAGCATAAGGGCACATGCCCCCGGTGTGTCTTCCTCCTCCTCGGGCACTCCCAGGAGTCTTATGTTGCATTTGCGGCTCCTGTCCTCCTGCTCCGCCATGGCCTTTTGTAGCGCCGTCGTTCTCTTTATCACCAGCCCCAGGTCTTTGTGTGTTATGGTGGCATTGTCCTCCAGCAGGCCGATCCTTTTCTCTGCCTCGTCTATCCTGCCGTTGGCTTTGCTTTGCTCTGCTCTGATCGCTATTAGCTCCATTTGGATGCTGTCTACTGTCTTTTTCGTGGCTTTCGCCAACTCGTTCCCCTCTGTTATTTTCTTTAGGAGAGTGTCTAGTGTGATGGTCCCGTCACCTTGGCCGTTGCGTTCCTTGATCGGGGAGGCCGGAGTTTCATTCTTGCTCTTTTTCAAGTCGTTCGCACCGTGTTTCCCGTCTCTCCCTGCCATGGCGTCGGTGCTTACTCTGGCCTGGCTATTCTTGGGTTTCCCTCCTATTGGCGGTTGTCTTGTGGCGGCCTTGTTTCCTCCTTCCTTGTTCCTTAGGGTGTTTATTGCTGTTAGGGGTTGTCTCTGAACCTGGGTGGCCACTTGACCACTCTGGTTTTTGTCCTGTACTCCGCCAGCCTCTTGCGGTTTGCCCCCTTATCCTGCCTTCCTCCGCACTTTCCGGCTTAAAATTTGTAGCTCCGCACCCCCTGCTGTTTCTCTTGCGGGTTGGTTTTTGGCTTGTTTGCGGCTCCTGTACCTTGCTCCTGCGTGCGCGGTCGTTGCTCCGCGTCGGCTGTCTGCCCGCTGCCTCCGCCGCTGTTCGAGGGATCAGTCGCTCTGGGGTAGTCCTGGGCTACTTGTGGTCTTGTTTCCCTTTGCTGCCCCGGGAGCTCCTGCGGCGCTTCCGTGAGTGCCCCTGCGGCGCTTCCGTGAGTGCCCCCCGCTCCACCTTCTCCAAGATGGTCGCCTGTTTTGCTTCGGCACCTCTCCCAAGATGGCCGCCTCTCTTTGTACCTCTGCTTCGTGGTTGGACTGAGCGTTAGCTCTTGGGTTCTGTTATTGTTTATTTATCTCCCCCTCTGCCTGTGTCGGTCTCGGATTGGTGTGTTCACCTTCAGCCTCGGGTGTTCGGATGCTCGTGTGGCGCTTTCCGCGAGGTTCCCTCGCTTCACCTTAACCAAAATGGCCGCTTGCTCGCTTCTGACCTCTACCAAGATGGCCGCCCCCCTTTGAGCCTCCGCCTCGTGGTTGCACTGGGTGTTTCTCTTGGGGCACTGTTAACTGCTTGTATTGCTCCTATTTCCCCCTTCGCTGTCAGCGCTTGCCTTCAGACGGCAGGTTCATTCTTCCCCAAGGCGCTTCTCCCGGTGCGTTCCGTGTCGGGCCATGTGCCTACCAGCTGCCGCTTGCTTCGGCTTATTCCGCTGCCTGCCCCTCGTTCGCGCTAGTCTCCTCCGACCGCGCTCTTGCTATGCGGTCTTTCCTCACTTCCTCTTGCACTCCGCTTGCGGTGCGGTCGCCCCTCGCCTACTCCCACACCAAGATGGCCGCCTCGGTCTTTGTCTGTGGCGGGGGGGGGGTTGGGGGGTAATTCTGCTCGCTGCCGTACTCACGGTGTTGGCGGGCCCCTCTCCCTTCTACCGGCCTTGGGGGGTGTTCTGCGCCTGAGGTCCGGAGCTTCTTGCTTGGTGTCGCGGCGGTCCGTTTCAGTTCCTCTCCGAGGCGTCCGCCATCTTCCCTCTACTTTTTCTCGTCTTGGCTGGTTTCCTTTTCCTTCTTTCTCTCCTGTTCCTGGTGGTGGTACCCCAGCTTGACTCGGCTCAAGTGGTACCCCTTCCGTTCGCACACCTCCTTTCTCGGTTCTTGTGGCACTTCTTCACGTTTTGTCTGCTTTGCGTGCCGTTCTTTGACTCGGGGGGTCGGGAGCTCCGGACTTAGGTTTGCTTCCCCCTTGCCATCCAAGCCACGCCCCCGGCAACCCTGATTTATAACTTAGAGAGTGGCTACCGCCTTCGGAGGTACAGAATGTGTGATCAGCAGAGCGCAGATTCGCATAGAATAGCACCTTCAGACTGACCATGCTTGCGACTTGACTTTTTTTGGCTACAAATTTAGAATTTCGTAACCCTTGGATTGCACATAATCCTAGCGCCCCTGGCACTTCCAACCCTGTTATTTCAGGCAGGAATGGCGTTTTGATGCCCTTGAAAGTTCCTTGCAGCCCATTGGCCTCCTGCTCATTGCCGCAGCACACTCCGCGGTAGAATGCATATTGTGCTTGTTTCCCAGTCGCATTACATTAACCTTTTTGCTGTTCAATGCTGGGCCATGCATCAAGCACGAGGCATCTGGAATGACTCGGTACAGATGCTTAAGATCTATGGAGCGTGAAGACGCTTAAGAGCTTTCCCTTCATTACTGGCGTCTCTGCTTGACCTGCAGGCACACTCCTACCTTACAGCAAGTGTCCTGTCATGTCCCACTCCCGACCTCACTTCTTTCTTTGATGCATAGGCTCCGGTGTAGGGCCTGCTTGCTTCACCTGGCGTCTGATCTATGCAGCATTGAAGCCTACGTGTAGATGAATAGTTTGCTACCAGGGTGAAGGCCTCAGTATATTTAAAGCAGTAAATGGACCAAGAGAAATTCCTGTGCCCCTCGGCTCTGTTCCCAACCAAACTCTCCAGAACTGGAATGGAAGTAGCCCTAGCTGCTTTTCTTACTTGCTTCTCTGATACTCTTGTAAATGCCATGCCCTGTACATTTGTAACATATAATTGTCCAACCCTAATCGCTTTTGAAATGTAATCTTGAGTGTTTTGCAATTTGTATATATGTAATTCTAACCACTAGAATCTGTAGTAGACGTATTTACTTATTAATGTTCAACTTGAATATATGCAACTCTAACCTCTAGTATCTGTAGTAGGTGTACGTACTGACTACTGTTCTTTAGCGATTTTAGAGTTGTTCTGTCTGTATCGTTTATGTAACTCATGTACTCTCTTCCTTGAGTGACATTACAACTTGTACATTTGCAATTTTTCCCTCCTTTCACTTCACTTGTGCATTTACAATTTTTTTATTTTTATGCAAATCATATAATCCAAAGCTTTTATGTAACGCAACTGTTTCTTTTGTAAAGCGCTCTGATACCTTCGGGTAATGTTTGCGCTATATAAAATCGCATTAAATAAATAAAGTACTGCACCCCGCGCCAAGATGGGAGTTGTTTGGCTTCACACAGCTTCATCCAGCGGCTCCCCAACGATGACATTCCATCCTTGGACACTGACTTCAGCCTTGCCTCACTGAACTTTACCTTTTCAGAACTTTTCTTCAAAATTTCTTCTAAGTCCAAAGGTAAGTGCTGACCTGGACTAATCCACTCCTTGTATCTGACCGTGCTCTATCGTGCTTGGCCATATTTTTCGACCTTGTCCCAGTCTTGCTCGACCAGAAACCCGCAGTTGGCTTTTTGATCTTTAGACACTAGATTTCAATTAAAACCTTAAAAATTCATTACTCTGATTCTACTGATTGGATTTTTGCCGTTTTGGTTCCAAATAATTTATTAAAATGTACTCTATTTTCCTAAATTGGTTTGGGATTTTTCTTGTGTTCTGTTTTCATGTTATTACTGTTTGTGTAAAACAGAAATACTTTACACACCTCTAAGTTAAGCCTAACTGCTTTTGATGCCAAGCTACCCAGGGTTAAGCACAGGTTAATTTCGTGACTTTTTGTTGTCTCACCATGCTAGGGATTGTGGCTGTTGCTTGACCAGGTCTCACACCCCAGACAATCAACAACCAAGTGTCTCACAAGAACGTATATCGTTTTAGCAAATTTAAAAGAACATTAGTCTTTCTAATCCCATTTTTCAACATTTACCCAGGTGGAACCCCCCTGTTATCCTATTTTACAAAGGGATGCTTGCTTGCTTCACGTGTTTGAGCAAGCCAACTTTAGGCACTGTAGATTCAGGTGGCAGGAGGTGCTAGGGGTGGAAGGGCGCAACGCGAATGGTGGAAGTGGGCAAGCAACTGGGGGAGTGGGCAGATTCAGGAAAAGAAGACAGCCTCTTAAGAAGTATTTTGGGTACTTTTATTTTTTCATAAATTAAGTACTTGCCATAACCTACTAGACAAATGGTTTTGAATCCTGACAGGACCAACAGAACTTTCAATTCTGAGGCTCATGAAACCAATGGCAAAGTATGGGGTAATAATATTTGTTATGAACGCTTCGAGATTTAAAGAACCTAGCACTATATAAAAAAATCGAGATTATTGCGTAGTTAGACTATGCAATAATCTTGATTTTTTAATGTAGCGCTAGCTTCTTTAAATCTCGAATCGTTCATAACCGGTAAGTGGCAATAACCAGTCTCACGCTAATGTGCATAATTATTTTCACCAACTGACTAGTGAGAATGTAATCTTTATACTGATTCGTTGATGTAAGTGCCATTTGTGCACCGAGCCTCGGCTTTACATTAAGGTCCATATAGGCACACAGAGGATAGTAAGGTCCAACATCTTGGCAAGTAAGCCACTGCAAGAGTGTATGGGTAGGGTGAACGTCCCGGGGCGACTCTTGCTACGCTGCTCTGACCTAAGAAGGAAACTAGGGTCATAGTGGAGATTCAGGATGAGGGTGGACATCCATTGAATAGCACAGACCTCATTGCGGAAAGGTTCCGTAGATATTATACTGATCTCCATAGGTCACATATTTCCCCGAACAACAATGCTATTACAGACTATCTAGAGCACATCAAAATGCCATGGCTCACTAATGAACACAGAGAACATCTAATGGCCACTCTTGAGCCCAGGGAGATTAGTGCCACCCTAAGACAATGCGAGTCGGGAGCGCTCCAGACATAGATAGCCTTTCGGTAGCCTTCTACAAGGCATACCAAGAGTTACTGATACCCCACTTGGTCACGCTATTTGCGACAATAGCGGAAGCTGTGGTGATGCCTACGTCAATGAGAGAGGCACTGATTGTTGCCCTCTTGAAACCCGGTAAGACACCTGATAGTTGTGCGTCTCATAGGCTGCTAGAGCTATTAATTGTAGATACAAAACGTATTGCTAAAGTGTTGGCAAACCAACTGGCCCCTATAGTGCCATTGGTAGCTCGCCCTGAGCAGGCGGGATTCGTTCCTGGTCGAAACATGACCCACAATCTTAGAACAGTCTTTGGTGTCATTCAAAGGGTCGACACGGAGGTTAAGGCAGCTACTGTCTTTTTAGATGCCAAAAAGGTGTTCGTCTATGTGGAATGGTCATTCATGAGGGCGGTGCTTGGACTGGTACAGGCTGATAAGATTTTTATTCTTCTAGTTTCGGTACTATACAACTCCCCCACTGCCAGGATACAAATGGGTAAACCGGTTACCTCGCCATCACAATTACTAGAGGGACCCGGCAGGGGAGCCCGTTGTCCCCATTTCTGTATGCATTGGTGGCGGAACCCCTGACAAGTGCCTTTAGGGAATATAATTGGGCACAGGGGATTGCGCTTCCCAGGCTGCCACCTTATTGTGTCAGTGTATACTGACGATACACTGCTTTAGATCCGTGACCCGGCGAGACGCTTACCTCAGTGCTAAACGAGGTTGTCCATTTGGGGGAATTTTTGGGGCTCAGAGTAAACTGGGAGAAGTCTATTATTTTCCCCTTGACCCTAGCTATGTTCCCCATACAAATAGACTTCCCTTTACAGTTGTCAACAGACTCGAAATGCCATATACGCATACAAATCCACACAGACCCAGAAAGAGTGCTATTGGACAATAATGTTAAGGCAATTCACAAACTAGAGAACAACATAACATGCTGGGATTGTGTTGTGATTTGTAAATTAACCCTGTTGTTACCAAGCTATTATGTCATGCTTGGAATGTTGCCATGTCACAGAATGCAGTGATGCTGGCGAGTGTGGTCTAAGCGTTCTGATGTTATCGCCCTGCTGTACGGTTGGTGTTATACTCAGCGTCGGAATAAACAACTTTACTACTATTTTGAGAAGTTAAGCTTTCTTAACATTGGCGACCAGGTGTTTTGGCCTGATTGGGGACAGGCAACCTTCAACATCAACTCCCCTGCTCATCATGTTTTTCTACGTACTACAATATTGCAAACTTTGCCCTCATCAACCACCAGAGGTCATCTCTATGCTTTGGATATACTGTAAGTGCAGTTCGTCGAGAGTTTGCTGTTGCCTTTCAGAATCTACCACTACATTTAGATTTGTGTTTCGAGTTACGCCCTTTTGTCGTGGCTCACGACGCGAATCATCTTCAAGTGTTCTCGTGCACACTTCTTCATTGTTTTTCTGGAACGCGCGCCGCACTCCAGCATACACTGTGACTATGCGGCGTGCATGTCATTGAAATGCACATAGCATTTCAAACGTCCTACACGTCATGCGGCCATTTTGAAGTTTTCTCTCGTAATCTGCACGTTATTACCGGCACACTCTAGAGAAGCCAGTGTGTCAATAAACTCCACCGATCCCACGCAAGGACTTCATTCAAAATTACATATGGTGAGAAAAGGCAAAGTCCTTGTTTTATTTAGTCTAATTTGGTCTAGTACAGCTGCGAGTGACATTTTGTAAAGCTTTACAATGGAAAAAGGACTTAAATAATTTTAAACTTCACTTTTTATGTGATACTTGTTTTCAGTAAGACTTATTTTAGTTTACTGCTCTGTGAGAAGAGTCCTGTTTTTATCTATACATACCTTCTTGTATCATTAGGTTTCGAAACCTGGCGAGGGGCAAAGCCCCTCCCAGATCGAAATCTATTGTTTTCAATAGTGAGCTTAGGACAGCCTCTGTTTCCAATTGGCTAGCTCCATAAATGGAGACTAGCCATTGGGAGACAGAGGCTGTCAATCGCGCTTTCTCACGAAAACGCGATTCGGGGGCGTTTCTGGTGCTTTTTTTAAGCCCCGCCCCTTTGTCCCGGGCCGCGCTGCGATTGGCTGCCGGCCCGGGACACCCCCGTGACGTCATTCCCGGGCCGCGCTGTGATTGGCTGCCGGCCGGGAAACCCCCGTGACGTCAGCCAATCACAGCGCGGCCCGGGACCTGACTTGTTATGGAAGTTGTCAGTTATGCGATCAACCGGCATTGCAGGGTCAAAACTAAGAGATCCCAGGTGAACACTGAGAGACTTTGAGTCTCAACGAAAACAGCTGGAAGAGTCAGCTGTCACCCTAAATCAGCATTACACAAAAACACTCATCCCCACTGTTTGATTGCAATACAGTACACTATATGAGGGTTGGTGCAAGCTGGCAGAGATGGAGACGGAAGTCACGACTCTGAATCCCCTTTACATGGAACATGCTAAAGATAATGCGCTTTGATGAGGAAGACCGTAAACAGATGTGTGTTCTGCTATCTTACACGGCTTCAAGTCTGGGGTGCCTGCGGCGGCCTCGTTGTGTGTGCCCGGCTTGACATTGACATCAATGCTCTGCCCGGAGCAGGTGGGGGCGGGCAGAGGACTCCTGCACATCACTGCAGCAGCTGCCCGGAGCAGGCCTGCCTGCCGCAGTGTGGGTGGGAGAGGGAGGCTGCGGCTCCCGTGGTGTGTGTAGGACGCCGGGTTTCTGCTAGCTGACGCTTCGGCGCCCTGTCAGGTGCATGAAACGAGAAATAAACGCAATTACTCTTCAATACAGAGGTAACGCTGGCATAGAATGGCAAAATGTACCTGCTGCGCGTCCCTCCTTCTCTCTGCTCCCCTCAGCAGCGTCCAGAAGCCTTGGGTCGCTGAAGGACCCCTGTCACCCAGCCATGCCAAGGGGGCTTTTTGGTGAGTAGACTTCTGCCCCCTTTCAGTACACGGTGGCTTTGGTGAGTAGACTTCCGTCGACAATAGCCTCCCGGCCTGTACCTACGTCACTGACACGTCGCTTCCCGTGTCCTCCTTCTGAGCTCCTTCACGCGCACCGCGGATGTTCCCGCGAGTAGGTCTTCGCCTAGGACAGCCGCTTGGCCTAGATCAGTGTCATCGGTATATCGATTCTGGTGGCTCCGTTCGATGATCGCGTATCGTCCCTATTACAACAAGAACGGCCACGTTGGGCGTCCGTAGCAACCACGCTGCATCACGTGACCACCATATCGTGCCACCTCGTCATGTTTTCGTCTGCATTTCGATACCCCGCGGAAGGCGAGGCATTTAAATACTACTGCATTTCGCATTTTAGAATAATACATATTTCGATGTCTTTCCAAAATAGATATGAAGAAGGAATAGACATATAGTGTGTGCCGTACATTGAGGGCTCAGGATATCTCTTTCCTGCTTTAAGTAAGCGAAAGGAGGTGTACAAAACAGTTAAGTTTAATAAAAGTTGGATTTTTGTGCCGCCAAATAACCGGAAGCATTAAAAAACTGGATAATCTACTAATCCGACTCAAATCATGGACTATTGGGGTACAGTATATTTTGAATACAGGACAATGCGCTTTCCTTACATATTAGGACCAGAGATGTAATTTCAAGTTATCTTGATGTTCCATGGTTGGTGGTAAATTGGTAATTAGGTTTGTATTTGCTTTCGAGAAGAAGCTCAGAAATACAGCATTTGACACGGTTCTCCACCTTACTCTCTTGAGCGACTGAAATACAGAGAGCGGTGTTAACCGCTTAGCAGATTTTGGTGCTCTTGTTGGAACTGTTTCTCTATAAAACATTCTGAATGAGGATTTCAATTAAGACGTTCTGAACAAATGTGATACTGCAAAAAGGACATACCTAGAAGGTTTAAACCATAACGGTTTATTTTCCGTTTATAAATCATCCAGTAATCGGCTAATATAGTCAAAAATCAGTGAATCAATGTTTCAGAGTGCAACGCTCAGTTAAGCTACAGAATCAGTCAAGGAACTCAGTAAAGTTTAGATCAGCAAAATACAGCGTGTAAAATGGGAGAGCAATCCAATATGGATTTGCCTCCTAAAGTCAGTAGGAATGGGGTCTCTAACACACCCAAACAAGCATTTGCAATGCAATAGGTCTCGCAGTTGTGAGAGTTTGAGCTATTGGCATTGTAAATGGCAATGCCTTTTATTTACGTGTTGTTTTTTAAATCATAAATGAAAGGCATTGTAATTTACAATGCCAATAGCCCAAACTGTTGCAAATTCGAGACCTATTGCATTGCAAATGCTTGTGCTTTCTTCTTTCGAGTAAGTGGCATACGGTCCTTGGTGAGTGTTTTACAAACTATTCACGAAGAGAACCATATGGGGGGTGGCGAGAGTGGGGTTTGGCATGGTGTTCTCCCAGTGCCATTCCTGTTCCATTGCCGCAGAAGTAGTTGACGTTCTCGTTCCTGTTGGCTCATGCATACTTGAGCAGCCAGATCTCAATTTTTTTAAAGAGCTTTTCATTTCTGATTCTCCATGTTTTGAAGCACTCACAATCTTTGAAGAAATAATTGTCAATGACTGGGGGGGGAAAGTGATTTGCTTAGGCGCACGTAATTCAATCAAGTGGGATTGCTGGGATCTGATCCAGAAAGTATGTGGTTTAACAGTTGAAAACGTAAGCACACTCCCCGGGGCTGGATCCGTATTTATTTTATTGTTCAGGGCCCGAGTTTGCATAAGACAGGTTACATATTCCCCTTTCTTTGCCATTGTACAGTCTCAACAGGCATGTTCAGTCTCATAACACGATGTGCCCACAAGTGCAAAACACCACTGCTTTCTCCAAAGGCGAAACCGTTGCATTGTAAATGCTTGTTGGTCATGGCTACCTCCACTAGTATGTCCCAACCGCCACCATTCTTATCTGAAGAAGGTGAACCCATACTTCCATGGAAAAGATGGAGGAACTTATTTGACTCCTATATTGTTGCAATAGGAGGGGAGAAATTCTCAGCGTTCAGGAAACAAGCCATACTTCTTCATAATTTAGGAGTGGAAGGAAGAAATATATATGATAGTATGGATCTTATTCCTACTGGTGGAGGGGATGGACAACCTGCTGGTGTTTACGAAATGTCCATGACCATTCTAGAAAAATATTTTGGTCCACGTATCAACGTAGTCTTAGAAAGACATACGTTTTTCACTAGAGTCCAAGGTCCTGTTGAACGGTTTGGAAGTTACGTTGCATCTCTTAAGACTTTAGTGAGAACTTTCGAGTTTGGTGAACTCTCGGACTCACTCATCAGAAACCAGCTAGTGAGATGCACTAATAGCATCCGAGTCCAAGAAAAGTTATTGTCAAAAACCCATCATTAATAGAAGCTGATGCTATTGTAGAAGGTATGGAGAATACTTGTACATGGGTAAAAGAGATGAGGAAAAACCAAGAAAAAAAAAAAAAAAGGTAGAAAGCGATGTCCATGCATTGATGGAAGGTGAAACCTTGGAGTGTTGTGACAGTGTCGCCAAGGTCTCGCCTAATGATAAACATAAGATATTGGATAAAGATACACGGCCACGTAGCTCTTCTAGAGGGTTACCAACTAAACCAGAGCGTGAAAATCGTCCTCCCAATGCCGGTAGTAGTAATGCTAATGAAGTTCCTAAACCTAAATGTTTTAGGGGTGGCAGTTTTCACATATTTCAAACTATCCCCACTGTTTTGCCAGGGAGTCGATCTGCAACAAATGTGGTATTAAGGGGCATTATGCCAGAGTTTGTAGATCGTCATCTTCTTCTTCTGTCAAAACTCGCAATCCAGAAAAAAACACTGCCACTGTGCGTACTTTGATATTGAACATTGATCATGGTAACGATGAAGTTGATGCAGTCCGAATGGTGATGAAGGTTGAACAAAGCAGTGGAGAAGTTGATGCTGGAAAAATAGTAATGCCTGAATGCAACATTGCTGCGGATGGTTATGACTTTGTAGTACTTGCAGACTCAGGTTCACCATTCATCATGATTGGCAATAAACAATGGGATGAGATTGTGGGGTTGGAAAATGTGATGTTAATGCCACCTGATATAAATCCCGTCAGTTATGGTAGCACTCAGATTGACGTTTTAGGATCTGTTGAAGCTAATATTTGTTTTAAAGGGAGATGTACAGTTGGGAAAATATATGTGGCTGTGAGAGGAGATAATCTTTTAGTCTGGAGACACCAATGTGATTTAGGCATTATACTTAATCCAAGTGTGCAAGATCGGAAAGACCAGGTCATGTTAGTTTACTATGAAAATGTGGACGGGGTTTCTAACTATTTCAAGAATTTCCCGGAAGTATTCACAGACACCTTGGGATGCCTTAAGGGGTTTGAGCATAAGATTGTCCTCAAGGAATGAGCTGTGCCCTGCGTCCACAAGGTCAGAAGAGTGGCCAATATTATGATGGCACCATTAGGGTCTGAACTCAAAATACTCTTAGATTTGGGAATAATTGAAGAAATTGAAGGGTCGGAGTGGTTGGCCCCCATTGTTTTGGCCCCCAAGGATGGTGGTATCAGTGTGAGGATGTGTGTGGACTTGAGGGGCCTAAATGAATGGATATGGGTGGATCACCAACCCCTGCCTAATATTTCTGAATCACTCAGTATACTTAAGGGGGCACAAGTCTTTAGTGTGTTGGACTTGTCATCCGCCTACCATCAGGTGCCTCTTCACAAGGGCTCTAGGCACCTTACATCTTTTGTAACGCCTCTGGGAGCCTACCGCTTCCTAAGAATGCCTTTTGGTTTGGCATCGGCGGCGGCATGCTTCCAGAGAGTCATGAAGATGGTCCTGAAAGAAATACCTAACATCATGTTCTTTCAGGATGATCATTTGGTGTATGGGAAGAATGAAACTGAACATGACGTAACTCTCACATCTGTATTGAAGAGGTTGGGGGAAAAAGGTCTTAGTGTGAAAAAACAGAAATGCCGCTTGGGATTAAAGTCAGTTACTTATTTGGGACAGGTAATCTCAGGTGATGGGATTCCACCAAAATTAGAATTGGCAGAGAGTATCATTAAGGCTCCTGCTCCCAAAGATAAAGATGAAGTCAAGTCATTTTTGGGACTGGCTGAATTTTATTCTAAGTTTGTGAAGAGTTTTGCCTGTGTTGTCAAACCCATCAGAGCTTTATTAAAGAAGAGCACACATTTTATGGGCTTTTGTTGACATTAAGAACGAGATTGGTAAGTTACCAACTTTAGGACACTTTGATGTCAAACAGAAGACCATACTAACCACTGATGCCAGTCTCAAAGGGTTGGGAGCAGTACTCTCCCAAATTGAGGATGGAGAGGAGAAAACAGTTGCTTTTGCTTCTAGGGCTCTTAGGGATGCTGAAGTCAACTATTCATGCATTGAGAGGGAAGCTTTGAGTGTATTGTGGGCCATTCAGCATTTTAAGTTCTATCTTTGGGGCATTCTATTCTTGGTTAGAACAGACCACCGTCCTTTGATACAAATTTTTCATGCCGCCAGAGTGAGCTATTCACACGCAGACTCAAACGTTGGAGTGAGGGTCTACAGGAATTTAACTTCTGTGTGCAACATATACCGGAAGAGAGTAATAGATCTGCTGACTGCCTTTCACGTCTTCCTATTGAGTATGAGCAGAGTGAGTCAGATGTGGAGAATGTTTGTTGGGTTACTGAGTCAACTTTGTCAGGCGAAGAGTGGTTTGATGGGGTAAAGAAAGATAGTATTCTTTCTTCCCTGAAGTTATGAACGAGTCAAGTCTGGCCTGACTATAAGACGTTGGACCAAGAAATGAAGTCATATTGGTCTGTTAGAGATGAATTGTCATTTCTTGGAGGAAATCTTATGAGAGGAGATAGAGTAATCCCTCCTGTGGTATTTAGGAACAGAATAATCAATATTGTGCATAAGGGACACTTGGGAAGGAGTCTTACAAAGGCCCGAGTGAGAGAGAGATACTGGTGACCGGGGATGGATCACATGACAGAAGAAGTAGTCAAGGACTGTGTGTTGTGTGCTTTCAGTGATAAATCCCGTGTTCCTAACTTTGCACCGTTGTCCCCTGTGGAAACTCCTGATGTTGTTTGGACAAAATTGGGATTGGACATTGCTGGGCCGTTTGAGCTTTTACCTTCCCATGAACGATTTGTTATTTTGTTAGTGGACTACACTTCGAAATGGGTAACTGCTAAATGTAACTGCTAAATGTGCGTCTACTGTGAACACCAAAAGTGTGATTGAATTTCTTAAAGATATCTTTGCCACAGAGTGTGTGCCCAATTCTTAGTTACAGACAATGGGGTACAGTTTGTTTTCTATGAAATGTGCAAATTTCTGAAAGATCACTATATCATCCATCAGGATACAGCTTTATATACGTCTCAGGCTAATGGCTTAACCGAGAGGATGAACCATGTTGTCAAAAGTTATGCTCAGCATGCTCTAGAATCCAAATTGAGCTTTAATAGTGTTTTGAGGGACACGTGGTCACACCTCACCACTCCAAATGCAGTCACGCAAAAGTCAACCTTCGAAGCTTTGAGAGGGAGAAAAGCTGTTTCAAAGTTAAATCCTGTTTATTACCAGTTTGTGTTGATGAAGGTATCTCTGTTGAGACAAGACGTGCCAGAATCTCTGAATGTCAAGAAAAATACAAATCCAGCTATGACTATAACAAAAGTGTGAAGTGGAGGAAATGGAATCTTGGTGACAAAGTCATGGTAGAGAATCCCAAACACACCTTAAAGGGGAAATCTAGTTTCATTGATCCCTTTACCATAGTTGCATTAGGAAAAATGTAGTGAAAGTTGATACAGTTTGTACATGGAGCATGTCTAGACTTGTGCAGTATTCTGGAAAAATTTCAGATTCTTCTCCAAGTTTATATGTGCCTCCTATGGATCATTCTTCTAAGGATCATGTCTCCTCAGATATGAATGACAACTGCACAGACGATTTTTCCTCGAGAAGATGTAAAAACGTACCTGTCAAGTATAAGGATTATGTTCTGTACCGATGGTAGATTTTAATATTCTTTTTTTTTCATATTTAACTCTCGTTTTATTGCAGGTTTCTGAATGTTTATTGTTATTCTGCAATGTTTTCTCGTTGTTATTTTGCTAGTTTTTACTTATTTTTACTTATTTTCTTCTTTAGTTCCACATGTTCTTCTCCTTATTCCAAGGGGGATGTGTTGAAGCAACCAAGAGTGAAGTGGGATATTCGTACTCTGCCCTACAGCATGGGTGGACTTAACGCGCCTGACATAGAGCGTTTTTACAGGGCGGCACAGAGCTCACACACACATATTTGCCATACGGTCTGGAGGAACTGCCGCATCCCTACATTGAGGGAGATGCTGCAAACCCTGACACTCGTCCTCAGGTACTCTTTAGATGCCCAGTCTGGCGCATAGCACCCTTGATTCCTTAAACTCCACAGTACACGTGTGGAGAAACCTGCCAGAGAGACAATCTGGCGTCTTGTTGTAGTCCTCACATATTCCACTGGAGTGGTGCACGTGGTTCTGAACTGGGAGAAACAGAGACGTTGCCCAGGCACTACAGAATATATGCATAATCAAAATGAGTGATTTGCTTCATGAACCAGTGATTCCTGACTGGGAGGATGTTTTTACAGATGATCACGAATCTTTGACCCTGACCCGATATCAATATTATAGAGCCAGGCATGAACTGCCAGCCCTGTTGGGGGAAGATATGGCGGAGATGCCTGCACTTTCCCATTTAATACATAACTCCACTCCTGATAAATTAGTAACAGGTATGTATAGGATCGCACAAGAATCAAGGAGGCCACACTTGACAAAACACGTTTGGAATAGACCTTGGACAGGTGCTTGATGATAAATGCTGGGAGTACTGTTGCTGAATGACAAAACAAATCTCCTTGAATAGCAGACATCGCCTAATACAATTTAAATACATTAATAGAATATTATACACCAGAAAGACTACACCAGTATGGACTTCGTGACACAGTAGAGTGTGCCCACTGTCACTCACAAGATACCGGGTTTTTACACACGGCATGGTACTATCCTGGTACCCTGGAGTATTGGAGTAAGATCTTCCATGCATTAAATGAGATTGCAGGGCTTTCCGTTATCCCCGACCGGCTGCTTGCATTAATGGGTTATGTTATCAAGGTAGAAAAAAGTGCTAGGAAATTCGTGGCGATTGGATTGTTACTTGCTAAACGTCACGTTGCTATGCGTTGGGCTACCATTAAGGAATGGAACAATGATATGTTATATTGTAACACTCAATCTGATACCTATAACAAATTGCTTCTGCCTCAGAACCAACCTAAGAATTTGTGGGGCCTGTATCAGCAATACCTTGTGGGAAAAGAAACTGGTGAAACAGAGGGAGGGAATGTACCTGCTTAGATGTATCACCTGGGATCCTATAATACATATTATACAACATGTATTGTGGAGGGAGAAGATACACCGAGACTTGAGGAAATTATGTAGTGCTGTTCAAGAACTCTTGAATCTTTATCATGACACTACTGATGGACCCTTACTATGTAATCTTGTTGTATTGCATCCCAACTGATATCTTAAACTTGTGTACTGTTATGTGACATCATACCAAGCCAGTCTGCCAACCTGTATTATATGTATTTCTGGTTTATAAAACACGAATAATACAATGTAAAAAAAAGGTCCCTATAGGTAGCTGCCCTATGCTTGGAGAATGAGAAAATGCAACAAAGGGCCAAATAAACAGCTTTGGTGCCATGGGAATGGAAGTGGTCGAACCTGAAAATTTGAGTTAAAATAAAAATGTTGCCTGGTACTGTGAAAATCTTTACACTAGCTGTGTGCACAACCTGAGTGTTACAAATGATGGGACAAAATAATCAGACACCAATCCAATCTATGTAATCCAGACATACTTGTGAACATAAGCATCAAAGTAACACAACTACCTGTTTCAATTCTGGCCTATTCAAGTTTTACTTTAGTAAAATGTCTCCAGAGCTATGTCAATATGTGCTTATTTTATAGCCTGCTAACCTTCTCCTTCACAAATGATATAGATCAGAGGTTAAACACTTGCTGCTGACGTGTCTGTAACCTGCATGTGACAGGTTTTAATTTGGGTAGCACTCAGCTTTTAGTCCTTTTGTGGTTCATAAACTGAGTACGACTGATTTTGTTAACACCACCATCAAATAACATTGAATGCGGCCAACTGGCCTTCAGATTCTACCTTTAAAACGTTTTATTTCAAACCAGTCTTGGACATGGCTATTCGGTCATGAGCAAGCAATAAACTAGCATAATACTCGCCTCTGGTCCTGACATAGAATGAGAAATTTCCTAGCTGTCGTTACGGAAAGTTTTAATTCTATTAGGGACTCAGAGGAGAGAAGTATCCCACCCACTCAGGCATATCTTGGTGACCCACCCTGTCACTGGTAAGTATTGATTTTCCTGTGTTACATCTGTATAAACATGACATGAGCTTGTTTATACCATTGCATCTTATTGCTGGATTATATGCTTTGGATATCAATGCTGCCTGTTTCCTTTGCAGGGCTAAACACGTGTTTTTTTTGCCGGCATTAAAGTTATCCTTGTTTTTGTAGGGATGGACACTAGTAGACAGGATGCATGAAGCATAGGCATGATTTGTGCGACGAAAGAGGAAGAGCGAACAGAGTTGATGGACAATGCAGACCTGATTGGTGGTTACAGGGAGCTGTTCCCCCATTGAATGTTGAGTTTTTTCTTCATTCCCAGAGCTTCATGAAAATGGTAGTTTGTTGAATAAGTTAAAAAAAATATGGCTGCTATTGAATAAAGTGAAGGAAGTATAGCATAATCCTCGCCTCTGGTCCTGACATAGAATTCCATTTGTTGCATGAGTGCCTCACCTCTCCAATCACAGCCGAAATACTATCCTGACTGTGAATTCCTGTAGAAACTCATTTGTACATCATACCTGTAGTATTGATTAGTATGAATTACACACAAGTCATTCTTGGTGTCATTGTATGCAGTATAGAATTTCAGTAAGAATTTGTACTAGTAAAGTAGATGCCCACTCTGACATGAAGAAGTCCTGTTGCAGGGCTGAGGCATAAACCTATGTACTTTTCATTCCTGTCTGAGAGCCATATTTTATCGATCTAACAAAGGCGACAAGCTCAACCCTGTTGACACCCCTGCATGTAGCGCACCTGCATTATGTTGCTGTTCGGTTCACCTGTATTTCAGCGTGCGGAGCAGAGATCTGCAGACAACCAAGAGGACTTCACAAAATACTTCTTACATCAATCAGTGAGAGGCGCAACTTAAAAGTAAAAACCTCTGATGCTGAGGTGTGTGGTTTGAGGGCCTCCTTTAGTGGTGGTTGCCCCTTGTGTCATCACTGCTGCAACACATTCATTACATGCAACTTGGGGCATTCCATGGTGATGCAGTGAGATTTTGAAAATCATAATACACAACACATTTATAGCTAGATTATGCGAACGTTTACATTTTTCATTACACATTTTAGATAGGGATACATGAAACATGAGACTAGAGTAGTAGAAGCATCGTAAATGAGTGGTTTAAAAAAAGAGTTGAAGAAAACGTACGTAGACTAATATTAATATATATAAACAAAGTTGTACTTATGAAACATGCTTATAAATAGAAGTTTATGCTAAAATGAAGTGGCGTAGTGATATGGTGCTTATTGTTTATACAGGAGCGACTCCTCCGCTATTGCAGAGGAGCATCTGCTGAAATGCAGCAGTCAGTAGAAAAGTAAAATGACAATAAAACAATTTTAGTGTCTTTTTATTTTTACTTCTAGCCCACTGAGTCAAGGGCGGGGCAGGGCTAGGCCACAATGTCACACAGGAGGAGGAGTGGTGGTAGGCACTAATAGTGTACTTGTAGACTGGGCCGGACTGCTACGGCCGGCCAAACTAACATGCACACTTGGATATTCTCAGACTGTTCCTTGGAGATATCCTAGTGCTCAGGGCCACGGGCTCCAAAACCCTGCTGGATTGCAATACCGACCTGTTCTGCCCAATCCTAGTGCTTCTCTCATGCTGGGAGAAGCTCTGGGATTGGGTGGGATCTGGGAGCCTGTGCCCATGGGAATCGTGGTATCGGGAATGAAGCAGAGCAGCAGAAGATGGCGACATCCGGCAGGAAAGGTAAGTTAATATTTTGTATTATTATTTTTTTCCCCCTGCGCCCGCACCTCGGATTGGTGGCAGCCGCCCCTGTGTTAACATGAATCATTTAGAAAAATTGTTGGAAAAATACGTAAACAATTAATTAGGAGCTTGATATTTTACAGTTTATTAGAGATGTTATAGAATATGAAAACATTCAAGTGAGATTAGAATTTTGAAGTTTGAAGCACGTGCATTTACAAGGTTGATGTGAAAAAGTTGTGTAAGTAGGATATTTTAACCTTAGACATTTCATATAATAATACTTGTGAAAGTTTCTACATTTTTATGTGAATGGATTTCAATTCATTACAATTAAGGTAGAGTTAAAAGCTTATTTAATTTACTATGCAATGCTAACTTAAAGGCATTTTTTCTTCAAGGTGCTTTTTCACTGGCATTGACCTTTTCCCTTACTTAATAGAATGGATCGTTCTTTGCAAGTGTAATGTAACTTCTTTGCTCTGTACACTACTGTTCTTTGACACATTTTTGTTATTCTTTAAATGTTCACAGCAAAATGTTCCTGTGGGGAAAGAATTTTAGCTATGACCGTAAATTGCAACTTTGTATTTTCTTTTTAGCAATGTTGGGCCTATGTGGTCTCTCAAAGTTTTGTTCTCATGACAAGTATGGGAAATTAGCTTGACGTTTCAACCATTCTGGGTGACAGGATGTGACCATAGCCATGTGATGGTCTTTCGATGGTGGTGTGATGATACGCCACTAGGACTTTACCGAAGAACTTATAAAAGAAGAAACCCCAAAGGAGGGGATATCGCAGAAGCAGACTTTTGTTCTGACGCAGACCCTGCATCACAGATTTCTTTTGCTTTTGCGCAGCCGCTACATAGACCTCTTCCTTTCCGAAGCAAACTACATTACATTACAGACATAGACAAATTTGGATGCTATTCAAGTTTTTAACTCTTTGCTTTCTTTGGACAGTCTAGTCTATGCTACAGTCGGCGGTATGTAGACTGAGCTTTATGCCTAACCTTTCTCGAATCCTATGCTAATGGACTCGACTCTTAGTGTACGTTAATGGAACTCTTTCCATTCCCTTAGAAACGTCACTGTTATACTACGAGCTACCCTTCTGCCTATTTGGAAGTCAGACTCTGTAATTATGTGACTATTCTTGATTTGAAACGCTTGCTTATATGCTTGGCATTTTTATTAAAGCTGTTGTATTTCTAACTGAGCTGCTGAAGCAATTGCTGATTATGACAAATTTTGCATCTCTAATACAATAATCCATATTTTAAATTGTTGGAGTCTTTTATTAGAGTCTTGTTGATTTGTATTAATGATTTAAATGTAATGTAGAGAGCGTCAACAAGCCTTGACAGGACATCAGGTGTTGCTTCTCTTATTTTGTGTAGCGACTGCAGAATTATTGGTTTGAATAATTCTTACCCGTCAAAACTTCTTTAGGAGGTGGGGATTTCCATTTGCTATTCTGTTTATCTACAGTATGGTCTTAAGAGTGGTGTATCTAATATTTGATTTCTAACTTGTGAGTCGGCTGTCAATTAATGGTCCTCATTGGACAGCTAATAGTGAGTTCAGTCACCCTAATTTTCACCCCTCCTATCATTGGAGAATGATTCATCAGAGGATAATTGCCTCTATGGTAAATTAAATGATCATTTAATCATAAAGTGCCAGTACGTTTAGAGGATTAAATGAATGTAGATTAAGTAGACACAACAAAAATAATTATTTATAAATTAAGCTTCAGCTGGATCAAATCTGGCAGCGGAGTAACAGTTCCGCCTAATTAAGTGAGATTTTAGAGTGCCTAAAATAGTTTGTAGCCCAGTTCCAAAAAGTCCACACGTTTCTGGTTGGATGAGGAGAAGGATTGATGGAGCACGGATGGAATATCGCTCTTGATAGAGTCATCATTTAGCAGCAAAGGAGTGTGAGTATCAATAGGGATAGGCATTGCTATTTGCTTTGCTTAAAGATTGTGAGAAATGGCTGTGTTGTTGAGCAGAGGGAAGTGGTTAAAGTCCACATGGAGTGTGGCACTTATTTGCGAATTTGAAGTTGTATATGGGTCAGCCGTGGAATGCGATCTCGAGATATTTACCTAAGGGTTGTCTTAGTGTAGAAGACTATAAGAAGTTGTCTTCTGGTTGATGGTGTTGATCGTGAGAGCTCATCGACAACACTTTGGTAAGGGTATTCTGGTGTGTTAGTGGTAAACGATTAGTGCACAGGGACTTATTATATGAATTAAGGAATCTCGCTGGTCGAGGTTTCACTGTGGTGAAAGAGTTTAGAAAATGTAGTTACCTTATGAATTTGAATATCCTTTGAACAGAGCAAGAGAAATTTTGAAGGAGGGTGAGCTGTTATAAAGAGTGAGTTCGATGTCACAGTGTGTCGCTCTGTGATTGGTTGGTTGGTGTAAAGTGTTACTTCGCAAGTCCTCAGGATCGGTTTGATGCCAGAAAGGGTCCACCTCTTGATCTAACCAAGCCTGATAGCCGTAATGGCACAGGTCAGCGGAAGGATCAAGTGAGGAAGGAAGGGAAGGGAACTGCGAGGAGGGAGATCTGAAACAACAAAGAACAGTAATCGCATAACCTGTCCCGACACATCTGCAATATCAAGCCATCTATTCTATACTCTTTCTTTATACCTGAAAATAATGAAAAAGGCGTTGTGTAAGACAAACAGCCTGGTCTGTTGAGCCTTCTGGGTGATGGCGGTATTTGGAGGACATAACTGCAGCGTGAATACAAGACAGCAATAGGTACACTGTTCATTAGATGAAGTAGACATTCCTAAGACTAAGAACTAGTAAACAATAGTGCTACCACCTACCTATCCCCCTGGGTAATAAAATGTCAATGAACCCAATTGTCAATACCCCGAAAGAACCGTTGGAATCCCATTAACCAGAAGAGAGGAATCTCCGGGTTCCAAGTTGTTTAATTAAAGTAACAACAAAAGAAATGTAGGTGTAAATAACTGACCGATCAGGTTAACAGCACCCTTCGAGACTAACCGGTACCTTCATGAATGATTGTGTAGAATGCTGGTCCTGGTTCTAAAGACACATAAGACTCCCCTAGGCCGACAAGCTGATCGAAAAAGTGTCTGGGTTACCGTCCTATGCACGAGCTCCGGACTGGATGCTTACCAACAGAGGACTCTGCGCGAGGCAACAGCAAACAAAGCCTCTGTAGTTCTATACAATAAAGTAAGGAAGCGTCTGTACCGTCCTCTGCACGAGCTCCGGTCCCAGAGCTCACCAACAGAGAACACTGTTCCAAAGTAACGGCCGACAATGCTGTTCGAGTACTGTATACACAAACCATCCTCCGCAATGAGCTCCGAGCAGGCAGCTCAACCAACGGAGGACTAGTCACGAAACGGCCGAAAATGCCGATCGAGCGTAGCCGCAGATATGGGTCTCTTCACTTCTTAGAGCAGCCGCTCACCAACGAAGGAAGGGAGGACCCCCGAACAAAGGGTAGGGCTCAATTCCCTCAGAATCCACTGAACGAAATTCCAAAACAGAACAAAGCAGCATACACGGATCCGAGGGCGAGAATTTCCGACACCCTTCCGGGTTAGCCCACGTGTTATATGGGCTGTCCTTGCCGCGATGCAGTGCCACGAAAGGCCCCATGGGAATTGTAGTTTTTGAACAAAGAAGGAGCCGGTTTGTTGTTCCATGGCACCTATTGAATGAGGAGTTGCGCTCGAGCCAGATACATTTAACATAAAGTCGCACTGAGATTGTGGGAGAATAACATTTCTTGAATTTACAGAAATCAATTGTGAATACAGAATTGAATAAAGATAACATTTTTCCAAGTTTTTGCAAAGAATTTGTAAAGCAAGATGAGACTGCATTTGCTAAAACAAAGGTAGAGGTACCACTCAACGGTACACCAGGAAATGCTGTCATGACGGACAAAGGATTACCTCCATGTCTGTGGCTTGAGTTCTGGCACACAGTTACTGGAGACAGATGAGGAATTACAATTCTCTCGTTATAGGACATTTAATTTGAGAGGTTTGTAAAATTTAAGAAGGAGACTATACAGAATGAAAGATCCTGTAAGAGCTTCTGTGATTGAGGCTTTTAATACCTGAGAGCATACTACTGATCTGAAAGACAAGCAGAAATACCAAGGGAGGTATAGGAGAACCATGGATCATTACGCAGAAGCAAGATGGGATGCACAACAGGAAATATGTATGGCAGATTTTATCCGGTGTTAGTGGCTGAGGAAGATGTAAAGGGCTAGAAAAAGGAGAAAAAGAGCATTTGGAGATAGATAAGGAGTAAAAAAAAAAAGCCTTTGGAGAAGAAACCCCCCCACAGAGATACCAGCAAGAGGGCCAGCTGGTTCACCCCAGAACTCCTAGCCTCCAAGCAAGCCTGCCGGAAACTAGAGAAGAAATGGCACAGTGAACAAACTCCGGACAGCCACGCAGCACACAAGGTAGCCATCCGCAACCACCACCACCTCATCAGGGGTGCCAAGACGTCCTCCTTCAAAGACCGCCTCGACAATAACGCACACAATAGCAAGGAGCTCTTCATCATCGTGAAGGAACTCTCCAACCCCAGCTCCAACACCAACGACATCCCGCCGTCGCAAGCCCTGTGCGACTCCCTCGCCACCTTCTTCCACCGCAAGATAGCAGACATCCACGACAGCTTCAACACCCAGACAGTCCCAACAGACAGCAACACAACAGACCCTCAGTACACCATCGACCACGACCCCCTGCTAGCCTGGGCCAGTGTGAGCATCGATGACACCATCAAGACCATGCGCTCAAACCACTCCGGCTCTCCGTCGGACCCATTACCGCACCACATCTTCAACAGAGCAAGCACCACCATCTCACCCCACCTGCGCAACGTCATCAATCTCTCCCTCAAGAGCGCGACTTTCCCAGAGATCTGGAAACAAGCCGAGATCAACGCCCTATTAAAAAAACCTAAGGCAGACCCAAGAGACCTCAACAACTTCCAGCCCATCTCTCTGCTCCCCTTCCCGACGAAGGTCATCGGGAAAACCGTCAACAGACTGCTAAACCGATATCTCGAAGAAAACAGAATCCTGGACCCTTCCCAGTCAGGGTTCCACAGCAACCACAGCACCGAGACTGCCCTCATCGCCGCCACCGATGACATCAGGACCCTGCTGGACAACGGCGAGACTGCAGCACTCATCCTCCTAGACCTCTCTGCCACCTTCGACACCGTCTGCCACAGCACACTACGCGCACGCCTCCATGCCGCAGAGATCCGAGACAAGGCTCTAGATTGGACCACCTCCTTCCTCTCCGGCAGAACCCAGAGCGGCCGCCTCCCCCCATTCCGTTGCAAAGCCTCTGAGATCATCTGCGGCGTACCCTAGGGATTCTCCCTCAGCCCGACGCTGTTCAACATTTACATGGCCCCACTCGCACATGTAGCCCGACAGCATGACCTCAACATAATCTCCTAAGCCGATTACACTCAACTGATCCTCTCCCTCACCAAGGACCCCATTACAGCCAAAGCCAACCTCCACAAAGGAATGAAGGCCATCACCGACTGGATGAAGACCAGCCGTCTGAAGCTGAACTCGGACAAGATGGAGGTCCACATCCTCGGCTCCAACCCTTCAGCCTGGGACGACTCCTGGTGGCCGACGGCCCTGGGGGCAGCCCTGACACCCACCGACCATGCACGCAACCTGGGAATCATCCTCGACTCAACTCTCTCAATGACCAAGCAAGTCAACGCCGTCTCCTCCTCCTGCTTCAACACCCTCCGCATACTCCGCAAGATCTACAGATGGATCCCGACAGATACAAGAAAGACAGTCACCCAGGCCCTCGTCAGCAGCAGACTCGACTACGGAAACGCCCTCTACGTGGGAGCCCCGACCAAGCTCATCAAACGACCACAACGCATCCAAAATGCCTCGGCATGAATGATCCTCGACGTACCATGCCACGGCCACATCACCCCCCACCTGAGAAACCTGCACTGGCTCCCCGTCAACAAGAGGATATCCTTCAAGCTCCTCACCCACGCACTCAAGACACTCCACAAGACTGGCCCAGCCTACCTCAACAGATGGCTCTCCTTCTTCATCCCCAACTGCCAGGTATGCTCCGTCAGCCTCTCACTCGCCACCGTCCCGTGCATCCGAAGAACAACCACCGGTGGGAGATCCTTCTCTCACCTCCCCGCCAAGACATGGAACACCCTCCCACTGACCCTTCGACAGACCCAAGACCTGCTGACCTTCAGGAGGATACTCAAGACCTGGCTGTTCGATCAGTAGCGCCCCCCCCTCCCCAGCGCCTTGAGACCCTCGTGGGTATGTAGTGCGCTTTACAAATGATTGATTGATTGATTGATAAGAAAGAAGTAGGAAACAAAGAAGAAGAGAGTGATATAGGTAACACACTTTCAAATGACTTATTGCTAAATCGTCCTCCCACTTATAATGAATTGCCAAGTACAGACCTGATGCAAGTAAATACAGATGAGGGACTGAATTCTCCCTAGATACCTGAAGTACCAAAAGAAACAATAACTATTCCTTTTTGTAGGTGGGAAAGGAGAATTGTCACTTTCTACAAATCAGAACGATTCAAATACCCCAGATGCCTTAACTGTTACTATTACTATTAGACCAGTTGTACCCTTTTACAAGTCTGGCTTGCAGATGAATGCAATTCCTAATCTGTTATTCCTACTGGATTAAATGCAGTGCATGGAGGTTTTAGAATTTCCAGAGCCATGCCAGAAATGAATGTCCTCTAAATAAATTAAAATAAGGATTTGTATATTTTTTGATGAATGTTTAAATAATTCCATATACAACAATATTTATTGTCGACACTGTGAGAGGAAAAAGATCAATAGCGCAGTGTTAGGATGTATGATAAGAAACAGAATTATAATGTATAAATACAATGTATTCTCGATTATAGAGGGCATCATCCTCTCAGTATGTTCTTTTTAGATTGTACAGAAATATAACCGTCTATATCAATAATATAAAATAACAATAAAAAATGCTTTTTTGATACTCAAGTCAATCGGGTGTATGTATAATATACTGTGTATGCTGTTCAGGGCCAAAAAATTATTTTCAGCTTTCCTAATTTGTTTTGTTTACATTCGATTAACACACCCTGATTTAGGAAATTGTGTCAGGGGTACCCTTATTCTTACTAACATTACATGGAGGTTTAACAGATTTGATAATGAAACCATTGATCCATAAGCCTATGGTTTTGAATATGATTATTAACGTTGCTGCTGCAGATGTTGTCCCTAATCAGCGCCAAGCTGATTTGATGCAGAGAATAGAGCAGAGGTTTCCAACATTTTACTGTCCCAAACTAAGGAGATCCTTGAGTGATTGCTTAGGCTCTTGATGTGACTGTGCCAATGGGTATTCCAGTTACAGAAAATTCTAAGTTAAATGTACAATCTAGAACGAATACAGATTTAAGAATGGCAGTCTAAATGTAAGTAATACAGGAGAACAATCAGGGTTCACTCCTTAAAGAATGGATTAAAGGATATAGTACCCTAAAATACCAGAATTCTGCAGTGGCTTCCGTTTCTGTACCAGTTTCCCCTATAATTACAGTCCAGTTTTAGCCAATCGTCTCTAGTCCTATGAATGCCTTAGATTCAGTTGCAGGTCCAAGTTCAGTTCAAAATTCAGTTCAACCAATAAGCTGCTCATGGATATAAGCCAATTAAAAGTTGGATTAGAAGAAATGATTTAAGGGCCACTTAGCTCTTCAAGATTAGAGACTTATCAAGAAGATAAATCAATGTTCCTCTGTAAAAGTATTACTAGACGAGAAAATGTGGCTTATGAAAAGTTATTTAAATTGGCACAAAAATATGGTGTAGACATTAGAGAATCAAAGATTTTACAAAAAACCTACAGGATGGATTTTTCTGATAAGGATAACATAAGGGCTTCAGGAAAGAAATTCCAGATAAAAGAGTTGATGACATTAATTAGAAAATGAGAAGATATAGAAAAATGGGAAAGTAGATGGTCAAAGAAGAAGTAGGTGAAGCTCGTTTGAGCGCAGTCACCACATGGTCTTTCTGGTGGTGGTAGAGTAGAAGATACACAATTACTGCCTATGAGAGAAGTACCCAGAGGAGGGTATGTTCTGTGCCATGGAATAGACAAGATATTTTGTCATTTATAAATGATTTCCCTAGGTTGTGAGAAAAGCCAGTAGAATGGTATAGGCAAGTCGAATGATTTTTTGAAAATCTCAAAGGTTTTGTGGATTGATCTGAATACATTACTTGAAATTGTGGTTCCAGCAAATTTGTGGGTTGAATGTAAAATTATTGTGGATTTGCCAGAGGGAGAATCTCAAAGAGATACTAGAACAGGTGCACCATCTCCAGATGTAATGAGAAAATATCACCAGGTGATAACTCATCTAAAGACTAAGGGATCTTCTAAAGAGATTGTTTGGATGCAGATTGACAGAACGACCCAAGAGCTGAAAGAGTCAGTACATGGTTTTTATGAGAGATTATTACAGATTTTTAAACAGTATAGTTGATCAGATATTATTGCTGAAAGAGATGCAGGACACTTTGTTTTTTAAATTTGTCATGGGTTTCAGACCTGAGATTTCTGAAATGATCAGACAACAGAAACTCTGTTTGCAGCGTAAATCTGTAGACAAAATATTGTGTTTTGCAAAATACTGTGGAGCTGATATTGATAAAATTAATGCCCACACAGATGAAAGTGATGCAGAAAAGGGCAGAATCTGATGGGTTTGAAAATAGAGGACAGGCATAGAGAAGTTTTAATCAGTTTCCAATGATGCAGGATGTTAATGGATTGCAACAGCATAATTTCTAAACACAAAGTTGAGTTCGTGGGAGGGGTCTGGTATATCCTGAAACAGGTATTGAGATGTTGTTTTTGAAAAAGACAAATCCGTGTCACACTTGCGATGACCTGGTGAGGTACAATCGCAGATTTAGAGCAACTGCAGAGTCCTTGTGTCACAGATGCATGATAGGTCAGCAACAAAACCCAGGAAGAAAACAGTTTGTCATGAGTTATATTGGTAAATTAACAAGTCCTTTTAATCGACTGCAGTTAGACTCCATGGAAGTTCCACCTTGTAATGGCTTGAGATATGTTTTGGTAATAGTCTGCATATTCTCTAAATGGGTTGGAGCTTATCCGACCTGTAGGAATGACAGTTTGACTGTGGCTAAGGGAACTGATTCCACAATTCGGATTTCCTGCTCCTCTATAGTCAGATTGCAGAACTCATTTTAACAGTGAGGTCCTAAATATGTTGTGGGCAGCACTATAGGTTGAAAAGAAGCATTATTACAGTTACCGACCAGAGACTTCTGGGTTGCTGGAGCAGATAAATGCACATTGAAGTAAAAATTGGCAAAAATATATGCTTCTACATCTTTGAAATGGTCAGATTCTCTTGTATTGATGAGTTTGAGAAGTGCTACAGATAGGAGGACAGGACTATCATCTCAAAAAGTGATCATCGGGCGAATGATGAGGCTGCCGGCTGTTCCTGCTAATGCATTATTCAATATCACAGATGATGGATTACTGCACAGGTCTCACTGATGTGGTTTGTTCTGTCTCTCATCAGGTTGGATAAGCTGCCCTTGAGGTTTGACAGGAGCAGTGCCATGACCTCAGTCCCAGTGACTGGGTAATGGTGAAAAGCACGTGCGAAAACCATGCCTGGAACCTTACTAGAAGGGACCTATTCGAGTAATTCTTGACACCAACTCTGCAGTGAAGGTTGGAAGTCTCCATAACTGGGTGCGCGCAGCTCACACTTGCAGAGTTCGAAATCCCCTAATGATACAACAGCGACTGTTCCTCCTCTGGCTGCTAATGAGTGGGAACAGGAATTTAACAAGTTTTGTGCTAACAATACAAGTTAATTTGAACCTCCCTGAAGAGAACTGTGTTATAGATTTGAATTTAAATTTAGATGTACCAACTAATGGACTGATGCAGTTCTTTGTGGATTCATTATTGAAGCTGATGTGAGAGTTTCTCCATACATGAGAATATTTTTACCTTTGCTATAATTTTCTTGGAAGCAGAGACTCTTGCTGAAATTGCTCAAACCATTGCTACTATTTTTTTTATGTTTCTTTAGTTAAAGGTCTGAATCTTGAGTAACCATGCAGTCCAATTCTGGAATTATGTTTCTTTGAAAGATTTGAAGGTTACTATTTCTGTCGAAGCAACAAAGAGCAATATTTCTGGCTTAATCTACATGAATGACAGCTTTTTATACAATGGTTCTTTGAAAATTGATTTTTGCTCAAATGTTTATGCTATGTTACTATTAAGAGAACACAGTAATACTTTGGATGTTGATAATTGCTACATTTGTATGCAAATACCTTCATCAGTTGCTCACGGTGTGACATACCATCACTTACTGCCAGTCGCGGCTGCTCCAGCGAATCAGTAGTGGGGTGGGAAAGGGGGAGCAAATTTTAAAAATCACTTACCTGCTGGCCAGCCGGCTGGCCTGCCGTGGCCCCTCTTCTGTCCTCTTCCTGGATTCTGTTGGAACAGGAAACAGGAAGCAGGATAGGCTCCCCTACACCAATCACAATGTTGCAATGCAGCCTTGTGATTGGTGAACACCCAGGCTCCACTGAGCCAATCACAACACCAGTATGCCGGGTTTGGCCTGAGCTGCCATGGTTCAGAGCTCAGATTGGGAATGGAAGCTTGGGCAGGTTCGACACCCAGGCTGCAATGCAGAGTGCACATGAATGTTTGTCTGGCCCCAGAAGGCTGTCCAAACATTCATGCACATTTATGAGGGCGCCACCACCCCTCACCCTTATTAGCATTGCCCGCTCCACAAAGGTGCCCAAGCACAGAAAAATAAAACGATAATAGCATCTCATTATTATAATTTCATTTTTCCTTTTTTTAACATGCTAAAAGGCAGTGCTCCTCTGTCTTAGCGGGGGAGCCGCCCTTGCCTACCGCTGACATAAGGAATCTCCTGCAGTGTCATAGCTAGTTTATTTTATGGTACTGAAGAATTGATGCATTATTTTTCAAATCAAGATCGAAACTTTTTAAAGTTACTGTGCTTAAGCATTTAGAACCGCATCTGAAATTTCAACCATAAAGACTATGGGTTGCATATTTAGACCAACACAATCTTTTGATATGGCATATGCACTTAGAAATAACCCCACATGTAAACTAATAAGGACCGAAAATAATTGTATATATTCAGTAGAAAGTAGATGAAATTATGAGAAAAAATAATATTAGTCTTTTGACTGAATTAACTTTTTTGAGTTTGCCACAGATGAAAACTAAATTTTTGAGGGAAGGGTTTCATTAGCTTTGGATTGGCAATGTAAAGGTTTGTATATTTTGGAAGAAATCAAATGTCAATGTTGTTTTTGTAGGAATTAGTGAATGCGAACATACTTTTGAATTGTATGAAAACTGGGGAAGATATAGATCCTATTTTCCCTGGAATAAATTATGTTTGTGGGAAGAATGCCTATTAGAAGTTACTGAAAAATTGGTATAGAAGATGTACTATGGGGATAGTTTTCCTAAAATGTATCATGTTAAGAAATTAAAAGAAGAACTAATAAATCACCATGAGAGAACAAAGAGAAGTACAAGCGCGAGTGAAATAGTAAGTGATGTATTTGGATTTCTAATACCTTCAGTAGGAGTAGCCTTAAAATCTCAGAAAATTAGAAAACTGTCTACTATTGTTGACAAACTTGCCACCAGTACAACTGGAGGTTTTTCAGTTGTTAATGAAGAAATTATATCAATAAGGTCAATGGTGATTCAAAATCGACTTGCCCTTGATATACTTCACGCGAAGGAGGGCAGAGTTTGTCAATTATTGAAAGTTTAAATTGTTGTGCTTATATACCTGACGGGAGAAAACACCTGGAGGGTTACATTAAAAATATTTTTGATTCAAACAAAGACCTGAAAGATTTAAAAGCAGGTGGTATTTGGGAAAGAATTAGTAAGTGCTACCAATTAGTTGGGAAACCAAGAAATGGATTAGTGATTTATATTTTGAGACCAGTAGTGGTGATCTCTTTGTGTATATTGCTGATGCTATTATCGAAAGAAAATTGCAGATACCTAAAGAATAAGACTAGTGAAGTGATAAGTACAAAAGCTGATCTTGAATTGGAAAATGTAGAATGCAATTTTAATGACAAAATAAAAACTTTGGAAGAAAGCAGAAGAAAGATGTTGAAGGCACCCAAATCATAATCAGTGATAAGATCAGATGAGAGAGATAGTGTGATGGCTTGATTTGCCATCAAAGGGGAGATTGAGGCGGTGAGATTTTGAAAAACATAATGCACAAAACATTTATAGCTAGATTATGCGAAAGTTGAACATTTTCATTACACATGATAGATAAGTATACATGAGACTAGTGTAGTAAAAGCATCGTAAAAGTGTGCTTTTAAAAACGAGATGAAGAAACCATACATAGACTAATAATACATATAAACTAAGTTGTACTAATGAAGGAGGGGCATGGCAGGTGCAGAAACCAGATCGCAGATTTATTTTCCTTTGCGCAGCTGCTACGCAGACTTCTTCCTTTCCAAAGCATAATATATTGCATTTCGGACTTAGACAGATTTGGATGCTGTTCGATTTTTTAACTCTTTGCTATCTTTAGACACTCTAGTCTATGCTACAGGTGGTGGCATGTAGACTAAACTTTATACCAAACGTTTCTCAAATCTTATGCTATTGGGCTCACCTTCTAATGGACTTTTATGGAACTCTTTCCATTCCCTTAGAAACTTAGCTGTTAGACTACGAGCTATCTTTATGCCTATTTGGTAGTCGGACTTTGTAATTTTGTGGCTAGTCTTGATTTAAAACGCCAGCTTAAATGTTTGGCATTGTTATTGAATCTGTTATATTTCTAACTGAGCCTCTGAAGCAATTGCTGAATATGACAAATTTTGCATCTCTAATGCAATAATCCATATTTGAGATGGTCTGAGTCTATTATTTGAATCTTGTTAATTCACAGTGATGATTTAAATGTATTGTAGAGAGAGTTAACAAAAGGTTGGTCATTAATCACTGCATGGTACTACTTAACGTGATGGGTCGCAACCGATTAGATACGACTTGCTATATATGCTCTGCATTTGCTTACATTCAGATTGCATGTTGGCCTTATCGCGTATTGTACTGTTCGTTGCATTTTAAAAGCAATAAAAATCTGTTTACAAAAAAAAAGAACTTACCCCCAGATGCATCAAGCATCCATTTTGCGATTCCTTATTAGCGAAAAATAAGGATTCGCTAATAAGGAATAGCAAAATGCTATGCATGAAGAAATCGCAAAAAAAATTACGATTTCTTAATATTCCTTGCGACTCGCAATTAAGGAATGCCTCCCCATTCATTCCTATGGGCCTAAAGGCCCATAGGAATGAATGGGAAGACATTCTCAATTTGCGATTCGCAATTAGCGAATCGCAAATTGAGAATGCAATTTCAAGGGTGCAGGAGTGTCCAAAGGACACCCTGTTGCACCGCTGAAATTAATCTGTGCACATATGTTGCGAACACACATGCCCTAAGGGCATGTGTGTGCGCAGCATGAAACTTTTAAAAATGCATAAAAAGTGCATTTTTCAAAGTTTTTGCAAATTACCATGAAGTTCAAGTTCATGGTAATTTGCTCCCCCTATTAGCAAAATCGCAATTATTTTTACTTTGTTGCAGTGCATTTAAGGAATCTCAATTTGGGATTTCTTAAATGCAATCGCAATTTAAGGAATCTCAATTTAGAGATTCCTTAAATTGCGATTTTTGCATTTGGGATGATGCATCCCAAATGCAAAAATACCGGTCGCAAAGGGGCAGATTCCGAGAATCTGCCCCTCTGCGACCAGATTTTCCTTTCATGCATCTGGGCCTTAATCTCCTGAAGGGACTTTCTCTCCCCAGGAAACGCTTCAACCGGGGTCAAAAAGTACGAAATCCTCAACTGCAGGCATTTTTCAGTTCATCATATTATCTACACCAGTGGATGCAACTTCATCTCATGCCTTGACAAATCACCAGCCATCCAACGCAACAAGTAGACAGGACTAATCAGGCCACATTAGCCATCTCCTCCATGCCTCTCTCGCCCAGAGTAAGAAATTAAAGCCAGGGAAACAGTGTTCAATTTGTAAAACAAATAAGTGCCAGGGCTCTCATCGGGAGGCAGCTGCACCAGCCCATTTCTCCTGTTAGCGTCGCCTAAAACAGCCAACTACTAACCACGAAAGTGGGGCAAGGATGTTGTGTAATGGCCAGAACTGCTGGCTTTGGAGCTGGGGAACCAGGTTCGAGTCTCGGTGTCAGGTCAACATCCTGTGACTCTGAGCAAATCACTTAATCTCCCTGCGTCTAACAAAAATGAATATGTCCTTAACCGGTGCTCATGAAAAGAGCTGGTGTTGATGATTAAGTGCCCGTGCTGAGCACTGGAAACCACCGACTCTAATTAGGCACTGTAGTGAAATTTACAAACAGTTGTTTTAAAAACGTTCTAGTGAATGAAGTACAAGTGAATTTGAGTTTTTTGTTAGACACTTCACCCCAGCACAGATTTCAGGACCATGTGAAAAAAAAACTTCAACCACACCCTCCAGAGGTGGCACATGCCCAGGTACAAATAAAGGTGTGTTCTGTGAATGCCAAAGGTTTTTCATCATAGTACACACAGGAGTCCACCACACCATAAGAAGTGAGATTCAACTACCATTTAAGCATGAATCTGTAAATCCTTCCGCAAGATGAACCATACGGATACAGATTTTGCATTTATCGCCAATGTCTGCAAGCAAGCAATAAATAAATTGGCTTTCACCAGAAGCGCAAAATCCCTTGGCTTCCACATTAACATTAGCTTTGTCCTCTAGACTCACATTGCCACACTCCACATAAAATGAAGGCCACCTGGAGGGGAAGCCATTACTATCAGAAGCTGGCTTCACCCCATCCTTCAAGACTATGGTTCTATCCCATCCTCAAGGAGGTAATGCACTGTTGAGGGGTCCTCCTGGGGCCCAGTTGACTCCAATGAAATATGTTCTGAATGCCTTCATACACATGATAGGAGATATTTTGATCTTGGTTGTCAGGTATGTTGTTGAATGTGATGTGTGGGAGCTGTGTAAGTGTCACGGTAGGTCTATCTATAAGTAGGGGAACGGAAGACAAAAAGCCTTCTTCAACAAGACAAGAAGTGAAACTGACCTTTCCAAACTAACCTCTATTGCAAGATAACTTCCCTACTGCTCAACCCAGAGGAGCCCAAGTGCCTAAACCCACAACTACCGGAACCCATTTCCTCTTCATTGCTCTACCTAACCCCACCTATTTTAAAAATGTCCCTCTCCCATGGCCTACAAGGAACTAATGGCGGTTGGCCTCTACAGGGAGGAGGAGTGGGGACACATGCAAAATATTATTAAAAAGATAAAATAAAACGTACCTACCGCAAGTTCCTCGCTTGGGACATCTTCTTCATCCAGGAACTGGAACTGGATGCTGGGGCTCCTTTGCCCAATCCTGGCGCTGCTCACATGCAGCCTGTGAGCAGCGACCTGATTGGATGGAGCTCCCTCACTTGGAGCTCCACAGCGCACTGGACTCCTGCACTTACTCTCAACCCAGCTGTCTTAAGACAGCTGGGTGGAGAGGTTTAAAGTGCACTTGTTGCTGGACATCGCAAGACGGCAGGCCAAAAAGACATGCGCACTTTAAACAGTGCAATACCAGCCCACCCTCCTCCCTGCTGCTGTCAGTCAGCAGCAACCCCGCCCCCGTCCTGACACTCAGCTCGGGACAGGGTAAAAATTACCATTTTATTTTTCATCTGGGGGGGGGCATTTAAGTGGGGGCGATGCTTGTCCACTCCATCAGAAGAGCTGCCCCTGCTAGGAAACTTTCTCCCTCTCTACTACAGTTTTCCTTCTTCCTCTCTCTGGACATCTCACGCTTATGTCTCCGATGCAATAGTTGTCTTTCTCTTGCGGAGCACTGCTTTGTTCTTTATACGTGGGATTGCACTATATAAGTTCCTTACTGTGAATATTTAGCGAACAGCGCTCTTTACTGTTTCAATTTTATACCAAAATGTTTTTTTCCCCAGTTAGGAACTCTTGGATAATGAGAGCTTCGGATTCCACGCTGCATCCTATGAACACACTCTGCAGCGGGGTGCCTGAATGGCGCAGCTGGGAACATAATCATTTCACGGTGGCTTTTGCATTAATTATATATTCCATTATCAGTGACGTTGCACCAGTTAATCATGCTAACATTGCTGCAGGCAGTCATTGAAAAACGCATTACAATATATATCTCACAAAGCAGATTGAAGTGGTAATCAAAAACAGCAAACACTTTCACTGCAAACAAACAGCAATTTAATATATATATATAGGCACTATTAAACAGTAAACAACTTTTGTAATGTACTATAGCAAAGAACTCAAAGTTTTCTATCACCACCCACAGTAATTCTTCCTTGCCTTCTTTAGTCACCTTGTGTGACTGGCAAGTGCTTTGTGCATCCGCTGAGACGGAACAAAGAAGTTTTAGAACACACATATTCAAGGAAGAAGCATGGATGCTCAAGCGCATAGAAGACCAATTCCAGAAAGGACCAGATGTGCTAATATTCAAATTGCAATTCAGAAATTGCAACAAAAAAAAACGAATCACAATTGCAGGACCGAAAAACTTAAAGTAGAAGCAATATCCGACCTAAATACAATTCCTTAGCTGGCCGCAATCGCAGTTTACCAATTCCTAAATCGCGATTCGGCATCAATTTGCGACTCTTGTTTTGGTAATAGCAGTTAGATAATTGCACTTTTGTGCTGCAAACAAAGTTTGCCCATTGGCAAAGCAGCAAAAGCAGTATTTCCAACTCTGTGGGCCTGACATTTTCACAACTACATTTTCTACTGGGAGTCATTTATTTTAGAGTCAAACAATTGACTTTTTTACATATTTTTACAGATAGTCTATCTTGTCTTGTCTATATTTATTTTTATATAGGGGGAAAATTAAATAAATAATTAATTTTTCCTCGTTGTTGACTGTCAACCCCCCCCCCCCCAAACAACCCCCCACCCCCAACATGCCCATTGCTCTTACCTGCACTGGCCACGGCTGGGAAAAATATAGAAAATATGGGGGCATATTAGCAAGGGCATGCGATAAATATTGCAAATCGCGCTTAAATCATTTTTTTTATCGCCGTCTATCGCTGAATCCTATCGCGGAGATAGAGTGTAATTACCAACGTCTATCTCCATTGCGATAAAAAATCCAGCGCTAGCGGCAAAATCCACCAAAAACACAAGTAAAACAGTGATAAAGCTTTTATCGCTAAAGTAAAGCTTGCTAATAGGCAGGGGAGGATTCAGCCTTAGAATCCACCTCCCATTGAGGATAATGGCTATGTCAGGATTTTAGCAGGTGTAAAACGTCCTGCGATAACCCCGAATAGCGCAACTTTTTTCATCGCTAACTGGAGCCGGGGCCTCATTGCTAATAGGCGTTAGGTCTGTTAGCGGCTGTTTCCGTGGCCTTTTGGTCGGGAATGCCTATTTTGCATGTCATTAGCGATGAATATCGCTGACATGCAAAGCGACCCCCAAAACAGTCGCTTACGCCAGAAAACTGTCGCTAACAGCTGTTAGCGACAGCATGCTGATAGGGCGATTAAAATATCCCCGCTTTAGCGGCAAAAAGTGCAGCTAAAGCGGCGAAGATGCCCTTGCTAATATGCCCCATGGTTTCTTCTAGACGATTCTCACTACAGTTAGTCATGTGTGCTAGGGCAATGACCAAATGTCAGTAGAGGTAGGGGAGTTAAAAAAAAGAAGAAAACAATCTTATTGAATTTTAAATAATGGCAGCATTACAGCTGTTTAAGCGGTTCTGCAATGCAAATGATTTTTGGGCATTAAAACAGGAGTAAACATTTGCTGGATAAATAAATGTGGAAATACACCCATTGAAGCTTATTATACACTAAACACAAATAAATATGGATACAGATAAAATTTGCAGGAAATAAATATTGATAAATACAAACTGAAATGCCCAAAAATGAATACCATAAACCTAGAGCCCTACTTATAAAGTATTCTTATTCTGTGGTAAGCTTGCTTGTTGGGATGACTAGAGGGAGACAGATTGCAATAAGACTCTAGAAGGCCAGGTTACACAGGGCAGATCTGGAGACACACCGTCTGAAAGGGCTTGTGATGGAGGAAATTTTGCCTTTATTGCTGATACTTAGGAAATGGTTTGGTGTGCTCACAACAGGTGCAAACCCAACACAAACTGTTGAAATCAAGTCAATGACAGATAGGAAATACAAACTGGAGTTGCAGGAGATGTAAATGTAAAATGTAAATGTATTTGAGCTTGTAAAGCGCATTGCTACCCGTCCGTAGGTTTCCTGGCGCTGTATAACTCTGGGGAACCCGTCCTGGCTTTCCCTGTGGCATGGTCCCTGCTGGGAGTCCCCAAGGTGGAGCCAGGCATCCCCGGAGTTGATGGGGCCGTTGTAGAGATTAGGCAAGCTAATGCCCAGAGTTGCCAAGTGGAACCCCTGATTAGAGTAAGCACCGAAGCGAGAATTATCGAGTCCGCTGACCCAAGTCCACGACACTGCCGCGTCGGGAATTGAACCCTGGTCCCGGGACGACTTCTGCTGCCTCTAACCAGTGAGCCACACTACTCCACACAAAGATGATGCCTTATGCAAATTGACGGTGATATAAATCTGTGAGGTTGGTGATATATGTGCAAGCGCCTCATCCCATTAGTGAATATGGGGAAACGGCCTGAACAATGCAGGCAGAGCCACGCATGGCGTACCAACTCAAGCGCAACCATGCTTGCCTTAACCTCGAATATGTCTTAACCACGCATATGCGCGGTTAAGGCAATGCGCAATCTAGATACTGAGATGGCGGGCCTAAGAACTGGAAGGATCAGGAGAGGATGCGGTGAGGTAAGTGGGATTGTGTTTTGGGGGATAGTTTTTGAGATTTGAGGATAGTTTTTAGGGCTGAGAGTTAGGGTAGGGGGTGGGGTTGTTTTTAGGGCTGAGTGTCAGGGTTGCCTTTAGGGCTCATGGGGGTTGGGGTAGTTTTTAGGTCTTAGGAAGGGTCAGGGTAGTTTTCGGGGCTCGGTTGGGCAGGGTAGTTTTTAGGGCTCAGAATGGGGTTAGGGTAGTTTTTAGGGCTTGAGGATTTGGGTAGTTTTAGGACTTAGGGGGTCATGGTAGTTTTAGGTAACCCTGGGCGGAGTTTGTGGAATTGCACCACGCGGAACTCCACTAAGTGCAAAAAAAACACTGCTGCACTACGTGGAGCTCCGCGGGTGGCTGAGTATGATAAAAAAAATGCTGTTTGCAGTGATTGCACAGTGCCGGATGCTTGTCCTCACTGTGCCATCATTGCGAAAGGCACCATGCACAGTGCAAGTGGTCCCTGCTTTCCTTTTCTGCCGCTCAGGCAGATTTTTACTCGAGCGTCAGCTTTCTTAACGCGAACAAGCAGTTTCTCATTCGTGAGCATACGGGACCACGCGCAATGAAAATCTTGACCTCCAACTCCGCATTGAGAAATCTCGCCGGGATGTTAATTTTTCACGCTTGCGCTCGGCAACTTGATGTTGACGATCGCGAACGAGAAAAATCTCGCCGGGAGGTTGATTTTCCTCGCTCTCGGTCGCCAACTTGACATTGACATATGCAAGCGAGGAAAAAAAAATCCGCTTCTCAGCGTGAAGCAGAGTTTTTCGGAACTCAGCGAGTGCAGAAAACTCTGCTAACTCTGCGAGCGGAGCGGAGTTCACCGCCCAGGGTTAGTTTTGGGGCTCAGGAGGGGGGGGCAGGGCCCGTGTTTTTGGGGCTCAGGGGGTCGAGTTCGTTTTTTGGGCTCAAAGTGGGGTTGGGTAGTTTTTAGGGCTTCGGGGTCAGGGTAGTTGTTAGGGCTTGGGGGAGTCGGGTTAGTTTTGAGGGCTCAGGGGGTGGAGTAGTTTTTAGGGCTCGGGAGGGGTCAGGTTAGTTGGAAGGGCTCAGGATGGGATCAGGGTACTTTTTAGAACTCGGGGGGCCGGGGTCGTTGTTAGGGCTAAGGGCTGGTGGCATAGGGTGTGATCTTTACAACACATCCTTATACCAGTCATGCCTCTGCCACAAAATTGTCTGGTCAAGGAATGTGTTGTTCAGACACATTTGTGGTTTAGGCAGCATAGTAGAGGCATGCGTGGTTTAGCCACCAGGAGAAGAAAGTCTGGCAGTTACTTATTGATCAGGAGAATATAAATATATTTCTGCCATGGTGACAAACAGGAAACTAATGACAGTGGGGTTGATTTAGAGGAGTCAACCAGTGGCGTAGCAAGACCTTTTACTGCCGCGGCGGCTCCTTATTGTGCCACCCGCGGCCGCATGTAAGAGCGGGGTTGGTTGCCGGCCGTCCTCAAAACACATGCCTCCTCCCCCTTGTTACGCCACTGGAGTCAACACCATTAGACTGAGATGTAGAGTTTTATTTGATCTTGGGTATTTAAGGAATAGAAATCTAAGTCTCAAGTTTACATAACAGACATTAACTTCAGTTACATTATATTACAGATAAAAGAATATAAATAGATAAAAGAATAGAAAGAGTAAACACTGTTCTGATGAAGAGAGATTATTGTGGTCACGAAAGCACCGAGAAAAAATGTCATGTGAACTTCTGGACTATAAAATATTCCAATTTACAGTGGTAGGAAAAATAACAATTATCATGATGAAATCTCAGTTTTGAGGTGAAATCTAATGGTATTCATTTATAAAGGCATTGAGGATTAATAACTAATGTTTGTTAAATACATGATTTGGAATGTAAATTCAGCTGCGCCTTGGCCATTTTAAAATACAGCTGATCTCCTCTCCCGTACTGAAAACATTTTCGATCTATGCATGAACTCTGCCTGCATCAGTAGCCATCTGTTTCTCTCGCAGCTTAGAAAGAGACATCACTGTTGCCAGCAGGTGGATCTCCTGGAACAGGACCAGATCCAATTTCAGGCTCTGGGGGAATTTGACTAACACCGTGCATAATTCTGTCCCCCAGGCCATTGGCATTCCAAGACAGGAGTTACATTTGTTCTGCTTTTGGGATTCATCCATTAGCCTTCATCAGATAAATCAACAGCAAGAACACCTCACTAAAACAAGACTCCCTTGCATCCAATATTTTCCTGAAATTCAACTCTCCACATTTCTACATAGCAGGCAAAGAATGACCTCCTTGCCCAAATACAAGAAAGTCCTATTGCCTCAACTTTTGAAAAAAATCTGAAAACCCTAGTTAAATTCTTTGATGCCACTTCCCAACCACATAACAAGTATCCCCTCAGTCCCACAGAAGTTGCTAATGGAAGAGAAGGGTTCCTGCGAAAGCCCTTCCCGAAACCTCTCTTCCTGGGACAAAAATATTTCCCCGCACGAGAAGCTAAATACCAGGTGTCCCACATTGAATCTTGAGAGGCACGTGCAACTCCCTGTGCTCCTCACGGCATATCTCACGCTTAACATGGGTCAGCCTCATAAGATTAGAGATACTATAATTACAAAAAATCACCCTCAGGAGTACTTACAGCTGAAAAGGTAGTATTTTCACATAAAACTTCAATGTTCCTCCCTTTAAGGGTGCGTTGACAGGGGGGACCAATCTGATCTACCGCCGTCCCTTGGAGTGGGATTTTCCACCCTCAATCCCACTAGGTCTTGATATCCATCTAAATAAAGCTCCTCCATCCTCCGGGGAAGAAAGCCGTTGGGGCATTTGGTGTGGACGCAGACTGGTTCTCATACTTCTGCCTTTTATTTAACACATAAAAGTGTTTATCTGAGGTCCTTTGTCTGACTTATTCCTTTTCTCATTGGCTCTCTAGCCATCCGACCAGTCCCACACACTCTCAGGTTTCATGAAGTCCCACGCTTCAGCCTCAATAAGTTCTCCGCGTATGGCCGGGGACATGTACTTTAAGCCTTGTTCATAATGACTGCACTGAAACTCTTCGTTTGTTTCTGGATCTCCTGTGTATTATCTAAACCTCTTCATTTGTTTCTGGATCTCCTGTGTATTATCTAAACAGCATACCACTTTTGTGTTCTCATACTTTGCCAGGCACACCCTTTTCACAGCCTGCAGATTCTATAGGTGAGGAATCCTGTGATGATTGCTCTTGGTGCAGCCGATGAAGAGGGAGGAGAAAATTGGAGCTGTGTGTGCTGAATCAACTGACCAGAAATGCACACTTTCTTTCATATTCAGTGCTTTTAAAAAATATTTATTTATTTATTTGCAATTTTACAGGAAAACAAAAAGTACAATTCAAAATCCCCCCTCCCGCCAATCTGACTATTATCACATCCCTGTTGCATCAAGCACACGACCTCCAATTCTCAGGTAAATACACTGCCATTTAGCCAACAACCCACAGGAGGGCAGGGGACGTTGATAAAGTAATTGACAATACATACAGTCAACAGGAATGATAGTCCCGTACACTCAAAGAAAGTGGGGAGAAGGCCCGCCGTTTGATGTTAAGAATAGGTCGTTGCCTCTCCTCACAGGGAGGATGCCCTCCGCCACTAGTACATAGCGTAGCCCTATGTCTCGTCAGCTGGGCCATTGGGCCCTTTATTGGCCGGATAGGTCTGGTAGAGCCCCCAAAAGTTCTTAGGTCTGCATGTGGGGGGCTGTAGTTCACTGTAATTTTCCGATTGTGTGCAGCAGTACATCATATCATGTGCCCATCGCTTTGGTGTGGGTACCGGACCTCTCATCCAGCAGCATGCAACTACCCTCCGAGCTACTAGGAGGCCCATATTCAGTGCTTTTTGTGACAAACCTCCAAGAACTTATTCACTCTCGAACTCCCCTGGATCCCTATAAAAGCAGATGTAGTTCCACTGCAAATATCTTCCATTTGCAGGGAAAGCAAATGTGGATCATGTTAGCTTTTACATACTTTCAGCTTTGTGGTTCTCCCAGACATTCTATGTACCCTCTCCTACTTTGCCTCTACTATGGCTCAGATTTTCCAGAAATTTGCTGTCAGCAAAATCACCATCTCAACGTTCACTATGTCTATATTTTGTGTTGTAGGGCCACTCACACATCCTTCATGGCAGCCAGCGCGCCGTAGAGGGACAGTTCAAGATCTTGCCTTGCTGGGGGATCTATTTTGTGAGAGTGGTGCAGCTTCTTGTGCAACGTCATTCTTGTAAGCTTTCATGAATGCACACTTATTCTGTTTTGTTCTGTTTCGCTTTGTACAGTGCTCTCACACTCAAAGACATCTTGCTGCTGGACTGCAAAGTGGGTAATAAAGAAAACCAGCATTAAATGGGTTCAGTTCGGTCTTTAATGTTTAGCGAAACTTCAGTCAATTAGACTTATGATGGATCGCGGAGGGACGAGATTTCACTACCTGGGTAGAATAACAGACAACTTTCTAGGGATTAAGGATGTTGCACTTTGCGAACCTTATCTCGACATCATTCAGAACCCATTTGATTGGGCGCTATATTTTAATTTTAGGGTTGGCATATTGCCAACCTGTGAATTTACCGCCCGCTGGAAAATCCCTTACCAGACTTCGCCATACTGCCCATTTTGCATGACTTAAACAGAATCAACGGCACACATCTTGTTTGCCTGTCCACTGTACTGATCACCAAGGAACTGTTGGTTAAAATCATTATGCAGAGAATTGGGCACTAGACAACATTCTCTGGCATTACGTATTTTTAAAACTGACACTCGTGCATTGTATGTATGCGGTTTATCAAAGTTTCTAAGATGGGCTTGGTCCATTAGAACTAAAAGGCTAAAAGAAATTGTTTAACATATTACTTTTATACTTGATGTCATTAGTTCTCTAACTATCATCCCTAGCTAGCGTTGTTGATCAAATGTGTGTATCATTTTGAAAATGTATGAACTATGTCTTAAACGCCAATGTGGTTGTTAAATTAATTATGTCATGGTGTTTTATTAGAATTGTAATTATATTTATGCTTTTAAGATATGTTTTTATCGAAATAATGCCTTTCATTCATTCATTCATCATCACTACCTGGTACCCACCATCCAGAGGTCCCCTCTTCTTTTTCGGAGCCAGCATGAAATCTTGATCATGGTATCTTAGGGTGATGCAAACTGGAATGTGCAAACATTGGCATTGTCCTACTGGTTGACATGGTTTTATCAGAGATCTGAAGAGAACCCTTTGCTTAATGGGGAGATATATAGAGAAGCGAGTGAGGGACTGACGTGATCACATTTTGTCAGGCCAGTTTATTTCCTTGCTATCATCTTTCTCCGCTATCCTTGATAAAACAGACATTGGTTCTACTATTCTGCACTCCCCAGTTTTCTTTTGGATCTGTTTATTGAATTTTCATTTGTTAGGAGGTACATAACCTTGACATAAGAATTGTACAGAACAAGAATACATTTACAATAATCAGGTAATTTGAAACAATTTTATGAACAAAAATCAGCCAAGTGTCCATGAACATGTCATGCAGTGTATGAAATCCAATACAATAAAGCCAAATCATATCAAACAATACAATATATTACTCTGGTGAATTAGCAAACTTATAGGCCTTCTACTGTGAACAATTATGTTCTACTTATATTTTACCCAATGACTACAGCCGACCCAGCCATTTCCTCAGGAGTATTGATCAAACAACTTTATAGATAACATTGAAACAATGAACAATAATCCTATAAAAGAAAGGACAAAAGGAAAATAGGAAAGGAAAGGAGGGCAGGAGCGGCTCAGTAAGACGGTAGACATTCTACGTCCACCATAAAAGCACTAGTGTGACAAATCCAGGCATTTCTGCTTGAATCACGGACTGTAGCACAATGGTCCAGTACTCTGTAATCATGACAAATATCTCTCAGAGTTCCTTTAACCGGACATATTATAGCCTTATAGCCCGCCGTAGAGGGCTTTACCGGCTATTAAAGGCCCTCTCCAGCGTTAAAGGCCCCGAGCCGAAGGCGAGGGCCTTTAACAAGGGAGAGGGACTTTAATAGCGGTATAGCCCATCTAAGAAGGGCTATAAGGCTATTAGAACATTCTGTCACTAGAGGACAGAATGTTCTAAGAAATAAAACAAAGCCTTTTGGGAGCGTGTGGGGATTGGAATCCCCTCAGGTTCCCTGAAGCCTTTGTTCACAGCCAGAGCTGTGAACAAAGAAACATTGGAATGTTGGAGCTCCAGGCTTATACCAGCCATTATAAGCCCAGAGCACTCCATTGTTTTCAATGGAGCTCCCAACATTCCAATGTTCTAATACAGTGTATATGCATTCCATGTTTAAGAAATTGAGGAAATGTCTAAGGGGTCCTCCGGAGTTATGGCCACTTGGAGTGCCGTCAAAATTGTGTTCCAGGAAGTCCAGATAGGATATTTGGCAAGCCCCAGTGTACCCTCCCTGGTTACAGAATGTACAGCTGATCCCAATGTTATGTTAAGCGACTGCACCTCTCTACATGCCTGTCCTATTCCTCTTTTGTTTCTCCACTAATGTTTCTGTCCTTTCCTCCGTACCCCTCTTTCACTCTCAAAGTACAAGCAGGAGGGGCTAGCTATATATATTCACCATTGTACAAACGACTACTATCATTTTGGGCAAACCCTGCAACAGTGGTTGTGATTGTATTCAGTATATAAAAATAATAAAAAAATAAAAAAGAGAGACACCCTCAGCTTTGGCTCAATTTAATATGGATTGTGTCCCGGCTTTAAGTGGCGGGGGATCCTCAGCTTTCCAACGCCTCATGACGAGCTGCTTAGGCGCCCCCAGCCCCAATTTGAGGAAACGAGAAGATGCTCCATGTTTTTTGTCCCTGGGAAGTATTCCCGTAATACAAGCCTTCCATGTATGTGGTAGCGCCCTGTCAGGGCATGTATCTAGGAGCCTAGTAACACCCTGCAATAATCTCGCAGCCGGGGACACGCCCAAAGCATATGCAGGAGATCGGCATCCATTCATTTGCAGCGTGGACAACATGCATCTGTTCTGTCAAAATACCTGTTAATTTTATTTGGGGTTAAATACGCCCTGTGAATTACATAAAATTTAATTATTTTGAACCTTGCATTTCTAGGGATATTTTTAGGGCTCACCAACAGCGTGTCCCATTCCTTAGGTGTAAAAGGCCTGGACAGGTCTGCCTCCCATTTATTGCGAAGTGGTGTTAAATCAGCCAAGCTATGTTCACGAATTGACACCACAAAACATTTTGTAAGGTGCCGCCCCGTGCCTATCACGTGTATGTACTGCATCAGGAGATGCGTCAGGATCTCTTGCGACATTTTACCCCCGCGTTGCCAGCCATGCTGCGTGATTCAAGAACTGTCCAGGTTGTATTCCCTCTTCATTAATGAAGGAGAGAAAGGGTTGTGGTACACCTTCTTCACATAGATCTCCTTAATGTGCTGATGCCCACGTCCTGCCAATTCATGAGATCAACTGTGCGAACCCTACTCCCAACTCGGCATTCCCAATAACGGGAGCGTTGGTGCATAGGGTGTGACATGTTTCGTAAGACGTAGAGCTCTACAAAAGCATTTCTGAGCTACTTGCACCAGTAAGGGAAGAGAGGTGTGGGGTCTGGATGAAAAAGAAAGAGAAGCTTCTCCAGTGTTGTACAGAGAAGTACACTCCGCCGTATCTGTGAGATATAATTCTGCTGCCCATTGTATCTGGGACGCCAGATAATAGTGATCTAAGTTAGGTAGGGCCAATGCTCCTCGCGCGATCGGCATGTACAACTTAACTAATGCCACTCTACAACGCATATTACTCCATATAAGATCTCACATCATTCCCTCTGATGGTCGAAAGAATGATGCCGGTAGACACAACGGGAGGTTAGCAAAATAATACAACAATCTGGGCAATATCACCATTTTGATCCGTGCAACCCTACCTGCAACAGTGAGGTTAAGTGTTTTCCAAAAGTCCAGCTGAGAGCGCCGGGCAGCAATTGCTCTGGATAGATTCCCATCCAGAAGGTCCTGGTCTGTATGATATATCTGGATACCCAAATAACGGAACACAACTGGCTGCCAAGCCACCAGCCCTCCATCCACCACCAAGTGAGGAGTGTCAGCATGAGGAGTGAAGGGAAACAGGCATGATTTTCCCCAATTCACGCCCAGTCCTGACACCGAAGCAAACTGACTGAGTATGTCTGATATGACCAGGGGAATCGCCTGCAGGTTTCTAATATAAAGCAGAATATCATCTGCATAAAGTGATACAGCATGTGTTTCCCCTCCTAGTGGTATGCCCCAATGTTCCGCTGATCTGCGCAGTGCCATAGTCAGGGTTCCGTGACCGGGGTAAAAGATCAAGGGGGAAAGGGGACACCCCTGTCAGGTCCCTCTTCCTATCCAGATGGTCCCAGAGAATAAGGTTTTAAGATGGACCCGCATAGAGGGAGCACCGTACAATAATTCAACGAGACTGAGAAAATATGGCCCAAACCCAAAACATGTAAGGCCACTCCACCATGTTGAAGGCCTTTTCCAAGTCTAGAACCATACAGCCCACTGCAGGCCATGTCGCTGCTGCACCCTAAATAGCCTACGGATGTTCAGTGTGCTGTTACGGGCCGGGACAAAACCATTTTGGTCAGGATGAACGGGATGTGGAGTAAGGAGAACCAGATGACTTGCTAGAATGCCTGTTCGAACCTATTAGTCCCTGATCAGCAATGCCAACAGGCAGTGAGCGCTTGTGTGTGTGGTCTCTCTGCTTGGTTTTGGGAGTGTTAACAACGTTGCTTCCGTCAGGGAGGTCCGAAGGGGAGCGCCTTCTAAGGCTTCGGTATACACCTTCAAGAGGAGAAGACCCAATAAGTCGACAAAGGCTTTATAAAATTCGTGTGGGAAGCCGTCTGGTCCAGGGACCTTTCCAGATGGCAGGGTTCGCATTGTACCCTTCACCTCTTCCAGCGTGATTGGTGTCTCCAACTCCCTACATTGTTCAGCGGTGAGAGTGGGAAATGGAAGGCTATCCAGAAAAGAGCATATTTCTGTCTCGGAGGCATCTAAGGCCAACGTGTATAACTTTGTAAAGTGTACGGTCAGTATACTATGAATTTAGTGTTGTGTGTATTTAAGGCTGTCTTCCGGCGATCGAAGCGCAGTGATGGGCCCCTGGCTTTGTCCTGTTTAATCAGCCAAGCCAATAAAGGTCCAGACCTGTCAGTTTTAGCATGCACTGACGCTCAATGCGCCGTAAAATTCTGGCACTGTTGACGTTACATGCCTCTAAAAGCCGATCTGAACATGATATGCCCACCACAACCTGGGATTCTAATGCCAATAACTGCTTTTCCATTTCCAGTAGGTTCAAGTGTATCTGCTTCCTGAGGCCACCGACCAATCCCAGACACTTTCCCTGTATTGTTGTTTTGTGCCATCCCACTCAATCATCTTGGATGAGGCAGACCCCGCGTTAAGAGTAGAATAATCATCAATGGCTTCCCCTATGGATTCCCGAAAGAGGGGGTCTTCTAACATCGCCGGTTGCAACCTCCATGTGGGAATAACAGTCGTGCCACCCTCCCATGCCAGCGTAATGTAATGCGGGTTGTGGTCAGAGTGCGTACGGCCCCAATAGTCCAAACCTTTCATGTAAGTGAGTAGAGGGGGTGAACACAGGAACCTGTCCAGGCGTACATGCAATATATGTGGTGAATAAAATGAATATATTCTCCCTACAGGATTCCGATTCCTTCAAACATCCACCAGGTCCCACCCCCTTACCTAGGTACCTAGCACTGTTGAGTTAGCTGAAGCAGACTTACACCTCAGGGGGAAAAGGATCTGTCCAGACTTGTGTCTAAGACACAATTAAAATCACCACCAATCAACAACAGGATATCACACCACTTTGCCAGTGCTAAAGAGAGCATACCAAGAAAAAGCCCTTGCTCTACGTTAGGGGCGTACACATTGCCCAGTAGTACACATCACCCATCCAAACGGCCCTTCAAAAGAACATATCTACCGTCCTTGTCGACAAGGACCGCCTCTGCTGGGAATGGCATGCCTAGTCAGATCCAGATTAAGAAGACCCCCGCGCAAAGAGAGAGTAGTCAGTGGCATATACCTTCCCCCTCCATTTCTTTTGCAGCTGGGCCACTTCGACTTTGTTTAGATGTGGGATGGTGTACGGAGACCTCTCACACTCCAAGTAAGTATAGGGTGGTTAGTCATGACAATGATTTGAGTGAACTAGTGGTTCAGTCTGGCCCATGTGCATAACTGCATATGAGAATTGGCAAAACGTAGCCACTCTGACCAGCTCTCCCTTAAGGAAACCTAATATTCCAACCAAACAAATTATATGAAGAGAACCCCCTCCCATCCAACAATCATGAAACATTATTAGAGCGGTCCCTATGAGAATAGAGGTACTAAACCTTGACGGAAAACAACGCTCCATCAGTATGAGTTAATTGGTTACATGTGGAAAGAAAGGTATAAGGGGTGCAAGGCCACACTAAGTCTCCCATCCTAAGATCCCCAATTGTCTCCGATCCAAGCATCTAGCTATACATTTCCGCGAGTGCGGCCCACCAACAGTTCCTGTAACTCAATGTGCCTATACAATCATACAATCCCCACCCTACAGTAGGCAGTATAATATTGAAGAGCAGCAACGTCATTAGGAGACAGTACTACATCCAGCCATCAAAGTCAGTGTCGGAGTCTCAGCTGCTATACAATACCAAACAAAGTCTGCGGTGTCACATCTGCAATGACACCACATTCGATAGAACCGCCGCTGATGTGTCCTCATCTTCTGATGTGTGGACCGAAGTCTCTTTCTTACTATGAGTTTCAATGGCCTCTGCCATTCTCTCAGCCACTGGGGCCGCTGCTAGCTGTTCCTGTCTGACCAGGTCCAAATCGGGCACCCTTGACAGGACCCAGTGCTGCTGTCTGGATCCCCGCCGACGTTCTAGCACGCAATCTGCTTCCGTCTTCTTGCCACCGGGAACCCCCGTAGGTCTAGGCCCCGCAAACTGTCCTGTTACCGCTGGCCATTCCCATGCATCCTGGGGTGTATCAAGGAACCTCGACTTTCCCTCAGAGACCACGCGAAGCCTTGCAGGATAAAATAGCGAGTAAATAATGTCTAGCTGCTGAGCTTCTGTTTGACATGGAAAAAGGATCCTCTTTGGCTCTGTACCTTTAGTGTGTAATCCGGGAAAAAGAGGACCTTCACATTCGCAAAGGTAATCTCTGGCATTTTCCTGGTCTTCCGCAGAATCATATCACGGTCTTTGAAATGTAAAAACTTGAATTTAAGGGGGCGTGCCCCGCTGCCGACGCCGGTCGGCGGCCCAGGATACGAAGCGCTCTCTCTATAGAGAAGAAGAAAGAGAACGCGGTGGGGGGCAGTATCTCCTTAAGCATCCTGGCCTTTCGCTCTATCCCGCAGCCCAATCAGACGAACGTTGTTCCTTCTGGAATGGCCCTCTGCATCCTCGACTCGTTCCTCCAGCTGCCGTATCCTGGCCTCATGCTTATTTTGTTGCTTCTCCAAGAACTCCGCAGAAGGTTTCAGTTCTGTGACATCCTGCTCAACAATGGCAACTCTGTCTGTCAGCTTCCGAAGATCTGCATGGAGCAACGTGAGGTCTAGCGCAACTTTGTCAATTTTAGATTCCACTGATTTTCTAGAGCACTCTATAGCAGGCAAAATGGCATCCAGCCGGTCCTTTGGAGGGTCCTGTTGTGTCCAGCAAGATTCTCCAGTATATTACAGCTATCTCAAGCCTCCAATGGGACAGGGACATGTAACGGGTGTGGTCCCACAAGTCCCCCCAGTGACGTTTCTGTGGGAGCAGCTCCCCTCATCCCCAAACAAATCGAGCAGCCACCACAAATTGTGCCCATCATACTGCTGTCTTTACTGCTGTCTTATGACCGTAGTCTGGCATCCTGCCGCTGTGATCCTGTGTTTATTATCCCCGTACCCAAAAATCAGCGGTTGCCCACTCATAAGACTCGTGTCTAGGGCTGGCTCCGGCTGCTTTAATTCTTCCCTCTTCTGATAATGCCCATGAACGGGGGTCCCACACCTATTGACTATAGCCGAAGCTCCCAGTGTTGATCTTCCTGCCCGCAATATGGAGGTGTGCTGCTGCCAGGTCTACCACTACTATCAGCAACTGGCTTCTCCCATCGCTTCTCTGGCTGATGACTTGCCACCCCCGCTGTGATCAAATTACGCCTCAGTTCTCTGCTGACGACCAGCACAGCTCTGCTAGTGTCCTAAGCGAGCAGATGGCACTGATGCCACGTCTTCCATGCTATGCCTCATCCAGAGCAGGCCCTCCTTCACCTGCACGACTGCCGGGGCCCCAGCTGATCCCACCTGGGATGGCATTACGCTCCTCAGCCCGCTGCCCAGTCTGTCGCAGGAGAAAAAGATGAGCTCCTTTACCTTCAAGCTCATATGTGGCAGCCGATGTGCAATACTGATACCCCACAGGTCCAGGACCACGTCCGGCCAAGATCCAGTGCTCCTCTGCTCCTCTGCCGCCCTGCAGCCAGCAATCACAGACCTCGCTCCAATTTGAACATTTTCACCAGTCACAGAGGATGCAAGAGCCCCTGTTACTGCAGGGTGGAAGCGTTTAAATCTACCATTTAATTAGTTACGTTTTAAGTCTTCCAAAGGGAGGGCAGGGCAAGTAGAAGCTAGGTGAATGCTTAGAATGGCACAAAAAGGAGCAACAACATGTCTCTTTGCCTAGAGGGGGAAAACAACTTGTACAGGCTGAGGCAGGAGATACAGTTTTCTTTTAGTAAATGCTATGTGGCAATAATCCAGATTTAAAAATTGCACCAAAGGCTCCTCATCCTAAACCCCGTACAGTGGCAAGTTCAGCAATGGCAGCTCGCCCAAGTCAAGAGCGAGCTGCGGCTGCAATCAAAACGAGCCCAGGCCATGCCCAACCGGTCAGCACAGCTCCGCCAGTGTCCACAGTAATAAAGCTAAGCGGGTCACAGCTTCTCCCGCTTGTCACTACGCCTAGAGCAGGCAGCTCCTCTTGAGGTTCCGTGATTTCGAACCAGACTCCATTTTGTTTGAGTTGTTCAAGACGCATTTTTGTGTTGCCCTCACGTAGGCCGTGGAGGTAACCGAACGAACAAAGTTGCATGGGCCTCATTGTTCATGTATGCATTAACAGGCCCTTTTCTGACTTGTGAGTGAATTGCAGAGAAACTGACCTCTTCACCTGAAACTGACCTCGCACAACCAATTTCCCTTAAGTTTGATTCTTGTCTAAAATTGCCAATCAATGTTCTGGATATCGTTAACTTTTAGTTTCCTTGCACATATCTTATCCTAATCAGCATCTGAATTGTTTCTTTCCTTACGACTTTTCATTACATGGGTAGTGCTTTCAATTATGGGTTTGTCCGGCTTGTGGAAATTGAATTTGGGACAGTCCTAATAATTAACTTTTGGGTTGGGTTACTGTAAATTGGGTTTTTGTTAATGTGATACTCAGTTAGAAAATGTGTCCTATTGGTCAGAATCTTGCGCAGTGGGTGAACATTTATAATGAGAATATGGTGTATAAAAAGGGATGTCTGGCTCTATGAAAATTGAGCAGTTTCCTGAGTTGTACACCGTGTTGTATTGCTTGGTTTACTGTTACTAGCTGCAGCTAATAAATTTGATCTCTGACGCCACCTAGAAGTATTCCGTGTCTCTGTTTGCCAAGACAGGAGAACCCGAAGACTTTGCGTGTCCCTGGCGCCGCTGGGTTCTAAAACCCGGTTCTTCACTCTGCCGGCTCCGCAGTTGAGCCAAGGGCAGGCCCATGCACAGTCCATTCCCGGGACCTCGTCCAGTCTCTCCGAAGGCGGCGCCAATCGCTCCAACCACCACCGGTCGACGCTGCCGCCTCAATGTGTAGTTCAGTCTGCTTCAGGGGGGCAGGCGATGGGCTCCTCCACCCCCTCACTTGTGCATGGCAGCGATTGCCAAGCACAGCGACTCCACAGAGGCATGCCCAGTCTAAGCCCAGCACCAATTGCTGGCTCCTGCACGACAGCAACCCCAGCGATATCTCCAGAATCACCGCTCCCCAGCTGACCAAAGGCTCACACTACACTCCGCTAAGGGTCTCCGGTGTGGATGCGTGGTAAGTGCAAAGAATATAGCGTATAACAGGGATTTAATGGCTTAGCGGTCTAAGGACGTGACCACCATGCTGTCCGTGCTGGCCAACCCCCCTGCACTCCCCTGTTGATAGATTGATTGATTTTTTTCTGGTACTCCTGAACCATGCACCAATGACAACCCCACTGGCTAAAGTTTGTAATCAAGCAAGGTCAAAAGCATGCCCTTGCGCTACAATCAGTTCCTTTCAATAATCTCTTAAATACCTCAATTCATTTCGAGTTCAAATTACTCTTCATCAGTAGGCTGACGTTTCATATAATCGAAACCCATAGAACCAATGCTGATTAGTTCTTCCTGAAAACATCCATTTGGTAGAAACTAGGGGTGGCAGGTGGGACTCAAGTTTCTGTTGTTGAAGGTGAGCAAGTTTTTACTCAGGGCCTGTCCTTTAGCCTGTATCCGATTCAGGGTCAGGAAGGCTGATGACAGCTAGGTACAGAGATCTAACACTTCATTGTGCCTTTGTTTTAGATTCTCCTGTTAGAAGCCAGCATCATTGCTACCTGTTGTGCCAGAGGAACAGCCAGAAGAGGATATGAAAAAGGAAACCACCCTAAACTGGTTCTGAAACCTCAGGCAGTGGAACCACATCCATGTCTGGAAAATGCATGATCCAAACCATAATGCTGTGTTCCAGGTCCAAGTTCTTCATAACCAAGAAAAGAAGTACTCTGAAGAGTGCTTGAAGTACTGCTGCGCGACCAGGACTGGTGCCTGCATGACACCCAGTCTCACAAAGTTGAGAGATATCACCTAAAGTTTGCACTTTTTGCTGGAGTAGCTGAGGCTCTGCCTAAAGTCTAGATGCCTGCTTGCTGAGACAGGGAAGGAAATGCCTGGTCCTGTGGGAGAAGGGAATGCCCAGGAGTGGCAGCACATTGGGTTTCTGGTGTGGGAGAGAGAGAATGAGAGATTGCAAGAGAGTGAAACCTGAAATAACCGGTGTGCCGAAGGAGCCCTCCAGTGACTCTGAATAGTCCTGGTTGTGAACTGATTCAAGACTTCGACAAGAATCAAGTATGAACCATGATCTGCAGTCCAGGTGGCGGAGAAACCGCTGCTTCCAACATCAGAGGCAGAGCAGTATATCAATGCCAAAGTGGGCATCCTGACTGTTCCTGAGGCTGAAAACAAGAACTGCCATAGGAGTCACCCTTATGAGAAAAGCAAAGTTGTCAAGTTCTGCATGTGGCTACACTCATGTTCCCGATAGCTGAGGAAATGCCGCAGGAGCACCACCTTAGACTACAACCTCAACATCTAGGTAACAATGGGACTTGAGAACTGTAAGAGAATGAGAGATAGTGAAACAGATCAAGGTCTGCATAGTGAACTTAATACTTTTGAGTGAGTAACTAACACAATTTGAGCTGTTCGATGCATCTTCACTTTGGAGTGATTTGACAAAACTGTCCCTGTGCCTAATGAGTGCCTTGTCCTACATTATACACAAGGGATTATAGATTCTAAGTAACTCCGGCAGGAGGGGGAGAATACCTAACTGTATAACGCCTCAAGGAACCTCACAAACATGATTACAGCACAGCGTGACTGATTTCTATACGAGACCGGAGTGTATCATTATACATAAACCTTTATTGCTGCCCCAACATGCAGCCCTTTAAAGAAAATACACACATCATAAACAAAAACTATTCCACTCTGGAATACTGGTACAGCATATATAACCATTGCAAAAACCATCTTCCTCTTTTATCACCTGCTCCCTCACACAGATAAGTACTTTGCTTTGTTACTGATGTATATCTTTTAAATATTTTGCTTAATTATAGTTACTGTTAAATATTTAGTAGGGTGGGGTGAAGAATTTTCCCCCGACAGTGGAGTTCGCGGAGTTTTGCCCACTCCGTGCTCTGTGTGGAGTTCCGCAAAGTGACACGGAGTGCAGTTTGTTCTCTCAAGAAAATAAAATCACGCTCTAGATCTCCACCTGGCGAGATTTCTCAGTGCGGGTGGTCGCGGCAGATCGCCAGCACTCGTGTTGAGAAATCTGCCATTTGCATAAGCAGCAGCATCCTCTGGCGCAACGCGTATCGCCGTTCATGCTGATTTTAAAGAACAGGACAAACTCCGGGCGCTAAAAATCAGTGCGAGCAGCGCGACTTAACAGACTCCGCCGCTGGTGGAACTCCATGGAGCGCAGCAGAGTTTTTCTGGCACTTCGCGGAGTTCGGTGGAGTAAAACTCAGGCGTAATATTTAGACCATGTGATTTCTTTGGAGCTATTCCAATTTATGGAATAAATTCTTAGCCTTGTTTTTCTGGGATTTACTCAAATTTACATTTCTGTATTTCGTTATATCTGCTGCATTTGTTTTGTGTTTAGTAAAAAATTGGTGCAGCAGTGTTCACAGCACTTTCTTGTTAGCGCACTGGTGTATGTGCAGTTTCTCATACAGGCGGTGCCGGTGCATCTTTTGAGAAACTGCTATTACTATGGAAAGTAGACTGGTTTAACCAGCCGCCATCTTAGTTTGGGCCACTATTCCCAGGCTTGTTTCAATGACTATAGTGGTTTCAAAAGGCAAACGCTAGGTACAGTAGCTTTGCCTCTGCTTTTAGCCACACGATCAGTTGTTACTCACCGGCCCCAAATGCTCCTTTACTCTTTGAGTACCCAAAAAAACAGAGTTTACTATTGTTTTAGATTTATAGGATTCACTTTGGGGGTCAGTATTTAATGTGATAGATTTTAGTATTATATTATAGATTTTAGCGTTACATGTAGTAGGAATATAGTTGATACCTTTTTAGAGTTTAAACTTTTTATTGTTACTGACGTAGTATTCATAATTTTAGTTTTAAGTTTAGTACGTCTAATAAGTATTCTATTATTTAGGCAGCATGGCTGAGGAGAGAGATTTGCTTCAGTTGGAGGTAAGTTAGGAGATGTTTAGGAAATATTTATAGGAGGGTCTGAAGACCTCTATCAAGGAGGCGGTCGAGGCCGCTACGCCTAAGAGGAAGAGGAGTGCTCCTTCCGAGGACTTCTCTGTCTCTGACAAAGACAGACCCACAAACCCAATAAAAGGTCCTAAGGTAAAAAAGACATCTGAACAGACCCAAGAACACCAGGTCAGGACAAAGAGGGATGAAATCCTGTACTCCATGTGCAGTGGTCTTAGCACTACAAAAGACTGGGGTAGCCAAAGCGCTACAAGGACAGTGGTGCCCGCTGCAGCACAAGAGAAAGTGGTGTTAGTAATGGCACAATAGACAACCAAGACTCACTTATTGGATGTCACTAATGATGTTAAGAGGTTTGATAAATTTGTGTTTGATGCTGAGGAGGGCCCAGATGCCTTTGGCTGTCTATACGATGATTTACAAGGCACTTTGTTCACTAAGCCAATTAAGGACCCTGTAGAGAAAGAGCTGTTCGGCCCAGACACCATAAACCACCCACACAGTTCTGAATGTTGGCCACTTACTCTTGAGAAGCAACATCAAAATCTAATGTGATCCGAATGTCCCAGACCAGTAATAGATGGCAAGGTATGTCCGATACCACTCCTAGACCCGAAATTATTAACAATCATATTTAAATATCTTAAGGACCCAAGGAAGGGTCGAAAACAGTGCCTGAAACAGTGTCGGGACTGCCTGATGAATGTCTTGGGCACTTTGGCTCGAATACTGGACATGGCCAAAGAGGCACATATCAATATCTCTGAAGTGGACTTGTACCTCCTTGTAGGTTGGAGCCAAAGAGCGCATTGCATGTTGGGTAATGCCAATACAGGCATGATAGCCGAAAGAAAGAAGGCCATTCTTATGAGGAAGAGCCCAAAACTTGCTGAGTTGGCTAATAGAGAAGCAGAAAGCAACCTTGGGGAGCCTTCTCTTCTGACATAATTTTATTAAATATTGAGCAAATACTTGTCCACCTTCACGACCTTAAGCAAATCGCAATATAATTTGAGACGTGTATTTTGTTTATATCTGTTTTGGAAGGGCCGACAGGAGGTGGCTGGCTGTCAGCTGAGGAGTTAGGAGGTCCCACTATTACTCCAAAAGCAAATACACTCAAGTTTCCAGGAGTTATGGCGGAGGCTTCCAGATCTCATCAGGTTTCTACCTGCAGAGGGGAACATCACGAACTAGAGGAGGAAGGGTGAGATCTCAAGGCTCTGCATTGAAGGTAGGTTGAGCGGCTTGTGCTAGTTCTTTCCTAATAAAGGTTGCCAGAAGGCTGCAACATTTTGTTCACAGATGGAGAGAGGTGATGAATGAACCCTGGGTCTTAGAAACTGTATCAGGTTTCCGCATCGATTTCTGGAAAATCTCTATTCAGACTTCTCAACCCCGAGAGATTGTCTTCAACAAAGAGAGAATGGAATTGGTGGATGTGGGGGTTTCTCAAATGTTGCAGAAGGGTGCAATGATAAAAGTGGTAGACTCAAACAATAGGTTTGTGAGCCCGATTTTCCTACTAAAATAGAAGGACAAGGCGTGGCGCCCAGCTATAAATCTTAGAGACCTAAACAAATACCTGGTCTACCGTAACTTCAAGATGGAAGGAATCAATCTTTTAAGGGATACCCCGAAGGAGAATAATTGGTTAGTAAAGCTGGATTTAAAGGATATGTATTTCACAATCCCTATAGAATAGAATTTGCAGAAATACCTCTGGTTTAAATGGTGGGGTGTTGTATACCAGTTTTGTTGCCTTCCCTTTGGGCTTTCCTATGCTCCGTGGTGTTTTACCAAGGTGTCACAAGGTCGAGGGTACAGGGGTAGAGAAACAAAGGAATACAGATTGGTGGGAAGCCCAAAATGATTCTACACCTTATTTCCATACTCAGCAGGACGAATGGCGCATGTCCCACGACGAAGAAGAGAACCACAGAGACTTATTTTATGGTCCCTTTAACTGGGAGTCCTCAGCGAATGTCGGCCACGCCCCCAGACAGGTAGTAACACTCGCCCTTCCAATTAAAGAGGACGAGCCCAGGAAGGAGGTATGCCTGTATTCCGATGCACGGAAGCAAGAGAGAGAACGCCACGAGGACGGGACGCCTAGAAGAGAAGGAGAGGAGCGGACGCCATTGAGCCTGGAGGGCGCCCAGAACGAGGAGGCAGTGAAGGAGCCGAAGGAGGACAAGCAACGTGTGACATTCCGCCACGCTCCAGGAGGAGCGTGGCTATACCAGGTATGGAAAAAGTTCCTCGGTTGGGTAGAGAGGCGGTCTACACCGGACGCTTAAGACACTTTCCCTCGCTTGTTTTCTTTTCCCCACCCCTTTTGCCTACCTCTCACTCTCACTGCCCCGTAAATTGTTATCGTCACAAATTGGAAGGTGACCCATCACTCCCCTGCCCCTTCGGCACTTCTCTGAACCCAGTATCAAAAGTTCCCCCTCTCTTTCATCCGAGCCATACCCAAAGGAGTAGAGCAAGAGGAGAGACCAGGAAGAAGACCGGGATATTTCGAATAAGAGCCAAACCCAGCAGAGTTCATGAAAGTGAACATAAAGGAGAACTGTTGCTATGATTTATTTCAACGTTATAACCATAAAGACAGACTGTCATAAAGAAAAAGGAGGACTGTGTAAACCATTAGTGTGAACCATTAATAAATGCTTATCTAAGCCCTATTGCACCCTGTCATTCAGACCCGCTAAAAAAGGTTCTAAGATCTGTGATGGCGTTTTTGACGGACAAAGGAATTTGATTAATAATACATGTGGACAACATCCTGTTGATGAGCCAGGTAAAGACATAGTTACTGGATCATCTATGTATGACAAAGGATCTTTGAGAGAACCTGGGATTCATTGCCAATTTCGAAAAATCTGTATTGGAAACGAGACAGTCCTTGGAGTTTCTAAGTTTTTAGGTAGATACCGCATGATCCATGCTACTTTTACCTCAGTAAAATATTAAAAATAAGGAAGAAGGTGAGATATATTTTAGGAAAGGAGGTTGTAACTCTCAGAGAATTAGCAAGGACTATTGGTCTCCTGTCCTCTTCGATCCAAGCTATTTCTCCAGGCCCTCTGCTTTACAAGGCCCTGCAGGGATTAAAGACAGTTGGGTTACCAAGGACCTTTGGGATTATGGATTCAATATGTTTATCCCTGGAAGTTCAAACAGACTTAAAGTGGTGGTTGCACAGCCTTGAGTGTTGGAATGCCAAAGCTATTTTTGGAAATGTGCCAGAATTTATTATGGAGACAGATGCCATTTCTCTGGGCTGGAGGAGGGCCACCTGATCAACCTAGAGACAGGGGGACGTTGGTCAAGCCTAGAGAGTTCATTACACATAAATTGTTTGGAGTTGATGGCAGGGCTAAATGGTTTGAAGAGCTTCAAGGCCCATTTTATAAACAACGTGGTGCTGATTTGCAAGGACAATGTCTCAGCAGTTTCCTATATCAATCACCTGGGAGGTTCAAAATCAAAGCAGTTAGCAGAAATAGCAAGGGACATATGGTATTTCTGTTGGTAATAAAAATAATTTTGACAGCAGGTCACATTCAGGGCAAGCAGAATCAGAGAGCTGATTGGAATTCTCGTCACCTCAGAGATTTCATCACTTAGCAGTTGAACCCAGAGATTTTCAGCAAATTTCAGGATCTTTGGGGTCCACTAGAGAAATGAACTTTTTGCTAGCATGCTCACACGACAGGTTTCAATCTAAAATTATAATACATAGCACAGCAACAATAGTTTATGAACTGACCCTGTTGTCAGTCAAATTTAATTTCAAATACAGCACCAAAGAAGAACCAGATGTACATAGTGATACAGTCCAAATACAAGTATGAAAGATGTGAAAGATCTTGATATTGTTGTCATGAAGTCATTTTATACCGGTACATTTGGTAGAACAAGTAAAGGTGGACCTTCTTATGTGGACGATATTAGGGGCACTGAAAGATTCTCAGGCCTTTCAGGAAAGGCTAAAGATTTACTGGATGAGTTGTGGGCACCAGGTACTAGGACAAGATCTAAGGGGTTTTGATGTAGATAGTTTGGCTAGATAATAGGCAAAATCTGTCACAGGAGCCTCCACGGGATCCATACCCCTTTCCATGCACCAACAACACCATTTCAATCAGGTTTAACTTACAGGACCATTAATTGCCATATATCTGGTGTTTCAGCGGGCCATGCCTTGGAAGATGACATCACGGTTGGAAGCGATCCACTAGGATGATGTAGGGGATAAGGTTTAGGAGACCCCCTAAGTCTTGTTATACTTCTTTATGGAATGTTAATTTATTATTCAAACCTTTTGACTCACGGCCAGATAATTGTTACCTTTCTTTAATAAAGAGTCCACAGAAGTTAGCAACACTTCCCTGTTAAGTTTCTTTCAGAAGGATTTCTGATGTTAAAGTTTAGATGCAACAGGGTTTTTACATCAGATGGTGTTCATTTCGATATCTGGAAAAGGACAAAGAATATGTCTGGTCTTGTTTTCTATCCTTCATTCCAGGATTGCCCAAAACTGTGTGTGGTAAGTTGCATGAAAGTATATGAGCATAGAATGCTGGAATTTAGACACAATGGTGATAATCAACTCTTAACCGCACAAGGCAGTATCTACTGCCACAATGGCCCGGTGGATTAGAGCAATTATGAGTTAAGCTGATAAAGACTTATCACAATGTAGTGCTCATTCAGCAGGAGCTGCAATGGGAGTTAAAGTATTCAGGGCTGGTGGCACTCTCTCTGAGATCATAAAAACAGCAGATTGGTCGAATGGCAGCACCTTTGCAAATTTCTATTTTAGACCAGTGAAGCATGTAAGCAATTTACTTGTAGACAGCTGTAAACATGCATAATGATAGCCTCCAGTCTTGTAATGAAATGATGATTCTCCAATTAACATGCCGAGAGAATCTTGATTTCAAAGACAACAGAGGCTATCATTATCCCACCCACCTCATCCTGTGTTCCTTCAATATGGGTCAGGTGAGGGAGTTTAATGAAGATGACGAAGTGTTTAGATTTGGTAAAAATAAAAAAAATAAAAAAGAACTCCTTAGCAAGCAAAGTTTAGGATTTAGCATTCTGTTCATAGGAAAAGTGTATTAATCTATCATTTTTTTCTATAGGAAACAGTTCATGATTGGACCAGACCATGAGGGAATTTTGGAATCCTTCATGTGGATGAGTTTGTTGCATATGTTCTGAGTTGTTTCAAGTTCAAATTGTTTCTTCATGTCACAACCTAAAAGAGGAAGATGGTTGTTGCCATGGTTATATATACTGTACCAGGAATCCAGAATGGAATATTTATACATTATAATGTGTGTATGTTCTTTAAAGGGCTGTATGTTGGGGCACTAATAAAGGTTTCTGCATAACAATAGCCTCTGTTGTCTTTAATGAACTCAAGATTCTCTCTGCATGTTAATTGGAGAATTGCCTTTCTCCTAATTGCAGTTTGTAGTATTATCTTACGCTGTGTGATTGAAGTAGAGTGAGTAGACATTTTTAAATCAAAAGACAGTCAGTACATTATTCTTTCTTTTGGAAGATTGTTGCCTTCTGAGCTCTACCTCTCTGAGAAGCCACTGATTGCTTGGCCTCACAACCATGGGAGTAAAGTGCTGAAAGAGTGTACTTAAAACAGTTTCTACAGCCACAGTGGGACGGATCCCAGCACACTAGTGGCAAACAACCTCAACCATCATAGTTGGGACCCAGTAGTCCCTGTCTGCCCTGTGGCCCCTCCCACTGAAAGGGGTCTGGCATACACCTTCCCAAGTTAAAGAACTTAAAATTAGAATTATTATGGTGTAACTTAAATGAGCACTTAAACTCAGGTTTACTCTGTTCGGCTTAAGGCACAGTAAAGCAGGGTCATAAGATGGCATTCAGTCTCACATGTAAATAAGGCATCAAGTACAAACATTTTTTTCATTTATTTATTTATTTATTTTTTATTTCCAAGACCTTTATTGAAAATGCATTTGACTGATAACACAGCTCTGTGCCTACAACCCTGAAGAAGGCCGGCAGCGTTATAAACAGGTACGTGCATAGCACTGAAAATGTGTGTGGCTGTAGTGCAGTTTACACAGCAAGTCGCCTACAACCACCATGGGCCGGCCGCGTCAATAGTAACTGTGAGTCTTGGGGTTTATTTTACTGTGGAACACAAACGTAAACCAACTTGGATCAGTCCACTACCGCACTCCATCCCCCTCCAACATAATTGCTAATTGTGGTTGAGCAGTGCCTTTGCAACAATAATATCATAAAATTTACAGAAATTGCATCAGTTTTCAGGCTAAACATTTTCACTCATCCCCTTGAGCATTTAGGTATGCAGTCAGATACACCCAATAGTCCTTTGGCCTGGATCTAGCTGGTAACATTTCCTCATATGTGCATAATGTATCATGGCAGTAAGTCATATCCCTAAGCCATTGCTTGACTTTCAGCACCTTTTTTCTCCCCCAGCACATTGAGACTCTGCGCTTAGCTAGCAGTAGGGCCACTGCACAAAATCGACGTGGCATTGGTTTCATTTTCCCCAATATGCCTAGGAGACAACAGCGAATGGTGCACTCTAGAGATATCCCCACCATTTCAGACCGTTTGTTTGTAACTTCCATCCAGTAGGCCTGGATCTTCTCACAGTGCCATGCTAAATGTATGAAGTCGCCATGCTGGAAGTGACAGCGTGTGCATCGCGCATCGTCTCTCAGACCATATTTATGCAGAGAGACTGGGGTGTAGTATGCCTGGTGTAAGTGTTTAAAATGAATGATGCGTAAGTTTCCATTTGGCGTTAGGAGTGTGGTCAGAGTGCATGTAATTTCCCAGTCTTTGTCAGTGAGGGGGTCCTCCAATAGCGGGTTCCATCGGTCCCGCGCCTTCGCTGTGGTGTATCCTATCTCTTTTTGAGCCGATGCATAAAGTCTGGACACTAAGTGAGATGTGTTAGAGGTCGTTAATATTAATTGCAATGTGTCCAGGGTAGGTGGCTCCTCAGGAAAGGTGTGATAGAGTTGTCGAATCGCCATTTTCAGTCTATGGAATGTAAATTGAAATAATAAAGATGGGTTTTGTATGTAGGCTAAATCTAGATCTGTGAGGAAAGTTTCATCTTTATATAAATCTCTCATGGAAGTTAGTCCTACTTGTGTTAATAGGCCCATGCCCACTGGTTCAGCTGTTACCCACAGCGCCGGGTGATTATGTAGGGGGAGGGCCGGAGCGTAAAGTGGTAATTTATGGGCTAGCTGGGCTAATCTCTTCCATGCTGCGTTCGTAACGTCTATGGTATTAATGTCTTTGCTGTGAAGTGGTGGTCTGTCATGTGATAGGATGGCATCGAGCGTGATGGGAGCAGCATCTCCCTCCTCCACAGCTACATGAGTCATGTATGGGGTTCTATGATACCAGAAGGCTGCATACTGTGCCTGCGCACAGAGATAATATAGGAAGAAATCCGGTACACCCCACCCTCCTTTTGATGTTGGCAGCGTCAAGGTGGTGAGATCGATGCGCGCTTGTCTACCTGCCCAGATCAGCCTCAAGACCATCGTTGTTATGCGCTTAAATACTTCCCTTGGTGGCTGAATGGGGATGTTGTTAAAGAGGTAAAGGAGTTTGGGGAGCACTACCATCTTTACTATCGCAATTCGATCGGCTAGGGATAATGGGAGCTGAATCCACCTCTTAGTTTTGTCCTCTAGGGCATCAATCGTTCTACCATAGTTAGTCCTAATGACTATTTCCGGGTCCCTATGAAAGCATACGCCTAGATACCTTATGGGGTCTGTTTGCCATTCTAATGGGTATTCCACCGCATGCGGTGTGGTGGTGTCTGTGAGTGGGATGATCGAGGATTTTTCCCAATTGATCTGTAGTCCTGAGTAACCACCGAATTTGATGTATGTACGCAAAAGGGGATCCAGATTCTGTGGTGAGTCACGGACATATAGTAACATATCATCCGCATATAGCGAGATATGCAGGGGTCGACTCGGAAACTGTAGGGCGAGTTGATGGCTCTTCTGCCTAACTATGCAGGCCAGGGGTTCTAGGGCCAGAGCAAATAGCAGGGGGGACGGCATCAAGTACAAACATGATGGGAGATTTGTTGTGAAACCCAGTCCAAATCTCCCTGAGAGTGGCTGCCAACTTAGCAAATTGGAGAAACTGGCTCGGATCCATTCCAAATGTTTCTTGCAGGGTAATAAAAACCACTCCAGGGTATAAATCCCCATCAGTGCACCAGCCTCCTTCCTGCCACTGAGGTACTGACATGTCTAAGGTTATATAGAAGTGCCCAGATGTCCAGGTTGCAAGATAAAGTGGGTCAATCCAGAACTCTATTTACTAGATGTTTGCATATCCTATCGGTTTGAAGTATTATGCATGAGCAATTCTCTGGAATGTGATTCTGTTTATAAACAGATCTAATATTGGGGTGTCTCCATATGTTTACCTAAGCAGGCTCATCTTCTAGGTATCACAGTTCCAGTGTGACCCTCTTGGCTGTGTGTTGTATCTGTGCTAAATAATAGTAAAGTTCTATGGACAGAAGTCCCAGTCCACTCTCATCCATGTTCCGTTTTAGTGTGGCCAAAGCTACCCTACGGTGCTTGCCAACCCAGACTACAAAGATCACCATGGGGTTCAATTTCATGAAGATGGTAGGAGGCAGTGGGCGCAGGGAGTTTTGTAAGCTGTACAAGCATCTCGCGATAAGCACTATTTTCACAATAGCTATCCTCCATATAATACATAAAGGAGAGTGTTCCAGAAGACTATTGATGATTGTAATCATTCTATCCCCCTTTTCACATTGTAATCATATTGCCTATCAGCTGTAATTGCCGCCCAAATACTTGAGCTTGTCAGTTTCCCATTTGTGTCCTAACTCTGGTAACTGGAGTCACTGGTACTAATGAGGTAAAAGTTTCTAAATTTGCCAAAAGTATTTCTGGTATGGGTCCCCAAAGAGGCGTCTGTGGTCCTCCGGTGACTGTGGTTTTCCTTATCAGTTCAAACAAAAAGTTTGCAGTCTGAGGTCAAAGTCTTGACATCTACCCTTCTTGTCTGTGCTGGGTTGTTTGATATGGCAGCTGAGTGGTGGTGCGCTTGAAGACTGTGGTTTGGATAAGAACTCAGTTAATTTATTAATTCTGAAACATTATGACGTGTAGCACGAACAGTGGAAGGACTGGGGAAGGCGCAGGGTGGTCCCCCACTTGCTGAGTTGCTGTGTGGTGACGGGTGTGGACATACACTACACATGCCGGTGTTTGGGATATTGAGTTCAACTCCTTAACGAACATAGACCATCGTCATGGGGAAGCCCGAGACGTGTCAACCGAAAATTAATTTTGACAAGAAATCCAATAAGTCTGCTGACGGCGATGTATGTCAACAAGAACTACCTGGAAGCGGCGCCTCGGACCAACCGCCTGCAGATGATATCAGGGAAATGTTTAAAGATCTAAAGACCAGACTGTAAGGCATAGACTCCAAGATGGACTCGCTGGCGGAAAGGATGGACAGGATAATGCATCGGGTTGAGAAACAAGAAGGTTGAATGGCCGTATTGGAGAATAGGATTACAGAAACGGAGGAAGGACAAATGGACATAGAAAAGAAGCTAGGAGGGATGGATGGTGTGCTACAGTTAATCAGACAGAAGAATGAGGACTTGGAAGCTAGATCAAGAAGGAACAACATACAAATCACGGGATTAGCAGAATCGATAGATATTAAAAATATGGAGAAGTTCATAGAAGAAATGATGAGGGACCTTTTTGGTCCGGAGCTGTCTACTATGTTCCTAATAGAAAGAGCTCATCCCACGCTTGGTCCCAGACCCAAGCCGGGTGCGCCAGCAAGACCAATAATAGCGAGGGTCCTTAACTATAGGGACAGAGACACAATCCTCAGGCTTGCAAGGGAGAAAGGTGAAGTTCAATATAAGGGGAAATAACATAGCTCTATACCCGGACTTCACTCTTCAGGTCCAGGCGGCCTTTAGGGAATTTATACCTGCAAACAAAATCTTCCAACAGATAGGGACTATATACCCCTTGACCTATCCTGCCAAGCTGAGAGTTCAAGGTTATGGCAAGCCCACCTTTTTTACAGACGCCTAGGCTGCCCTTGCATATGCTAAACAGATGGCAAAAGAACTCAAACAATTGGGAGTACTGAATGAATCACAGTCTGAAAGGGCTATTAGTGACAATGATTGAAGGATTGGACATATTTGAAGGATATGCAGATAAGCTTTTCACAGATGATAATGGTACTGGGGTTTGTGTATTTTATGTTGCTGGGGCAGGTGGTCTTAACAAGGCGAAAGGGTTCCTGCCCTAGTAACGATGGGCCTACATGGTCACTTGGTAGTCCCGGATGGAGGCTGATGCGGTACACCCGGACAATGGGTTATATCTATATTACCATGGTTCAATGCATTTGTGAAGATCATCACATGTCTCTCATGGAATGTTAGGGGCTTAAATGACCATAGGAAGGTATGATCGATCCACTCTTATTTGACTTGTCACGAGGTAGATATATGTTTACTACAAGAGACACATTTGAGTTCTCCACTCACTAAGACGCTTAGACATGACAGATGGGGAGAGGTGGTTGTAGCTAACTACTCAAATTATTCTAGAGGTGTAGCCATCTTAATACGCAGAGGTTTACAATGGAAGACGCATTCCGCATTAAAGGACAATGAAGGTAGATATATCTTACTTCAGGGAACGCTTTGTAACACTCTGGTTGTGATAGTGAACATATATGGCCCTAATGTGGATAGCCCAACATTTTTCCAGCATATCTGGCAGAAAATCCAGACGTTTGGGAAGGTAGCGATACTGTAGGGGGGAGATTTTAATGTAGTTATGTTGCCTATAGCCAACAGACAAGCTACATCTCGCGAACATCACCCTAAGGCAGCGGCAGTGTTGTTGGATATTGTAGAGGACCTACAATTGGTGGACACATGGAGAACCCTCCACACGTCAGTTAGAGAAGGCACATGCGTGACAATACACAGGAATACTTGGTCAAGATTGGATTATTGGCTGGTCTCTAGGGACCTGCACTCTTGGGTCACGAAGGCTTCACACCTTCCACGCACATTTTCAGACCATGCACTCACTCAGATAAAAATGCAGATTTCACCGCAATACGTACAACCATTTAGCTGGAGATTCCCGTCAAAGGCACTCTTAGGCCAGGTTTTTCGTGAAGAACTCAGGGAGAAACTAACTGAATATTTTGAGTTAAATGAGGGATCAGTACAATTGCCTTGGACACTGTGGGAGGCTTTTAAGGTGGTCACTAGGGGGAACTGCATGGCATTGAAGACGGGAGTGCTAAGAGCTATACCAAACACACTACGAAACTTGGAAAGAGATATTAAAGAGTTAGAAAGGGAAAACCGAGAGCACACATCCACTACCACTCAGGCCTCACTTCGGGCAAAGCTGACTGAATTTCAGGAGGAGGCAGAGAGGGAAACAGCATACCTACACAAATACGCTCAGGCCAGGCGTTATGGCGAGGTGGACCGGGCGGGGAAAACGCTAGCTAATCTCCTGCGCGCTCCGAGGGGAGCAGAGTACATGACTGAGCTTCATACGGGTGCACAGGAGGTGGTCAGAACTCCACAGGGCATTCTTTAGACTATGACCAACTTTTATCAGGCGCTGTATACCTCCCACATCAACCCGTCACAATCAGATATCTCTGATTATCTGGATACTATCGCATTAGCATGGTTCAATAATGGTGCTAGAGAGTACATGGAACTTCCCCTCACGGTAGATGATGTGAAACAGGTAATATCTGGTATGCCAGCCGATAAATCTCCAGGGGCGGACGGGCTTACCACGGCCTTCTATAAGGAATACGTGGATATCGCGGCCCCCTGACTACTCCAGGTCTACTTGGAGGCAATGGAAAATGGCACGTTCCCCCCCACCATTAGAGAGACCGAAATAATCACCCTGTTGAAACCTGATAAAGACCCTACTAGGCCAGATTCATATCGCCCATTTTCATTGATCAACTTAGATGCTAAAATATACGCTAAGATCCTAGCTAACATACTACAGGCCATGCTACCACAGATTGTGCTGCCTGATCAATCCGGGTTTATACCGGGTAGGTCTACGTCACACAATCTTAGAGTGATATTCAGGCTGCTGCATTACCTTGCCCAACATGTCCAAGCGGTAGCAGCGTTACTGGACTCAACTAAAGCGTTCGACTCTCTTGAGTGGAAGTTCCTCTTAGCCCTAATGTCCAGGATGGGATTTAGTCCTATATTCAGTAAACAAATTCAAATAATATACACCAACCCAACGGCGAGGGTGAAGGTGAACGGACAGATATCGGATTCATTTGGTATAACGAGGGGCACGAGGCAGGGATGCCCGCTGTCTCCGTTGTTATTCGCGATATCTACTGAGCCATTAGCGGCAAGACTTCGACAACACCATACACAGCTTAGCATTGGCTTTACATCGAGAGGATTGCTGATATCCATGTACGCGGATGATATGACAATTTATTTAACTAACCCCAAAGATAATGTCGAAATAGTAATGAGAGAGCTAATCCGATACGGTGGGTTGACAGGCATACAGATTAATTGGGCCAAATCCGTGCTGATGCCACTCACTGATAATATTGAACAATGTGAGACTGAGTTTCCTATCCAATGGACGGCAGGCGACACAAAATATCTGGGCATATGGATTAGTAGATCCATACAGGAAATATGGCCAGCCAATTATGGGAAGGTGATTGATTGGATGGAAGGTATGATACAGAGATGGAAGCAATTGCCGCGTTCACTAACGCTTTCACTAACGTATTGCAATTACGAAAATGGTCATCCTACCCAAACTATTATATTTATTTGTAAATATACCCATGCCATTGAACACTCACTTTTTTAAATGACTTCGAATGGGGATCCTTGAATTGGTTTGGGCAGGTAGACAACCCTGAGTCTCCTGGAAGCTATTGACTCTTCCATTTTCCCAGGGTGGGCTCGGGGCTCCAGACTTTGAGCTTTACGTCTACAGTGCACAAGCACAGTATTTGCATTACTTGCAACATCCAACCCCATACCAGCCACACATGGCTATAGAATTAGATATCACTGCGCCCACTCCACTGAATACAGCAGTTTACCACCCTTATAAACGGTCTCACTGTGACATAAATATGGTTGAAACAACACGATGGGTGTGGAGAAACATAGCGTAGCAGGCGGGCCACAAAGAACTATATGCTCCGTCTATGCCACTGGGAGGTAATCCGCTAATTGGTCTGTTAACGGACAAGGCTATCACTGAACGTGCAAAGGGTCACGGCTTAACGGTAGGATGGGACTTATACCCAAATGATGAGTTCTTGTCTCTTCAGAAGATGTGTGAGCCAGATACACCCTTGGCGTCTGATATGCTGTTGTATTACCAGCTCAGGGCGGTGTGCAGGGCGAGATATGCTGGATTCCTATGTGCTCCAGCCCCACTACCGGCGCTGGAAAATATCTTGTCAAACAGTTCCCCTCAGAAAGTGATAACATGAATTTATAACTTAACGCAAGAGTCATCCCCTATCATTTTAAGTATCAAAAGCTGAATGGGAAAGGGAAGCTGATATTACGATCACAGATAAACAGTGGCAATTCTGCTGTTCTCAATTGGAACATCTCTTGCCAAACTATAGGTTACGACTTATACAGTTTAATTACTTGCATAGAACTTATCGTACACCTATACAGCTACATCGTATGGGACTACAGCAGGATGCGAATTGTTGGAGATGTGGGGCGCGGGAGGCATTGTTCCTCCATTTAGCATTGCTTTGCAGTCCGATAGCCCAATACTGGTCGGAAATCATTAGACACATTGGACACATTATAAGCAAACAACTGCAGGCTATTTCACTTGTGGCGCTCCTGGGGTTTGTCCTGGATGTACCTAGAGCTTGCCGCAAGCTGGCATCCATGTTGCTGCTGCTTGCCAAACGCCAGGAAGTAGTGCATTGGAAAAAATCGCAACCGCCTACCGTATCGGGTTTGATAAATACGGTCATATATTGCAAAGATCAATTGTCGACTTATTGGGAATTATTGCCCAGTGGATCTAGACCCTTGGATGTGTGGGAGCCTATTGTAGCCTGGTTGGGACATGGGGGCTCTGACTTTCGCGCAGATGAGCACAGTGAGTAAGTCTCTGGAAGCAGCTATATGGATGTGGTACTCACCCTGTAATGCTTGATTTGATTCCATGTATATCTCCCTGTGCTTGTTGTGGGGTGGGCCTCTGTTGTTGGGGACAGCTGGGACATGTGGCAGGTACTCTTAGGTGGGTAAAAGCAGTCTAGATCTAGGGATACTAACTTGGTGACATGGCGGGGGGGGGACGGGATTTGTTCACTAGTTTTGTAAATATGTGTTCTATGTTGCAAATTACATTTTATATTATTCATATTGAGCACAAGTTGATTAGCTTGAACATTAGAAATCCTGATTCGCTGCTGGGCCCCGGGATGGCGGCTCAAAGGCTGTGTTCTTATAGGAAGCACCATTATATAACATGCTGCCGGCCCCAGGGTTGTAGGCATACAGCTGTGTTACTTGTACAGATATCAATAAAGGTTTTGAAACTTTAAAAAAATAAATATGTAACATTACATGTGCCCTATAGATTTACGGAGTTCCTGTATTTTTCCTAGGGTTGTGTTTTCTACACTCCACTAGTCTTGATTTTAGTGAGGGACCGGAAGGTGGTCCATGTCAGGTATCGTTTGAACTTTTTGGGTGAAATTAAGGGTGGTTATTGGCCATCTGACAGATGAATCTCTTTTATGAGCCGTTGAACCCCCACCTTCCTTCGTACCTAACTGGGTGCTTAGACTAGTGCAAAATATTTATGGAGTGGTTTCGATGAAATAGGGATGGATCGCATCATGTTTTTAGCAGGGGCTCCATGGGCGCCACTTGCTACCTAAGAGGGTGTCTCGCCTCATGTGCACATGGTGGGGCCGCTGGTGTGAGTGCGTCTTTAAATCTACATGTGTGCGTTAATGTGCGATGAGGGGGTATGTCGCAAATGGGTGTTGTTGGTGGTTGCAACATGCCCCGAGATCATGTGTGCATGTGTCTTCTAGTTCACGGCATGTGGTGTGCAATGTGACTCTCCTTTGTAGCTACTTTTTAGGCTACCTTTGGGCTGCTTTCTTTAGTTGTGGGCGTTTTCCCTACATGTTGTGTGACCTACTGCCACATTTGTCATGAGGCATAGGGGGTCATTGACTACTCCATACCCCCATTCACCCCTGCCTATGCGGTCTTGTGGTGTCTGAGGTCGGGCCTACTGCTTTATATGGATTGTGCATGCAAGAGTTGGACTGTCTGTAAGCCACTAGACCTGATATGGGAGTGAGCGCATCTGGCATCCTATCTTTGCCTAGAGCTGCAGAGCACATTGGAGATCCACTACATTATATACGTCTCAAAGGCGGGGTGTCATTGACCTAGAGGAGTTCATGGGGGGTGTGGTGCTTGGTTGGCTTGGGGAGACCCAGCAGGAATTTTTAAGTATCCCATTTGAACTCAATGAAATCAGGGAGGCTATTATGCAGCTTCAGAATGGCCTCCCGTCTGAATTCTATAAGGCCTATATTGATATCATGGCTCCAGTACTAAAGGAGGTGTATGAGGAATCATTAGAAGTGGGCATATTACCATCCTCAATGAGAGAGGCGATGGTCACGTCGCTGCTGAAACCTGGGAAACCATCAGAATCTTGAGACTCATATAGGCCGTAGGTCTTGATGAACTGTGACACGAAAATCTTGGCGAAGGTTTTAGCCAATCAACTGTCCCTATTGCTAAATAAGCTTGTACTGCCTGACCAATCTGGCTTAGTGCCTGGTAGGGCCACATCTCATAATCTTAGGACCCTTTCTTCGCTAATCCAGAATGTAGCGCCTGACTTCCCACTTGCCGCAGTATTTTTAGATGCCACTAAGGCGTTTGACTCAGTAGAGTGGGACTATTTGTTTGGGGTGCTGCAGAGAATGCGTTTCCCTGAGATGTACTTGTCTTGGCTTGAACTATTGTATCACCTCCCCACTGCTAAGGTGTTAATCAATGGATACCTGTCCCACCCATGCGTGATTTCCAGAGGCACTCCGCAGGGGTTCCGGCTGTCCCCGCTCCTTTTTGCCCTGGCAGTGGAGCCTTTGGCTTGTAGACTGAGGCAATTGCACCAGGACAAAGAATTTTGCTGCTGTCTACGCCCAATATTGGTGTTGTTATACGCGGAGGATATCATGCTTTATGTTAGAGATCCACAACAAAATATTAATCCCATTTTGCGCGACTTTGTGCGATTCGGATATTTGTCCGGAATAGGCATTATCTGGGGGAAATCCCAGGTCTTCCCACTCACGTTGGCAGTATCAAAATTCCCGCTTGACTTCCCAATAGAGTGGTGTGAGACAGGGCTGTGGTATATCGGAATACAAGTCACTAAAGACAGGGAGGAGACCATACGAGCAAACTACGGTACAGCCATAACACGCTAAACTGCTAATGTCACACGTTGGATATCGCTACCTCTTTCACTTGCTGGCAGAGCTTCCCTAATTAAGATAATCGTACTCCCTCAGTTCCTCTATCTGTTCCTCAATATCCCTTATGCACCGGGACTTTTTTTTAAGACACTGCGAGCTGAACTGCTCAGACTACTGTTGGGAGGAGGTAAGCGAGGCTTAGATCGTTGATACTGACAAGGCCATACGAACAGGAAGGCTTTGACAACCCTGATTTTGAGCTATACTTCTTGGGTGCACAAGCACACTATGCATACTTTTGGGGACACCCTCTTGCTATATGCCACAAATAGCCGTGGCAGATTGGCTTGCTAAACCAATACCGCTAACTGGAGTGATATATGGCCCTGTCAGCACGCGGGCGACATCACCCACCACTGTCTCGGGCACAGTCGATGCATGGCACCAGATAAATGCGTTGCTCGATTTGCCTATCCTTTACTCCTCATGGCTCCCGCTGTCTTATCATGCAGATCTCTAGCTTTTGCAGGAGAAGGGATTTCAGGGACTTTGCAAGTGCGCTAATGTAACCACCTGGGGATATCTCTTTCATGATGGGATGTTCCGGTCAATGGAGCACCTTCTTCAAGGAATACAAAAAACGCCTCTAGATATATTTCTTTACGTGCATCTCAGACAGGGGATGCGGTCTATACTCCTTGACTTCCCTCACGAGCCGAAAGCCTCCTCCCGCTACACCAAATGTTAGGGTTCGCTGATGGGAAACATCTAGTGTCAGGCTTATACAATAGCATATGAGTGAACAGAGCAGGAATACACAGTGATCCCGTACGCATTGGGATGAGGAGTTAGGGCGAGAAATTGCTGATGCACAATGGCAATATTGTTGTAAGCAAACAGCACAGATCTCGGCCAGCAGTAGGTTGCGAATTATTCATTATAAATATCTACATAGGCTATATTATACACCGGCAAAGAAACTCAGATTTAAGATGGCTGATATAGATAGGTGCGACCGAAGTAGGTAACCAGGAGCAGGATTCCTTCACCTAGCATGGGAGTGTCCGGCCATACGGGATTACTGGGAGCAAGTATTGACGGCGCTAGATAGTCAGTGTTTTAGAGAGGGATCAGCTACTCACCTCATTGGAGCATACGGCACAAATACCTGCTTCACACAAGAAGTTTGTTGCTTTATCACTGCTTTTAGCTAAGCGGAGAGTGGCCTGTAGATGGGGTAGGGGCCGAGCCCCGAAATTCAAGGAATGGATGGCTGACCTACTCTAATGCCAGGAGCAAAATACTACGTATGCTGAGTTACTACCATTAGCCTCCAGAACCAAGGATATCTGGGGGCCCCTTAAGGAGTATGTTCTACTGCATAGTGATACAGAGCCGGATGCCGAGCCTTCAACTACCATATAAGACTTCTGTTGTAAAAAGCTAGGCAGATTAAGTGCCTTGAACATTGTGTGCTAATCGGCTTGCCAATACCTCGTACTACTATTTATTCCATGTGGTGATTATCCTGGGATTTATGATGTGCGTTGCCATTGTATGTGTACTGAATAAAAATGACGGAGCCACACCCATAGCTCTAGAGTCATTCTTCGCAGCCTCACGCAGGACTGGCATACGTCAGGCCAGCCCGCTCTGCTTAAGCTTACAGGGAAGGACAACAACGCTACATGGTCCAGGTTTTCATTGCAGTGATCTGCTGGTCACTGGCCTAGTTGTCAGTATGCCACAGCCACTCCCTCACAGCTGGTATACAACCACACATAACACCCATGAAGCACAGGCGTCACAGGACACGTAGCCCTGCCAATAAAAGAAATCGGGCACACGTGCTCTACGCCATTTTAGAGTTGCTCACACCGGATGCACTGCGGCCGGCACAGGCACACCGGCCAGTTGGTGACTTTCAGTCCACTGAGTTACGGGTACCATAACTGCAGAGAGGGTGTGTAGCCTACGGTGATGGCCCGTCCCGGCGGTCTGGACAAGTCAGAATTTCAGAAGCGGAGGTCTGTTCCATGTTATGTCTATAGGTGCATGGGATGGGCGAAAGCAGAATACTCAGTGCACAGCAGAACTAGTGACAGGCAGACAGTTCTCATGCGAAGCAGCGAAAACACCAGTGTTTACGATAACTAGTGTATTTAGAGTCGTGTGGAAAAAGCGGCTAAAATAGCTGTGATACAAGGTACGAACTCATGCTAACTTAACAACGTTTGTTGGCACCTCGTAACCCACACAACACCCTCCCCTTTGAGCGGTTCAACGCAGTGTGAGCAAAGTAGAACACAGAGTCCAAAAAGTCTGAGCCAAGAAGAGCAGATATCCAATATAGGAAAATGAAGTGGGCGAAGAATGTCAACAGTGTTGAAAACAGAAAAATTTAATAATACCATGGTGAGAGAGGAAAAAAAAACATGTGGCACAGCCAAATGAATCCATTAGTGTGTAAGAGCAGTAAATTACAACAGCTTCTAATAGGAAATCATTATTTTCGTCTGAAAAAAGTAGACGCCATCCAATTGAGCAATTTGAAGGAGCACACCTGCTCATTGATTATCGGTGCTTCCAGCACCATAGCATGGCAACTTGTGTGTTACTCGATGTAACTCCATTGCAGGAAATCATGTGCAGCCGTACATACATCCCACTGAGCTAGCACACCAAGTGCAGCAGCATATGCCATGAAGCCAATACCGTAACATTCACACTCATGATTCACCAAAGGGTTCATCAGTAAAGGAAAATCCGGGTTAGGCGACGCTGTGTTTGTGAGGCATAGATCTAACGCCCATTGGAAGGGACAGGACATGCATGAGAACACTGGCTGGATGAAAGTATACCAGGGATAGCGGAAAGACAAATTGTAAGCCACGCTGAGAGTGACCAGCGGCAAGGTGCCATAATAGTCAAGCATGCGTTGCAAAGTAGCTGTAGTAGGGCTGGGTTGTGAATGAGCACAAGAGGAGCAGCCATTTCTGAGCATGCAGATCAAGAGGAGAAGTCCAGCAGCCAAAGCTAGTCGCAGTGGCATTCTGCTGAAAACACTCGAGAAAATAGAATGAATGAAAGCAGGGATCACACCAAAAATAGTTTGAAAACGCGTTACAAGACCGGATCTCACAAGCTAAACAAAATGTGCCAGCCCGGTTATATGCGAAGCATTGAAAACAGAATGAATTAGTTCAGCAAAATGTTGTGGGAGATCAGTGTTTAAAAGATTATGAACTTCTGTTGCTGTGCTGGCCACCTGTAGGACATAAGTCACAAGGTTAGACGTGAAAGAAACTTGTCTTTCTGGGACAATAAGGCTCTTATTCGGCTCAGCTTGTCAAACTCTGCCTTCAAGTTCAGAATGGAAAGTTAATTGAGGTATCGAAACTCCCCTGTGAGGGAGGAAACAGCACGTTTTTACAGCTAACTATACGTTGTGACACAGTCACAATGTATGGAATACCTTTTAAGATGCTGCAGCATTTTTCATTATTCAAGAGTAAATAACTCCCATTACACAACATTGTTTTGTCTGTTGTTGATAATGTAGAGGATGATGTATCTGTGTTACATCATGGTCAGAACCAATTGCGGCTCGCGGCTATGCCTTTAGAAACCAGTGCGTCGGCTCGCAGCTGTGCGCCAGCCTCAGGGGTCTGAATTAGCATATTTGTTTGGATCGCCAATTACTTCCTAATATTTCAGAAAAGTTGATAGTTCGTCAGAGCTAAATTGTTTGGCACCATGGATTTGGTGTCAGTATATCATCAAATCCCATTGCATACTGAGTCTAGACACCTTACATCATTTGTGACACCCTCAGGTGCTTACAGGTTTTTGAAAATGCCATTCGGTTTGGTATCTAGTCTATTGCTCCTTTTTTCAGGGGGTGATAAAGAAGGTGTTTTGGAAGGTATTCCTCAGGTTCTCTTTTTCTAGGATGATATTTTGGTGTTTAGGAAAGACAAATTGGACCATGATGAATGTTGTGGCATGTGCTAAAAAAAATTGCAATCCTATGGTTTAACCTTAAAAAAAAGATACATGTAAATTTGGAGTTACAACGGTTACATATCTGGGACACACAGTTTCAGGAGAGGGGATAAGCCCGAAGTTAGGGGATATGCCTGAAATTAGAACTTGCCAAAAATATCCCAGAGGCACCCACTCCCAAAGATTAGATGGCAGAGTTTTGATGAGTTGGCAGAGTTTTGAATGAAGTTTATAACTCATTTGCAAGTGTGGTTCAACCAGTAAGTTGTATATTTAAGAAGTAATCATCATTTTTGTGGTCCGAAGACTTTGAGACAGACTCTCAGTCTGTTAAAGCATCCTTTAGAAAATGACCTAGGTCGGTATATTTTGACACATGCAAGAAAATCATATTGATTAAAGATGCCAGACTTACTGGTCTTGACGCCACACTGTCTCAGGTGGTTGAAAGTGAGGAAAGGATAGTAGCGTTTGTCTTGTGGTCCCTGAGAGGGGCGGATGAGTGATAGAATGATAGAAAGTGAAGCTCTGTCAGTAGAATTGGCTGACCAATACTTTACGTTTGAATTGCGAGATATTCCATTTGTTGTAAGATCGGACCATCATCCGTTGGTGCAGAATTGTACTTGCAGTGATCGTGGAAATTTGACATCTAGAATTAGAAGATGAATGGAGGGCATGACAGAATATAATTTTCAAGTCAAATACTTGGCTGGTGAGTGGAATGTGGCAGCAAACTGCTTATCAAGACTATTTATTGAGTGTGGTGTCCTTGGGCAAGCGATTAACCAGCAACTCACCCAACACCTCGAAGACCACAAACTTCTGGACCCATCCCAATCTGAATTTCGTGCCAACCCCAGTACTGAGACATCCCTGATTCAGCCATGACATTAGAGCCATCCTGGGCTGCAGGGAAACAGTAACTCTCATCCTCCTGGGCCTGTCCGCTGTGTTTGACACCGTCTCCCATCACATCCTGATCAACCGACTACACCACATTGGATCCAAGGAAATGCCCTCAAAATGAATCACCTCGTACCTCACCGGCAGAACCCAAAGGACTCTTCCCACCATTTATCTCCCACCATTTACCTCAGAGCCCAAGGAGATCATCTGCAGAGTCCCCAAGGATCGTCCCTTAGCCCGACCCTCTTCAATGCCCACATGTACCCCTGGCCGACACCGTCAGATCACACGGATTACACATCATCTCCTTTACCGACAACAAACAGCTCCTCCTCTCACTATCCAAAGATCCCTCCACCACAAAAGGTAACTTCCACAGGTGCATAATAGAAGTCGTAGAATAGAAAAAGAACAACTGTCTCAAGCTCAACATGTATTCAACTACTGGGAGTCAAGAGGGGTAAAGAAGACTGGATCGCCCTCCACTCAATCAGACACTAATCCAAAAAATGACCCAGTCCTCAAGGCAACGTAAAGGTAAGTCCTGCTATAAACAGTTCTAGATCGTCCAAAGCGCTCTCTAGTTATATCCCTATTCGTAGAGATTATACCACCGTTTCAGGCTGTTGCCAACGTTAAAAATTAAGCCCATCTCTGATAAACAGAAAACCTTTTTACACAATACAGACATTCATTCAAAGGGACAACATTAAGAAAAAGGTGTGAATAGCTAGATGACACCTCACGGGCGCACCACCAATGGGGCCCCTGGTTGGTACTCACCAGGTTAGCCCTGTTCTCATCATCGGTGTCAAATAGCTTAACGCAAAACGTGTCCAAAACCCAAAGTAAGGAACATAACAGTGAATGGTGCAGTGTACAAACAACATATATGTGACACAAGACTAACCGCATTCAACATATAACATACACTAAACTGCGCAGCAAGCTATTACTCATACTTTATTGATATCTTTTTGTTGCATTGCAGTTCAACATGTAATATAAAAGGGTGAAGTATGAATACTACCTATCGCTTCATACTCAACCCGCAGCCGACATGTTTCATTGCCTTAGGTATAATATCAGGCAATTTCTTCAGGGCCAACGTACATTTACGGTGTCACTGCCAGCGGTACTGTGCTTTTAGATGCTGGAAATCAAGAACATAAAACACACATATGTATATATGTGGGCATCTGCCTGTAGCAATACTGCATAATTAATATCTGCTTTGCACCCTGTTATGGACAAAAAAACGCTTGTACCTAGCTAAGGCAGTTGCTCTCATACCGTTACCGCTCTGGCTCTGTGCAAAGACTTTGTCCCCCTTCCGCTCGGTAAGTAGGGTCCCGCCTCCCTTCCTGAGGTGCCTGGATCAATGACACAGGAAAACGCCATACGGGCAGAAATTAACATCAGCATATCTACTCTCACCATATCTCCAGCGTCCGGTACCGTGTATGCATGCTTACTCGCGGGGGTCCAGCAAACGGCGTTTCCTCAACACCGGAGCGTCATGGGTTGCGCTCGTAGTGTATTTATCCGTGTTTCTGTGTTGCTAGATTCTGATTGACCCCAACCACCTCACGTGAGCAACAGATCGACGATTGGGCCATGTAACCACGTGACCGCTTACTCGTCTACACTGTCTATTTTGTTTTATTCAGCCTAGTTTATCAACCTTCACTCATCCGAGTGGGGTATACACAGGTAGAATTAATATGTATACAGATTTTGAATTCACTCATATGACTTTGCACCGATCGGAATGGCGGCCGCCATCTTGGAACGGGCTCTCACAATGACTTATCCCTTTCCAATATTATAATAACATTATAATAACATCTCGGCCATCTTGGAATATACAACAATTGGTTTCCAATAAAGGCACCCTCTTATTGTCAGTTATTTTTTGCCTTCTCCAATTCCCATTGAGATCATATTCCTACTGGTGTGGTGTTGGAGTATTCTCATGTTATTGCCTATATGGTAGAGACATATTACAATGTATATAGGTAAGATCACCTATGTTAGATAGATAAGTGAGACTTGGCTGTTTTGGATGTTTCTTGTTCTAGTTACACATAAGACCAATATAAAACCGATACTCAGACAATTCCTATTTTTACAGTTTGTTATAGAATTATTGAGCCAAGGGACAACTGGGTCATCGTAGTTTATTCCACTCTAATAACTCATTAAGTCCCTGTTGTTCACTAGCTTCTTGGAAAATCCAGCGCGCTTCTTTAGTTGCCAGTCGTTTCTCCATGGATTGTGCATCCCCCATGACTCTCTCCAGTACAACCCATGTGAAGGTGTGCTACATCGGGCTGACGTCGCGCAAAATCAAGCTGCGCATCCAAGAGCATTTAAGCACGATACGACAGGGCAAGCTAACGACAAAACTAGTGCAACATTGCCATCGCAATAAGCACACCTTCACATGGGTTGTACTGGAGAGAGTCATGGGGGATGCACAATCCATGGAGAAACGACTGGCAACTAAAGAAGCGCGCTGGATTTTCCAAGAAGCTAGTGAACAACAGGGACTTAATGAGTTATTAGAGTGGAATAAACTACGATGACCCAGTTGTCCCTTGGCTCAATAATTCTATAACAAACTGTAAAAATAGGAATTGTCTGAGTATCGGTTTTATATTGGTCTTATGTGTAACTAGAACAAGAAACATCCAAAACAGCCAAGTCTCACTTATCTATCTAACATAGGTGATCTTACCTATATACATTGTAATATGTCTCTACCATATAGGCAATAACATGAGAATACTCCAACACCACACCAGTAGGAATATGATCTCAATGGGAATTGGAGAAGGCAAAAAATAACTGACAATAAGAGGGTGCCTTTATTGGAAACCAATTGTTGTATATTCCAAGATGGCCGAGATGTTATTATAATGTTATTATAATATTGGAAAGGGATAAGTCATTGTGAGAGCCCGTTCCAAGATGGCGGCCGCCATTCCGATCGGTGCAAAGTCATATGAGTGAATTCAAAATCTGTATACATATTAATTCTACCTGTGTATACCCCACTCGGATGAGTGAAGGTTGATAAACTAGGCTGAATAAAACAAAATAGACAGTGTAGACGAGTAAGCGGTCACGTGGTTACATGGCCCAATCGTCGATCTGTTGCTCACGTGAGGTGGTTGGGGTCAATCAGAATCTAGCAACACAGAAACACGGATAAATACACTACGAGCGCAACCCATGACGCTCCGGTGTTGAGGAAACGCCGTTTGCTGGACCCCCGCGAGTAAGCATGCATACACGGTACCGGACGCTGGAGATATGGTGAGAGTAGATATGCTGATGTTAATTTCTGCCCGTATGGCGTTTTCCTGTGTCATTGATCCAGGCACCTCAGGAAGGGAGGCGGGACCCTACTTACCGAGCGGAAGGGGGACAAAGTCTTTGCACAGAGCCAGAGCGGTAACGGTATGAGAGCAACTGCCTTAGCTAGGTAAAAGCGTTTTTTTGTCCATAACAGGGTGCAAAGCAGATATTAATTATGCAGTATTGCTACAGGCAGATGCCCACATATATACATATGTGTGTTTTATGTTCTTGATTTCCAGCATCTAAAAGCACAGTACCGCTGGCAGTGACACCGTAAATGTACGTTGGCCCTGAAGAAATTGCCTGATATTATACCTAAGGCAATGAAACATGTCGGCTGCGGGTTGAGTATGAAGCGATAGGTAGTATTCATACTTCACCCTTTTATATTACATGTTGAACTGCAATGCAACAAAAAGATATCAATAAAGTATGAGTAATAGCTTGCTGCGCAGTTTAGTGTATGTTATATGTTGAATGCGGTTAGTCTTGTGGCACATATATGTTGTTTGTACACTGCACCATTCACTGTTATGTTCCTTACTTTGGGTTTTGGACACGTTTTGCGTTAAGCTATTTGACACCGATGATGAGAACAGGGCTAACCTGGTGAGTACCAACCAGGGGCCCCATTGGTGGTGCGCCCGTGAGGTGTCATCTAGCTATTCACACCTTTTTCTTAATGTTGTCCCTTTGAATGAATGTCTGTATTGTGTAAAAAGGTTTTCTGTTTATCAGAGATGGGCTTAATTTTTAACGTTGGCAACAGCCTGAAACGGTGGTATAATCTCTACGAATAGGGATATAACTAGAGAGCGCTTTGGACGATCTAGAACTGTTTATAGCAGGACTTACCTTTACGTTGCCTTGAGGACTGGGTCATTTTTTGGATTAGTGTCAAGCTCAACATGGACAAGATGAAGCCCTCATCTTTGGGAACAACACCACTCTTTGGTCCAAGGAGCTCGGCACTCTTCCCCACCCCAACAGACCATGCCCGCAACCTCAGTATCATCCTGGACAGCAAGCTATATATGAAAAAACAAGTCAACGCAGTCTCATCCACCTGCTTCCACACACTTCACATGCTCCACAAGACTTTCAGGTGGCTCCTGGTTAACATCAGGTAGACTGGCATGCAGGCCCTCATCATCAGCAGACTGGACTGCGAAAACACAGTCAATGTGGGAATCATGGCACGCCTCCTGAAGAAACTACAGACAATACTCAACTCAGCGGCAAGATTCATATTCGACCTCCCCAGAAGGACTCATCACATCCATCTCAAGAAACTACCCTCGCTCCCGGTTGAAAAGAGATGCCAGTTCAAGAAGCTGACCCATGCCTACAAGGCCTTGCCCAATGAAGGACCAGGGTACATTAACAAATGTTTCACTATCCACCAACCACCAGACACCTTTGATCAGCTTACCTCTCCCTTACAGACACCCCACAGATCCACCGAACCAACAGCGGAGAACGCTCCTTCTCACACCTGGATGCCAAGGCTTAGAACAACCTCCCCCTGCACCTCAGGACAGCACCGTCGCACCAGCAATTCAGATGAGAACTAAAGACCTAAATGTTTGAATGTACAAACCTCCACGCAGCAGCAAACAGCTCCAATGCCTCAGGACCATCAGGGGTGATTTGCTACCTTCTATAAATATCTTATTGATTTACTGATTGGTGACAGGGCTTTAGGGCCTGCAGTGATTGATTCTGTGATGACTGTCGCATAGTTCAAGGAAAAAGCAATAGCAGCTCAGAAATGGGAAAATACCAGGAGGAAGAATGAAGTGTTTGGAACTTTGTTGGATTATGTGATGAATGGTGGCCAAACTTCAGAGATACCCCTAACTCTGTCAAGGGATTTTGGAATGTGACAGAAGAATTGAGCTTCATTGACTGGTTCCGCCTACAGGATTAATGGAGATAATCATAAATCTGGAGCAAAAAAAGACACCTGGGCGAATCTTGATCATCAAGAGACACCATATGATTGTTGGCTATGTGCCAAAAAATGACAAGTGCAAAGTGACTCTAGCGGTTCCCTTATTGCCAATTGAGAGTCCCACTGAACCTGGGAAAAAACTGGGTTTGAACATTGTTGGTCCATTTGAAATACAATCACTGAAGGAACATTATGTGTAACTGTTTTGTTCATTATACTTCCAAGTGGGTGGTAACTCAGTGAATTAATATAGTGAATAAATGTGTGGTGATTGATTTTCTTACAGATGATTTTGCATGTGAAGGAGTTCCTGGTGTGATTGATATAGACAATTGTGTACAGTTTTCGTCAGTTGAGATGAGGGAATTTCTGGGTAATATGTCGATTCAGCTTCATAGGACAGCCCTAGGACAGAGTAGAGAGAGAGAGTGTTCACCAGCTCATCTACACCCGCAGACTGAAGTTTCTTGAAGATTTCCTCCACTGGCCTTTGGTAACGGGTAGAGAGGCCATTGTGACACTTTATCTTTGGATTCTTTGAAATGGCGAAAAGTCACCGGCAAGGCCACCAGTGGCAGGGCTGATCAAGAGAAATTCCGTAGGGCAGCAGACTTGGGGCCCGATGTAGGTAAATCTGATTTACCGACTCTAGAATACCGAATTTTACCGATTCGGTATTCTAGATTCGGTAAATCAGATGTAGGAAAAAATTCGGTACTTTTTACCGAATCTGTATGATTCGGTAATTACCGAATCGGTATTTACCGATTCGGTAATTGCCATTGATTCCTATGGGCCTTGAGGCCCAAAGGAACCTATGGCAATTTCCGAATCGGTAAATACCGATTCGGTAACATTACCAAATTGACAAGGGGGACAGGTTGTCACTTTGACACCCTGTTGCACCCCTGATTCAGGCTTGTGTGCCACGTGACACACATACATGCCCTCAGGGCATGTATGTGTGCCACATGGCACAGGTGTACATGCACAGATGTGCATGTACACAGGAATACGTTATTTACCATGCAATAGTATTACATGGTAAATAACGAATTCTTAGGGGCCTGTGGCACTGTTTCCAGTGCCACCTACATATAGATTTACCGATTCAGTATATTTACCGAATCTGTATTTTAGAGAATAAGTAAATTTACCGAATCAGTAAATGTACCGATTCTGTAAAATATAGGCCCCCTACATCTCAATCACCAAAGACCAGTCGGTAACGGCCGAAATCGGCCGTTAGCGACCGGTATTTGGTGACCTACATCTGGCCCTTAGTCCTTCTCTGTAGGAACCAGAAAGGAAAACCAGTGTTCTTCTACTCTTCTTGCAAATATTCACATTCATGATGAAAAATTAACATGAGTGGGTACATTCACCATAGGTCTGTGGACTTAAGTGGACTTAAGTGAGGTGGAAGGTTTATCACCCCTGACTGTAACTACTGCACCTCCAAAACGATGATACACTGCTACCAGCAATGACCTGGATAAAGGGCTTGAAGGGGGAGGAGAGTATGTCTTTGATAATACTAAGGAAGGAGACTAATTCGGGGTGTGTCAATTGATAAGGTACACCAATAATATCCCTAAAATCACTAGATATGTAGTGTTTAGGACTTTAAACTGTAGTAAAAGGAAAATATATATAGGAATCTCGAGGACAAAGGGGGTAAATAGCAACCCTTTGAATAGGTGATAGGGAGCATTCATCATACAACAGTGTTTCCGACTATTTTATTGCAGACAACTGGAAGCAAGAGGACACATCTTTTTTCTGTAGCAATGTACTACCAATATAAACTGGGTTTCTTTTGCATTCTCTTCCCGATCTAGTTAGCATAGTGAAATCCTTCTCAGCTTACTGAAAAGGTGCATCTAAAGCAGCGGCGCCTTACAACATGACACTGCTTTGAAAGGCGTTTCTGAAACTAAACGTTGGGTGTCCTTCTCCCTTCTGTAAATATTTGCATATTCTACCTGCAGCTTTGTGCCTGGATTCTGGAATGAAAATCACTGCTAAATGCAGCACTCCTCGAGTGTTGTACTTTAATGATCGTTTAAGTATTATGATTTCTGTATCTTCTCTGTAAAGTACCGTGTGTGTGTGTTTTTTTATTTACCTCAACATTAAATTTCTTATCTTGCATAATAGCTCTTAGCAACTTTATCTTACTGAAAGTGTTTGTTCCAAGGCTAAGTCAAGTATCTTACAAAGAACATATTATTTATTACAGCAGGAGGATTCGGGAGGCTTTTATACAAAGAACACCACTGTGTGTGGGGTCCAGTTCAGATCAGTTCACAACAAGGTGGAACTATGGAATTGGACTATGTGCACACATTGTGCAGTTATATGTTGCTTATTAATATAATGCACATTGGTAAGAGTTAAACCCTTAAGCAAAGTAAGGTATGGAATGTAAAGAAACACAAATAACAAGCACTGACAAAGACATTATGTCTCAGCAATGCCTGAGCTATTGGCCTTGGCAATATGAATGTCTTTCAGCCATGTTGTCTAGCAGCACATCTGCTGTTCAGCATGGCTGAAGGTTACCTCAAGCTCAGAATCACAGGCTGTTGAGCCAAGGCCAAGTCTCTTTGTCCCCCATGTTGAGTTTATGAGTTTATTGTCCTGCCCCTCCTAACAAAAAAAAGCGCCGTGACATGGCCTGCGCTGTCTGCTTCATAGCACCAGTCCTAATGTAAAATACACAAATAAGCGGCAGGGGAGATTTTTTTAAACTACATTCCTGTAGCGCCCGATACAGTTCAGATGACACCAATTTATATTGTTTTATGTTTGACAGTGAAGGCCACCTCCAGTCCATGTCCTGAGGAGAACCCCAAAACAGAATCAGGGTTCGAAACGCATTGACTCTGTGCTGGAATATGAACTGTATCGGGCGCTACAGGAATGTAGTTTAAAAAAATCTCCCCTGCAAGCACACCCTCAAAAAAACTGTTTCCAGCACAATTAACAAGCTAGCCTGTATGAACCACTAATCGGCCGCTTGTTTGTGTATTTTACATTAGGACTAGTGCCCCATAAATGAAATTATTTGAGGCATCTCTATCCCTCCCCCACTTTGTATATGGTGTCTACATGAATGTTTTTCATTTGTGATTGTGTGTAATGTGTTTTTGTATTAATGGTGCAAAAAGTCTTGACAATTGTGTTGTGTTTTGTTCTTGGTCATATGTAAATATTTCAAAAAATATGTAAATAAGTAAAAACGACTGCAATGATGATGCTGCCCGCTTAGGATTATTGGCTAGGTGTGGTGCAAAAATATGAAATGTATATATCTGGCCATCTTTTTTGTTTAATGAAGTAGTGTGGTCTAGGCCAGGTAGTACCCAGACCCAAGCCTTTGTTGGTTCCATTACACCAATGAATGTGTCATTGTGTAATGTAACTGGTGAGCACTGAAAGCGCTCCAATACTATCATCTGGTGTTAGAATTATGGCAAGATGAAGAACGGAACAAGCGCTCCAATACTATTGGATCGTGAAAATAAAAGCAGCAGCGACAAGGGAGATAGTGGGAGGACTGGTCAAGCAGGTAAGCAGGAGGGGATTGGAAGATAGACATGCAACAACATGAAAACAAACCCTTAACTGAAGCAGGGTCAGCAACAAAAATGAATGCGTCATTGTGTAATTGTATGTGTGTATGTGTACAAGGGAGATGGGCTGAAAACAGAAGTACTCCTATGGAGTGCCTGTAAACAAAGAAAAAAATAGCTCCACAAGCCAGGAGCAGTGAAAGGAGACAAGTATTTAGCCCACGCGCTATGAAGGGACAAACAGGGGGGCGTGACTAGCAGCCGATGAAGACGGTCGCAGCCTAACGAGGCTCCCGACCCTTCTGCCCATCATCCGTCGCTAATCCTGTTGTGGACCCGGGATCCCCGTGGAAGTCGGGTCGATCCCGGAGACAATACCCAGGTCTGTCCCGGTTGGAGTGGCGAACCGCGGGAACACCCGCAAAGGACACTGCAGAGCGAAGATCCCCCGAGCCCTCCGAGCGCAAGATGGCGGCTGCCTGACCTGCGAATACGGGGGGACGCCGCGAGTCCGCTCATGGGCTCTTACTGCCCGTGACAGGAGAGCAGCGCATCGTCGGACTACCGAGGAGAGGCTGCAGCTGCCCGGTGTACCGGCGGACCCTGAGAGCGGTGTGCGGCTCGGTCGCGAGCGAAGCTTTGGCGAGGCTCCGCCCCTTCTGCGAGGCAAGTAATCCAGACCCCGGCTTTGCGGCCCGCGACCCCGGTGGCTGCTGCCCGATCCCTGGCCCTGGCGGATTACCCAGAGAAGACCGCTCCTCGGCGGGACTGGTCCCTCGGGGACGCCTCAGTGACTCTGAGCGGGGAGCCGACCCCGGTGCAGCCGGGCCCCGCCCGGGAGGCCTGCTCTGCAACCGGGTCTCAGGGCCGATGATTCAGGTCCCTGTACCCGTCTGAGCTGTGGCGCTACCTTTGGCAGTGAGCCCAGAAGAGGCTCGGATCCGGCCGCCGCACCAACGTGCTAGACCCGGGCGACACTGGGTCAGAGAACTCCTGTGCGCTGGGGACTACGTCCTTTCCCTTGGGGAAGCCCGCCTGGGACAGCTTGGGGCCGCCGCGCCCCGACCTCGAGCTGTGGGGGAGGCCCGCCTGCGACTGCTGGCGCCCCAACTTTGAGAGCTGGGAGAGACCGGCTGAGACCTCCTGAGACCGCTACGGCCCGGCCTCGAGCTTTGAGCGAGACCCACCTGGGACTACCGGCACTCCGACCTTGAGGGCTGGGAGAGACCACTTGAGACCGCCTACCCCACCCCGATGCTCTGGAGAAGCGCCCCCCGCCTGCAGGACGCTGAAAGTTTGGGGGGCTGGTCGGGGCTTGGCTGTTTGTTTCTCTGGGTGGAGGCGGCTCCGACCCGCCACTGCTGCACGGTGCGGACGCCCTGAGGAGGAGCTGAGTGGGGAGAGGGGGCTAGAGCTTGCCGCCCGGACCCCGGAGCGTACCCCTAGCTCTCGGGCAGTGGAGGCGCACTGTGTGACTCCGAAGTGGTATCCCCACGACTGGTGCCCGACCTGATCCCCACGGTCCTCTCCTGCGGAGTCGTTACACCACTGGACGTTGGGCCGGTAGCGGAGCCGCCGAGGGGCCGCCGGCCCGCCTGTTGCCGGGGACATCGTCACTGCCCGACCGGCCTTGGGGGCCCGGACCCGTTCTGAGGGTGAAGGATGGGGAAAACTAAAGGACCCAAAGGAGAGGGGGGCCCATCCACGGAAATGCCAGACGACTCATCACGGCCTCCCACTGAGCTCCAACAGATGCAAGACCGGATACTAGACGCCATTGCGGCCACGAAGGAGGCGCTGCACCAGGATATTGGTCAGGTGGCAACGGGGTTGGGGCTTCTGCGAGCGGACCATGCGAAGCTGGCGGACAGGGTCAAGGAAACAGAAGATGCCCTAAAAGATGTTGTACCGGCACAAAAATCAATGGAGGGGCGGCTCACAGACGCGATGGAGCGGATAAAAGCCCTGGAGAGGAGAGCAGAGGATGCAGAAAACCGCAGTCGGCGGAATAATGTGCGTCTGGTGGGCCTTCCGGAAAAAAAAGAGGGCACGGACATGGTGGGCTACCTGACCGACTGGTTAACAACTGTGGTTGCCCCGGAGGGCCTGTCTCCCTTCTTCACCTTGGAGCGGGCGCACCGCGTGCCTTCCCGACCCCCGCGTGAGGGCCTGCCGCCCCGCCCGGTGGTCATCAAATTGCTCCACTACAAGGACAGGGACTGGCTCCTACAGCGGGCCAGGGATGCAGGCCCATTTCAAGTGGATAACAGCAGAGTTACATTATTCCCGGACTACACGTTTGAGACCCAGAGACAGCGTGCCTCCTTCCTCTCTATCAAAAAGGAACTGCGTACAGAAGGGCTGCAGTATTCGCTGCTGTTCCCGGCCAAACTCCGGGTGATTGTAGATGAGAAGGCGTTGTTTTTCGAAACATCGGCAGAGGCGTGGACTTGGTGGGACACCTACAAAGCCGGAACGGACGGAGCCCGGTTTCGGGCGGAGGAGGAGCGCCAGAACCACTTCATCAGACGATCACGTAGGATTCGTAACCGCGGCCGGGGCTCCAGGAGGCCGACGACCTCGCAAACGGAGGAAGAACGGAGGGCGGCACTACAGGCGGTGCAAGAGGTGTCGGGAACGGCGCCGGCACTCTCGGCAAGGGACTCGGCCTCGGAGGCCCTGGCTACGGGCTCGGACACTGACCTGTCGGGATTGGATGGCGCCAGGGGCCCGAAGGTCACGCCGCAAACTTCTGGGGAGATCATCGAACCCTGACAGCTGTCCATGATCACGGAGAGATGTCACTCTGAAGGCGACGCCTCTACGAACACTGGGACAGACCACTGTGAGATGTTTCTTTTATGAGTCGCATTGAGTTGTGGGGCGGAGGGGTATGGGGACGAGGTTGGCAAGGGTCAGTAGCCAGTTCACGTTCCCCAGGGCCCATAAGGCCTCCGTGGTGTTTACTACGGTCTCCTAAGTTTAGTGGGCACGTTTGCTCACCGGTTTGGATGGGAGCGACTACTTTGCAGTTGGGTCCTATTCTGGGGGTGGGGGGGCCTGGAGTAGTTGGGGTGACTCGAGGTGGGGTTTGGGGTGGGGGGAAGTGGGGGCGTTGGGGATGGGGGGGGGGCGGGATGGTGTCTGGTGTCCGGATGAGACCTGTTCTTGGACTGCATCGAATGAGTTGGGGCAATGGCTAATATGGGTTCGCTGACATGTGTGTCCTGGAATGTGCGGGGACTAAATTCAATGACGAGGAGGCACAAGATACATTCCCACCTTGTTCGTAGGGGGGTTCATATTGCCTTTTTGCAAGAGACCCATTTAACTAAAAAAGAGGGGGTCGCTTTGCAAAGGCGGTGGAGGGGTCACCTGTTTTACACCACATACTCGGCATTTGCCAGGGGGACACTAATTTGGATCCGGGCGGGGGTTCCCTTCCAGGTCACTAGACACACTATAGACCCAGACGGGAGATATGTGGTGGTTGAGGGCCTACTCAGGGGTCGCCAGATTGTTCTTTGTAGCGCCTATGCGCCGAACGTGGAGCAGGCTTCATACTTCACCAGGCTATCCAGGCTGTTGGCCTCTTACTTAACTGGGCCGGTGCTGATGGGGGGGGACTTCAACTCAATAGAGGACACCACCTTGGACAGATCGCACCCACCACTGCAAGCATCTCCGGTACACAGACTAGCGAAGCACAGATCTACCTGGCAGGGGAGGTGGGACCTGACGGACGCATGGCGCGCACAGCACCCGACTGAGAGGGATTATTCCTTCTACTCGGGCATACACGACCTCCATGTCCGCATAGACGCTTTCCTGTGCTCCCACTCGGTAATTCCATCGGTTGCCCGGACTGAGTACCTGGCACGCACGATATCGGACCACAACCCCTTGCTCCTCACGCTAGCTTGGATGAACGAAGTCTCCCCGATCCCGACATGGCGGCTTCGCCCAGACACGCTGGACGACCCACCGTTCAGCGGAGCATTGGAAGAAAGGGTCTCCCAATACTTTGCGGAGAATGAGGGAACTGCCTCCTCCAGGGCCGTGGAGTGGGACGCGCTGAAGGTGGTGGTGAGGGGGCACTGTATAGGGAAATTTGCGGGTGCACGGCGGACGCTAGTGGATGACCTGGACAAGGCTGAGCGGGCCCTGCGGGCAGTAGAGAAACAGCGGCCCAACCGCCCCGAATTGCAGGACAGGGTATGCACTGCGCGAGAAGCAGTGGCAGTAGAGGTGGAGCGCCTTCGTAGTTTTGATTATAAAACATACCTGACTAAGGCGCTCGCTGAGGGAGATAAGACTGGGACACTCCTGGCCTGGTTGGCTAACCCCAGCAGGGGCGCCGCTCCGATACTGTCACTGACGAGTGCGGATGGCACTTTATCCAACACCCAGCCGGGCATATTACGCTGTTTTAGGGCGTATTATGAACAGCTGTATGGGAGGGACCCGGTGGATCGAGCCGAGATGATAGACGCCTTGATATCGGAGATCCAATTGCCACGCCTCGAGCAAGAACAAGCAGAAGCCCTCGGGGGCCCGATTGAATTGGCGGAAATTAGAGGGGCCATAAAAAGAATGGCGCGCAATAAAACACCGGGCGTAGATGGGCTACCAGTTGAATTTTATAGTAAATATATTGATATCCTGGCACCACGACTCCAAACCATATACAACGAGGCGAAAGAGAAAGGGGAGTTGCCCGGCTCGATGCGCGAGGCGATCATGATTCCCCTCCTAAAACCGCGTAGGGACGGCTCTGATCCGGCGTCATACCGACCACTGTCGATGCTGACGACAGATTATAAAATACTGAGTACTATACTGGCCGCTAGGTTAGTGGCCCACATGCAGGACCTGATCCACAAGGACCAGTCGGGCTTCATACCCACCAGAAACACGTCACACAACATCCGCAGGTTGCTGAGGCTCATGGCGGACCCCCCACCGCTCGCCAGAGCCCCTATGGTTATGGCGATCGACATAGAGAAGGCCTTTGACAGCCTGGATTGGTGCTACCTGTACAGGGTGATGCACAGATTTGGTATCGGTGAGGGCTATGTGCGATGGACCACGGTGCTCTATGCGTCGGTTGGAGCTAGGGTACGGATAGGGGCGCTGATATCGGATCCCTATGAAGTGCATAGGGGTACTAGACAGGGGTGTGCGCTCTCTCCCCTGTTATTTGCCCTCGCGATGGAACCATTAGCGGCGCTGGCCAGGAGAGGTGACTATTACCGGGGGCTAGAGGTTGGCGGTATCCACCACTACATTTCGTTGTACGCGGACGACCTCCTGCTGTTCTTGGACAACGCCGAGGAAGCAGTGGAGGGGGCGGAGAGCCTGTTAGCACGATTTGGGGAGGTCTCGGGCCTGAGAGTAAATTGGGCAAAGACATGCCTCTTCCCACTCCGGAGGGCGGAGCGGTGCCCCTGGGCCCGTCCCAGGCTCCGCTGGGAGCCGGACTGTCTCCCTTATTTGGGGGTGCATATCTACCATGAGCCCGCAAACCTGCTGGAAGGCAACGTAGGCCGCTGTATCCGTACATTACAAGGTAACATGACCTTTTGGGCTACTCTTCCGCTATCCATGACGGGCCGGGTATCTCTGCTTAAAATGATTGCCCTGCCACGATTATTGTACTTCTTTAGGACTCTCCCAGTGTGGATACCGGGAAGCGTCTTTCGACGCCTGAAGTCCCAGGTGGTGTCCTTTCTGTGGGGCACTGGCAGGCGGAGGATAGCTTTGGCGACCCTGACCCGCCCAAAGAATGAGGGCGGACTCGCGGTCCCGGACTTTGAGCTCTATTATTTAGCTGCCCAGCTGCAGTTTTTCACGCAGGAGGTGGCAAGGGTATACCGGGGCCCGGAACAGGAGAGGGACACAGGCACCCCCCGCCACGTACTGGCGTATATTACCTTGCAGCAGAAACTCACACTCAGAGGATTGTCCCAGGAAGAACGGACGCTGAGGCTCTGCTGGAATCGCGTGCAGAGGCGGGCGGGTCCTGCCCATCCATATGCGCCTGAAATCCCGCTAGGTATGCTGACAGCGTTTCCCCATGGCGGCGACTGGTCGAACTCCAAGGTTGGGAGGAGGCTGGCCTGCAGATGGTGGGGGACCTATACACTGATGGGGTGCTCATGCCATACCAGACCTTGCAGGAGCAATACGGCCTCCCGAGGGGAGACTACCTACTGCATGCGGCTGTGGTACGCGTGATCCAAGCGCACTGGGGGGAAGGGCTGCTTGAACCCCCTACATCGCCAGTATGCCAATACACGATGATGGCTGCAGGGACGTTCAAGGCAGTCACATGTCTGCACTCCAGGCTACTCGAGGATAATTTGCAACCTCTAACGCGTCTAAAAACCCAATGGGAGACGGACCTACAGAGGGAAATCCCGGACACGACGTGGGCTCAACTGGTTCGGAGAACCAGGAACAGCACCAGAAACGCCCGCTTCCAATTAATACACCTCTACATACTCCATAGGGCCTACCTTACCCCGCATAAAATATCACGATATTTTGGCGCGATGGACGCAGCGTGCCCCAGATGTGCGCTATTAGGCGCGGACTTACTGCACATGTTGAGGGGCTGTCCACACCTGCAGGGCTTCTGGAGGGAAGTGGGCGACACCCTGAACGAGATCACGGACAGGGATCTGCAATATGATAGTGCGACTACACTCTTACACTGGTTTCCACACACACGCAAAAACAAACTGACGGGCAAATTCATAGACATGGGACTACTTATCGCAAAGAGGGAACTCACCAGGGGATGGAAATCAAAGACGGCGCCGACACACCGGAAATGGCTGACCGAGTTTCGGAAATGGGCAGCGGCAGGGAGCACAATCAGATACCAACTAGCACGACGGGGGTCCAACGAGAAAGCTCAGGAAACGGCACTGGCATGGGAAATCCTAGTCCAAGCACTCAGGGACAGTGCAGTGGAGAGCGAGGAGGAAGGGGAAGCGGTAGACCCAGGGATCCAGGGGGAGGCGGTGCCGTCCCTTGCACCTACCACGGACACACACACTCAATGATTCACTCCAAACTCCGTAGCTCACCAACACACTTCAGTATAATACTACCGGACACAGGCACTGGACACCACAGACCACCGGAGGGGAAGGGGGAGGGAAGTGCGAAGGGGGAGGGAGGGGTAGCGTCCCAATGATGCCAAGAATCGCAATACACACTGATCAGATGCTGGAGGGGGGAGACTTGTTGATATAAAGTTAAAAGCAGATGGCGGTTGACCACTTGACGTGCCGACACTTAGTAGTGAAGAGGATGCACTGATTGCGATGAACGCCACCCGGCCTCAGGGATGCGGGTTATAAGGCTGTGTACATACTACTTAGAAGGAATGTGAGAATCTGGGGTCCCGCGCAAACATACTTGCAAATATACTGTAATGCTTACATTGGAATCTGCAATAAAAATTGTTTTACAAAAAAAAAAAAATGAAGGGACAAACACAAGAAGAGGACATGATGCCAACATGCCATAACGAATGGCATCAAAGAAGATTAGAGCGACACTGAAATTTACCAATGGTAGGAGATGGCCAGCCTATAAGTCCACAGACAGAACACAACACGTCTCTTTGAAACAGCACATGCTTTGTCTAGCCGTGACCTGATGAGGAAACCGTGGCAAGTAAACAACAAACAATTACCATTGATAAATGACAAGGAAACAAACAAAAATTGCAAAATCAGTTGCTCTCAAAGATTTTCCTTTATTGCCTTTATAGATAAAGAGCTCTCTGTAAAAATGTGTTGGTCACTTACAACCACAGAGTTATACAGCTAACTGAGGGCCACATGTACAAAGCCCAGAATTTGTGATTCTTGATTTGCCAAAAGGAGCAAATCACAAATAGGGAATCACAATTATGGATGTACGTACGTAAGTCTCGTGCGGTGAAATTGCAACTCACAAAGCATACGAGTCGCAGTTTTAGGAATCAAATTTTGCAATTACCAATTTTGCAAATGCATTCGTAAATTCAGAATGCAATTACAAAATAGGGAAAAAGACTTCCTAGAGCAAAGGCCACCCCAAATCCCAAACACCTAAGCCAGGAAGTGCTCATCAGTGGCTGCCAGAGAAGGGGATAGTGAGAGAGAGGGGATGGCAGGCTGCTCTGACTGCTGAAAACTGTGAGCCTCTGTAAACAACAAAACAACACCCCAACCCCAAACAACATGGCAAGCCAGGAAGAAGAGGAGACAGGGGTAGGAAGTGAAAATATAAATTCAGTGAGAAGAAGAATGAAATCCTCACAGATGAATGCTGTACCCACCATTGACTTGTTCGGTAAAGCCTCAATGACAATCCATGAGGCCCAAAAAAAGAAAATCTGGACTGACATGCAGTCAAACATCAATGTTTTTGGAGTCACTCAGTGCTCTGTGGAGGAAATACACAAGAGGTGGTACGACCTCAGGTCGAGGACTAAGGAGAACGTTGCCAGGCGCCTTGCTGAGAGCTGTTCGGCTGGGATTGGACCCTCCACAGTACCCCCAACTACAGCCATGGAAACAATGGTGAAAGGCACCATTAAGCCCAAGGCAGTTGCTGGATTCAGACACTTGGACACCCCAACTCCTAGACCCACCTCAAGTAAGTGCTGAATGTTCACTGTACTGATCACACAGTGAAGTCAAACAAAGTTCATTGTTACTAAAGCACAAACGTATGAGTAGTTGGCACACAAACAGATAAAACAGAATTTAACTAGAGTATTTTCTGCAACTCAGATGCATCCGGCGAGCACATAGAAGGGGCAGAGTTTGAGGCAGGTGAGGCAACTCACAAGGATGAGTAGGAAGATACCAATCGAACTAAAGGTGGACACTCCAAATCACAACCCATCCCTGCCAGTGCTGTCTTTTCACCCCAGCCTGCATCACCAGAAGAGGATCAGGGCCATCCACAAACAGGTCAGACTATGACTCCCATAGCTAGACCATGTCAGCTGCGTATATTGGGACATGGCAGACAGTGACGCAGGGCACAACATGTGCCGCATACACTTCTGCCGATCCCGCAGGCATCAAAGGACACACAAGTGTATGGAGGGCTGGAACAGTCCATGTTACAAATTCTACGCCTGCAACATTAACAGATAAAGATAATGAAGAGAAAGTTGTAGAGCATGTATGACAAAATGGCAGTGGGTTTTGAAAATGTTGCCTGACAAATGGCAGAGAACCAAGCCCAACTGGACCACAAAATGGACAGCATGACAGCTGCCCTCAAGAAGCTACAATACAGTCAACCATGGCATTCTTCTGTCAAGGCTGGAAGATCTAGGGGTGACGGGTACAGCACTGAGCTGGATGCGCTCCTATCTGTCGGACAGATGGCAAGCAGTAGCGCTTCCTCCATACCAGTCGGAATTTGTACAGAATAGGCATGGGGTTCCACAGGGTTCCTCCATCAGTCCTGTGTTGTTTAACGCATATCTGCGACCTTTGTTGGAGATCATTAAGGCACATAATATCAGCGTGATCAACTATGCTGATGATACGCAGCTTATCGTATTCCTCGAGGGTGACCAGTGGATAGTTTTCACGCATACATGCGGGAAATGGTGAAATGGCTGAAGGAGAACTTGCTCCAGTTTAATAATGAAAAAGCTGAGATTTTGCAATGCAAGGTGGGGGGGTCCCTTGAGCCTTGCCAGATTGCTTCTGGCCCATAACATCGGATGGTATGCCGACACCAGTGGCTGCCATACGAAATCTGGGGGTTAGTTTTAATGAGAAATTAAACCTGGAATCCCACGTTAACAAACTGGTGGGAGGCTGCTATACTCTTATATGAGGACTCCGGAAAGTGCTACTGCTGTTGCCAGCACAGGCACGAATTGCGGTAGTAAGGAGTTTAATATTGAGCCGCCTGGATTACTGTAATGCCCTGCTCCTGGAATCCCCTGGATATCTGCTTGCTAGGCTCCAGAGCATCCAGGCGTTAGCAGCCAAGTTAGCCCTAGACCAAGCACGTCGTTCCTCGACAACACTGGCACTGGCAGAGTTACATTGGCTGCCAGTAGCTCAGAGGATTTTATTCAAATCTCTATGTGTAGTGTTCAGGGCAGTCCATGGGCAAGGTCCCAAGCTGATTCAGGATAGGTTGAAATGGTATGAACCTATCCGTACTCTTCGCTCCTCCTCTGCTAGTCTGGCTCGAATCCCCAAGACAAAGAAGGTTACTCTGGGGGGGGGGGGAGGGGAGCCTTCAGTGTGGCAGCAGCCCGCCTCTGGAACCGTCTTCCTTTTGGAGATTAGGAATACTGAGAGTTTGATGGTGTTTCGTAAAAGAGTTAAGACCTCTCTCTTTCCAAAAGTCTGAGAATTCTGCTTTTTGCAACAGTACCTTATTCCTCTGCTGACCGCTCTTTTTATTCTTGACAGCTCACTCATGACCACTTGCTATCTTTTCAGCGCCAGGATGCCCCTAGGGATGCAGAGCGCTTTCTAAATGTCAAAAATAAATAAATAAATAAGCTGTGTCTACCACTCTCCAACACTGACTCTGTTCAGCCACGCAGGGATACACACAGTGCAGCCAGGATGGACACCCTAAGCAGCTCAATCAGCCGACTGGCACATGCTACAGCAAACCTGGCCAGAGGACTGTCAATGTACAGGTTGAGATGGGCCACTTTAGATGTCACACAGGGTCTGCAACAGATAACATCTGCTGTCAAGGCAATGCAGACTAACTGCATTGCAGAGGTCACAGGCATAGAAGGGGCTGATAGCGAAGACAGATCCAGCATCAGCAGCATCTCCACCTCAAATGCCAGGCCTCTGAGATGCAGCAGCAGCCAAGCACATGCTGCATCACGACAAGGAGATAGATCATCTGGCCTTGGCGGCAAGAAACATTGAGCTGTCCATGCAGTTTTGTAGGTCACACCCGAGTTCACACCTATCTGGTAAATTAACCAGCAGAGCTATATTTTCCTTTACTAATGCGTGTATAGTTTGAATACATACTACATACTTGACAATAAAGGTATTGTGATCTACATACATCAATAGTGTCTTGTGGTCCTTTCACATACACAATGCATTATTATTGTCAACATACCTCCCAAAGTGTTGTGTGGCAATGTGGTCCCTGCGCCTTTTCCACCTACTTCTCTGCTTCCATCCCTCGGCTTCTGCACTTGTGACTCGATCTTCATCATCTTAATCCGACTTAGACACCTCATTGTGTATGCCTCTCCTGGTGGAAATATTGTGGAGGATGGCACACGTTGCTCTTATCTTGCAAGCTATTTTGGGTACTTATTGTAACACACCCTCACTCTTGTGCAAGCATCTGAAACGTGATTTCAGGAGGCCGGATGTCCGTTCTGTGACACTCCAGGTGCTATGATGTGCATTGTTAAATTGGCGCTCATTCTAGAAGGTGGAAGAAAGGTATGGTCTGAGGATCCATGGTCATAGGGCGTAAGCTATGATGTGCATTGTTAAATTGGTGCTCATTCTAGGATGGAGATGGGTGAAAGGCATGGTCTAAGGATCCATGGTCATAGGGCGTAAGCTATGATGTGCATTGTTAAATTGGCGCTCATTCTAGGAGGTTGGTGAAAGGTATGGTCTTAGGATCCATGGTCATAGGGCGTAAGCTAGGATGTGCATTGTTAAATTGGCGCTCATTCTAGGAGGTGGGTGAAAGGTATGGTCTGAGGATCCATGGTCATAGGGCGTAAGCTATGATGTGCATTGTTATATTGGCGCTCATTCTAGGAGGTGGGAGAAAGGTATGGTTTGAGGATCCATGGTCATAGGGCGTAAGCTATGATGTGCATTGTTAAATTGGTGCTCATTCTAGGAAGTGGGTGAAAGGTATGGTCTGAGGATCCATGGTCATAGGACGTAAGCTATGATGTGCATTGTTATATTGGTGCTCATTCTAGGAGGTGGGTGAAAGGTTTGGTCTGACGATCCATGGTCATAGGGCGTAAGCTATGATGTGCATTGTTATATTGGTGCTCATTCTAGGAGGTGGGTGAAAGGTATGGTCTGAGGATGCATGGTCATAGGGCGTAAGCTATGATGTGCATTGTTAAATTGGCGCTCATTCTAGGAGGTGGGAGAAAGGTATGGTCTGAGTATCCATGGTCATAGGGCGTAAGCTATGATGTGCATTGTTAAATTGGTGCTCATTCTAGAAGGTGGGTGAAAGGTATGGTTTGAGGATCCATGGTCATAGGGCGTAAGCTATGATGTGCATTGTTAAATTGGCGCTCATTCTAGGAGGTGGGTGAAAAGTATGGTCTGAGGATCCATGGTCATAGGGCTTAAGCTATGATGTGCATTGTTATATTGGTGCTCATTCTAGGAGGTGGGTGAAAGGTATGGTCTGAGGATCCATGGTCATAGGGCGTAAGCTATGATGTGCATTGTTATATTGGCGCTCATTCTAGGAGGTGGGAGAAAGGTATGGTGTGAGGATCCATGGTCACAGGGCATATGCACTGTCCCTTGCACCACAGACCTAATTGTAAGGCTAAATGATATAATGAATAGTTGACCACACACATATATCTCTTAGTAGTCTGTACCTAATAGATATCCATCAGCAAATTCCCCTTGTTCCAACAGTCTGTTTATTCCGCTATGCCTAAACATGTAGGCGTCATGGGTGCTTCCTGTATATTTTGACACCATATCAGTTGTGATGCTGTGGGCATTGCATACCACCTTAATGTTGAGGAAATGTGTACTTTGCCTGTTTCTGAAAATATATTTGAGACGGGCTGGAGGACATATGGACACATGTTTTTAAATTGGCATTTAAAACTGGAACCTCCTGAGGCACAGCCGGGAGTAGCGAGAGCTTGCATTTTTACTGTGTGATACTTTGATTTTAAAACTCACCTATTCCTTGGGCACCTATCTCCCTTCGGCGCAGGCACCCCCCCGCACAGTGGATTTATCGCTGCCGCGGGCGAGTGCTTTTCTCCTTGTTGCCGCCATTTACGAAGCCACTAGACACGCCCACTTGGGTCGGCCACGCCCCCCTCTACCAGGTACTTAAGCGCGCGCTGAATCTCAAGCGCTGCATTTAAAACTGGAACCTCCTGAGGCACAGCCGGGAGTAGCGAGAGCTCGCATTTTTACTGTGTGATACTTTGATTTTAAAACTCACCTATTCCTTGGGCACCTATCTCCCTTCGGCGCAGGCACCCCCCCGCACAGCGGATTTATCGCGGGCGAGTGCTTTTCTCCTTGTTGCCGCCATTTACGAAGCCACTAGACACGCCCACTTGGGTCGGCCACGCCCCCCTCTACCAGGTACTTACACGCGCGCTGAATCTCAAGCGCTGCATTTAAAACTGGAACCTCCTGAGGCACAGCCGGGAGTAGCGAGAGCTTGCATTTTTACTGTGTGATACTTTGATTTTAAAACTCACCTATTCCTTGGGCACCTATTCCCCTTCGGCGCAGGCACCCCCCCGCACAGCGGATTTATCGCTGCCGCGGGCGAGTGCTTTTCTCCTTGTTGCCGCCATTTACGAAGCCACTAGACATGCCCACTTGGGTCGGCCACGCCCCCCTCTACCAGGTACGTAAACGCGTGCTGAATCTCAAGCGCTGCATTTAAAACTGGAACCTCCTGAGGCACAGCCGGGAGTAGCGAGAGCTTGCATTTTTACTGTGTGATACTTTGATTTTAAAACTCACCTATTCCTTGGGCACCTATCTCCCTTCGGCGCAGGCACCCCCCCGCACAGCGGATTTATCGCTGCCGCGGGCGAGTGCTTTTCTCCTTGTTGCCGCCATTTACGAAGCCACTAGACATACCCACTTGGGTCGGCCACGCCCCCCTCCACCTCTCTCTTCACTCCTATAAAGTATGTGCATCTACCGGAAGCGCAGCGGACGAGCGCAGCGGGCGTGACGATTGCGCACCAAAGGCGCGCATAAGGCAAGCTCGTCTGCGCTCGTCCGCGATGAGACCGGGCCCAGGGCCATACCCCTTATATCTCAGCTGCAAAAGACCAGACAATACAGTGCGGACACCCTCCGCAGCATAAGTTCCTTAGGATCCGACTGCGGCCTGCATTCTTATCATGCAACAGAACTTCCAGACACCTGCCCTAAATGTAAACTATCTCTTAAACCTAAGCAGGTCCAAGAAACGAAACAGGAGTACTGTATGTTTATGTTAAACTGCAGATCCCTGCCTAAGCATAGGGTGGAGATTACCCTTCTGTTAGAGGAACGCATGCCAGATGCAGTGTTTCTCACGGAAACGTGGCTCGCAACAGACTCCAACCCTGTCTTAGTAACAGCCCTCCCTCCAGGCTTCCAAATCACCCGGCAGGACCGTCCTGAAGGGAGAGGAGGAGGCCTAGCGATTATACACAAAGAGCAGTTTCACTGTCGAGTCATCCCGGAGACAATTCCAGACTGTGAGACCCTAGCTTTCACTCTGGAACTCTCGCCTAACAACTGCTTCTCGGGCACAGTAATATATCGCCCCCCGGACGCCCCAAAACAGTTCCATAACCACCTTCCTTCGATGGTGGCCGAACGCGTCAGCACGGCCTCCAACTACACTTTGCTTGGAGATTTTAATTTTCATTTTGATACTGCTCTGGATCATACAGCCATGACACTCACAGACGACTTAGCCGCTCTACAATTAATCCAACGAGTGAAGGCCCGACTCACGTGTTGGGCCACTTACTTGACCCTGTGTTCAGTAACTGTGCAGACCTTGTGGTAGGACTACCAATCCCCCTCCCGTGGTCCGATCACATACTGGTGCCCTTTACCTGGACCACCTTTAAGCCACCCCCCGTAAGACCCTCGATAAGACATACTAGACCCTGGGCGCGGATACCAGTCGATGAATGGGCCCGTAAGCTCGCTAGTGATCAACCCTCCTACAACGAGGATCCTTGCCTGGCCAACCAGGCGTACAAAGACTGGATCACACAATCCCTTGAAGCCACCCTCCCCATGAGGAAAATAACGCTGAAACGTCCCTATAAAGCTGCTCCATGGTACTCAGAGGCTCTCAGGGGAAAAAAACGCCAATGCAGGAAAATAGAAAGACAATGGCGTCTTGACTACTCTTTGGAGGTGAAAATTCATTACCGAGAGGCAATCAATGCCTACAAAGCTGAAGTCAAAACTGCCCAATCTGTATACTTCTCTGATAGAATTATACTAGCCAAATCCAAACCTAAAGAAATCTTTCAAATACTGGAAAAACTTATTAAACCCCCATCTTCCAGCCTGCACGAGGCAAAAACAACTGCCCACTGCAACGACTTGGCAGAATTTTTCCACCAAAAGGTTAATAAAATCTACTCATCTGTCCCCTCTACAGCCTCTCCCCCTTTAGACCAGGACCAAACAAAGCTGGTAGACATTCTATCAGATCCCCTACCTGTATTGGACCACTTCCCCCCTCTAGACCTCGAAACCTTGGAGTCCGTGGCCCGCAAGGTAAAATCTGGGTCTCCAAGCGACCCGGCACCTCCTGATGTCATGATGTTAGCATCCCAGGTCACTTTACCACCCATTATGGACCTCCTGAACGTATCCATCATCTCTGGCATTGTCCCTGTTAAAAAAACCCAAGCTGGATCCCTCGGATTTTAGCAACTACCGGCCTATTTCTCTGCTCCCCTGGGTGAGCAAAATCCTTGAGAGATACATCCACCTCCAGCTGGTGAATTTTCTTGAAAATAACCAGCTGTTGGATGCCACCCAGACGGGTTTTAGACCTAGACATGGTACAGAGTCCGCCCTCCTAGTAGTCACCGAGGAATCCAGAAAAATCCTTGATCAAGGAGGATCAGTGGCAGTGATCCTCCTTGACCTTAGTGCGGCATTCAATACGGTCAGCCATGACACTCTGCTGAGCCGTCTTTCGAGTGTCGGAAGAGTGGATGGGGCTTGGCTCTGGCTTAAATCCTTCTTGAGTGAGATCATTTCAAGTATTTGATGGAGAGACAGTGTCCATGAGTAGGCCTTTGAGGTGTGGAGTCCCACAAGGCTCCTCCTTAAGCCCTGCGCTTTTCAACATCTATATGAGACCATTGGCTGAGGTTGTTCGTCCATTTGGAGTTAAGATTATTACTTACGCAGACGACACCCAGCTGGTGGTCTCATTGGCGCAGGAGGCCGACCGGCCGTCATCAGGTAGGCTAACTAAGTGCTTAGAGGAGGTAAAGGTCTGGATGACTTTGTCATCCCTTAAGCTCAACAGGGACAAGACGGAGCTGATGCTCCTGGGCCCCTCAAACCCCACCTTCTTCAACTCATTGTGGCCCCCTTGTCTAGGCACCCCTCCAGCACCGAAGGACAATCCTAGCTAGCTACTGCCGTCACACCCTTCTATTCTGGTTCCCAGCGCTTGGACGCCCCCGGGCAGCAACCGCGCTCTTATAAATTTACTTTTCATTTCATTTCATTTCATTTCATTTCATGTGGCCCATATATACACTGTATGATATGTAGAAAATAAGCAATCCTGTAAAACTCAAATTTGGTAATGTGCATTTCCTGAACGTTCCTTGGTAAGTATATGTGTTGGTAAATGTAGATCAAAGGAAGAATTACAGAGTGGACCCGTTAACCCAGGTGAGACCGGGTAAAGTTTGTAACAAAATAACAATGTCTTAGCTGGAAACATTTGAAAAGGACAATTAAAATAGTAGTGTACATCACAAAGGGTGGGAGAGAACGACAGTAGACCACAAAGGGAAAGGTAAAGCGAAACAAGTATTATTTGTAGGTAGTTGTAATAGCACTACAGTACAATTCAATATATGGTGACCATACCAAAGTTAGCACTGGATGTGCTAGTGGCAGTGAACGGCGCAGTGACACAGGGGTGAAAAATTACAGCATGAATGCGAAAGAGTAAACAAATAACAATGTGGTCAATAATACAATACAATTATATACAATCAGAATTTTTTGATTTGGGATAAATAAATTGACCACAATTGCATCAAAGTTCTGTGCTGACTACCCAGTGAAAGGGCACTTTGTGACATCCCTCCAGCTACTGCAATCAAAACCTGGTATCTGCCAGAGGCTAATAGGTTTAATAAGCACAAAATCTGTACATGAGTAGGGATTGCATTACTGCTCAGGCTCCCGCTTTCAAGATGTGGGTGTAAGAGTGAAATAATCTCCAATATAACAGTGCTGCTTAGCCTGTATTTTTCATACATTTCTTCCTCAGTTTGTTGAACAAGTGTCTGCCCAAATCTAAATATCAGCATGTCTCCGCCTCTTCCTTGCCTGAACAGCCAGTATTCGCACCCTTCGTGCAATAAGGTAAAGAGCAGCCATTGTGCAAATCCCTGATGCATTCTGGGGGGAAACAGTCTTTACAATGCAGGCTAAGCCAAGCGTGTCTTTTCCCCGCAAGCGCAACCACGCTTGCCTTAACCACACATATCCCTTAACCAGGCATATGGTTGGTAAATGCATAAGCACGGTCTAGTTGCTGGAATGGGCGGGCCCAGGAACAGGAAGGATTAGGAGATGATGCAGTGAGGTAAGTGGGGCTTTGGCTGGATTTTGGAGGGGGTGGGAGGTTGTTTTTAATAGCTGGGGGTAGTTTCTAGGACAGGGGTCGTGTTGTTTTCAGGGTTCTGAGGGTCAGGGAAGTTTTTAGGGCTCGAGGGCTGGGTAGGTGTTTTAGGGCTAAGGGGGGGGTTGGGGTCGTTTTTGGGGCTTATGGGGGTCGGGTCGTTTTTAGTGCTGGGGGTCGGCATAGTTTTCGGGGCTCAGGGGGGTCAGGTTAATTTTTAGGACTCAGGGGTGTCGGATAATTTTCAGGGCTCGGGGGGGTCGTGGTAGTTTTTAGGGCTGGGGGGGTCAATTCGCTTTTATGGCTGGGGGTGTGGATAGTTTTTGGGCTCAGGTTACTGGGGTGGGGTTGTTTTTAAGGACGCAAGGGGTACTTTTAAGGGTTCCGGGGGGAGTCAGGGTACTTTTTAGGGCTCTTGGGGGGGGGTCGTTGTTGTATCCAAGGAATCACAGTAGAAGAAGGTAAACTTAAGGTTTAAGTTTAATTAAGGATTTCAAGTACAGCACTAGATCCATCAGAGTGCACATCCAACAAACTCCAGTCTTCAACTGAAGATCAGGAGCAGAACATTCTACTATCACCTAGCATCTCAAGGAATCACAGTAGAAGAAGGTAAACTTAAGGTTTAAGTTTAATTAAGGATTTCAAGTACAGCACTAGATCCATCAGAGTGCACATCCAACAAACTCCAGTCTTCAACTGAAGATCAGGAGCAGAACATTCTACTATCACCTAGCAACTAGATGCTAGGATGCAAAACATAGGAAAAGCATTAGCAAAGAAGAAACATAGGATATAACACACCTCCTTTCCCACAATAAACAAAACAAATTAAAATAAGGAAAAACATAAGATGAAACAACAATTTACAATTGAATAATAAATCAGGTAATGTAATCATTCAAATATTTCGGTGTGAACTTAACTCTGGATGATTTTGAACAGGAAGCAGAGACCTCAGAAGGGCCTGAAGCAACTTCACTTACATCTAAAGAAATCAAGTTATTATCATCAGAACTGGTTAAAGCAGTGGATTGAAGGGATTCTTCCTCATGAATATTAGGATTATCAAAGAATGACTCAGCACTATCAGACACATTGAAACTACATGAAGGAAGATTACATGGAGACACAGTGTTAAGGTCAACCATATTGGGAATACCGTTTGAATCTGGAACATCAACAGAAGCAACGTCCGAACCCTTCACTTTTGAAACAGCCCTTTTACTCCACCACTTACCACCAGTAACTTTAACAGCATGTTTGCCGATTTGAACAATAGATGTCTCTGGATAAAACTTTGAGCCTTTGGTCTTACATGGTCTTCGGATTCTGACCTTGTCACCAACACTTAAAGAAATTTCTTTTACATGTTTATACAGATCATATCTGACTTTGGACTTGAGTTGAGCAGAAACAACCTTATTTTTGACAAGATCCATATCAACAACATCTTTACCTTGAGATGTTTTGCTAACAACCCAACCAGGGGATAACTCATTAAAGGATTGTCTCCCTCTTAATAAGAGGAAAGGTGTCACCCCAGTGGTTGAGTGTGGTGTGTTGTTGTACGACCAAACTCTGTCGTATACCACATCCTGAACACAAAGGCTAGATGAAATAGCTAGTTGAACTGCGTCCTTCAGGACACGATTCGCTCTCTCCACTAAGCCGTTGCCCTGTGGGGAGTACAAAGCAGTGGTAAGATGTTTAATGGCAAAATTATCCAAAAAACTATTCATTTCATAAGATACAAATTGTACCCCATTGCCCGATACTAAGAACTTGGGAATTCCTTCGGACTGGAAAAGTTTCTTAAGACATTTTATGACATTATGAGTATTAGGTTCTTTTAAAAACTCACAGGCAACCCATTTGGAGTGATAATCTACAATGGTGAGTATGAATCTGAAACCCTGGTTTAAACCACCAATGGGCCCTAGAAAATCCATACCTAATTTCTCCCATGGACTGTCAGGGAAAGCAACGGGACACAAAGGTTTGTTAACAGTCCGTAATGACTTCTCAGCATGAGAACACTCACTACAGCCATTCAAGAAGGTATCTACACTGATGTCCATCCCTGGCCACCAATAATGAAGTCTCAACCTTTTTTTTGTGCTTGTGATCCCCCCATGACCTTTGTGAGCAATCTCAATGATCTTATCTCGAATTGAAAGAGGAGGGATGAGGGAAACACCTCTCAAAAGGAAGTCACCCTCCAAACTTAATTCATCCTTAACCTTGGAAAAAGGAAGAAGATCCTTGTCAATAAGATTTTCTCTTGGCCAACCTTCAGCAATATATTTTTTTAGTGTAAGGAAAGAAGAATCCTGCAAAGATTCTTTAATCCAATCGGATTCCGAAACCACGTCCTTTGCTAAAACTAGTCCATCCAAAAGATTAACTACTACTTCTTTGTCATCAAGGACAGGAGAAAATTTCAAAGCACTTGAGGGACACCTAGACAAAAAGTCTGCCGTGAAGTTCTTTCCACCAGGGATATGTCTCATGACAAAGTTAAAATCATAAAGCTTTGAAAGAAGACGACTCAACCTAGGGCTAGCATTCCTTAAACCCTTGTCATTCCAAATAAAAATCAATGGCTTGTGATCTGAAACTAACACAAACTCACGACCCCAAACATATGTGGAAAAATGTCTAACTCCCCAAACACAAGCTAAAGCTTCTTTTTCGATGGTACTATAATTTCTTTCAGAAGAGGAAAGTTGACGGGAAGCAAAAGCAACAACATTTTCAATCCCACCATCAGCTTGACTCAGTACAGCACCTAAACCAGTATTACTAGCATCTACTGTAATGAACGAGAGAGAGTTCCCATCAAACGGTTTGAGAGCCGGGGCATGTATGATCAATTCCTTTAAGGACTCAAAAGCCATTCTATGTGCCTCATCCCACACAAATTTAACATTATTCCTAGTAAGTGACCTCAAAGGCTCACTAACATGTGCAAAATTCTGTACGAATCTGGAATAAAATTCACTCAAACCCAAAAATGATCTTAATTGATCCTTGTTAATGGGTTGGGCGCAATCACGAATACCTTGTAAAAGATCATGTTTAGGGGCGATGCCCTTGTGAGAGATGGTATGACCAAGGTATTCAACCTCACTAAGGAGAAATTTGCATTTCTGTTTTTTAACAGTCATGCCATGGTCACTTAAAATACCAATAACTTGATCAAGTTTGACAAGATGTTCTTCCACAGTGTTGGTAGAGATCAAAATGTCATCTTGGTAGGCTAAGACGTCACGAACTTCCCCAAATAACTGAAACATTAGTTTCTGAAAAACTGAGGCCGCTGAGGCAAGCCCAAAAGGTAACCTCAGATATCTAAACAGACCAAAAGGAGTATTGAAAGCAGTTAAGTCTTTAGATTCTTCACACAATTCTATCTGGTGATAGGCTGCTCGTAGGTCTATGGTAGAGAAAACCTTTGTGCCTCTGAGCTGAGCCAACATATCTTGAATACGGGGAAGAGGGAAACAATCTACCTGAATATTTTTATTTAGAGCTCTTAGGTCTACACACAGCCTGAGTTCATCACAGTTCTTCTTAAATGCGACTACAATTGGAGAAACCCACAACGAAGAGTTAATGTTTTCAATGACTCCCTCTTTACTCAATTGTTGAAGGTGAGTCTTCAGTCTTTCCATGATGCTTAGAGGGACATGTCTTACCTTATGAATTATTGGGATAGCATCAGGCTTCAAAATAATTTTATGTTCGTAACCTTTAACTGAACCAAGATTGTCAGAAAAAACATTGTTGTATTTATTTATGATACTTTCCAGAGAAAGTTCTTCAGTAACTAGAGCATTAACATTGATGGAACGGTCTAAAGAAATGGGATATCTGGTACCAGGTCTTAACACTAAAGGGAATTTACCTTGATCTCTCCAACCCAATACATTATAACCTTTTTTTGAAACGTAGATTTTGGCCTGAATAGAGCGGTCTTCAAAAGTTAAACTGTCATTAAAGAAACCCATTAAATCAATGACTTTGCCATTAAATGCAACAGTACGTATATCAGGAGGTAAGAGTAAATTTTCGTCCCAATGTTTAAGAAACAAGAAATCCGCAATGATGGTGATAGGGGATCCTGAATCTACAGTGACCTTAACAATAATCTCACCAATTTTAATATCACATACTGGATCATAGACAGATGGATCTTCATGATCATCTATCATGTCAACGGATAACAATATTTTTTTTACAATCTGTTCTTCACATGTATTGAAATTATCAGAATCAGAGACTTCAAGATACATTGTCTTGGACTTGAACTTGCACACTGTAGCAAAATGACCAATCTTTTTGCAATTGGTACATTGTTTCTTTAAGGCTGGACAGGAAGTTGAATTGGCAAGGTGTAATTTTGATCCACATCTATAACAAACGGGAGGCTTATCAGATTTTTTCCATTCAAGTTTAGAAGATTGGTTACGTTGAGAATTATTTTTTGATGAAGTAGATTTTACTAAATCTACATGTGTAGGTTTATTATTGCCCAATTCTTTAGAAGCAAAAGCAGATCTTTCTATTCCTCTAGCCAATTCTAAAGTTTCTTGCAAAGAGGGATTACGACAACATAAAATTCTTTCCTGAACTTTGTTGTTGAAGCAATTCACAACAATTTGATCTCTGAGATATTGATCAATAGGGCCTTCGAATTCACAAGTTGCAGCCAAAATTCTCAACTCAGCTAAAAATATATCAATCTTTTCATATTCTCTTTGTTTGCGTGTGTAAAATCTATGCCTTTCAACAATTACACTCGGTTCATCCTTAAAATATTTTTCCAAACGGGCAATAGCCTCAGTGTACTCATTCCAATCATCTGAGGGAGGTCTATTAACAGGAGGTTGGTGATCAAAGATTCTTTGACCCTCCGCACCTAAGGCACTATATAACATAGCATTTTTCCTAGCAGCAGGAAATTTCACAGCATCAATGGCAATTATATAGCTATTAAAGGCTTTGAACCAATGTGACCATTTTATTTTAGGTGTACCTGGTTCTGGAAGAAATGAAGAAGGGAGAACTGCCGTCTGTTGAGCCATCCTGAATTAATAAATTAACAGGAATAAATCACATTTAGTATAATAAATAAGCTAATTGTAAAATTTAAAATTAACAGTGTTAATTGTAAGTATCAATGAATAACGTAGGTTACATAGTGTGAAGATCAAGAGTCAGCTGTGTGTAACAGCGTAGATAGTCCATGTATTGAAGTTAAACTATCTTGTTGGCTGTGTGTATCAGCGTATAAGATACACGTTAAAATTAAATATCAGCTGTGTGTATCAGCGTAGATAATATTGTTAAATAAGTAGTTTCAGCTGTGTGTGTCAGCGTAGAAGACACACTAGTAAATTCTCTAGGTTGAAGAAATTTGATATCAGCTGTGTGTATCAGCGTAGATGATACACGCAGCGTTAATAAGGCTGTGTGTGTCAGCGTAGAAGACACACGAGTAAGTTTTCTATTTGACAATATGAAATACTCGCGTTGTATTAACTGTGCAGAGCGAGCTGTGCGTGTCAGCGTAGGAAACACACCAGTTTAAATGGTAGTATTGTTAAAATGTAGAATAATTATGAAGTACCTTTTTTCCATAAAATCGGGTCGCGGAAGACCGTGAAGTTGTTGCAGGTAGCTAAGCAACCGCAAAATGGCTGCTACGTTGCGCGTGTGATGACGAGTTCCTCACCGTCAATTGTAGATGACGCGCTTTGTTGTTGAGCAGAATGAAGGAGAAGGAACGTAGCGCGTGTCGTTCTCGTGCTGTTCAAACCGCCAGTGAAACGGTAATGGCGATTTATTTTGAATAGCGAAAGTTCTATAATATAGAAGATAACGTATGTTAGTGTTATTTTGTTAACATTTTTTTGACAAAATGAGTTAAAATGATATAGGGAGTATGCCACTCTCAGCAACACTTGGTGAAATCAATTATACTGCCAGATCTGCCGCAGGTGCAATCAAGGGCACATTTAGAGACAACCAGAAATTCAGCCGCTGCTAAATTGAAAGTTAAATTTATAAATTAAGTAACATAAATTCCAATCTGGTGCTGGTGCAATCAAAACACGGCAGAAGGAAATAATCAGGCGCTGGTGCAATCAAATCACCAAAGGGTCGAATTGATATAAGTCATGGTTAATTTACTGGATGACCATCTTACTGGTTGTTGAGATTTAAAACAAGGAAGTCAAAATTAAGTAGAAAGTTAAAATGTTATATTATTTAATGGGCAGCCGCTGGTGCAATCAGATCACGGTGAGAAGTACAGGCGCTGGTGCAATCAAATCACAAGTAAAATGTTAAAAGCTTACTTTTTTTTATGAAGTTATCGTTGTTTCTTGAAAGTACTCAATATGAAGTAAGTAGACAGGAGACTTCAGTTCGTGGATGAAAATAAAATTTTTTGAATGAGCGCTGAAGTCTGAAGAGATCTTTATAAATTTAAATCTTGAGCGTAGGTTCGTAGATAATGCTGACTTGACCACCTCGTCGCCAATCTATGTTGTATCCAAGGAATCACAGTAGAAGAAGGTAAACTTAAGGTTTAAGTTTAATTAAGGATTTCAAGTACAGCACTAGATCCATCAGAGTGCACATCCAACAAACTCCAGTCTTCAACTGAAGATCAGGAGCAGAACATTCTACTATCACCTAGCAACTAGATGCTAGGATGCAAAACATAGGAAAAGCATTAGCAAAGAAGAAACATAGGATATAACAGTCGTGTTAGCTTTTATATCTTGGAGGTATGGTAGTTTTTAGGGCACAGGCAAGCTAGGTCGTTTTTAGGGTTGAGGGGGGAAGGCTGGGGTGTGAACTTTACCACACATATTCCTTTACCAGTCATGCCTCTACCACGAAATTGCGTGGTAAAGGGATGTGTTGTTCAGACGCATTTGTGGTTAAGGCAGTGGCGCAGAGGCACGCATCATTTAGCCATGCACTCCTCTATCAATCATCCATTCTGGGCCACCTTATATACTTTGCACCCAATTAACAACTGTTTGGAATTTATACTAAAATGCATGTGCAAAAACTAATTTTTGCGGCCAATCGCAGTTTCCGAATGCGATGAACATACCGTTTGTGAGTCGCAAAAAATGATTTTCTATTTGTGAATAGGTTTTACATTCACAATTTTTAGAGACTCACAAAACAGGCGCATCGCAATTTGGGGTTTGAGAATCGCTTTTGTACATCACAGTAAGCCATTTTTGTGGCTGCAAACACCTTTGCAACCATTTTGGGAGTCACAGTTTTTTCGGACATGGGGTCCTGAGACTCTTCGGGAAGTTCGAACTCACAAATCATTTTTCCTCATGATTCTTGAGTATTCCTCAGAGAACAACAAAAATGTTTTTTTGTTGAGTCATTCACTAGAAAAACTAGCAAGGCATGCACTTTAGCAGTGATATTTTACATCTGCAATAGTAAACTATGAAACTGCGTAGGGGGTTGAAAAATGTGGAATGTCCGCGCACTACGCACAGGACAATAATCAAGAAAACAACCAGATTACACTTGCCTGATAAAAAGTTGACATGGCAGACACGGGCTGAATACCTTTAGGCTAAACTCACAACAGGCTCTGAAATATTCTTCATGTGGACAGGGTTGAGTGCGAGTGTGGGTCCGAGTGGATGCATTTATGTCTGTGTGAATGTGTGTATTTGTAGTCGTGCATATGGTCCGTTTCCTCGCGCCCGGGTGTGTTGACTTTATGTGCTGGGTAGGTGTTTGCTTGTATACGATTTAGTCAAGTTACACCTCCGTTCCAGGTACAGTCTTAGTGAAGAACGACTGCATCACTGAATTCATACCAGTTGATCATTTCACATCACAGGTAAAGGGGTTGTTGCCCAATAAGCTACTAATGGTTTCATTTGTTTAAGAGTTGGACTTAGTTGGAAAGTGAAATAAGGAGGGCCTTCTTATGCCAAGCTTCGAAGTCATTGACAAGGAGACAAATGGTGTTTGTGCTCGAGATGGAGGGGTTTAGGGCTTTCTTGTGGCTTCCTTGAGAAAGGTTGGACTTGGGTTGTGGAAGAAAAAGACTAGAAAATTGAAGAAACTTTGTGAATGCCTGGGGAAACACTGAAAGAGCAACATTTGGGAAAGATTGGAAAATCTAGTGTAGCAAGCTTATCCAGGAAAGACAAAAAGCAAAAGGATCAGAGCAAAATACTGTTGACCTAAATAAACTAGCAGAGAGGCTGTAGAGTACATAAAAACAAAGTATGAGTAGGCTTTGCTGTGTTCAGTTTCTATTTTTGGTCAATCCTGGTGGGGGTTTTTCAGTGTTTTTAACGGATTTCAATACCTTAGAAAAAACAGTGGTTATCAGTGGTTACACAATTTCGCGCCATTAGTAGCTACAGAAACAGTGTTTTCCCGGAGTTTATGGAACATTTTGCTTTTAATATTGCTTGCTTTCTGCACTAATACAGCATGGTATATAGACAATATAAGTATAGTGTATATGAGGTCCAAATAGATTTTTGCAAATTAAACTTACTGTAGTACACCATACAATACTTCTTCAGTGAGTCTTTGGTCCTGTGCGCTCACTCTTTCCTTCCCATGTAAACTTCTGTGAAAAGGCCCTCTCAACATTGGCACTTGAGATGGGCAATGGCAAAACAGCCAGTACACAATTTGTTAACTCTGGCCACTGACATAGTTTTCCATGCCAAAACTGGTTCACTTGAAGATTGCGATTCTCAGGGCGGGTTCTGCAACATTTGCGCTGATCTGGGCGATTATGCCCTCAGAGTTATTGAAGCATAAAAAAATTAAGCAGCACTTTTGAAACTAGGGAGGGAATTCCCCTTTACGGAAGGGATCTAGAACAGAGTACCACAGTGAGGTTTCATTGACTTCAAATGCCATTGTGGTGAAGGGATAGTTCTATGCGTCATTGCAAGCCATTTCTCATACATTGTAAACTAAAAGTTGTAATAGCACTACAGTACAATTCAATATATGGTGACCATACCAGAGTTAGCACTGGATGTGCTAGTGGCAGTGAACGGCGCAGTGACACAGGGGTGAAAAATTACAGCATGAATGCGAAAGAGTAAACAAATAACAATGTGGTCAATAATACAATACAATTATATACAATCAGAATTTTTTGATTTGGGATAAATAAATTGACCACAATTGCATCAAAGTTCTGTGCTGACTACCCAGTGAAAGGGCACTTTGTGACATCCCTCCAGCTACTGCAATCAAAACCTGGTATCTGCCAGAGGCTAATAGGTTTAATAAGCACAAAATCTGTACATGAGTAGGGATTGCATTACTGCTCAGGCTCCCGCTTTCAAGATGTGGGTGTAAGAGTGAAATAATCTCCAATATAACAGTGCTGCTTAGCCTGTATTTTTCATACATTTCTTCCTCAGTTTGTTGAACAAGTGTCTGCCCAAATCTAAATATCAGCATGTCTCCGCCTCTTCCTTGCCTGAACAGCCAGTATTCGCACCCTTCGTGCAATAAGGTAAAGAGCAGCCATTGTGCAAATCCCTGATGCATTCTGGGGGGAAACAGTCTTTACAATGCAGGCTAAGCCAAGCGTGTCTTTTCCCCGCAAGCGCAACCACGCTTGCCTTAACCACACATATCCCTTAACCAGGCATATGGTTGGTAAATGCATAAGCACGGTCTAGTTGCTGGAATGGGCGGGCCCAGGAACAGGAAGGATTAGGAGATGATGCAGTGAGGTAAGTGGGGCTTTGGCTGGATTTTGGAGGGGGTGGGAGGTTGTTTTTAATAGCTGGGGGTAGTTTCTAGGACAGGGGTCGTGTTGTTTTCAGGGTTCTGAGGGTCAGGGAAGTTTTTAGGGCTCGAGGGCTGGGTAGGTGTTTTAGGGCTAAGGGGGGGGTTGGGGTCGTTTTTGGGGCTTATGGGGGTCGGGTCGTTTTTAGTGCTGGGGGTCGGCATAGTTTTCGGGGCTCAGGGGGGTCAGGTTAATTTTTAGGACTCAGGGGTGTCGGATAATTTTCAGGGCTCGGGGGGGTCGTGGTAGTTTTTAGGGCTGGGGGGGTCAATTCGCTTTTATGGCTGGGGGTGTGGATAGTTTTTGGGCTCAGGTTACTGGGGTGGGGTTGTTTTTAAGGACGCAAGGGGTACTTTTAAGGGTTCAGGGGGGAGTCAGGGTACTTTTTAGGGCTCTTGGGGGGGTCGTGTTAGCTTTTATATCTTGGAGGTATGGTAGTTTTTAGGGCACAGGCAAGCTAGGTCGTTTTTAGGGTTGAGGGGGGAAGGCTGGGGTGTGAACTTTACCACACATATTCCTTTACCAGTCATGCCTCTACCACGAAATTGCGTGGTAAAGGGATGCGTTGTTCAGACGCATTTGTGGTTAAGGCAGTGGCGCAGAGGCACGCATCATTTAGCCATGCACTCCTCTATCAATCATCCATTCTGGGCCACCTTATATACTTTGCACCCAATTAACAACTGTTTGGAATTTATACTAAAATGCATGTGCAAAAACTAATTTTTGCGGCCAATCGCAGTTTCCGAATGAGATGAACATACCGTTTGTGAGTCGCAAAAAATGATTTTCTATTTGTGAATAGGTTTTACATTCACAATTTTTAGAGACTCACAAAACAGGCGCATCGCAATTTGGGGTTTGAGAATCGCTTTTGTACATCACAGTAAGCCATTTTTGTGGCTGCAAACACCTTTGCAACCATTTTGGGAGTCACAGTTTTTTCGGACATGGGGTCCTGAGACTCTTCGGGAAGTTCGAACTCACAAATCATTTTTCCTCATGATTCTTGAGTATTCCTCAGAGAACAACAAAAATGTTTTTTTGTTGAGTCATTCACTAGAAAAACTAGCAAGGCATGCACTTTAGCAGTGATATTTTACATCTGCAATAGTAAACTATGAAACTGCGTAGGGGGTTGAAAAATGTGGAATGTCCGCGCACTACGCACAGGACAATAATCAAGAAAACAACCAGATTACACTTGCCTGATAAAAAGTTGACATGGCAGACACGGGCTGAATACCTTTAGGCTAAACTCACAACAGGCTCTGAAATATTCTTCATGTGGACAGGGTTGAGTGCGAGTGTGGGTCCGAGTGGATGCATTTATGTCTGTGTGAATGTGTGTATTTGTAGTCGTGCATATGGTCCGTTTCCTCGCGCCCGGGTGGGTTGACTTTATGTGCTGGGTAGGTGTTTGCTTGTATACGATTTAGTCAAGTTACACCTCCGTTCCAGGTACAGTCTTAGTGAAGAACGACTGCATCACTGAATTCATACCAGTTGATCATTTCACATCACGGGTAAAGGGGTTGTTGCCCAATAAGCTACTAATGGTTTCATTTGTTTAAGAGTTGGACTTAGTTGGAAAGTGAAATAAGGAGGGCCTTCTTATGCCAAGCTTCGAAGTCATTGATAAGGAGACAAATGGTGTTTGTGCTCGAGATGGAGGGGTTTAGGGCTTTCTTGTGGCTTCCTTGAGAAAGGTTGGACTTGGGTTGTGGAAGAAAAAGACTAGAAAATTGAAGAAACTTTGTGAATGCCTGGGGAAACACTGAAAGAGCAACATTTGGGAAAGATTGGAAAATCTAGTGTACCAAGCTTATCCAGGAAAGACAAAAAGCAAAAGGATCAGAGCAAAATACTGTTGACCTAAATAAACTAGCAGAGAGGCTGTAGAGTACATAAAAACAAAGTATGAGTAGGCTTTGCTGTGTTCAGTTTCTATTTTTGGTCAATCCTGGTGGGGGTTTTTCAGTGTTTTTAACGGATTTCAATACCTTAGAAAAAACAGTGGTTATCAGTGGTTACACAATTTCGCGCCATTAGTAGCTACAGAAACAGTATTTTTCCAGAGTTTATGGAACATTTTGCTTTTATTATTGCTTGCTTTCTGCACTGATACAGCATGGTATATAGACAGTATAAGTATAGTGTATATGAGGTCCAAATAGATTTTTACTAATTAAACTTACTGTAGGACACCATACAATACTTCTTCAGTGAGTCTTTGGTCCTGTGCGCTCACTCTTTCCTTCCCATGTAAACTTCTGTGAAAAGGCCCTCTCAACATTGGCACTTGAGATGGGCAATGGCAAAACAGCCAGTACACAATTTGTTAACTCTGGCCACTGACATAGTTTTCCATGCCAAAACTGGTTCACTTGAAGATTGCGATTCTAAGGGCGGGTTCTGCAACATTTGCGCTGATCTGGGCGATTATGCCCTCAGAGTTATTGAAGCGTTAAAAAACTAAGCAGCACTTTTGAAACTAGGGAGGGAATTCCCCTTTACGGAAGGGATCTAGAACAGAGTACCACAGTGAGGTTTCATTGACTTCAAATGCCATTGTGGTGAAGGGATAGTTCTATGCGTCATTGCAAGCCATTTCTCATACATTGTAAAATAAAAGTTCCTGAATTGCTCTTCACCATTGCTTTGCTTACCAAGTGGCAAGAACATGTTGCAGTGCCAAAGTCACTAAAGGTGTCACCCAGCCTACTCTCAAGGAGATGTTTTAAATATGCACCAATTACGCTGAACACTAGGAAGACAAGGGTGTTTTCAGACTCTAGTTTTTTATTATGTCCACTACAACAGTTATGTTTTCCTGTAAAAATCTAAGAATGCAATAGAGTGTACTTTATTCACATCATTATCAATATGTGACCAAAGATCCTCACATTTCTTGCCTTTGGCATCATCTTGTCACATGGATAATATAGCATTCATAGCCCCTTGGACTGAGAACCATCAGCTAAGGGGTACAGTTGGGATGACTCTTTCTTTGATGCCACACAAAGCATGAAATGATAAATATGTGCATTTTAGTTCCTGTGCATAAGGAAACAGTGCACCAGAATGGACTAAAATGTCAATAGCATACCATCTAACAAGTGGCAAGGATCTCTTACAGGGAAGCACTTCAGCTCAGGTATCAATTTTCACAGGTCATTACACAACTTTTTCATATACGTAGCTGAATCACTGCAAAACAATATCATTCTAATCTTTGTTGAACTTGGAAACAACCTTTTTTGCAGAGCATTCCAAGTGACACTGCGTTCCATGTTTTCCAAAAGTCTGGTGTCATGTTTTAATCAATATACCAGTTGCATGGTGATAGCGCTCTTTACAAATATACTTGTCACTATACCTTGCATTGAATGTTTAAGGCCTGAGGTATTGGCAATTCACCTAATATCAATACTGACTCACTAGAAACTGGGGGCTGATGTATTAAGGGTTTTTACCTATTCTCTGTGGGTAAATTTGATGACACATTAGAAAAGATTCTTATGAAACTAGCCATTTTACCTATCAGTGAAAGAATCGAACACAGCCAAAATATCAAATATGATTTTGATATTTCCTGATTCTCTACAGTTTATAAAATAATTTAACAAGACCTAAAACATGCTTCTAAACCCTGCATCTTTAGATCAGAGACAACAAAACAGAAAAAAATAAAAGGAAGAAGATACAATATTTTAGTGGCATCCCATCACAACAAAACTCAAGCAGAACAATGTTAGGCCAGACTTTCTTACTGCTAGCTTGTATAACAAAGTTACATTGTATTGGCCCCTTCAGGAAGAAAAAAAATGGCTCTTTCGCCCTCTTTTTCCTTTCTTTGTATGGCATTTAGTTTGTGGTTCTGCATGTGTTTTTTCAGTGTTCATATGTTTTCAGTGGGGTTTTATCAGCTATTATAGGTTTAAACCTAAAACTGGACAGCCTAAGTATGAGTTATGAGGATGCCCCTCTTGATTTATGAAGGTTTTTGTGGGATCTCCTGGTCAAAGGCTGACCTGGATACACCTGGACCTTTCACTATCTATATGAATCTTCTGCTGCAGTTTGGGTTGTGCTCAATGATTACTTGTCCAAGTGATCAGAGACCAGACATATGACAGTGTCTATAAAATCCTAGATACCTACTGAAATTCAAGGAATAAGAGTTTAGGTCTTAGGGCTTCTTTAGCCTCATTCTTGATAATAACAACGCACAAAATTTAGGGTGCAAGAAGCATCACCCAAAAACTGCCCGGGATACAACAAACCAAAAGTTCCAGGAACTCAAATGTATAGAGATGCCCACTGCCCCTAGGCGTACTTACTATATAACTGCTCTCAAAATCGCATAGCAGCATTCACATTTTAACCAACAATGGCTCCAAGATTATTTACAGCCAACATTCCATTGGAGCAGTGAAAATCAGTGCCATTGTCTCACTGGATTTGCTGTTGCTGCCCAAGTGCAAGCACAGGCAGGATGAGAAAGGCATGAACAATGTTTTGAAACTTGTTGATGATAGATAGCCCTTATTAGTTGACCTAGTAATGGTGCATGTGGCATTCTCTGCTTTCAGTCGTCTCACATTGCAAAAAGCTACAGATTGGGCCCCGAAGGACCCAGGAGAGTCCAGAAATGTGATTGGACAGCTAATATACTCATGAAACTGGATTTAAGGGATACTGCCTACAATCTCATCTGAGGTGATTTATGACAACACTTAGACTTGTGCGATTCTTTTAATGCTTTTCAATATTTCACCATGAGGTTTGAAGGGAATTCGGGATAGCATCCTTTCATTATTTATGTCCATTATATAAATGTATTTTTTATGATGGTTTACTGGTGTATATGGTGCCCACCACAAATAACATCATGGTCATAAAGTGTTTTGAGACACATCTAAAGAAAAGCTAGCAAGTGCTAATCATGAAGTGAAAAATCATACAACGCATTTATCATTCTTTCAAAAATTGAGCCAGTAACACCACACTGATTGTGGAAAATGTTTTTATTATTTGAAGTTCATCCTTATAGAAAAGTGCAAGTGCTCAGGTTCAAAATCTTTGAGCGAATAATGGCAATCACAGACTCATGTTTCACCCACCTCCAGGGGCTTTTGAAAGGTAAATTAGCCACTGTGTCACAGACCCATTTAACATAGAATATGACCTAATTACTTACAGGTGTCATTAATTAAAACCAGGATTATGGAAGGTGAATATCAGCCTAAGGTATTTTGGGTAATGTAGTTTCTTATACCTGGCGGCACAATGGCTAAATCAGGTCCTAATCAGCAATGCAAATCTAACAAATGCTATACTATACATGTGCCATCAATGTGTAATAAATAGCTAATTATATAAAATATGGACAGTTAACTATAAGGATCATTCAACATTATTTTTTGTTCAGTTGCAACACACTTAGGGTCCGAATATGATGCCGGTCGGAAAGGCTCCGACCAGCATTCGGTTTGTCTGAATCTGATTCAGAACCCGTGTTTCTGACCGACTCGAAAACACATCCAGCCGACGTTTACGATAGTCAGAAACCATTCGGTCATTCCCACTTGGTTCCGATCGGCATTTGGAGAAACCGAGTCGGTCGGAGCCGAATCGTACAGGTCTACGGACCACGTTTTCGACCAACGTATTACGATGTCAGATTCATACAGCCTTTCCAAATTGGTCTGTTAAACATGGATCGGCTGCTGGGATCTGACTTTGTGGGCACATAGCAGGTCCCCCCTTCACCTGGAGTCCTCCGGTTGTGGCCCGTGGGGGTACCTAGGTGTCCCCCCTTTCTAACCATGCACAGTGTCGCAGGCACCAAGAGGTGCTTGCCACAGGGTGCAAGGTTTTCCGTAACAACCCCTTTCTTCAATGGGAGCATGTGTTGTCGCCCAAAATACAGGCTCCTGTTGATGTCAATGAGAGTCCGATCGAACAGTGTTCGGAAACATCGTAATCGGTCGGTCGGACTCCCCGAATCCTATTCGGTCGGAAATTATTATGAGACCTAGTCAGTCGGAATGCTTTCCAACCAACATCGTAATGAGTCCCTAAATGTAGTTGCCCCTAATAATAAGCAGAATGCTCAATTTTCTATACAACCTACATCTAGCAGCAAATGGGCCTCCAATAAAACTTTGAACATTACATATTGCTACTTAGCAATATAGTCTGTCTCGAAAATATAGTTACGGAATGAGGTAAAAGCAACAGTAGGATAAAACCACAAGATGTTACATACATGTAATATATTCTTAATGCAATAACTGAAAAATGGCTAAGATGATTATCTATGTTGGAGCTATAAATGTAGGTAGCATAGCAATGGAGGAACCAAAGAAGTACCACAGACATTTATCTGTATTAAGGACAGTAGTTGTTTAGTGTAAAAGTGAGCAATCGATCTAGACTACATTTCACGTATGATTAAAGTGTTTTGAGGTTGTGACAATTTCTATTGAAATTTTATACATCACTACCTTTGTTTATTCAGCTACTCAACTGTTTTATGGGAAGTAGTGTACTTTGTTCAGTGTGTTGCAGCAAGTTCAACCATCACACATTGGAAAAACATACTCAACAATGTTCCAATTTTGTCACATGCCCAAGAAGATCAGCTTTTTTTTTTGTCATCATTCACCTCAGGTTTTAATGACAACTACCCTTGCCTTTTCACTGCGAGGGAGAGACCATAAGACCCCCACCAGGGGGAGAAAAGCGCTGGGTTAAGACACTATCTGTCATGGTTACGGGCTGGTAGCGTGACCTACGCATGCATAGCGTCACTGCCGCTGCCCGAGGGGAAATCGGGTTAGCAGTCTATGCCTCAAAACCAGAGGCTGACGTCACCATACCTCATCACTTCTGGGCGGACACGCTTAACAGACGGGGATTCCAGCTGCCTCAGCGCTTTGGATTAATGCCGAGGCCACCGCTGAAGACACGCCGAGTCTGAGAGCGTCCTTCATCAGGTATCGGGCTTTAAGAAGCAGTTCCTTCTCTGGTACTGGTTTTTGACGCCCTGGCTGGAGTGCTGTACTTGTAAAATCTGCTGCCTGCCAAGTGCTGTTACCCACGTACAGCCACGGCCGGTAGTAGGTGTAACTGCAGGGCAGTGACATGGGGCTGGGGAGGGGAAGGTTGGGGGTAGTAATGTATGGATTATGGATTTTAAAAGGTAAGTAAACATATAAATAAATAAAAGAAATTTTGTTGCGCGCACTGCATCGCATTTGGTGATGCAGTGCACACAACGAAATTAGTTTTATTTATATATATGTTTACTTACCTGTTAAAGTACATAATCCATACATTACTACCCCCCACCCTGGCCCTCCCCCTCCCCACGTCACCGCCCTGCAGTTACACCTACTACCGGCCTTCACGTGCAGGCATTTTTCTTGTCTGTCTGTCAATGACTAGCCTTGTTATGTTATTTGATGCCACCTACGCACAGGAGTGTGTTAGGTGAGGTACATTTTTTTTTCTTTATTATTTGTGCAGGAGCGCTGGTTTTTCATTTTGGTTCTCATGTGCAGGAACGCTGACTGTCCTAGACTGTTACGTGCAGGCGTCCTACTTGCCTGTTCATCCCAGTAGAAGCCTTGTTCCTTTGTCCCTTGCCACTTACGCACAGGAGTGTGTTAGGTGGGCTACTGTGCAGTTCCTTTTTATTATTTGCGCAGGAACGCTGGCTTTTCATTTTGGTTCTCACACGCAGGAGCAATTCTTCGTGCCGATTAAGTGTACTGAAGTACGCATTGTTTCCCTGATACTGGCGCATGAGTGCTGGTTGGCTGTTTGCCACTGATGACTTCACGGGTCTCACGTATGAGGTAATCATCTAGTTAATAGGGTTTGACAGTCCTTAGAGCAGTAGGGAGCTTTGGGATGCATTCAAGTAACAGTTGTTCCCTTATTATCTATTACAGACCTAGTGTCAAAAAAGACTCCAGAGACGTAGTGAGGTCCTCAGATTTATTACTAGAAGACCTACTTCTCCTTGCCTGGCTTCTACCCCTGGTACCCCCACTATCCTGGTCAGTATCCACACATCTACTAGGGCAGAGGTCTTCAAACTTTTTGATGCCGAGACCCCCTTGTAAAACCTTTTTAGGCGTAAGGACCCCCTTCCGACAAAAGTTTCTAGAAACTGGTACTCCTCATCATCAACTTTTGACAACCATAAATGCGCCTGTTATTCACCCATCATTCATCCACCCATCTTTTCACATATCCATCCATTTTTTCACACATCCATCCATCCATCATTCATCCATGCAACCTTTTATCCATCCATACATCCTTCATCCATCTACCCTTTCATCCTTTCATCCATCCATCCTTTCATACATCCATCCACCCTTTAATCCATCCATTCATCCTTCATCCACCCACCTTTTCACACATCCATCCATCCTTGATCCGTCCATCCTTACATCCATACATCTATCCTTCATCCATCTATCCTTCACCCATCCACCCATTGGCAGACCCTTGCAGCCATAAAACAGAGTTATGTAGGTGTAATCATTGAACAGAGGGTTCTTCTTATTGTCTTTTTTACCCGCTCATTGATTTCGGTTAACCCCTGCCCAATTTTGTAATATGTCCCAGAATCTTTTTCTCTTTTTGGACCCATTTCCCAACAAGTCCATTCTTGACATATAAAACATAGACTCTAACCACTTTGAATGCTGAGGTGGAATTTCACTTATCCAGTTACGACATAACTCCCTTCTGGCAAGTAATAATGCATAGAACAGATCCCTAGCGGCTCCAGAAATACCTTCTATCACACCAAAGATAATTTGTGAAAGGCTTACTTTTATATATACACCCAAAATACCTGAGAGTATTGATTCAACTTCATGGCAAAAATTATTTATGTGTGTACATTGGTGGAACATGTGTACGTCTGTCGCTTTTTCCAAGCCACACTTTGCGCAGGCTTTCAGTTTTCCTTTCCCCATTTTGGACAGCATCCCAGGTGTTATGTATGCCCTATGAAGTGAGAAGAAGTGTTTTTTTTTTTTAATGCAGGCTTGACCATAGTATAAAGTGGGCACATCAATACTTGCCACATATGTTGTAAATTGCATCTCAGCCAGCATCTTCCCCATAGATCTTCTGCCAGAGAGCATTCTTCGTCCGCGGTATCTTGCAGATTCCAATACCAAAAGGTGATTTCTTTCTCACCAGGGGGTTTACTGGCAAGTTGTTCCTCCAGGTAATTTCCTACACCCAGTGGTGCCTTTCTGCACCCATTCCCAACTCTTCAATTGCATGTACTTAACATGAGAAATGTTGTCTCCCATACGGTCTTTTATCTCATTCCTTGGGATTACCTGTCCGTCCTGCGTAATCTCACCCCAAACAAGTAACCCCCCCCTCTCTTATTGATAAAGCCAATTTATCTTAAAGACATTCCGGGGTCCCTAGAGACTACCAAATTGGAGCTGAGAAGGAATAATAATCTAGTTTGCGCCGCCTTCTTATCGTATGCCATATTCTGGCAAATGCTTGTGGTACTTTTAGCTTAATCTTTTAAAAGAATTTGAGTCCCCAAACTTAAAAGAAACCCCCCACTGCCTATTCTAATCGCTTTTATCATTGCAAGAAACATAACTCCCAAATTGGTATCATTCTAGAATTGGCAATCTAAAAGGCCCAAGCGTAATATTGAATAGCCTGTAACGATAATCCCCCTTTCTCTCTTCGTCTCCGCAGCTTTTTCCAAGAAATCCGGACCCCTTTGTATTCCCAGATTGAGGAATTTATTGCCTGTTGAATTTTATCTATTATTGTTTTCTCAAAATACAGAGGGATGGTGTTAAATAGATATGTGATTTTTGGGCAAAATCACCATCTTAATCAAAATAAACCGGCCAAAAATCGTAAAATGAAGATATACTCAGCTCTTCATTAGCTGCACTGTTTCCCTGAGGATTCTCAGCAGATTAATTTCCGGGATTTTATTTATGTCTTCCACAATTTTAATCCCCAGATATTCCATCTACTTTTTAATTAGCGGGTTATCTTTCCTCTAGTTCCAGACCATAATTTCTGTTTTTGCCTCGTTAACCAAGTAACCCGATATTCTGCCAAACCCCAAGGCCATCTGTATAGTGGGAGACAGTGCAGCTTCCAAATCAGAGGAGAAGATTACCAAATCATCTGCATATAATGCAACTTTCTTTTTCCAAGTCCCCAAGAAAAGGTGGGAATATTGGATTCCATCCTAAGTTTTGGGCAAAGGGTTCTATGTAAAGATTAAATAGCAGGGGAGACAATGGGCATTCCTGCTTTGTACGCTTTGAGATTTTAAAAGGTGCAGTTAAGTTTCCGTTCACTAGAACTCTTGCTGAGGGATTTGGGTATATTAATTGAACTGCCCTACAAAATTGGTCACCAAGCTCAAGTTGTTTCAAAACTGCTAGCAGATAAGATCACCTGACCCTATCGAAGGCCTTGGAAGCATCTAGCATAATAAGTGGGAGAGGGGCAGAATAAGCTGTTGCCACATCAATTGCTCCAATGAGCCCATACGTTAATTCATGTATATGCCTCCTCTTGATGAAACCCTTCTGATCCTTGTGAATTACCCCACCCACAACCTTACTTAATCTCCCCGCCAGAATAGTGGTAAAGATTTTATAATCTGCGTTCAATAGAGATATAGGTCTATATGAGTCGCAGTTAGTGGGGTCCTTACCTGGTTTCGGAATAAACAAATATGTTGCTTCATTGCATGATCTTGAAAGTCGCATCCCATTCTCCAGAATCTCTTTAACAATTGCTGTGACAAAGAGGATTAGGACTTCCCTTAGGACCTGATATAACTCCGCAGGTATCCCATCCGGCCCAGCGGCTTTTCCACTCTTAGATGCTTGTATGGCAATCTTTTTTTTTTTTTTTTGAAAACCTTTATTGTGCAGAAATTGCTCACAAATACGGGCCTACAACCCATCGGGCCGGCCACCACAATTATAGAAGCACAATGGTCAGGACAGAAGCTCCAGCAGGGTACCACAGTAATCCAAGCGGGAATCAAAGGCGAAAAGCCACAGAGCAACCACCACGAGCAGGATGAGAGAAGGTTGATTTTATAATAGAAAAAGGGGTATAGCAGAATGATGGCAATCATTAAGGTCCAGAGGGCCGTGGCGGGCCGCGAGCAAGCAGTAATACAGAATACAGGAAAATTCAAAAAGAACAGTTACATTTTAACAAAGGCAGAACGTGAGTCCCACATTAGGAAGCAATTGCAACCGCTGCCCAGCGCCCACCCACCACTACGAGAACACACAATGATACAGAGAACGGAAAATAGGCTTACAAAACAAAGAGCCCTCTGCTACAACAACCCAGGGGAGGGAAGAAAAAAAAAAAAAAAGGGGGGGAAGGGAAAAAGGAAAAGGACATCGGGAAAAAGGGGGGAAGAAAGAACGCGGCATCACAGCATGCGCCCCATGGCTAACAAAGCACTCAAAAATAGACCGGCACAGGGAACCAGTGGTAACAGGAGTAATAGATGCGTAGTAAACCGTGACGGCAGGGAGACCAGAAGGCCCATGCTAGCAAAAAACACCCCAGGGGGCCCACATGCAGACACCGCGTCCCGAAAAAAGGGATACATAAGAGCCATAGAACCAAAAAAGGAAAAGAGGGGGAAAAAACAAAATGACAGACCCCCCCACCCCGCACACCCCACCCTGCACCCCTGCAGAAGGCTATGGCCTACCCCCCAGCAGCGTGCCTGTCGCCCTAACTAGAAACCCGAAATATAGAAGAGTTAAAAGTAAAGAAAGAACCACAAAGACAAAAAGAAGAAGGGGAAATAGGGAGACAACGACGGGAGAGGAGCCACATAATCAAAACCATCAGCTCCCACCCCCCCCCGTCCGAACACACTCAGTGCCCACGGGAAGATAGTAATTACGAGGATAAGCTACAGGAACATGAAGGAGAATCGAACATAGTCATACAGTCACAAACGGATCATCCGACCATACCGCAAAATAATAGTCCACCGAGGCAAGTTCATCTCAACCCTGTCCTCGTCTATCCAAAGCCGTAGGCATCCAACGCACCAGGAACCAGATCATGAGGAACCAGAGGCGAATAGCAGGGAGTCCAATCGTCAATCCACACAAGTCATATCGATTTCGACCCAGATGAACAGGAAAAGACGGTAACCACCGCAGGTAATGCAGGCACTGTTCCGCCGACAATAGGAGGAAAGCCGTTTCGGCGGAGCAACCACAGGATCTTCGTTCGGCCATTCGAGGCAAAAAAGGAATGGGAGATCCAACGAGACCGGTCCGGACGGGACCCGGCCGGCGAACCCTCAGCACAGGAGAAATCACATGATGATTGAGAGCAGCGGGTATCCGTATACCCAAACAAGCGGCAGCCGCCGGGTCCACGACCTCCAGGAAAGTCCCAGCAGCACACAGCAGCGATGAAGCCGCACACATCGGGGGGGGCCCAGCAGGCCCGGCAAAATGATCATCATCCAGTCCAGCGATAGGTGCGGTCACGGAAGCACTCCAGGAGTGCAAGGCGGCGAGGATGTCGCCAAGCGTAGGCTCACCTTTACGGTATTCAGCAAACGAGCCATGCGGCGGACCAGCGTCGCCAGTCTCGGCCAGGCTGAGAGACAGGGAGCCGGCCGCCATCTTGAAAGCCCGGCGGGGCCGCAGCAATCTCCGACCCCCGTCCGGCCACAAGCGGGGTCACACAGGATACAGCCGACCACAAGCAGAGGCACCCCCAGGGCAGGAAGGCGGGCCACCAGGATAAGGAGGGTCGCTGGCTCCCCCACGCCACCGGCTCCGTTCTCCGAGTCCGGGCGGAGGGACTCAAGATGGCCGGACAGGAGAACAAAGGGGAGACGAGCCACATACACGGTCAACCCCCGTCCATGGAAGGTAGCGCCTCAACACCAGACCGCAGGATCGCCGGTCCAGGCCCGGAGAGCCGTCACCGGTCTAATTGCACATCGGCCTCTCCGACCGAGCCCACACCTCCACCAAGGGCCGGCTACAGCGCTCCGCCCCGCCCGGGCGCCGCCGAGGAGTTTCAGGCCCGCCCGCTCCGGAGGCCCCGAAGCGAACAAGGGCGCAGCTCAGGATCCGCGGCACCTAGGAACAGACGGATCAGACGGTAAGTGCCAGCGAAATGTCTTAGTTCCATAGTCTACCAAAGAATACTTCCCGGGGCAGGATAAGACACAGGATAGACGTTCCAGGCAGGAAAGCGAACGGAGCCGAGCTAAAACGCGGCCATCGCGGACGCGAGCTTGGCTCCTCCCCCTTGTATGGCAATCTTAACTTATTCTTCTGTTATATCCTGGTCAAGAATATCTTTCTGCTCGTGATCTAAAGGTTTAACTGATTCTGCTAATCAGGTGTTTGCCCCCTCTTCTGAGACCTCATCTTCTTGAAAATAGAGATCCCAAAAGTATTCTGTAAATGCCTCTTCCAATTCTGATTCGCTAGTTAACATGGCGTCAGACTGCCCTTCCTTAATTCCATTAATATGGTTCCTATTTTGATCTGTCTTGATCTTCCAGGCTAAGAGCTTGCCTGCTCCCTCCCCATATTCGAAGTGGGCCAGTTTACTTGCATCCCTTCTTTTCCTAATCCGATTTTGTAGGATTTCTTCCATTTGATTTTTAAGTAGTAGCAATCTCTCGTTCCTCAAAATATTACTGTCATTGGTCATATTTCTAGTTATTTCTAGATTTTTCATTTCTACCTCTAGTTTACCTAGCTCTAGTCTATATTGTTTATTCCTATAGCAAAGTATACTTGTGATCTTACCCCTAATAAAAGCTTTCAAAGTTTCTGATATTATCCCCAATGGGGCAGAGCCACAGTTAATTTTTAGAAATGTGCTTAGTTCTATCTTTAGGCTGTCCATTGTTTCTGTCTCTGCCAGAATAATGCGATCCAAAGTCCATCTCTTATCCTTAGGTTGGCTATTATTCCTAAGTGTTATTACTGCAGCTGAATGGTCTGACAGATGTGGTTCGGCTCTGCTGAGCTCTTTTTTTATCCGGCAGAGGACAAACTGTGGCGCTGGGTGGATACCAGTCCAAACCCATTTCATTACCCTGTGGGGTCCCACAAGGGTCCTCCCGGAGCCCTACCCTTTTCGATGTTTATGTTTCATCCTTGGCCCCCATTAATAAAGCATCTGAGTTTTGTCTCACTTCCTATGCAGATGATATGCATATTGTTGTGTCTCTATGACCGGGCCAGGAATCGGGCACAGATAAACGCTTCCAAGCTTGCATGCAATCAGTTGGGAGATGGATGGCTGAGAATTGTCTGGAGCTTAATTCAGGCAAAACTGAAGTTTTATTGTTTGGAAAGGATACCAACTTTTGGACACCAAGTTGGTGGCCTGACTCGTTGGGCTCTCTCCCATTGCCGTCGAAAAAGGTAAAGAATTTGGGAGTAATTGTGGATGAGAGACTCACCTTTGGGGATCAGGTTAACGTAGTTTCATCAAATACTGCTTATGTACTCAGAACGGTTAGGAAAGTACTGCCTTTCTTACCCCTTGGTAGTTGCCAAACAGTGGACACAGCTCTGGTACTGTCGAGGCTGGACTATTGAAACAGCCTGTATCTGAATATTTAACGAAAAAGTATGAACAAACTCCAGCTACTGCAAAAAGCAGCAGCAAGATTTCTGACGGGTACTTCTAAATTCTCCCCCATCTCCAAGGAAATAAAGAATTTGCACTGGCTCACGGTAAGGAGTCGAGTGTGTTTCAAATCACTTTGTATGGTTTTCAAATCTCTTCATGGCACAGACCCAGATTTCTTAAGTCTGCTGTTCCAGTGGTACATTCCGAAAAGAAGACTTCGTTCGCTGGGGGCCAAGTTGGTCACAGTACCTCACACAAAAAAGCTTTGTGGGGAGGCAGAGCTTTGCTGCCTGCGCAGCGAAAGCCTGGAATGACCTTCTGTGTTTACCATAGGAACGCCACTGATCTTCTTGACTTCAGGAGGGGTTTGAAGACCTGGCTTTTCACTGAATAATTCCTTTCCTCCTTGCTCTTCGTCTTCAGGATAAATAATCTAGCACCAGGACACCCTTGGGTAATCAATTTATAAAAGTTATTAACATAACATAACATACCATGTATTTAATGTCTAAGACATCTTGTTTAAAGCTTACCTCTATCAAGAAATAATCGATCCTCGATCTATGCCCATATTTCTTATTATTGAACGAGGTGCCCTGCGGAGCTCCTACCCTCTCGCTCCATAAGTCAATAAGGGCATATTGCCTCATCATAGATTTTAAGAAAGCCCGGGATTTTGGAGTGGGTATAACCCTGCTATTACTAGATTTATCCAGCTTTAGATGCAGAATGATATATAAAATTTCCTGCCGTTATGACCAGGCTAGGAAAGTCTAGCAAATTAGTAAACACTGACTTTAAAGGGTCACAGCCATCCTGGTTTGGGCCAGAGTATCCTACTAAAGTTAGTGGGCTATCCCCTATTTTTATATTCACTATAATCCATCTACCAGACTTATAGACCCATGTATTTAACAGCCTGATGCACCCTCCTTGTTTTTTCACCACTATTGGCACCCCTCTTATATTGGCAGTCTCTTCCGTGCACACTACCTGTTGTACCCATCTTTGTTTTTTAAACAGCTTCATACACTCCTCCTTTACCAGGTGTGTCTCTTGTAAGATCAGGAATTGTGCTGGGGAGTCTCTGAGATATTGTAGTATCCTATCCCCTTTACCCCTTGTATGTAGCCTGTTGACATCCCATGCTGATATCTACGTCATCTTCCTACAGTATTTTCCCAGTTCATGTGCTGAGCATCACAACATATCATATCTACCTTCTGTGTCTTTGAGGTGTTTGAGGTATTTTTTTGTAGTTTTTTCCCACATGCTTCCCACCCAGTGCACCCTCCTTTACTCCCCTCCTCATGCACCCCATGGAGAACCCACCCCTACTTCCTAAGAAGATCAGCTTTTTATTGTAAATGTTGATGCATCCAATACTTTCTTAGATGCTCTCACATTACGGCGAAAATACAGAACAAATGCAATGTTTAGTATTATCTTCCAGAGAACGGAAAACCTCAACAGAGTGTATGTGGTACTAGCATTATTTGTTGAAAGTTCAACATATTCATATACATCAATTATTGATAATAGTCACTTTATATTTGAAGATCTCCTTGATGGGTCATAGTGTTCAAACTCTTTTGGGCACTTCCTTTGAAGACTTTACTTTTATATTTATTTAACCACTAGGTACAGTGAATTTGGAAGTTTGGACACTATCTAGAAATTTTGAAAAACACTGAGGAACATTTTTATATTATTTAGACTTATTTGCATATGAATATTTTGAAAGCTTTGTCTAAAACTGAATTGGAAATCTGAGGTCAAGTACCTAATAACAGCAGAACTATTACGGCAGACATTCATTATAAAACTCAGTCATTTACTTACCCACTAAATAACTGTAGTCAAACATTCTCTTTGGATGGCACAATACTGTTCTTGAAAGTAATCCTTGCCAAAATAAGACTCTATCTGTGACAAAATATTTTTGGATGATGCTAGATGGTGATGATGGATAGACATCCTAAAAATTAGTTTGAGATTTGTTCCAGATCTAAACTAGACCATTCCAGAGTACACAGTTGCTTAAATCCTCTAGATGATTTGGAATTCATTACTGACTCCAGCAGATGAAGAAATAAAGTAATTTTAGTGGTAATTAATTTGGCACTCAAACTATCACAGTTTTTATCAATAAAGACATTTCTGAAAGCCTCATAACTAGCACAAAAGTATATGAAATAAATTCAAAGGCTTCATGATCAGCACTCTGCTCACATTTCGGATACAGGATCTCAGCTCATATGCAATTCTGTGAAATCATTTTTTTAAATAAAAGATAATCATCAATCTGCTCCCAAATTAGAACCGCTAAGTGGTGGGCAGATAGGAAAGGTGAACAAGACCCTTAAAAAACTGATTATACTATTATTATTCACATGACAATGCATCCTCTTGGATGGGCCTGCATTGGCCGAGAAACTTGCCTCTAACAACAAAACCAACCTTTGTTACATATACAACTATTCTAGTTCCTACAGTCACCTTACCTTGGTTTAACAACAGTACCTCCCAACATTTCATCTGTTACCTAGGATTTTTCGATGCATGGAGTTTGAAATTTACACAAAAGTAGTTGCGGACAGTAAGCAGCAATTTTAAAATGGAGAAATGAATGCTGAATGGAAAAAAGAAGCCACCATTATTATGTAAGGACACAATACACTGTGGTTTATTCAAAATGCAACAATTCAGATAATTAACTATATGACTTTAAAGCCTTTTAAAGCTTCAGATATCACTCTCTTTGAACCTCTACCTAACATAGGTAATATTAACCAAGAGTAGGCAGTTCAGAATATTCTTAACTCCAAACTACAGCATGAATATGTTTTAATTTTAAGTGACTGGGAGGGAAGATTCATGTGCTCTGCACCAGGTTAACTGCACAGCAAATTAATCACACATTCCTCACAAGAAACTGCCAGATCTCTGGCCACTCCCTCCAATGCGTTAGTTTCCTCAGCTATGTGTTCCTCGTGCAGAATTCTGGAATGTATTTATTCCTTTACAAAGCCCTGTTGTGTTCTAGTCACTGTGGAACACTGGTAGCACTATGGCAGAGCTAGAACAAATAGTTAAAATAAACTATATTGGCTAATTAGAGCGCATCTAGATATGTAGACTCCCTATCACGTTGTAGAGAAAGTAATTAGATTAAGGCCTGTGCAAAAAATTCAGTTTTGAGTAGTTTTCAAAAATGTAGGTTGTTCATTCATACCCTGAGATTAGCTTTCAAGCCTTGAGAGTGGAAAGAAATGTTCTTTTATTCATCAGTGTAAATGTTCCAGGTGTTTGGTGAAAAAGCCAAGGCTTGTGACTTGCACATCAATGAAAGTATAAAACCCATACCTACCTGTTGACTCTGAGTTGAGATGAAAAGCTGCATCCATTTTACTGCTGTGTTGGTTACCTATGTCCCCTCTTTAACGTATCCACTGTAAGCCTTCTGAGGAGAGTGGTGTCATCCGCACTACTGTATACCAATAGCAGATCAATAAACATGAGCATGGTAAGGACTTCCCTCTCAGTAGGCAAGGGCCATTTCAGTTTCTCTCTTTGGTCAAAAGTCCGTCTATAAGTCGTGAAGGATGATGTTTTGTTTAAGATGTACCTCAACCTTTTTCCTCACCTGTAAGGGAGATTTAAAATCAAATTGCAGTTTGATTACATAGGAGGATCTGCTTCTATATACTTAACACTGTGCATCTTTTAATGTTTTATTCATTTCAGTTTGCGATTAGTTCTTTTAACTTCTTGTCATTACTGAACAACTTACTGATTTTGGGGAATGAATTATTTTTTAAATTTTAACAGGTGCCAACACATCAAGTCTGGTTAATAGGTTAAATTCAGAGGAAAGTTGGAATTGTGAGTGCTTTTGAGTAGACCAGCTTCCAATTGTAAAGGTTTTGGGTATATCTGTTTCCTTTAGTCTTCCACCCTGTGAACATCTGCAGAGTTGTTCCGATCAAGGACAGGAGAAAGTTTATTTCCACACTGGGAATGAGGATGGAACCTTTACTCCAAGGTTCAGTGGCAGTAATCAGGATTTTTCCACAGTTAAATAATATTTTCAACTTGGAAACAAAGCTACCTGGTGGAAATTTTGCATGTGTTAAATGTAAACATTGCACTACTTGAAACATCTACAACTGTGTTAAATGTTCCAATGAATTCACAGTGTGCTGAACGTAAATACCTAAATACGGGTACCTATACATACCTGTTCATAGGGAAAAAACTGTAGACTATACTAAGTGGTCCATGATTGCTAGCACAAAAACCACTGCATAAATATTACAGGCAAATACTTTAAAGGGACAGTCTATGCTGCATTTCTAAGCAAGATAATCATTCATTTTATTGTTTAGTATTCCATGTTATATGTTTTGCAATTCGCATGTACCAAAAATCCTTTATCTAATCCCTTCCCATGAGAAGTGACCCTTGCTAGGGTGTTTAAACATATTCTGAAATACATAACATCACTACTGGTTTGGACTAGGTTTCTTACTGCCTAACTAAGAAAATATAGAACTTTTAATGATGTTTTCCATATATTCCATGTATTATACATTTCATGTATTTAAATATAAATTCTTATAAAAAATATTCAAATACATATTCATTGTAAGAGACATATGTTTCTCCACCAGGAAATTGCCCAGTCTGCAGATATTGAAAGACAGTTTATCATGCTTCGTAATGTGCCTTCTCCCTTATTTGCAAAACATCCCGCACTGCATGTGTGTATGTAGGGAGACACTTGTATAGCAAAAAATCTCACTGGTGAGCATTTGTTAGAGTTTGGTTGATGTATGGACAAATGATTGTGCTGATATTAAATCAAACACATTTTCAATGTATGGTATTGCATCCTTCAGTACATTAGAAGTTGTTTTAAGTTGCAACATCTTTAATTGTTCTTACCAATTATGAAGGTTGAGAGCTTAAGGCATACGCCCAGCTTTTCTATTTTGTTTCCTTGATACACCTCAGGGAAAGAAAGGTTAATGATTACCTAATGCAGCGCATGTTTTAAAATGAAATATCAAAACTTTAAATTAGATTCAGACAATTTGTTTACCATTATTTACAAATGTGTGGTTATGTCACTTTTGATAGAAGAAGCTGCAGTAGCAAAATCAATTTATTGAATGACTGTTATTTTTGTTGTGACATAACACTCTGATTCATTTGAGTTTCATATCTTTCACCTTCAACTGTAATACTAGGGACTAAAGAACTGTGCCGTTTTTACTTTCAATGCTTTATGATGGAGCTCTAATATGATATTTCAGCTTTGAACAAGACAGTTTTTTTCTGTTGTTACTGATTAATTAGTAATTTAATATTTTGTCTGAGCAGTCTCGTAAACAAAAATCAGTTTCTCTTTTTAGTTTTGTTCGCCTTCTCCTACTTTTCGCATACAATTAATGATTTCTCTTTAAAGTTGCTTTTTTTTTCTAAAACACTATGCAAGAGCTTCAAGTATCCCTTGAGAGGAGATTTCTATCTCGACATCTGAAATCATTAAACTTATTCCACTATCGTGTTGTGGCAATAGCTGAAACGTAATGGGCAAATGAAAGTGACAGCTTTGGTTACTGTGTTATGATTTACGTCTTTGAATTTGTTTTCCCTTTAGATCTGAATGCAGTGTTAAAAATAATAAGTTGAGTTAAAGAAGTGCAAAACTGAAACAGTACCGATTCACAACTATAAGTAAAAAAAAAGATTGGAATTTAATCTTACAGAATTACTTTTACATTTGCTCATATTTAGCTTTTTATTTAATGTTTTTGTTTTTATGGAACTCTGAAGGGTAATTACCACCATGGTAGGAGTCCCAGGGTACTTCTGAGCATGAAGGTTCTGAATGTTGACCTTCCATTCTACTAGGTTAAATGATCTGTCTACAAATATCCAACACAAATGACAGCTGGAATAAAATCTTAATCATGAGGGATTGAGAGTAATACAACTTTGCTGGGTTTACAACCCAGGTGGCAGGCAAGGACTACAGAAGTTTGATAGCTGACTTTGGCTTCCAAATAGGCTCTTTTTGTCAGGATGGATGATTGCAATAAGACAATCGTAAAAGTCCTCTCTTGAAAATCTTCACAACTACATGCTTTCTGTTACAGGGCAGGATACAGGCTTTTATTGACCAGTTCTCAACAAGGGTGCTGGAGACATCCATATATCAGTTTCCAATTAGTTAACAGTTTTATTCACATTCCCAACAACCTGTCTCGGGCTGGAAACATGAGATTAAAGCTCTGTGGTGTCTATCCTATAGATTTACCATGTCTTTAAAAGAATTCAGGACCCAGAGATAAGTTATTTAACAATTAGTTCTTAAGTATATTTTCACAGGGAGGAGTATAAATAGATACGGATATGAATTATGTTGTATAAGACTTCCAAGGGCAAACCCAGAAATCACGACACGGCCACCTACAGAAAAACAAACAAACTGATGAACTAAGAGAAGCATCGAAAAACATGAGAGAAGGTCTCCGACTGTGTCCTTTAGTGGAGATAAATGTTCAGATAAACCAATTATTTCCTTTATAGATTAAGGATCCTTCCTTTGCTTTTTTATAAGCCTGAGTCCCAAATTTAACTGCTCCAGAAATGCATTTAACTTTTAGGCAGATGAAAGCTAAAAATTATCCAAGTTCACAGTTTTTGTCCTTGTAAGAAGAGAATAAATGAACCTACTTCTTCTCTTTTCTCATAACCAGTAGTTGCTTAAACCTCTCACCTTTCTACAACAATTATTTTACTGTAAAAAAACAATAGAGATAATGTAATTTCCTTGGCCTCAGTCAGAGGTTCTCATGGAATGTCTTGCCATAAATACCATTCCAGTCATAAAATAGATAACTTAGAGCAGAGCAGGATAATTTGAAATCACTCAAGGGTTCCCTCCAGAGGCAGAAAAAGACATGTCATGCTAAACCACAATCCACTAGATGATTCATGTATGTAATGTGTAAGCTATGAAACTACTGAAGTTAGTAGCTAGGAAGTGAATCCACCACTGGGATATGACAAGAAAGACCTACCAACAGAAATGATAAAAAAAGTCAAAAAACTCTAATAAGTGCAGAGGACTAACAAATATAGGGGCTGTATCCCAGACATGTTCTATAAATGGCATTTCATTGTATGGGTTGGGACATAAAAGTATCTTCAACCATGAAATCATTGTTAAAATGGGTTCTATATGCCAAAACTGTTCTCCCGAAGGCATTTCTGTGATTGGGGAGTGTTATCAAAATATGTATAAAGACTAGTAAAAAGTACACAAGAGCACTTATTTTAGATCTACTACACCAGTCTGCCATATTTATTTAGATTAGAGCACAAACGCTGATTCAATCCCCGAGCGGCCTAAACAGCAAAAAAATTGGGCTGCTTAGGATTCATACGGAAAGCCAGTATTTCATTATGTACGCACACTATACTGCGGTGTCGAGTGAAAATATGCCAACACCTAGGGGTATAATTACACAGTAATTTGTAACTGTTGTGGTAACACCCGCGTTTTGAATTGGTAATGACAACATATTATTTATTTGCTTTCGATAATTGCGTGCTAAGTGGGTGCTGTTTAACAATTAAGGTATTGCCAAATTATTTAGGTTGCCACCTTTTTAAATGGGCACAGCTCGTATTCCTTTCTTGGCAGAGGAAGCAGGTGGCGCCGGGAGTGATTTTGTTAACTAGCTTGATCTCAGTTAGCTCGCACCTCTCCAAAAAATTAGCACCCGTCCTGTCTATCAAGTTGCAGTTAATGAATTTGCAAAGGGCGGCCAGATGCCACCATAATTCTGGAGTTACTCCCCTTTTTCAACTTTGTTATATGATTTTCTACACTGAACAATATTGCTTTACTGAAAGAGCAGTACTTAACTTCCAAGTTTTCACTGTGTCGCCAAGGCGGGGTGATTTTATAACCTATTTATAAGGATCTTGGGTTGCCTAGACTTAGGCGCCTAGTGCAAAAAGATTGCCCAGAGAAGTCTTTCCTCTCATTTGTCAATATAAGAACAGGATATTCTTGGTCATCTGATCTGATTGAAAGATAATTCAACATTCTTGAGTTTCACACTCAATTTCACATGACAACCACAATTTAATTAAGAAGCGGAGAGCAGAAAAATGTGCTCTTTGGAAGGGAGTGCAATCAAGTGGAAGATGTACCCCAGAGGAAGCTGTGATCTAATGGTAAGTGTGATATGGTGGGAGTTGAAGTTTGGTACAAGGTACATTTCTTCAGCATCAACTATAAAGCTGTTGTGGAGGAATCCCCAGATATAGCAAACTCCTAAAATTAATATTATGGTTATTAATATTCCCAAAAAGGAGAGGGAAAGGTGTTGGATTAATACATTGTTCAACTTATTTACTGACAACCTCCATATAATCAAATTGAAACATTTGAGCTGTCTATGAATAACATTACAAATAGAGAACATACGATGATATTGAGGGAATCCTTGCAATAGTGTACAATATAAAGTGCGAAAGAAATGATCCAAAATCAAACACTTATCAAGAGCTGTAAACTCATCCAAGAGAATGGAAAATTGGGAAAATTCTGCAGAAATATGAGGTTTTTCTAAGAGCTCACCCAGGTCCGGTTCTCTTAACTTATCAGAATAGTAAACCATGCAGTTTAAAATTGTTTTCTTAGAGGGCTGTGCTGTGATGAAAGGAAATGTCTACTTGCAGTAGCTGTTAAATGGGAGAATGATATACTGATAGTAGTTAACTAGTAAGAGTAGTGGTCTAAGTAAGTGCTGTCTGGTAGGTTCGTTTGTCTACTAGGAAGATGCGCTACTAAAACTTGCCCTACAAAGGTCATCGTGTGGAAAGGTTGGCCAAGATGTATAATAGAAAATACTTCTCAGATGGGCTAAGAATCCAACTAGAAGGCGTTTCCTAAATGGACAAATGTCCTTGTGAAAGCAGTGATCAAGTGAGAAGACTGCACTAATGGAAACTGCTATGAAATATTGTATAGTTATGCCCCTTCTGGATACAGAGGTGCTGGGCAGGGTGAGATGTGAAAAGCGATTTCTAGCCATAGTTTGGATCCAATGTAATAGACTGCCTAGGCAGTGACATGGCTTTAGTAGATGGACGGTGCAGCTTATAATATAGGACATGCAGACTAATTGAAGTGGCTGAAAAAGGACATAATATTAACAATAATGAGCTGTGCCAAGGCAGTACAAAAGTTTAAAATTAGCATTTGAAACATAAGAATTGCCTTTTTTGGAAACCAAGAGAGAACTGTATGAGACTATAATGATCAAAAGAGTGGGAACCAGCACATTACTGTTTTCTGGGGCTGGAATAAGAGCACAAGAATTAAAAAAGTGGCAATTCTCAACTAAAATGAGTTGCTTTCTCTCAATTTACTGGGTACATGCTTATAAAGTAATAGTATAAATAGAATAAAAAGAATGTGTATAAGGTTTGTTAAAAACGCCCATTCAATGTCTCATACGAGGTTTGAATAGAAGCTACTTTTCCTAACAACTATTTTAGCACAGGAAAATGGTTGGAAATGACCAGTGAAAACTATTTTGGGCATGAATGTTGAAAACGTTTGGGATCCCTATCAAAAATAGAGATACTAATATCCTTATTGGTGTAGATGGTATATAACTTACAGGCTGGAAGACAAACATTTAAAGGGCATGCTTCTTAGGTGGCTGTGTGTGGGGTATAGGAGATGGATATTAAGATCACTATGGAATATTTAACCAAAAAAAGCATATGAAGTAGTGATGCAATTCAAAATATCATGTGCGCTCTGAAAAACTATCATTTTGCTTTAAATTCATAAGTAAAATAGCTCTTTACTCATCTTTAATTGTGCCTCTCAATGTGCATAGAAAAGGGAGGTGTTTAGTATTTTGTTGTTGGCTCCCCTATTAGTATTGAATAGATAGGTGGTTCCTGCCTTGGACACTGTTTTAGGATACTACTGTTTGTGTTATATGTGATAGGAAACAAATTCAAGCCTTCTCTTACAAGTTAGATGAGATTCAGTTTGTTCTTAAGTCTTGTTGATAGGTTGTTACCTGGATGTCTGTAGTAAGGAGTTTGGGTACAGGGAATGACAGTTTTGATTTTGGTTAAGGGTTCACAAATGGAAGAGGAGGGTCTAACAAGGAAAATAGGGGTTTCTTGAGCAGATGATTTGAATTCTAGTTTGTGTCTTTTGGCTCCTTTTATTTTGCATTTGTTCTTTTTTTACAGAGTTTACAAAGAAATGTCAAAAGGAACAGCTGTTTGGGTGAACCATCTGCCTACGATAAAAGAAAATCATTGATTAAAATTCATGCTTTACACATTAGATTACTTGTTAGATTTGCAAATGATTAATGGATACTTTACAAAGAGGAAAGACCATTCTAGGCGTTAGGTCTATTGGTTGCACAGATTTACTCTTTGTCATGCTCATTAAGTTCCCAGAAATGTATTCTGTAATGAAGAGAGTCCCTCGTTTATTAGGGTCCATTTTTGAGTATTGGTTGGATATTTTTGAAAAATGTGCAGTCATTATCATTGGCTCATGGATCACTAATGTAAAGTTTCTTGTAGTATTTAGTGACCAAAGTAATGATATTCATGTCTTTCAAATGAGGCTTTCATTGGTGCTTTTGATCACCCTGTCTTTCATTCTTTCTTTTCAAGCTTTTATACAATTCCCTTTGTGTTATCGCTGTGTATTTTTGTTTTTCAATTTGTACTTTAATTCTGAAACATGGTTATTTGGTTGCTATTAGATTAAGTGAATTGTGTATCATTAAGGACACTTTGGGATTATTTGCTCACCTCTGATTTTGATTTTGGTATATTATTTATCACATAAAAACATTTCTTGAATCAAAGTTGCATCACTTTTCGTTTTCTTTGTATCCTACAGAATCCTCTGCCTTTCAATTGTATGATTCACTCCCATCATTCATGTCCCAGAATCCTTTGATCTGTATTATGCTAATGTCAGGTATCTATGGCTACTTCCTCACTGTATGTTTGCCAATTGACTATACATTCTGTGAGCACGGGCTGTACTGTACTGTTTGTTTTTAATGGTGTTCCCTTGGTTGGGGCTGTAGTTGTGATGGTTTCACAGTGTCTTCATCTTTCAAGTAAAATTGGGACAATTGTCAGTATGAAGGCTATAGAACAAGGAGTGGCAACATGGCTATTGACAAGGCAATGAATCCATCTAAAGCTGAGAGAAGCCACTCAGCTAAAAGAGCACTGTACTTGCAAGGCCTTGTTCTCTAAAGCATGTTGTACTTTTCATTTATTGGGGACACATTTTGTGGTTAGGAAGTGAACTTAAGTTGGATTACAGAATGTCCCATTATTGGTGAAAGGTACGCATGGTATATATACCTTTCAACTAATATAAAATAGTTGTTTTCATCTCTTTCAAGTAGTTATCACAATTTCGTTCAATTAATTCTGTTTGCTATATTGGCTGCAAAACAGAGGACTTATTATTTTTGGTTAGATTTCATCCTCCTGGATGAATGATGCCATACCAAATGATTATCCGTTTCATGGCTAATCTTTGTTCAAATTTTTATTTTTTTATTTTTACTATTCTTTAGTGGTAGATAAGCATTTCAAAAGAATGTTTGTCCTTCTCTTTGTTTTCAAGATGAGGTGTGCTTGTATGAATTCTAATAGGTAAAAGATAATTATTCTGGACAGTTTTGAGTCTAAGAAGTTTCATATGTTCAGTCTAGGTGAAGCAATGTGGATAGAAAATTACACATATTTTGCTTTTGAAGGTCTTCTGACACTCCAAGTAGTGTGATGTTATTTCTCCATTTTCTATTCTCAAGGTCTTTTTTTACACACAAATCAGAGCTATCTGGTATTTCATGTTTTATATTAGAAATGGAGATTGTTCTAGAGAGTCAATCGTTTCATTGTTCATTATTTTGCTACTCATCCTGCAGAGTTTTTCTTCTATACTCTGTAAACAATCTGACACTGAATGGTTAGGAGGCTGCAATGCCAATATTCTGGATAGAGTGTCTGAAATGTTTGAATCTTCTCAGCATTTCAACAAGGGACAACATTTGATTTCTGGAAATTAAAGTTTGCATTGATAATTGGAGTCACATCTTTTAAAGCACAACTCTTGTTGATGATATGTCGTTAGTGCTGCAATAGGTGCATGCAGAGAAAGGGATGCTTCCACATTTGCTTGAGTCAAATGCATACGGCTGTCAAAATAGTTTTTTGTGATTTTGTTTCCAGTACTATAACAAAGGTGTTAAAGGCTGTATGTCTCAGCAGGTTGTCCTCAGTGTACATAATTTGTCTTTTAAAATTCAACATCAAGAACAAACCTTTTTACAGTTTCGCACGTGTCAGGCCTGAACAAAATGACTCCATAAACAAGAAGGAGCAACTTACACAGAAGATCAAGTTTGATACCCACAAAGGAGATGCCATCGATCTCCTTCATTGAGGTATCTGGTTGTTTTATTGAAAGTACTACGAAGGCCTAGAGCACAGTACATCCGAGATGGCGGACTCAGGAAAAATCTCACTGAGTCCGCTGGTTTAGATATTCCTCTTGAAGACTAGTGTTAGCCGTCATCGCGCTTGTGCACAATGCTCAATGAGCACTTCAACTGTGATTTTTTGAGATGCTGTGGTCAGCTTTGCGCCTGTTCTATGAAGACATATTCTCTTAAAAAGAATAGTGTTTCTGCCGTGCTTCTGTACAAACCTAGTTAAGCAGAGTGCATGTGTCTTGATAATGGCTATGTGAGAAATTAACATTTGTCGGCAAGCGGCATCTTTGTAGGGTGCCAGTACGGAAGAATTGACAAGCTGGAATCGGAGAGTGAATTTTCATGAGTAGTGTTCCACTGTGAAACTCATTTTGGACAGTGTCTGTTGAAGAAAATAAACTATCCAGTAAGTCTTTAAGCATTTATTTCAGCATTTTGCAGTGAAGCCCTCTATTCAGACAATCTACTGCCAGCAATCATTTAGAGACAAGGGCATTAGCTTTCTATCTACTACAGCAAAGTCAACTCTAGAGTAGGATATTCGAGTGGTCATTTGGATGCAAAAGGAAGAGAATATAAAACTCAGATAGCCATTAGACAAGCTACAAGCAAATTGTTATTTATAGACGTTATTCCTAAACAAGTATTTTTGGAAGGAATAAATAATGCTCAGTCGCTTGTAATTCAACCTATAATTTGAAAAACTAAGATATATATATATATATATATATATATATATATATATGTATATATATGTATATATATATATATATATATATATATATTTATATATACATATATATATATATATATATATACACACACGCATATATATATTACCTACTGGCAGTCGCCAGTAGGTAGTTATAGTTAGGATCGTTTTCCATAGGAAATCCGAAACATTCTATTGGGAATAACTTTGGCGCCGAATGAGGGATCTGCCTGTAATTTTCCTGAAAGTTTCGGGGGGATCCGTCAAGCGGGGGCCGAGATAAAAGGGGGGTCCCAAAACGTGTTTTCCCCATGTTAATTTCCATAGGGCGGTTGGACTCAGTTTTAGCCCGAACGGCTGAATGGATTTCCACCAAACTTGGCAAAATTGTAGGGACTGGTACCCCGATGTGCCTTTGCTATGTCTCAAGATATATGCTCCAGTGGTTTTTACGAAAATTAACTTTGAAAAAATATATATTGGGCTACATTGGGCTATATATATGTTAGAGCCCAAATGTAGCCCAATGTAGCCCAATGTAGCCCAAAGATGGCCACCAGAGACAAAAGAGCCCAAATGTAGCCCAAATATAAGCCAGATGTAGCCCAACTATAGCCCAATGACAGAATGTCCCAAAGTGTTCTAAAGAACAACTAGAACGCTAACAGTCTTATTTATGACAAAAGTATGGCACACCTGAAGTCATCTTGATTGGAATAAAGTGGTAACACTTAATACATTTAATTTGAAAAGGAACAAAATGAGGGGTTTCATTTTGCCATAGAAATTATATATATATATATATATATATATGTATATATATATATATATATATATATATATATATATATATTCACTGAAAAAAACATAGGTTTCACACCAGTTATAGTTAGGAATTAGCATTTAAAAAACCTATTAAATTCACTGAAAAAAACCATAGGTTTCACACCAGTTATAGTTAGGCGGAAATTTTACTCGCATAAAACCCTTGAAATTCCCACGTTATAGTTAGTTGGACTCACTATAACTTGCGCGTGCAATGCACTGCCGATGACGTCACATATTACATCACTCATGACATGGTCAGTGACATCACTCATGACATCACTGATGACATCTCAAATGACATCACTGATGACATCTTCCAGTGAATGTGTATCTTTCTGAAAAATAAATATTTTTTATATATGTATATCTAAAGGTTGAAGGAAGAATAAATGGGTAAATAAATGTCTAAATGGATGTAATTTTTGTGTAAAATTGATTGGTTAACTGACTTATTAAATGTATCTTAGTGAATACATATATTAGCGAGTAATGTTTAAATATTTAAATATCTGTATCTGTGTCTCACTTTGTTTATAAGTGGCTGCATGGGTTGGTGAGTAGCTACATGAGTGTGTATATGGGTTATTAGTTGTTTTTTTGAGTATCAGTATCAGTGTCTGTATGGTTCGGTGGGGGATATTACTTAGAGCACAGATGCATGAATGAGTGACTCACTATTTGTATGTATTTTGAAGACAGCATGTGTGCAAGACTGTATGGGTGGATGATTGTGTGTATGGGTGGGTTAGTGAGTATGTGTTTTTATAATTGATTGTTTAAGGGAGTAAATATGTTTCCGTTTCTGTAGAAGTATGTGTAGTGGTGTGTATATAGCAGTATAATCAAGTAAATGTTTTTTGATAGGTTATTTGCATGTGAGTATCTATATGGATGAGTATTAGTGTGTAACAGGATGTATAGGTGTATGAGTACATATGATGAGTAAGTACATGCATGAGTGACTATATAGAACTGTTGGTGAATGAGTGGATGTGTATGTAGATGTTGGAATTACCTAATAAGTTGTTGTAATTGGTATTGGTTTCTCCTTTTTTAAGAAAATGTTAGTTTCTATTTTTGAATATGTGTGTCAAAGGTTATTTTATGCTGATAGGAGGTCTGCCACTTTGTCACAAGGATGTTGTCATTAGTGATGTTATTTGAGATGTCATCAGTGATGTCATGAGTGATGTCACTGACCATGTCATGAGTGATGTAATATGTGACGTCATCAGCAGTGCATTGCACGCGCAAGTTATAGTGAGTCCAACTAACTATAACGTGGGAATTTCAAGGGTTTTATGCGAGTAAAATTTCCACCTAACTATAACTGGTGTGAAACCTATGGTTTTTTCAGTGAATATATATATATATATATATATATATATATATATATATATATATATATATATATATATATATATATATATATATATATATATATATAAATATATATCCAACTAACTATAACGTGGGAATTTCAATGGTTTTGTATGAGTAAAATGTTCAGCTAACTATAACTGGTGTGAAACCTATGGTTTTTTCAGTGAATATATATATATATATATTCACTGAAAAAACCATAGGTTTCACACCAGTTATAGTTAGCTGAACATTTTACTCATACAAAACCATTGAAATTCCCACGTTATAGTTAGTTGGACTCACTATAACTCGCGCGCCCGCAATCCAATTCTGATGATGTCACATATTACATCATTCATGACATGGTCAGTGACATCACTGATGACATCACTGATGACATCTCAAATGACATCACTGATGACATCACTGATGACATCTCAAATGACATCACTGATGACATCACTGATGACATCATCCAGTGAATCTGTGTTTCGGAAAAGTAAAAATATGTTTTATATATTGAAGAATGAGTGGATGTATGAGTGTCTGGATGAAGGATATAGTAGGTGCGTGACTGACTGTATGAGTGAATGATTAAATGTGTCTTACTGAATGCATTGGTTAGTGACTAAACTGTCTGAATGTGTGCATCAGTATGTCTGTTGTTGTGTAAGCTGCTGCATGTGTTGATCAGTAGCTATATGAGTGGCTATATGGGTTATTGATTGGTTGCCCAGGTATTTGTATGTGAGGGTGAGTGTATGTGTGGGTGGCTGGGAGGTGTGTGACTCTGTGCATATATGTGTGCACAGTTGATTCACTTGGTATATGGGTTCAAGAGTGCATGTGGAAAGAGCTGTATGGGTGGTTGACTGTGTGCATGGGTGTGTTGGTGAGTGAATGGCTATCTCAGTGCTCCTCGTCCAAGTAAGTACATATGTAAAACACAGTGCATGTGAGAGTTGGCATATATAAATGACTATACATGAGAGCCTGTGATTGCGTAAGTGACTGTATGGATCAATGTGTACTTGTATCAGTGATTGTAAAAGAGAGTAAGTATGTGTTAGTATATGTTTGAATAAGTAAGGTTTAGTGTGTATAGCTGTGTAGTTGAGGAAATGGGAGTGTGTTTGATTCTTTGCATAACTGACTAGGTGTGTGAGTAACTCTGTGGATGAGTGTCAGCGTGTGAGTGTCTGTATAGGTGTATGAGTGGATATGATAGTGTTCTATTGATGAGTGACTGTATGTATGAGTGATTGTATGGGTGAATGAGTGGATGTATGTGTAGACCTAGAAATCAGTGAGTGCGTATGTAGTTACTGGTATTGGTGTGTCAATAATTTCAGGAATGGTAGTTTGTATTTAACACTGGGTGTATCAAAGGTTAGATTAGAGTGTGAGGAGGTGCATCGTATTATCACATGGGTGATGTCATCAGTGATGTCATCAGTGATGTCATTTGAGATGTCATCAGTGATGTCATGAGTGATGTCATTTGAGATGTCATCAGTGATGTCACTGACCATGTCATGAATGATGTAATATGTGACATCATCAGCAGTGGATTGCGGGCGCGCGAGTTATAGTGAGTCCAACTAATTATAACGTGGGAATTTCAATGGTTTTGTATGAGTAAAATGTTCAGCTAACTATAACTGGTGTGAAACCTATGGTTTTTTCAGTAAATTTCAAAGGTTTTTTAAATGCTAATTCCTAACTATAAAGAGTGTGAAACCTATGTTTTTTTCCAGTGAATTTTAAAGGTTTGTTAAATGCTAATTCCTAACTATAACGATTGTGAAACCTATGTTTTTTTTAGTGAATTTCAAAGGTTTTTTAAATGCTAATTCCTAACTATAACGTTTGTGAAACCTATAGTTTTCTCAGTGAATTTCATAGTTTTTTTAAAAGGTAATTCCTTTGTATATCGACTTTGTAACCTACGATTTTTATTTTTTATTTTTTTATTAGCTGTTATTTATAACTAGTAATTATATATATATATATTTTTTTTTAATTATTTGTTCAATGTATATATATATTTTTTTATCATTTTTTCCTGGTGCGCTCAGGGTGCGCGCACCGGTAAGCTTACCCATATCATTTTGTCTTGGAGCGCCCAAGGTGCGCCCACCGGTAAGCTCTCCCGAGAGCGCAGCGAGAGCGCTATTTCTGCGTTCGTAAAAAAAAAATATGTATGAAAACTAAATAATAATGCAAGACATTCAGTACCACACTTATAAAAGTAGTATTTTTGATTTTCCGAATGAAAATGATTTTGCATTTCCGTAAAGCTACCAAAACGTCACTAAGGCGCGCCGCGTAAGCGCCTACGTTTGCGCTGCGTAAGCGCTCCCGGAAGCGCTCCGGTGCGCGCAGCGTAAGCGTGTCAAGTCATGTGACCTTAAAATAACTCTTTTCATTGGTTGTTAACAGTTTTTTTTACAACTAATGAAAACCCCACACTTTTCCTTCACTTCTTCTTTCACTTTGGTGAGAGCAAGACCTCTTTTTTTCTGTGCTAACAATTTGTGGATAGAATGGCTGCCAGAGCATCCAGCAGCAGTGAGGAGTCAGATGGTTTCATTGATGAAGAGCCTCCTCAGCCGAAGGTGAAAGAACATTTTATTTGGAAAAAAATTCTATACCTGAGGGACTTAAAAAAGTAAATGCTCCAAAGGTGGAGTGTAAGATCTGCAAAACTGTACTTTCCCTAGGAGACCCCAGAAGGAAGTACAGTTTTGGTAATTCAACTATGATTCGGCACGTCCAGAGGAGGCACCCCCAGAACTATGCCCGGGAGAGTGTCAGGGCTCTGGCACGAGAGGCTCCAAGGGATGGTGCTTCTACTTCAACTGGAGGAGCAACTGCATCGGTGAGGGGGCGACCAGAACAGCTGATCACAAATATTCAGCCTGTTTTTAATGAGGCCACAATCAAATGCAAACATTGTGATGCACTACTTTGTTACGGGGAACAAAGTATTATGAACATTGCTCGAGCAATAGAGAACCACCGCTGCCGTCCCCAGCCCTAATTTTGATTATTTTTTTTTGCTCCTGTTGAGCAGTTTCCCATTCCCTGTTTTTGTTTTTGTCGAGAAAAAAACGAGAAAACAAGAAAAAAAAAGTTATTTTTAGAACTACCTCCAATTCTCAAAAAAGAGCTGTATTCTTAAAAAAATGAAAAAGAGTAACTGAAGTGGAGTGCAGTGAGAGAGGAGAGGAAAATGAGTGAGAAAGCAAAGAAAGGTCCGAGAGGGGAAGGGAAGTGAAGTAGGGGGACTGAAAGAAGGTGATTGTGGGGAAGGAGAGTGAACATGGGGAATGAGGATAAGTGAAGAAAATGTAGTAAAGGAACGGGGGTGTGGAAGGGTAAGAAAAGAGCAGTGATGTTTAGGAAAGAGTGGAGATACAGACTGGATAAAGACAAGTGAGTGTGAGACAAGGTGAGTAAGGGAGTGAAGAGACAGAGAAAGTGAAAGAAAAAGTGAGAGTAGAAGACGGAGGGCCTCATTTATGAGGCCATGCGTCACTTTTACGCCGCCGGTGCGTCACTTTTTGTGACGCACCAGTGGTGTAAAAAATGCACCTTGTTGAGTCATATTTACAAAGTGACGCATCTAGGTAGATGCGTCACTTTGTAAACCCCTGCGCCACATTATACCTGCGCCAGGTATAATGTATGCAAAGGGGGCGTATTGACGCAAGGAAGGGTCGTAGAAGTGACGCAGTGAAATCTATGAGATTTCACTGCGTCACTTTTAGGAAACCGTTGCGTCAAAATCTTGCACCTGCCTCACAGCAGGCGTAAGACTGACGCAGGCCCTTTCACATGGGGCTTGCCCCATGTGAAAGGATGCATTGCTGGAGTTGCGTCACTTTTGTGACACACTCCAGCAATGCGTCACTTTTGCGCTTACAGATACGTCAGAAATACTGACGTATCTGTAACTCCTTGCGACATGATGTGTCATACATTAAATATGACGCATCAGGAATGTGGCAAGGAGAGCGCACTGAGAAGTGACGCATCGCTGCTTTCACGCAGCGATGCGTCATTTCTCATAAATGAGGCCCTGAGTGAGAGAGGAAAGAAACATAAGTGAGGGAGTGTGGCTGTGTTATAGGGAGTGAGCGTGATAGAAGAGGAGTGACATTTCTTGAATAAGCATATTCAAGAAATGACTCAAGCAGCATTCACAGATGGGCTCAACTGTGAGGATGAATATGTTTTTTTAAATAAACCTTGTCCAACAACCTCCGCCCTTTATGGGCTACCTAAGACACATAAGTCAGAGACAAATCCACCAATGCGACCGATAATATCCACCATTGGGTCCTGTACGGAGCCCTTATCAAAATATGTTGATACATTTTTATGTCCCCTTACACAGAGGTATGCCTCGTACATCCGGGACACCGGTGATATTATCAATAAGATTAAGGGCTTACCATTTAACTCAGAAACTGACATCCTTGTGACGCTCGACATTGAGGCGTTATACACTAACATTCCTCAATGTCGGGCGTTACAGGCTGCGTCAAACTTACTACAGAGATACCCAGAAGATCGGCCAGATGTCTTCATTTTACAATGCTTGGAGATCGTTCTTTTGAACAACTTCTTTGAATACAACGGTAGCCTTTATAAACAAATTAAAGGCACTTCAATGGGGGCTTCTTGCGCCCCAAGTGTGGCAAACACCTTTATGGGAGAGTGGGAATTACAGAACATCTATAATGAATTGGCCCCATTTTTTGAAAATGTCTCTATCTGGAAGCGATTTATAGATGACATTTTTTTTATTTGGAGTGGTTCTGTTGATTTGTTACAGGCATTTGTTCTTTGGCTTAATGCCAGTGACACTAACCTTAGGTTCACGGTGAATTATAACAACCACAGACTTGACTTCTTGTATATTAGCATTGAGGGTACCAATGGTCATCTGGAAGTGAGCCTCTTTAGGAAAACTACAGCTAAGAATACCATTTTGAAGTTTGATAGTTACCATCCCAATTGCCAAAGGGAATCTATCCCCTTTGGGGAATTCTTACGAAACCGTCGCAATTGCACGGACATGGCTGCCTTCCACAAACATGGAGATGCCCTTAAAGATAGGCTCCTTAGGAGGGGTTATCCCCATTGACTCATACGGCACGCATACAAAAGAGCAAAATATTATGATAGATCTGCGCTATTACAAGGGTCAAAGCGCCAAACCAGAATCGGATCACATGTGTGATTAATCATTCCACTTTGAATTTCAAAATTAGGAACATCATAAATAAAAACTGGAATATTCTTAATTTGGATGTAGATGCTCCCCCCATGCCATTACCCCTACTAGCCTACAGAAGGAATAAGAACCTTAAGGATATGCTAGTGCATACACGGCAGTCAAAAAAACTTCCTCTGATGGCCTACGTTCCATCACAGGCCTACCTGTAATCTTAGGTAACCACAGATGTGGTACTTGCCACGCTTGTGATTCAGCAATTGTATCTGAAGTCATCAAATATAATGACAAAGAAATCAAACTACGCCACTTAACAAACTGTCTTAGCAGTAATATCATATACATCTTGTTCTGTGGCTGTGGGTTGGCCTATGTAGGAGAAACAGGTCGCGAATTCCGTCTCCGATTTAGTGAACACAAGTCTGCCGTCAGAACCAAAAAACTGATGGCACCCTTAGTTCAACATTGTTTGGACATGAATCATAATGAGAGAGAAATTAAATGGTCAATTTTAGAAAAAGTGCAAGCGAGATTAGGCCAACCAATCGAAATTACACGGAAGAAACGTGAAACCTTTTGGATTTATCACCTTGACTGTGTTAAACGTGGCCTTAATGAGGAAATATCATGGTATGTTACAAAATAGATATCATTTTATCATAGATAGCGACTATTTGCCATTTCAGTTTCTTGAGCCCTGTTAATATACTTGACAGCTGTATTTACTTATCTTATCCTTTATAATCCACTTCGTTAGCACCTGCCTTTGATATTTACCATTTTGTGATTATATGCCAAAATTTGTTTTTTACTATTCACATCAGATTACCAGCCTTGCACTATTTATGTTGTTCGATACAACTAATGACATCTTGAGATCTTCCGTTTCCTGATTTAAGAGTCGAGAGGATTCCCCATAAATGGACAATATGTGGCATATTATATATTTTTTATCGGTCTTTCCTTTTTTCTCTTTATTTGAGGACATGTAATATTTTTCAGTAATATTGAATATAATATCGCATTCATTGATATCTTCGTGACGGACAGAGGGCCAATTGCAGTCCGTCATTTATTTTTAGTCTCCCAATACGTTTATTTATTTAAGTGTATTTTCTATAGCGCGCAGCTATCCCAACGGGGTGTCCCGGCGCTTCGAGACCACTTCCGGCATTTTGGAAATATCGCGATAATACGCGACTCTCCCAGGATTTAAAAACTTAATGATCAGCCTTTCGTGCTGTTTGCACCGAGAGTAGCCGGCACGGCAGGGGAGATTTTCGGTCTGCACTACGTGCAATATCTGAGTAAGTAGCACCTATGCGCCACGGATTATTTGGTAGTTGCGGACACAATTCTTTGCCGTTTGTATGCACGGCTTTGAGCAACTAGGAGTGTCCCTCTTTTTATTAAATATTCCTCCCTTTTACGTGATGCATGTATATTAAGACCACTTATTTCCTTACATCTTAGGTCATCTACGGATAGAGGCAAGTATTTTGCCCTCACCAATTGAATACTGCTTGGCATATCTGTTTGACCAAGCATATGGAGTAGGATTTACTTACTTATTGATAAGGTGGGTTCTCTACGAAAATGTCACTATATTGTACATGAGAGCAACCGCTATCGATAAGGTGGCGTATTTCTAAACAATAGTATGTTTTGTTTCAGTTGAAAATATTTTTTGCCATATTTCCCCGCTGAATAGTAGGCTCGCTCTTTACGATTTATCGATGCGGCACTAAAGACTCTCTCCTGCGTCATCTTATATTGTGGTAAGATTAGATCTTAGTAGGATCATTGTGCCCGTAATGCAATGAATTTATTTGATCTTACGGTCAGTTATAGCGGGTCATGTCCCTTTTGTCTCTTAGGTTTCTAAAAACATAACTTTCTTAAATCACTCAGTTATATGGTTCTGCTCTCTTTATATTATGGATCAAGATTTGGGAACAAGAATCTGTTTTTAATCGTAAGTAGACCTATGTCTGTTCTTTTTTTAAAAATGTGCCATGTTCTCTGTTTTTTGATAGAACCTAGTGATAACTGACACTGTTTTTGGCTAAATAGACTGTATTAAGGTCTGTACAACGGCTTAGTCATTATAAATGTTGCCTTTCAGATAAGCAGCGCATCTGGTATTTCTTTAGTATTTCCTCATTGACCTATTGTCTTTCTGATAATTTTGTTTTGTGTACATCTCCTGAAGGTTCAACCAACACTTGGTCATTTGTAGAGCCACTGTGTTACTTTGAGCAATGTTTTGAAATGTTGATTATTTAGTGTTCTCTCTCACTCATTTGAGAGTGTATATGGTGACAGCATCTTCTATGTATATTTTAGGTCCCCTGGATTCTTGGATTAGATTGCCTGAAAGAGGTCCTGAGGAAGGTGGCCTTGAGCCGCCGAAACGCGCGTCGACCGAGTGCAGGGTCTCATACTGTGTCTTGAGAACGATTAATTGGCGTGACGACTCTGCCAAATTAAAATTCAGTTTTCTCTTCTTCAGATGTTGTGGTTTTGAATGAAGTATGGGTGTGATTGTGGTAGTATTTTGTGGTTGAGTGTATGATATCAGGGGCTTATTTACTTGAAGCATATTGTGATTATTTATTTTTTTTGTATTTATTTATCGTTGTATTATATTTTCCTTCTCTCTGTATGAATTATGCATATATTTATAAATTGTATTGTGATTAAATGTTTTTTACAAACTAAAATATAATGAAGAATATAAAAAGATCGACAAATTGAAAATAAAAAACTTTATATTTTTGAAGAAAATAAAAAAAGATTGTCATGTATCTGTCACCTTTCTTAGACTAAGCATGGTATGTATACCAGTATTTGAAGATTAATGGCCGATGTTGGAACAATTTTTTCATAGTGATGTTTCTCTCTTCCCTTCTGTTCCTTGGCCATATTTAATTTGTTGAGGGGGGTCCCCTCGTACTTGCTAGTGACAGACTAAGGGGTCAGAGAGAATGAGGCTAACAGAAGATTCAGGAGATTCTGAAATCAAATTCAGAAAACTCCTAAAAACACACCTGTATAATCTCTAACATACAGCTGGCTGAGGAACCGAACATTGTCAGCGCAAGTTTCTTTATCTCCACAGCGCTGGGACACGCCGGCATGGCGTCACCAGGCGCTCTATAAGCCTCTTTAGATTATTAGAGAGAGAAAGAGGCAAGGGGAGTGTAGAACTAAGAGGACAGAGGGAGTAAGAGAAGGAGTTAGTGAAGTGGAGTAAGGAGAGTAAGGGAAGAGAAAAGAGTGAAGGAGCAAAAGAAGGAAAGAGACAGGAAGGAAAGGAAAGGTTAAGGTCTGAAAGAAGGTGAGTGTGGGAGTATGGCTGAGTTATAGGGAGTGAGCGTGACAGAAAAGGAGTGAGACAATAAAGGGACGGAGAGAATGAGGCTAACAGAGAGAGAATGAGGGAAGGGGAGTGTAGAAGTAAGAGGACAGAGGGAGTAGGAAAAGGAATTAGTGAAGTGGAGTCAGGAGAGTAAGGGAAGGGAAAACAGTGAAGGAGTGAAGGAAGGGAAGAGAGAGGAAAGAAAATAAAGCAGAAGGTCTGAAAGAAGGTGAGTGTGGGAGTATGGCTCAGTTATAGGGAGTGAGTGTGATAGAAGAGGAGTGAGAGACTAAGAGGACGGAGAGAATGGGGGTAACAGAGAAAGAGTGAGAGAAGGGGAGTGAGTAAGTTAGAGGACAGAGAGATTGAGAGAAGGAGTTACTGAAATGGAGTAAGGGGAGTAAGGGAAGGGAAAAGAGTGAAGGAGCGAAGGATGGGAAGACAGAGGAAGGAAAGTAAAGGAAAAGGTCTGAAAGAAGGTGAGTGTAGGAGTATGGCTGAGTTATAGGGAGTGAGCATGATAGAAAAGGAGTGAGAGACTAAGGGGACAGAGAGAATGAGGCTAACAGAGAGAGAATAAGGGAAGGGGAGTGTAGAAGTAAGAGGACAGAAGGAGTAAGAGGACAGAAGGAGTAAGAGAAGGAGTTAATGAAGTGGAGTAAGAAACTGCACATTTTAATTGGTTGTACTTTTGAACACTTTGAAAGTCACATAATATTCACTCATCCCCCCCAGTGCTCATTCCCCTGTTACCATGGTAACTCCCTCCTCACCCAGCACACAGTTCAGAAGTTCATCATACTATGTTGCAAAAAAAAAGCAGCAAAGGTGTTTGACCACTCAATGTACCAGCTAATCATGTGCAATGTTTCTTGAAATGACTTTTCCTCAACCATTGAAAGGACTTCTTTCAAAAAACAAAAGCATGCACCCTAGTTTTCAGTGGAGAATGTTAAGAAAGCACCAATCATTTTTTGTTTTTCAAGTGCACTGAATCTCAACCACTTTTTTACATAACTCCTACTTTCAAACTGCCATTTCATTTCCACAACTCATCTGAATACAAGCACATCTACCTTCAAGATGCCAAAAGTCTGGTTTGTGGGTCATAGCTTTGTCCACTGGAGTCAAAAATACGCAGCTAACAGAGGTATTTACAACCTTGATTTACCAAATGTGGACATTGTATGGATTGGACAGATAGGATTGAGAAGTCACCAATTGATACCATTATTAAAATCCTTTATGCATCTACCACACCCTGACCTCATAATTGTGCACTGTGGTGGCAATGACCTGGGCACTTTGACTGGGGTAGGTCTGGAAATTCTTTTAAAGGACATCTTTGGGTAATTGATGTCACTTTTTCCAAAAACTGCCTTGGTGTTTTCTAATATATGCCAAAGGCAAAAATGGAACTGGTCCAACCAATTTTGTCCACAGATTGAGAAAGCAAGGAAACATGTGAATAAATCAGTTTCTGCTTTCCTTAGACTATGGTATGGGTTACATTTACCACAACAACTTGCGTTACAACATGCAAGACATCTATAGGAGAGATGGTGTGCATTTTACAGATGACGGGAATAGAGTTTTCCTCTTGAATATAAGACTCTGCATTGGTACCTACTTGTAGGTACAAAAAACACCCACATAACACAACAGCACTTTTCAGAGCTACCCTACCTCTAAGCACTCAAAATAATTTTTTTACTATCATTTTTTACACTGTTTTTCCCTGTGGTGCGCTCAGGGTGCGCGTACCGGAGCGCGCACCTGGGAACGCACCCAGCGCTTACCCCGCGAATTAAAAAAAAAAAAAAAGTTTTTTTGCCCTTCAGGGTCTTTCTAGGCCCCCCTCAGAAAAACTAGGGGGTCAGGATGTGTCTACTCTGCCCCCTTTTAATTATATCCCCCTTTCTTTTTTACCTCTTGTGTCTCGATTCTACCGAGACACAAGATGGCGGACTCTCCAGCTGTTTAGAATGTTGACAGACACCGGACAGCCAATCAGCTTTCCGCTCGCGCACTCCTGTAGCGCGCCGGGTGCGCTCCCCGGTACACGCACCTGTGAGCGCTCGGAGCGCGCCTATAGATATATATGTGTTTTTGAAGTTAATTTTCAAAAAAACCAATGGAGCAATTTTCAGCAAATATAGCAAAGGCACATCTGCGTACCAGTCCCTACAATTTTGCCAAGTTTGGCGTAATTCCGTTCAGCGGTTCGGGCTGTAGACTTGTCAGACCGTCCTATGGAAATTAACATGGGGAAAACACGTTTTTTCTCAGCCCCCACTTCACGAATCCCCCCGAAACTTCCAGGGAAGGAGCGGAGCGGAGCTGGCCAAAGTTTTGGAAAATTACACACAAATTCCTCAAGCGGCGCCAGAGTTATTCCCAATAGAATGTTGCGGATTTCCTATGGTAGCCAATCCTAACTATAACTACCTACTGGTGACCGCCAGTAGGTAATATATATATATATCTTAGTTTTTCTAATATATATCCAATAAAGTCCAAAGTATGTGCACTCTCAGGAAAAACAGGAACCAAGGCTTGAAATACAGTTACAAAGCGTTTATTAACACAACGCCTTGCGACTGCAGAATCAGCCTTGGTCACGTGTAAGGTGCACAAACTGTGAGTGGCTTAAAAACATCACATGGTAGTTCGGTGGCGATGAGCTAAGACGTGCTTTTGTGGAGCTCCGGTGCCCCGCTGCCGATTTCAGCTATCTTTAGCGGAGTTTGGAGTACCTACTCCAAGCGGTTGGATTCCCTGAGATTCCTGGACGTTGGGGCCCCTGGCAGAGGACAGGGAATGACTGCTAGCCCTGCACAGAGTGCCGTTGGTGATCGGCGGGAACCCAGTGAGCGCCCGAGCCTGCCATCTTGTACTGTGTGGTGGTGGCGGGCTCCCACACTCAGGATCTGCCCTGGTGGAGAGGGGTTTACGGACCTCGGTCTGTGACCGGGCAGGAGACAGCAAGACCCGGAGTGCGACGCTGCCGCAGTGGGCACTGTGAGCCCCGGAGATACCGGGAGAGGTGAGAGGAGCGTCTGGGAGCCAGTGGTGCGGCCCGGCACGGTTCTCGGGCATCCCGGCCTGTAGAATCCTTGGGGTCGGGCGGAAGCGTGAGCCCGGTGCTGCGCAGCCCCCTGATGGCGACTTGGCTGCCCTGAGGGACGGGGGCTCCTCCATGGACTGCTGGCGGCCTATCTGATGGCTGGAGGGCGGAGTGCTGTGCCGTACAACGGTGCTCTGCCGGGTGGAAGAGATTGCTGGGGCTGCCACGCCTGCGCTGAGGAAACTGCTCTGCCCCGTCTCGTCCATCTGGGCCTGACTGGCGGACCTCGGGAGGGTTGGCGCTTGACCCCCGGCGGCGGCGAAACTACTGAAAGACTGAGGTGCAGGCGAGTGGAGTGCAAGGGCTCCCCGGTGGAGGGTGGCGGCCGCCATCTTGGGCCTGTCACTGGGGTGGAGGTGAGGGGCTCGCCTTTCTGGATATTGCCGCCTTGAGCCCTGACCGCAGTGGAGACCCCCGGGAGCGACGGTGCCGCAGCGCCGAGGATCGGAGGCGTCTGAGGCGGGGACCAGCCCAGCGGCGCTCCGGTGGGCCTGAGAGGTGATACCTGAGAGGGCCGGTGGAGGAGATCCTGCGCGGAGTGCTGCCACCATTTTGCGCTCCCTCGCGGAGTCGGGGGCACCGCTGCTGTGGTGCCCGGCCCCCTTGAGGAGTGCGGCTTTGGCCCCTGAGCAACACCACGTGGAGCTGCAGACTGGCTGAGGTGGCTAGAGGAGTTGGTGGCCGGCGGCGAGGTGAGAGGTGAGAGACGACGGGCTCCTGCGACCCATCCTGGGAAGCGGTGCTCTGGGCCCTTGGAGGTGTGGGAGCCTACAGCGGACAGTATTGTAGCCTCGAGCCTTGGGACTGAGGGCTGGACCTCCGCACGTGAGCCCCCTACCTGGCGGGGTTGATTACTGGGCCCTGGTCGGCTGGTGAGTGACAGGGGACTTGTACCATTGTCGGGGCCCTGGGAGTGGGCCCTCAGACAGAACTGGAGGCGAGAGGTACAGTGTGCCAGGCTGTTGCGGCCTTCTGGGGAAGGGGAGTGGGGCGGATTGGAGCCCTGACCGGCGGGGAGGAGGGCCTCCCTGATTGTAGGCCCAGTCTGGCTGACTTTACTATCCTGGGGGGTGCGGTGCCCTGATTGGTGCCTTGAGTCCTGCACCGTCCTGGGTGGCTGTCCCTTGAGTTCCCGGCCCTCCGGCCCTTACACTGCGCTTTGGTCTTTGCCCTGGGCTGCCGGGTTCTGGTTGTGGGTGGCGCTGCGACTGTACTTCCCCGGCTCACTTGCCCGAGTTGCTTGGGAGTGCTCTGGAGGGGCCTGTACCTTAACATCACCTGCCATATTGGGACTGCGGCTTGAGGACACTGGGTGGCGTGACAAGGGGTGAGCCCCCCCATCCCCCTCTGCCTCGTTGGACTGGCTGTGCAGCGGCCAAATTTGCAGCGCTGAAAACTCTGTCGCATCTTGGCCGTGGACCTGGAGATGACGCGCTCCAAGGGGGGTAAAACGGACCCGGCGGCGACTTCCAAGACCACCTCAGTGGTAGCCATGTGGGGCAAGGCGGGGGAAACGACATCGTCTGAGAGTTCCTCCCAGGTTGTCGAGGATTCGCCACCAGTGACTCAGGCCTTTATGACCTCCTTCATGGCTGAGCTCAAGTCGGAAATAGGTTCCTTGCGCTCCGAGGTGCACTCCTGTGTTAAGGAGCTACGCAAAGAGGTCACGGAATTGGGCGATAGAGTGGACGGCCTTGAGAAAATTGTCGACGAGCGCACGGGGGACCAAGAGCAGCTTTGGCAGAGGGTAGCGGCGCTGGAAGAACAGAACATCGAGCTACATGTCAAGCAGGAAGACCTTGAAAACAGAAGTCGCCGGAACAACTTGCGTATCCGGGGCGTTCCACTTGAAGCGGAGGGGAAGGACATCATGACTTACGGGGCACAGCTTGTCCACGAGGTCTGGGGGGATGAAGACGCCTCTCCCCTGACCCTGGACCTTGCCCACCGGGTCTTTGGCCCTGCGGGACGAACGGGCCTCATCCCGGATATCCTGACAAGAGTACACTACTTCACTGAGAAGGAGGCCATTCTGAAAGCGACGAGAGATCGACCACACCTCACCTACGACGGCCATAAGATACAAATCTTCCAGGACTTAGCCCCCAACACCCTGCGCCGACGAAGGGCTTTTCGACCGGTGACGGAGAGGCTGCGAGCCCTTAATGTTTCCTATCAGTGGGGCCACCCCTTCGCCCTTATCTTCCAATGGGTGGGCAAGCGTAGAGTCACCCGATCTTATCAAGAGGCGGCACAACTGCTTAAACTATCGGAGTCGCCGGCAAGCAGCCCTTCCCGACTGAGACACCAAGAAAGGATCCCGGCCCGTCCGGACTGGACCACGGTTCCGCGCCGTCACCGCTCCCCGCCGGTGGATGAGAAATCCTCCTCGCAAGCTAAACAAGATATCATAGCGCATATCCGCTCCCTTGAGGGTGACCGCGAAGGGATGGGGTCGCGCCCGTCCACCCCGTGACTTGGTGCCCATTGAGGAGTGGTATTTATGGGACTCATCGCTGTTGCTGTCGTCTTTACCCCTCAATTTTAACAACGATTAATGGTGCTTCCACCTCACCTGAATGCGACACCTTCCTTGCCTGCTGGCTGAGCTGTTTGTACCTGCGTCACCTCGACATACAGTATGCATCACTACCACAAGACGTGCCTCTGATGCCCTTGCGGGGCGTCTGCCCTGTGACTTCTTTGGATCATCGTCCCTCACCGCGTACACAGTTGCAGTATTTTACGCGCCAGATGAAGGCTCTCGGCCCGCTTTGATCCTGAGGGGTGTCCTGAGAAGTGCAGAGGAATGTCCTGGTCACCCTACAGGGGCCAACCTGGGTGGCCCCATGCTGCAGGATGTCATGTGGCTCAGCTTGTGTCATTATAATATACCCCAACTCCTATCAGGGCAGCGGGGACACTGGACCTTCCGTCTCCTGTTTATCTTTTCTTTTCATCTTTCTTTTTTGAGGGTTCGTCTCCCCCATACTGCTTCATAGGGAGTGACATTCCTGAGTGTGTCCAAACCCTTGGGTAGAGGATGCCTGGTGACTGGGGCAATCCGATATGGCCCTGTTGGCCTTTATTGTCCTTGGTGGCTATGAGACCTGTTTGGCCGCCTATTGTTCTCCTGTTCTCTTTTTTCTCCTTCTATTCTTCCTTCTTGCTTCTCCCTCTTCGGGCCTTTCCTCTTTCTCTTTCTCCTGACTCAGTGGGTGGCGGGTAGGAGATGGGGCGGCTGCTGACTTTTGGATGGGACGGTTGGGAAGAGGGTCCCCCTGTGCATCTCTCCTGGCGTTGGTGGGAGTGGGGAGCGTGGGCGGATTCTAAGTGCTGCACGCTATGGCTGTGACTGTTCCTAGTACCCTGAAGGTCTTGACACTCAACGTCAAGGGTCTGAACTCCCCTAATAAGCGCAAGCAGGTTTGGCGCTATCTCCTTCAACAACAGCCTGACATTATATTCCTTCAGGAAACCCACCTACTACAGGGAGACACACACCGCATGGCGCATCCCAAGTATCCTATTCAGTTCTGGGCGGCTGCGGACACTAAAACTGCAGGGGTAGCCATATTGTGCAGAGCTGGCTTCAGGCGGGGAGATACCAGGCCCTATAAGAGTGGAGATGGGCGCTTTCTTAAGGTTACAGTACACGTGGGGCGGCGCCGACTCACCCTGTGTTATCTATACGCACCCAATCAGTTGCAGGACTGATATCTCCAGACACTCCTACGGGAACAGATTCTATGTGGTGACCCACACATGATACTAGGAGGGGATTTTAAATTAGTTTGGGACCCGAACATGGATCGTAGTGAGGCCGCTTTCAATGATACTGGGGCGATGTCCTCTACGCTGCGCAGGCAGATTGCAGATTTAGGGTTAATAGATGTGTGGCGCTACCACAGCCCGGACCTGAGAGACTACTCATTCTATTTGCACGCCCACAGGTCCTACTCCCGTATAGATTTCCTCTTTGTGTCTCTGGAGTTGTTCAGGGATACATTGGGAGCTTCCATCTCAGATATATCACTGTCGGATCATGCCCATGTAGAGATGCTCCTCCAAGATCCGGCTGCGCGCCCTACTCGTGAGGCTCGTTAGTTTTTTCCGCCGAGCGTCCTTCGGGATGCTGAGGATGTAGATAGCATCCGTGAGGCCATTGACTCCTATTTTGCTTCTAATGATACCCCGGAGATGTCCTTCCCGGTGGTATGGGACGCCTTTCAGGCCACGATCCAGGGACACATCACCTCTCTGGCGATTGCACGGAGACGTGCTGCCTGCAAACTAGAAGCTGATCTGGCAGTGGACATTAAGAAGGCTGAGGTGCAGGATCGGGTACGCTCGACATTGGTGACTAGGAGGAGACTAGCCAATCTCAGGGGACAGCTTCGGCTTTTACGTACCAATAAGGCGGAAAGCTCTCTGTTGGCCCTGAAACAAAAGTACTTTGAGGGTGGTGACAAGGTAGGACGACTGCTGGCGGGGAGGCTTCGGGCGCGTGCTACTAAGGCCCACATAGCTAGTGTTCAACTGCCGGATGGGTCGAGACAGGTCTCAGAGATGGCTAAGCAAGCCGCATTTGTGGACTACTATGCCTCTTTATATAGGAGAGAGCCTACCTCGGCGGACGCGATCGCGGCTGCCCTGGACGACTATGAGGGGGCGACACAGTCCCCGAGGAACGCGGCGGAGCTGGAAGAATCCATTACCGACGAAGAGATAGCAGAGGCAATCAAGGACCTCCCTTTGGGGAAAACGCCAGGCCCAGATGGCCTGCCCCTATCTTTCTATCGCACATTCCAGGCCCAGCTTCGACCCTATCTCCTTAGACTGTTCAACTCTTTTACTGACGACATGGGACCTTCCCCTGACATGGGCATGCCGGAGATAGCGTTGATACCGAAACCCGGGAAAGACCCCGCGCTGTGTGCGTCTTACCGCCCTATCGCCTTATTGAATACGGATCTTAAAATATATACCAAGCCCCTCGCCAAACGCTTAGATCCGCATATGCCGAGGCTCGTGGACCCTGATCAGGCCGGATTTATTAGAGACCGACAGGGAGCAGACAATCTACGTAAACTCGCGCTCCTCGTGGGGAAGGTGCACCACTGGAAAACCCCGGCTTTCCTTCTTTCCCTAGACGCGGAGAAGGCGTTTGACCGGGTGGACTGGACCTTCCTTAGGGCGGTACTCCACAAATTTGGATTGGGCCCGAAGATGATCACGAGGGTTATGGCCCCGTACATAAGGCCCCAGGCTAGAATTCGGATCAACGGCAGCTTAACGCCTCCGCTACAGGTGCATAGGGGTACCAGGCAGGGGTGCCCCCTTTCGCCCCTTTTATTCGCCCTCGCAGTGGAACCCCTCGCAGAGCTGATACGGCGCGAGCCGGACATCCATGGCATAACTCATGGTGGTCGGGACAATAAGGTGGCGTTGTTTGCGGATGATCTGATTCTTACCCTTTCGCGGCCATGGGAATCCTTACCGGCCGTCCATAGGGTGCTTTGCCTGTACGAGAGAGCATCAGACCTCAAGATCAACCATGATAAGTCCTGGGTTCTCAATCTTACCATCCCGGCAGACGAAATTCCCTCTTTGAAGAGGGCCGTACCCTATCAGTGGGCTGAGCGCCACATTCGATACCTGGGCCTCACCTTGACCTCCTCCCTAGATACCTGGACAGCTGTGAACTGGCGAAATTGTCGAAAAGAGGTTCTGGAGGACCTACGGCGGTGGAAGCCACTGATGTTATCGTGGCTAGGTCGACTCAACGCTGTTAAAATGTCAATTCTCCCCAAAATCCTCCACGTGTTCCAATGCCTTCCCACCCCAATCCCACTTCATTGCATACGAAGCCTGCAACGCGATCTCACGTCCTTTGTGTGGGGCGGTAAGTGATCACGCTTTTCGCAAAAGATCCTTATGGCTCCGCGAGACAGGGGAGGGTTGGCCTGTCCCAACCTAGTACACTATTATTGGGCGGCGCACCTCCGTTTTGTGATAGAGTGGGGGGTACGAGAGAGTGAAAAAGGTTGGCTACATATGGACAGGTCGGTGGCGGGACGTACCGTTTGGGATCTCCCGTGGCTCCATCGGGCGGCTCGCTCTAAGAGTGCGTACATGGCGGTGCCCATGAAAACGGTGTTGGACATTTGGTACGCCATTGCAGTGTCCAGGGGCTCACTACGTTTCCGTCCCCACACACCCCCATAGCGGCAAACCCGCACTTCCCGCTGGCCCATCAATCTCGGGCCTTTGAGAACTGGGTGCAAGGAGATTGCAGGGTAATCTGTGATCTCTTTGAAGGGGGCACGCTTAAATCATTTGACCAGTGCCGGAAGGAGTTCCACTTACAGTCAACGGCGCAGCTGCAATATGCTCAATTGCGACACTGGGTATCGGCTGGGGACATGTACCAAGCGTCCACGCGAGCCTTCACTCCTTTCGAAAAACTGGTGCGCTCCCTTGGGGGGTTAAAACGGTTGGTCACTGAGATTTATCACATCTTGCAACATCCGCCGCTTGTACCCACCCACCTGTACCAGCGCCAATGGCAGCTAGCGCTAGATGCGGATATTGAGCCTTCGCAATGGGACGCAGTATGGAGGGATATTCCCAAGGTATATCGGAGTATTCCGCAGAGGGAACATGCCTACAAGCTTTTAACTCAGTGGTACTACACCCCTTTGCGGCTCCATAAGATGTTCCCCAATGTTTCCCCACTGTGCTGGAGATGTCGAACTGCAACAGGAGATTTTATACACATATGGTGGGCATGCCCGCTCCTGACTGTCTTTTGGAAGGAGGTCCTCAGCCACATTAGGGGGGTGCTGGGGTTCCCCCTGCCTGAAGCCATAGGCACGATCCTGCTAGGTGTTAGGCCCCTCGATCTCAAGGCCCTCACCCGTAGCGACTGGGTTCTGACGCTCCAAATGCTGGGAGCGGCCAAGCAACTTATAGCCTTATACTGGAAAAAGACCGAGGCGCCCCCCCATAGCCTCCTGGTTTGTGCGGCTCTGGCACGTTTTAGCTATGGAGCTCCTCACAGCGCGAATACAGCTGCGCGGCAACCGTTATGGGGCAGTCTGGAAGCCCTTGGTGCGCTACCTTTGCTCAATAGAACATGCGAGACACATGCCCACTAGACTGCGGACCCTGCACCTCTTTGATGATGCTGTCACTCCCGCAGACCCCACTAGACTGCTCCCGTAGGCCTCCTATAGGACGCGAGAGCTTTTGAAGTTGACCCTGGCTGGCTGAGTCCCCTACTACCTCACTGAACAGCCTACACGCCCTGCCTGCGCGCCGCCCTTTCTACTTCCTACTTCTTGTATCCTGCTCTCTTTTCTTTACCTTTCTCTCTCCTCCCTCTCTCTTTAGATCTCTTAAGTACTTTTAGGCCCCAGTTGGGTCGTACATACGTGTTGGACTAGATGCCTGTACATTTATGCCCACTGACTTGGTGCCTGGGCTTTCTACGCACTGAACATTACTAGCAGCTGACCCTAAGCCACGCGGCCGGCCCCTCCGGGGTTGTAGGCACAGCGCTGTGTTCATTTGTTTTCCTATGTAGGATCTACGACTGCATTGGCCTCCTTCTTTACGCGGCCGGCCTCGATTGGAGGTTGTAAGCTTACTGCTGTGTCTATGTGCCCCTGTCAAGGGATTTGCTTCAAAATAAAAACAGACTTGAAATAATAACATCACATGGTAAAAATAAACATAGGTAATGACATGAATGTGACTCAGTGACTGTGGCGGCCATCTTAGAGTGGTCCGAGTAAAAGTATACAAACGCACTCTGTCAAATATGAAATACATTTGTGAACAAGTAGTACATCTGTTGGGCGTACAGACTGAAGATCCTACTGGTTTATGTATGCCAACGTGAGATTACTCTGTGAAGAAGTAAAGATTACACTACCCCTGACAAGTATGAGCTTGTTTTCGAATGGTGCAGAACTGCTGAGAGCTAGGTCTTAAAACAGTAAACCTGCCACAGTCTGAGCAAAACATATATCACGTGATGGTCCGCGTAGTGAGTTAATGTTGTTTGCCCGAGTGGGCATAAATGACACAACGTGAAGTATGCGCTCAAACTAAAACGGATGATGTAGGGCATAACAATAGTACCCTTCGCAATCCGTGTCATTGACTGATGTTGGATGCCAATGTGGGCTTAATTAACACCACGCTAAAGTATGTGCAAACGATAACATGGAAGCGTCATGGCATGAAAAACCCCCTCTAGTACACCACTAATGGAGATACGCAATCTGAGGCAAGTGCCTGAGTGTGTCAGGTTCAGTGGTCAAGATGGAACCAATGGCCCGTGCAGCTAGATCTGGGTCGTGTTACGTAACTAACAGCAAGCTTGTAAATTCGAATGTCACACAAGTCACAGATATGACGAACAGCAATGGAATGTAAAAGCATATTGTAAACAGTCGTAGCCCCGCCTGTCACCACTCATGACAGATTACCATGTGAAGAAAACAGCCAAGTGAAGTGAGAATGAAGAAAAGGTTAGGCAGCCCGTGCTCGTGATGCCAGGTGAAATGGGCCCCTTCCTTTCCTCATGCAAAGGAAACAGAAAAACACATACAGTTAAAAATGGACCACAAGGAGTTATATGGGTCTCATGAATTAAGGAATTAACGGTTCCTAATGCACTGTTAGAGTTATGGAGGAATATAACATTAGAGCAAATAGTAACAACAATATGACCATGGGATGAAAGCAAAGAAAACACAAAAGAGAGCTGTCCAGAATACCAGTCATTCTTCCTTGAGGTGTATGGTTAATTCCTCATCTTGGTTCAACCCACCCGGGATCTTGGTTTGAAAATCCACTATATACTTGTATTCACTTTGTCCACAATCTGAGAGTTCTATCCCCTCCCCTCGGGTCATTCCGGATCTGCTCAAGAATAAAGTAGCTTAGGGCATAGGGATCAGGAAAATGTTTGGCTTGGTAGTGTCGGGCAACAGGGTATTTTGGATCTTTGTTCGTATGGCCCGCATGTGTTCAAGTATCTCCTTTTTGGCCATCGAGGTGGTGCTACTGATGTACCAGAGTTTGCAGGGGCACTCAATTGCATATATAACAAATTTAGCGCTGCAAGTAAGGAATTGTATGATGACTTTTTTCTGTGTACCTAGCGTGAGTTCTTTACGAAACAAGCTGTTTGCACATTTTGTAATGTCCACAGGGGAAGAATCCTTGTAGACTATGTTCACTGTTGGTCTTATATCTGGTAACATCGCTGTGAACAAGCATGTCCCTAAGGTTCCTGCATCGTCTGAAGGTAATACTAGGTCTTTCTTGGATCGCCTCACCTATGGTGCTGTCAATCATCAATCAACTGATAAAGATCAATTCAAAATGGTCAGGCGATTTAGTTGATGTTTCCTAAGTTAAATTTGCCCGGCGTTAAACGCCTCTAATACCATACGAAGTTATCCAATAAAGAGGCAGGCGCTGGAGACAGGAAGACAGGAAACAAGTTTTATTCCAACGGATCAGAACACGTCACATCGGACAACAAGGTATCGTCTCGAGGTGCTCTCCCAACCTCTCTGAGACCTGGTCTTTTATACACTGGTTCAAGACATGTGAACGCTCTTTATTACAACAAAGACATTGTGAAGTATGAGGATGACATCCACGGCACCCCCCCAGTTCCGGCCCCCTCCAACACATGACAACAGTAGAGGCCCTTACCCCTCATACAATGGGAGGGGGCTATCACGCAGCTGAGTGTTCTGCCGATTCCTTTGGAATGTGTGCGCCTGATCGAATCTCAGAGGGTGGGGAGGTCATGATCAATAGTGGCTCCTTTCAAGAGAGGCGGGTGCATACAGTAGTGGGCAATAAACTGTATCCTCAGGCTAAGGGGTGACCAGCGGTTCGTGCAGGCAATCGGGCTCAGAGGAAGGGGTCATCAAAGGAGGGTTATTCATGGACGGAAAGAAGGTGTTGGTCAGGCGCGGGTGTGATTCTCAGAGACAGAGTCATGCGGGAGGGGAGAGCTTATGCCTTGTGCATGTGAGAGCGGGGACAGCCAGGGTGCGTGGGGGAGGCTCGCAAGGTTCAGAGAAGTGCGCTGACGGGTGATCGTGAACAGGGAGACCATGGTACCTAAAATGGCTGTCGTGTGTGTTCATATGTGAGTCTGCAAGATGGCGTAGATGATGTTCAGTACACGAACTAAAATTCCACAGTCCTCCCTTTTAACATGTCTCGCCAGCTTGTCAGTTTGGATCGATCCCCATGAGACCCCGTACCTCTATCTCGTATAGGGTACTCATGTGCTCAGTTTTAAAGTCCAAAGTCTTAGGGCACATACAGTTGGAAATGAGTGCACACAAAGATGGTAAACATTGAATACCTAAGCAACACCCACACAGTATCATGATTGGTATCAATATAAACGTGAACAATCTCCATCCCCAGTCCTTCAAAGTGTCCCAGAACCAGCCTCCAAGCGACCATCCTTCTTGCTCCTGGCGAACCTCTGAGGACAGTCTGTGAAGGTGTTCGATTGCCTTGTAGACTGAAGGCGAGTTATCTGGCACGTAGGTGCAACAGCTGGAGCCGATGATGCGGCATGCACCTCCACGGTCGGCCAGAACCACATCTAGAACAAGGCGATTTTGAAGGGCCACCAGGCGGACTGCCTGAAGCTCAGCCGTGTTGTTAGCAAGGATGCCAGCGGTGATGTTAATGGTTGTTTCTACTGCCTGTGTCAGGTGTCGGATAGCACGGCTATTTGCCATTGGGCCCCACAGAGGAACAAGTCCCTTTGCCGCATCCAGGAACTGTGCTCCGGTGGAGTCGGCTTGTCCAATGTCTCCGGCGCGCTTTTGCCGGTGATGGTAGGCTGGGGCCACGTATGTGGGAGGAAGAAAGAAGGCGATGTAGCACGTACCCCTCCAGCCTTTTGGGAGCCAAGTGTAAGCTTTGGTGCCACAAACAAAGTACATATTCGGGGAAGCAACAAAGGAAGGAGGATCAACTGAGACCAGTGTTCTGGTGGTGCGGCAGGAACTGTGACCCACCAGCTGTGTTCCCTGGCCTTCAAGACACACGAGTCCTGTGACATTGATGACAGACAGAGCCACGGTCAGGGTGGCAGCTGTTTGCTTCCGCAGGTGGGAGAAGGTGGGTCTGGCTGGATTGTGGAGTACTTGCATTTCGACTCTTTCTTTGGCAGGGATGTTCGCAAGGAAGGCTGAACCTGAAAGCACAGGACAAAAGGGGGCAGACGTCTTTCCTGTTTTGTTCAGCCAGAACCTATAGTAGAAGTGCGATACTGTTTGACCAGAAGCGGCGTTGTCCTTGTGGCTTTCCTGCAAGAGGATCATCCAGGCGAGGCAGGAGCCGTGAACTGAGAAAGGAGAAGGGATGAAGGGGATGGAGTGTCCGGTAGCATGCGGGAGCAACCCGCAGATCCAGCAGTTCGTGGCATTTGCAGCAAGGTTGTGCTGGTGCAACAGTTGCACGAAGGAATTGTTCCAGAACTCCTTACGCCTTTCTCGGAGCTGAGGTGAAAGGGTGATCAGGTGGTGCTCTTTCATGGTGGTTGGCTGTACAGTGGTCGGCAACATCTGGTGAGCGGGTGTGCTTTCCTCCAAGATCCAGAAGGAAGTCATGAGGAGGAGGCAAAAGAGGAAGAGAATGAAGAAAGCGATTGTCTTTGATTTGTGCAAATTATCAGTCTTTGGGTTCCTGTAGTGGGTATTTCCTGTTGGTTCCGACGTCTTCTTATTTGGCGCTTCCATCATCTTCTTATCTGGCGCTTCCATCATCTTCATCTTCAAGGTGCTCGGTAGTGGGCAGAACCACAGACTTTGTTTAGCTTCTCTCCGGGTAACCCTTGGTTGCTTTGGGTCACCGTTCTGAGATTTTTAACTTAGTCAGTGGCCTACTTAGCCGAAGCTCCCTCCTTTCGACGCAGGAAATACCCTTCTCGAGATGGCACAGTGGGATCAGAGTGTTTTGCAAGTTCAAGTGCCTCGGTATCAGGATAGCAGTTCAGTGATGGTCGGTCTTTGTTCAGGAGCTCTTCCTGGGTGCTGACGTTGTCTGTCGTGGCCAGGGTCGAGGAGACCTTCTTGCAGTGGTGTGCATGCAGCCAGTGCTTTTTCCCCTCCACTCGAAGAGCCGTCCGAGTGGTGATCAGTACTTGCCAGGGGCCCGTCCACCGGGGTTCCAGACTCTTTGCCCGTTGAAAATTCCGGACTAGGACATACTCTCCCGGTTGGATATCGTGACCGGGACCCCTGGAAGCATCGGGGATGGCCTGCTGCACCTGTTGATGAATGACAGTTAACTTGTATAAATAATCTGACAGCAGGACGTCGGGGACGTCGTGAATGGAGGTCGGCTTGGGGGCAGTCCAGAGGTTCATCGGTCGCCCAAACACAACCTCGTAGGGGGTCAAGTGGTGCTTAGTGGGAGTGGAGCGCATCGATAGTAATGCCAGTGGGAGGGCATCTGGCCACTTAAGTCCTGTGGTGGCCACTATCTTTGACAGTTTCAGTTTCAGTGTAGCGTTGTGTCGCTCAACCAGGCCAGCGGATTGGGGGTGGAAGACCGCATGGAACCTCTGTTTTACCCCCAACCCCTTCAGGATTAGTTGGATAACTTCAGCTATGAAGTGGGGGCCATTGTCGCTCCATAAAACTCGACAAAAGCCGTAGCGAGGGAAAAACTCTTTCAGTAGTACTTTGGCAGTAGTCATGGCAGTGTTATCTCGGGTCGGATAGGCCTCCACCCATTTGCTGAAGGCACATACAATGACTAATACGTACTTCAAGCCTTGGCACCTTTCTAGCTGGATGTAATCCATCTGGAGGACCTCAAAGGGGTGCTCGGGGATCCCAAACCCTCCCCGGGGTACTACAGTTTCTTTCCCGGGGTTGTGTTGTAGGCAAATAAGGCACTGCTGGACCAGGCGTTTGGCCGCGTCGGGGATCTTGTTGTTGTGCCAGACTTTGGAAATGAGTTCAATCATGGGGGCAGAACCTATGTGTGCAGGGGAGTGTGCCATTGTCAGTATGGGGATCAAGTATGCATCAGGCAGCAACCATTTGTTCGTGTCTTTTGTCCGCCAGCAGCCTTCATCGTCCCTTAGACCCACCCGTGCCCACTCAGTCAGTTCGTGAGGTGTGCTGGCCGACTGGATGTCCTTAATCGTTTCCCTAGCGTCCGTCCATTTTTCTGCTTGTGACCTAGTCACATACATGTGTGTCATTGCCCTATTCTCAGCTGTGGTTCGGGCAGTGATGTCGGCCAGTGCGTTTCCCTGTCCAACTAAGTCCGTCACCTTCTTGTGTGCCTGGCATTTGATTACTGCTAATCGTTTGGGGAGAAGAACTGCTTCAATTAGGGCGGAGACTAGATCTCCATGAAGGATGGGCATGCTGTGGGACATCAGGAATCCCCTTTCCCTCCACAAGAGCCCAAAATGATGAACCACCCCAAAGGCATACTGGCTGTCTGTGTAAATGTTCACCGTGGTTCCTGCTGCTATGATACATGCTCGTGTGAGGGCAATTAGTTCTGCTGCCTGTGCGGATCGTTGTGTGATGCAAGCTGTCTCAACTACTGTTCGAGCTGTCGTCACCGCATAGGCAGCAGAAGTGGTGCCGTCTGGGAGTTTGATACAAGAGCCATCTACCCATAGTTCTCCATCAGGGTCTGTAAAAGCAACGTCTCGGAGGTCAATTCTACTCCTGGTCTGTTCGTCCGTGAGGGTCACACAGTCGTGTATAGGGGGCACATCGGGGTCATTTTCAGGCAAGGGCAGCAGTGTAGCAGGATTCAATGTCGTGCATCTCTTCAGGGTGATGTGGGGTGCAAGTAGAGTCAATTCGTACCCTGTCAGTCGTGCACTAGTCAGGTGTTGAGTCTTGGTCTGGTTCAAAAGGGTGTCGACTGCATGGGGTACTAATACCGTGAGAGAGTTCGAAAGTACAATTCCCTCACTCTGGCGGATAGAGACAGCAGCAGCGGCTACTGCTCGAAGGCAGGCAGGTAGAGCTCTGGCGACTGGATCAAGAGTGGCAGAGAAATAGGCACAAGGGCGTTGTTTGGCGCCGATGGGCTGAGTTAGAACAGACAATGCGCATCCCTCCCTTTCGTGAGTGAAGAGGGAGAAGGGCTTGGAGTAATCTGGTGTTCCTAGAACGGGTGCCGAGCAAAGGGCAACCCGCAGCTCCTTAAAGGACGTTTGGCATTCGGGGTCCAAGGGAGTGGGAAAGGTACATCTTTGGCCAACAGGGAAAGTAGGGGTTTTATGATGAGACTGAAATTCGGTAACCATTGTCGGCAGAAAGAGGTAAGGCCCACTAATGAACGGACTTGTTTCTGTGTTTTGGGAATGGGGGTGTCTAGGATGGTTTGGATTCGGTCGGGCGTAAGTTTCCTCCCTTCTTTGGACAGGAGATGGCCTAGGTATGTTACTTGGGGCTGGCAGAACTGCAGTTTCTTTTTGGAGACTTTGTGGCCATTCTCCGCAAGAAAGTGCAAGAGTTGGATAATGGATGTGATTGCAAGCGGAGTGGTGTCGGCCGCCAAAAGGATATCATCGACATATTGGATCAACACCACTCCATCTGGTAGCTGGACGGCGTCCAGCTGTCTTTTGAGGGCCTGGCTGTAAATGCTGGGACTTTCAGTGTAGCCCTGGGGAGCTCTACAAAATCGGTATGAACGGTTTTTTAAAGTGAAGCCGAAGAGATAGCAGCTGTCTGGATGGATGGGGATAGAGAAAAATGCATTTTTAAGATCAATAACGGTGAAGGTGGTGGCGGTGGACAGGATGAGAGTCAGAATGGTGGCGATGTCTGAGACTACGGGGTACTGTGGTACCACCACTTTGTTGACTTCTCGCAGGTCGATGATGAAGCGGTATGCTTTCTCATCTCCCTCACCTTGCTTTTTAACAATGGGCAGGATAGGGCTATTGCAGACATTACTAACCACTTCCTCTACCACTCCTGCATCTACCAAGGACTGAATAATCGCTACCAATGCCTTCTCGCCTTCGGGCGATATCCGGTACTGTGGGAGTTTCGGGAGTATTGCATCTGGTCGAACAGTTATGTGTACGGGATCGATCATCATTCGTCCTACATCCGAGTCGTTTCTGGCCCATAGGTACAGGGGTAGGGTATCGAGCGAGGATAGGTCAGCATCTGTTATGGCGTACATATGTCGTGTGGGGTAGGGTCTGGACATGCTTGGATTGTCGTACAGGATGACTCGGACTCCATCCGGGGAACACCTAATAGTGGCTCGGAAATGTTTCAGTAAATCAATACCCATAATGGTGTCAGGGGAGTTGGAGGAGAGCAGGAATGTTGTGTCTGTGGGATTGTTTCCTAGGTCAAAGGAGATAGGTTCAGACAGGGGGTTGGTGGAGGGCGTTCCATCGAAACCTATCGATGTAATGTGTGAGCCAGACAAGGGTGCCCTTGGAATCAGTCGCTTTGATAATACACTACGTGTCGCTCCAGTGTCTACCAAAAATGGAGACTTTGTACCCAGGACCTTAGCAGTGACGTAAGGACCTTGCTGGTCAACACAGAGCTCGACTGGATCCCTCCCTTGCCCGTGGCCGTCCTATGCAAATGTTTCACTATTGTTGCCGTCGGACTGTTGGCACTGATTCTGTCGGGGGCGGTCAAATGTGTTTGGTCTGCCAGGTCGGTCATTGGTGGTGTCGTGGGTCTGCCCTCGCCCCTGCCCTCCAGTTTTGGGGCCATTTGTCATGTCCCTTGTCTCTTTATTTTTAATCATTTCCCGAAGGGCCAGGCATTGAGACTTCCAATGTCCAAATTCTTTACAAAATGCACACTGGTTCTCATCGAGGTCAGTTCGTGGAGCACCGGGTGTGGGGTGGCGGTCTCTAGTGGGTGGATTCCTAGGGGCATTCGACTGGTAGTTCCCCCTATACCGTTCCCTTCCTGTAGTCACTCCCTGTAATTGAGCAATCATCACTCGTTCCTTTAAGTCCTTTTTCTTTTTCTCATTCGCCCTCTCGTTCTCGTTCTTTTGGTGTTCGTAATACTGAGCCATCTGAAGGATAGCTGCAGGTTTGGAGGCTCCCCAACTACTCTCGCTCGTCTGTAACTTTTGGGAGACCTCTTGCGATAGCCCCTTTACATAGTTTTGCACGAAGAGGTGTTGTCCGGTTGCGGTGGTCATGTCTTGGCCACTGTAGTCGGAGAACACTGTTTCAAATCGGGAGAAATATTCTGATACGTCTTCCTGGGGTTTCTGACGGCAAGCCGTGACTACCGACCAGTCTACCTTCTTCTCTGGGATTAATGTCTTTAGTTTCTGCACTATTTTGTCTGGGAGTTCCAGTATGTCTTTTACAGGTTTCTTTCCGGGTTCTCGCTGCCCATCTAGTTCATTGAGTTGTTTCCAGGTGTGTCCGAACAGATCCGTGTGCTCGGCTTTCCGGATTTGCTTCCACACATCCGCCGGCAGACACAACCCGAAAAACAAATCAATGTCCGATAGAGTCATTATAGTTGAGCCCAAGGCTGTGCCTAGTTCGGTATAAAATGCTGTAGGGTTCTTTCTTAAATCGGGCAGGGTTTGCCTAAAAGTTAAAATATCTTGCCGATCCCATGGTTGGTAAACCCAATTATACACAACCCTCCCCTTTGCATCTGCGTGGTTGATATCATCGTTTGTTCCCTGACCTCTTGGGGGAACCCAGTAGGGGGCGGCTTCTCTGATAGGCATCATAGTGTTGGCTGCTTCTAATGAGGGCTCAATCGTCTCAGGGACTGTGATCTTGACCTCTGGTTTCTGTTCCGCGAGGTGGCGGAAGACCTCAAGCGTTTGCATGAAGAGGTCCGTCACATCGCTCTTAGTCCCATCTCCAACATCGACCCTTCTATATAGAGTCGTCAGTTTTTCAGGACCCTTATTCAGGTATCTATCCTCATATGCGTTCAGGGTGTGGTAGCTGAACCGCAGAATGAAATGTCGTCTATGACTACCGGCATGTGAGTTGTGCATATTCATCGTATATTCTTCGCTCTCCTTCCGTTCTACCAGTGTTTTTGCTATCTTGTCGATTCCATCACGCTCATCTTTGCTCAACCTATTTGGTCTGGCTGTTAGCTGTTTGTCAGTCTCGAGTTCATCTGGTGTTGTTACCAATGCGGCTGGTGCAAAGGCCTTAAGAGTCGGCGCACTAGCGCTAGGGTTACCCTCGACTGCACTCTGAACTGGTGAATGTTGTGCTAGAGGCTGGCAGGGAGCATAAGGAGGGGGCATGTAGATAATTGGAGGACCGAGCAGTAACTCGTCATTTGCCCGCTGTTTGGAGGGCATCTCCGGGTAGAGCGTAGGGGGGGTCCTGACAGGGCATTGGCCTGCCAGTCCTGATTCTTGTTGTGTTTGTTTAACTTCCTCTCTTCTTCTTATTTCTTCATCTAGTTCTTTTGCGGCCAGATGGGCTGCTTTTCGTAACTCTTTCACTATTTTTGCTTCTTCTCTTTTCCTTCGCTGTTCTGCTTCTTTGCGCCACATGCCAATACTATCGAGCATAGTGGGCGTTGCCTTATTTATTTTTACAGCTGCTTCTAACATTTTTATTTTATTTTCATCAAAAGAACCTATCAGTGGCCACTGACTTTCGGGATTCTTTTTTGTATATTTATGCCATAACTTACTATAAGCTATAGCGACTAGTCCTTGCTTAGTAAACATGTCCTTATTAGGGGTGCCTTCCAATGGAGCTGGATGGTTCATCTCTAATAAGCGGTCCGGGTTGACCCAACTACTAACCAATGGGGAGAAGATAGGCATGACGGATTACAATGGGGGGCAAAAGCCTGCACTACCTATCTTTTCACTACTTGCAAAAAACTGGACAGAATATTCTATTCTACGCTGTTTGCAAACAGAGAATACCTCCAGAAGGAACCAATTCCAAACAGTCAATGTTTGGATAAACAATCAATCAATGAGGAATGAAATAGGCACGACGGGTTAAAAGCTTGCGTTACCTACCCTTCACTATCTGCAAAGGGAGAGAGAATATTCCTACTCTTCCCCGTTTGTAGGCAGAGAAGATCCTTAAGAGAACCAACTTCGAACAATTCAATGCTCGATCAAACAATCAATCAATGGGGAGAAAAATAGGCACGGCAGATTACAATGGGGGACAAAAGTCCGCGTTACCTACCCTTCACTATCTGCAAAGACTAAACAGAGTATGGCGACTCTGTGCTTGTTTGCAAATAGAGAATCTCTCAGAGACAATAAAAATGAGCAATACTAGTATTTTCAAACAATCAAAACAATCAATTTCGCAATTTGTCGTGTGTCACGACCTTACCCGGACCGCATGGACAGTTTCTCGTCTTCCGCTTCCAGCGCCCGATCGTCCTCTACTCTCTGTTGCTATCGCGGCACTCCTGGTGGTTCCCAGTCAGGACCGTAGATCACTCGGGAGAGGTCTGCTCGGAATCAGTGAAGTTCAGATGATCGGCTGTCAGACGAGGGTCTATCGGACAGGAGCTCTCCCGATCGTTGCAGTCGTTCACTCTGTCGTCGGGACCTCTCCCACTGGATCCACGTGTCGCTGATGGGCCCCGCGTTTGGGACGCCAATTGATAAAGATCAATTCAAAATGGTCAGGCGATTTAGTTGATGTTTCCTAAGTTAAATTTGCCCGGCGTTAAACGCCTCTAATACCATACGAAGTTATCCAATAAAGAGGCAGGCGCTGGAGACAGGAAGACAGGAAACAAGTTTTATTCCAACGGATCAGAACACGTCAGATCGGACAACAAGGTATCGTCTCGAGGTGCTCTCCCAACCTCTCTGAGACCTGGTCTTTTATACACTGGTTCAAGACATGTGAACGCTCTTTATTACAACAAAGACATTGTGAAGTATGAGGATGACATCCACGGCACCCCCCCAGTTCCGGCCCCCTCCAACACATGACAACAGTAGAGGCCCTTACCCCTCATACAATGAGAGGGGGCTATCACGCAGCTGAGTGTTCTGCCGATTCCTTTGGAATGTGTGCGCCTGATCGAATCTCAGAGGGTGGGGAGGTCATGATCAATAGTGGCTCCTTTCAAGAGAGGCGGGTGCATACAGTAGTGGGTAATAAACTGTATCCTCAGGCTAAGGGGTGACCAGCGGTTCGTGCAGGCAATTGGGCTCAGAGGAAGGGGTCATCAAAGGAGGGGTATTCATGGACGGAAAGAAGGTGTTGGTCAGGCGCGGGGTGTGATTCTCAGAGACAGAGTCATGCGGGAGGGGAGAGCTTATGCCTTGTGCATGTGAGAGCGGGGACAGCCAGGGTGCGTGGGGGAGGCTCGCAAGGTTCAGGGAAGTGCGCTGACGGGTGATCGTGAACAGGGAGACCATGGTACCTAAACTGGCTGTCGTGTGTGTTCATATGTGAATCTGCAAGATGGCGTAGATGATGTTCAGTACACGAACTAAAATTCCACACAACGACATGGATTGCAAAGGGTACTATTGTTATGCCCTACATCATCCGTTTTAGTTGCATACTTCACGTTGTGTCATTTATGCCCACTCGAGCAAACAACATCAACTCACTACGCAGACCATCACGTGATATATGTTTTGCTCAGACTGTGGCAGGCTTTCTGTTTTAAGACCTAGCTCTCAGCAGTTCTGCACCATGCGTGAACAAGCTCATACTTGTCAGGGGCAGTGTAATCTTAACTTTTTCACAGAGTAATCTCACGTTGACATACATAAACCAGTAGGATCTTCAGTCTGTAAGCCCAAAACGTATGCTACTTAGTCATAAATGGATTTCATATTTGACAGATTACGTTGGTATACTTTTACTCGGACCACACTAAGATGGTCACCACAGTCACTGTGAGTCACATTCATGTCATTACCTATGTTTTTTTACCATGTGATGTTATTTAAGACAGTCACAGTTTGTGCACCTTACACATGACCAAGGCTGCTTCTGTAGTCGAAATGCGTTGTGTAAATAAACGCTTTACAAGCGTACTTCGAGTCTCGGATCCTGTTTTTTCTGAGAGCGCATGTACTTTGGACTTTATTGGATTATTAATGCTGGTACGCTCTACCGATGTGTGCGCCACACCTCACGGGTCCCCATGAACCGGAAGGAGCTTTGTGGTGTGATATTGTTTGAGGATCACATACGGACCGGCCTTTTCTACTCATGAGCAGGACGGTGAAAGAAAGGGGAGCGCCATTGCAGTGTGGAACACAGAGCTGAGGTAAGCCGGTGCAAGCTTTGTCTGTCCTTTGGGTGGGGTGGGAATACCATACACCTGTGGGTTTCTGAGATTTCCCGCCCCTTAGGCAGTGGCGAAGCGGACACATCTGTATACCCTGCTTTTCCCTCACACAGTGACTGTTCATACGCACACCAAAGAAACACTCCACGTATATCAAACAGTGGATATACGTTTGCGCTCCCTCATCCAAACCCACTGTGAGCCTGCATTGCCCGCATCGCTTGCGAGGCAAGTTGTCATTGGCATCCCAGCTGGGGAATACAGGATCCGGACTCAGAACTTTTTGAACCATCAGCAAAGTGATTAGTGCACAATGGAGGAAGAAACAGAACGGAGAGCGGCTGCTCTTGTAATGTTCACCAGAAAACCAGGGACAACACAAAGCAGAGAAGACAGGATCAAACCTGCGCAACCAACTGAAGAGAAATTAAAAAGATTGGAGAAATTGAAACGCACAGAAACATCTAAATGGTGCGAAGCTATTTCCCTTCAACACTATGTGGATCAGGCAATGGCCCCAAGAGGACTGAGGATTTTTATAACACCTTCATACGAGTCACCCAATCCAAAAATGCTAGAGGAAGGGTCTGAAAACTCCTCTCTAAGTTAAAAAAAGAATGCCAGAAATACTGATAAAGAATGCTTGGATCGATCGTGAGGCCAAACTTTTACAAATTAAAGAAATACTAGATGACCCTACCGATAACATGGAGTCAACAGCGCTGAATAAAGCCATGGAAGCAATAAAAGTCCTCTTAAAGAAATATGAGGAAGACATAAAGGCACGCAAACAAAGAAAACTGAATAGAGACTATGCAGATTATGAGAGCGGGAGAATCCTGACTTTCAGCAGGAAGTATGACCATCTATACTCAGATAAGACAAGATTTGATCTCCCACAGGCTGAACCCACAGGAAGCTAAATCTCAGATATTTCTGTTACTAGTGGTAGTGAGTCTGATCTGTCAGTAAGCAATGCGTCTGGGAGTGAACGGACATCTAAACCAGTAACTTTTTTAGACGAATACAGACACATGCGCAGAGGCCGTGTAACAACGAGGTACACACCAACATCGAACCTGAGAGGACGGGGTTGAGGCAGAGGCAGAGGAAAAGAAGAAACAGATGGAGACGCATCAAACAATGCTGGCAGAAGAGGCAAGGGACGTGGCGACATGGGTAGCAGCAAGACATGCGCCGGAAAAACCCAATGATGGATAAAACTATTGTCAATCTTTCCAAAGAAGAATTAATGACATTGAAAAACAGACCCATTGCCTTGGACTTTCCTTTTGCCCCTCTTTCTCTTTTGAGTATACTAACACCAGAATATATCTTTTTAAATTTGTTAGAAAACTCAAGCTTAGAAAATGGCACAAATTGAAAAGACTAGGTACTAGCAAGTACACTGATGCTAGACAGATTCACACTGACATTGACTTAGCAATAGGCGACATTGACACCCTTGTCAACATGTTAGAACTACAACAGGATCACGAATGCAACGAAACTGAGGTCAATGAAATACAAGTCCTCTCCGATGTAGACATTACATATGATGCTGCTGCCACCACACATTTTAAACCTCGCTCCACATTTCTGTCCCCTTTACCACATGATGGGATTGACACATTTCATGAAAACTTCATTAAGGCACTCACTGACTTTAGACACAAAAACAACAAGAACAGAGAAAAATCACACAATCTCACCTTCAACCAGAGACAGACACTCAAGGCTCTAACGGATGACAGTGATATTGTCATCCGCCCTGCAGATAAGAGTGGTAACAGAGTGATTTTGGACAGAGACCAGTATATCAGTGAGGCCCATCGACTTCTACCTATCACCAGTGACGTGTACCACAACAGATTCACAAACATTTGGGACAAACGTTCAGAGTGGAAAGACAAGGGCATCCTTGTGTGGGAGGAGTACTGCTACCTGAAAATGGATTATCCCATATTACCTGTGTTATATCTTTTGCCCAAAGTGCATAAAGATCCGATCAACCCACCTGGACAACCTATTGTATCTTCCAGGGGGAGAAGTGGCAGAACATATGTCCAAATATATTGCCCATTTTTTAAGAGAAGACATCATGAATCTCCCTAGCTACATCAGAGACACCAAAGATTTCTTGGTGAAGATACATGACATCGTTTGGAACGATGAATTCTTGTTTATCACACTGGACGTACATTCACTATACACCATTATAGACCACCAACAGTGTCTGGAGGCTTGCAAACACTTTCTCAGGAAGAGACATGTCAGATTCTGGGAGCACAGCCAAATGATCCTTGATATGACAGAGTTCTGTCTGAAGAACAACATCTTTCTATTTGATGGTGCGCTGTTCATACTGATGAATCACTCAGATCCTTTTCATCCAAGTTGATTTAATTCTTTCTTCTGAAATTAATATCCACAAACCGCAGCAATCAAAATACAGCAGCCAACACGTGTTTCGTCGTGTCTGGTGGCACACATTGACTTCATCAGGGCTGCAACCCCAATATAAATAAACATATGTGTAAATTTCCATTTCCTATTACCACATTGTATAGCTAAACTAAATGAAATCAAATCAAAAGGAACCCGTGAAGAATAGGAAGGAACCAAAATATCCAGCCTAACACATTACCCGATATGTGTACATAGAAAAGGTTAACCATCACCAAGTAATAGTTAGGGGGTAGGTAGTGTAGCCTGAAAGAAATATTTTGGTTCCTTCCTATTCTTCACATATATGTGTGTGTGTGTACTGTGTGTGGTGAGCGGTATATATATATATATATATATATATATATATATATTCACGCTCCAAGGTTGTCCACCTTATGAGTAGCGCGCGAGCAGCAGCTTTATTTATGTGTAGGTGAGGACGGGGATCCGCTCGTAGACGCCGCTCCGTAATGGATCTGCCCGACGCGTTTCGAAGCTCCATCTGCTTCTCTTCAGGGGCTTTAACGGAAGCGGTGTGCGCACCCGTTACACTTCTCCAATTCATATAACTCACCCGCCAATGGGAGGCTCCAATGAGACTTCTGGGAAGTGTAGTGCGGAAAGCACACAATCAAGTCCTGTATGGACTCCACGAGTGGGCCCGTCCTCGATCCCATGTACGGCTGCTACTTCACTGCCGTGACCCCCACGTTAACGGGGTGGTGCATACTCTGCAGCTGGACTGCCGCATATAGATTCACGCTCCAAGGTTGTCCACCTTATGAGTAGCACGCGAGCAGCAGCTTTATTTATGTGTAGGTGAGGACGGGGATCCGCTCGTAGACGCCGCTCCGTAATGGATCTGCCCGACGTGTTTCGAAGCTCCATCTGCTTCTCTTCAGGGGCTTTAACGGAAGCGGTGTGCGCACCCGTTACACTTCTCCAATTTCATATAACTCACCCGCCAATGGGAGGCTCCAATGAGACTTCTGGGAAGTGTAGTGCGGAAAGCACACAATCAAGTCCTGTATGGACTCCACGAGTGGGCCCGTCCTCGATCCCATGTACGGCTGCTACTTCACTGCCGTGACCCCCACGTTAACGGGGTGGTGCATACTCTGCGGCTGGACTGCCGCATATAGATTCACGCTCCAAGGTTGTCCACCTTATGAGTAGCACGCGAGCAGCAGCTTTATTTATGTGTAGGTGAGGACGGGGATCCGCTCGTAGACGCCGCTCCGTAATGGATCTGCCCGACGCGTTTCGAAGCTCCATCTGCTTCTCTTCAGTGGCTTTAACGGAAGCGGTGTGCGCACCCGTTACACTTCTCCAATTTCATATAACTCACCCGCCAATGGGAGGCTCCAATGAGACTTCTGGGAAGTGTAGTGCGGAAAGCACACAATCAAGTCCTGTATGGACTCCACGAGTGGGCCCGTCCTCGATCCCATGTACGGCTGCTACTTCACTGCCGTGACCCCCACGTTAACGGGGTGGTGCATACTCTGCGGCTGGACTGCCGCATATAGATTCACGCTCCAAGGTTGTCCACCTTATGAGTAGCACGCGAGCAGCAGCTTTATTTATGTGTAGGTGAGGACGGGGATCCGCTCGTAGACGCCGCTCCGTAATGGATCTGCCCGACGCGTTTCGAAGCTCCATCTGCTTCTCTTCAGGGGCTTTAACGGAAGCGGTGTGCGCACCCGTTACACTTCTCCAATTTCATATAACTCACCCGCCAATGGGAGGCTCCAATGAGACTTCTGGGAAGTGTAGTGCGGAAAGCACACAATCAAGTCCTGTATGGACTCCACGAGTGGGCCCGTCCTCGATCCCATGTACGGCTGCTACTTCACTGCCGTGACCCCCACGTTAACGGGGTGGTGCATACTCTGCGGCTGGACTGCCGCATATAGATTCACGCTCCAAGGTTGTCCACCTTATGAGTAGCACGCGAGCAGCAGCTTTATTTATGTGTAGGTGAGGACGGGGATCCGCTCGTAGACGCCGCTCCGTAATGGATCTGCCCGACGCGTTTCGAAGCTCCATCTGCTTCTCTTCAGGGGCTTTAACGGAAGCGGTGTGCGCACCCGTTACACTTCTCCAATTTCATATAACTCACCCGCCAATGGGAGGCTCCAATGAGACTTCTGGGAAGTGTAGTGCGGAAAGCACACAATCAAGTCCTGTATGGACTCCACGAGTGGGCCCGTCCTCGATCCCATGTACGGCTGCTACTTCACTGCCGTAACCCCCACGTTAACGGGGTGGTGCATACTCTGCGGCTGGACTGCCGCATATAGATTCACGCTCCAAGGTTGTCCACCTTATGAGTAGCACGCGAGCAGCAGCTTTATTTATGTGTAGGTGAGGACGGGGATCCGCTCGTAGACGCCGCTCCGTAATGGATCTGCCCGACGCGTTTCGATGCTCCATCTGCTTCTCTTCAGGGGCTTTAACGGAAGCGGTGTGCGCACCCGTTACACTTCTCCAATTTCATATAACTCACCCGCCAATGGGAGGCTCCAATGAGACTTCTGGGAAGTGTAGTGCGGAAAGCACACAATCAAGTCCTGTATGGACTCCACGAGTGGGCCCGTCCTCGATCCCATGTACGGCTGCTACTTCACTGCCGTGACCCCCACGTTAACCCGCTACTTGGACAACCCCATGGAGCGTAATATATATATATATATATATATATATATATATATATATATTACCGCTCACCACACACCAGTGCGCCGCCCTCTCAGGCGGGTGCTGACAATGCGAGGGTGCACTCAATTGCCGCTCAAAAATCATAGAAAAAGGTTACGACCGAAACGCGTCTGTGTGCTGTTTGGTGTGTTTGTCTCGCAATAAATTGATTCAAACGGCCCCCGCGAGTGCTTCTTTCCTGTGGATGTAAATCTACCTTTGGATTTTTGAGCGGCAATATATATATGTGTGTGTGTGTGTGTATATATATATATATATATATATATATAAGTATATAAAAAAAATGTTTGTGCGACAACGGTTGCTACCGTGACCAGGAACCGTTTGGTGGAAGATCACAGGTCAATAAATAAATAAGAACTTAACAACTTCAAGAGGAGTGCGGTGTCTTCGTAATAGAAGGTTTTTGTTGTTGCAAAATTACCGCAAGGGTGTCCTTACCTCGCCACCGGCACCAGCATATAGACGCTCCCCCGCAAAGGACGCTTTGCTCTAAATATATGTATAAGCACAAACCAACTGTATGGGCACCATATTTACAGGTCCTTTTTAATTCAATCTTGGGTGGGATGGAGGTACCTAGTACTTGGCAGGGAGCAGAGATTGTACCGATCATCAAGAAAGGCTCTCCTCTGCTCCCAGCCAACTACAGGCCTATTAGCCTCATAGATGTCCCCCAAAAGGTCTTCGCAAGGCTCATCCTGGACCGTTTATCGGAATGGATGCTTGAACACTCGGTCCTGAGCCCTTTCCAAGCGGGGTTCAGGAAGAAAGTCTCCACCATAGACCAAATTTATCGCTTGACTCTTCTAAACTGGAAAACGGTAAAAATGGAGGGTGGCAGCCTCTATACCGTTTTCGTAGATCTACGGGCGGCATTTGACCTCGTACCCCATAGAAAACTTTGGTCTGTTCTGTCCAATATGGGGTACCTCAATACCTCCTAAACATGATCATCCGCCTGCACACAAATAATTATGCGCAGGTTAGATGTGGCCGGGATGGTTCTCTATTTCACAGATTCCCCGTTGACAGGGGGGTAAGACAGGGTTGTGTGTTAGCATCGACCCTGTTCTGCCTCTATGTCAACGGGGTAATCTCTCACCTAAACGGGGTAGAGGACGGCGACATCCCCAGACTCGCCGGAAGCAGGGTGCCGGCGATTATATTCGCTGACGACACCCTCCTTCTGTCTAAGACACCTATTGGGATACAAAGAATCCTTAAGCGTTTTGAGGAATTTTGTGGAACCCACGGCCTTGTGATCAATGCACTCAAGACCAAATACATGATTTATAATCCTCCCCCAAAAACTCGCCTTAACCCTTGCATTGGCGGAAATAGGTTGGAGAGGGTCCGAACATTTGAATATTTAGGGGTGACTCTAAATGAGCACATGTCCTGGCGCCATCACCAAACAAAAACACAACTCAAACTGGCCCAAATGGTGGGAGGAGTAATTGCCCTTATAAATAAAAACAAATCTACTATCAAGGCAATTGGTCCCCCGCTAGAAATATATAGAGTGCAGGCTAGGGGAGCGGTCATGTATGGCAGTGAACTCTGGGGCCATACGTGTAATCGCGAGCTAGTGGTAACGGAGAACAAATTTATTAGGCAGCTTTTATCTCTCCCCCCTAGTACCCCCTTTTGCCAATGAGGCTAGATTTGGGATTAAGGCCACTTGACGAAGATCTGGGAGTTAGGCCCTTAATCTTTTGGCGTTGAGTTTGGACCACTCCAGAGTTGGCAAGCTATAGGTCTGAGCTCCAGGAAATTGTGAACTTTCCGATTCCAGGGAACATCCCCTAGTTCCAGCACATAAAAAATGAGTTTATGCGTTTGGGACTACTTGATCTGTGGTTTGACCCTGCATCCGCCTGCTCCACGGTTTCCAGGAAATAGTTACTCTCACTTTACCGAGAAAGTAAAATTGTGGCACAGAGACAGGGCACACAATTAGGCACCCTGACGGACTCCTTCCTAAAGATCAAGGATATTTATAAGTTGGAGGGAATCCTAGATGTAATATTTCCATCTAACACTAGGAAATTGTATCTACAGTGGAGGTATGGAAGTCTGCCAATCCGAGCCTTCACTAGTAAGTGTACTGACCCCTCCCTGAGTCACTGCCCCGGGTGCAACCATGATCAGGAAACCGAGTTGCACATTCTGTTCTTCTGTCGAACCTACGGGCAGGCGAGAAGGAAGTGGATAGTCCCAGCCTGCAAAAATTTAGGCTTTACTCATTGCCTGCAGGCATATAGGGTTCTTAAATCGGACCTTTCTAGCATGATAGTGTTTGCGGTAGCCAAATACCTGGAAACCTTCTGGCAGAAGAGAAGATGCTTGCTACCCAGGGCTGTAGATTAATTATACAATTTTAATAATATCAATATGTATTATTTCTTAACTGTTTTTATGTACCAATGGATTTAACAGAGTTTTGTGTCCCTAGGGCTGTAGACTAACAGCATAATTTTTAAACATCATCAACATGTAACTATTTCTTATCACTTTTAATGTTCTAATGAACTTTTTATAGCCTTTTGCATGGCGATATGTATTAAGGATCTAAGCTATGGTCTATTTAACACATTTTTTTTAATGAATTGTTCGGGATGAAATTGTTGGTTTTATCTGTATTACCGCTGTGCATATCTTTTATGGCAATCTAGCCGAAATAAAGATTTTTTGATGATATATATATATATATACATACATATATATATACATATATATTTGTATTTGCCTACTGAAGACAGAAGTGTTGGCAGTGATCTACAAGAAATGAAGAGCAGAAAACAAAAAGATAATTAGATCATTGTTATTACCGAACATAATGCATGTACCTTAAGACTTCAGTCAGTCCATCTCTTAAAGATAAAATATAAATATATATATAAAGAACAGCAGACCGACGTGCTTATCACAACATACGAAGATGCTCATAAATATGACTCCGTTTTGTTTAGAAAATAATGTATTTCTATTTCAAATCAGATACATCAGCAGCAGCGTGGTGTCGCCATGGGAGCCAGCTTCTCCCCCGGCTATGCATGTTTGCACATGGGCCGATGGGAGAAGCTCGTTCTCAGGGAGGATTTCAATGAGGCAATGGTAAATCACGTCGTAGTCTGGCTACGATATATCGATTATCTTTTTGTTGTGTGGAACGGAACCAAAGAAAGTAAGTGCCTTACAATTTGTTTCTTCACTAAATGAGAATGAAATCAATTAAAATTGTACTGCCACAGTCAGCTCAGATGCAGCAGACTTTTTGGATGTAAAAGTTAGTATAGTAGACAACAGACTAGTTACATCACTACACCGTAAACCAACAGCTGGTAATACAGTCCTCCACGCAACTAGCTCTCACCCAGTTCACTTGCTAGAAAGTATACCATATGAGGAGATGTTAAGATTAAGACAAATAGTCAGTGATGAACATGAGCTGAGATTTACAACAAGCCAGTAAAAAGAGATTCTTAGAAAGAGGCTACTCTCCGAAAACAATAGATACAGCTATTGCCAAATCTAATCAACATAGTAGGTTTGCACTATTAGTTGGCAAAACACCACCATTAGAGAGAGAAAGAAGTGACAACCCAAACCATAACAATGATCCCATCAGGATTATTCTAACATACTACAAACAGGAAAAACAACTTAGGAGTATTTTCAAACAGAATTGGCCTATAGTGGCAGATGATCCAGTAATTGGGCATCTTTTCACAAGAACACCCTCCATCTCTTATCGAAAAAAAAAATCTATGGGCGATGATCTAGTCAAGAGTTACCCAGAAGTGGAGGAAGGAAGCTCATGGCTAAGGGCACGGAAGGGCTTTTTTAAATGTGTAAGCTGCAAGGCCTGTAAATACGTGATAAACAGAACCACATATACCACTGCACTTAGTGATGAAGGAAAGAAAATAAACAAACTAACTTCTCACATGCAAAACAGAGTATGCTATATACATACTCCAGTGTACTTGTGGGCTGAAATATGTGGGCAGTACAAAACTTCAAGTCCACAGCTCATACTTCAGCATCTTAGGGCTATTAAGAACGTAGACCCCACATACCCTGTAGCCAGGCATTTCAAAGAAATCCACAAAAATAACACAAATGATTTGAAGTAGTTCCTAATTGATTTAGTCCCTATCCTAAGAAGAGGAGGTAACAAAGAACTAAAACTCAGAAGACTAGAGTCTCGATACAGTTTAGATTTAGACACTAAGGGCCCCATTAGGATGGCAGGCGGATTGCCCCCGCCGGGCCGGTGGTAGTCACCGCCGGCCCGGCGGGGGCAATCCGCCCGCCATTCGTGTTGAAAAGACCCCCGCCATATTTTATGGCTGGGGGATCCGCGGCGGACGGAAAGACCGTCCGCCGCATTTCCGCCCCGGTCGACTTGCGACCGGGCGGAAAAGGCTACAATATGGTGGCGATGTCTTCCAGACACCGCCAGCCATATTACAATGTGTGGCAGGCGGTTTTCAACATTGGGGACCCGTAGTGGGCCCCAAGGATTATGTGGGGTGGGGGTTGCACATGGGGGGTACCTATGGTACCCCCCAGCACTTCAATGCACAACATGCCTTCCTAGCATTGTGGCGGGCGGTGCTGAGTTCACCGCCCGCCACAATGACAGGAATGCTGGATGCGCCCGCCACTGTGGCAGTCGAATCCTAATGTCCCCCACAGGACCCCCGCCCTTATGGCGGGCGGTCCCTTTTTGCAATGGGATGTCCGCCCGCCATCCTAATGTCCCCTAAGAGTCCCAAGGGCCTCAATACCACTAATGACCTTTATACCTGTTTGTAGAAGATTTGTAACACCCGGGTTTCCAGAGAGGCATTTTTATCCATGTATACATATATTTTATAGGAATATGGTTTTATATTTATATTTTCATATTTATATAATAATAACCTTTTATTATTGTGCATATAATCCGCAAATAATAAGTTTAAGATTGAATGAATGTCTAAATGACCTATAAGAAATTCATGTAGATACTATCCTTTCATCTACTGTGTCTCGTAACATTTAGAAAGTTATGTTTGAGGATAAGAACAACAATCGTATAAATTACATTTGTATTCCATATTTTTTTTTATTTCTTTTTTTTTTTAAATGTTTTTCTTAACTTTATCAACAGAGCGGCATTGCTGACAGCATACAGAAATCCACAGGATATAGCTAGGTCACGTAGGTTCATACATTTTTCAATCATAAAAGTGAAAGTAAGATGTACAAAATGCAATAGTCCTTTCAACCGTGCAGTTCCTCTCAGTTCCTCCACCCCCTCCCTACTCTTCCCCTGAGCTATCACTTTCTGATTCTGGTGGTGGGTTGCAAATGTTCCCTCGGTAGGTATTCCATGCTGTCCAGATTTTTGTCCATTTGCGGGGACATCCCCGATTGACATACACTGTTCTTTCTGTGATCATCGTCAGATCCATATCACGACACCACATAGTTAATGAGGGTAGTTCGCTGCGCCCCACTTTTGCGCAATGTTATGTTTTGCCACAATTAGTCCCAATGTGACCCACATCTGACCGTGATGCGTCAAATCATTAGGTTCCCATATGTTCAGCAGGCACCTACGCGGCTCCGGCATAAGGGACAATGCCATGACTTGTGAGATTGTTCGCATTATTGTCGCCAGTATTCTGCTAAAACTGCACATTCCCATATAGTATGCATAAACGAGCCTTCCTCCCCGCATCCCCTAAGACAATATGGGTGATGTGCCCTCTGTAGCTTGTGCATGGTAAGTCTGGTGTAATATATTCGGTGTAGGATCTTGAGCTGTATGAGACGGAGTTGTGCGGGGATCCCTACCTCTCTGGGCAATGCCAGGGCTTCCTGCCATTCTGATTCCTCTATGTCACCCAAATCCGCTACCCACTTGCCACGCAGAGTGACTGTCGGGTCTGGCAGATTATTGATCAATTTCTTATATGTGAGAGAAGTGGCGCTTTTTTGCATGTAGTCAGTAAGTATCCGGTCTTCTAGTGGGGCGGCCTCAGGGATGTCCGCGTCTGGTGGAATCACTGCCATCAGTGAGTGCCTTATCTTTATGTACCTATAGATCTCAGTTGGGCCTAGTTCATATTGTTGCTGAAGTTGGGTAAATGGTATTATCGTTCCCTTGTCCCATAGATCCCCTACCATGGAGATGCCGATGTTGTCCCACGGTGTGAATCCTTTGCTTGGCCTCAGTTGACCCAGTTTCTTTGTGTCCCATAGTGGGGTAAGCTTGGTTATAACCCCTCCCCAACCCATCCGAGTCTGTGCTGCGTGCCATATTGTAGCGGTATGTCGTGTAGGGCCCTGTAGTTTTGATGTTAGTCCCTTGTTATAGAGGACCGCTAATATGTTTTGATCTCCCAATTGTGCCCTGTCTGCCCTATATGCTGGGTCATCCTGGGACACATGGATCCACTGGTTAATGACTTTGAGGTGGGTTGCCCAATAATATAGCTGAACGCTCGGGAGTGCTATCTCGCCGTCATACCAGCTTCTGTGTAATTTTGCTTGTGCTATGCGCGCGGGCCGGTGACCCCAGAGAAGCGGGACCGTAAAGAGCGTATTATCCAGTGCGTATAGAAACCGGGGCAGGGCCATCATTTTAAACAATGCTGCTTTACCGCGGAGTGTAAGGGGCAGGGATGCCCAATGTTTTACATCTCTCCTTAGTCGCTCTAAGGGGGGTGCCAGATTCCTGGCGTGGAATTCTGCTTCATCTTGTGTGACATGAATTCCTAAGTATTTAAAGGAGTCTTCTACCACCACCAACGGGCAATTTGCCGGGAGTTGCGGCGCAGGTCCCATCAATACATATAGTATCGATTTGGACCAGTTTATTGTGTATCCTGCTACTGCCCCAAAGTCTTTGCATATGTTGAGGAGCTCTGGTATCGAGTGGTTTGGGTCTGTGAGGTACACCAGTATGTCATCGGCGTCTACCAATATACGATCTTCCCACCCTTCCTTCCATCGAATACCTTTTAGTAACGGTGCTTTCCTAACTAACGTCGCCAGTGGCTCCAGGACTAGCGCGAATAAAAGTGGTGACGCGTCCCTCTCGCTAACGGTATTTCACCCGACAAGTGTCCATTAGCCGTCACTCGGGCTAGAGGTCTTGTGTATAGGAGTCGTACCCACGCACAAAATTAGGGCCAAATCCTAGATGTGGGAGAACCCCAAATAGGTACTGCCATTCCACCATATCAAATGCCATTTTGGCATCGAGGGATAAGACCACCGCCGGTTCCGTCAAAGATGGAGCTTTTGTTAATGCGCCATGTAGGCGTCTGAGATTAAGGGCCGCGTTCCTGTTTGGCATAAAGCCCGATTGATCAGGGTGTATTAAGTATGGCAGGTGGGTCAACAGTCTATTTGCCAACAGTTTAGCTAGGATCTTAGCCTCTGCGTTTAGTAGAGAGATCGGGCGATAAGAGTTGCAGTCAGACGGGTCCTTGCCAGGTTTTGGGATTGCCACTATCGTGGCTATCCATTGATCCCTTGGCAGCTCGCCCTTCTCTAAACTTTTGTTATACATTGCTAATAGGTGCGGGCTCATGGATTCTGCTACTTGCTTATACCATTCTACAGGAATCCCATTGGGTCCTAGTGCTTTGTCGGACTGTAGTGACCTAATTGCTAGCTGCAACTCCTTGATCGTTAATGCTGCTTCTGGTTCCAAGGAGGCTTCCTGCGCCAGTGTTGGCATTTCAATCATTCGTAAGAATTCTTTGACCCCTGCCTCCACCACAACTGAGGTTGGTGTATATGTCACGCGGAAATGATCTGCTAGCGCATTCACAATTAATTCCGGGTCTGTTGTGATTTGTCCCCCCCTTTGATGTATATGGTGTATACCTCTTGCATTACCTTCCCGTTTGTCCAACCAGGCCAGCATTTTCCCGGCTTTATCACCTATATCATATATTTTGTGTTTGGTAGCTATCAGGTTGGCCGCTGTCCTCTCTTGTAAATATTCTTTATGATGCTGCTGCCTAAGGAGTAGGGTTTGTGCCTCATCTGGTGTGGGGTCAGTCGAATACTCGGTGTCCGCCGCTTGTAATGCTAATTCCAAATCCCCCAATTCCTTCTGTTTCGCCTGCTTATGCCCTGTGATCAATGCTATCGCCTGTCCACGAAGGACAGTTTTGTATGCTTCCCACACTGTCGCTTGCGACTCCACCGACGTGGTATTTTCTGCAAAGTAATATTTCGTAAGTTTACGAAGTTATTTTTTTATGTCTGGCACACAAAGGTAGCCGGGGTAAATGGGGTACATTCTCCGGCGTGCCAGTCGGCGGTATGAGTAAGTCATTATCACCGGGGAGTGGTCTGAAATCCCTCGGGGCTTGATTTCTATCTCCTTTACATTACTAAGTTGTGCGTCTAGTGTATGGAAGTAGTCTAGTCTGGGCAAACTATTATGTACAGTGGAATGATATGTGTATTGACAAGCCGTATGGTGTGAATGCCTCCAAATGTCCACTAGTCTCATTGCTTCCACAAAACTCTTAAGGCGTGAGGTTCCCAATGTTGCAGGTCTAGCTGGGTATTTATCTACTGTGTTATTTTTACTGCGTTGAAGTCCCTCCCGATAATAAGGTCTCCCTCAGGTAGTGCCAGGAGAAAGTCACAGAGTGCTGGGAATGCCACTGAGTGTAGTGCTGTGGAATGTAAACGGACACCACATTGAGGAGTCTGCCTTCCCACTGACCCTGTATCGCTGCGAACCGTCCCTGGTCATCCTTCTTCGTCTGGAGCACTATGAAGGGGGAGGTCTTCCGTAACAAAATGCCTGTCCCTCTTGACCCTGAAGAAAATTCGGAGTGCACCACCATTTTATACCCCCATCTGTCCAGTGCTTCGCATGCTGTCCCTGTAAGCTGCATCTCCTGTAGTAGTGCTAATGCGGGGCCGTGTCGTTTAAGGGCGTGCAGTACCAGGCCCCTTTTAATTTTATCTCCCAGTCCTCGAACGTTCCATGTTACAAACTTCAGAGGGGTTACTGGAGCTTCTAGGGGTGCGTGTGGGGAATTCTCAGGTTGTGAACCTAACGCCATGGGAGCGATGTATGGGTATCATTAGGTGTTGCCTAGCCATCTCTATCAGTAGTCCACAGGTCAATTGTATCCTTGCTCTATCAGCCCTGCCGCTATAAACTAGAACTAAATTAAACAGATTCAAAACTTCCCGTCCCTTTATCCCCCCTTCCCCCCTGCCTCCCTGCTTAACGGGCTGAAAACCGCCCGCCACCCCAACTCAGCAGAGTGCTTCTCCCCAACCCCAACCATAGTACTTGCTTGACGGGGGTAAAGAGTCCAGTGGAGGCCCAGTCCTTCTTCCCCTCCATGGCCCGTCTCAGCCCAGTGTCCAAGGCCGGCATGATCGGTACCTTCTCTTGATGCGATTTAAGTCCCGGGCAGTTTCTGGTTCGCTGGCTTATCCCTGATCGGCCTCCTCTACTTCTGATCGCGGTGAGTGGGTCGGATCCGGGCGTCTTATTGCTTGGCCGTGCACGTCTCCCTCTTCTTCGCTGCTGCGACGGCCTCTATTCTCGCGTCTTGGGTTACCAACTCTTCGCCAACCTTCCAAAAAACCACGTCTTGCCCTCTGCTACCACCCTGAGCCTGGCAGGGAACAGCATAGAATAGGGCAATTCTTGCGCTCGCAGCGCCTTTTTCACTTCCAGAAAACTGCGCCTACGCCGCGATACTGCAACTGTATAGTCTGGGAAGAAGGCAACTTGTGAGTTGTTGATCTGGATTGGTGAGGAAACTCTCGCTGTTTTTTGTAGTATGGCATCACGGTCACGGAAATTAAAAAGTCTAGCGAGCACCGGTCTGGGAGGCGACCCCGGTCTGGGTCTCCCTCCTGGAACCCTATGTGCTCTCTCGACCGAGAAAAAACTTGAGAGGCCTTTGGGCTGCAGGCGCGTTTTCACCAAATCTTCTACGTAGAGATCCATGGCTCGGGCACCCTCGCTTTCCGGTATACCAAGAATGCGTATGTTTTTCCGGCGGGAGCGCCCTTCTTGGTCATCAAGTTTCTCTGCTAGTTGTTTATTTTCCACCTCCATTCGAGACAGAGCAGTTTGCAATTCTGCGGTGTCCGTCACCAAAGACTTAGTGACTATCTCCACCTCCTTCACTCGGTCCGCCATTTTGTGGAAGTCTGCGCTGAGTAGCGTAATGTCCGTTGAAATCGTCCCTACTGTTGTTTGGACGTTCGAGGGTGCCGCCATAATGTCTTCCAGCGTCACCTTTTTTGATCCGTCGCCCTCCACCCCTTTATCCATGGATACTCGCCCCTCTGTTCGTTGTGGAAGGCCTTTCTCGTAGGCATATTTATCCAGCTTGGCTTGTGCCGATTGGTTTTGCGGGCCTCGGCCCGTCATGGCGTCGATGGCAGCAGGTTCTGCTATGAGCTGCGGTAATCGCCTTTGCGGCATGCGGGCTTTGCGGGCACGGAGTCATGCACCGGTGTAGGCACGTCGAAGAGTTATGGTTTGCGGGGGGGCACCCCTATGCTGTGTTTGCTCGGAGGCCGGTTCCACTGCCTGTTACTGAACACGATTATCAGTCTCGCGCTCACCCTTCTCCAACTGCGCCTTTATCTCCTGTGGCGCGCTGTCCCATCAAAATGGCTCACAGGGTTAATATTTCGGCTAGCCAGCCGTTTTTTATTTTGTCCCACCGCCACCGGAGGGTAGTGGGAGCCGAAACTGGGGGCGACCCCACACTCCTGCCGCCACCAACACCTCCGCAGCTGCTGCCAACGATGTTGCTGCCGCTCTGTTCAGGCCGAGAGTGATCGCGGCTTGTCAATGTCAGGGCCCCCAGCCAGTATTTAAGTATTGTGCCTCACCGCCCGTTAGCCGCATCTCCCGATATGCTGCTCTCTGCCCGTTGTTAGTTCTGGGCCCCCGGGGGGCGATCTGCTCTCTGTAGGTCGCGCTGCTGATTGGACCGTTTCTCCGCCCACGGGGTCTCTATCGCCACGTTCTGCCACTCTCCTGCCGTGGGTGCCGGTCTTCACTCACGCGAGGCCACGGTCTCTGGAAAGCCAACAGGCCTCTGCGGACTGCGCACGCTTGCCGATGTTTCCTGATGCCGGAATCAGTCCGGAGTTTCGCGGATCTGTGCCGCCCGGTCCCGGGCCGCAGCTCAGGCCCCTGGAGTTACTTAGAATGTCGGATAAGTGTTCCGGATTAGTGCGAAAGGCTACACCGTCCCTGGAGCTCTTCAACTAGGCAGCCATCACGATCGGCTGCTAGCCACGCCCCTTGTATTCCTTATTTTGATGATCGTGTTGTTGAGAAAACAATAATAGTTTTAGATAAGAAAAACCTCACTGCTGCTAGCACAATAACACCTTTTCTACATTTTCTATTCACATATAGCACTATGCCCATTAGTTAGGGTTTTTAGAGGTAGTAAGTGACATAATTCACATAAATGTATATATGGATTTTATGGACTTCAACTGTTAACTGGTATTTTACTGCAATTATATTTTGTCATCAATGGATAATTTCTTAATTTTAAATGCATTTCAATCATTTCAATGCAATGATTGATAACTTACATGTATGTATACATTCAACTCATGATTCAGTGGCATTCTTTTGCATTTTTTTTAATCTGAAAAATAAGATTGTATTAATTTTTAGATGAGGCTACAAAAAACGCATATTAATTTGTTTGCCGATAATATCCTTTTAGAAATGATGACACATAGTCTGTTTTTCACATCCATTGAGGATTATGTGTGCACTTGTCACTTTAAAAATGGGTAATCTGTATGAGCAGCTTGTCATGTGATCAAGACGGAAGACTGCCGAAACGCGTAATGGCGGATAGCTCTTGTCAATAAACTGAGCAAGCACAGATTTGGTGGTCCATGTCCATTTATCTGTGGAAGAGGTGGAAGCAGATGTTTGGGATAAATATATATTTGGGCTCGAATTGCATCATGGCTGCGGTTTGTTTGAACAGACAATAAACACTTACAGCACCAAATTTCGGTCTGAGCTCCTGTCTTCCGCAGCGAAGTGAGAAAGTGAGAGGAGTTACTGTTATATATATATATATATATATATATATATATATATATATATACGGCACCCGTTAACAGAAAACGCTTTTAACTACTTATCATATTTCAAATCTTCTTCTTCCTTATCCTTTCATTCAGCTCATAATGTTCAAACTACATACAGATATATATCTGTATGTAGTTTGAACATTATGATATATATCTGTATGTAGTTTGAACATTATGAGCTGAATGAAAGGATAACGAAGAAGATTTAAAATATGATAAGTAGTTAAAAGCGTTTTCTGTTAACGGGTGCCGTAGAAACAGTATCATTTGATTCAAGATAGACGAGATGAGGTACCAGTAGATGTAGCACAAGGAAAAGGCACCAACCGGTGGCAGTCTCTCTTTCTTTCCCATCCACTTTCCCCTATCTCTAGTGTTGGTAACAGATCTTTAAGATTGTGGCTTGCAGTGGGGTTTGGGATTTGGGGAATAATCTTCTGCTCCCGTGGAAGGCTTGGCATAGGTACATGATGCCTGGCAGAACAAGGTAAGCCTGGGTGTATACATTATAAGTTTGATTTTCAACAACCTTATGTACAATCCACACTATATTAAAACAAAGTTAAGCTGTGATCCCAACTCAGTGAAGTGTGTGTAAAGTAGGAGTTTTGAAGAACTGTATTTTTTTTCTGCGACAATTATGCCTATGTCCTCATGTCAGATTGTAAAATTTGTAACTTCAAAAATGCATATAAAATGAGACCAAATGCTGGTGCTGTAGACTATTACAATGTCATAGTTATCAGCTGTGGTGATGGAAACTGTAGTTCAATAACACAGAATGTTTTCCAGCATACATAACTTATGAGACAAGATTATGGCATTTCCACTTTGCTTTTCAAAATGGCTGTTGATTGCTGCAACTGGGGTTACATATACATGGCTTGAAGGAGATATGACCTGAGCGAAACATTTCTTACAGTGAATTTACTTTCTGTTTTTGAGCCATTTGGTTAAAATTCAAACTAATGACAACAAGGGTGCTTATTGTCACTACTTGTTATTGCCACCACTTGGTTTGTATGTGTACTGAGACATTAGTATTGTGTTCAAGGCTGCACAATCCCAGTGATAATTCTTTTGTGTTAAATGCTGATGACATACTATTTATTATACATGACTAAGCCAAGAGGACTTTGCCCGTTATAGTAACCTGCCTTCTGTTCTGAATTGTCAGTCAGTGTAAATAGGTGCATTATACCCATATGGGATATACTGTAGACCGATGTGTGTCGCCCACACAGATGTTTGAGTTTTTTTTAATGCAAATTTATAAAGCGCATCACTACCCAAAAGGTTTCTCTGCGCTGGGACAACAAAAGGAATGAAATAGGAGGATTGGAAAAGCCATGTCTTTGAGATTCTTAAACGTACCTAAGGATTTACAGGATCTAAGCGGGGAAGGCAAAGAATTCCACTGTTTGGGGCCATATTGCCTTGCCTTAAAAAACCTAGGGACAATGCAAGGTTCAAATTACTAGAGCGGAGAGACCGAACTGGACAATAGGGGGACACCAGTGATGTGAGGTAAAGTGGACAAGATTTAGACAAAGCTTTAAACATATAGCATAATAGCATAGTGCCTTGAATTAGACTCGCTTACTGACTGGGAGCCAATGTAGGTCCCGAAGAAGTTTAGAGTCTGAAGAATGCTTAAGGAGATGATACAGCAATCAAGCTTCTCCATTCTGAACCACTTGTAGTCGTCTAAATTCAGCCTTCGACGCCCCAGGTAAAGAATTGGGTACGTTCGATTTAGGAATACAGGTCATTGGAAGCACTGGCATAACAAGCAAGCAAAATGTCTTGCACTTGGAACACAAGATGGTCTTGTCTATACAGTTCTGAGGTGAGCTGCCTCTTTCTTTGATGAGAATGGTGGTAGTCTCTAAGATGATAATGTTCCCTGTTCTACATTACATCTTCCAGACAATAGAATTGTTAATTGCAAGTCACTTTGGAACAGCAATGTGTCATCTGAACAGCTTAATTATGTCAAGAAAGGCTTACCATGTTAGGAAACTCCAAATGGTTCAAAAGGCGGCTGCGAGATTGATCAGACGTGTTCCTTTTCGGTAACATATCTCTCCGCGTATTAGAGAACTACATTGGTTTCTGGTAGCCAATAGAATGAAATGTAAGACCTTAACCCTTGCTTTTCAGGCAATCCATGGAATGTGCCCTAGCTATTTGAAACTGAGGCTAGGTGTCTACATGCAGACTCGTGCTCTGAGGTCCAATTCCCAGAAATTGCTTTGCACTCCACGAGTGAAGAAAGCCCGGCTGGGTGGGAGATTTTTTATGTTTGGGGTGTCCATGTTATGGAATTCCCTCCCTAACTCCTTGCATCAGATTACTTCTGAAACACAATTTAGGAAGGCAGTAAAAACATGGCTTTTTAACCTAGTTTAATCCTCTGTCATCTTTGGTCGATGCTTGTCTCCCATGTGTCACTTGTCGCTCTAGTGCTGGGACACTTCTTTGGAGGTAGCTGTTTGCGCTCTACAAATGGCTGTATTATTATTATTATTATAAAGCACTGAAATTGGCTCTTTGTAAATTCCATCATAGGAATGACAAGGGAAGAATAACATCACTATACTTTATTATATTACGTAGCTACATAGTTACAGCATTTAGTGGAATGCTGGCATTAAGAAATATTTGCTAAACTGTGTAAAATTCCGAGATACATTGGGCACCTGGTGAGACTTCTCCAACGCATGCAGTCACGGGTGATCGTGCCCTTTTGCAGTCAGAAAGCTGCCGCTCGAGTAGAAAATCTACTCGAGCAGCAGCAAAATCAACTTGAGAAGCTGCGCCCTCTGGTTTGTAGCATAGTGCCGTCCGCGCTGGTTATTTAGTGCAGAATGAGCTCCCAGCACTAAATCACAGTGCGAGCAGCGCGACATGCCTATTTCCGTCTGTTTGTGGAATTCCGCAGATGCTCGCAGAGTTTTTATGTAACTCCGCGGAATTCTGTTTAGTTGAACTCAGCGCGAGTTCCACCCATGCCTAGTCATATACAATTTCATATCTGAAACTCACATTCCTTGTGATTTGATACTTCCTAACTATTACAAGTTGATATCCCCTTTTATAGAGGGAAAAAAACAAAATACTGAATGCTTCTCTCATCTCTGCACCTTCAAAGACATAATTAAAGAATGAGTAAAAAGATATTTTACTTTTGAATTGAAAGAAAAATACCAATCTTCCAGAAAGCACTTGATATTTCATATGTAATATATTGACTTCTATATTTTATTTTTTGCTAAAAATATGATATGTGTTCCTGTACTATGTCAAAGAACGTGCAATGCAGTTAATGTATGACAGTTTTTTTTATTTATACTTATGATTTTGATGTTGTATCAATTACAATAGAACATGTAATTCACAAAACTGTATGGAAGGTGTGTTTATTTAATAGAACATTTTGGTGGGAAATTTAGCTTTCAGCATTTTGAGTATCCTCTGGAGGATAACATCCAGTGGTTAGGGGGATGAGCCTTATGAAATCAATGGAAATAAAAATATTTTGGAGTGAGTAAGGTTTATAGGGTCGGTAATGTCATAAAGATTTTTGGGAGGCATGTCACTTGTTTGCAGGATGTAGAAGAGTACTAGTCCAGAAAAACCTTTACTGGTTTTCGGTTAGGTTATACAAGTACTGCATACTTACATTTTTATATATATGCAAGGAAGGTGACACCTCCAATTGAGGGTAAGTAGAGAGTAATGCTGAATGAAGGATAACCATAACCCATTGACTGTGGCAATTAGTCACCAACATCTTTTTTTAACAGCATTTTGTTGTATTAAATTTGCATTTATATAGTACTTCAAACCCTGATGCGGTGCCAAAGTGCACTCTGGGTCGGGGGCTGTGAGCCATCTATTGAAATACGTGTGGGTGAATGACTGTTTCTGTGGTCATAAGAAAAGTGATAACACCATTTATACTCAATTTAAAGTATTTACAGATTATGTTATGCTGATGTTAGGAATTGTAATGAACTGAATTGGCTCATCAACTTGCTGAGCAACAGTTCACTTCACAATTCTAATGAAGAACCACCGTGTTTATTGATGGTAAAAGCAAAGCGGAACCTGGCCACTAAGCTGCTGAAAAATGAGCTGTATAATTCACAGCATTTCTACAGGAAATTTACAAAATATTGGTGGTAATTGTGTAGTTACCTACCGGTAATGTTCATTACCCCAATTAAGGTCCTCCTTGTCCCTGTCCTTACACAAGTGAGGCAGTTCCGCCTCCTAACTGGCCTTTACAACACTAGTCTTATAATATCTCTAGCATATTAACCGTGGTACTGCCATCAACCCATGAACATTCAACCAAGTCCAATCCGGGGCCGACTGCTGGGTCAGGAGATCCATCAGAAGATGCTATTCATCAGAAGATGCTGCTCATCCTTGTTCAAAGCCTTGATATTAAGAATCGGGCAGTAAGAACAATCCTGTATGGGGACCAAGAAGAGATGAGTAGAAGCCCAGAACCCTTTCTGCCTCTGTCACTGTGACAATGTTATTCTTTAACACTTTAACAGCAAATTGTCCACACCACAAATCATAGCATTTCTCTTCACTGGGGTTTTTGACAATGGGGTATCCTGAAATTATGGCTGAGGAGGGAGACCACTGAATGGAATCCAGTACCCCTGATGGCCAACCAACAGAATCCACTGATTGGAAATTTAGAGTTGGGCTCCCACCCCAGCATAGTCACTTCTGACGAGCCTCCTGGGACTGCTGATTCTGTGGTCGGGACTTGTCGGAGAACACAGCCCCCCCAACCCCTAGCCTGTCCACGAAAGAGCTGAGAAGAGGGAAGAACCCCCTGAAAATTCTGTTAATGGAAGAAGGACTTTTTCTTCTGCACAGCCTGGAAAGGCTTCAGCAATTTCATCTCCTCCATCATGCTCAACTCGTCCCCTAACAGTTTGGGACCCTCAAAGGGAAGTTTATGAATTAAGGTCTTTTGTGCAGCATCCAGATTTTATGTTACGTTATTGAAACTTATATAGCGCGTATACCCATAGATGTCTTGGCGCTTTCGGGATCATAAACATAATACGGTAAGGTGTAGCTAATTTCTGAAAAGCCAGGTCGAGTTGGTTTCTGGAAGCAAGGAGGGTGGGTATGCTCCTAAGGTATAGAGGAAGAGAGCTCCACAGCTTGGTTGTACTGTAACTGAAACTCCTACCACCCCAGCTCGCCTTTATATTTCTAACAGTGGTCATCAAGCTGGCATTGGCTGATCAAAGCAATCCTTTTGGCAAGTGCCAACAGAAAGTATTCCAAAGAAATGTTGGACCTTCTCTGTGCAGAACCTAGTGAGCAATGCAGAGTGCTTTAAATTTGACTAGTTGGCAAACTGGGAGCCAGTGAAACTCTTGGATGCCAGTCGCTATTGATTGATATTTGGGAACATCCAGGATCAATCTGGCGGCAGCATTCTGTACCACCTGCAGCTTTCTAAGTAATCCGGCTTAAAGATTCATATATAGGCCATTACAATAGTCCAGCTTGGACAAAACCAGTGAGGACACAACAATCTTTCTGGTGTTACTAGGAATAAAGGGGAGGATTTTTCTAAGAGTTTTAATGGTGATAAAGGAGGAGGACACCACCTTAGATACCTGAGTCTCGAAGTTAAGTTTCTCATCCATGACAAAGCCTAGGTTCTTGGCTTTTGTTACAGAAATATTCATCATAGGCCCAAACCCCGATGCATGGAATGACACTTGGTGACCCCACGCCCTCGGAAGCCCGCACACCCCCACGGAACACGCACGCAACCTGGGAATCATCCTGGACTCCGAGCTCAAAATGGACCGCCAGATCAACTCTGTCTCGTCCTCTTGCTTCCACACCCTCCACCTCCTACCTAAGACCTTCAAATGGATCCCCTTTGAACACTGCCTGGTCACCAGCAGACTCGATTATGGCAATGCACTCTATGCCGGAATAAACAAAAACCTCACCCGCAAGCTATAGAACATCCAGAACGCCGCCGCAATACTGGCCCTCGACCTGCCAAGGCACTGCCACATCTCCCAGCACCTGTGCACACTCCACTGGCTCCCCATCAAAGCTAGAGTCACCTTCAAGATGCTCACCCACGCCCACAAGACCCTCCACGACACCTGAAGAGCTGATTCAAATTCCACGCACCCCAGAGGACCCTACGATCTGCCCAGCTCTCCTATGCTGTGGTCCCCCGCACCAGAAAGACCAGATCAGGAGGCTACTCCTCACGGGCCAAGCCTGAAATGCCCTGCCGCTCCACCTCAGACAGACAACATCGCTCCCCATCTTCGCAAGAAACCTCAAAACTGGGTGAGAAGTTGCGCTTAAAAAACACCTGGTTGATTGATTGATTAATTGTATGGGAGGTGGACCCAGGTTATCTGGCCACCAGGCAGGAGACCAGGGTAGAGACAGGGTGCCAAACAGTACCACCTCTGTTTTGCCTGAATTCAGTTTCAAGCAGTGCCTGCTCATCCAGCTACTAAGGGCAATCATGCAGTCATGTCGTTTTGGAGAATGTTTAACATCCTTATCTGCCGCCGAAATCACCAGCTGGGTGTCGTCAGCGTAGGATGTTGGGTTTAGGTTGAAACTTCTAATCAGTGGGGCGAGTTCAAAGACATATATATTAAAAAGCGTAGGGTTTAACGAAGAGCCCTGAGGGACCCCACAAAGCAGGGTGATTGGTGATGATTTAAACTGACCTTGAGGGACCATTAGGGATCTCTCTGATAAAAAGGATGTTAGAAGAGTAAGAGCCTTTCCTCTTGTTCATATAGTGTTCAAACGGTTTTTCCAATAGGCCATGGTCCACCGTATCGAACGCTGCGGCCGGGTCCATCAAGATAAGAGGTTAGGTTAAAATTTATTAAGCGCACAAATTACCCTGGGGCCTCTCGGCGCTGACTAGCAATTATATCTGGAGGTGGGAGGAGCCGGAATGTCTATTTACTGAAGAGAAAGGCTTTCAGCTGTTTCCTGAAGGAGCCATAATTTGAAGTAGCGCGTAGGGTCTGCGGGAGTTGGTTCTAATATCTGGGAGCTAGATAGAAAAATGCTCGACCACACGTCCGGGTCAGACAAATTCTGGGGACTCTTAATAGTTCTTGACTAGAGGATCTCAGCCTCCTACTGGGGCAGTATTTAGTTACTTTATTTTGCAGATACCGAGGGCCTTTTTTCCTGAGAGCGTTATGAGTGAGGCAACAGATTTTGAAAAAGGATCTCTTTTTAACAGTGAGCCAGAGCGATTCTCTGAGTAATGGGGCAGAAGGAGAGCCCGGCGGACGATTGAGAATCATTCGCGCAGCTGTGTTCTGAACAGTTTGTAATTTTGACAAAAGGGTTGATCCCACCTCCGCCAGCAAGGCATTGCCATAATCTAAACGGCTTGTCACCATCGCATGAACCAAAGTTCTGCAGTGAGCAGTGGGGATGAAAGGAAATATTTTTCGAAGAAGCCGAAGACTGTAAAAGCAGGTGCCAGTAGTAGTGGTAATGTGATCTTTCATAGACAGGGAACAGTCAATTTTTATACCCAAGTACCTCACAGATGGTTTGGGAATAGGGGCGGCACCTAGTTGTACAGGCCACCAGTCTTCTGACCAGATAGCTGGTGCTTTTCCCATAAGCATGATCTCGGTCTTGCCTGGATTTAACTGGAGATAATTCATCGTCATCCAGTCTGAGATCAGATTCATGCCATTAGAAAAGCAAGTTTTTTTCTAGTTCTTGACAGTTCCCGATAGTGAACATGAGCTGTGTGTCGTCCGCGTATGAGATGATTTCAAAACCCAACTGTTCCACTATCTGGGCTAACGGGGCCATATATATATTAATAAGGGTAGGGCTTATACAAGAGCCCTGTGGCACCCCTTTGTCTAAAGGTAGCTTATCTGAGGAGAAAGGGCCTAGGGTGACCATCTGAGTTCACTCTGAGAGAAAATGTTGTAGCCATTTCAAGGCTGTTCCTTTGATACCATATTCCGATAGTCTCTGCGCTAGCTTGGAATGAGAGATGGTATCAAAAGCTGCGGAGAGATCTAAAAGGATGAGTATCGCGGAACCGCCTGAATCGATGGTCTGTCTTAGTGAGTCGGTGACTGCTAAAACCGCGGTTTCAGTACTGAAACCCGGGCGAAAGCCCAACTGTGAGGGGTCCAGGATCTCATTCTGTTCTAGGTAGCAGCTCAATTGTTTGTTTATGACTTTCTCCAGCATTTTCCCTAGTAGTGGTAAGAGAGAGATGGGACGGTAATTACTCAGGGTTGCGGGGTCCGTCGTAGGTTTTTTAAGAAAAGGGTGGACCACTGCTTCTTTCCAGGGAGATGGGATAATGCCCGTGGAGATGGAACAATTAAAGATGTCACAAATTACTGGTGCACAACTCTTAGCTAAGAGGGCCATAATTCGGGGGGGACACGGATCATTGGGAGAACCTGACTTTCCAAAGGCTAGGTCTTTTTGAACCTCCTCGAAAGTAACTAAATTAAAATTATGCAGGAAGCAACTTGGTCTCCTGCGTTTTTCTTTTAGTTCTTTCAGCCTATTGAGGACTGAGGGAGCTAGCTGGGGAAAATTGTCAAAGATAGTGGATAGTTTGTCCTGAAGGAAAGTGGCTTTAGAGTCGCATAACTCCTGAGATTCATTAGGAACCTGGCTACAGGCTTTGGGGGACATAAAATCTTTAACAATACTGAACAGAACCTTCTGGGAATTGTTCGATTGTTCGATTTGCTTAAGAATAAAACTGCGTTTAGCTGCCTTTAGGTTCAAATGATAGCTAGCCAATGCTTGTCTGTAGATCAATTTATTTTGTGGGTCTTTACAGAGGCGCTAAGTTCTTTATAGACGTCGGCATTTTTGTTTAACCGCTCTTAAATCATCAATATACCATGGGTTTTGCGGGCGCTTGTGGACACGACCAAATTTCTTGGGTATAGTCTCATCAAAAGCCGATTCTAGTGCAGCCTAGAAAATCTCTAGTTTTATGGGGGCTTCCGACTGGATGTAGACTGGGTCACTGAGGAAAAACTCGTCAAATATTTCTGCAGAGAGGTTCCGCCATGGTCTGCGTTTGATTGGCTTATTAGTCATAACTTTGTCTAAATGTTTTGCCGAGGTTCGAGGTATGGAAAAGGTAATCAACGAGTGATCTGTCCATGTGAGAGGGATAGGAGGGCTACATCTAGGATTCTCATCTTTAGTGAACACTAAGGGGCCGATTAGGATGGCGGTTTTTCCGCATCCTCCGGGCCGGCGGAAGTGTCCGCCGGCCTGGAGGATGCGGAAAAACCGCGGCGGAGACTCCAAAGACCACCGCCAAATTAGGATGGCTGGTGGGTCTGGAATTCCGTCCGCCGCTTTTCCGCCGCGGTCGGCTTCCGACCGCGGCGGAAAAGCTATAACATGGCAGGCGGTGTCTATGAGACACCGTCCGCCATATTATGATGTTGGTGTAAGTATGCTTTTCCACGGCGGCTTTTCCGCCATGGAAAAGCATACGGACATTCACTTTGGGGGCCCGTTGCGTGCCCCCTGGGTGAATGGGGGGTGGGGGGTGCACATGGGGGGTACCTATGGTACCCCCCTGCATTTGCGTACACAAAGCAGCAGGCACCGTGCGGTGCCTGCCGCTTTGTGCATGTAAATACAACACATGCATTTTTAACATTGCGGCGGGTGCAGCTTGAAGCTGCACCCGCCGCAATGTTAAAAATAGAGGATGTGACCGCCACCCTGGCGGTCACATCCTAATTGCCATGGAGGGACCGCCGCTGCCCATGCGGACGGTCCCTCCTACTCAGGGGTGGCGGACGGACGCAAGTCCGTCTGCCATCCTAATCGGCCCCTAAGTCTAGCAGGTGCCTGACCTGATGGGTTGGGCTCTCCACTTTTTGAGTAAGTCCTAAGGCTTCCAAGGCAGCAAGGAGTTTGCTGACCTCTGGATTGGGGGTGAGTTCTCCATGAAAGTTAAAATCTCTGAGTAGGAGAAATCTCCTGGTTGCTAGAGCGTGTAAAGCAATTTTTCGACCAATAGATCAGTAAAGTACAGTTTAGAACCTGGGGGTCGGTAGACAAGTGCTCCGTGCCAACATTCTGATGCTGACAGAGTGACCTTAAAAATACCTAATTCCATACCTTTGTTACAGGTTGTGGATAGCCAGTTAACTGTGGGATGGTCTTGAAACGCGATGGCAATACCTCCACCCATTTTTCCCTCTCTGTTTAAGTAGATTAATTTGTAATTGTCTGGGATAGCAAGATTGATCATGGTGCTGTTAGTGGAATTCAACCAGGTTTCTGTTAAAAAACATAATAAGGGAGTATGGGAGGCAATCATGTCCCAGATTTCCAGAGGATGTTTTGCCAGAGATCTTACGTTACATAGTAGGTTTGTTATCTCTAGGGGGCGGGAGCATAGAGCACTCCGGTTTATAGGGGTCGGGTTTTCCTGAATAATAGTGGTGAAATGACACTGCCTGCATGCTATGGGGCCTTCAAGCATAACCGGGAGTTCATTGACACACTTAGTGGAAGTAAGGCTATGGCTCCTATTGAAGTGCAGCTCTCTGATGGCCTTCAATGACTCAGCGGAGTAAGATAGACTCGCCTGCTTGGTCGTAGTTTCCGTCCTTTGGACTTAATCCCTGGCCCCTGGGCTCGTCCGGGAGCAGACGGGCGCAGATGGGCTTGCCTTTGGCACGCCATCGGCGCGCCCGCTGCATGCGTCCGCTGCACGTACAAGCTGGCATTTTCACTTTATGTGCCCGAGGAGCCAACAACTAGAGTGCTGTGTCTCAGTCCATGCCCAATATGGCTGCCGCCCCTGCGGAGATCCGTGTGGGAGGGCGATTCCCTCAGCACCTACTCGGCTGAGTGGAAATGAAGGGTAAGGGATTTAAAAGTTGCAAAATATATCAGAAATGCGGCGCAAATCAGGAGAAGGCCTTTCCTCTTGTTCCTATAGGCCTTTCCTATAGGCCTTTCCTCTTGTTCCTATTGTGTTCAAACGGTGGTCCAATAGGCCATTGTCCACCGTATCGAACGCTGCGGCCAGGTCCAGCAAGATAAGAGCCGCTGACCCTCGGCTGTCTAATGTCATGCGTATTTCTTCTGTAGTTTTTATCAAAGCGATCTCGGTGTTATGATTTCTTCTAAACCCAAACAGACTGTGGTCTAAGAGCTGATTTTCTGAGATAAAGTTCAATATTGATTATTTTCTCTATGATTTTTGCTGGGAGCCTTGATATGGGACGGTAGTTAACAGGATCGCTGATGTCTAGATTTGTTTTTTTAATAAGGAGGAGGATGCAGGCCTGTTTCCAAATGTCAGGGAAAGATCCTAGCATCAGCATTTGGTTAAATACTAATCACAAGTAGGGGGTAATGTACTGACTTGCGAGTTATAGAATTTTAGGGAGCAAGGGTCATCAGGAGATCCAGATTTAGTAGTAGAGAGAAGCGTAGCCATTTGGGTTATAGATGTAGGGGTGAATTCTAAAAGTAAGGTCGTAAAGATCTTTATAATTGGTATTATCCTTATTTTTGTCAAAAAGATCAAAGATTCGATTGACTTTACTAATGAATGTCTGGGCAAGCAGGTTACAGAAATATTGGTTATGACTGGATGAGTTTTTTTTGTGACTGTGGTAAGTTTATTTATGACCTGAAACAGTTCTTTACTGGAGTTGCCAGCATTTTCAATTTGTTGCGTGTAATACTGACTTTTCTCTTTGATGAGCTTCTTTTTATTGTCTGCAAGAATAGCTTTATAACAATGCTTTTCGAGTTTGTAATAGTTTTTGCACCAGTTCTTTTCTTGCCTCCTACATGCTTGCTTTTCTTATCTTAAGGCCTCCGAAAACCATGGAGCCGATGGTGTACCTCTATATTTTGTCACTGAAGTTGTGGGAGCTAGCTTAGTAAAATTAGATTCAAGCCATGTGGTGTAGTTTGTGACTGAGGAATCGACTTCCATTCCAAAGTCATGTTGATTCTGTGTCAGCTGAGTTGCCAATGCTATAGGATGAATTGTATGCCAAGGTCTACTAAGTAACTTAGTGTCTGGTATGATCGCAGTTTTAGATGGAGATAGCTTATAGCTGAATAATACTGCATGATGATCTGACCACACTAGAGGAAGTGTAGAGGGATTAGAGATGGTAGGATTATTAGTAAAGAGGCCATCCAGCGTATGACCTGCTGAAAGTGTAGGATCTTGTATCAATTGTTAAGTCCTAGTTCTGATGTCATTTCAAGAAGGTCTGAAGTGTCTTTATCTATCATAGATTCTAGGTGAAAGTTTATATCTCCTAGAACGGTAAAGAATTTGGATTGGAGACCTAGTTCTAGCAGTGAATAAAAGCTAGTCAGAAATTTGTTTTTAGGGCAAGGTGGACGATTAGTATTCCTCTCAACGTTTCTTGCATGATAGGTGGAATTTTAAAAAGAAAGGAACCACTGAGCAATGAGTAATTAACCCACTCCGGTGGATTAAAGCCAGACGTCCATCTCTTTTTAGTGGTCTGTCAAGTCTAAAGATTTCAAACCCTTGAGGCACTGCTATGTTAACATCGGGATCGGTTTGCCTCTCCGCCCCAGGTTTCAGTTACAAAGAGAGCATCTAATTTATTATCTCGAATAAAATCTGCTATTTCGTATTTGTGTTTCACGAATGATCTTGCATTGATAAGGGCAAGTGGAAGCTCACTGCGCATCATAAAGGACTCAGAGGGCATAGAGGTGTCCCTTTTCATCCTGAGAGAAGCCATAGCGATTGTTACCTTGCAACATGCACATTGGGTGTTTTTTAACGTTGTTATTTCATAGATATTAAGTGTAGTGCATGTATGGTGTACAGGGAGACATAGAGCACGCAAAGTCTCAGTGGTGTATTGGAAACTGTGTTTTTTCTCTTGGAAAAGGACCAGAATCTCTGGCCCTTGGCCGGTCCAGGTGTGAACGAGCACAGATGGGCTTGCCTTAGGTGTGCCTTTGGTGCACCAACGTCTGCTCCAGCATCCACCTAAATAGGGGCAGCTGGGAACGGGAGCACCGACCCTTGCCTTAAGCGTGTGCCTGGAAGTGAGTCAAGTAAAGACTTCCCTCCGTAAACAATCGGCGTGACGCTACGGCAGACCGGGGAATCCAGAAGAGGTAAGGGAAGTTGTGCAAACTTAGGTAAAAAGTGCAGAGCGGTCTAAAAGGCTAAAAGCATAAACAGTAAACAGTGCTATCAACTTATTTTTTAAATATGCAGAGTTAAAATAGTGAGGTGCGAGCAGTAATGGGAGAGTGTGGCCTAACTGTGGCAGCTACGACAGCGGTATGTATGATCCGGCTGTGCGTCCACTTCAGCATCCACCTAAATAAGTGCCGCTGGGAAGTAGAGGACTGACCCTTGCCGGAAGCGTGTGCCCGGAAGTGAGCCAAGTAAAGACTTCCCTCCGCAAACATTCGGCGTGAAGCCGCGGCCGACCGGGGAAGCCAGAAGAGGTAGGGGGAGTTGTGCAAACTTAGGCAAAAAGTGCAGTGCGGTCTAAAAAGCAATAAGAATAAACATAAACTGTCCTATCAACTTATTTTTTAAATATGCAGAGTTAAACTAGTTAGGTGCTAGCAGTAATGGGAGCGTGTGTCCTTACAGTGGCAGCTACGACAGCGGTATGTCTCATCCCTGACAAAGCCATGGCTTTGTCCACAGAGACCGTCTGCCAGCCACTGCGGTAAACAGGGTTTACAACGCAACTTTTACCACGCACTACCTTTACCACGCAACTTTTACAACGCAAATCGTTACAACAACTTGCGCTGGGGGGCGCTCTAGGATAGGTAATAGTTTAATTTACTATCCAAAACCTTCCCTACTATCCACGGGGACTGGAGTTGGAATAGTAAATTAAACTATTCACTATCCAGCGCCCCCCAACGCAAGTCGTTGTAACGACTTGCGTTGTAAAAGTTGCGTGGTAAAGGCATGCGTTGTAAAAGTATGCGTGGTAACAACATACATCCGCCACTGCAGCCCCAGCCAAAGAGGATAAAGCCCACAGAGTATCAAATGTAGCATCGGACAAAAACTGAAGCAACACCTCCATCTGTGACAAAATAAGAGTGGGATCCCCTAGATCCTGGAGAAAACTGAATATTTTCTTGAAATCCTTAATTAGGACGTATGAGGTATATACAGAATAAATACTTGCCATAATCCCCAAATTAGGAGGTGTACACCCGCTTTAAAGAAGCCTCCACCTTCCTCTCAATAGGGTCAGAGAGGGAAGCCTCCTCCGTAGACAAGTAAGAGGAAGAAGCCATGGATGACAAAACGGAATTGACCGTAGGCACTTGAGGAAATTGTTCATCAAACTGTGCCAGTTGATAACTCTTGCTCAGAAACGCGAAATCCCCTGCTTATCAATGTCATGCCATGCCTTAGCCAGGATATCCTCGACGATGCACGGGCAAATCATTCACCACTGAGCGACTATACTGGGAATAGAAGCCACCATTCACCAAAGCTTTAGGATCAAACCCCAGTACCTCCCTGATGAGCGCCAACATGTCCGACAAAATTTAACCCTGGACATATTGGCCTTCTAGGGAATTGTCCAGTTCCTCATCCTCATCCCCTTATTGCGCTTTGTAGAGGGGTCACTCAGAGTAGACTGAACTGCAGAATTAATCAAGTCCTGTAAGTCTGCCCTGGAAATCTGCAGAAAGGATATGCTTTTGCAGCTCCTGAACATGTTTCAGCTTAGAAACAGACTTGCCAGACACAGGCACCTACTCTTCACCCCCAAGATCACATAAAGTCAAGCTGGAAGTGACCATGTACAACTTCCAATTTATTACTGTGTCCCAGCAATCAAGTCTCACACTCCACGAGACTTCAGCAGCTGAAAACAGTTTTGCTGCCTCCTGAACAGCCACATACATCAAAGACACAGCCGCGGGGGCATGTGCTGCCTGAAGACCTCAGCACTCGAACGACCTTCCTGCAACCGCCCAGAAAAGCTCCCCACCCCAGCCAGGCACATGCATGGTAATGTCAGCGCGAGTCAGCTCCCAACGGTCAAAATATCAGAAACATTTGTCAAATATCAGGGATGCACAGTATAAAAGAAAATGTGCATACTTACAAAAAACTGCACAGTACACCGTTGTCATAGCCTGTCTGGGGACATGAGAAAGAAACAGGAATAAGGAGGGGTTTATATTGCTAGAGAAATAAAAAAGACTAGTGTTGTATACGCCTGTCGGGTGGCGGGACCTCCTTATGTAAGGAACAGGACAAGGAGGTAATGTAATGTTTATGGTCAGGCAGATTTTTAACCTGCTGTTTCTAAAGTGAGAAGTAAAGTGATTGATCTTGTCTTGTATTACGTCCATTTTTTTTATTATGGCTAATAATAATTGAGAGATTTCCCACTTTTGTTAAAAATCCCCTTCGCATATATGTTTCCGCAGACTTTCCAGCCTCTCTACTACTCTATAACTTATTGATATAAACTTTTCCTGTCTTTTGCTATAATGATGCCAGGTGATGTCCAGCAAAAACTGGTTCTTGCAATAAAGAGAATATATTGATTAAAAGCAGCATTTGGTATTCCAGCAGCTAAGTAAAAAGCAACTGCTTGCCAGTTCATGATCCAGTGGTGCTCTGAACATTTTCAGTCACTCCAAAGTTGAGTGTCCAAGGTTGAGTGTGCAAAGTTGAGCGCGCCCTGTATAAAAGCATCACCATTACAAATGGAACATTTAGAATGGAGTGAGATGATGCAAAAATGTTCTGACCACTGACACAGTGATAATTCGAAAGCTGCAGTGGAATAGCTCTGTAACTGTAATAAAACCAATAGGAAATGTAATTCATGTACAGACCGATGTGCCTTCATTTCCTTTGCTACTGCTTGCCTACTTACCAAGTCGCATACTGGCCATTGCTCTCTGTACCTTCCAGCTTTTACTCTGTTGGCAGATCCTCTGTTTTGAATCACAACTACAGTAGGGAAAGTGGCCTTTATCTCAGGAATCATTCACCATGTTAAACTGATAACTGGATGAAGGTAAAAGCTCAGCAGGGGGACAAGCCGGTATTTAAATTCAGTGGTACAAAAGGGGGTGGTGATGGACGGAGCATCTGAACCAATCAAACACTCACACCCAGTCAACAGATCTGGGTTTAATCCATCACCGTTCTTTAGCCCACTCTGCCACCCCAGTTCAGGTATTTAAATTCAGGCTCACCTCTGTAACTGATCCACTGTGTCCTGTCCAAAGATTCTCTTACAGACGCAAAAAAGAATGACTCCTCTTGTACAGCTACAAGCATTCTAATGCTGTTTGTGATATATGGGAACACCTACCTCTCCAGCTGCCACATACCACATACACTGCGCAACAAGGCCTCTCTTTGGCTAATATTTACCCCAGACAAACTAAATAAAATAAAATAAATCTAAGAAAATATATTTTGAGAATGAGAAGATAAATAATTTAATCAGGCAGAGACAAAATACGGTAAGGAGGAGGTGATTTATCACAGTAGCTGGATTCTGTTCACTAAGCTGAGAGACAGTCACAACTAAGGCACAGAACTATTATCAAGTCTGGGCTATGATTTGCCCAGTTACCTCTGAGAATAATTACTATCCATGCATATGCTTTAACATTATGTACATAAACATTTTACAGCTATCTACTTTCTTCCTTGCCCATGGAATGTGATCTTTTAATTCACAACACCAAATAGCTCGTCTATAGGCCACCTTTGATAAGCTTCTGTCTTTCATGGAAGGCTATAAGCAAAAGGTTGAAGAGGCACATAGGATAAGGAATTACTATGTTGCCCAAACATGGTAGGAGTCATTATGTACACATGTAACTGTATGTTTTCAATGTTTCTGTGTAAAGTATAGTTTAAACGTTTAACTAATTTCTACTTGTTTTATTTAGTGCTGCTGATATTAATGATTGCACTTTTATGGCTATTATTTTAAGCCGAATAAAGATACTTTGACTGACTAACTGACATATATAGCTAAGTAAGCATGACCTTCACAGCCCAGGCTCTGCAGCTAATACCATTTCCCCATATTCTACTTAGCATAGTCTTTAGTGGGGTGTGCTGGGGAAGATGTGGTGTAGTGGATAAGGTGACAATTTTGAAACGTGGGAGCCAATGTTGATACTGATAAAAAAGATGCTAATAGTACATTCTTATACATGAGCAAAATCGCATTACTATTATCAAATTTGCCCATCATGAACTCTCCATCAACCCTGACTCAGAAATACTTGATCAGGCAGGCTCTGCCACCTACGCCTGTGGTAACTGATTGACAGGTCGCAGGTGGGGTGGGATGTAGCAGGCAGACAAACGTACAAACAGGAAACTCAGGTCCATCCCCCAGAAAAGTGCAGTGATACCACAATGGTCCAAGGAAATTGGCCCCAATAAAGCACACATTACCAGAACGGAATGCGCATATTCAAAACACCATAATGTTGGATGCCACATGAAGTTAGGAACACACAATCAATCAGGACACAGCATGCACAGTACACGCAGCGATCACAAGCCCCTCATGCTGGACATCTGGGCACATTACCCACTAGCCCATATTGTGTCCACCCAAGGTCGAGGCCAACCTACATTTGTTATCAGGGACCTTTTAGTTATGATTCCACAGACAAGGCCTGCATTCTTTTACCAAACATGGATCGCCAGATGTACTTTTATGGCACCCAAAACTATACAAATTGCTCAGATTGATTGAACTTTGAGACAGTCCTCAGACCAGTTTCTGTAAGATGTACTCCTGGTCGAAGTGTTTAATTAAACCAACTGTTCCTGTTTTGCTAAACACCTCTTGTCTTTTGTTTTTTTTCAAGGTAAATTCATATCCGGGTTTTAAACCCAAAAGTGTTATGCTATGCAAATCACAAATTGTTTCTATAACAAACTGCTGGTATGTGTAATGCAATTGTATAATTCAAAATGAATAAATCCTAATTGACGCACACACAAACTTGTATAGTCGCCCAACCATCTGTTAAAGTACAGCAACTCTGCAGAGATGTTTGCACTATATAAATGCCACTAGCTGCTTACATTCTGTGGGTGCAGGGACTGATCTTCAGACAGTCTCTGCACTCAGCACATATTCCGTCAGAGTCTCCTAGCACAGTCATCTGAAGTAAATACAAAAATTATAGGTGGAATGCTTGAATTAATATTGGACACTGGAATTAAATGAGTCGTATCCCAGTCTATAATTTCTTTGCCTGCCTTGTCACCTTAAATTAGACCTAGCCAGATGCAAATCAGCATTGGTCCTGCTCCAATACGACAGTCTAGCCCAAACTGCCATGCCAGGTCTCTCTGAACTGGAGCACAGGCAATCCAAGGCCAGTTTAGTCCAATTTTGTCTCTTTGGTCGCATGCAGTTAGGTTCCAGTGGCACAGTGAGCACAGGACGAAAGTCTGGGCATGTCTGTTGCACTTATGGCATCACAATGAAGTTACCAAAAAAGTGATGGGAAGAATGCTTGAATTGGATTGGGGACAGTGTGAAAACTCAATTTAATGAGGTAATGTGTCCGAAGATAAGTTAGAAATCAACATATGAAACATACAGGTAAATAAGAAAGGGCACACTCAAAACAAGAGCTTTATGGCTGAATTGAAAAATGTATAAATATTTATTCACAAAATTCAAAAGTTACAATACAAAGATTGTAAAGTATAGATGCATAACGTCATTGCCATGAAGGCTCTCAATTCAATTCTTTATTAAGATTTGGATCTCAAATAAGGTCCACAGAAAATTAAAACAAATCACATATATATAGAATAGTCCTCTCTAGTGGGGTTGCGCGTAAACGCGGAACCCCACTAGAGAGGACACGCCAGGCACCATCAAGTAGCCTTTTTGAAAACTAATGAGATCTCCAGACTGTATCCTAACTCCACAGGGACTTTGGCGATAATAGGATATTGCTATCTTAGAGATCTTGACAAACACGGATCTACGCACGAAGCCTTGAAACATAGGATAGCGTTTTTACACAAGGTCCCAAAGAATACGGGGCATCCTATCACAATCTCCCTATACAGTGCATAAGGCTCGATCTCCACTTAGACTTATAACCATCGCTCCAAGCAAATGGCAACAGGTAGAACGAATTAGGAACTACCTGACTCCTACAGCAGCCATATTAGTGGCAAGGGGTGAAAAATCTTTTTGACCCCGCTTACATGACAGAAAAATATTAAGTCTTGAAAAAGATGGTGTAATTTACTGTATCCATCGAAACGTGTCAACACACTTTTCATGTACAATTCAAGATTCCAGCACTTTGGTTGAAAATACAGATTAAATCTTTGTATATAACTGAGTGAACTCACGGGATATTGAATGTACAAATTGTTTTGAACAAACCTCATGTCTTACATGTTTCGGTCTGTTTCTGTGATTATGCGGGTCATAATCGACTATGTATTAGCCTTATTTTAACTGCATTTTTGTGTATTACTCAAGGAGTCTTCATTTTATGTTGTATATTCCATTGTGTTTTTAATATTTTTGTAAAAACCTTTTCATTGAATAAACGTTCTCGTTGTTTAACATTTGATCACTATATAATTGCCTTACTTGTGTTGAATTGTATAATTAGATCAAGGGGATTACGCTTTCTTAGGTGTTTGAACCTCATTTCCCTTGATTACGTTAAGGGGTACCTCTCATTCCTTTACACACATAAATATTACACACAAAATAGACTGTCAAGTCAGTAATTTTACTTTGGAAGATGTGTAGGAATTCTAAATTCTTTTAAATTTAATAGCACAACATAAATGCAGTAGGTCTGCAGTTGCAGTAAAAACATTTTTCCCAAATTAGGGGACAGATTGTCTTCTTCTATGGTATGTTGTTATTGCCAAGTTTTATATAGTGCTCAGCTACCCACGCAGGGTTTCCTGGTGCTTTAGCAAGAGGTCAACTCAGAACAACTAGGTCTTCAACTGTTTTCTGAAGGTGGTCGAAGAGATGCAGGTTCTCAGAGGTTCAGGTAGGGCATTACACAACTTGGAACCCTGGTATGCAAAAGATCGACCTCCTGTGCGTGTCCGCCTAACTCTAGGAATTATGCAGAAGGACAGATAACTTGAGAGCAAGGATCGAAGTGGCTTATAGGAACTCACCAGCTCTTGCAGGTATCGTGGACCAATACCTGATCTTGCTTTGTGCACATGGCACAAGGCTTTAAATTAAATTTGCTTATCTACCGTGAGCCAATGAAGCTCACAGAGGAAGGTAGCTGTTGATGTGCTCTTAGGGAGTGTGTAAAGTAACCTAGCAGGAGAGTTCTGGACTACTTGCAACCGTCTGATAGAGGCTTTATCCCCACCTAGATAGAGGACGCCGCCATAGTCCAGCCTCAACTAAATAAGTGCCTGGATCACCGTCCTATGAGCTAAGAAATGCAGTACCCAGATGATTTTCCTCAGCCATTTCAAGACACCGAAGCAGGATGCAGCCACCTTTGTCACCTGAGACTTCATGGACAGCTTCTCATCCAGCAGAAAGCCAAAGTTCTTTACCTTGGAAGCTGGATCTGGAAGACCACCCAAGGTTTCAGCCAATGCCGTGGGCCCCAGAGTGAGGGGTCCTTTCCCAAAACCAATAACACAGTCTTGTCTCCATTAAGTTTGAGCAAGTTGTTGTTTGTCCACGTAGGCAGCAAATTCAAACAGGAGTTCAAGGCCTTGGAGTTGTGGTCCTGCGCAGATGACAAGGAAAAAACAAATTGCGTGTCATCTGCATATGAGAATAGAGTAAGGCCACAACTTCCCATCAGGTCAGCAAGTGGGCAGACTTAGATGTTAAATATTGCCAAACTTAATGCTGAACCTTGGGGAACTCTGGAGGTCAGGGCATGTGGTTTAGAAACAACGCTGGCCGAGAAAACCTGAAAGGTACGATCTTTAAAAAAAGATGTCATGCAGGATAGAGCTGTTCCCTAAAGACCCACATTTTTCAGCCTCTAGAAGAGTGGTATAGCACAGTGTCAAAGACTTCACTGAGATTAAGTAAAATCAGTGCGGCCATATCTCCTTTATCGAGGAACTGTCTAAGATGTTCCATGACTCCTAGAAGGGCGGATTTGGTGCTGTGTCCTGCTCTGAGTCCTGGTTGCAAGAGATAGAGAAATTTTTGGCACGCCACAAAAATAGAGAGTAGTTTGTTAACATGTTTCTCCGATATTTTCAACATAATAGGAAGCATTGAAATCGGTCTGTAATTAGACCAATTGGAACTTTGAGGATGAGACATAGTGAACAAAGGCATGTCTGGGACCAAACGTGACCTAGATGCTACATGGCTCGTTCTCTGTCTAGGAAGTGTGCTGTGTTATTTAAGCTTTGCAATGACACTTATGTTTATGGGTGGTGCATGGAGATGCCAGTGCTATCAGGAGGCACTGCGGCCATGAACAGGTCCTTAGCAATGAGCAGTTGCACTTTGGGGCCTGGCGTGCTACTGGTAGTAAGGCAGCTCAAAACACATAATCGGTTATTTGGGAGGGGGAGGTCTAAACTAGTGAAGACCATATCCAGCAGTCAAGTATTCTGATATAGGGTATATAGTAAAAGAAGAATGCAGAGCACCTTCTTAGGAGACTGATGACACACATCTTTTGTGCAGGAAAACATTATGGGCCAGTCAAAAATGTTGAATTGAGAAGCAAAGTGGCAGGGATCTAGTAGCCGTGAGACTTTAAAACCTATCCTTGAAAACTGTCTGGGGCATGGGTACTCGCAAACATTTTCCCAGGGGCCACAAAGTAGGTTCTGTGGTGTCCATGAGGGCCGCAATGATGCTAGCACGATGGCATTTTTGTGATCCTGTATATGAATCGCAATCTCTCTACCGCACCTTGGGGTAAGCCTTCTCTGCGTACCATTACTACCATGGGAGAGTCAAGTGTAAAGAGGAAGTAATTATTGAATTGGAATTAAATAGAATTGCACAATGTGAAACCATAAAACCTGGGATTCATCATGGCCAAATTGTGTGATCCTAGGCAATTTCCTAATTTCACTTTGCGTCCTTTTTCTTCATTTTGACATATAAGAGCACCTTGAAACACATGTGGGCAAAATATATGTTTTATAAAATTTCTCTTGTTTTTGATTTATTAACCCCTTCACTGCGGCGGTTATTCCGCCGCAGTGCTAAGGGGGCGGGGCGGAAGAGCGGCGGGCGCATGCTGGTTACGGAACCGCTCCGTCACCAGCGTCGGTTGCGCTGTGCTTATGACGGAGCGGTTCCGTCATGGCCCGCCCCGCTCAATAAAACGCTCAACGCAGGCGCGGAATCCGCGCCGCGCAGGCGTGCCGAGCGGGCCATGACGGAACCGCTCCGTCATCAGCACAGCGCGACCGCGGCTGATGACGGAGCGGTTCCGTCATCAGAAGGGGAGGGGTTAAACTATAGTATTGCCCATCCATAATAACAAACCAGACCGACCAGAGAGTTTTACGTGATAACTGATTTGCCTCTTAGTTCAGTATTTGCATTGTGGGCAGGTTGGGAGGAGGCATTATTGTTTCTATGATCATTTTGAAAACTGTCACTTTTAAAGAATACATCTCAACGCACTGATATAATCTTACGGGCTACCGGAGGACGCATCGTGGTCGGTACGGGGGATCCCCTTGTTGGAACTCTGCAGGACGGTCCTATTAAGACCAACCTGGCATCGAATCTTTCCATCTGTAATGTCCAGAATCTGCATAGAACTGAAGTCACTGGGTATTTTTGGACTATAGATAGACAATCGTATATATCAAAACCCACCTCACTATAGGTTGGAAGTAACCTACTTGAACACTCGCGAATTAAAAGAACAACGGATTCCACTCAGTTGGACCAAATATAGATTAGAAAAGAGATATTAACTTCGCGCTATTAGATGTGCTACGAGTCTCACTTATCGTTGAGCAGTCATCATTTTCTGAAGCTATTACACTCAATCTAAGCCCTGAAGAAGTCCCCTGTGTGGGACGAAACGTGTTGGCTGTATGGTGCTTCATTTATACTATTGAAATAAAAGATTTGAAAACCAAGGAATACCATCGTACGCGATTGATTGTATAATATATATTGTATATTATAATTTGTGGTGCACCTTTGCTGTTGTGAATATTGCACTGATATAATCTGGTGTACAAAAGTGAGACGCATGTTAACGAAATTCACTTTTTTTATATTTTGAACGTGTGTCTTAAAAATGAAAGTCTTCCTAAAGTTAAATGATGCAGGACACCTTACTTGCTGCTTTTCTTTTATTTCAGTTAGTGTAAATAAACGCTTGACCATTTCATTAACATCTTTATGAATGGTAGTGCTCTCAGCAGGCCAGTGCAGTCGTTCAGCTGAGGCCGCATAAGAAGGTCAGGAGGGCCTTGTTTCTTGCCCCTCTTGCTACACCATTTGGGATTAAATAGACAAGGTCCCCCTCTAATATTCTGTAGTTGTTCAGTACCGCTGTCATTCATGTCTACCACTATCTCACTGGCAAACCGAACTTTTAGAAATCATGTGCACATTCCCGCCTACTCTTAATTGTACAATTAGACATGCCATAGGTACACAACCGAACAATCAGCTGCTGAAGTTTTATCTAGACACTTCTGCTTTTAGTTCAGCTCCCAAGAACATCCCTCCGGTTAGCAGTCTAATTTTCAGAAGACATTTGGAAGACAAACTCAAAGCTCTATTTTAGTCGTGGGACTTGAATGCCACTACTGTATGCATCATCCACGAACTGTCTCTGTAGATAGATTCTAGGTTTCATTATTTGATATGTTTTAATATTTCATAAGTACATCTATCTACCTGCTTCTTTCTTATCCTGTTCATGAACAGGGTCGCAAAACTACTTAATCTACATTTGTGTTCAATCCATCTATATCCTATTTTATATTACAAATTTTTTAATTTTGTTCTATCTACTGGTTTTGTTTATATGTTGCTCATTTTGTGTAGTTGAAAACGAGACCATTAACTAAAAACACATGAAAGGTTGATGAAGGTATGTATTTCAAAAATAACCCAAAACGGGTTTTCAATATATTTGACAAAATTGTGATTTGCAATTGAAAGCTCAATCTACTGACTTGTGTATTTCAAAGCACATACAGCTAAAGACTCCTTCAAGGACATTTCTGGTTTGCACAGAATCACAACTATTAGCACGTCTCTCCTACGCCTGAGTTACAGTACCGTGAGCTTTAATTGGGCTTTGCTCTTTATAAAGTGGTTGCATGTGCCCTGGCGCTCAGCCTAGTTTGGTGACCAAAAGCTTATATTTCACATAACGGGAAGAGGTGTGGCGCCGCGGCCAGGGCGACTGACTCCGGAATCTGGGGAACACGGTTCGATCCCCAGCACCGGCAGCAGATTAGCCCAGCACCATGTAACTCTGGGCAATAGCTTGCTTAATCTTCCCGACGGCCCCCAGCGCCTAGAGACCCTTACGGGTGAGTGTGCGCTTTACAAATGTGGATTTATTTATTTATTATTTATTATTATTATAACATCCTGCCAAGCTTTCTGAGGAGCCACAAATCAACAAAATGTATACATATCACTCAAATGAGCATGTGGGTTTTGCTGGCTTCTCAGGCAGCATCATTTTGGGATTTGTAGTTGCATTTTTACCATTATGAGTTTAAACGTTCTCTGAATAGGGAGACAGATGAATACTACAGAAAAATATGGCCCACCCCACTTGACTGTCCATATATACAATAATTACCTGTAGAGTACAGAATTCCTGTGGTCTTCAAGTGCCATCTCCGTGAAAGACTCTCCAGGTGGAAACTGGAGTGGGTTGGGGTTAAGTTACAAAATGTTTTGTTATAATTGGTTTGGTAGTATGTTGATATGTGCTAACAAAAATTGGCATCATTGAAGTTTAAATGTCACTATATTTATATGCTCACTACGTTACCTCCATAGATTATGGATCTTATATATTGTTTAACATCTTTTGTAAATTCTTGCCCGTCCAAACAAAACCTGTAAAATCATCTTTTTTTTAAAAAAAAATGAGCTTAAACGTGCTGTTGTGTGACATGCTAGGAATGCTGAAGTAGCCAAACATGACATGGAGCCACATAACAGCTATTTATATATACCATGTCACTGGGCCACAAATGTACAGTCCTGAACTATTATTTTCAGGTGCTTTGGCCAGGTCAATTAGTTCCATACAGAGAAGCAAGATCATAGATGAATACATGCTTACGTTATTCTATGTTCTGAGGACAGGTAGTCACCAGCAATTCTACCTATAGTTGTAATCAGAGCTTGAAATTGATAAATAGAAGTGCATACTGATTGTAATGGGAAAAATAAAACTCAAGGTTTGTGAAAGCAGAGCAATATTGTTTACAAAAAAACTGGACGGAAATACGTTTCATCCATGACAAAAGACAATTCGGCAGCATTAAGGATTTCTTTTCCCATAACATCTCCCAATTTTAACAGGCTAGGTTGCGTGGATGAATATGGACATTTGATTTGGAAGTACATTTCAAGTTTCCTGGCCTCACTAAACTACTAAAACGCTTTCTTCTCATTGTTGTCCCTCTGCTCAGATGCTATCATCGTGTTATTTATAAAAACCTGCTTCTTACAAGTTCTCACCTTTTTCTCACTTGCCTAGCCCCACCTGAGCATGAGGCGAGCCAGCAAGCCCCCTTCCCGGCACCCTCTGCTGCCCGCGGCGCCTGCGCAGCTCCTCCGCTCCTCGGCAGGCAGCAGCCAGCCTCCCCCGCCGCGCGCCTGAGGCAGGCGGAGGGATTCTCTTTCACGTCCTCTCCGCCGCCTAATTGAAAGCCACCGACGCGGCGCACGTACATCAACACAAACACGCGCCGGTGCCTGGGCGGCTTTGAAGCCTGACTGAGCTCGGGTTACCTGCCTACGCCTGGCCGGATAATTAAGTGACAACTGATCAGACAGGAGCAGGGTGGCAAGTGGAACCAGCCGTGACACGAAACAACATCGGGAGAACAAATAGTGCCTCTTTGCCTCTCGCGCTCGCCTGTTGGACCTGTGGCTGAGAGGGTCGGTGCCCAGACACAAGGCCTTAAGGAATTATTGATGCTCTTACAAAAGCAAGTGGCTAATGGAGGAAGCGGCTTGTGGTTGAAAGCGGTGAGGGAAGACAGGAGGGGAGTAACATTTCCGAGCCCTCATGAAAGATTCAATGACGGCTCTTGTTAAATTTAATTGGGAGAAACCCAAGCCCCTGTCTAACTGCACGGTTTGTTGGCTTTTACTTAAGAAGTCAACTGACAACGGTTGCCTGTGTTTACCCGCCTTGTGTTTCACTCGCTCTCCTCCCCCTTTCCTAGCTTTTCAAGAGCCTGCTTCGTGAATTATTCAGGTGGGTTATCCGGCTCGCTCACCTGCCCAGTGTGTGATTTCTTCTGTTCTCACAGGTTTGTTTTTAAACCAAAGGTGTTTTAGCTTGTACCTCTGGCCTAGGTGAAACATCCGGAACAAGCTATTCGTGTGTATTCTTCTGAAGGGCCCGGCAGGTGGGGAATGGCGACAGCAGGAGAGGCGTCACTTCACGTCCGCCTCGTGCACAGAATCCATGTGTATGTGTGCATGTTGTGATATATCTTGCCACGTCCTTGCGCATAGATGTATTGGAACAAGTGTATTGATGCTCATTCAGCTGTCTATTATTATAGTCAGGGCTTTATGTGGGCCGGGTCTCACCTGGTCTGAGCACCAGCAGTTTTTTAAAGGGGGCCTCGAAACGGGTCTCTATCGGGCTCTGTTTTGTGCCCTGGCACAGGTGGTCCCCTTTTCCCAGGACTGCAGTGACAGCAGGCACATCGATGTGTGCTGCTCACTTTTCACTAGTGGAGGTTACGGCATGACGTCATGCCAGGTGAGTGTTGTAGCGGAAGGGGAATCCTTTAAAGAGTCATTATCTCTCTGGATTTCCCTTCTCTTTTTAAAACTCAGGAGCAGCAACATTGTTGTGGGGTCACCAGGGCTTTAAGTGGAAGCTTTTTCAATATTATATACAAGCCATAGTTGCTGCCTATTTATCTTATGCAACTAACAACCATTGACAAAGCCAATAGTCTTGACCTGTTGCAGGTATGATGTTACTTGTTGTATCATATATCTAGATGCAATGTCAGAAACAGCAGAATACATGTCGGGGGGCACACTATGCTAAGCACAGATTTTTAGCTTACGTGTTTTTTAAGCCACGCCCTTAATTACAATGACCACGCCCCTTTGAGAGAGCCTCCAGTTTTTTCATCCCACTTAAGGCCCTGATTATAGTGCAAAGCTCAAACTTCTTGAGCCTTAAGAGAGGGTGAGAAAGAAGAATGTTGGTGTGTGAGCTCATTGAAATAAAAATGAAACATTGAAGATGAAGTTTTTCAGATTGGATGATCCCACTCATTTCAGTGGGATACATTTTGCTTACTTGCAAGGTGAAAAGGAATCCTTTGAAGTTTATAACCCCTCAATAACACAGGGAGTTTAGGAGTATGCCACTGAAGAGGTTAGAGGGCTTAATTATGAATCCATTGATAATCGTGACTGGCCAGTAATTCCTGGTTAATACCCCCACAAATTAAAAAGATCACTTGTTTCGGTAAATTCAGGATGGGGGGCCCTCGGTTCAATACTGGGGCACTTGTTATGAGTCCCTCACTGTTCTACTGTATCATCATCTGCTCTAATTTTGGTTAAAAACATTAATTTGCAACTTTTAGGCATGAAGAAACAAAATGGCAAAACACCATGTTGGCATATCTGCAGATAGTGCTTGAAATGGATAAATAGAAGTGCAGTTAATCTATACCTGAGTGCCTGCTTGTTTCTGAGAAGTGCCAGTACTCTCCAATTAAACGTATTACGTCTCTCTTGAGAAGTGCCGATTCTCTCCCTCTCAAAATAAAAAAGTGCCGGTACTCCATACCAGACAGTACCGGCCCATTTAAAGCACTATCTGCAGAGAGAAGTATGCTTTTTATTGCATTTGTTGGTGTGGGAGAGATAGTGGCTCATGAGGCAAATCCTTAAAATGTATTTTGATATAATTTCCCTAACTACTTTCTTTGGAGCAAATTTGTTAAGACTTGTGTCTTAAACCGCTCTCCCACACTCAACTATCTCACTAATTAACATTGCATGAAGCATAACTACATATATAAACGTACATAGGCTATACAACGGGAAACTGTGTTCAGTGGCATAACAGAAAATGATGGGGCCACAGTGCAAAATATGAAGAGGGACCCCTGAGTTTCCCATACCTCACAGCTGTTCATTGGGCCTGGGGTAGAAAAGAGCCCTCCCGAAGCATTGAGGGCTCACCTGCATAGTTGGGGCCTGTGTTATGCCCCTCGCTGTGTGCCTTTGAAGATTTCTGGTGACACACTAAACAAGGTTGAAGGTTTCCGGTGACATATTAACCTGGCCAAAAGCTGAGTAGTTTGTAGATGTCATCAGAATATAGGAATTGCTTTGTTGGACCATAACAAGTCACCCATTATGGGGCGTGGTTTCGGCGCCGACCGGGATGGCTGCGTGAGCGAGTTGCTCCGCGCCGAGTCCCGTTTCTTATCCTGAAATACTTGGCCCCGAAACCCCTGGCGGCTACAATCGAGCTCCGGAGGGGTCGCTGACCCAGAGAGGAGAATCTGACCCCCGTCGGGACCCTGGGCGACGCGGGAGGACGGACCTGGCGGCCTAGTCGGCTCGACCGGTGCACAGACGCAAGATGGCGGCGCCGACGGAACGAGAGCACTAGAGGCTGAGCAGTGAGGAGTGCCGGGCGCGCTGAAGGAGCCTGGGAGGCCCTGACAGGGCAGTGTACCGGGGAGAGGACCGTGAGAGCGGGTCCGGAGCGGCGGGGGTGATCGGCGGTGGAGGACTGGTAGGAGCGGCGCCCCTCCCCCACCTGTTCCCCCGGACCCTGGCTGGAGGGCTGGGCCTTGCCTTGCGCTGCACTGGTGAAGGCGCTGCTGGCTTGTGAGGCCGACCCATTGCTGAGACTGCCACTGCTGGTGCTGGGCTGCCGGGATCGACGTGGATTGGGGCCACGCGTGCCTGGCTGAGGGCCGCTGTGGAGTGGAGGAGTGCAGCGAGTTGGCGGAGTGCTGGGGGGGCGGCCGCCCGCGGCGCTTGGGTGCCCTGAGGAGCGGACAGACTAAGAAGCGGCCGACTGATCGGTCACAGGAGGCAGGATCAACCCAGTGGGGGAGAGTGGTGCACCGGGCTGGTGAAACGGTACTTGGACGCCAACGCGCGCTGGGGCCCACGAGGAAAAGCGCTGCTGGGGGAAGCGGGCTCAGTCTGCCCGGGGATACGGACTTCTAATAAGATATCTGCTGGCCTTTTAGGAGGGGCGCACTGGGCTTGCACCCCTGGACATTGCAGACTCTGGAGGCGCAATAAGTGTGTTAGTGGTGCAACGCGGAGCGCACTTATGGAACGGCGGTAGGCGGCTACACGCAGAAGGTGGACGGCTAGCGCTGCTTGGTCAAGCTGGATCTGGGGCAAGGAGAGCTGCGCAAATTGATATCTGCCATTGGGCGACACCAGGTGGGACCAGGGACGGAACAGCCGGAGGGATTGCCGCGGCCGGCCGTCGTCGGTGGAGGCTGCTCGAGCGGCGTGTTTCCCACAACCAAGATGGCCGTGCTAGGAGCTGACCTCGCCGCACCGCCTGGGCGGGGGGACGGGAAGTCCAAGGCCACAGATGGCGGAATCCCAGCGGAGTCCTCACCACAAGAACAGAGGCTGAACCTCCGCCTTGACGCAATATTGGCCGCGATTACTGCTACGAAAGAAGAGCTGCACCAGGACATTGTGCAGGTGGCGACGGGGCTTGGCCTGCTGAGAGCGGACCATGCCAAGCTCTCTGACAGAGTGAAATCGAACGAACAACTGATTCAGGAGCTGAAACCGGCGGTGGTCACTGCGGAACATAAACTAGACGACGTTATTGGCCGACTGGCGATCCTGGAGCGTCGAGCAGAGGACGCGGAAGGACGCAACCGGCGGAACAACGTGAGGGTGGTGGGGCTTCCAGAGAAAATTGAGAAAGGCGATGCGGTGTCCTATATGGAGGACTGGTTCCGAACAGTGGTGGCGCCAGAGGGCCTGTCCCCCTTCTTCTCTCTGGAAAGAGCGCACAGGGTGCCCGCCAGGCCGCCCCTGGAAGGCCGACCGCCCCGACCGATGGTGGTCAAACTGCTGCACTATAAAGATCGGGTTCTGCTGATCCAAAAGGCGAGATCTCAAGGGCCCTTCCAGGTGGACAATAGCAAGGTAACAATTTTTCCAGACTACACGCAGGAGGTGCAGCGGAGCAGAGCTTCTTTCTTGTCAGTGAAGAAAGAGCTGAGAGAGGAAGGGATCCAATACTCCTTGCTTTTTCCAGCCAAGTTGCGGGTAATCATTGATGATAGGACTCACTTTTTCCAAATACCCGACGAGGCATGGTCCTGGCTGGAACTGTACCGTGCGGGGACGGATCGTGCACACAGACCTAACAGGGATCGGCAACTACCAGTCAAGATCAGGAAATCCCAGCGCATCCGCTCCCGGAATAAGCGCCAACGGGCTGAGCGAGAGGCGCAAATGCTGGCTGACAGGAAGAGTGCGTTGGCGGCCACGGCGAGCATCACGGGATCGCAGCAGGAGAACGCTTCCAGAGGCTCGGCTTCGGAAGAGGATGGGGAGAAGACCGGAGACGACGACTCGGAGGTGGGGGGAGCGCAGGGACCAGAGGTCACCCCACAGACATCGGATGTCATATTCAACGAGTGAGGCTCGAGGCCACTGAACAATTCTGGGATGCCTGACGGTGCGGACACTCCAAACTTCTATTGGACTGCCAGGTATGGGGCTGCGTTAGCAGTGTGGGACTACAGGCGTGGGGTGCTGGCTCTGCCGTCCTGGATCTGGGCTCCATAGCCCTTTTCAGACCCTTAAGGTCTTCTGTGGTGACGACCACAGGTTAGCGTGATGTGTTGGGTGTTTACGGTTTGGAACGGGGCTGAAGCTGGGTTATTAGGCCCTGTCCTGGGGAGGGGGTTAATGGGAGTTTGGGGACATGTTTTGAAGGGGATGTACAATTGCTGCAATGCGGGAAACATTTATTGGCTTGCGCCACTGAAAGGATTGATGCTTTATGGGGACGTTACCTAATCTGAAATGTGTCACATGGAATGTCCGTGGTATTCGAACAATGGTGAAGCGCCACAAGGTACATGCCTACTTGGTGAGGCGGGGCGTTCAGATTGCAATGCTTCAGGAGACTCACCTGACACAGAAGGAGTGCGGGGCTTTACAGAAGAGGTGGCGAGGTCAGGTGTTTGGCACGACATACTCGGCATTCGCCAGAGGGGTGTTGATATGGATACGGGCGGGCACACCATTTCAAGTTACGAGTCAGAGAATAGATCCAGAGGGTCGATATGTGGTAGTTGAGGGACGGCTGTATGGTAGGGAGGTAGTGCTGTGCAACATCTATGCCCCCAACGCTGATCAAGCTCGTTTCTTTGAGGATTTATCGCGCTCACTGGCGTATTATTTGGCAGGCCCTGTATTACTGGCGGGGGATTTTAACTCCCTCTCTGATGTGCTGTTAGACAGATCACACCCACCTCTAGTGGACTCCCCAGTGCGCAGACTAGCAACTCATAGGCGGGAATGGCAGGAAAAGTGGGGATTGGTGGATGTATGGAGGGCGCAACACCCCGAGACCAGGGATTACTCTTACTTCTCCGCGCTGCACGACCTACATGTTAGACTAGATTCGGTGCTATGCAGCAATTCACTGGCGAATGTAGTGACTCACTCTGAGTATTTGTCCAGGACCATTTCGGACCACAATCCCCTGTTGCTCTCTATGCAATGGCAGCTGGCGAGATCGGCTGTTCCTTCATGGCGACTTCGTCCGGATACACTGGAAGATCCGGCGTTCAGTGACACGGTCCGCCAGGGCATAGACAGCTATTTTACAGATAATGCTGGTTCAGCGGCGACTAGAGCGACTGAATGGGATGCAATGAAAGTGGTGGTGAGAGGGGTGTGTATGGGACGGTTTCTGACCGTGAGAGGGTCGGTGCTGAATGACCTTGCGAAAGCGGAGGAAGTGCTGAGAGGGTTGGAACGGCGAAGACCCGAGAGGCCGGAGTTGCAGGAACGATTGTTGCAAGCTAAAGAGGTGATGGCGACTGAGACGGAAAGATTGCGGTGTTATGACTATAAATTGTATGCTATAAGGGTGCATGAGGAGCGGGATAAAGTGGGTGCGCTCCTTGCCAAGCTGGCTGATCCAGACCCTAGAGGGTGCCCAATCATGAGTGTACGACGCGAGGACGGGGAAGTGATCTATTCGCAGTCAGCGGTCCTGGGGCGCTTCAAGTCCTACTATACGGGACTGTATGCAAGCCACCTCGAGGCAGAGGCTACGGAGATAGGTGAATACTTAGATCGGATCCCCTTGCCGTCAATGGATATGGAGGATGCCCGGGACCTGGGGGGCCCCATCACCCTAGGAGAGATAAGAGGGACAATTAAACACATGGCACGGAACAAAACGCCAGGGGTGGATGGGCTGCCGATTGAGTTCTACGCTAAATTTATGGATATCTTAGCGCCCAGGCTGCAGATTGTGTACGCGGAGGCGAAACAAATGGGGCGGTTGCCTGACTCTATGAGGGAGGCGCTGGTAGTACCGCTGCTGAAGCCGGGCAGGGATGCGTTGGATGTATCCTCTTACCGTCCATTGTCTATGTTAACTGTAGATTACAAGATCTTGAGTCGTATCCTGGCTACCAGGCTCCTACCGCACATGACCTCCTTAGTACATAGGGATCAAGCGGGATTCATCCCGACCAGGAGCACCTCGATGAATATCCGTCGATTGATCAGGGTCATTGATGATGCCGCTACAGCGGAGCAGGACCCGGTGGTATTGACAGTTGATATCGAAAAGGCGTTTGACAGCTTAGAATGGGATTACCTGGATGGCGTGCTGATGAAGTTCGGAGTTGGGGAAGGGTTTCGGAGTTGGACGAGAGTGCTTTATTCCTCAGCTAAGGCGCGGGTGCGGCTGGGACCCATGGTCTCTCCGGCTTATCCGGTTTGTAGGGGCACGAGGCAGGGCTGCTCGCTGTCCCCTCTGCTCTTTGCCTTAGCAATGGAGCCGCTGGCGGCGCAGGCAAGATCGGGCACCGTCTATGACGGGATTGCGCAGGGACCTGAATCGCACTATATATCGTTATATGCCGACGACCTGTTACTGTACCTGGCGGATCCCGGGAGGGCATTGGAAGGCGCGGTGGACATGCTGGGCAGGTTCGGGAGGCTGTCAGGCCTCAGGGTGAATTGGACCAAGACCTGTGTATTTCCGTTGCGGAAGGCCACGCACTGCCCACAGCTCACAAGACCGGTGATGTGGGAACCCTCTTGTTTTGTTTATCTAGGAGTGCGCATCTACCATGACGCAGCGGACCTCCTTGAGGGGAATGTGGAGCGCTGTATCCGGGCGCTGAGGGGCTGTATGGATTTCTGGGCCTCTCTCCCACTGTCCGTGTTGGGTCGGGTAGCACTGTTGAAAATGGTGGCACTCCCGCGGCTACTCTATTATTTTAGAACGTTGCCGGTATGGATCCCGCAGAGAATCTTTAGGGAGTTGAAGACGTTGGTGACCGGCTTTCTCTGGGGCCAGGGACGCCAAAGGGTAGCACTGACTACCTTGACAAGACCCAAGTGCGAGGGGGGGATGGCAGTCCCCGACTTTGAATTATATTATCTAGCGGCGCAGCTCCAGGTCCTGACGCAGAACGTAGCCAGAGAGTTCAGGGGACCAGATAGCGACCGAGGGATCGGCATTCAGAGACATGTCTTGTCGTCTATCGTGATGCAACAGAAACTGGACGGAAGAGATCTTACGATAGAGGAAAGGACGCTTAGATTGTGTTGGAATAGGAACCTGAAAAGAGCTAGGAAGCACCGGCCGTATGCGCCGGAGATACCGCTGGGAATGCTGACTGCCCTACCACATGGGGGCGATTGGTCCCAATTATTGACGTGGGAAGAACTGGGCTTGCAGATGGTGGGAGACCTCTATATGGACGGGACGCTAGTCCCGTACAGGACTTTACAGGATCAATTCGGCCTGCCAAGTGGAACCTTCTTGCTGCATGCGGCGGTCGTGACAGCGATGCAGCGGCATTGGGGGGGAGGACTGGTGGAGCCGGAGGTGACGATGGCATGCCAGTATGTGGTGATGGCCGCGGGCACCATCAAGGCTGTGACTTGCCTCCACACCAGAATGCTAAATGAGGGACTAGTGCCTTTGGTAGAGCTGAAATCGCGATGGGAGGCCAGCATAGGTAAGCAAATCCCGGACACCATATGGGGCCAAGTGTTGCATAGGACCTGGAAAGGGACGAGGAATGCACGGTTTCAGCAGGTGCATTTTTTCATTGTACATCGGGCGTATTTGACCCCGGAGAGGTTACGGCGACACTTCCAGGTGCTTGATGCCATGTGCCCGAGATGTTTGGAGCCAGAGGTAGATCTGGACCACATGCTGTGGGGATGCCCGAAGTTAGGGGACTACTGGCCGGAAGTGGGAGAACTCCTGAACGCTGTCACGGATAGAGAGGTGGACTTTGATATGGCTGCATGTCTGCTCCTCTGGTTCCCGCACACCAAGAAGACTAAAGTGACGAGCAAATTCATTGATTTGGGATTAATACTGGCACAGCGTGAAATCACTTGGCATTGGAAATCTAAGGAGGGCCCGTCTGTGCGGACATGGAGGAATGAACTGTTGAAGTGGTCGGGATGTGAGAGTGTGCTTAGGATGCGTCAGGCGACTAGAACTGGTAACGAGAAGAGTTTGGAACTGGCGCGGTCCTGGGAGCTGGTAGTACAGGCTTTAAGGGACTATATAACTGAAGGCGCGGAGGAAGATCAGGAATAGGAAGGGATTCCATGGGGACTGTATGATTGTCTGAACTTCCTGGTGGATGACATACCTCAGAGCAGGGAGGGGTTCTTGGGACCCCCATTAGCAGCAGTTGGTGGGGGGGAGGGACGGGGGGAGTTAGAGGAGGGGGTGGTTTGCCGCCGTGAGGCAGCTTCCCGGAACCGGGTGGCCCTGGGAGGTCGTAGTAGGGATTTGCGAGAAGCGACAGTGGTGCGGCCTAGGGCTGGGTGGAGTGAGGGGAGGGTTGGTTGTTATGGGGTAAAAGCGGATACGATACGATATAACTGACCTATGGCCCGGACAGGGCATGCACTGAGGCACCTCCAGCGAACTGGTTCATTGAAGCGCCGCCCAGCCTCCGGGATGAGGGCTAAATGGCTGTGTATTGAATTTCCATCATACTGAATGTTGGGGGCCGTCAGTGTATAGGTTGGCCTATTGAATGGTTTTACTTCTGATTCTGCAATAAAAATATATTAAAAAAAAAAAAAAAACAAGTCACCCATTATGACTTTTTTTAATATATATTTATTGTGCTGCGGTTTAGGGGAAATTTCATTGAAAATAGTAAAGCCAATAATGCGCCATAGCATTTAGTTGTAGTAAAAGGAATATGAATATGTTCAGTTGTGTTATTCTGAGAGGGAAGTTGTAAATAAATTTTCTGATTTCTGAAGAAGAATGTAGAATTTTTCTTTGCTGTTCGTCACGAAAAAGAATTGGCCAAAATATTTTTAAATGCAGTCAAAGCTAACCTGTGAAGTTTAATGGCAATGGTATGAATTACACTCCATGAACTGCAGATAAAGCATGTGAACTGAAATCTGAAGTTGCCCTCCTCCCCAACTGAAGACGGTAATAGGAAACAAACATGTTCGGTGAAGCCCATGTTGCAGCACTGCAAATATCTCTTGGAGATGCCCCTCTAAACATTGCCCAAGAGGAAGACATGCACCTTGTAGAACGACCTTTGACCGAGGTGGGGAGCAAAAAGTGAGCAGCATTATATGAGTGAATGATAACCAACTTAGTCCACTGAGAGAGAGTGGATGAAGAGGGACAACGATCCTTCACAGACAGGCTGTAAGTCCTGAACCAACCTTACGGGAGGAACTTGTTTTCACTAGGTAAATTAAAATTGCTTTGAAATCATCCAGATAATGAAGTTCTTGTCTTTCTGGAGTAGAGGGATTAGGACAAAAAACTAGTATGACTATCACCTCTGGACGGTGAAAATCAGACAAAACCATGGGAAGAAAAAAACGCGCTTGGATAAAGGATCACCTTGTCGTCACAAATATCTTAAAAAAGGCAGGGAGGTTAGCAAGGCTCCTATCTCACAGATCCTCCGACTCCAACAAATAGCCACCAAAAACAAAAGGAAAAAATCTTCTCAGAAGGCCTGTCACCATGGGAGCCACCAGATTAATAGCTGACGCGCCTAATGGCTGGAATAGACGCCTACTGAGCCTGAAGAGAGGTAACAGCTAGACTCAGAAGAAAGCCACCCCCAGTAAATCTAGACACAATAGAGTTACAAGACGTCGGGGAAACCCTTTCTTTCTGCAGCACATTTGAAAATTCCACCAGTGACCGCTGTAGGACTTGAGGGTGTAAGGTTTCATTGGGAGTTTAATGCTCTCAGCCACGTCGAGAAATGAACCCTGAGCCTCTCAAATGCCATACCGCCAGTTTCAAGCGCAGCAGAGAGGCCGCGCTGAAATAATGAACGCTCAGAGGAGTAGGATGGATGGGGAACTGCCAATGAGAAGACATCCTTAATTCCAGTAGGAGGGGAAAATAGGGTCTCCTGTACCATTCCTGAAGGACCAGAAGTACCTCTGCACAATCCTGGATCTCACTGTGAATCAAGGGACAAGGAGGAAACCCTTGAAGAAGACCCCAGGGTCATTGAATGGCAAGAACATCAATCACTCAAGCCGTTCATGAAGGAGCCAGACTGCAAAAACTCAGGAGTAGATAATTTGTCTTCCAGGGCAAACAAATCTAACCATGGTGACTGAACCTGGAGAGAATCTGACGGAAGGGATTGTATGAGAGGTACAAAGACATGGAAGAGAGAAACACACTGCTCAGGGAGTCACAGGCCCATTCTCCCTCCCGGGAAGATAGACTGCCAATAGAGCCTGGAGATTCATCTCCGCCCAAAGGCGTATCTGCATTCCAGTTGATGTATGCCCTAACCACCTGATTGTCTTTCTGCAAACATACTGTGCGGTTGCCCAGAAGAGGAGCAAAGCATTGAAGTCCTTCCAAACTGCAGCCAATTGTCTCCAGTTTGAAGAGGAGACATACCTGCAAAGGATCCATTATACCTACGAGTCTCCAATACTGCACTCCAGCCCAGGGCATTGCCATCTGTCATTAAAATTGTTACTGGAGTAATATTCAACCCATGTCCCTTGGATAGATTTGACTGTGATAGCCACCACTGGAGAACTCATATACTCATGGTATCTGTTGTGTAACCAGAATCAAGGCTTCGTAATCCTGTGAAGCTGATTCCCATAGTGAAGGAGATGATGGACAAGCGGGTACAAATGAGGGTGAGCCCAAGGAAGAAGTATCAGTGTTGATGCCATGTCTCCTGGCTTCTCAGCCATAGACGTGCTGATGACTGGGTGTGTCAGAAGCAAGGACAGGTGTCGGATGAGAGAGGATTGTCTCCTGGGTAAGAAACATCTCCCCCCAGGTCCATTTGAATAAGGTCCATATGATCTTCAGATTCTGAGTGGGTTGGAGAGTGTATTTCTTATGATTATGAAGCCAAACTCTGTCAGAAGAATGCAGACCTGTTGCACGTGTTCCACTGACATAGAAAAAGAAGAAGATGCAGTTAGCAAGTCATTAAGGTAGGAATAAACTTGAATAGCTTTAGAATGATGCATACCAACCAAAGGGGCCAAGAGCTTTGTAAAAACGTTTGGCACTGATGAAAGGCCAAGAAGCAGAACATGAAATTGGTAATGCTCCTTTCCCACAGCAAAGCACAGGTAATTCTCCCCAGATTCATCGTGCTCCTCTTTTACGAGTCCTTAATAGCGATTATTAATTAATCGCTATTAAAGACTCGCAAAACGGGATGCATGTAGAAATCGCAAAATTTATAGCGATTTCTACATATTGCTTATTTGCGATTCGCTAATTGCTAATCGCAAATAAAGAATGACTCCCCATTCATTCCTATGGGCCAAAGGCCCATAGGAATGAATGGGGAGTCAATCCTTATTTGCGATTTGCAATTAGCGAATCGCAAATGTTATGTTATGTTATGTTATAAGGTGGATTTCTATAGCGCACAGCTACTCCGAAGAGTGTCCTGGCGCTGGAAAATCCCCAGTCATACCGAAGGGGAGCGGTGAAAAGAGTTACTGAGTAAAAAGAAGAGTTTTAAGATTTCTTCTGAAAGCCAGGAGATCGTTAGTCGTTCTCAGAGAAAGAGGAAGGGCATTCCACATCTGGGGTGCCAGGCGCTTGAAAGAACGGCCCCCGCACCGGGCTCGCCTAAACATAGGCGTGACAGCCATGGCCTGAGTAGAAGATCTCAGAGATCTAAAGGGTGTGTAGAAGCTCATCCTTCTCTGAAGATATCTGGCGCCCAGACCATGGATGGCTTTGAACGCCATAGTGAGCGTTTTGAAAGCAATACGCTTTTTGATAGGGAGCCAGTGCAAGGTTTTAAGAAGGTCACTGGCTCTTGCTCTCCTAGTGAGGCCGAAGATGGCTCTAGCCGCCGAGTTCTGGACTACTTGCAAGCGAGCTAAGAGGAAGTCGGGAAGGCCCAGGTATAACACATTAGAGTAGTCAAGGCGCGAGCCTATCAAGGCCTGTACGGTAATTCTTCTATGATCAAGGGACAACAGAGGGAGAAATTTTCTAATCATTTTTAGGGTGGCAAAACATTTGCCAAGCAGGCCAAGAACCTGGGGTTTAAGGGAAAGGCCGTTATCTATTTGGATTCCCAGGTTTTTAGCGACCGTTGAGTCGCTGTCCGGGGGAAACATGGCCACGGGCCACCAGTCCTTCCACCTCGGGTCTGCTGGGCAGCCGAAGAAGAGTACTTCCGATTTGTCGGAGTTGCACTTGAGGCTGTTCTGTTCAAACCAGTTGAAAACAGCCTCAAGGCAGCCCCGGATGTTTGCACCGTGAAAGTCAGATCCTTTGTCGCACGTGAACAGGAGCTGGATGTCGTCCGCGTACGATACGATCTGAGCCCCATAAGCCTCCGCCAGTGCCGCCAGAGGGGTTATATATATATTAAAAAGAGTAGGGCTCAAAATAGAGCCCTGAGGAACTCCAACCTCCAAAGGCGGCATTATGGCGGAGAAAGGGGGGGCCAGACCGTCTGCTGGCGGTTGGCAAGGAAAGATCTAAACCAGCTGAGCACCGTCCCCCTCAGGCCAATCTCCCAGAGTCTAAAAAGGAGACGGTCATGGGGGACGGTGTCAAAAGCCGCCGACCGATCAAGCATGATCAGCATGGCCTTGCCCCCACCATCTAGGGTTTCTTTGATGGCCTCAGTGACCTCGAGCAAAGCTGTTTCTGTGCTCAGATTGGAGCGGAACCCTGACTGTGACTGATGCAAAATGTCATTGCCCTCGAGAAAGTTGACGAGGGAGGTGTGGACATGCTTTTCGACAACTTTCGCCAGGGCCGGCAGAAGGGAAATGGGTCTGTAGTTAGCATGGTTCCTAGGGTCCGAGTTGGGTTTCTTCAGAAGAGGTAGGATCAGGGCCTGCTTTCATGGCTGAGGGACCGTCCCTGTGCTGAGGGAGAGGTCAAGAAGCGGATTAATTAAAGGGTTAAGTACAGGAGCCACCTGGGCCAGGATTTTTGCAGGACAGGGGTCAAGAGGGGAACCTGATTTGAGCTTGTAGAGAAGCTCGAGGGAGGTTTCGGGAGTCAGCGACGGAAAATCCCAGAGGGCCGGGCCCGTGGAATTCAGAGAGAGAGGGGACTGAGACGCTTCCTGGATTGATATCATCCTGATAGCCGCAAAAGTGGCTTGGATGGCATTGATCTTGCTGGCAAAGAAGTTGGCCAGCTCGGTGATCCAGAGCTCTGAGTGCGTAGTCTTAGGGGTGCACCAGGAGGGGGAAATGAAGTCCTTCACCACCCTAAAAATTTCTTTGCAAGAATTAGAGGCTGCATCAATTCTCTTTGCTAGATAGGACTTTTTGCCTACAGTGATGTCGTGGTGGTACTCTCTGATAGCCTCTTTATAAGCTTCCCTAGACTTAGAATCATATTGCCAGCGCCATGCTCTTTCTGCTTTTTTACATTGTCGCCGTTTCACAGCCAAGTCCGACGAGAACCAGGGGGCAGATGGTTTAGCAGAGGTGGACCGAGAGGCCCGGGGCGGGGCTAGGTCATTAAATCTTTGGGTAAGCCAGGTCTGCAGACGTTCAAGGTCCGTTTCCAGCGAGCCAGTGAGTTGGCACGGGTGGTCACTAAGGGCCTGCGCTACCATGGCTGAGGAAACCCGATGGAACGCTCTGAATTCTTGTACTGGACGCATGTAACTATTCGGGGAGTTCTTCTCAGTATGAGGAATTAGAAATTCCACTAAATAGTGGTCAGACCAAAGCACGGGAGCCAAGGAGGACAGGACAATGGGAATAGTAGAACATATTTGGTCCAGGGTATGACCCTTGAGGTGCGTGGGAGACTGAAGAAGGGAAGTAAGAACTAGGGAAGAGACAATGTCGGTCAGCTTGACCGTGTCGGGGGTGTCCGCAGTGTCCAAATGGATATTAAAATCCCCTAAAAGCAGGGAGTGTATGCATCTAAGACAGAGCGTGGATATGGCCGAATGGAGCTCTTCAAAAAGGAGCCTGCCGGGCCCGGGGGCCGATAGACCAACAGCCCTATGCAAAACTGATTGGGCGTTAAAGAGAGGGAAAACCCCAAGGTCTCGCAACCCTGAATGTTGTCAGTGGGGATAACTGAACAGGTGATACGCCTGTCCACCACCAGAGCGACCCCGCCTCCTCTCCCAGCAGTTCTGTCCTTCCTAAAAATCACATGGCTGGGGGGGATTGCTGCTGCAATGTCCGGTCCCGAGCCTTCTAGCCAGGTTTCAGTTAGGAAAAGACACGACGGTTTAAGGTCTGTCAGAAGATTAAAAATGTCGAGCGCGTGCTTCCCCAAGGGCCTGGTATTGAGAAGTAAGCAATTGCTCTGATTGGGAAGGGATTTAGGAGAGGAAGTAGCGTGCTTACATAGCGACCAATTGCAGCTAGAGCAGCGCCCCTTACCGCAACGCGGTTTCGGGAAAACCGTGCAACAGGTGTTCCCCTGTTCCCTGAGGACAAGAATCTCCTCCCGCGTGTATTTAGTCATCCTGTCCCACTCGCCCATCCCGTCCCGAAGCTATCCGCCTCCGGGACGCTGACGGGCTTTCCTTTGGCGCTCCTTAGGCGCCCGCTGCGCGCATCCGCTGCGCGGAGGGGAGGGGACCACGTTTTATGGCGTCGCTGGCCGGCAAGAGGCAGCGCCACTAGACTGCAGCCCCGTGAGCCTGCCTACCCCCAAGATGGCCGCTAAGGAAGTGCGCGGTCCCCAGAATCCACCAGTAGCCTTCAGCACCTCTTCGGCTGAAAGGGATGGGACACTGAGCAGAACAGCGCGGCACAAGTCAGAGTAAGTAAAAAGTAAAAAAAAGTGCTAGAGTGCGAAGAGTGCCTAAGTCACCCGGCTTTCCGCCTCAGGTTCCGCAAGAGTGAGCAGGAAAGTGCAAAGTGCAGTAGAGGAGGTCACAGCTCTTGATCAGCAATACAAAGAATAAGTTTTTAAGATACAGTGCTAGTAAGCAGCATATAAATATCAATAAAGTAAAATGCGGCGTTTAAAATAAGTTTTAAAATTCTGCTAGTAATCAGCGTATTATCAATCACACAACACACCCGGCTGCCGCCTAAGATGTAGTGGAAGGAACAAGGATCTAGGAAATAAGGAAGCGATTTCAAGGGTGCCAGGTAGCACCCCTGAAATGGTGATTTACACTGGTGTTGCGCACACACATGTCCAAAACAAAATTTACATTGAGCGTAGCTATGATGGGCCAAAGATGGTATCCCTGTCAACGATACAAGTACTTAAAATTAAACTGTGTTTCAACAAAATCATTCGACCAGGGGCCACTGTCTGATGTTAAAAACTGAGGGTGATATTTACAATGCCCTTGCAGCACTTTTTACACTGCCGGAGCGTCACTTTTGTGATGCTCTGAAGGCGCAGTATTCCTGCTCATGTTTACAAGGCCATCGAAAGCCACCCTCCATGGCCTTGTAGCTATGGAGTAAGGCAATGCCTTTCTCTGCATGGAAGGGCGTTCCATGGGTGTTGCTGTGGGTGTTCCCAAGCAATACCTATTGTTTTTGACACTGCCCCAGATTTACAACATAGCATACATCTGGGGCAGCGCCAAAGCTAACACCTTCCCAAAGCAAGCATTACAAGGTGAAATGTGTACATTTCCTCATTCCACGTGTGCTGCATTGTGCAGTAAACGTAGAACAAGGGAAATACCTCCTTTGATTGTTTTTGTGCAGTAAGGTGTCCCTGCACAAAAACAATCATGCCAACAACACAGACATCCTTGCACAGGGTGCCTTCAGTTGCACTCGGCTGCAGTTTGTGTGCCGACAGAAAGGACAGGAATGCCCTGTATGTTGTAGCTACGGCTGATTCCTGCCCTTTTCTTTTGATGGGCAGCGCACCTAGAAGGCTTGCGGTGCTGCCCGACGCTAAAATAGCGTAAATATGCCCCAGAGACTGGAAACTACGGGATCATTAAGTAATGATACTGTATTTCACCTTCCTCAAATTAACCCAAGATTTTTTTCAGTTGATATCGTTTTGTGTTGGTTAAAACTAGCAGCCCTCAGAAGGCTGTGAATTTTAATTGCCCTGATTACATTAATTTATGACAAAATCTATTTGTGGTAGAATGTCCACAGGAGGACAAACAGCAGAATCGTTTACATTAAAGAAATGTAGCAAAAATATTCTCTTTCCCCAATCCTGTTTCTTTTAAATATTTGTGATTCAAGTTATGGGGGAGGAAATCGTTGGGAATTATACCCCAAGAATTGCTAAATTGTGTTATGATGCCTTCTTTTGTGCCAGTGATTTGGTTTATCCATTTCGTCTATGGGTCCCAGTCAGCCCCCGTAAAACTGTCACATACACCCTTGTCACAAACTGGCTAGACTAAGTGAATACCCTCTGTGCCCGGATCAACAAAAAACTCACCTGGAGACTGTAGACCATTCAGTACACGGTGGCCAGAATCACATTCAACCGCCCTCGCCGCACACATATCGCACCACACCTGAAGAATCTCCATTGGCTCCCCATACACAAACCAACTCCTTACCCACACTCTCAAGGCACTACATAACCCTGACTCAGCATAATCTCAACAATTGTATCTGCTTTCACAAACCTTCCAGACACCTACCATTATCTGGACTCCTAATTGCACACATTCAATGCATACGGAAAACCTAATGAGCCGGGCAAGCCTTCCCCTACATCGCTCCTAAAGCGTGGAATGACCTGCTACTACACATAAGTGCCTCCTCCTCCTCACTTCTTGAATCCTGCAAGAATACTTGTCTTTTTGAGTGGTCCCACTAGGTCCTAGATTTGACTACACTCACACCCACTCAGCGCCAGAATACCCTCCTGGGTGATAGTTCTCTCTATAAACCTGCTTAACATAACATATTTTATGTACATAACTATTTCAAGAAATTGAAGTTTGCCTTTCTTAAAAAGTATAAATTATCTTGGTATGGAAATCAAAGAAAACTATATATGGTCAAAGAATATTCTTATTGATGCTTAACATTTTAATCAAACAGAAAATAGAACAAGCATGTGAGAAACCACATTACTTTAGTTGCTCCCAGTGTCATAGGCAGTTTTGCATTTCTCCTGTACTTTAAGGGCTTGTCTCCTGTCTTGTGAGTTTGTGAAATTTACCCAAACCTGGGATCAAATAATTTAACACAGGCTCACAAGAGTGTTTCTGCCTGTCTTGGATAAAACCCCACAGCATTCATGGTACTAGAATTGGATGTGGAATCCTTGACCTCATTCCTGTTCAATATATGCTGAATTCATATTCAAAATATTCTGATGAAATGTTCTTGCATAAGTACTCCTTGCTAGTCCACATAAGAAGAGTGACAACAGGTTCCAAGATTCAAAATAATCTTGCTGAGTGAGTCTGTGCTAAGACCCCCCCCCCACCCCACCTAGGAACTATTAGGTTACTTGAAATATGAGCCTAAGACCTGTTCCTGATACATGATTGAGATCTGCCTTAAAGCTGTGTCTGATTACTCTGTTTCTTTAATCAACATATTTAAACGTAGTAAGGCCCCCTGACATGACTGACTCTTTAAATTGATTAGGATTATATGATTTGCCTCTGGAAGCCAGCACCCACTGCATAGGAGGAAACAGGAACACTTGGATATGCATTTGCAGTATAGAAGGTGTTGATGACTTTGCACTTACTCTTCCTGATTCCGCAATATGCTGTGATTAGAAACAACATTCTTAAGTCTTTGCAATCTCATTATGGTATTTTAAACTTGTTTGTGATAGTATTATTTTAATGACGAGAGCTGATATATATGCTATTTTGTATTTATTCTGTGGTCGCGTTTTAGATCCAGTGAAGGGTGCATATGTTGTAAGGATAGGGATTCCAGATTTTCTGAATTGTGAGATGCATGTCAGATTCTGCAGAAGAGTTCATACATAACTGAATGGAAATATATATGTATTTATTTTTATGAGAGCTGGATAAGGAGACTTTAAGACCACATATTCAAAATTCAATTGCATTTCATTTGTGTCTTTACATAGTACATGCTATGGCTGAAAACAATAAAGGTATGAAGAGAAGGGATTAGGCGAAGGTGCAGGAAATGATCTTCTGCAGCCCTGTGGGTCAGGAGGAGAAAGTCTGCTTCCATGAATTAATTTAAAGTCTTTTAGTCAAAGTCTAGCCAGGGACGCACTGTAATAGCATGAAGCATCGAAAGATACGTGAAGATACGTGAAGCTTACCTGTTAGGTAGTACAGAGTATTCTTGTGAAGTCCTGAACGGGGTGTGTGGCCAAAATGGTAGCTGGTAGTGTTGTTGTTGCTTTGGTACTGAACTTTGGAAACAACACCTCCACATGGGACCAAAGCTGGTGGCCTGCAAAACTCGGACCCCCGACTGACAATGCTCGCAACTTCCGCATCATCCTCGACAGCCAGCTGACCATGAAGTGACATGTTAACAGTCTCTACCTCCTCCTTCCAATCACTTTGCATGCTCTGCAGAATATTCAGATGGATCCCAACCAACATCAAAAAGACCATCACCCAGGCCCTCGTCACCAGCCTCCTTGACTACAGCTACGCCCTCTAAACGAGACAAACCTATATCGCCTCCCCACCTGAGAGACCTCAATTGGCTCCCCATCCAGAAGAGATGCCCGTTCAGAATCCTCATGCATGCCTACAAATCCCTCCACTACCTAGGACCTGTCTACCTCAACTGAACTTCCACATCCCACTAGACACCTGCGGTCCTCTTCACTCTCCCTCGCACACAACCCCCGCAGCCACAGCGGTGGCTGCTCCTTCTCCTACATCGCTGACAAGACCTATAACGACCTCCACCTCCAGCTCCACACAGCCCCCTCGCTGGCTGACTTCAGAAAGAGACTCAAGACCTGGCTCTTTGATGGAGACATAGCACCCAGATGGCAGATACCCCTATGGGTGACACTGTCACACTTAACAAATGCAGATTGATTGATTAGGTACTGGATAGAATTGCTTGTTTTACATTTTCGCTGTTAGATGATCTAGAGACCCACAATACGCCAAACAGCTTTTAATAGAATAATTATGGTATCTTGGGAGGCCTGTGAGTACAGTGTTGCCCCAGCATTTATAAAAAAGGAAAAGAGTTTGGACTGCAGTTTGGAAATTATGTGTAGGAAGACAGCGCTTGATTCTACAGAGAAGGCATATCTGTGCTTTCTTCTTACCATTGTTCTTGAAGGAAAGGTCTATGAAAAAGTGGGTGCATCAGAGGGTAGAGGTGAGCAAATATTTTTGAGGTTGATACCTTTCAGCTAAACGAACAGCTGTGTTTGGAAAATGGCATTCTTGATCAGAAATCGGTTTTAAATATATTTCACAATAAAATTCATATACTTAAAATTATACCAAGCACACAAACGAGCGTTTACCATAAATAGTAAAAAAAATCTAACTACTCTCTAGCCAACCTCTAAAATGAAACTTGAAAACAGTTAGCAAATATACATTTTTCCATATAAAAAACAACAAAATGCTTCCTAAATAGCAAATACAGCAGGATAATGTCACTCTGTTGTGATTCAACTCTACAAAAGAAAATTTCAACATTTTAAGAACAACTAAAGACTCAAAGTTAGTTTGGCAACGAATATTAGATGAGGAAAATAATAAAAAGCTACAACTTTTTTTAAGACATCAAATAACACTATGAAACATGGTTCTTTTCTCAACATACTGGTGCTTCCACTACAAGAAGAAAAACTACAAAAGCTAAATAAAATAAAAGTACGGACAAGGAAATAGCTGAATTGCAAACAAGACCATCTTGAAAGTAAGTATTGTTACTAAAGGAGGAAACTAACATTTAAAATAAAAATAACACTTAGACATTATATAATATCAAACTCCAAACTAAAAATGTACTTAAATAATAAACCAACACAATTAACAAATCTTTCCCTCTGCAACAAATAAAAACTGTGCCAAAAACAACATCAAACAGGATCGCAAACCAAAATCTACAAATTAAACAAAGTAAGTACAACTTCAAAGTAAAGATCGGAAGCTGCAATATAAAAATGTTAAAATAAATATAATACTAAGTTTTACATTTCAAAATAATCTATATTGTTATACTCTAAAACCCATGCATAAATGTTGCGGACAGCAAAATACATCTAACCTTAAAAACAAAGCTGCTATTAAGGTACACTTATATTGAGTAGAGCACCAGCAGTGAAGAAACACACTTGAAATGCACAAAATATTCTAACGCCTGATATGACAGGAAACCACTAAAAATAATAAAGTAGAAAGTGTTAGGAAACATAACAGGCTCCCTAATATTAGAGGAATAGAAGTGACCCAAAAGGAACTATACATTAAAATATTGTACCAATCATTCCTCAACAGGCCAACTTCCTGGTGTACCATCCTAAAAAGATTAACTGCCAGAACACTTACAGCAGCAAGAGAAACACCAGTAGCACCAGGTATGTGAAGAAATGGACATACCCTAACACTTACACACCACACATAAAGAAACCTTTATTATGTGAGCCTCGCAATTACAATAAAAGAATGATCATTTAAGATATTAACAACAATTTACTAACGTTTGCACAATGTAACACATGGATGATGGGTATCAATTTTAAGTTGTGTCTAAATGTACGCAGTGCATGCTCAATATCAAAATACATACTATTATTAAACGCATTATTGCCTAACAAACAAAGTGCAACTTGCAAATAAATGCTAACCAATAATAAACTACAAAGAAACAACTATAACCATAAAAAAACTATATATTTTGAACAGGCATACTCTATACATAAAATCTACCCGTACGCTAAAATTCAAAGATGCTACTATCATTTTAACTGTAGCATATGGGGGCACCTCTAAAAATCCACCATGCGTACAGAATACACAACTATCCTAGAATTTGCACAACAAAAACTAAACTTCAGCATATATCACTATAACAGAAGTCACTAAAAAATATAACCCACTTAATGAATCCCCTATCACCAAAAGCATGAAATAAATCTGGCCTGCTAATGAACTATTAAAAAAATATTTTGGTTGGTCGCCCTCAGCAATAAAGCCACATATTACACTCCAGGTGTAAATTCCATAGCACAATGCCTACAACAGCACCATGTCACAAGAAGCAAATTCAAATAATAGTGGAACGGTGTTTCAGTTTCTCCCAGTGAGCTCTTGGAAGAATCCACCCTATATTCATCCAACTCCTAGAAATGCTTAAAAAAAGAACAAAGCTATCAGCAACTACAAAAAGAACAATCCCTAACCCAACTCGAGCCAAAAATATCACTCATTTCTAGCAACCAATGCCTTAGACTCTGTAGCAAAAACCCTATTTTAAAAGCAGCACACTAAATAGCCTCACCATTTAACCTCCCTAAGGTCTGAATTCTCATACCTTGTTAATATATATTTTTTAAATAATCTTAAAACAACTTTAAAATACCAATATGACTAAATAAAGATTAAAAAAGACAAATGTTCAGATTGATAATTAAAAATTGCTCTAATAAATATTGTGAAGCCACAATAATCTACATTATTTTAAATAACCAAACACATTTTTTTCACCTATGCAAATATCCTTATACAATAAAAAGTCATAGATATACAGACTAAATCAACATTAAGATCATCATTGTCCACTTGATACCAAAAATAAATTTAAAAAGCACAATTTTGTAGTTGAAGTTCTGGGAAAGGAAAGACCCATCCATAAAATGTATTCCCAAAGATCATTGATGAAAAAAAGTTATAAGAATTAAGCCAAACAGAAATAGAACATCCAATACGATTCCCAAAAATCCAGTGAATCCATATAAACCTCCCCTCCCAAAATAAAAATCCCAGAAAACAAAACAATCAAGGAAAAAGTTAAGCATGGGCGGATTTTGCGAATTGGCAATCCGCGAAATTGCGTATTTACGGATTCGCAATCTGCAAAATCCGCGAACTCTCGCGAATTTTGCGGATTCCTTTTTTTTTTTGTGTTCGCAAGTGTTTCTGCCATTTCGCAAGGGTTTTTTACCAGTTCGCAGACGCGAACTTACTTGTCGGGTAGCAACGGTCGCGACCATGTTGTTTCTACGTCTGGTTCATCACATCACCCTCTGTTTCACCACTGCCACCCTCTGTTTCACCACTGTCACCCTCTGGTTCACCCATGCCACCCTCTAGTTCATCACTGTAGATTATGGGGGAAAAGCACACCTGCCCTGCCTCAACTGACATGAATGAATTAGGGGCTGATTAATGTGTCACTAAATTTGAACTTCCAGGCTGGCACCTGCTTCCTTATCTGTAATTGCTTTCTGTTGCAGTGTAATTTTTTTAACAGGATCTTTGTTGTATACTTGTAGCTATTCTCTGAGCCTGCTGTGAGGGTCAGAGCAGGGTCATAGAATAGTTGCAAGTAGGCAACTGAACTCTGAAGGTGCCCCTCAGGAAGCACTACAGGGAATGGTTACTAATGATAAGATTGAACTTTTGCACCTGCTGAGTGCTTTCAGTTTTGCAAAAATCCAAATATCCAGCAGCATCCACAAAAAGTAATCCTTCCAGGTCAAGATCCAAATCAAAGTGACCAGCACATGAAGAAAGCACTGGGAGGAGCCTGCTGGACAGGAACAGAAAGTTGGAGACTGTGGGGCACTTCCTTCTTCCACCCCCCACCCCCCAAAATAGACTCCTTGCAAAACAAAGTGCAGGCAAATGTCAACCTGAGGAGTTATTCTGATAAAAATCATAATTTTCAAGGTTTATGCTGCCTGCTGGTGGATTTCTTGTGCGAAATTTCAAATTTTGCAATCTCGCAATTGCGAGATTGTCGCTGCCCGCCGCATCTACGTGTTCGCAAGTGTTTACTCCCGCGATGCGTTATTACGGGACTTATGACGTACTCGCGTTGCCAAACTCTCGCTGTGCAAGGTGGCAAGCCGCGATGACGTCAACAAACTCCCGCGGGATCCCGCAGCAAGATCCAAAATGGCGCAGCACACGCAAACATGGAGAAAAACAACTCTGCAAACGCTGGTTGACGGTAAGTGAACGCTGCGCACCGCAAAATTGTATAGTATTCTAGTTGGCAAGTGCGACCAAGCAAAAAATCCGCTTTGCTCGGATTTGCTAATTTTCGGCAAATTCGCGAGAGTTTGCGGATTGCGAATTTGCCGAAAATCTTGGGTGAGGTATTGGACTTTGGATTGGTCATATTTATTATTCCCGCTCTAAACCTAACTACATTAGGGGAAAATATTGAACTTTGGGGAGTTCCTATTTGCTTTTCATACTCCAAACATAACCACATTGGGACACGTCTTGGACTTTCAGGGGACGTGGGGGTGGAGGGTCAGATTTACTATTCTCACTCCAAATTAACCACATTGAGGCAATTGTTGGCCTTTGGAGGGTGTGAGATTTACTCTTCCCACTCAAAACCTAGCCGTATTTTGGAATGTGTTGGACTTTGGGTGTGGGGTAATTTACCATTCCCACTCCAAAGTTAACCAAATTTCAGAAGGTGCTGTACTTTGGAGAGGTCAGATTAACTATTCCCTTTCCAAACTCAACAACACTGGGAAGGTGTTGGGCTTTTTGATAGGTCAGATTTACTTTTACTCACTTAAAACGTAATCACATTAGGAAAATGTTGGGTTTTGGAGAGGGTTCAGATATATTAATCCCACTCAAAACTTAAAACCACATTGAGGAAAATGTTGGCATTTGGGGGGCATGGGGTTTGAGATTTACTATTCCCACTCCAAACTTAACCTCATTGGGGAAAGAGTTGAACTCTGAGGGGTTCAGATTTACTGTTCCCATGCCAGACTTAACCACAATTGGGAAAGTGTTGGACTTTTTCTAGGGGTTGGGGGGACCGATTTAAACATTTATTTTATATATCTTTATTGACTTTTGTAACAAACAGCATCAGCATGTAGCATTTCCTAGTCATATACGGAGGAGCAGCAGGGCATCATATACATAAGGGCAGTAAGCTGAGTACATTACAGGTGTGTACCGCAATGTAACCAACATAGACAGTAAGCCCACCGTCATGAATGCTACCTCGTCGGATTCCAACCCCAAGGGTGTCTACCAATCCCCCCTCCAAACTCCCCCCGACCCTCAACTAGAACCCCCGCCATGTCTGGTGTACGCCCCCAGTATGTACGTCCTTGTCAATTAACCTTCCAGTCCGTATCCATTCAATGCCCAGTATTTCCTTGATGACCCGTCACCCCTCTCTCCTGATCACCTTCTGGCCCACTACCTGGCTGTATGCTCCCCCAAGCCTCCTCGCGTGCTTCGCTTTCCATCCCACTGCTCAACACCACCATTGCCCTCCAGGACTGCAAGTCATTCTCTAACTTTTCATCTCGCCTGGTGTGCTGCATTGGAATCACCTCGGCTGTCACCCATTCCTTTACGTCTCGTATCCATTGCGTCAGTTTGGGCGGGTGGCGGCTTAGCCACAAGATTGCGATCCGCCGTTTCGCAAGCACCAGTCCTATGAGAACAGACTTCCTTCTAAGTTTTTCATTTTTGGGCCGAGGCAGCAAACCAAGCAACTCCACCCGGATCTCTCCTGCTATCTCCCACCCTGTCACTCCCTTCAAGGCAGTCAGGACCCCCGTTCATTAACCCTGAAGCACCAGGCAAGCACAGACCATGTGAATAAACGTAGCTTCTTTCTCCCCACATCGAGGATGTGTTCTGGGTAAATCTTATGCAGCAGCTTGGGGGTCAGTAATGTCTGGTGTATGTAGTTGAATTGGATGAGTTTCAACCTCTTGTTCGCGCTCACTTGCTTAACCCCTTTGTGGATTTTGGCCCAGTCCCTTTCAGTAATAGGATCTCCAGTCAGAGCCTCCCATTTCGCCTGGATTGGCAATACCCCGACCTCCCTGTTGTCCCTTATCGCCTGGGAGAGATGTGAGATTAATCTGCGCCTCTTAGCCATTATTATCAGAGGTTGTGACACAGAGGAGACAGGGGGGTTATCTGGAAACATATGCTATAACTCCCTCGCAACTTGTGCTACCTTCCCGTATTGTAGGGACTGACCTGGACCCAACTCAGTTTCTATTGCCTGCTCACGTGTGATATACTGTTTGTTATTGTAGAGTTCGTCCATGGTCAGGCAACCCCCCTCTCGCCACCTTCGTACTGATATAGATTCGGAAATCTGTTGAAAAAGTCGTACGACCTACAAGGGCATGTCCGGGTCCTACAGAGCTCTTTTTAACAGGTTGGGGGTACAGATGCACTATTTTGCTTCCAAACTCGACCACATTAGGCAAGTGATGGCCCATCGGGGGGGGGGATTTATTCATCACACTCCAAAATTAGCCTCATTGCAGAAACTGTTGGACTTTGGAGGGGGTGTGTCAGACATACTATTACCACTCCAAACTTGACCACATTGGTGAAAATGTTGACCTTGGGTGGGGTTTATATTGTTACGTCTGGTACAGGTTGTAACACAGACCCTTCATAGCTACGCTGCTTGTCCAGGGGGAGGGGCGTGCTGGCTGTGTGTTTTTTGTGGGGGTTGCCCGGTGTGAATGCGCACCAGGCAGTGTCTTAGGCCCACGACTCATCTTGTATGTTTATTTGTCCTCAATGGGCCACATCTCCAGGTCTTTCCGATGCTTTCTGATGAGTGGCCATGATTCTTGGGGTCCGACTCGATGGTCCCGATGTGGAAGGACCACCACAGCCGCACAGGAGTGGCAGAGCAGTCACCACGTGATTTAAGACCCGTCATTGGATTACGGAAGTTTGGGCTATATAGGGGGCATCTTTCATAACCAAGATTCTTGGTTTCATTTCCTGTTTCAGGATTGGGAAGGATTTTCAGACGCTAGCATTTTTGTATCCTCCCTGCCTTGCTGTTGGTCTCCATTTACCTTTTGAGTTGTCCAACGCCGGGAAGTGTAAGACCGTTCCTATTTTGCTCCTTGTGCTCGTTTGTGCCTATTCTATTTTCCCCACCTGATCAGTGCAATGAACCCTAGATTCCTAAATCTATTTTTAAAGACCTGCGTCACTGGACTTATTTTGAGGATTCCTGTTTGTGCTAACTTCCTTGTACCTGGCCAGCCCTCCTTTTTGTCTGTTTTGTTCTACGAGTCTGTGTTTACCTGTTTCCCCTATTGACTGCCTACTGCAATTCCTACAAAGGAGCATGTATCCTGCTTCTCAGCGATCCTATGACATTAATAGGAATCGTGATTGGAACCGCTCCTATGGATTAATGGGAGCCTTTTTTGTGCTGTTTAGTTAGCAATTGGGTTGTTTTTGAGAGGCTACAAGTCAACACCTTGGGTGAATACTGTCCACGCATCCCCAGATAGATTTAGAATGAATTAGACTGTATCTACCTTGTATGAATGTTTTGCACAGTCCTAGTCCCTATTAATGTTTTGTTATTTTTGTCTTAAAGGAGACATTGCTGGAGCACCTTCCCTGAAGCAAGGGATACCGGCCAGGGGGGAAAAAACCATTCAGAGCACCTACCTTGAGTGAGCTACATCATTTCATACAGAATCCTTCCCTTGTTTCCGTATTTACCCCCATTCCTCCAGTGATTTACCACCAACTGTGGTTTTCCAGTCAGCGCGGAGGGTTAACCACTCTGTAAGAGGACAGACTATCTCTGTTCCCATGGTACCTGGTCTTCAAGTGAGTGGGACACATGACACATGTTTAGCATTTCCTCTCCAAACACAGCCGCATTTGGGAAAGTGTTGGACTTTCAAGGTTTATAATTAACTGCTCCCACAAAATTCTAATGTACATTATAAAAATAATACTTTGGAAGACTCCATTTTACTTATCCTAATAACACATTAATTAAAAATGCTAAATAGAAAGCATTAATAAAACAAAATACTGTAAAATGTAATTAAAACAATAGAATAAATTATCAATATCATTAAATTAAAAGAAAATCAAAACTATACAACAGCAAAAACGTAAACAATTTTGCAATAATCATATTAAAAATTATATAAAATATAAATTTGGAAAATAAGTTTTTTTTAAATTACGACAACACTTTTTTGAAACACAAATTCGAAATAAATGAGTGAAATTCCCCAAAACATTTTTAATGTAAATATCAAGGAACAAAAACTGGTTCAAAAAATTAAATCAATAAAAACATACTAAAAACGTAGTTAACAAATTAGTTTAAAATTATAAGATTAATTTTTTTTAAAGAATTACAATCTAAAAAATAAAAATAAAATCTAATGTCAAATTTACGTTTAATTAGTGAATAACAAGATCACATAAAATATATATGTTATTTAAAAATTAAATAAAAACATTGAAGAATAAAAAATACAACAAACTTATAAACAAATATTGGGATTTTCTCCCCACCCTTCTCCCTTATAAACTCAACTTCTCCTTCCTGAAGTGATTTTTTTTTTATTACAAACATTTAAAAAATATATTAATACCAAAATAAAAAACACTTAAAAAAATATCAACGATGAAACATACAACTATTTTTACCAAATATATATATATATATAGCTAGCGATAATCTGTACTGTATATTCCAATATTTAAGATAATATTTGTGCCTCAAAATATTCTTGACATTATATTTTGGCAGAACACCCAGGGCAAAGGCCTTAGTGGGGCAGGAATTGTGTCATCAACATAGGTGGTGGCTGACGAAGGTGTTAGTTATGTTGTCAAGAAAATAAGATTGCAGTGCCTGTACAGAGTACCAAGGTGGAATATGATATGGTGTATGTAGGCATGAATGTATGGGTGCTGTTGGCCTCAAATTTCCATTTTCCAATGCAGTGCAAGATAATTGAGGCGTAGATTAGGTAAATAACGTTTTTTGACACTGGGCCCAATTACGGGGTGATAAGGACAGAGTCAGCACAAGCGCGACCTGGAGCTCAAGCTGGAGCGAGATTCATTTCTGACCCTGTAGAGCCAAATTGTTCTCCCTTATCAGAGTTATAGATTGACTCAACAACTATTACTCTGAAACGAAGACAAGCGAATGAGCTCGATGAAGATTGGTGAGTAACGTACTTACCTATCAAAGGCTATCCTGACAATAGCCAATTTTCATTTGGTCCTGAAGAAGGCCCACAGACCCATGAGGGCTACCAAGGGCTGAAACATGTCGACCTTCCACGAACGATCACCAGGTGTAGTGGAACAGTAACACTTCCACAATAGTACCACCCTACACTTTTTAATATTGCCCCATCTTCAGTAATTAAAGCTTCAACACTGAGGACAGGAGGTACACTACGCTAGAACACTTTGGCACTTTTTATCACAACTGTCATAAAACCAGAAGGTCTACCTCCGGGCAGAAAAAGGAGATCACTTGGAGAACCCTGTGTTCAAGTGACAAAAGACCCAATGATGAGGCTATTCAAATAGTCGGCAAGGCGGAGAATCAAGATATACTGCCCCACTTGTTGCATCTGAATGAGGGTCTCCGATATACCAGAACCGTAGGCCCTGGTAATAACAGATATTGTGATTCATTCTCCTCTGATTTCTTGTATACCTAACAGAATCTGAATTAATCTCTGCTTCTCCCTCCCTCCTTTGATTAAACAAGTTATTTTTTAATATGCCATACCACAGGGAGATAAAAGTGGTGAAAACTGGGGAAACCCGCCAACCATTTTGTAGAATGAAGTTGTTAGGGCTAGTGTCATACCATGCCACCCCACCTGAGAGATCAACCTGCGATTCACCACAAATGATAGACGTGCACAACAGGTCTTTAAGTAAGTTCTGGACCTGTGTTGGTCATCTTGCCGAATATCGTTGGTAAACAAGCCCCATTTGACACTCTCCAGTCACTAAGCTTAGCTGAAGTTCCAGTCCACACTACATTCACCAGACCAAGTACGTATGAAGCTTGAAGAGCGATTCTGAATTGCAATCAGTACTATCAGAAATCTTAGGCCAACCCTGCTTTGATCGTAAGCCTCAGTTTAATGACCGACTGCAAACCTTTGGCGATTTTTGCCCTAAATTACACTGCTGGAGATGGTTGTAGTGTAAGTCGTTAGAATAGCTTTCCTTCTTACAATTTCTTCTACCGTGTTTCTTACTTGGTTTCTTTCCTCTGAGGAAGACTGTAAGTATTTTAGCTGTGTGACAGATTAGAAATCACTGTTATCTGTTTCTTAACTGTCAGGCATATTTAAAGGTTGAACTGTAGTGCCGATCTTAATGATGGATATCCTTTCTTTCCCCCTATATGATCAGTTACGTCCATGCTACTTTCCGAAAAGAACAGTTATATTCTACACCTTAGTGACTGAAGTAAAGACTTTCCCTGTCTCTTTATATTGATAGTAAAACCTCTTACCACCACCACCTTCGTCATCATATATGTTTATATTGCTGCAAAAACTCAGTAGGCGACTATGTGCTAATGAAAATGGAAAAACAATTTCCCAGGTGAGTGTTTGTGCCTTTCTAAATAGCAGATGTTTGTGAATTTGCCTAAAGCTAGTGGAAAGAGTCCCATTGCAAACTAAGGGCCTGTTTATGAGTTTGGCAGTCCATGGACCGCCAAACCCACATCGGTTGCCGTGCGGGCTCGCTGCACCAGCGGTTCGACCGCTGTATTACGGCTCTAGCGGTCAGACTGCTGCAACTGTTGGTAAACCGCGATCCCTGGTGGTAGAGTTACGGTCTGAGGCACAACATGTTTGGCGGAACCGTTGCAGCACCGCCAACCATATTACAAGTTTCTTCACCACCAGTTCTCTCATGGCAGTGCTCACGCCATGAAAATTCTGGCAGTGAGGAAACTAAGGAGACTCTACAAGGCTCCCTGGTGACTCCGGGGCTGGGAATGCATGCAGGGGGCACATGGTGTGCCCCCCTGTATGAATGCACCCCCTTTCCTGAACGGCATGGCCTGCACAGCCCATGCCAGAGAGGAACGGTTTTGGTGTTTCAATTGCGGTACGTTTCTAATAGACACTGCTGGGGGACTGCCACAAGACCACACGCTAAACCACAAGGAGACTCGTAATCTCGAGGACGGCCATCGGTTGAGTTTGGCGGTTTGGGAGCGGGCGCTGGCATCGTGGCCCGCTCCAACACCGGCAAAGTCACAATCAGTCTTTAAGTCTCTGCCTTTTTTCTAAGTACTTTCTGGGTGTACTAGCATGTTCTTTGTGGCCTCAGTGAGATACACAGTTGGCAATGTTGCATTAATGGCAATTTCAAGTAAATGTATCCAAACATGTAACTTGTTAACATTAACTTTGGATTTCCAAGCAAAAGGTTGTTACATTGTTTATTCCTCAGTCAGCAATTATCCCTGAAATAGTAGCCCTTTCTTCCTCTAGTAAGAGATGGGAAACCTTTCATAGTAATTTGAGGTTATATTTGGATGTAACTCTAATTTGACTATTTGTGATTGTGCATCAAATAACAACCATCAATGATTTACTTTTATTCTTGACTAAAATTGCAGTATCATGACTCTGAAAGGAACTATAGTTGAAGCTGTGAATTATAACCAGTAGTCTGTGCCAGCAGCTAAATACAACTAAGTGCCTTGTTTTACTAATATTAAAGGGGAACCAGCACTCATTCAAGCCTGGATAGCTCTGATGGTCAGACTCACAAAAGATCATATAAGGCCAGATGTACAACCCTTTTTGCGGCAGCAAACGGGAGAACCTCCAATTTGCGGCAGCAAAAAAGGGTAATTGCATGTAAAATGCTATTTTGGGAGTCACTAACTCGCAAAATAGCATTTGCGACTCTCGCTATTAGGAAAGGGCGTCCCTTCCTAATAGCGAGTCAACATGCTATGTACTAGTGTTTTGCAACCGCATTTGTGACCGCAAAACACTCGCAGTTTACCATCTACTTCAAGTAGGTGGTAAACCACTCGCAAAGGGGAAGGGATCCCCAGAGGACGCCTTCCCCTTTGTTAGTATGTTGGAAAATATTTTTTAAGAGGAGGCAGTGGTCCTAGAGACCACTGCCTGCCCTTAAAAAAATGAAACTGAAAAGTTTCATTTTTCTTTTTTAAAAAACTGCATTTAAAAAAACACTGCTTTATTAAAATAGCAGTCCCGGACAAGGTGGTCTGCTGAACCCAGCAGGCCACCATCCCTGGGAGTGCCTGTCATTCCCAATGGGCTCGCAAATTGCAAGAGGCTCATTAATATTCATGAGCCTTGCAATATGCGACCCCATTGGGAATCGCAAACTGAGTTAAACACACTGTTGTACATGCAAAATAGCGTCTCGTAAATTGCAAGTCACAAATGACTCACAATTTGTGATAGCCTATTTTGCACGTCGTACATATGGCCCATAGTGTTACACATATCCCTGTACCCACATGTACAAAGATATTAGAGTATGGGCGATATTATTTTAGATGCACGGTATCAAGAGTAGGCTTCCTTGAGGGCACCCTGATAGCACTCCCGAAACCGGAAATAGAGCCCACCAGACTAGGCTCATATCGCCCTTGGCGTTATTGAACGTAGACTACAAGATTTTGGCATGCCTGCTGGCCTGTAGACTCACTGAAATAATACCCCAACTGGTGCACAAAAATCAGAACAGGTTTATACCAAACCAATCCACATTCCTAAACTTGCGAGGTTATTTAGAATCATGCGATATGTGACATCAACCGTACCTATTTAATGTGCTGCCCCGGTTTGGCCTGGGCCCTTCATTTTGCTAATACAACTGCTATATACTAACACAAAGGTGCAAATTGAGACAGATCGCATGGTATCGAAGCTGTCCCGGTGTGCAGGGTTACCCGACAGGGCTGTCCTTTTTCTCCTCTTCTTTTTTCAATACCGGTTGAGCCTCTGGCTCTTGCCCTGCGGGCATCATCATGCACATGGGGCATAGATGGGAGAAGTTTTGAATGCAATATCTTTCTATGCCGATGACCTTCTGCTATATCTACGGGATGTAGGGGAGGTACCTGATATTATGCCCACCATACTCGGGCGCTTTGCCCAGCTGTCGGGACTGCGGGTCAATTGGGAAAAGTCCTGTCTGTTCCTTTTTCTACCTGACACGCCCGACCCCACGCTTGCCATTAATGGTTCACCAGTCGTCTGACAGCCAACCATGTTTCGATACCTGGGCATCCGGATATACCACAGCGAGCGCGATCTCCTGAAAGGTAACCTCAGCAGGGCGCTTATCTCCCTGGTGTAGCTGATGGTCTTTTGGAAGACGCTGGCTCTAACTGTAGCAAGCAGGGTCTCACTAATTAAAATGATAGTACTTCCCCGCCTATCTTCTGCTTTCCTTCTTCAAGCCCATTGAACAATTGATTTGTAGTCTCATATGGAACACCTCACGCTGTAGCTTCTATCTGAACGCACTGAGCGACAAATCACAAACTACTGGGAAATATGCATACTGGGGTATTTCCCACAAACTAAGCACACAGAGCCACAAGTCGATTTTTAGACATGGGCGTGAAAACAGCTTAAAAGGCTCATAACAAAACGCTGTAAATCCCAGGACCCTCAGACATTGGTTGTATGGTCTCGTTCAGTTATTAACTGGGCCAGAGCTGAAGGAGTATCGCTTCTAAGAGAGGACACACTGGGTCTGTGTAAATTCCCTCTTTCGACCAGCTGGAACGCAATTACCACAGCACTCCAAACAACCCTACTTAATGTACCGGGTAATCCGGCCTCGTGAGTCAGGTACAGTGATGCACACTGAACCTAGCGTTGGGTTTTAATTTCTAATGACCGGGGGGGTGGAATTGCCCTGTTTATAAGAGCATGTACAAGAGAGGATATTAATGTGCTGACGTAAAAATTTGATAAACGCTGTAAAGAAAGGTAATAAGTAAAAGGGGGATAAGCCGGAGGTATCAGCACGCCTACTGCTGACTAGTTTGTTAAGTTGGGGATTATACTGATCTTGTTTATTCCTGTTGGAAATCTGCTATATATATCGGCAATAGTGCTGTATGCCACAACAAAAGCTGCGTATTATATAACTATAAGCATGTACATTGAATTGCAGTTTGCAATGTATGCTGTAATAGACTCTCTTGAAGATCACATGTAAAGCTGCTTTATGTACCAGGGGCAAACATTGGGGGATATTTACTATTCTGTAATTGTGAAAAATAATAAACAGATCAAACAAAAAATAATCAAGAGAAGCCTTCCTTTAGAAGGGGTAAAACTCAGGACAACTTTAGAATATTAGGGAACAACTGCTTCCTAAAAGATCTGTCGATAGTTTCCTAAAGTTCCTCGAAGGGCATGGATCTCCCTGAACACATGTAGGATTAATTGTTTGATGAGGAGATGCTCTAGAGACATTCATCGAAAGGAAACAGGTATGGTATGCTGTTCAGCAAGAGATGGATCGTTGGCTGCTTCCCATTTGTCATTAACAGCAGAAACAGCAACTGTTATCTGGAATGTCTTATTGTAGAAATGTTCATGATCACTATTGCAATGGTTATTGGAAGGGTTGGTGATCTATGTTAGTGAAGCAGGATAAGCTATATATTTTAAAGTGTGGAAAATTACCTAAGTAGATTTGGGTGATGCCACACCAATAGGCCAGAGAAGCAATCCTTCTTAATATTTACAATAGTTAATTTCTTCTATTGAATTCTCTCGGATCTTTCTACCATGTCTGTTAACATTTTCTAACCCTGCCTTGTAGGACCTTTCAGCTGATCTGTAAAGCTTAGTGCTTTTTATTTGGCCTACTACATACAGATGACTACGAAAGTGAAAATTCTTCTCCTAAAGCCACTTGCATTTGGAAAAGAAGGTAAGTAATGGGCACACTAATTGATCAGCATTGGGGTAATTTAGCCAATACCAAACTCAATGGTTTGCATTTTTGGTGGAGCGATGAAAGTAAAATCTTTGTGAAGCCCAGCTCACACAAAGTAGCTACTAGATTCAGTATAGCCTTATCCTCGCCATTCTGGTCCCATAAATTAAATTCACCCAGAATTATTGTGGGTCCCGTAAAAAGTATATACATGAATTCTCTTTCAAGTATTATTAATATCTTGAGGGGTCACTATAATAAAATAACTGTCATGTATGTAGTATGCACTGTAAATAAACACCAAGGGCCAGATGTACAACCATTAAGTTTAGCAAGTCGCAAATTGTGCAAAAATGCGACTCACAATTTGTGCCTCGCTAAACTTAATGTACAACAGTGTCTCAGACACTGTTTGCGATTCCCAATGGGGTTGCAAATTGCATACCTTATGAATAATAATGAGGCTGTCGCAATTTGCGACCATATTTGTCTCCTTTCCTTTAGAAAGGAGCTGAAAACCTGGCTCTTTTCGGTATGATCTTTTTCGGCCTTTGCGAGCAGCTGTGTTGTGTTCTCCCCTTCAGTCCTCTTTGCCAAAGCGCTGGGACACCCCTCGGGGTAGCCGTGCGCTATAAAAGAGACATAAACATAACATAACGTATTGGGAATGGCCAGAACTCCAAGGGATGGTGGCCTGCGAGTGTTTTGCGGCGGCAAATTAACCCTGGGCGGGATGCGGAGATTTGCCTACTCCACACGTGCAATACTTACAATGGATTGGTTTTTTTTAATGAATGACAAGGACGCAAGAGGAGCAGGGAGGAGAGCGGCCAGGCAGGGGAAGCGGCCGAAACACAGGTAAGTGCCTTCTTTATATCATTTTAAAGCATTTGGGAGTGGATAGGGAGCAGAGCGGAGCTACGCCGAGCTCCACTGAGTTTTTTTCAAACTCTGTGGAGCTATGCGTAGATGCTAGATCTGCCCAGGCTTACCGCACTGTGACTCGCTATTAGGAAGGGACGCCCCTTCCTAATAGCAAGAGTCGCAAATGATATTTTGCAAGTCCAGGACTCGCAAAATAGCTTTTGACATGCCTGGAACCTTTTTTGCGGTCGCAATTGGGCCAATCCCCCATTTGCCGCCGCAAAAAAGGGTTGTACATCTGGCCCCAAATGTTGAAAGGTCAATGGCCACCTACTGCTTCACGGATCCAAGATATGTATACTCAGAGATTGGAGAAGAGAGCAAATGGGGGATAGTCAGAAAAATCAGAGTAGAAAGTGATGGCTGCACTGTGGGAAATGGCCACTTGATACCTATGCAACTCTGTACACCACTGCCTCAATTCCGTTACAGCACAGCAGAATATAGGACTGCAGCAGCAATCAGCGGCCAATAAGGCGGGATAATCATCCCACCAGTTATAGACCATCGGCACTGAAACAACGGCGCACTGGACACCAGAGTGTCTGTAGAGCACGAGGACCCTGTAAGTGAACGGGCTGATGCTGATTTTCATAGAGTTTGGCCGAATGTCGCATGCTGCCGAGACGGGAACGACACCGGTGTGATCTGTAGGCACTGAGATGGACATTGTGCGGCAGACACTCGACACTGTAAACCCACGCACTAAGGTGAAGAGAGGATATATCTGCCCCTGTAGCAGCCACAAACTGAACGGGGCATCCAGTTCTGTGGAGCAGCTACGGCCAGAGGACTGGCGGATGGAGCACATACAACGACCCGAACCTGAGGCAGTTGGTTGGGGGCACGATTCAGCGCACTGGGGACCCCCCTACATCCTGACTACCTGCATGATTTTTAGGGTTGTGGTGGGATCGTACACTGCCTGATACTTGGAACAGGAGAGGAGGGGGAATGCTGTGGGTGGCCTGACTTCTGCGTCACGCCCGGCTGCACGAGTCTCCCCGGCGCTGCTGACAAACGCCACGGGGACGAGCGGAGGTGAGCTGAGTGCTAATTGTATGTGGGACCTAGCTAATTGAAACCGTGGAGGAGCGCATGGCCTAAGAAGGCAGAGGTAGAATTTTACCGGTATGCTGGGCCTCACTAGCCGTGACTGTATGTGTGAGCACGCTGCGGAGAGACACAGCTGGTTGGGCTGGTCTGTGCTGTATTGCAACTCCCTGGGAGCGATACCCTGACTGGCTGGTGCGATTGCTGTCCGCGGAGGGTACTGAGGAGTGCTGGAAGAGTTGCTGGGCACCCTTGTGGTCTATACTCCCCACATGCTCGAAGGCTCAGTGTTGTTGCTGGGGCAAAACTGGGCCACCGGAAATACAACTTGGATTCTGGCTGCTTCCGTGGCTGGGGTGGCTCAGTGGTTGGGAATGGACTAACGTGGGGACGGAATACTACGACAGTTGTGCTCCTGGACCATCTACCACACATAGGGGGTTGACCAGGGAGCGCTGGTGACCTACCACATACTTCCCAGCGGGGGTTGCTGCGGAGCACATGAGGTGGCACCGATCGCCTCGGATCCTTGGCAACATGGGACGACCCAGGACCAAACAACAGGACCCTCCTCCCCATGGACGATATGCAGGCCATGAACCAAGACTCCCAGATGCATAGTCCTGACATAGACCGTGGACCCGCCCACGGAGCCCACACCTCAGGCAGACACACTAGATCTGATCCTAAAAGAAATAAGGGACTTCCGGACCGCAATTGAAACCCAAATTGGAACACTGGTCCTACCCTGCTGAAAGCGGATCACACAAAATTAGCGGACAAGGTCAGTTCTAACAGACTAGCTCTAGATGATCTAATCCCTCAAGAGAAGATGCACACCTCTTAGATGGAACAACTACAGCATCAACTGAAGGAGCTACAAGATAGGGTGGATGACGCGGAAGGAGGATCTCGAAGCAACAACATCCGCATACTAGGCATACCAGAACAAAGCGAAGGATCTAACCTCCCCCCCCAATTCAATGAACATTGGCTGGGAGACTAAGTAGCTACAGTAGGCCTCACAGAACATTATAGTGTGGAACGCGCACACAGTGTTCCATCTCGACCTCCCCGCCTTGGGGCACTGCCCAGGCCACTTATAGCGTGGATTCTAAATTACAAAGACCGAGATACGATCCTGCGGGCTGCCAGGGAGAACGCTCCAATAACGTTTGAAAATAAAACAATATCTCTCTACCCGGACTTTACCCTGGCAGTGCAGAGAGCGAGGGCAACGTTCCAAGACGTTAAAAGGAAACAGCCTGAAATATGCGCTTTTATTCCCAGCCCGCTTAAAAGTCATGCCTGATCAAAAGGCTCTGTTCTTTGACAGCCCAGAAGAGGCAGCGGACTGGATTGAAATCACCTTGTCTCCACCATCATCACAGTGCTCTTCACAGCCCAGCGGAAGCCAACAACCAAAGACTCAGCATGTGTGACGCGACAAGCCGGGCAAAAAGGCTCAAACAGGATCCGGGAATGGCGAAGCCCATCACAGGAGCAGATCTCGGACAGCCGGAAAGACGCTATACTGACGGCGCTAGCAGCACATGATGCACGATCAGTGGCAGAAACGGTAAACTTTTCTGAAGACGCTAGCACCCACTCCAACTCCGAGAGCAGTGTGGCACTGTTTCCTCTGATCACCCCACAGTGACTACTAAGTGACTACTGCTAATGACTACTTGGGTTGACTACAGAACTACTGATTGACCCGGGTGCTGCATTGCCAAATGAGTATGAATCGCTCCATAATATGCCACATGTGCTCGAAATATAGGTGCCCCTGAATGTTTCCTTATTGGATGGTCTGTCTGCTTGTAAAACAGTAGAGTGGAAGTGACTTCGAGGGGAGCTCAATGGGAAGCAGGCATTTCACTTTGTATGCAGTACAATATGAGAAGGGTGTTGGCCAGCCCCCTCAGGTGATTGCACTTGATTGTAGTAAATATAAAGTTTGTTGTATTCTGTTTTATGGTTTGGTCCTCTAAAGTTGTAAGGGGGAACTTCGTATTGGGATGTTTAAAGGGGAATTTGGACTCAACTTTCTGTAAAATATTAAGAGGTCAATACATGGGGAGTTATCCCCCTAGCAGATGGATCTACAGGGAACTTAATGGGGCAATCCAGTAGATATAAATGCATATCCTGGAATATATGAGGACTGGGCTCCGTACATAAGAGGCATAGAATTTTAGCACAATTAAACCGCAGGAAGGCACACATAATACTCCTCCAGGAAACACATCTAGTACATACACAGGCCTCTAAGCTCCAAACAAAATGGTGGGGCCGATTGTACTACACTTCCTACTCCACCTTCGCCTGTGAGGCGGCAAAATGGCTTAGAAATGGCATCCCCTTTGCCCTCTTAGAACAACGGATTGACACAAATGGAAGATATGTACTGATATATGGGTTGAGGAGCACATAGTAATAGGAAGTATATATGCTCTGAACACCAAGCAGGATACATTTCTTGAACTTCTTAGCAACACGCTGGTAGGCTGGGAGGGATACCCATGGATAATAGGTGGAGATTTTAATGCAATGCTGGACATCGATCTGGACCGTTCACACCCTCCCCTACAGGGCACGGGATGTAAGAAACAAGCAGATGCACTTCGGACATGGGCTGAGGGTTGGAATGTGGGAGACATATGGCATAGGATGCATCCCAGTGACAAAGAGTCACCGCATGTGCTTCATACCAGAATAGACAGGATATTTTGCTCCTAACATTTAACATACTCAGACCATAATCCACTAGAAGCCATGCTAACCTGGGGGAAGGTCCTAACACCCATACCAACCTGGAGATTACACCTCACATTACTGGAAGACTCGGTGTTTTGCACTGCTCTCTCCACGGCCGTACTTAAATATTTCACTGAAAACGTTGATACTGCCAGCACACGGCAAATCGAATGGGACGCTTTTAAAACGGTGATACGAGGGGTGGCGATCAGTACAAAGGTAGGAGTGCGCATAGCTTTACTTGGCAAACTTAAGGAAATGGTAGATATATTGGAAAAGGAGGCAATAACTAGTGCTACAAGCAAGGGTGAGCTACAAGAGATGCATATAAAATATGCTGAACTCCTAGAAGAGCTCCGTTTCCTTGATTATCGCTTATACACCCAGAAACAGCACGCGACTGCAGATAGGGCGGTTCCATTGCTTGCCGGGTTCATTAAGGATGTGCCACCGCTGTCTATCATTCTTGAAATAAACACCTTGGCTGGCGATATAGTGCGCACAATCAATCAATCCTATCATTTGTAAAGCGCACTACTCACCTGTGAGGGTCTCAAGGCGCTGGGGTGGGGAATGCTGATACTGCTCGAAAAGCCAGGTCTTGAGGAGTTTTCTGAAGGTCAGCAGGTTTTGGGTCTGCCGTAGGTGGATAGGGAGGATGCTCCAGGTCTTGGCGGCGAGGTGGGAGAACGATCTGCCGCCGGAGGTCGCTCTTTAGAAGTGGGGGACTGTGGCGAGATAAAGGTCGGTGGAGCGGAGATGGCAGGTGGGGTTGTAGAAGCTGAGTCATCTGTTGAGGTACTTTGGTCCGGTGTTGTGGAGTGCCTTGTGTGCGTGGTTGAGGAGCTTGAAGGTTATCCTCTTGTTGACCGGGAGCCAGTGCAGGTCTCTCAAGTGGGGTGTGATGTGGCTGTGGCAAGGGATGTCGAGGATCAGGCATGCAGAGGCGTTCTGGATGCTTTGGAGCCATCTCAGTAGTTTGGCCGAGGCTCCTGCGTAGAGGGTGTTTCCGTAGTCCAAACTGCTGCTGACAAGGGCCTGGGTGACCGTTCTTCTCGTTTCAGTGGGGATCCACTTGTAGATCCTGCGGAGCATGTGGAGGGTGTTGAAGCAGGAGGAGGAGATGGCATTGAATTGTTTAGTCATGGAGAGGGTGGAGTCGATGATGACCCATAGGTTGCGTGCGTGGCCGGTGGATGTTGGAGCGGTTCCCAGTGCGGTCGGCCACCAGGAGTCATCCCAGTCCAAAGGGGTGGATCCGAGGATGAGGACCTCCGTCTTGTCCGAGTTCAGCTTCAGACGACTGTTTCTCATCCATTCAGCGACGGCCTTCATTCCTTCGTGAAGGTTGGTTTTAGCGGTGTGGGGATCCTTGGTGAGGGAGAGGATCAGCTTGGTGTCATCGGCGTAGGAGAGTATGTTGAGGTCGTGCCGACGGGCGACGTGGGCAAGCGGTGCCATGTAGATGTTAAACAGAGTTGGGCTGAGGGATGAGCCCTGGGGTACGCCGCAGATGATCTCGGTGGCTTCGGAGCGGAAGGGGTAAGGTGGACGCTCTGTTTTCTGCCAGAGAGGAAGGAGGTGGTCAGGTCCAGGGCCTTCTCTTGGATCTGACCACAATTCTTTGTGGAGGCGTGTTCGTAGTATGTGGTGGCAGACCTTGTCAAAGGCGGCTAACAGGTATAGGAGGATGAGGGCCGCCGTTTCTCCGTTGTCCAGCAGGGACTTGATGTCATCGGTGGTGGCGATGAGGGCAGTCTCGGTGCTGTGGTTGCTGCGGAACCCGGACTGGGAAGGGTCCAGGATGTTTTTCTCCTCAAGGTAGCGGGTCAGTTGTTCATTGACGGTCTTCTCGATGACTTTTGCCGGGAACGGGAGCATGGAGATGGGCCGGAAGTTCTTGAGGTCCTTGGGGTCCGCCTTGGGTTTCTTGAGTAAGGCATTGATCTCGGCGTGCTTCCAGCTCTCTGGGAAGGTCGCTGTCTCGATGGAGGTGTTGATGACTTTCCGGGGATGGGGTGCAATGGATGTGCTGGCTTTGTTGAAGATGTGGTGTGGGCATGAGCCTGATGGAGATCCGGAGTGGATGGTGTTCATGATCTTGATGGTGTCGTCATCATTGATGTTGGTCCAGGAGAACAGGCGGTTGGTGCGGAGGGTGGTCGTGGGGGCGGAGGTCTCAGTGGTTGTCAGGGCGGTCATGACGTTGAAGCTGTCGTGGATGTCAGCGATCTTGCGGTGGAAGAAGGTGGCCAGCGAGTCGCACAGGTCTTGCGAGGGTGGGACGTCGTTGGTGTTGGAGCTGGGGTTGGAGAGTTCCTTCACGATGTTTAAGAGCTCTTTGCTGTTGTGCGCATTGCTGTCTAGGCGGTTTTTGAAGGAGGCCCTTTTGGCGGATCTGATGAGGTGATGGTGTCTGCGGGTGGCGTTCTTGTGGTCTGCGTGGCTGTCCGGTGTTCGTTCATAGAGCCAGATCTTCTCCAGCTTTCGGCAGGTTTGCTTGGAGGCCCGGAGGTCTTCAGTGAACCAGCTGGCTTTCTTGTTGGTGTGACTGTTGGAGGGTTTCTTGATCGGGGCGAGGGTGTTGGCGCAGTCGTTGATCCACTGTCTGAGGTTGCGGGCGGCGGTGTCGGGGTTGGGGGTGTCGGCAGGTGGGCTCTGGGCGAGGGTGGTGGTTAGCTGGCCTTCGGTGACTTTGCTCCAGCAGCGGCGAGGCATCTGTTGGGGGCGGTGGTGCGTAGTGCGTTTCTTGAATGTGAAGTGGATGCAGCGATGGTCGGTCCAGTGGAGTTTGGTGGTGTTGAAGGAGACATGGGGGCTTGCGGAGAAGATGGGGTCAAGTGTGTGACCGGCGGAGTGGGTGGATGTTGTGACGAATTGTCTGAGTCCAAGGTTGGCTAGGTTGTCGATCAGGGTGGTGTCGTTGTTGTTCTCGAGGTGGAAGTTCAGGTCCCCAAGGAAGATGTTGTCCATGGAGGTGAGGGCGTGTGTGCTGACAAAGTCGGCGATGGAGTCGCTGAACTGTGGTGTAGGTCCGGAGGGTCTGTAGATGAGGGTTCCTCTGAGGGTGGTGTTGGTGTCGGTGTGGATCTGGAAGTGCAGGTATTCAGCGGTGCTGAGGGTGTCGTCGGTGTTGGTCGAGACTCCGAGAGTGTTCCTGTGAATGATGCGATCCCTCCTCCTGCTTCATTGGTGTGGTCCCTGCGGGTGATCTTGTGGCCTTCTCGGACGGCTATGGCTATGTTGGGTGCCGAGGCAGGGTTCAGCCAGGTCTCCGTCAGGAAGGCGACGTCTGGGGAGGTTGAGTCGAGTAGGTCCCAGAGTTCAACTGCGTGTTTGCGGGTGGAGCGGGTGTTGAGAAACATGCATCTGAGGTGGTTGGGTTCTTTCCTGGTCGGCAGCATGGTGGGGCGGATGCTTGTGAAGCTGCAGTTCCGGCAGGTGAAAGCTCCGTGGGTGCACTTTGGGGCGGCCAGGAAGCAGGTGTGTGATCGTCCGGTGTTGAGTGCGTGGAGGGTTCTGGCATCGTAGCGGTGTAGGGGGTGTGGTGTTCGCGGGGCCCAGGGGCATGGCGCAGGGCTCGGTCTGCGCACCGGCAGCACGCATGCTGCGTGTGGCCGCTGCGCGGCCTCCATATGAGGGGATGTGGGAGGGAGGAGCAGCTGGAAAAGCGGGGCGGCAAATGGGATTGCAGGGGTGTGGGGACGCATCAGCGGGAAAAACGGGAGGGGTCCGCGGGAGAATTGGGCACAGGAAGGAAAAACAAGTTTAGGCAAGAAAACAAGTACAGGCACAGAGGAATAAAAACAAGTCTGGGCAAGAAGGTAAGTACAGGCACAGGGGAATAAAAACATGTCTGGGCAAGAAAGCAAGTACAGGCACAGGGGAATAAAAACAAGTCTGGGCAAGAAAGCAAGTTAGGCACGGGAAAAAAACAAGTCTTGTCAAGAAAGCAAGTTAGGCACAGGGAAAAAATACAAGATTAGGCAAAAACAATGCAGGCAGAGCCGTGCAGCAGTGTGGGGAGCACATGCCTGCGAGCAGGATCAGAGGTGGCACACAGATGGGAATAAACACTGCGTTTCGTATATATTATGAACAATTGTATGTGCCTTCGGAGGGGGCTGGTGATGACAAAGTTGAGGCATTCTTTGAGGTGCTGCAACTTCCCCAGCTACTTAGAGTCAACTTGTCTGATCTAAAGAGGCCTGTGACTGCTATGGAAATTAAAGCAGCGATCAAAGAACTACCCTCTAATAAATCATCGGGTAATGATGGACTACCCATAGAAATCTATGCCATCTACTCTGAATTGCTGGTCCCTCGTCTACAGGAACTGTATAGAGCAGCATTTGAGGGGGGGCTCCTTCCGCTCACCACGCTACAAGCCAAAGTGACCTTGCTCCCTAAACCGGGCAGGGACGGTAAAGACATGACAGGTTATAGACCCCTTTCACTTCTCAATACCGATTATAAGATACTGAGCAAGTTATTGGCAAACAGACTATTGCAAAATATCCCTAGACTGATACACGCAGATCAATGTGGCTTTGTTCCGGGAAGAAGTAAAGCACTCAATATTAGGAGACTTTATCAGATAATGTCTCATACCCCCACGGATGCTCAGCCACGAGGCTGCATTTCCCTGGACCTCCGTCAAGCATTTGACTCCCTGCAACGGAGGTATATGTTGCCTACGCTATCCCAGTTTGGAATTCCGATGGAGTTTGTACAATGGGTGCGCCTATTATACACAAACCCGACGGCGGGGCGCGTAAGGGGGCTCACATTTCCCAGCAATATCAGATAGCACGGGGCACCAGACAGGGTTGCCCACTCTCGCCATAATTATTTATTCTAGCATTGGAGCCTCTGTTGCATAAACTCCGCGTCTCTGCGACTCATAACGGTATACAAATGAATGGTGTGTAGCATGTTGTTTCGGCATATGCGGATGACCTCATTTTATACTTTAATAATCTGGACGATGACTAGGAACCAATTCCAACTCTTTTTGCCACGTACCAGAAGCTTTCAGGGCTCACTATCAATGAAAACAAATTGTATGTGTACTTTTTTAATGACGCAACCAGGACTGATCCAATTCAGGTTGGTAGCTGGACATTTCAGACTGAGACTGTTACCTTCAAATGTCTGCGTGTTCAAATATATAGAGATGTAGAAGATATGCTAGATGGCAATTTGAATAGGGCTATAACAACGTTTAGAAAACAGGTGTGATTTTGGACATCATTGCCCATATCGGTCCCGGGACGTGTGGCCATTGCTAAAATGGTAAGGTTACAGAGGCTGTTATATTACTTTGTAACCCTGCCTATCATAATCCCGCTCCAGATGTTTAAATTACTTGACACTCTTCTCATTAAATTGATATGGGGCCTGGGACATAGACGCATAAGTCTACCTAAACTACAGCTAACCTCTAAACGAGGGGGACTGGGAGCCCCGGATATGAGAGCCTACTGTTATGCGGGCCAGCTGCAATGGTTGGCGTACTGGCTCGCAGGCCTCAACCTTGGAGAAATCAATATGACCCTCCGGGAATGGGAAAATAGGGAATTACTCGCGCTGCTGTTGTTTCCAGGCGGCATGTTGGAAGAGGGCAACACGGTACACTAAGACAGTGGCGCCATATGCTCCCAACATACTTCTCCTGTGTGTTCCTCTGCCATCAGGAACGGTAACTGGTAGACATATTGCAACATGGGAGGAGGCTGGGGTGACCAAGCTAGCACGTTTTTTAAAAACTGTATTTTAATGGATCATGAGGCATTTGTAAGGGAAACAGGAGTGCCAGCTAGATTATTCTTATTCCACGCACATATATCTTGCTACATACAACAGATATGGACTCCAGAAAGAGAGGAGCCGACAACACACACTTTAACACACATGCAATATCTAATGGGCAACGGTAGCCATTTGACGAAGTGGTTATACCGGGGAATTCAAGCACACACGTCAGTGTCACTCCAATTAACCCGGAACAAATGAGACATGGATCTTGGCCGGGTGCTCACGGGTAGGGAGTGGGAGTCATTGCTGGAGTACCCACGAAAGGTCTCCAGAAATCCAAAATGTACGTTTATCCAGCTTATGATAGTTCACAGAGCGTATCTGACTCCACACAAACTAAGCTTAATGTTTCCGGACGTGCCGGACATTTGCCCCCGATGTCACTTCACAAATGCCGGATTACTGCACATGATATGGGACTGCCTAGATTGACTCATTACTGGTCGGTACTGCACAAAATAGTGAGCGATGTAGCCCCGACACAGAATATTAGGAAGCTGGACTTTAGTCTACTAGGTTTAGGGCCGAAAGGCAAAAAGGGTAGCCCTGCAAGCAAATTTGCACACCTAGCAATGATATTAGTTAAAAGGAATATTACTATGAGATGGAAGGCAGCGAAACCACCCTCCAACTTAGATTGGTATAACAAGGTGGTCAGATGGGGTAGGGCGGAGGGAGCTGAGCTTCAGAGGGAGGAACAAAGGGGGCTGCGAAAAATACCAATTTCGCTAGAATGGCACGCAACATTGGAAGAATTTTTAAGCATAGATCTGCAGACATAGAAAGGGAACGTACAGGTGGATGGTGCAGCCACGGTCTCAGCAATAAGAGTTGTGAGGTATGGGAGGATATAAATTCCATGTAATGCCCATGTATTGAAGCGTTCGTCTGCAATTGTAAATAACTGCTTGATATTACATTGTACTGTAGACCACTAAGCAAGTACACAATGTCCTATTGAGTTTGGGGTGGGATTGGGGGAAGTTGGACCATTTTATAGTTCTTGATTTAAATACTGTGGACTATGAGAATTGTATTGTTATGAAAACCAATAAAATTATGTTTAAAAAAAAGTGGGGGGCGTGGCTAAGATGGCGGCATAGACGGTCGCAGGTTCTGTGAGCTCCCCGTCCCGCCACCACCTAAGGCCGTTTAGCAGCATTGTGTCCTCTCCCCCGGGGTCACTACAGAGGCGGAGTGAGCAGCGGAGACCGAGGGGTAGCAGCAACGCTCTGGAGCGGGCACCCAGACGCCTCCCGGGAGAGGAACGGCCCGACATTCCAGACCGCAAGCAAACCCCAGGCGCGCGCCCGCCATCTTGGATCGGGCATCGGGGCGAAGAGTGTGCCCCGGGAGCGACATACCTGGCCACAGCGGAAGCCCCGAGCCCGCCCTACACAGCGCCAAAGTCGCAGGCCGGGGAAAGGTCCCGGCGTCCGTCGGGACGGGTCCTGGGGCGCTGTGAGCTGCGGACCTGCGGAAGCGAGCCGCTCCCCCAACCCCGGGACGGAAATCGGACCGGTCGGGCCAGAGACAAAGAGGGCCACAAGGGGGAAAGCTCCCTAGTGAGCGCCGACCCAGGGAGCTTGATAGCGGCAAGGCGGAACAGAGACGCCAGTAAAGTAGGTACGGAGAGGGGCTTTGGAGGAAGGGAGACAGCCTGGGTGGCAGCAGGAGGCACCCAACAGAGAGGCGAGGTGAGGAGCGAGCCCCGGATACACCCAGGTGGGCCTGCTCAGCGCGATATCGCAGACACCGGCGTGACTGCGTTGAAGGCCCCGCAAACCTTGAGACTATATGAGCGGCACCCACGCGGAGAAAGGCGCCAGGGCCACGGTCATTTCGTGACAGGACACCGGATCACTCAGTTCTACAGCGCGGCGCCATTTTGTGGATCCCGAGAGAGGTTGGCTGAGGGAGAGACAGAGAGAGGCCCAGCAGGTGGCGGACGGCAGAGGCCTAGACTGCCACGGACAGTCTGCGAGGGGCCCGGGCTAGCATCGATTGCACGCACGGTGGGGTGACCCAGGGGGGACCTCCCCGAGACCGAGGATCAAGGGCCGGCTGGCAAGGGGTCCGAACGGACACGGGGAGCCCAGTGTTTGGCGGAAGTCCAAGACGCCAGCCAGGTGATATTGGAACCCCCCGGGCCTGGCAGATAGGGGCGGCTCAGCCCCAGTCACAACGGTGGGCCGAGGAAGTGCCGCCTAAAGTCCAAGCGGCGTCAGATTCCGCCGACCCGCCAGAGGTGTAGCGGCCTGGGCCGGCGCTGGACCTGCGAGGAGAGCCTGGCATTTCACAGTTCTATTTGGAGCACCACAAGACAGAGCATGGCAGGCCTCAGAAAGAAAGGGGACCGTACCCTCCCAGAAATGCTCTCCAAGAGCCAGACCAAAACTGATAAGGGGCAGTCCTCCCCGAGGACCACGAGGGCGCACACCGACCCAGCAGGAGGAGACGTGCCCATCACTAAGTCATTCCTAGAGTCCTTATTTAACTCCCTCAGAGACGACTTCTAAACGCTGAAACAAGAAGTGGCTGGGGAGGTCAGGGAGATCAGGCGAGATGGGGACAGTCTTGGAGAACGGGTGGCCGCTATTGAAGACCCAGACCAAACCAGGAGCGACGAGATAGAACAACTACAACAAGAAGTCCTGCGTTTGCAGGACCAGCAGCTGGACCTGCAGGCACACGCGGAGGACTTGGAAAACCGCTCCCGACGGAACAACATACGGGTCCGGGGGGTCCCTCTCAAAGATGAAGGGGCGGACATCACCAGCTACTTACAAGCCCTTTTCCGTGAAGTCCTAGGGGAATCAGAAGACTTCGAAGTCAGAATCGACAGAGCTCACAGAGTGGGGCTCCCAAGACGCTCACCGGCCCCTCCCCCGGACATCCTGGCTTTCCTGTCGGACTTCCCTCTCAAGGAATGGATACTCAGGGAGGCCCGCCTTAAACAGCCCTTCCGCTTCCAGGGCCACCCCGTGGCCCTCTTTCAGGACCTCTCTGCTATCACCTTGCAGAAGCGGAAAGCATTCAAAGTGGCCACAGATTTTCTACGCAGCAAGGAGATCCCATACTCCAGTGGCCAACCGTTCCGGCTGATTTTCAAGTGGAATGGAGCCCTACAACAGCTGAGGTCGCTGCAAGACACTTGCGTCCTGCTGTGCATAGACTTGTCAGAAGAATCTCCGCCACCAAAACCGGCAAGAGACTCCACCAAGGGAGGTTGGCAGAGGGTCCGCCGCAGACGTCCCAACGGGCCGCACACGAAACCGGATGCCGACAGCATCTCAAGAGAAAGAGCCACAGCCATCATGGAGGTCGCCAAAGAAACTTCACCTTCAGACTGAGTCCTTTACAGGGGGGGGGGGACATAGCACGATTACATTCTAAGCCGGGGGGGGTGGGCGGGGAGCCACGGAAGTCGCCACTGGACATTGCTCCACCAGGTACTACTACCACAGCCCTGCGATGGACAGCTAGGACTGGGACACTAATGGTTCGTCACAGTTTTGAAGTTGGGTTAGGGGGGGTTAGAGGTCTGGTGTTGGGGGGGAGCGGGGAGGCCGGGGGGGTTATTTCAGGGGAAGGGGAGGGGAATACCGGTGTGGCACGCACATGCAGACCTGGAGAGATGGTAGAAGTCAGGAGCAGTACAGCCCCAAACGGAGCCCACACATACTTTCCACATGGCCGAATCCAAGTTACAGGTTCTCACGTTAAATGTAAAGGGGCTTAACAACTCCATCAAGCGCAGGGCCGTCTTGTCTTATTTGGAGAACTCCAGGGCGGAGATATGCCTGCTACAAGAAACTCACCAGCTCCCCAAAGACTGGCACAGGATGCGCTCCAGGGCTTTCCCAATTCAATACTACTCCTCCGTGGCGGAGCAGAAAGCAGGGGTCACACTTCTATTTGCACCTCACTTCAAGGGCCAGGTGGGAGACAAGGTGGCAGAAATCAAGGGGAGGCTACTAGCATACCAAATCCAGGTGGGAGGGTTGGCGTTGGTCATAGGGTCAATATACGCCCCTAATTCCCATCAAGAACCCTTTTCAGAGGGGCACTGGCAGAAGTTCTGACATCCAACACGAAGGCTACTTTGGTGGGTGGGGACACTAACTTGGTGATGGACCCAGACAAAGATAGGTCGGGACAACGGTTTGGTTCCACGGGGGCGATATCAAAAGACGGGAGACAATGGCTGACCAGCAGAGGGTTTCTAGATCTATGGAGGGAGTCCCACCCTAACACCCAGGTCCTGCTCCTGGTTCAAGATGTCTGGTGGGTCAGCTGGTTATGAGTGCGTCGGACCCCAGAGCAGCGAAACACTGCCCGGCGCACCCACGCCCACCGGCGGTGACGCTCCTGGGTAGCGTAACCGGAGCTGGGCCTGTCGCCTGCTGCCAAGGTTAGTGGGAGGTGGTGCTGAACACAATAAACAAGGGCGGCCACCTCCGCCTCAGTGAAAAGGACCCGGGGCTGCACCCCTTCCGGGCGCCATCCGCCGCAAGTAAGGCGACTCTTGAGTGCAGGCACCTTACCATTCCCCTTACTATTGGAGGTACCCTTAGCCATGGTTCTGGGTGGGCAGGGGTGGAATAGAAAATGTAGGACTGAAAAATAAAGTCAGGAGAGGTAGGAGGAGAATAGAAAAAGCAAGTAATATAAACCAGTAGAAAAAAGTTTTAAAAAACGCAGTAATAGTAGAAATAAAACGGGAGAGAGAGGGATAGATAATAAATAAAAAAATCAGAAAAACTGTGTAAAAAACAAAGATTGAAAAGATTGGAGAGGGATGAAAAACAGGCCCCAGAACCATGCAAAGAGTAGGAAAACAAGATGGCGCGCCCATTGGTGACCGCGTGATGAAGTTTGCGCGATATTTCCCCCCGAACACACAATCCGCTTTACGGAACGTCAAAAACATCTCGCGAGCATGCGGAACAAGCAACTCAGCATGCTTGCGTAACTCCTTGTAGCGTTGCAGAGTATGTTTGCTACTTCGCGTAGCTTCGCGTAGCGCGGCTAAGCGAACTACGCCAGGGGTTAATAAAAATATTGTGACCTTTAAATAAACATATACGTACACAGAAATACAGAAGATAAAATATCGACTACATAAACATATGTAAAAAAATCTTTAGTTTTAAAACAAAATCATACAAATTACATTTATATAAAATTAAATTAGCCATTTAGAAAATGTATCATTATTCTACCAAAATTATAATAATTGTGCATTATTAAAATAAACATAAATAACCAGCAAAAAGGAAAACAAATCAAAACATTATTACAAAAATATTTATAATAGTTAACATTCAACTAATAAACATGTTATTTTATATATATAAATCATACTTCCAAATTAAAACAAATATACCACTATATAAATAACATGATTAAATTCACACTAATTAGCATTCGCCATAAACAGTAATAACTGAAAAACAATTCAAACCCAAAATACACTAACCAATAAAATCACAATGCAAACACAATTACGCAATAAAATAAAACAAGACTCCGGATGTTCCAGACAGGCCCTAAAATCAGAAAATAAAAAATATATACAACTACCTTCCTAAGTAAGTAAAACATTTATTTATATTACCTTATAGACTGATTATTTTTTAAAATAGAAAAATCAAAATTAACTAACTAAACACTCTTACTCACATGTCTTTTAATATAGAGACTACAAAACAGTTGCTGCAACTAAAAGAAAATGCCAAAATACTCAAAGACAACAGAAATTTGATACTTGTACAAAGACTAACAAAAAGTAAGTTAATGAAAACATTTACTGAACACAAACTCACCCTAAAACGGGTAGAAACTAAGGGGCTTTTTACGAGGTCGGGGGCCTTACTACCGACATATTCGGTTTCAATTCCAACTGGCAGATTGTGATACAGCCGGTTGGAATTAAAACCGCCCGGTCATTCCAGCTGGCTTCTGACGGGCTCCAAGAGACGGGCTCATAATCCAAATGGAAGGTGTTTCCGCTTTCTGGATTACGATGCACGGTTTCCGGCAGGGTTTCCATGCTGGTCTCTCCAACATGGAAACCCTGTCAAAAAGCGTGTCTGGGGGCCCTTTCCAGGGCCCCCTTCTGTATTCGGCCTTCGGTTGGGGGCTGCCCTCTGTTGATCCCTGCACCTTGTGGCAGGCACCTTGAGGTGCCTGCAGCAGGGTGCAGGGACAAACACAGACTCAATGGGAGCTTGTGTTATGGATGTAACACAAGCTCCATTGAGAAATGGGAAAATGTGACCGCAGCATGTGTGGTCACATTGTAATTGGGTGGTCTGTCTCCATTTTCCCATGCGTACGACCAACATCGTAATAAGGCCCTAAACTCCATCAGCCCCCACTAAGAACAAACAAACATTTACAACTAAATACTTTTCTTTTCTTCAACAGAAATGGAGGCCCCAGATTCATACTACAAGAACCTCAATTGAAAAAACTGAAAATAAAGCGTGTAATTTCCTGTAAGAACAGCCATGTAAGTATAAAATAGCTAATGAAACAGATAATCTAGCATATTAATGTTAAACGGATTTTAAACATTGAATACTTTATTTTATTACACTATTTAAAGACAAAATGACAGAAATAGCAAGATCCATCACCTCACAGAAAGGAAAACAATTACTCGCTCACATGGGCTTTAATTAAAGCGAAGAAAGTACAGAACAGAAATAGTCAACTGGAAATTTAATAAATATTACTCTAATGCCTGCTATGGTAGGGTCACTACAAAAGATAACGTTGTTATAAACTTGAAGGAACCCAACCATCCCCCAAATGTCACCAGCAATCAAAATAAGGCAGGTTCTACAGGATTGAAAAGAGGCAAGCATCTTAAAATATTAAAAGATGTACTTCCCAAAGTCCCCGACCACACCAGAGGCCAGCTATCACCTTTAACCACCTTAAAACACTTAGTAGCACAAACTAACAAAGCCAACCCTGACACCCCTCCAGCCCCTAGAAGAGACCAAGATATCCAAATTCCTGAACACTTAATTATCACACCCAATGAGGAACCCTCCCTCTTATATGATAACCTAAACAATGATAAACAGATCATAATATTTTCTACTACAGATCATTTATTGAAACGAACACAAAGTCCAACATGGATGATGGATGGCATATTCAAAATGTGCCCCAAGCCATTCACTCAGATGTACACCATACATGGTGAATAACAAAACACAAATATACCATTCGTATATGCCATACTACCTAATAAATAAAGTGTACTTTTGCGACACAGTAGGTTCAAATATCCCTTGCTTGGTACCCAAGCAAGTGATGTTACAGGGGGTATTTTATTCAGAGAAGGAGGCTGAGAGGTTATACTTTGAATCTTTCCTGATGTTCCCAAGGTTCTCTTGTACATGTACATGGTTCTTCTTAATATGGTCAATGGACACCTGTTGTTTTTTCTTTTTTCTTTGAACCAGAAAAAGGAGGCAGACATCCAGTGTCTTTGCCTTTTTCTTCAAGAACTGGAATAGATGGTCTGTAAGATGGCCCAAAAGCTTGCTTTTCCCAGTTGTTTTCTTGAATCTGAAAGAAACACGTAGTGATAGATTCCCTACCTTAGAATTACCCCAGGCGTCAGACTGGATCCGGAAAGTTTTTCGTCAGCGGTACCCCGGCGCGTCGGAAGGCATCGTCGTGCGGCTCCACGTGCGTCGTTTGCGTTGTTGGTGCAGTTGGCGCCGGTATGACGTCATTGGAGCTACTTAGACGCGCTAACGCGCGCTTACGTCAGTTCTTTCTTTTTCCGCGTCAACAAGCGCAGATCCTGGAAGAGCAAGTACCCCCAGTCACTTTTTGACTGACTTTTTTCGAGGCCTTTTACCTCTTTTCTTCTGAGTCGATCGACTCCTGCTGTCTTAGGTGCCGGTTTCAAGAACTGCGGGGACTGTCACCGCATAATGTTGGTGACGGACCCGCACTGCGTGTTTCTCTACTGCATGGGGTGCGACCACGACTCCTGCCAGGCCATGGTGCCGAAGACTTTGCAGGAGCGGTCCGGAAAGTTGCTGGAAGACCGGCAGTCGGCTCCGCACCGCTCAAGTTCCAGGTCCTATGGGAGGTCGAGAGACCGGTCGCAGAGCCATCACCATCGTTCCTCTGAATCTAAGTCGTCGCACTCGAGGTCAGGTAAGTCGAAACATTCCAAGAAGGAGTCAACCGTCGTGCGGCTGAGGGTGCTGGTGGTGCCACCCCTGCGGCTCCGGCGGAGCCTGTGACGTCGCCACCAGTCTACCCGGGTTCATCGGTGACGCCTGCACAGGTGCAAGAGTTTCTTGCTGCCATGGCCCAACTCTTTGGGCTGTCTGGCCCCACCGGTGCGCCTTTGGGCCCCGTGGGCCCGACTGTGGTCCTGCCCTTCCAACACCGGTGGCTTCGGCCCCGGCGCTACCGCTGGCTTCGGCCCCGGTGCCGCAGGACCCCCCTGGATCCAGCTCGGATCCCGGATGACACTGGTTGACCTGATAACACATCCACCGGTGTCGACCCTTCCTCCGGCACCACCTCCAACGTCGTCCGGTACCACCGCTGACGTCGTCCCCGGTTTCAGCCCTGAACCGGACACGGGCCGGAATGGCGTCGCTCGACGCCGATTCCAACACCAATGGGGCCTTTCTACCCCTACGTCCGTCCTCCTTATTTTCAGCCTGTTTCACAGACTTCAGAGGAAGGGGAGGACTGGGAGGGGTCTGAGGACCCTCTCACACAACAGTGTGGTGATGATCTGGACTGGGAAGAGTATTTGGGGGATGCCAGTGGTCTGGACATACTGTCTCCTCCTTCCGTGGCTACGGAGGAGGGAGCAAGTTACGCAGTGGTGTTGCGTAGGGCGGCCAAGGCTCTCCACCTCGAACTCCCTACAGTGGCCATCAGGACTAACCTCCTGACAGAAGTTCTTCAACCGGCGGCAACCTCTTTGGAACCCTTGCTGCCTTTTAATGATGCACTGTCTGACGTTCTTTTGGGCACTTGGTCCAGGCCCAACACAGGGGCTCCTGTGGACAGGAACGTGGCCCGATGCCATCGCCCGGCTCCGGGCGACCCCCTCTTTCTCTCCCAACACCCCACACCTGAGAGCTTGGTTGTCCAAGCCTCTTCATCTCAGAGCGCATTCCGTTCTGCAACCCCGGATAGGGAATCCAAGAAGCTCGAGCTCATTGGCAAGAAGCTATTTCATCTGCCAGTTTAGGGCTGTGGTCGGTGAACACTGCATGCCTCTTGGGTCGTTACTCCCACTCTGAGCGGGACACAGTTGTGCAGGTGCTGCTCAACTGTCCAGAGGAGGCCCAGAGAGTACTCACCCAGGCTAGTGCAGCTGGGAGGATGTTGGACTTGGCCCTTTTCTCCCAAACTTTTTCGCTTTTTGCCTCCCTAATCTGAAATGTCTCCCCCATGGTAATAAACCTGTATAGGCCATGTGTGGTAAGAGTTGCCCTGTTTTAAAATGTAATGTCACAAAATGGTGTGCAGGAAATATTCCCCCATTTTAGAAATGCACCTGACTGAAATGTTCTGTATTTAAAATGGATGCCATGGCCGCCATAAGTGTGGCAGGGTATGCTCAGACGTGAGTCCCTTTCTCACTTTGCCACTGGATTCAAGCAAGCCGGGCTGAAGACGGCTGTAATGCTAGAAACCGGTCCTCGGAAGCTTGTTTCCGGTCCAGGGAAGACAAGGCTTGGCAGTTCGGGCTGGACTGTTCCCATGAGGCACAGGGTCACACTGATTTGCATATAGCCATGTCTGAACTGGGGTGGCAGAGTGGGCTAAAGAATGGTGATGGATTAAACCCAGATCAGTTGACTGGGGGTGAGTGTTTGATTTGCTCACACGCTCCGTCCAACATCCCCTTTTGTATCGCTTTGTTCGCCCTAAGTGTGGCAGGGTATGCTCAGACATGAGTCCCTTGCTCACTTGGCCACTGGATTCAAGATAGCCTGGCTGATGAGGATTATGAATCCGAAACCGGTCCCAGGATGCTCTTTTCCGGTCCATGGAAGACATGGCTTGGCAGTTCGGGCTGGACTGTTCCCATGAGGCACAGGGTCAGACTGATTTGCATATAGCCATGTCTGAAATGAGGTGGCTGAGTGGGCTAAAGAATGGTGATGGATTAAACCCAGATCAGTTGACTGGGGGTGAGTGTTTGATTTGCTCAAACGCTCCGTCCATCATCCCCTTTTGTATCGTTTTTGGAAACTAAGCAGATAGTGCGTTAGACCGCTTTAAGGACTCACGGGCTACGGCCAAGTACTTGGGCCTCTCGGCCACTCGGCCTCCTCCGCCTTCTGCTTTTCGCTCCTTTTGTGGCCACGGAAGGGGTGCCCCAACACCTTCATTCCCGAGCCACATGCCAGCACAGCACCAACCTCAGCACGGCTGCAGACGTGCAAACTGCCGAGGTGGATCTGGGGGCCCGCGGGCAGTTCAGTCCACCTCCACCCCCACAGCACCCACTTCAAAGCCTTCCTGGTCCGACCTTTCAGGCCCATCATACACCAGTGGGCGGACGAATATGCCATCATCTCCCCCACTGGGGCAACACCTCTTCGGACAAGTGGGTGCTGCAAATAGTCCAAAGGGGCTACTTCCTCCCATTCAAGACTACCCTTCCAGCCATGCCACCTCAGTACCACCACATGTCGGGGACCATCTTGCGCTTCTTCAGCAGGAAGTGACATCCCTCTTGGCCAAGGGGGATCGAGCGCGTTCCTGGGCCAGAAGTAGGTTGTGGTTGTTACTCCCACTACTTTCTGGTCCCCAAGAAGGACAAGGGCCTGCGTCCTATCTTGGACCTCAGAGACTTCAATGGCTTCCTCCAGAAGGAGAAGTTCAAGATGTTGACGTTAGCTCAGGGCTTGTCTGCTCTCGATCCTGGTGACTGGATGGTGTAATCACAGAGGGATGAACTCTGTGTTGCGCATATGGGGAGATGGCTCACTGTTGCTGGACCTTAACTTAGTTAGCAGTCATCCCTCTAGTGGCAGGAGCAGGCCAGATTCCAGGAATTTTCATCCTTATGGACCAAGGGTTCATTTGGGTGGGCCAATGTGGGCCCAATTTTTGTCAGGTCTCTAGATAGCCTACAAGTCCAAGAATAGCATCATATCTTGTTCCAAACAGGCATAGAGAGCATCTAGAGAGTAACTTGAGAGTAAGAGCTGATGCCTATACTCAGCAGCGCAAATCTTATCATTTCCAGCAGGCTAGGCTTCAGCACCAGAGTTCCAAGCAGACTGTAATAGCAGTTCATGGTTAAAGATGTCCCTGTTACCACACTTAAGCCTTGTCATTTTGCACTAGGAAGACTGCTTGTAAGGCCCACTCAAGAAGATTGAGTGACCTAGATGAAGATAGTGGTGTATATGAGAATTGCACTAATGGAATCTAGGATTTAATACATGTTTTATATTTATGCTCTAATAAGGAGGTAGTAGAGGCTAGAAATCGTTTTATAAAACCTATTGCTTTTAGATATAACCTCTCCTTGACTTGATCGCTGTTTTGAAATCCCCACCAAATGACTTTGCGTTCCATAAATTGTATAAATTCATGAAATCTGTTTTATCCATGTTTTAAATAAGATTTTATAAATGTGTTTGTAAAAGAATTTTATAAAAAATGATGGAAGCTTGTATTTTACTGTCTTGAGATAAATCAATACAATTGAATTGAATTGAATTGAGGAAAGCTGGCACTAAAAGCTTGATCATGGCTCAAGCCTGAAGCCTGACTCTTACTCAGCTTGAGATACAGTTGGATCTTCGGGTCCAAAAATAGCCAAGCTTTCATGTACCTTCTGCCTGCCTCCCTCAAACTACCCTGAATGTGGCGTTGCCTTCCACCCTTGGAACTTAACAAGCTAGGTTTGAGTCTTGGCGCTGGTTCAACATCCTGTGATTCTGGGAAAATCTCCAGTGCCTAAAAGAAATGAATGCGCCCTTCTATAATGTAACTGGTGTTTATGTAAAGCGCTTCAATATCTCCAGGTCGAGCTCACACTATATAAGAACAGCAGAAAACCGCACAACAAAATAAAAACAAAGCATTAACATAAAAAGGAGAGACAAATTGATAGTTATTTAGTGACTGATTGGTACAAAGTGAAAACATTTAACCTGGATATATTGCAGCATCCCCATTTCAACCGTGTGATCTTGGGCAAATATTCTATTTCACCAAAACCTTCTTTTTTTTTTCTTCATATTTGATCATGATTGCTAGAACCGGGTCTGGGCAGTAGTGAGCAACTAGCCACTAGCTTGACCTCTGGGTTTGAACCCCAGTGCCTGATCTGCCAGTAGTGGTTCTGTTTCCCTTCATGCCTTCTGGAAGACGATAGACTGTTTTTAATTGCTTGAAGGGGGTGACACCCTCTTGGTCAAACAAGCCGCAAATTCTCTTGTACCCTGCTTCCTAGCAGGCAGAGAACTCCTCCTTTCAAAGGCCTGGAGCAAACCCAGGATTCCCAATATTGGTGTAAGTGGTGATGGCACCGTGACCAGCCCTTTCCATACCAGTCCCCTGTCCCAGGCCTCCACTATTGCGCATGTAATTGGGGAAGATTCAAGACCCCACAGGAAATATTTTCTTAGGAGCCAGAGTGGCTTCCATATATGCACTCCTGTGACGGACTGATCCATAAAAAGCCAGTGCTTTTCACTGTCTCACCTATGCTACTCCACTATGTACATCAGTTTGGCGGCGTAATAATAGTTGGTGACAGGGCACAAGTCCTAAAAAAAGGAAGTGGGGGGATGCTCCAAGTTAGGTGGTGTCACAGGAAGTGACGTCATGACAGGAAGTGACGTCACGAAAGGTAGTCCACAGCACAGTGAGCTGATATGTAACTTTCACTGTTCCAGATGACTTTTTGTACCATGATTGTTTGGCATTCTTGCGTGCAGTTGCATGCATATATATGTCTTTTTTTCTCTTTATCAATATATATAAAAACAAATGTATGTCTGTCTGTCTGTTTGTCCTTTATGTATTACTACACCATTCATCCGATCGCCATGAAACTTTGGGAAGTTGTTGAGTACACTCCCGCGAAGGTCTCTGGCATAAATTTTTTTAAATATCGGCCCCCCCGGGGCCTTCATAATCTTTTTAATACTGATGTATGCACCAGACGGAAAAACAACAAATAGCGTATCCACAAGGACTCGAATAAATAAATAGAATTAAAACACCATTCATCCGATCGCCATGAAACTTTGAGAAGTTGTTGAGTACACTCCCGCAAAAGGTTTCGGGCATAAAAGTTTTTAAAAATCGGCCCCCCAGGGCCCTCATAATCTTTCGACAACTGATGTACGCACAAGATAGAAAAACAAAAAATTGTGTATCCACAAGCACTCGAATAAATAAATAGAATTAAAACAGCATTCATCCGATTGCCAGGAAACTTTGGGAAGTTGTTGAGTACACTCCCGCAAAGATTTCTGGCATAATTTTTTTTAAATTATCGGCCCCCCCCAGGGCCCTCATAATCTTTCGACTACTGATGTACGCACAAGACGGAAAAACAAAAAATCGTGTATCCACAAGCACTCGAATAAATAAATAGAATTAAAACAGCATTCAACCGATCGCCAGGAAACTTTGGGAAGTTGTTGAGTACACTCCCGCGAAGGTTTCAGGCATAATTTTTTTTTAAATATCAGCCCCCCCAGGGCGCTCATAATCTTTCGAATACTGATGTACGCACCAGACGGTAAAACAAAAAATCGTGTATCCACAAGTACTCAAATAAATAAATAGAATTAAAACAACACTTTGAAATGTTTTCCATATTAAAATGAATACGTTTCAATTAAAATGACACAATGTAAATTGAATGTTATCATAACGAATTTCCTTTCTTAGGAGATCTCAGCAACGCGCAACGGGTAAGCTAGTATTTAAATAAAGAATGATTGCCAAAAATTGCTTCAGACTTGGAAAATATTCTTACCAAATGAACAGTACGGAATCGAAACTCACTCAAATGTTTAGTCGAATTATTGGCAATATTCGAACAACTTTAAATAATGTTGCCGATTGAAGAGAGACTTGAATGGACAGATGTCGTTTTTAGAACGGATACACTTTATAGTCTTTGTAATTTTTTATTTTGAAATGATGGCTTCAGCTTGAATTCTGGGTTATACTTTATTCCCACACTGCCAGTTCTTTCACAAAAATAGCCCAGCTGTTTGGCTTTCCACGTGATTCAGGCCACTATGACTACTCCAGAACTTACATAAAGGGCAAAGCAGAATTTTGATAGGTAGCACATTCACGAACTACACAAGATTGACAGCCAGGCCTGTACTTGGGAGATCGATGGAGTGGCTGTGCGGGCAAGTAACGCCATCATTGAAAGGCCAGCTTTTGGGCAGGGTGGACGGCGTCCAGCCGGTAAAAAATAAGTGGGGGTTGCCGTCCACCTGCGTGGTACCCCGACTCGAGCCCTGGTTGGTGATCTGGGAGGCCCCCAGCCCTCTGTCGTTGATTCATGGCTGATATGCGGATTGTTGCTGCTATTCTGGGTCACTTCCCGACCCCAATTAAAATTTTGAACAGATGCTGTATTTGGGAGAGGGTGCCGTTTACAGGCAGGAGCGGCATCGCCTGTGCCAAGTACAAAAACCACAGGAGAGCTGTCAATTTGGCTGCAGCAATGCGACCTAGCCATGAGAGGCCCATTCCATGCCAAGCCTGAAAGTCACTTTTGAGCTGCTGCATGAGTCTGGTATAGTTTTACTTTCCAGGTGGCACAGGCCTTAGAAGCGATGTAGAGGCCCAAGTAGAGCACACTATCTGCGTTTGCAGTCTCCTTTCAACTTATGCTGAGAGGGCAATACCCAGCAATTGAAGTTATGTGAGTTTAATTTGAATCCCAAAACTCTCCAAAGTGGCAGTGTTCCGTGAGGGCCTCATGTAGTGTTCTTTCCGGGCTAGACAGGTTTAGCAGAACATCGTCAGCATATAAACTTAATTTATGCTCTGTGCATCCCATTGTGATCCCCGCTATCCCATTGTTCCATCTGATGTTTATAGCGAGTGCCTCAGTGTAAATCGCAACATTAATGGGGAGAGTGGACATCCCTGCCAGGTACCCTTCTGTATCGGTAGAGGGGCCATAAGCATGCAGTTCACATTGAGGTGTGCTTGGGTTGTGCTGGTACCCACCAAAAAGCCAGGTGATAAATTTGTCCTCTAGCCCCATTCTTTGCAAAACTGCCTTGAGGAATAGTCCATGATCCCTATCAAAAGCCTTTTCAGCATCTACTGATAGTAGGACCATCCCTCTTCAGGCCCACCCCATTTTGTCAACGAGATGCAAGAATCTTTTTGTGACATCAGCACAAGAGCAACATGGGAAAAAGCCTGTATGATTGGGTTCCACAAGATATTGAATGTACCCCCAAGCACTGTGCCAGCAACCCAGACAGAAGTTTAGCATCTATATTGAGTAGAGAAATTTGATGGTAGGAAGAGCAAAAGTTCAGTATTTTTTTATTTCTTTTTATTTATATTTACTAGGCGCAAAACAAATCATCCCCAAGGGGATCTCTGGCTTTGGTAGGAGTGTGATACCAGCTTCTTGCATTGTGGGAGTTGCCTCCCCACCTGTTCCCTATGGCACCGAGCAGTTTTGCCAATATTGGCACTAGCTCTCTGCAGAAGGTTTGAGAAACAATGCCATGAAGCCATCAGGCCACGGAGATTTTTTAAATTTACGATGTGAGATCACGGATATGACCTCCTCAGCCATTATAGGCTTTCCCAGCGTGCATGCCTGTGCATCTGAGAGCTGCAGCAGGGGAACAGCTTCTAAGTAGGCCTCCAGTTCTGACATCGTTGGCTCATCTGCTGTGTGGTGCGGTGTAAAAGGAGGTGAATGCCTGTTCATTGTCCGTTGCCATGATGTTCATATTCCCTAAATCTGAGTGGATGGATGTTCAATGGCTACGTGCCACTTGAACTCTCAGCTTGCATGCTAAGATTCTATCTGGCTTATTCCCTCCCTGGTAATATCTGTTTGACTAATGACAGGGCATATTCTGCCTTATCCCTATCCAGTGCTTTCAATTGTGCACAAGACACTTTAAAGTCCTTCTTACCTTTGTTGTCCCACCTCCGTTTATGTTTCCCACTTTGTCTTCTAGCTGTGTGCGCTTAATATTGCAGACAGTAATGTGGAAATCAATACTTTTGACATATTATATGTTTATTTAAAGGAAAATATATTTTTGTTTCTGATATTTTTGTTTATGATATAGGTTAAAATCAATATTTTCAACAACGATATTTGTGTTCTTGATAGTTGTGGTTTTACTAGTTAAGTATAGGAAGTCAATATTTTTGTTAGCAATATTTAATTTCCATATTTTTGTGGTTCAATATTGAATGCATTTCAGCTATTCCATCCCATGGTTGCATCACCCCTAGCGGACTCAGTCACTCTTCCAATCCTCTTCCAACGCTACCACATGCAAAGGTGTCCTACCCCAACGCTTATGTGCCTGTAGTGGGCACACATTTCACTTCTGCATCAGATCCACATCTTTGCTGCCACAGTAGACAAGGGAAAATGAAAACCGTCCTATGGGAGATTGCTCCTTGCCAACCATCCTAAGAACTCAGTCCATGTGGGCCTTAAATATCAATTTAAAGTCAATAAGTAATGGCATATTTAAAATTAAATTCTGCATTGTCTTATTAAGATGAAAATGTTCTGTATCCCGCATCCTCGGACTAATTACATATACAGATCTTAGCTAAATCAATGTATTGAAAACCAGTTTTATATTTTAAAAGGTAAATTGGATGGAAATTCGCACCTTTCTTTGGGCACACAACATCTTTGATTAAAATATGCTTTCAGTACAATTCAGTGTGTTCCATTAGTAAATGAAGGTTCCCTAGAAGGGCTCACATGAACAAGGTAATGCTGGAGATTGTCTTAATTCCAGCAGCAGTTGTGATTTTATATATTACAGTCCCATGCAATAGTCCATCATAGTTGTGTTAAACATATCCTTGCAGAGTTGATCCAAATGTCATTTCACAAAGCTAAAGAATTGGAGTTAAAGTACCCTTCTCGCAGGTTTTAAGGTGAATGTGGATCCAGATGGCTGGATTGTGTCTCTCAAGCTCATACACAAATGTCTCCTGGTGCACTTAGGATCATCAAATTGTTAGCAAAGTGATAGTAAACCATACTGGGTCATCTGCAGCTACACGCCAGCCGTACTCAACCCAAAGAAGACCTAAGGACAAATCTATGGGCAGAGAAGTACCTGTCTGTATACTTCTAGTACTTTCCAATCATGCAAACAGCAGTATTATGGCCAAGGTCAATCATCTATGCACTCACTGCATCACGAAGGCATAAAAATCCAGATAAGGGATAGAGGCTCTTCTTCTGGCATTAGCCCCGACCTAGCCAGACAAAACTGACTCCCGTAGTCGCCCCCTTTACCATTCCATACTGGTAATGAGCAGAATCTAGGGCATATTCCCAACATGACACAAATTTCTTCCAAACGCAGGGTTTCAGACGTATTTCAGTACAGCCATTTCATGGAGTTCTTCCAAAAACCTTCATCTAAGCTTCTGAGAACACCGCCTACATCTGAATGCACACTATGAGAAATGCTTCAGCTCCTCTTAAATGATGCTGTGGAGAAATACCCAAGGCCCAAATGGAAACAGGTTTCTATTCAAGGTATTTCTTAGGAAAATATCACAGGTTTGGTAACGGATACTGGCAGCTCGCCTGGTGCTAAGGCTTCCCCGCCGTGCCCCCTCACGTCCTTCTCTAGCAGCCCTCCACTGGTTACCAATCAGTAAGAGGATTGCTTTTAAAGCAATGCTATGGTGCCATAAAATAATTCATCACAGAGCGCCGGCATATATGTCTGATCTGGTGTCTGTGTACGAACCCAACAGATCTCTCAGATCCAAAGGAATGGGTCTACTTAAAACTATCTGCCCCAAAAAAGCGAAAATGGGTGGCAGATCATTCCGCACCTTAGCCGCCAGGCAATGGAACCTCCTGCCTCTAGAGATTAGGTTGGAGAGTAATGAATTAGTATTTAGGAAGAAGCTGAAAACTTGTCTCTTTGCTGTGTGAAATGGCTCTCTCTTTCCTTCCTCTGCTGCTGCTGTCTTTCTCTATAGCGCGGGGACACGCCGGGAGGTGTTACCATGCGCTCTACAAACTCCTTTAAACTTAAACTAAACTTAAACCTCATGGGATTTAACAAATATATAAAAAACAGAGATGTACAATGATTATAGAAGTGCTGTAAGATTCCACTTGCATTCCACGATTGTTTGACTTGTACGCTGTAGTATCTCGGTTTTAATGTCTTCCTTACATGAATGATTTTCATCAGTGCATCCCTGTGGATAAGATGTTAACACTATGTAGGCTGAGTTGTACAACTAATATTTGTTGGACCTTATTGTGTCTCCACTCCTAGATAGCCTACACTGCCCAGAGTATTACTAACCACTGGCTCATCACACACTAGCTGGCTGACATCATTTAGCTTATAGTGGATCACATGAGGCTCAGAACACACTTTGTGAGGTTGATAACCATAATTCTGTATGTTTAACGGTTGTATGACATTACCCTGCCTGCTTTTACCCCACATGCTTTTACCCCGCAGTCTTGACATCTGCAAAATATTTTACAACGCAGTGCTTTACAACACACTCCGTTACAACGCATTCCCCATTACAACACAATTACAATTCTAACTCCAGGGGGGCGTACTTTGGGGAATGCGTTGTAACAGTTTGCGGTGTAAAGCACTGAGTTGTAATAGTTTGTGCGGTGTAAAAAATGTGGGGTAAATGCATGCGTTGTAAAGGCTGTTTCCCATGTTTAACTGTCTATGGAACCTGATTATACATGGTCTGTGCTTCTCTACTCCCCTCCACTTACTGCCCAGATTCATTACTGATGAGCCATAGGTTTCTGGTCACATTCTAAGATGCTTACTGTAACACATTATGATTGCTTGTTTTACTGGTGCTGTCACCACCATCAATCTTTAATGCAGCTAGGGGTGTGACATACCAATTGGCATGCTACACACTGAGTAAGTGTAGCAAACAATCAGGTGTGTAGAGGTCTCCATTCCTCAGGGATGTATTCTGTCCAGTCTTTCTACACACACTGGTATTCGTACACTGTTCAGAGTCTGGTGGACTATGTGTAGCACTAACACTAGGTGGGTTGTGCAGGGTTCAACTTGTAGATGCATATACATCTGAAAAATGTGCCTGATCATTGATTCTTACATAAAGCACATAGTACATATGTGTTTACCTTAACATCAGGGTCGTTAATATTTTAAAAGAAGAGAGGTATGCGCTTTTTAATATCACCATTTGTCTAACTTGCTAGTGTGTATAGCACTCAGTGTGTGGCAGGCCGCATGAGGCTCACCACAAAGTCCTATGTGTACGGAAGCTATACCTTGAGCGTCATTATCTGCCTACAGAGTCTGTATATTGCTTTCACAAACCACAATTCCTTCCTTGAACATAACTAAATATGAGCCAAATGTCTTTAGATCAATTCTGCGATCTTTTGATTCTGTGCGCCGAGGAACCTTGGTATGCATCTTAACCTTTCAACATTCATTGCCATCAATAATTTCCAGTGTGCGGCATGACAACTGGCGCAATAAACACTTTCATGTTCAATATGCCGTCCTGTTTTTACCAGGCCATAGTGACTAACCACATACCACACAACCTATACTGGCCCATATGAGGAGAACCATGGGTTGGCTTTTTAGAAACTGGATGGACACCAACCAATTCGCACATGCTGCGGCTTGACACACATTTCATATAGTATGTAAGCCTGTACACGGAACCTACATTAGTATGCCAACTAGAGGGAGGTATGCCATGCTTATAGTCACATGCTTAGTGGCATAGATAGGCCACAGCTTTTGTCTGCATACAGTTGTAGAGTTGCCCTTGAATATTGTCTGTAGCCAGCCCCCAATGTCTTTCATATTGTTATTGTAGGCAAACTCTTCTCCCCTCCCTCATCATCTCCAATGCCTTGTAGCTAGGGGTGGGTGAAGAATTCCACTCCCCTGGCGGAGTTTGATGAGTTTTGCCCACTCTGTGCAGAACCCCGCAAAACTCCGCAAAGTGACGCGGAGTGGAGTTTTTTCTCTTGTTCAGGTTAAGTTGGCGGGCATGAAAAATTGCGTGCTAGACCTCCTCCCGGTGATATAATTCTCAACTGGGGGGCTGCGGCAGGTCGCACGGCTCACGTTGAGAAATCTACTGCACTCGCATTGAGGACGCTGCAGCTCAAGTAGAATATCTACTCGAGTGGCAGAAAGAAGCAGTGCCCTCTGGCAAAACGTGTGGTGATGTTTGCACTGGACAAACTCCTGGTGTAAAAAATCTGGGTGAGCTGTGCGACTTACCACACTATGCCGCTCGCAGAACTCCGTGGACAACGGCAGAGTTTTTTTGGCACTTCGCAGAGTTCCATTGAGCAGAACTCTGCCAACTCTGTCGTAGACCTAATCGTAGCATGTTCTTTGCCAAAGTCACAAGGTCAGTTTAGAATGGTGAGTAAGCATCCCTTGCCATGCACTTCCTTCTTGAACACATTTTGATCTGAAAATCTAATTTGAACTGTCAGAGGTGATTTATTCTCTTGAAAGACTTAGAACTCGACTAAGATCATCAGACTTCCAGTCATTATTCCAAGCCGTGGTCATATCCAGGCAAGGTTTTGACCAAGTCATCCTAATATTCTTTGGCCCATATGAAAGCTGTGCTTGACTGAACCTTGCTACATGTTTCTGGCTCCAAGATTATTATTTTTTAATTATTTTTATTAAACCATTGTCAGATGCAGTAAAAACCTCTCGTGTTCAAGTACATTATTAATACACAGAGTAGTTACATGCCCATGGTACATTATGTGGTTACAGTCTAGCATCTGGGTAGTACCTCAAATGTTTATTTCTCTACGTTTTAACCACTTGTTCTCTTCTAATGACCAGCAAATTATAGCCCTTGTACTACGTCAACCCCCTACCTTTTAGATTCCTCTATATTTCGCACAGCGGGTACTTATTTTCTCAATTTCTGGGGGCAACCTCTGCTCTCGTACACCACCTTTTGGCTCCAAGAAATTTGACCACAGAGGCTCGTGTTATTAGACTTTCATGGACTAGCGCAAGAAGTAAGTAAGTGCAAACTCATCTGCCTAACTTACAAAGCACTCATACAGTCACTACCTACCTACTTCCCTGCTTCTTTAATTCAGATGGATGTGAATGCTTGGCTGAAGCGTATGATGCTAAAAAAGGAGGTAAAATGAGAGGCAACAATTCTTTCTGGAATCTCAGTCGGAGAGAGAGGTTGGGGATTGCTGGACATATTACAAACAAACCTGTACACACCAAGCATGTACATGCACATTTAAACATAACTGCTTCCTTTGTGGGCTTTCTGCTCATCCTGAGTTCAAGTGTTTCAGGAAGTCCAAAGGGAAAGGTGCACTAGCGTGAGATACAGACACAGCTCCTCCTTAGAGCATCTTCATCAATGGCAAACAGGAAATGATCCCACGACAAAATGATTGCCCTAATTCACAAGTGATCTGACATCTTCACTCTGGCTTTCCCCCAGATAGTAGAGAGAAAAAAGTGTCTAAGGACCAACCGTCCTTATAGGCAAACAAAGAGGAGGACAGGAGAAAAACTGAGAAAGTGAGTAGCTTGGGCACTCTGGCCGGTACCTTTGAGTCACAACCGTCTAAACCTTTCGGCCAGATTTACTAGTTTGTCACGCAGCGCTGTGCAGCACCCGCAAATGCTATGCTGCGCTGTGCTGCATGAGAACGTGAGAGCAGGAGAGCGCCATATTTACAGATAAATGGCACTCTCCTCTCTCCCTAACGCTGGCGCAGAAATATATGGCAGTGCGCCACGGATACACCTATGCACCACTGTGGTGTCTCTGTGAGTCTAGCATAGGGTTTGAACTGGAAGGATACCGTTCCAGTGTAGAATACAATGCTTAGGCTACCTTTAAACCTTTTCCCACTTTGTATGTGTGCTGTACAGAGCAGCACACATGCAAAGTCGGAAATGAAAGGAGAAATAAAAGCATTTCTCCTTCATAGCGCCTACCTGAAATGGGCGTTATTTTCTGACGGTAAACCTTGTCTACTTTTCTAAGTAAATAGGGCTTAGCGTCAGAAACCCTGGGTAGTTGCATGGGAGCGCCCATGCACCAGTCATGGTAAGCCCCTTTGGTGGTAAGTAATGCCAAGCCGTGCTATGCTCTGCTTTGTGTTCCTTTTAAGTGATTTTCCAGCATAAAGCAGGTTTTATGCTGGAAAGTTAATAGATGAAAAAATATTTGGTTCACTTTTGTGATACAAACACGGCATAAAATCTTAATAAATAGACCCCTAGAGTGCTCCTCGTTGGAGAATCGTACCTAAAGGAGCCAGGCGAGTTCAGATTAATACACAATTTGTTATCCCCCAGTGTTGAATCAGTGAATGATGCTGTAGATCTAGGCCCACATGCATCAAACTGATTTGCATTCGCAAACGGTGCGAATCGCAAAATTCGGCCGTTTGCGAATGCAATTCTTTGTTTTGGGATGCATTAACCTTTTTGGCTTTTTCGCAATTTAAGAAATCGCAATTTATTTGCGATTTCTTAAATTGCGATTGCATTTAAGAAATCGCAATTTTACGATTTCTAAAATGCAATGCATCATCTGAAAAAATTTGCGAATTCGCAGATTAGAAGTGTTAAATTAGCATGAAGTCAACCTTCATGGTAATTTTAGAAAAGTTTCAAAAATGCACAAAAGTGCATTTTTGACACTTTCATTTTACACTCACACATGCCCTTGGGCATGTATGTGTGAAAAATGGACTGTATGTTACATTTCAGGGGTGCAGGGGGGGGTCCTGTGGACCCCCCCCTGCACCCTAGAAATTGCATTCTCATTTTGCGATTCCTTAATTGCGAATCGCAAAATGAGAATGCCTTCCCATTGATTCCTTTGGGCCTCTAGGCCCATATGAATCAATGTAAAGGGATTACTTATTTGTGATTCGCAAAATTGGGAATCGCAAATAAGGAAAAATAAGAAATCGCAAAAATATATGCAAATTTTTAATGCATAGGTATTTGCGATTTCTAAATTGCGATTCCTTAATTTTCGCAATTTAGGAATCGCAAATACCAACAATGATGCATGTGGGCCCTAGTTCTTTGCTGGGTCAAATATGCTTTCCTTGGTCATGCCATAGCCATGCTTAGGTCTCTTGGTAGTTGGGCCCTTCTGGCCAAGGATGATAAAGTCAGCTTTTCAATAGTTCGGCACACCCTGAGGAGTTCTGCCTCTTAGGTTTTCAGCGTGAAGGATCTTTTTGTTTGACAAATACATGGCTATTGGCTGTGCTGTGAGTGTGACTTGTATTTATTTCAAGCGTTTCAGTGCCTTCTTAGAATGGATGTTCAAACAGAAAGCTAGAAAAGGCCTTACTTGGATGATGTACTGTTTTTTTAGTACAAGTGACTCACAACAGTGGAGCCAGTCCTTTAGAATGTATTGAACTAATATCAAGGTTTAGAAGTAGCCTGGCTTGGGGCCGGCCACAGCTCCAACTTTCCTTGGCAGTGAGATTAATACTGTAAATGCAGTTTGCTGTCTGCCACCTGATATGGTAGCAGCATTCAAGGCATAAAATGGAACTGTCTGGGGCCCTGCAAAGTTACTTAGTATAAGCTCCAGGTACTGAGTGAGCGGCTTAATTTTGTTCTCTGCATCAGACCAATAGGAAACCCCTTTTCAAGATCAATAGCGCATGCCATGTCTGGTTTGAAGGAAAAGCACCAAAGGGTCTGGCTGTCTTCGAAAATAAGATTAGATTTATCAATTTGGTCCTCCGATTGGGCCCTTTAAAGACCATGTATTGTAGCCTGCTCCAAATATGTAAAGTCGGGAGATGGGCTTATGCGCTTTGGTATTTGTGACATTTTAGGGTCTGACCCGTACATGGGGGCACAAATATGGCCTATTGAGTGGTTTGAGTTTGGACTGGTTAAGAATGTGATATTCTTCGAGCTATCCTCCATCCTTGTGGCTCTTTAGGTATGGCCTGACTACTTCCGCTATCACTCCGTGGCCATTAGGTCTGAAAGTATGTCTGTGGTTGAGTCAATTAATCTGCAGCATGATAAGTAGGAAAGAGTGCTAAGACTACTTAAGGAGATTATGTTAGTCTGCTTGAGAAATAACACCTTGCTTAAGGATAAGCATATTCCTGATGTAATGATTAATGATGCTTAAGCCTTGTCTCATTTTAAGTTGCAGGATTTCAGATGTGTTCATCCTAGTGCAGCAGAAGAAGCCATTCGACATAGTCTCCCACAACATACTCATCAGCAGACTCAACGAGATTGGCATCCAAGGACCCGCACTCAAAAGAATCTGCTCATTCCTCACAGAAAGAGACAGAATGCCACCCTTCACATCCGTATCCAAGAACCTGATCTGTGGAGTCCCACATCCCTACCCTTTTCAACATCTACATGACACCACTTGCCATCATCTTCCAATCCCAAGGCATCAACATCATCTTCTACACCAACAACACACAGCTCATCCACTCCCTGACAAACAACACAAACACCACCAGAACCAACTTCACCACTGCATTACCATGGTAGCAGAATGGATAAGAACCAACTGCCTGAAGTTTAACTCCAACAAGACGGACTTACTGGTATTTGGAAACAAGAGCTTCCCATGGGAAGCCACCTGGTGACCAACTGAACTAGGATCACCACCAACACCAACTGGCTATTCCAGAAACCTGGGGATCACACTAGATAACAAGCTCAACATGATGGCACAATTCAATGTAGTGAGCACTGCCTGCTCCTAGATCCTTGGCATGCTTTGAAAGGTCTTCACCTCAAAAAGCTCCACTGGCTCCCCATTCACAAACACTGCCAGTTCAAAATCCTCAAGCACACATACAAAGCCTTGCACAACACTGGACCAGCATACTTTAACAGACGAATAAACTTTCACCAGCCAGCCAGACACCTGCGCTCAGCCTCACTCTCACACTTGCGTTCGCAAAAGCACAGCAAGAGGGCACGCGTTCTCCAACACCACACAAAAAAACCTGGAACGAATACCCTCATCTTCATTTCTTGAGTTCCGCAAAAAACTGATGACCTGGCTTTTCGAATAACCTTGGGGGAACCTCTTGCCTTTCCTCCTGATCATGCGCCTGGATACACTCATGGGTGATTAGCAAGCTCTACAAATTGACATAAAAAACACACACATCTTTGGAAACATAGTGCAAAGTATTGCCAGACTTCATTTTAGCCACTCTGGCGCCAAAGATCAAGGAAGCCTATAAAGGGTTATTCACCCCTAGTTGGACTTTCTAGATGGGGCCAAGTTCTATGGCTATTGCCTCTTGAGTAGTGATTCAGCTTCCTGGGGCACCTTTGGGGGAAAGAGAGGTCAACAACATATACCAAGAGGCACTTGACAGCAGGGCCGGACTGGGAACCAAAACCGGCCCTGGCAAAGTGCTCGGCCGGTACTCTCAAAACTGCCTTATCAGGGCGCCTGATTTGGCTAACAGATATGATGTCAATGACATTGTTTCTTACCCATGTTCTCTGCATTTGGTTTTACGACCCCGGTCGGCGGCTGGGTCTTCGCTCATATTTATGCCTGGCGAGCGGTGAACACTTTCTTATCTGGTCATTTTAAGCCAAGCACGTGGAAGGTTGGATTTAAGGTGAGGTAGTTTGGCATTTGTGGTCTCCGAGTGCAACAGCTGATACAGGTTCTTGAATGGACTCCGGACTGCAGGCTTACATCGCCTGTCCTGATAGTGTCGGGTGAAGCAGTGTTATTGTAGTGAAGGCGCCCACATATCACAGCTCGGCAACGAGGTGTTTTTAGACAAACTCATTTGTTTTGGAGCGCAGCACCTGGAGTCACATTTTCAAGAACAGCGATAACATCATCGCCACTTTAGCGTAAGGAAACTGCCACTAAAGCGGAAATAAGGCGCTTGATCATATGCCCTTGTGAATTCCCATGAAAGCCCAGGTTCACACCAGAACCTGGGCTTCTATGGGAATTCACAAGGGCATATGATCAAGCCCCTTATTGCCGCTTTAGCAGCTGTTTCCTGCCGCTAAAGTGCGATAATGTTATCGCCGTTCTTGATAATATGACCCCTGGTCTTATGTGGGGGTGAGGTGTTGAGTAGTAGGTGAACCATGGTATTCTGAGAACAATGCACTTTAGGCTTTGCAGCTGAATGTCTCCTTAAGGGCAGAGTCATATATACATCTAACACCAATTCAGATAGCGAATGAATGTCAATGATAAAAAATATTTCTCTGGGCTGATGTAAAATGTAAATGACACTTTATTCAAGCATTGGCGGAAAGGTGCTGAACATTACAAGCCAGTGAAGATAAGGAGCCTGACTCAAAGTCCATACCTGTGTATTTGTTTTTGCAAAGTGCCCAATGACAAAAGGTGTAGTTTTACCACATCTGAAAGTTGGCACACCATATTCCACGGTCTTTGTAAAGAGACTCCTATTGGCCAAATAAAATAGGACATCTCAAACAACTTTATTTATTTATTAAAGTTTTTAAAAGACAAGCAAATTTGGATAAAACACAATAAAAAAGAGTGTTTAAAACAACAGTAAGAGCAAATAACATGAAAGATAATTAAAAAAAGAACACTTTATAAAAAAAGAAAAACTACACATGGCTGTCATAATGTCCATTTCTTGCAAACCAAGTAAAAAGAAAGCATTAATGCCTTACTTGTAAATTAAAAGTGTTATTTACAGGCTTTTATCAATAGCAAATATCTGGACTTAAACAAAACAATATATGATTCAGCTTGTTAGGAATTTTGAGAACACACCAATTTCCCTTGTAGTCACAAGTTATATTCTCAAATCTGTATCAGTAGCGGCCTGTATCGGAGGAGAGGGGTTGAGTGGGGGCGGAACGAGACACCAACAACCAAAAAACGGGTCTTATGTTCATCTTGTGACTCCACTTCAGGCACAGGCTCCCAGCCTCCCCTGCGGCCAATCCTGAAGCTGATCTCATGCATGAGAGCAGCTTCAGGATTGGCCCGAGCGCCAAGCATTTGTGTACCCAGGTAGACTGGGGGGCTGTGCTTTGCTGTCTCCAATGCAGCTGGGTTGGAGAGAGCTTCAGTGCACATGCCTGTGTGGCTGGCCTGAGATGGTCGGCCAAATCATCATGTGCACTGATAGCAGTGCCCATCACTCCCCGTCGGTGCCTGTCATCCACCTAGCCCTGCCCCCAAGACAAAATAAAATGATAATATAAACCTGGGTTTACTACCATTTTATTTAACACTGCTGGCAGGGGGAGGGGTGACGCTCCTCCGCTATAGCGTAGTAGCCGCTGCTGAGCTGTATGAGTTGACGTCTCAGCACGCTTCATAAATAGCTTTAAAACAAATGTAATCCTACTTTGGTAAATGTATCCATTTTAAAAGAACATCGCACAACTTGAGCAGGCACTTAAGGCTACAAGTTTAGAGTCAAATTAGCGCTGAAATTTCTGTTATGGCAGCTTTTTGGGCCAGAAATTCTAATTCACGTTAATGATATTGACAATTACAGTATGCACAATCACTGATTCCCTTGCCTCTGTTTGTGCAAAGGAGGACAGTATCATTATATAGATAGTATACTTACCATTACCTACAAACATCAATGTCAAAGACAATGTCATGAGCCCATTTCTTCTTCCTTTGGGTTAAGGGTCGTAAGGCCCAGGCCGTATTTATTATTTTTATACACTTTCGTCATAACATTTTGCACATTAGACACATTATTTACATCTTGTTTACAAGTAATTCCTAGGCTTAACAGAGACTCTAGTACATAGGAATCACCAAACCATAACTAGTATGTTCCTGTGCAACCAACAAAACTCCATAACCATTCTGAGTGATATCAAGACTGGCTCAGTCCCAAAGGAAGGGGGCCCTCCTTATTGATGGGACCCACCTTCCCTCTTCTGTACACTGAGCTCTACCGCTGCTGGATTTTTGTGCTTTGAGCCTGGCAGCCCTTAGGATACCTACTGTGAGCACCGCCTACATCCAGGTTCCTCACACCCCTCCCCCCTCCCCCGGGCCAGTGCTAGCTTGTGCCCATATGCGCCTGCGCAGGTGGTTCATAGGTAAGGACGGCGTGGCAGCAACCGCCCCGAAACCCGCCTCACTACCTCCTCTCCTGCAACCTCCTTTCGACTAGGTGCCAGCACCCCTTGGAGTGGCCAGGGACACTGATGTTAAATTTGGTATAAAAAGGATGCTGTAAAGGGACCCGAAGTGTCTCCCCCAATCTTGGCCACACCCGCCCGAGCTAAAATACGACAAGTTAAAGAAAACACAATACATTGACTGCTAAAAGAAAAAGTATTAAGCATGACATTACATACATGCTGAAAAATTACTACAAAAGTAAACAACATAGTTATTCCTACGTCGCCCATCTCCCAACCCCCGCTACCATAAGCCCCACCTTGGGCACCCAGTTCTGGGTTTGGTGGGTGGGGAAAAACTCTCTAGCCTGCGTGGCTCCCGGCAGGGCAGTGCGATGGGTGAGGGACCACCTGTTGCGTTTCCAGTGGGTGATTGTCATGAGGGGGGCGTCAGGTGCAGAGAAGCGACTGCATTGTCCTTGGCAGCAAGCAGGCACCAAGAGACCTGCTCTCCAATTCGCAGCTCTTTAACAGGGGCAGGGTTTGGGCCGCGCTACACTGGAAGCACACTAATGCTTCCAGGTCAGCGACCGACCTAGCCCAATCACTGCCGCCCTTACAATCAGGACCCTGGGCATAACGCCCCTGTCCTGTGCATGTCCCCTGGCTACCCGCCATATGGTCGGCTTTCCTGAGTGGGACAGCCTCTGCAGAGATGCCAATTCATATGCTTTCATTGAAACTACTGAGCCCCATTACTGAAATGGTGCATTATCCTGGTCTGCACCAAGCTCACCTATCGAAACGTGTGCCTGGGGCAGACCGAGACACTGCCCCCACCCTATTATCATGAATGTGCTGCCATAAGGGCAGCCGCAAACTCGCACCTGTCCTGCAGGGGGTGCATTCAGTGAAAGACAGAATGGCTTTTTCCAAGCCACTCTGTTTTTCACTTTGCAGGCTGCAGTCATCTGCACTTAAAAGAGGGGACTAAGATCCCCTTGCAGGCAATTTCTGTGAATAATTGCACCCATCTGCATTGGGTTATCTTGGTGGTCCAGGAGATCCTCTTTGTTCCCTCCAGAGCATTGCCCTCAGGTGCCACCTGTTTGTGTGATGCCCCATTAGTGTGCCCTTTGTGTCCCTAGCACACTATGCATAATATAGCCCCTGGGCCAGTATTATGGAAAAGGCAAACAGGGCCTGTGTGCACCAGGTTGCACATTTAAAAAAGTGCACCAGGTGCAAACAGAGATAGTGCGACCTATTACAAATGATACTCTGACCCCCACCCCCCCAGGGTAGCCGCAAACTCTCGCTGTCCAGGCAGCACCCACGTGCACTTCTAAGGAGGGACCGATATCCACCTGAAAATGTGTGCAGTGAGTGACTGCAACCGTCGGCAGGGGGGTGTCCAGGGGATCCGTGGGAACCCATTCCATCGTTGCAGGGGTTGTTCTCTGGGGGTGTACAAGTCAGCCCAACTAACAGACTTGGGCCTAATTCCATAAAATTACGCTGGCTGGGGCAGAGGCATGGTGTTTTCCTCATTGGCATGGGGCAACGCCCCCATACTAATGAGGTAATGTACCCTGCAGATAATGCTGGTGATATATGTGCATCAATGCTATCTGTATTAGAGAACAGGGAGCACAATTGTGTGCACCATCTTTTATAATACTGCAATTCGCCAGTGGTGCAGAAAATGGATGCACATGCCTTCTGCACCACCTGGTTACTGTATGTAATACTAGAGGTGGGGGAGCTACTAAAAGCTCAAGCCTGAAGCCTGGCTCTGCTTGAGGTTCTGTAGGAGCTTGAAGCCTATAACAAGCCAAGCTTTCATTTGGCTTCTGCCTGCTACCCTCCTTATAACAGGATTTGGTGTTATGGTTAGAGCTGCAGAGTAAGGATCTGGGGAGCCAGGTTAGAGACTCAGCAGTGGATCAACATTGTGTGATTCTGGGCAAATTACTAAAGGCCACATTTATGAGGCCCTACTGGTTTTGCGCCGCCGGAATGTCACTTTTTTGACGACCGTGGCGCAATGTGCCACAGCATATTTATAAGGCCACGGAAAGCCACTTTACGTGCCTTTTCATGGCCTTATAAATATGTGCCCCTTACACACACAAAACTGTGTGAAAGGGAGGTCCGTGGTTATTGCTGTGGGTGTTCCCACGCAATACCCAAGGAGATTCACGAGAAATCGTAAACCTGGGAATCTGTCAGAACCTACGCCACCACAGGGGTGGCATTAGGGAGGCGCAACGAGGAGAAAGGTTTTTATTTCTCTTCGTGCTTTCTTTTTTCTGTGTGCTGCATTGTGCAGCACACATAGGAAAAGGAAATCGCCTTTTGTGATTGCTTTTGTGCGTGAAGGTGTTCCATCCTTCACAAATTCAATCAGCTACGGAACGCAGGCACCCTTGCACCATGGTGCAAGGGTGCCTGCGTTGGCGCATGGTAGCCCATTGTGCACCGGTCCTGGGGAAAAGGACAGGAATGCGCCATATGACATAGATACAGGGCATTCCCGCCCTTTCGTTTTGACGTAGGGCAGCGCTGCAAGATTTCTTGTGGCACTGCCATACGTCAAAACATCATAAATGAGGCCCTGTATCTCCCTATGCCTGCAAACCGTGCTTGTGGCCTGGTGTAATGTTACTGGTGCTCATGTAAAGCACTCTGATACCTTTGGGTCAAGTTTGTGCTACATTTTAAAAGCTGCAGAAAATGCTATAAGAGGTAAAAACAAAGCCTTAACATAAGGAACGTCAAGTAGATACCTATTTAATGGCGGATTTGTATAAAATGAAATTAGAAAACCTAGATAAATTGTGCTTTTCCCGCTTAAATTATGGGAGGTTAGGCAGATATTTTATCAAAACTCTTCATTATCCCCAATGAAAGCACTTTCAAATATGCTTGTTCAGACAAACAGTTATACAAAACTATCACTTTTAATAAGTACTTCTCAGTGTAGTGCTATTATTGTCAAAGTTTCCACATGTAAAAAGAATACCCTTTTGACTTTAGATGAAACTTTACCATATAGTAGTTAATGTATGTTGTATGATTTACAGAGCAAGTATTTTCGGGGCTCCTGCATGGGCTCTAAGATCCGAGACAGACCCTCGGCTCGGCTCTCCCTACTAAATTGCTACTGTGGCTCGCCCACCTCTATGAATTGCAAGCCCTGGTGTTTAATCCAGTACTGTTGCCTGTGGATCTCTGAGGGCTTGAAGCCAAGTGTTACAGCTTTTATATGTCCTCATTTAGTAAGTGCTTGGCTGAAGAAGAGTGACAGGCATGTAATATTCATATTCTTCAGCAATTATCTACATTTCTTGTGTTTTTACCTCCCTCCCTATCGGTAAGGGTCGGCTTTATAAGGAAGAGTCACATTGTTCTAAAATGTAACTTCAGGGCCGGCGCTAGGAATGGGCAGCGTGGGCAGCTGCCCTGGGCCCCGCGCCTGCTCGCAGCATTGGGGCCAAACACCTTTAAAGACTCCAGAGCATGGAGGCCCTGGGGGCCCCCTAAGAGTTTATATTTTTTCTTTTTTTGATCAATCTCCCCTGGAGACCTTTCTCTGTGTACCTAATGGCTGCATCTGCATGTTGATGACATAAATTAGACAGTTAATTACAGTGCCATTGCGTGTGAAGGGTGCCCTGCCCGTGTATCAATGAAAAGCAGAATAAACTGCTGGGCGCAGAGTAAAAGATAGAATGGCAGCGCATCACAATGGAAAGGGAGCAATGAGGCGAATACAATTGGTAAGGCAAATGGAATAAAGTGGGCGGGCAGATAGGTGTGAGTAGGGCAGAGAGACAAGAGGTGCATGCAGAGGATCAGAATCAGCATGTAAAAGTGGATGGAGCAGGGTTTAAAGTGTGTTGGGTCACCCAAGCATTAGAGCCAGTAGTAAATTAAAATAGATATTGAAAAGGGGCCCTATATTCCTTAAGTTCGCCTGCAAAAATATTGATCCAGTGTCTGCACAATAAATGAAAGTTCTTAAAAGCAGGTGATGAGACGGGCCTGCTCTCCATTTTTGCCCACACCCTCAGAATGAAAAAACAAATCTTAACTCTGCAGCAGTGCCACACTTCGCTGCCTTTATTGCAACTTCAACGAGGCTCGTTATAGTTCTTTCACAGTCTTATCATGTCAGAACTAGAGCATTTTTAATATTATATACAAGGATGCCGTAGATGTTGCTTATTCATATTATGCAACTAATAACCACTGACAAAGCCAATAGTACTGGCTTGTTGTAGGTGTATTTTTACTTCTTATAATATTTATCTGGAGGCAATGACAGAAGCAGCAAAATACCAGTTAGGCGGCGCACTATACTAAGCACAGATTTATATAGCTTACATGTTTTTAAGCCATGCCCTTAAATACATTAGCTATGCCCCTTTGAAAGACCTCCTCAGTTTTTTCATCCCACTTCAAGCCCTGCTGTCAGGTCAGTAATCCGTATGTAGGCTGTTTTTTGGGCTAGTTGTTGACTTGCTTTATGGTCAGGTGAGCCGGTTTTTACTATTGATTTTTATGATATTAAGGGCAAACATTGCCTGCAGAAAACTCAAATCAGTGCAGTCTTCCATACCTTACAAAAAACCTATACAGCATGTCTTAACAAGTTTAAAACTGCCCTAGTTTACAAACATGGGGCACTTTTCTAGCTAACTAACTCACTAATGGTGGCCCCTTTTATTTTGGTGCTGGGGCCTAGTTTCTGTCCCAGTCTAATGCTGCATGTTAGGCAGGGCCACTAGAATTATGCGATTGTGCGGCAGTGGTGATTTCTGCATAATTATGCATTTCTCGCATTTGCCACATAATCCATCATCTGCTGCATAATCTACAGATTTCAACAACAAAACTGTTTTCTATCTCAAACGGTTCAAAAGTTACTAAAAATGCAGCGACACGTCTTGCTGCTTGTGGGAAGGCCCTTTGAAAAGCTGGATTAGTCCATTTTCTGTTTCCCACTGCTAAATTTGTGTGTTAAATTGGTACTAATGGGGTGCAACCAGTGCCCAAACAGTGTTACCATGTTTAGAAATGGCAAAAAAATGAAGTAATACTATTTAAAAATGTGATGGATTATGCCCCATAATTTGCCTTTTCTTGCCACGTAATTTACTCACCCTGCCACATAATTTAGCCCTCTCCTGCCGCATAATTCCAGTGGTCCTGATGTTAGGGTAATCCATGGCAGGAATTTTGTTCCTGTTTATATTTCCCATTCTTTACTTAATCTTGCATTCCCCAAGAGTGATAGCTATTTCCAGTATGTGCGTTTCTGTATTTCATTTCACAGTATATTACTCTTGGATGTTGCACCCTTTGTACTGAGTTGCCTCCAGGTGTTTATAACAGGCTACAGTTGAGCACTTTGGAGTTGAGGATGCAGGCAACTTTCTCACTGTGCCTGTCTGTGGGTCAAAAAGATGTTCAGATTACATGATCATTCAAAATATGGCCTCTCTGCCGAGCACAAAGAGCAATGGTCCTGCATTCCAGTTGTGATTCTATGCAAATGTGTGTGAAGGAGGGAGCTACTTATTGGTCAAAACAACAAGGTGAAAGTAAAATAATGTATTTGTGTTACTCATTTAGCTTAAACAGCTAACAACCATTGGCAAAACCCAGTCACGGCTGGCATGACTCACAGGTGTTGGGGTGGGTCACGGGGGGTCGTTTAATTTTAATTATAAAGAAAAATAACTTTCCCTAGCCGACCCGATCCCGCGTCGTCTCTGCTTAGGGGCCTCGCATGTTCCTATTCTGCCTAGGGCCCCACATGTCCTAGGACCGGGTCTGGTCTCCTGAGATCCCCAGTTCCAACTTTGTAACTAGGGAACCGGGTTCGAGTCCCGGCGCCGGCTCAACATTCTGTGATTCTAGGCAAATCACTTAATCTCCTCGTGCCTACAAAAATAATGAATGTGTCCATGTGTAATGGTGCCTACTGTGTATAGCAGTGAAGACTTACAAAAGAAAAAAAACTATTTATTAGTGTTGTTATTGGGTAGCAGAGGTGCTGTAAGTTAGGCAGAGGGGCGAGGTGCACAGAGTAAGTATTAGAGCACGTCTCTTCAATTCTTCACAGAGACCTCTTTTTCTAAGACCTCCTCCCCTCATTAATCGAGTCTTTATTTACTGATTTTCTCTCGCATTTGAGTCTCCGGGAGGCTGGCGCTTTTAACGATGCCTTTGTATCCTGCCCCCACCTCCTGCTCACCCCCTCTGCCTCAAAGTGATCTCTGTTCTCACCTCCTCGCAGCGTGCGGGGTGAATTCTAGCACCCGTAAACAGTTTGCGCTGCTGGCTCCTGGCCTAATTGACTCAGACACTCAGTGCAGTCAGCAGCGGCCTGGTGTCGCTGGGAATTAGACAGCAGTGATAGACTGCCGGCAGCAAATTAATTTGTCAGTTCTCAGCTGACTCGGGAACGTATGGCTTTCTTGCCCCCGTCCTACCCACTTCCTTGCTTCTGTTTTTCACTTTTCGTTTTCTTTTTTTGAAAGATCCTTTCTTTTGCTGCCCTGTTCAGAAAAAAACAACACATTCTTAATTCGACATTTCGTTCTAATAGTTTCATGTGATGCCTAAAGTGGTCATGAAACTGAACGCGTGTTCCATTCAGTCATCCTGCACTGTGCATTTTTCCTACCCACTGTTCTTAGCCACTTCCTACTTCAGTCACACCCTTTAAATGCTAGAGAGTTTTGCTAATACCTTTATTACTAACTTTACAGCCCAGGTTGTGCTAAAATATGCAGTAAAACATTTTAAAAATTAAAGGTGTTAACTGTGCAAGTGCAGTGGCAGACATTATTGTGACAGGGCAACACACACCTGCACTGTGAGGAACAACATCGTTGCCTCACGTTTCTTTTCCAATGGCATTTCAGTGCACAATCACATCACAAACAAGTCTTGGTAAGGCCAATAAGTCTTGCCTCCAGAAGAGACTGGCTTTGTCAATGTTTTTTAGCCATGGTTGAACAAGCGGTGCAGCTAATGTGCAGCATGGCTGAAAGTAAAAAAAAAAAGTGATGTGACTCGGCCAGCGCTGGATTCGTCATAACTATTTTTTTTTGTATTGCAGAAACAATACGGAAGGACGAGTAGTTGGGCAAGCACTATGGCTCATCTAGTCGTGTCTGCAGGTTGGGGAAGCAAAGAAGATGGGTGGTGTCAAGACAACACGGACAGTGGGAGGGAAAGAGTTTGGGGCAATGCCAACATGGACAGTGGGAGCGATGGAAGGTGGGAGCAAAGGCCAACACAGCCAGCGAGACTGGCGGGGGAGTGAGAGGGGAAGCCAACACGGACAGCAGGAGGGAGGGAGCAAAACCAACACAGACAGCAGAAGAGAGGAGGCAAAACTAACACAGCCAGAGAGAGTGGCGGGGGAGTGAGAGGGGATGCCAACACAGCCAGCGGATGAGAGAGGGCAAAATTAACACAGACAGTGGAGTAACAAGGAGTGGAAAGACGTACACAAGCGAGCCCGTTGGAAAAGATGCACTCTAATAGAGTGCTTAGACAGAAAGAAAAAAGCAGTGCTTAACAAAGACAGTAGTGGAAGGACACAAGTAATGTATCCATGCTCCAGTGGAGGGACAAACACACGAAGAGGAAGGAAGTCTTCCAGTGGTGGCTCAAGGCGGAGGATCGTCCCCCCCTGCTCTCTGAGCAATGCAACGGAACAATAAAATGATAATAGAACATCATTATCATTTTATTAGGTCTCGCCTACGCAGCGCACATGCGCTGTATAGGACAAAGACCTTTTGACATCGATTCAGCTTTGCAGGCAAAAACGTGCAGGCATTGCATTGCTTTGAATGGCAACGCGTGCAAGTTTGGCGATTCCCTTGAAGGAGCGAGCTTTGAAACCATCTGTTAATTACAAACAGGTGGTTGCTGCTCGCTCCCGCAGGGGGAACAGGTGCAGGCCCCCTCCTCTCTCCCCAACTCCTGCTGCCTCTCCTCAAACTTTTTTTTTTTAACTTTGAGCGCGGTGTGCGCGCTTGTGTCTAATACCTCTTGTAACACAAGGTGTAAAACTTTTTTTCTTCCACACCACCTGCATTTAGCGGGTATCTTGTGCCTCTAACAATAATGCAGTGCATGCTGAGTCAGATGATGGATCATTTTTCTCAGATAAAGAAATAGCAAGGATCAGTATGTTTTAGTCGTGTCCGCGAAAAATTAGAGAGCGTGTTTCGTGCGTACACTTTTACCACACATGAGCACTGTGTTTTACTTCAGTAATAAAGAGACTGGGCGAGTAAACTGCATGCCAATTTCCTAACGGCTAGGAAATTACACTTTTTATTTTTAGGATTATGTAGTGATGTTGCCGCTGACTTGGATAAAGTCGTTTTAACAAAATCTCTAATAAATGTCTAGGAAAGAGTTGTTTGAAAGGTCACTGTGTCACTCGGGAATTTCACAAAGAGAGACGGCACAGTATACGCTGAATCATATCACTTTAAGTACATGTATGTTTTCTAAGTTTAGAATACAAACACTTTAAAGGGAACTTCATAACGTCTTGTATGTATCTCACAGTAGAATCGAAATCCTATCTATCACAGGATACCCCCAACGACAAACAGGCATTTGTTTGTTACCTACATACTCACTGGAAAGCACCTTCTTAACACAGCGTTTGAGGCCTGAGTTACTATACCCTTACCTCTTAGTGAGCACAAAGTTACATGTACTGTATCATATAGGGGTTAAGTGCTTAAATAAACAGCTGTTTAATTATAGCTACAGAAATTAAGATTAAGCCGTTTGATGCACTCCAGAATAATACAGCAGTTGTCTGCAACAGGTTGGTCCTTTGTCGCTGCTGGTAGAACTCTTAATTTTCCATGGTGGCTTCACAGTGCCTCCAGTGGGTTGGTCCTCTGTTTTTCTTAGGTAGACTTTGTATAATACCACAGGTGTATTAACCCTGCATCAAAGGGTTGGTCCCCTCTTTTTGCTGGGTAGACTTGACATGGTACTCCCTAGCGGCTTAACAGTGCCTCTAAATGGTTTGTCCTTTATCCCTCCAGGGAAGACTCCTTATAATGCTCTCTGGTGGCTTGAGAGTCCATTTATTGGGTTGGGCCTTATGTCCCTACTTTGTGGAGTCCATACACTCTAGTGTACTCCGCTGATGCACACCAGTGGTGATTTCTATGTATGCTACTGTCCACTTGTAAAGATGGTAAGTACCCACATGGATGACTGTGTCTGTTAACACACTCTGCTGCACCACATGCTTATGTGCATCAACATTACTCACACCATCTTTCCACCATGTCATAAAATCTCAGGTGTCTCACCCAGCATGTCCCAAATAGTTTAAATCACAAATAAGCCCTTTCAGTCATACCCTCCGGGGCGCCTTGAACCCAGTGCAAATCAGAGCACTTCAAGGTCTCATCAAGGTATGAAGTGCTATATACTTGTTGTTTATCCACTCAGAAAGTACTCAGAGTTTCACAAGAGATACGAACTCACTGTACAAATGCAGTACAATATATTAAACAATGCATACCAGTATATATACCTCAATTAGGAACAGAGAGAAATGGCAGTAAGGGATACTTAAGAGCCGCACCACCTTGCTATACACAAATCGCTGATTACCTGAGAGTCACGCTGCCCACCTCCTAAGTCCACTGCCAGGGGACCCAACAATTATAACATATTACAAAGTGCACAAAAAGGCAACATAAGAAATTATTTTAAAGCATAAATGCACAGCACATTAGTCAATCTGGACTCTTCAGTGATTTTCACAATATAATCCTTTAATAGCTTCTTGGACCATTGATAGTGATGAAATGACACAGCCAACGCGTTTCACCCCAGGCGAGGCTTCTTCAGGGCAAATCTCGCAACTTGAGAGTCTTTATATCGGTCAATACAGTCCCAGGATCAAATTATCACAATACTGTATTGACCCATATAAAGACTCTCAAGTTGCGAGATTTGCCCTGAAGAAGCCTCGTCTGGGGCGAAACGCGTTGGCTGTGTCATTTCATCATTATTAATGGTCCAAGAAGTTATTAAAGGATTATATTGTGAAAATCACTGAAGAGTCCAGATTGACTAATGTGCTGTGCAATTATGCTTTAAAATAATTTCTTATGTTGCCTCTTTGTGCACTTTGTAATACAGTATATATACCTAGAAGGCAACTCACAAAACGAGGTCTGCGACTGCATTAAACTTGATATCAGTTGTCCCCATTTAATGTTACTGCCTTGAAGTGACAACTACGCTAGCCACTTTAGGCCAAAGCTTTTGTTTTCAAATAGCCCACCTGACCGCATCCTCCATATGCTCCAATTACCCTAGCCAACTGACTACCACCTTTACTCCTAAAATCTACCGGCCAATCATTTCACATTGCACCAGGGATTCCTAAAGTACATATTCCAACATCACCCGAGAAGTGCACACCAGATGCAGCACCATTCCAATAAATATGGAGCGAACTACACTGCTAATTAGGAAAGATTCTAGCTTCATACGAGCATCTGGGTTCAGCACACGCAGGGTTCGCAGCATGTTAGACCTGGCATCTTTGGTGTATTTCCCCAGTCTTTTTGTTTTCTGACACCCTGGTTTTGACTCTGTTTTTGCTGGTTTAGTGTCTCCGCGCACTTTCTCACTGCTGTTCAGTGTTAAAGTGCAAGTGCTCCTATTGTAAATTGTATTATGGATTGGTGTTTCCATGACTGGCATATTTGATTTACTAGTAAGTCCCTAGCAAAGAGCTAGAGGGTGCCAGGACCTGTAAATCAAATGCTGCTAGTGGGCCTGCAGCACTGGTTGTGCCGTCCACACAAGCAGCCCTGTGAAGGGTTCTCAGACCTGCCACTTGTAACTGCCATGTCGACCTGGAAAGTGCACCTGCTTGCAAGGCTCTAAATCTTCCCTTGTCTTACATGTATGTCACCCCTACCGTAGGCCCACGGTAGCGCCTTGAGACCTCACGGTGAGTTGTGCGCTATACAAGAATGTTTGACATTGACATTGACATGGTGCCATGTATAGTAAAGGTAGGACAAGGACTGGTGTGTATACCATGTCCTGGTAGTGAATTACAGTATATTTTGTTTTTCTCTATGGAAAGGCCATCTGTCTCATAGGATAGATTAGGAGTTTACTTATAAGCATATCTTCCCATTGGGACAAGATAGAGAAACGGGGTTTAGCATGCCTGAACTCAGAACATAAAAATGCATCTTTTAGTAAGGATGATTTTATGTTCTGTGTTTGAAAACACCACATTTAGAATATTTACTTTCTTGCTTAGCCATCCTGTGTGCCTCCACTGAGTTTGTGGATTGACTGTCTGGCTTTGGAGTGACAGGGGCTGGGGATGTGTATTCTCTTCAGACAGCCACTTGGGGGCGAGGTGTATCCTGCCTTTCCTGGATGGGTCAAGGCTGGGCTGAATAGACCTGGGCCGCAGTTAGAGAAGTGGGAGGAGATTTCCTTGCACCTGAATGGGCCTGGTCTGCCTTGGACAATGCTGTCTCCAGATCCTGCCAGGAAGCCGGGCCAGAGAGGACAGAACTGGTTTGGGCTGGGCACAGACACTATCTGCCCAGGAAAACAAAGACAAATGCAGTATAACTATTGGGGCCCAAACCCCAGTACTTTAGAGCTCGCTACAATCATGGAACCTGCCAGGAAGAAGAGCTTGAAGAACTGCTAAGAAGAGTACTGCCCCGTTGCTGTGTTGTTGGTTTGTTGGGTTGGCCTGCAGTTGCTGCTTCTGCCTTGGGCAATTAAAGGACTGGGCTGAACTTTCTTTACTTGTGCTGAGTATCCCAAGGGCTTGAAATAGAGCTTGCCTTCTATTCAGAAAGTCTCAAGGGCAGCACAGACTTCACCTACCTCTGTGCATAGCCTCTGGAACCAGGGTTTCAGTGACCACAGAGGGGCGAAAGCAGGCGACACCGTCACCAACACCTCTGCGGACTCTGTGTCCTGAAGGCTCCACAGAGAGCACCACCGGACTTTGCACTGCACTGATGACAACTGCCACTGCCACCGCACCGTTGCTTGCACCTCGACCTGTGGGCACCACTCTGCCGTACTGGTCTCACCAACGACTTTGCTGACTGTGACACCGTGACCATGACACCCGTGACTGCACCGTGGTTTGAGGGCACTGCTCGTAAGTTACGCAACGCACCACCCTGTCCGACACCATAGTCTGTGCCGACCTACGCCAGCTCCCACTAACTGCCACTGTCGTCTGCACCGCAACGAGCACCACCTCACTCTACACCTCAGCCCTGGTCTCACCGATGCCGCGGGACGACCGTCACCGAGCCACTGCCTGCACCGCGCCTTGAGGGCACTGCACGCCGCACCGCTACGCCTCACATCGCAACTGTGACAGTTGCCACACCAATGTGATGGGCCTCAATGAAAAGGTACTGTTTACAAGCCTGCGCACACCAAGACCGATGCGGTTGGCTGGAACTGTTGGATTCTGCTGTTTTCAGCACTGCGGTAGTACCGGATGGAGCTACTGCCTTCAAGGAACTACATTTTTTAAGGTTATTCTTGTGAAGTTCATATTTTTAAGTAATGTATGCTGGATTTTTATCATTTTGGTCTTGTTTTGAATATATTTGGATAATTTTCTAAACTGAAGTGGTGTACTTTTTGAGTGTTTTCACTGTGTTATTGTTGGTTATGCGCAAATGCTTTACACACTGCCTCTGGGATAAGCATGACTGCTCGAGCCAAGCTACCAAGGGGTGAGCAGGAGTTACTTCAGTAGTGTATCCCCCTCATCCTAACTAGAAGGAAGAGTTCCTTCTTGGACAAAGGTGCAAACCATTGCCAACTAGAGAACACCATTTCTAACACTGCAACTATTTCACTACTGAAGCAGCGTTAATAGTGGCCAGGCCTTACTAAACAGACCATGGGTTATAGCCTTAAGTGCGACATCTGTCAGCAGATAAAGGGTTCCACCGTAGCACGTCCGCCACAAACAGTATTACTGATATCAGACAGACCTCTCGCATGTGTCTATTTGGACCACTGCGGCCCCTTACACTCTGACGGGGCTGATATTCTGGTGGCAGTGGATTCATGCTCTAGATTCTTGTGGGTCTGGCCTCAGCGCTCAGCTGACGTCTGAACTGTTACATAGGATTTGTGAGTCTTCATAGGGAAATACGCAATTGGCACATTACTTTCTGACGGTGGCCCTGCGTTTAGCTAACGGGCTTACGAAGAAGCCATGGGAGTTTTGGGTGTTGCATTGCAGTACTCCTCTCTGTATCATCCCGAGGGAGATTCGATTGTGGAGAGGAAAAACTGGGACTTAAAGCAATCCTTAACTGCAAGGGTATTAAGCTCCGGTGGCAGTTGGGCCAATCATCTATATGGGGTCCAGAGGGCACTTAATAACATGCCAAGAAATTCCCTGGGCGGCCATACTCCATCCAATGCCCTGTTTGGGATTAGAATGTAGGTTCCTGACCTCGACTGTGGTAGCACAGTGGCAGATGAAAAACCATTTGACATCAATGATCGTTTCACTGTTTTACAGGAACTCCATGAATACCGGGCATTACTAAGTAACATTCAAGTAAAACGCACAGCCACCGGGGAAATGAAGCTGTTCTGGCAAGATCTGCCTGGGTCCTGAAGATTGGGGACAAATTCAGAGAACAGATTGTACACAAAAAAGAATTCGAGCCATCTTACAGAGTGCCTGTACCTGTCCTGGCTGTCAAAGGAACAATAACAGTACTTCTTCCGCCTCTTGCCGGCAAGAAAGAAAAGCGATTCAACTCAATTGATCTGATCAAACCACACTATGTGGTCGATACTCAATAGTAGGCTGCGTGGGCTCCTGAGTAGCACCAGATCTTCTCTCGCTACCATACAGGAAGTTCAAACAGAAAGATGAATAATGTTTGAAGATTCTACTCCACGGAGTGAAGGAGTTATCAACCATTGAATGGAGCTTGTACCTATTGAAATTGAACGACTTCAATCTACAAATGAAACACAGATCTCAATTCGGCCTAACACCGACATCTATTGAATATGTCTCAAAAGGAGACATCTGCCTGGTCTGCTAAACCTGCTGAGCTACCAAAGATAGATCGAACTGTGTCTGGCTACTTCAGTGATTTTAATACTTTCTTATTGGATCCAAGTGAACCTGAAATTTGTGAGTTCGATCTTTGGCTGAACAAGACTTACTTTGCTTCTTCCTAGATACAACTCTGGATTGCAATTGGTCTACTGTTTCTAGTCCTTTGGATTGGTATAGTGGCTGTCTTTTTTCCTGCTCCTGAATGGACATTATCTCCCAAAACGCTCTGCAGCACAAAATGTGAACATGGCCCTAACCCGTTGCGTGAGTCCGACGGCCCCCAGCCATCCGACTTCACAGTGGGCGTGTGCACAGGACGGCTGGGGGCCGTCCAAAACACACCCACTCATTCATTTTCCAGCACCGCGGCAGAATTTGTGCCACGGTCAAGGGGTTAAACTGCATACATCATCACACCGTGAGCAAAGAGACCTGTCCTAAGTGAACATTACAGCAGTTCCAGCTCCCAAACGAATAGTATGGGACAGAGTTTCCTATGATGTATATGGTCCTACTAAACTTTTAAAAACGCAGCTCTTGTTTAAAATTGCTTTAGGTGATATCATCACCTCCAGTACTTTCTCTGATAATTGGGACTTTGAAATTGTAAATACTATGTTGTTTGATTTAGAACAAACAGCTGCATTTTCAAACAATGAATTGTATGATGAAATTGCGATTCTCCTATTAACATGCCTAGAGAATCTAGATTTCATTAAAGACACGGAGGCTCACCTTATGCAATGACTTTTAATTGCAGTTCCAAGCAGCCGCATGAGTCACAATACAAAGGTTCCAATAAGAACACTGAGATAAACTAAGAGATATAACATAGCAACCATCTGCCTCTTTTAAATCAGGCGAAAAGAAGATCCAGTAGAAAGGAGAGAATTCGAAATGAAATCCAAACGAAAGTTGAAGAAGGCAACCAGTCAGTGAGAAATCATCCATCGTAGCTCAAGTAGAAGGGTTATCTGAAAAGAAAGAAGGCAATGAAAATTGTGTCCAAAGGGACAGAGTAATCACAACGAATTGAACAATTTAAATAACATGACAATGCAAACATAATAGAAATAACATGTCAATGAAAAAACATGAGCAATCAGTTTATAAGTGAAAATAATAATGAGACACCAAATACCAAACAGGGAATGGGATGGGCGGGATAATGTGAGCCTCCGTGTCTTTAATGAAATCTATATTCTCTAGGCATGTTAATAGGAGAATCGCAATTTCATTACAAGAACGGAGGCTACATTATGCATGTTGGTAGCCTTGTAAAACGACATTAGACATGTGTTCAATTGGTTTACAATAGTGTCTTGCGAAGATACTAGACCAGTCTGTAGCTTTAAGAATATCATCCAACTTACCTCCGGACCAAAGTGACTTCTGAGAGAATGAGCTTGAAACTTGCTTATATCGATACCCGCTAGAGTCATAGCGGACTTAACCCATCTAGCAATAGAAGTGGAGGAAATGGCCTTATGAGGTTTAACGAAGGAAATAAGAAGCTGATTCGCATCAATAGGACACAGGATAGACATTGTCTGATCATAAGCCTTCATACATTCTACTACACAAAGTTTCGGGCAAGCGTCGAAACGAGGATAAAAGATTGAGTCAGACATGGTCTTGGTTCTTCTGTACACCTCAAATTTGGCTCCAAACAAATGATAGGACCTGTTAGAGAGCTCCAGAGCTTTAACGTCAGAAACTCTACGACAAGAGATAAGGCAAAGAAGAGTAGCGAGTTTAATAGAGAGAAATTTTCTATTCAAAAGAAAATTGTCAGGCCAAGAGGTGAAAAGATCTAGAATCAAATTCACATCCCAAAGTGTATCATATTTCGGTTTCGGAGGTCTTTTGAGACGAATGCTCTTCATAACCCTACAAACAATGATGTGTTTACCGACTGTCTTGCCATTAACAAGAACATGACCGGCAGATATAGCGGATCTATAGCAATTAGTCGATCTATACCTCAAACCTTTGTCAAAAAGTTCAGCCAAAAAGTTTACTACATCAACAATAGGTGCCTGTATGGGATCCAAATCCCTCTCCAGGCACCAACGAAACCAAGATTTCCAGATATTATGGTATCTGTAGTGAGTTCCCGGCACCCATGACTCCCTGAGGAGAGTAGCAGCCGATGTCAAAAGTCCTGAGACTTCGTTGGATCTCCTGACACTCTCCAAGCAAGAAGGTTCAAACTCCCGGCAAGGTCAGGAGGTGAGGATCTCCGTTTACGTCTGTAAAGAGATCTTCTAGAGAAGGTATCAAAAAGGGGAGTTCGTAAGTTAGCTCCAGAACTGTGGGGAACCACGCTTGTGATGGTCAGAAAGGAGTTATCAGGACTAGAGAGCATCGGTCTTGCCTCACTTTCTGCAAGACTCTCTGGATCATTGCAAATGGGGGAAAGGCATGTGCATTGATCCCTGACCATAGTTGGAGAAATGCATTCACTGCTAGAGCACCGGGATCTGGCATCCAGCTGAAGTAATGCTCTAGTTGAGAGGTGAGACGGCTCGCACAGAGGCCTATTTCAAAGGGACCCCAGCAAGAATTCAGCGAGTCGAAGACAGCGACGTTGAGCTTCCAGTCGCTGAAGTCCGAAAGGAATCTGGAATTCCAATCCACAGAAACGTTCGATTTCCCTAGGTAGTATTCCGCTTTGAGGGCAATTTTGTATTCTAAGCAGAACATCCAGAGTCTCTTGGCCAGGTTGGAAAGGTTGGCAGATTTTGTACCTCCCAACCGATTGATGTAGGCCACTGCGGAAACATTGTCCATCTTCAGGAGAACCGACCTCCCTTGTATTGAGTGCTTGAAACTCATAAGGGCGTACAGACCAGCAGTAGGTTCGAGGAAATTTATGTGGTGAGATGACTCCTCCCGAGACCATACCCCTCCCGTATTCCGGTCTAGGAAGCATGCACACCAACCATGAAGGGATGCATCCGATTCCAACACAAAATCTGGTTCCGAACCAAAAATTGCTTTCCCATTCCAAGCCTCCAGGTTTTCTAACCACCAGTTTAGTTCTGCTTTGGCTTCCAAATCTAGGGTGATTCGGTCCTCGTACCAGAGACCGGACCTCAAGGCTCTGCCTTTTATCCTTTGCAAGGCCCGGTAATTCAGAGGGCCTGGAAAGATCGCTTGGATGGAGGAAGATAAGAGACCTAGTTGTCTTGCCAGCTCCCTTAAAGGGATATCCTCTTGCCTCAAGACATGTTGAATCTCTTTCTTGATCTTCGAGATCTTTGAAGGAGGTAAGAGGAGAAGACACTTTGAAGTGTTCAGAGTGAAACCCAGAAACTCCAGGGATTTTGAGGGGGTTAGAATGGACTTTTCTTTGTTGATAATGAATCCTAGACTTTCTAGCAGATTCATAACCGATTGTAGGTCTAGAATATTTTGATGGAGGTCTTGAGACAATATCAAGATGTCGTCGAGGTAAATAATAAGGCGGACGCCTCGTTCCCTCAGAAAGGAGGCTACTGCTCTCATAACCTTGGTAAAGCACCAAGGGGCAGAAGAAAGGCCGAAGGGGAGTGCCTGTAATTGGTAAAGATGATTTTTCCATAGAAATTGTAGGAATGGCTGATGCACAACTGCCATTGGAATAGTGAAGTAGGCATCCTTCAGATCTAGTTTGACCAACCAGTCCCCTTTTTGGAGAAGGAGATGTATTCCCTCCATTTTGAAATGCCTGTAGAAATTTGTTGAGGCCTTTCAGATTTATGACCGGTCTCCAACCTTTTCCTTTTTTCTCCACGAGGAACAGTGTACTTACGAAAGTTAAAGAATCCAAAGGGACTTCTATTATCACCCCTTTTTGAAGCATAGAAGAGATTTCCTCCTCTACTATTTTCTCCAGCGATGTCCCTTCGTAAGGAAGTTTGAGACTGAGTTTGAATAAAATCTATCATGAAGCCTTTCACAGTGGACAGAACCCAAGGATCCCGAGTTATTTCTTCCCATCTTTCCGAAAAAAGCCTGAGTCTGCCTCCCACCTTTAAGGGGATAGAAGGAGAAAGTAAGGGAGCAGGACCTACTTGGAGGATTGGAGGTGAATGAAGCTCTAGATCTTGCCCCTCTGGTTCGGTTTCTTCTTCCGCGATTGTAGATGTAAGGGTGTTGTAGTTATATTGTTGATAGCCTCTTCCGGGGTGTGATCTCTGGTAGGGCCTCTGGTTAAATCGGCCGGAAGAAAGGCCCCTTCTTCCGGCCCTCCCAACAACATTATTGTTAAACACTCTCCTGATGTTATGTTGGGCCTTATCAAGTGCTGTGAAAGTAGACACGTACTTCCCAAGCGATTTTATAAGCTCTTCCCCAAAGAGAAGACCCTTTGGGTTTGAAGATGGTTCTTTTTCCGCCATGTCAGAAAGCTTAGGATCGAGCTTAAAAAGAATTAGTCTATGTCTCTCGGCGTTAATACTCGCATTGGCGTTGCCTAGAAGGATGAGGGCCCTTTGACTCCAACCCCATATCAAATCTGTATTGAGGGGGGTACCGTGAATGTGGCACTCTTCTGCGGAATCAAGTATCCTGGTAAGGGGCCCGAGGACATCTAATAGGCGGTCCTGGCAGCCTTTGAACAATTTTTCTAGGCCTTTCCTGGGATCGCGCCTAAGCCTAAAGAGGAACTCAATTAGCTCTTGGTCTAGATTAGGAGTATAGCATGCCTTTTCATCAATGGAGGGCCTAGAACACTCCGCCCTTAGTATATTTCTCGTTTCTCTTTCAAGAGGGAATCGTATCCACTTCTTAATGAACTTCGAGACATGCTCTTGGGGAGACCATTGTGATGAACGGGGGTGTTTCAAATTCAGGGGGGAGAACATCTCTTCCCCTAAGGGATCTAGGATACTGTCTTTCGAGGAAGAAGGGGGATCATCCTCCACGTCGAATAGGCCAACATCCTCATCATCAAGGTCCAGAACATACTTGTCTGGATCATCAGAATTGTCGTCATTCGAGTCCTCTGTATAATGCTGAGCACCGTGAGATATAGAGCCGCTAAGGGCATCCGAGATATTTGGGCCGCGAAGGGCACCCAAGGGTAACGTGTCGCTAAGGACAGCCTTCTTACTTGAGGTGCAAAGACCTCCCAATTGCTTTGAGGTGCTAAGACCACCAATATCGTTAGAGGTGCTAGGACCCCTTGTGCTCACTGGGACATGAGAAGTGGTATAATTAGACTTCTTTGTGCGTTTGCCGCCCACAGGTAAGCCATCGCGGGGAGATTCATCAGACACAACTTCCTGAGAGGGAAGGGGTCTTTTATAAGGTGCGACCTGGGCTAGGGTCTCCAACATACAGGACTTCATCTTTGGATTAGAAGTTGGAATTCTTGACTATCAAAATTAGGGAGTGTGGCATTATTCAATTCCGACTCAGAGTCAGATAGATTTTCCATATTAATATTTTCCCTCTTTTTTAAACAAAATATGAAATAATAATTATTCACCCCCTTTTGTTGATTATAAAAAACACATCTGGTTTATCAGAGTAAGGTCTTAATTTATCAATGCATAAATGCCTTACTTAAAATCAATAGTTCTATATATATATATATATATGGCTCAATTAGGATCAATAGATTCACTGCCAATAGTCAAAGCCAAGATCTGAACTTGTCAACACAAAGGGGTAAATTGAGTAAAGATCCCTATTTACCAATGAGGGTTAAACCAATATGCCAAATGGAAATGTCTCCGTTAAGCAAAGGGTCGAGCAGCTGATTTCCAACTGTCGTGGTAAAGGAGGAAAGTTCCTTGGCGAGGCACGCACGAAGCGTGGCTGCTGCCAGGGTCTTTCCTCCAACGCGCATCTTCCAGAAACGGGTCCGCCGCGGTGATTCTTTTCAAGACACCTCGGGTGTGCTGGCATAATACTGTGAGCGAAGGCGAAGAGCGGGGGCTAAGCGCGGATAGCTCGTGACTACAAAATTGGGTAAGCGAGGAAAATGCTCAGCATCGTGTGAGGGGCGCGCGTTTTCCACATAAGCGCTAGAGGTAATTTGAGCGCTAGAGGAGTTGAGGGTGTGAGCGAGCGAGGGAGGGCTAGAACCGCTCCGACCACACTCGCAGGGGGGGAGAAAGAAGCGGCGATCAGAAGCTCATGTGAGTAGGCTGATTCATAAAGTCAACTGTTAAACAAAACATGGATAAAGAACCTGAAAGAAAAGGTTAGATTAAGCAGCACATAGGAAAAAAGGGAGAGGATGATCTCCATAAATTGCAGACCATATGGAGGGGAGGGGGGAGGGAGGGGGTGGGGATAAAGCCACCCAATCGCGCAAAACCCCAATACCAATCTATTATTGACAAAAAAGACAATATTAGTAAAAATCAACAGAGAAGGTAGTAAGCTACTTATCTGCTTGGAGCCGCATTTAAAAGAGGCAGATGGTTGCTATGTTATATCTCTTAGTTTATCTCAGTGTTCTTATTGGAACCTTTGTATTGTGACTCATGTGGCTGCTTGGAACTGCAATTAAAAGTCATTGCATAATGTAGCCTCCGTTCTTGTAATGAAATATCTAATTTTGACACCATGTTTTGTTACCAACACTATGGTCATCATTTCTTGCACAAAGCAAGTATCCCACATTGTCGTGTATTTCTATAGGTTCTGAATCAGTCCCCCTATTCCTGACCCTATTCTGGTTAAACTAACTATCAAGTTAACTAACAGTCAGCCCATGAGGCAAGAAAACCCCAATGATGCAGATACCGTTATCTGACGCAGTCACACTACGGCACAGGAACGTGTTATCTGATTAGGTCATAACGCTTGAGATCTAATTAGACAAGCGACATTCCTCCAGCCCCTGATAAGGCATACGACGTTCTCATAACAAATCAAACCTATGACAACCTGGAAAATCCGTGCAGCCATTGTTTTGATTTCACAGAGAACTTTAGTAAAGAATGTGCTAACGAGCAAGTCGTATGACATCTTTATTGACGTATCTATGTCCATCCTTACGTGAATCTCGGCACCTTTAAGGTATAAATATTGCCGACCTTGCCCTATGCAAACACACGCGTGGTGACAAGACGGAGCAGCCATACTTGCCGAAGCCGAGAGCAGAAGCAGACCCCGCTGGCAGCAGCCCCGCCTTCCTGACGCGCTGAGAGACGCGCTGCTATCTCAAGCCGAGAGACCCAGCACCGGCGCTTTCGGGCAGCCCTCGCAGGCAGCCTGGAATATCGAGAGCAGAGAAAGAGATACCATTCCTCATTCATCCTAACTTCCAGGTACAGAACTGAATAACCCCTCACAGAGAATTCTTTAGTTATTCACTTGGCAAAAACAAACTTAACTTAAACTGTAACTTTCTATTCCCGCCCACGCATTAGACTTAGGTCAGGTACACGGGGTAGGCGTATTTAGAAACACCAGTTGAGTACGTTTAGTCAAATGTATATGTGTATGTAAATATATTTTAATCATTTTAAACATCATATGGCTCAGAAACCATATCAATGTTTTTACAGTATTATTTTATACTATTGCTTTTAATGTATGCACTTTACTTAACTATAAGTATTGCAATAATATCGATCCATTTCTCATGTATGAGAAAAGAGACTGATCAATAAATAACATCTTTTATTGAACACGCCCGTCTCTTCCTTTTCTCTACATTCTGATGAGACTAAGAATGCACGTACTGACTGAGTAAAATAATTGCCTTGTGCTCACACGACTCTCGAGATTGACTCTTGATTAGGGGAGAGCAAAGTTGTCATGTTCTATGGTTGTCAGAAACTAAATCCCTTCTTGTCTAATCAGGGGAGTTAATTCCTTCCTTGAACATTCGAGAAAGTTTCTAGCGAACTCTGAGCTTAGCTGGCAAACCCAAAAATTAAGTCTAGTATCGACAGTAGTAGACCTAGTTAACGTCTGGCCTAGGCCTTTACTGCTGTAGGTACTATTCCAATGCGCAGAGCCTATTGGGAAAATAGGAGCTACACTACATGGCGCCCAACGCGTTTGGAAAGGGCGATAAAACTAACGTAAGACATTTAGAGTAACTCAGTCGTGCTTTCTCACTCAGACCCCTTTTCCCAAAAACTCCAAAGACGTCTGGAGTGGGTGAAAGGTTATATCCTCCAAAACCTCGCAGGAGGGAACTCCTATGTATGGTTCTTGGTCAAGTCAACGTTGAAGGATAAACAGTTCCAAAATATTGTGCATCTAATCTTTGTTCCATAAAGAAACCTGATCTGCAAACAAACATAATACCATCCTGTCTGTAAAATGGCAGAGAGTGATGATGAAAGAGAGGCAGTTAGATTAGCAACTGAAATCGCAGATGCTGATGCTACCATGCAAGCAGCAGACCCGAATATAACACTCATTCCGGTCATTAAAAGGAGATCTATAACATTAAAACTTATAGAAAATGGACTGACACCTAGAGGTGGCACAGTCATATTCGTAATTGAGGCACACGAATATCGGCAGACAGAGGTATACTATTCATGGATACATTTTCCGGCAGCAAATGCTGTAACAAAGTACTTCCACTATTACAAAGTAGAGGAACCTCCTGAAACATACACTCCTTTCGAGGAGGTGGAAGTACCACTACAATTCCAAGAGCATTTGCTCTTATTTGATGGCGCCCTAAAACATAACAATCACATTACAAGGCTCGGTCCTTTAGGAAGACCAGGAGCAACGTGGCCGGTCTTAGCCGGATACACACCACATCCAGACATTGAAAGAATGCCTGCAGCAGAGCTGTTAATACAGCTAAAACAACTACTAAAAATTCATAGACAATTAGTTCAGTATGTAATGCGGACTTCAACAATTCAGCCAGCGATTAAACTTCCACAGCTGACCCCTCACCAGGGGAACACAAATAAAATTACACCACAGAACATCCAATCCTGCCTAGGTAAAGTTCCAGCTAAACGGGAACAGATACCATTCTGGTTGGCACAGAAAATTACCCAAATAGAGGCGGTGTTTCCTGACACCACCCCATTAGAAAAACACAGGATTCTGACTATATGTCTCCCAATGGGAATCGCACCACACATTGAGGACTGTGACACTTGGGGTACAGTCTTTGCTTCCATCTACATAAAAACGCACGGTGTTCCATCCATTTCGGTAATACCAGATGTGCTAAAACAAATTCAAGATGAATACGGTCCAGAACCTGCTTTAACTCTTGGTATGAAATTACTAAAAGACTTCAAGCAGGTCTCGGCTATATTATTAGCCAACATAAAAGGTGAAGCAGCAAATGTGGCGATCCGCCAGAGGTTAAAAGAGACAGATATAGCAGACCAACCAGCTGAAATTGCCAGAATCATAGAAAAATCCTATGAAGAACTAGGCAGAGATAGTCTAGGTGGAATACCAGTAAAACCGCAACTGACTACAAGTCCAGAAAAAATATTTTTTAATAATAATAATTCACCAAAAAAGAACTGGGATGGAAACAAACAATCCAATCCTAAAGAAAAGAAATTCCAGTCCCGAGGAAGGTCTCCTAGGCGAAGAGAGAAATCTCCAAACCAAAGACAAAGGTCACCGCAGAGTGACCCCTCTGGGAATAGATATAACCTTAGAAATAGGGATAATATTAAAAAACCTGATAGATATCAAGACATTGATACACGTCCCTCTCAATCTTTTCAGACTTCCTCGCAGAAATCGGAAAGAAGAGGACGATCAGAAGAGCACGCCAAGTCCAAAGACAAGGAACCTGCTCAACAAAAAAAGAAATTACAATTTCCAAAAAAGAAGGTAGCCAGTATCAAGGTAGTTAAAAATGCCGAGAATACTGAGGACACAACTGAAAAACGGAGAATGGGCTCAGACAATGCTAGACAGCGCAGCAGAGGTGAGCATAGCTCGCAAAGTCCTTATGAATCATCTGGAGACAGTGGACACGAATGAATACCTTCAAGTGGAAACTGCAGACACCAGAGTTAGCAAGCCCCACAAGATATACGAGATAACATTACGTATAGAGGGAGATAAGACTAGGAAAATAAGGGGACTATTTTGGGATAACCTCTCAAAGGGTTATGACATCCTTCTAGCTGAAAAAGACTGGCCACCAGAGTTTGTCAGGGAGTGCCCTCATGGCGAAGAAGTAATTATGCCTGCCTTCTCGAATCAAATACCGATTCATAAAAAATACACACTTGCTAGAAAGTGGGCAGTGGCCTTAGCACCTGCTTTATATAAAAATCATGTAGGATGGGATGAGGACTCCCCTTCTCACAAAATCCAGTTAAAATCACAACCTACTGCACAAAGGCAGTACCCAATTAAGCAAGAAGCTAAACAACAGGTAAATGAAATACTAGATCAGCTAGAATACCAGGGGGTGATTGAAACTTGCACCTCACAAATGAACAATCCTTTGTTTCCGGTCTCCAAACCAGACAATTCATATCGTCTAGTTTTGGATTACCGACACCTTAACACATGTTGCAAAACCTTTGCAGTGCAAAACTCACACAGTGCTGCACTAATGAATAACATAGTGCGCAAAAAATACAAAACAACCTTGGACATCTCCAATGGATTCTTTTGTCAAAACATAGCACCAGAGAGCAGATATTTAACTGCATTCTCAGTAAATGGCACTCAAAAGCAATTCTGTCGGTTAGCCCAGGGGTACAAGAACAGCCCGGGGGTATTCTCAGCGAGAGTAACAGAATTACTACAACTATATGATGATGAAGCATTATCTTATGTCGATGACATGTACTTAACAGATGATGACTTGGAGACTCACTTGAAAAGGGTGAACACCATAATACTTGGGTTCGCTGCAGAGGGTTACAAATTCAACTTCAAAAAGTCCAGAATTGCCCATCTGACAGTCCTATTCTTAGGATATGAGTTATCAAGTGAAGGCAAAAGCCTGGCAGACAATTTCCTAGAGAAATGTGCCGTAATCCAAGCCCCTAAAACACTAAAAAACCTACAGTCAATTCTAGGCTTCCTAAATTTCGGAAGAACATACATTGCAAATTACGCAGAAAGGGTCAAACCCCTTTATGATCTAATTAAACCAGACTTTAAAAGATCCAATTGGACTCAAACACACACAGAAATTTTGAGATCCTTACAAACAGACATGCTAATTAAAACAAAATTAGAAACACGTGATAACACACGCAACCTTGTGATCCGAGTCATCCCAGGGAGATGCGGATTCACATACCTGACCTCTAATGAGGGAGAAAAGGTACCAATTGCATTTAAATCACACTTGTACACAGAAGCTGAACAAAAATTCAGTAATACAGAAAAAATCATTCGTGCAGTTCAAACCGCAATAGCTAGAGAAAAAGCAATAGCTGACGGTAGACATATCACAGTCAGAACAGCAGAATCAGCCTTTGAGGCACTAACAACACTGTGTAATTTACCAACAACAACATTGAATCCGGAATGGATACAATGGGTGAACTCAATCACAACGGACAAAGTATACTACTACTTTGATCCAGAACTAGAAGAATTAAAAAATCTAAAATATGAAAAGACGTATCCTCTGCCAATCGACATTCTTCCTCTACGACATTACGCCTGTGTAATCTATACAGACGGACATGCTCAACCCTCCGTTTGGGGAGAACATGCATACAATCCCACATGTGAGATTACAAAAGAAGTGTGGCGCGGAGGTAAACTAAGACCTCTATTAACAAAATCACACTCAGTAGAAACTAATTCAGAACTACAAACTGAAATAATAGCATTAAAAATGGCGCTGGATAATGCGGATCGCGAATTCCCGACACTTATAGTGTCAGATTCATATTACTGCGTCAAAGCATATAACAAGGATTTGCAGGCATGGATTCAGAACGGTTACAAAGATGACACAGATGCACCAATAAAGCAGAAACTGCTCTGGGAACAAGTAGCTCTTTTGAAAAAAGAACTACCAAAGACTCACGTGACTCACTCACTGAGTCATCAACGTGATGGCGTTCACGTTGCAGGGAATTCATTGGCTGATGAGGCCGCTAAGGCAGCTGTGCAAACGGCTTCCGTAGCTGCCGTCACCAGGTCAAAAACAGAAATAGACAGCGAAATATTACAAGCTGTCAGCGCTTCAGAAAAGGATTCGATAGAACCACTCCCTAAAGGCTTTCCAGTAAAATACTCATACATAACTGATGCAAACAATGTTCCTTTTGCTCAAATCCCTGGAGTGGGGGATAGGGCAATTCCAAACATGGAACATAGGTTAGGACTAATAATAGCGGCACACGAAGGGCTAGCTTCTATACATGCTGGCGTCTCAGCCACAGTATCATTATTAAAACAGAGATACTGGTGGCCACAAATGAGAAGACAAACAAGGAACTATGTTCTAGCATGTGAAATATGTCAAAAAATGAAAGTATCAACGGTGAGACGTCCAGCACAGACGCCCCTTCTAATCTCGGATAAACCATTAGCCTGTGTTTATCTAGACCACTGCGGTCCCTTACAAAGGGATGGTAACTATAAATATATCTTGGTCGCAGTGGATTCATGCACGAGATTCATATGGATGTGGCCCCAGCGAACGGCTGACGCCAGAACTGTTATAAAAGATTTGCGAGTCTTTATCGGCACATACGCAATTGGCATGCTGCATTCGGACAATGGTCCTGCTTTTAGCTCTCGGGCTTATAAGGAGGCCATGGTCAGCATGGGCGTGCAATTGCGGTACTCTTGTCCATTTCACCCTGAGGGGAACGGAATTGTTGAAAGAAAAAACCGTGACATAAAGCAATCTATAACGGCAAAGGTATTAGGTTCGGGAGCTGGGTGGGTCAAACATCTAATAAGTGTCCAACGTAGTCTAAATAACTTGCCAAGAAATTCTCTGAAGGGATTCAGTCCGTACGAATTATTATTCGGAACTAGGATGTTGATCTCTGACCTTGATAGTCAGACTTCAGTGGTAATAGAAAAAACCTTTGATGTCAAAGACCGTTTGGCTATTTTGCAGGACTTAAACAAAACAAGAAAAGACCTGAGCAACATACAGTTGAAACAACAGCCAACGACCACTGAAGAATCACCACCTGTCCCAGCAAGACCTGTCTGGATTCCAAAAGTCGGGGATCTAGTCAGGGAAAAGATCGCGGTAAAGAAGGAATTTGGGCCTTCTTACAGAAAAGCAGTTCCTGTCTTGTCTGTCAACGGGACAAGATCAGTTGTACTACCGCCACTTGCTGGTAAAAAGGAGAACCGAGTTGTATCCATCGACCTGGTAAAACCACAACATGTGGCCGATAACAAACAGTAGGCCAAGTGGACTCCCAATAAGTAGCAGAACACCAAGGTTTGCTACCAGTACAGAGGTCCTAACAAAAAGGCTCATCACATTCGAAACGCCTGCAGAAGAACAAGAAGGACTATGCAACAATGCAATAGAACTCAGACCTCTGAAAACCCAAATAAAGACATTTAGCAGAGACACACCAATCTACAATGAAGTGCCGAGTGACAATGCAAAAAACAGAAATCCTGAACCAATTGGAACAATTGACAGAACTGCATCCGGTTACTTCATCAACTTCGATGATTCCTCTGACGGCTTCAGTGAATCAAAGACACAGCCATCATCAAAATCCTTTAAAGACAAAGCGAGGGAACTTTTGAAACAACTGAAAGAAACATATCTGATTTCTCCATGGATTGAATTTTGGGTGGGTTTTGGCGCATTTATCCTCATACTTTGGCTCATCATGGTATTTACTTTGGGACGCTTCATTGAGGGAAAATATGCTAAAATGGACACAGCAAGTCAGAACATCAACTTGGTCCTCAAACCACACACATCTTCACACGTCGAGAAAAGAGAACTTTCTTCAGAACTTTCTTCAGCCAACTTCACAGCCAATCCTATACCTGGTGGGGTAGCCTGGGACAACACTGACTATGAAATTTATGGTCCGGTCGAGATCCTGAAATATCCACACCAAATCAAGATCTCCTTGAGTGACTTTGCAAAACCAAACTCATTTGCTGATGATTGGGACTTCGAAAGTATTAACAACATGATGTCTGACTTAGTAATGTCTGCTAAATTTACAAAACATGATTATTTGCAAGGTTCTACAAATTATGATAGTATGTATTGCTATAACCATTATGGTAACCAATTTTTGCATAAATCTGCACAACCTAGAAATGTTTTAAATTATAATCAATGGGAACATTGTGCTACACCTCCAAAAGGGAGCTCTAGAACCGTGTATGACAAATATTCATATTTTTCAGGTGTTAACACAAGTAATGCTGAAACATTTTATTTTAAATTGTCAAACAAGACAGGGATGAAAACCATGATAACCAACACAAAATTGATATATTCAGATTCATTCTTTGAAAAAATGAATACCTTTGGATTTGATTATTGGGACAAAAATGTTGATTTGAAAAGTGTTTGGGGTACAAAAGAATGGCAAGTACAGGGTATAGAAGCTTTGTTTAGAGCCTGCATGATCCCAGAACAAATGATATTTTTAAATGACACTGTTCAACAAACCACCTGTCTTGGTTTTGCCAAAATCAAAGATTTAAATAAACCGTCTATTCCAAAGCCAACAATGTTCAGCAATAGCTCTGATACAGATGAAGAGATAGACGTAAACCATATACTAAACCAAAACAGAACACATCGTGATTGGAAACAATGGTTGATCTGGCCCACAGATACAAATTACTGTCAAGATAGATTCCTGAATAAAACACAGGGTTTCAAAATGACCAGGCCAGACCCTAGATATCCCCAAAGACATCACCCAGGGATAATAACAACCTACAGTGTGGGCAAATTATGCCTTCAGTGGCTACAAACTTCCACACTGCCTGAAATTAAGCAACACCTAACTTTACTTACTGATGGTGCTGACTTGCGTGATTTCATAATGGGACCACGCAAACAGCGTCAAAAGCGTTTCATAGCAGCCTCTGTATATGCAGCATACAATGAGGCCTGGAAGGTTACTCAAATTGAAACAGCAGAAAGAATACGGGAAATTGACCGTATTAATTTGGAAAAATCACTATCTGTAGTGGACAATGGGTTAATGACTCTGTCCTCCAGAATTTTTTCATTGGACAGCATTGTGTCTTCAGCAATCGATATATTATCGCAAGACTTACTGTTATTACAACATGGTCAGTCACAATTGCGTTCCATTGTACAGCTTGGCTGGACGTTACAAAATCTGCGTTCAGGCTATGTGCCTTGGCGTTTAATCAACACAACGTCACTATTCCAAATCTTTAACCTTACTGATAGACAAATCGGTATGGCGCAAAAGGGTGCTGATTATACAATCTTGAGCATTGAAAACTAGAAAGATTACCAATGACAATGTCAGAACGACCTGTCAGTGAATGGATAATCCACGGAATCATAAATATTCCAATCTCAACCTTCAGGTTTCAATACTGCCAAAAATATATACAGGCTGGCATGTACGAGAAATTGGGAAAGGGGTACCTTAAAACAACTTGGAACCTGCCCTATTCACATGCATGTGTCAGTAATAAAGGACAGAAAGTGTTTCTTAGTGGCAACAATTGTGCTATGTCACTAAGCGGCACGCTTCTGTGTAACGGAATTAGTGTGCATGGAGCCTGTGAAGGGAATTCATACAACCTTTCATGTCACCAGCAAGGCGCACCTGCAACTGAAATAGAACCATTCTTTCAAAGACTCTATAATGGGAGTTACATTCTTATTGTAGACCGCAGATGTTGCAGTCTTATGCCCGGGACTCCTTATCTAGTAACTACAACGGCGAAGGTCAAGTGCTGTGGACGTTCTTTACTCCCCAGCTCCTTTCCAGACAGGGAGGCAAGGGCATGGCCCAGTTTGAAAATTACTTCTATTCGAATAGATACTTTAAGCAGAATGAAAACAGTGCTTCTTCAGACGCCTACAAGGCTCACGTCATCAAAAGAAACGTATGATCTACAAGTCGCAAGGACGACTGCAGAGATACATACATTATTATCAACTAATTCCCCCGTACATTTCGCGGAAATCCTGAGCGAAATCTTAAATATTTCTGATACCAATGGGATCTCAGGGGTATTTAAGAAAGTATTTTCGATGGCATTAACACCATTCAAAGCCATACTGGGTATTTTTCCAGATTTCGTCCATTCGATTTTTGGCGGACTTCCCCTGATCCTGGGACTAATTGCAGGAATCCTATTCCTAGTCCTTATTTTTCGTTATGGCAACCCATGTCACAGATCAAACTCTCGCGACAATGGAAGATACGATCCTAGCCATTGGATACCGGGACCGGATATCAAAAATCCTGGGACTCTCCCGGCTTAGAGACCTAAACATGACTTGGTTTCTATCATTTCGACCAATGTGGCAAAGGTGTGTTTTACCTGTACTAAGGTGTCTGCTATGCGGAGAAGAATGCGTGTTAGACACCTGTCTGACGCTACAATCGGATGCGCCAGTGGATGCAGATACACTGTTGGTTCCTACCAAGGTTCACGCTTTGTGCTGCCCTCAAAGGCTGCCAATCCTGATGACGGCATTCCTGGAATCTTCACCACTGCGATTGAAGAGTAGTGAAGTTCAAGATGAAAGCAGCATCGAACAGGTACGACCTTCTGTCAGCAATGCGAATCAGAATGTCAATGGAGACAATCATGCGCACGAATGCATGGTTACCCCTATTTCCGACTTAGTGGAACTTTCCCATGAAGCTGTTGACAGTTTTTTCGAAAGCCTGAATGATATGATGTTCTCTCCAGAACAGAAATAGAGACTTTTGAGTAAACTCGCACACGGCGTTCCCTGAATTCGGCCTTCAACTTTAAAAATAAAGTCACATGAACAATTTCACTCCAGCTCACGGACAGCAATATTTTTCAGCAAGCCCCTTAAAATATTTTTCTACATATTTTTCCCCGGGACACTGATCTTCTGCTTAAAGTAAGAAACTATTCCTAGAGAACTAAAATTTCTATTTTTAGATACTTTATAGACTTTAGCTGCTCGCTGGGATGTTCACAAATATTTTATTATGTGATGAAATGGTCTCGAACTTCCTTTCTGTATAGCCATATTAAGAGCCATTTCATGTGTATTTCTCATATACCAATAAGCAATAATGCATAAAAATGCGTGTTTACTTTTGCATTTAATTCATAGCTTAAGTGCATACAATATATATGACTGCAATTTTTCAGTATATTTGAAAATTTCGAAATGCATTTATGTATTTTGGGGTGGTAAGGTATACACTATACTCTATAGTATGTTGTACTATGTTATACTATGCATAGATTAGTAGATATGACCATAGTTAGCGTGGAGTGGGTGTCGTGTATTTCTATAGGTTCTGAATCAGTCCCCCTATTCCTGACCCTATTCTGGTTAAACTAACTATCAAGTTAACTAACAGTCAGCCCATGAGGCAAGAAAACCCCAATGATGCAGATACCGTTATCTGACGCAGTCACACTACGGCACAGGAACGTGTTATCTGATTAGGTCATAACGCTTGAGATCTAATTAGACAAGCGACATTCCTCCAGCCCCTGATAAGGCATACGACGTTCTCATAACAAATCAAACCTATGACAACCTGGAAAATCCGTGCGGCCATTGTTTTGATTTCACAGAGAACTTTAGTAAAGAATGTGCTAACGAGCAAGTCGTATGACATCTTTATTGACGTATCTATGTCCATCCTTACGTCAATCTCGGCACCTTTAAGGTATAAATATTGCCGACCTTGCCCTATGCAAACACACGCGTGGTGACAAGACGGAGCAGCCATACTTGCCGAAGCCGAGAGCAGAAGCAGACCCCGCTGGCAGCAGCCCCGCCTTCCTGACGCGCTGAGAGACGCGCTGCTATCTCAAGCCGAGAGACCCAGCACCGGCGCTTTCGGGCAGCCCTCGCAGGCAGCCTGGAATATCGAGAGCAGAGAAAGAGATACCATTCCTCATTCATCCTAACTTCCAGGTACAGAACTGAATAACCCCTCACAGATAATTCTTTAGTTATTCACTTGGCAAAAACAAACTTAACTTAAACTGTAACTTTCTATTCCCGCCCACGCATTAGACTTAGGTCAGGTACACGGGGTAGGCGTATTTAGAAACACCAGTTGAGTACGTTTAGTCAAATGTATATGTGTATGTAAATATATTTTAATCATTTTAAACATCATATGGCTCAGAAACCATATCAATGTTTTTACAGTATTATTTTATACTATTGCTTTTAATGTATGCACTTTACTTAACTATAAGTATTGCAATAATATCGATCCATTTCTCATGTATGAGAAAAGAGACTGATCAATAAATAACATCTTTTATTGAACACGCCCGTCTCTTCCTTTTCTCTACATTCTGATGAGACTAAGAATGCACGTACTGACTGAGTAAAATAATTGCCTTGTGCTCACACGACTCTCGAGATTGACTCTTGATTAGGGGAGAGCAAAGTTGTCATGTTCTATGGTTGTCAGAAACTAAATCCCTTCTTGTCTAATCAGGGGAGTTAATTCCTTCCTTGAACATTCGAGAAAGTTTCTAGCGAACTCTGAGCTTAGCTGGCAAACCCAAAAATTAAGTCTAGTATCGACAGTAGTAGACCTAGTTAACGTCTGGCCTAGGCCTTTACTGCTGTAGGTACTATTCCAATGCGCAGAGCCTATTGGGAAAATAGGAGCTACACTACAACATAATGTTTTCTCTTACCATCAATGGGAACATTGCCCAACACTACTGAAAGGTAGTTCGAACACATTTGCACAAAAGTTTGCCTATTTTTCTGGGTTTGACATTTCAGCCCTGACCCCTTCTTATTTTAAGCTGGTACCAACACCTGCTAAGAAAAATATGCTCACTAACACGAAACAGATATACTCTGCTTCCTCTATTTCCTAACTGTCTTTACAGGGTTTTGACTTTTGGAAGGACACTATAGACACAAAATCAGTGTGGGGGTCTAAAGATTGGCAAGTTCAGGGAACTGAGGCCTTATTTAGGACGCATGGTACTCCATCTGGGCACACCTTGGCTTTGGGAGCTAAACAAGCAATGGTTCCTGTCATTCAGACCAGTCTGGGTAGACTGCATCTTCCCTGTGCTCCACTGCCTATTCCTCGGATACAAATGCATGTTGGACATATGTCTAACACTTTAATCGGTTGCGCCACCAGATGTATACGTACTACTGGACCCCTTAACGCCCCACATATTACAGTGTCCTGGTATTCTTAGAGCCTACATGGGATGCTTAAGCTCCTGTCGGAATGGACACCAGCTCTATAACCAGCACACAGGTTTCTAATGTTTCCTCTGCAGCTGCTGTGGTAACTGAAGATGATCACCTTTGCACCATTGACCTGATACAACAGGTGTTACAGGGACTGTCTTCTGCAGATGCAAGCGACAGTGATGTTGCTTCTCCCACACAGACTTCATAAATATTTGGCTCGCCGTGTGGTGGGAACAAATTGGCCTTTTTTCAAAACAAGCCAAATTGGAAATCAAAAACATTATTTTGTTTTAAATTTACTGCTCTCACTGAGCACCATGGCTTTCGGAGGGCTCAGTCAGTCTGATCATATATTGACTCTTTTTTTGTTAAGACTTATAAAGCTTTTTAAAATGTTATAGCTCATTCTTTAACATATACCATTTTCTTAGATGTTTTTATACTAGTTTTTATCAAATAAATTTAAGCTATTATCAGGCATATTTTAACATTGGTTAATCTGATCGTCCTTCGGTTGAGGATTGGGTGTTAAGTTCCCCAATGTACTCCATTCTTGACCTAAGTAGCTACACAACCTTTTACCTACATTTGTCCTACCTTCCTCTGCATAACGGTTCTAGCACTGACCTTTCATCTAGTTATGTGCTGAATAAATGTCGACCAGTTTCTTGGAAACTAGCCTCACTTATTAAGCATGAGGACTCTTAGAAAAGTCCCTGCACATGACGTACGAAACAGCATGAACATATTCTGTGTAAAATGTCATGATCATCTTCATCCTAGGGCGAAAGAACTACTTTGCATAATCGCAGGTATTGTTCTAGGCTCATTTGCATAATTATACTTACAACACATCGATTACGTAAAGAACCCAGAGGCTATCTTTATGGTATAAATTACTAGATAGACAGAGTAAAAGTTCCATGCTGACACTAGATGCTGAGGTTCCAGCCTGCAGAAGCTCCAGCACTCAGTGGCCTGACATCCCTTGCGGGTGTCCAACTTGAGTCCAAGACGGGGTTCTTCGTTCCCTCCCATTAGGTAATGGGGTTGGCTCTTTCATATGGGATTCTTGGTTTTACACCCACATACATGCTAGGTACACTTCGGTTCACTTAGGTAGGGTTTGCATCTGAGGAGTACACTTGATTACTGTCATGTATCTATATGCCTGCATATATTCACTGCCTTAGCACATGGTAGAATTTTACATTTTATTTACTCTGTTGGTGCTTGTAATCTTATACATCTGTTTCTGTCTAATGGTTGTCGCAGCACATGTGTTTTATACTAGAATGACGCTGGTTCAATAAATGCTTATTGAAAACATCCCCATCATTTATTCTGTGTATCTCTCTGAGACCAAGTGAGCACGAGTGGCTGAGCGTAAAGTAGTGTACTGTTTCCACAGTCCCTGAAGGATCAAGGGTTGTCATGTTCGATAGTTGCCAGAAACTATTCGCTCTTTGGTAAGGTTAGAGGGCTTATGGTGGCACTATGAGCTAGATGATCTAAAGGCAATCATGTCCTTTGGGGGTGTATGGAATTAGTCTGGACACCAATCCTTTAGTTTATGTTGTCTAAACGCTCAGATCTTATATATTATTAGTGCGCACGCTCAACCTCTCAAAGGTACCCCGTCAAAACCTCTAAAACACCTAGAAAACTACAACATAGAGGGAGCATGTAAATTATATTCCACAAATTAACAATTTCTATTTTTAGTATTCTTGAACAAACAGTCCATGCAAGTTCGCACAAGTATTCTTCCAAACAATAAATGTTGAAGTTGATTTTCTTTTATTCTGATGTATACATTTGTTCCAGTCAGCTTCCAGAAGAAACATCAATATTTTCATATACATTCAACCTACCTTGGGATAGTGACGCGAATATTTAGCAAGGTGAGCTTTTGGATCAGATGGGGACCAGCATATAATATTAGATATAAAACCAAGCTCTGTCTGGGTGGGGTGTTTATATGCTCAGATCTAGGAGGAGAAATGTATTTGACTTAAATACTGTGTATTCAATGAGATGAAGTTCTCCGTGTCGGATGAGAAATGGATAATTGATCCCAGTGATATTTCTTTTTCGATTTGACTTATCATGGTTAATACAGCAGAACATGATGATTAGAATGTTCAATAGGTAGGGTGGTATCACTGCTGAGGTATTATCGTGTAACAGTTCTAGACCATTTAATGTCAATGTGTATAATGAGATTAGGAATGTATTGTTAGATATGTTTTTTGTTTTTGAATTTATGGTGACGTTATTTATTTTGTTTTCCTTATTTACAGCCCTGATGATGTCCCACGTGGGGACGAAACGCATTGGCTGTTAATTTGCGGAATATAATTTACATGCTCCCTCTATGTTGTAGTTTTCTAATTGTTCCCAGCAATTGTAGCAGTCTGCAACTGCTCGACTGCATTGGTGACTTGCACCAAACTCCTAACCACATCACCATGACAATGGCACATTTCAACTTGCATAGCAACAGCGCACCTTGACAGCGCTGCTGTTGCATTGGTCAGGCGGTTGATGGCTCCAGTGGACCCATCCAATCGGACTGTAGTTGGTGATGCTGCCTTTGGTGGATGACATATTTATGCTGCATTACACTGTAAAGTTCTTTTATAGCATCAGTCATTTGCTTGCAGTTCTCAGCTGACGCTTTCTGTCCTTCCTCCATCAATGCGTTCAGCTGTGTGATGCTGTCTTTGATGTCACACATGTTGTGATTCAGGGATATCAATTGTGCACTGTACCTTGACTATCCCCGGCTCCAGGCCCTCTAAGACAGAGGATCCCTCACCTACCTCTGTTGGACGTTGTGCTCTTTCTCTACACTTCCTGATGTCAATGTTGTGGTGCCATGTGAGGTACAGAGCTCTCTGGGTCGGTGTTTCATCAGCTTGCGTGGTGGGCAAGTCAGGTTAGCTCACATCTGCATCTGACTCAAAAACTGGTGGTTGTGCCACTGTGAGCAGGCGTCTTGGTGCAGGTGTTGTGGGTGGTGTAGCATCGCGCTACAAATAATCACAGAGACTGATTGTGATTGCACTGGAGGTTTATTCCAAACTTCTAGCTTCCTCCCTGTCCCTACTCTAACTGCCCTAGTTCCTGTCCCCAGCTCCTCCCGTTCCTGCTCCTCCCCTTAGCTCCACCCCCAACCACTAGACTACATCATACACAATCCCACATCTCCCCCTTTCTTAACAAAATGAACTTAATTTCCACAGTGTTCTCACTTCTTCAATCCACCACACGGGTCGGCGGACGGCCTGTCCTTCAAGCCTCAGTAGTGTCGAATCAGTGGTGGGCTTGGCTTTGGTCAAACATTCCGTTGTCTTGATCAGGGCATCCTTGACGACGTTGCGTGTGAACTGTTTATTCTCACATCCCGCAGTCAACATGTTTCCTTCTTGTGGGGTAACTGCTGTTGGCTCACATGCTCGATCTCTTCCATGAGTGGATAATGTTCTTGTTCTCTCCCGAGCACCCACATCTACTTTTACTTCCTTTTGTCTTGTCCGGTCGAGGGCAACACTGCCCTCCAGTTCAGGGTCATGTGTACCAGACTGTACGGTAGTATCTGAGGAGATTGTCTTGGTTCGGTTCAGTACCTCATTCGCGGCCTCGGGTTGTCTGGCGAACTCTTGGGCTATCTGTGCAATTGCATGTTTCTCTCTCATCCGATGAGGATCTCTCTCAACTGACACGTCCGGCTTTCCTTGCAGAGTGACTGGCCGGTCCCGTCCCATACGATGACTAAGGTCCACTATCTCCGTTTCCATTTTGTAGGCCCTTCGAGTCAGCCTCGCGGACCCCTTCAGAGGTGACGGTGTATGATCTATGTCTGGATATACTTGTGACTGACAGGACAAGTTGTCTTGTGGAGTGACTGAGTATTCAGAGACCTTGGTGTGGGACATGTTGCTCTTGACAGGAAGAATGTCCTTTGGTTCTACGGTGCGTTCGGGTGGTTGATGCCATGGCTGTTGTCGGGACCATGACTCGGTCGACTCAAGGGATTGGACAGACATGCTTTCTGAGACCGAGAAGTCCTTTGTCGACCTCTCGGATCGGACAGACGCGCTCTCTGAGTCAGAGGAGTTCCTAGCCATATTCTCTTTAGAATGTTTCCTTGAGAGTGTATCGAGTAATGGATTTCTGAAATGAGTAGGCCGTGACACGTTGTTCTTTAACTCAGGGTTGTCTTTGAGACACTCCTCCGGGCGCCTTTGTCGACTTGTCTTTGATGTTGTCTCATTTGAGAAGTTGTTTAACAACCACGTGCTTGTTCTTTGTGTGTGATCTCGAGGTTTTTTTTCTTTGCCCTTCTCACACAATGTCAACGACTTCTTCTCAGTTTCTTCATTGGCACAGGTGCCATTGATGCGTTGGTCTTTTCCTGTCCGTTGTTGGGGAGGATCAGTTCGTCTTATGCGACATGTTTCTTCCTCCCCTTTGTTTGGTGCGCGGACACCTATGGTCCGGGTGTGATGTGTTCTCCTGCTGGATGTTCCCTCGGACTCATCTTCATAACTTGACGAAGAGTGTGACGAAGAGTGTTCCTGCGCCGATTTCCAGTGTAGACCATTTTGATCTCTTCTTCTATAGTTTGTCTTCCTTACCCTCCTGTTGTGCAGGTTGCCATCTTGTCCAGGAGTGCGATCTGTCTCACTTGACGCTCCCTCCTCGTCAGACTTTGAATGACATCTTGAGGGTGAAGAACTCCTTGGGGTTGTCCTTTGACTGGTTGACTCGGAGTACTCCTTGTCGCTTCCCTTGTCACTTTGTCTCTCCCGTTGTCTCTTCACTGGTCTGCCTTCCCTCTCTCTCCTGTTTGTTTTGTTGGTTGTCCGAGTTTTGTCTGTCCAGGCATCTTGACATTTTGCCTTCAGAGCTAGGTCCTTTGATTTGTCACTTGCCTTGATGTGCATTCCCATTTCGGCCTTCCTAATGATTTCTTCTAACGACCAATGCTCTCGCAGGATCTTGTGCTTTGTGCCAGGGTTTGCGCAGCCTTCAATTATCCGGAGACGAATTGCATCCTCATCCGTGAAGGTGTTGAAATGGCAGCCTCGTACCAGTGTTTGCAACCGAATGATGAAAGTTGGCAATGGTTCACCTGGTTCCTGCCGAGCTGTGTTGAAAACGATGCGATCATGGTCTACGTCTGCTTGTGCGGAGAGATGGGCACCCAGCTTCTCTTGGAGTCTTTCATAGATTTCTGTGTCTTTTTTGGAAAATGTTCTGATTGGACATCGGCCCTCAGGACCCACCAGATGGAGGAGTAGCATTAGACATTTTCTCTCTCTTTGTTCACCATTGGCGTCCAGAAAGTCACCCAATGTTGCCAGCCATTGGTTCCGTTGGAGACACAGACTCCAAGTATCATACTGCATCCCTGGGGGTGGTGTTTTAATGCAGGGGTCGGCCCGTTGTGCTACTCCTTCCCCCGCCATGAGAGGAAGATTCTGACCTATTGTCCTCTCGGGGCACTGAGTTGTTCACTGTGCTTCTCGTCTTCCTAGCAGTCTCTCTTTAGTCGGGGTCTTTGGTCCGGTCAATTTGCTTGGACGTTGATAATCTTTGCGACTATCACAGTATGCACCAGTGAATAGAGCTTAGCTTTCTTGAGTTTGGAATGTCCACCACTCAGCTGCACTGTACTAGACACAGGGCTCCCTCCCTTTAGCGTCGCATGCTAGTCGCTGGTGGTCGGTAACTCCTCTGCGGTGATGCTGGGCACGTTTGACATCATTGTTCGTTCGGACTTTTCTTTTACACTAGTGCAAGTCCTCCAGTCACTTCATTGACGCGAGAAGTCTAGTGCATGTTGTGCTGGTTTCCGAGACTGCCTTTTGTCGTCTTGCCCTCTTCTGAATTCTTCTGCAATTCTGCCCAGCAGCCCTTCTCCCTTTTGCGCTCTTTGATATGTGCTCACGATCACCTTTACCTATTGATCGTATTTGCCTACGCTTGTTAGCTTACTGCACCTCAGGCAGGTGTCCGTGCTTGTTCGGTGTCAGTCTCTTGCGTTCACTCGTGCTTGTTTTCTTGTTGCACCTCTTGCGCTCGCTCGTGTTTGTTTTGGGTTGACTCTTGTGTTTGCTTGTGCTTATTTATTTGTTTAGCCTCTTGCGTTGGCTTGTGCTTGTTGTGTTGCTGTGGCTTTGTACTTGTCAACGTTTGTTTGTTTCTTCTTGCCAATGCTTGTTTGTTTGCTTTCGTCAATGCTTGTTTCTTTCAGTCTACCAATGCTTGTTTGTTTGTGTTTGACAGTGCTTGTTTCTTTTGCTGGGTGCCTGACTTAAAGATGGCCGCTCCACTGTATTCAAGGGCTGTGTCTTGAAAAACGCCTGACTTCAAGATGGCCGCCGTCACTGCAGGCACACACGACTCTTTCTCTCCTGTTCATACACCCCAGGTCACTCAGGACTCACCGGCCGGCAGCTCCACGAGCCACACACGTCAGGATTCACTCTTCTTTGGCCTCTGCTACTGCCAGGTGAGGTTGGGGTGGGCTCCCGCCTTACTTTTCCGCTAGGGTGCCGAAACTCACGCATCGGGCGTGAGGTTTTCTGACCTCAGTCGGCACTCGGGCTCCGCTTCCAGCGCGTTCGGCAGCGCTTGACACCGGGCTATTAGGGGCAGCGTCCTCCACATCTGAGGGGTCTCTACCTCGTGCTGGGGTGCTGGACAGGGTCGGAGTGGGCTCCCGACTCCTGTTCTTTCACGGGTGCGAAATCGCACGCATCTGGCGGGACTCGCGCTTTCGGCGCGCACTTCTTCTCTTTCGAGCGTTTCAGCGCTCGTTGCTGGGGTTCCCTCTTTGCTCCCTCGCCACCACTGGGAAGGATAGGGTCACCTGCTGCTGGCCTGTCTCCTCAGGCGGCAGCTCTGCACAGCAGCGTTTTCTCTCTTTCAGCGCTGCACGGGACAGGGCACTCTTGTGGGTTCCTGTGGGCGGCATTCATGCCCATCCCACCCTCGTCGCCAGTTGTAGCATCGCGCTACAAATAATCACAGAGACTGATTGTGATTGCACTGGAGGTTTATTCCAAACTTCTAGCTTCCTCCCTGTCCCTACTCTAACTGCCCTAGTTCCTGTCCCCAGCTCCTCCCGTTCCTGCTCCTCCCCTTAGCTCAACCCCCCAACCACTAGACTACATCATACACAATCCCACAGGTGGTAGGGTCACTATGTTTTTTCCACTAACTCTTGCCTGGGTCTCCTTATGTTCAATGGGTTGTGTGGCACCAGCCTGTGGTGCTGGTGTATCTGTGCCATTAACAGAACTAGTTTAGTACAATGTTTTGACATGCATGTCACAATTCACATTGATTCAACTAATAAAGTTCATTTGCATCACAATGTAGGCCTACATGTCACGTGCTGTGTATACTTCAGTGCGCCGATGCAGCCAAAATATTTTGACTTGTCGTGATTCTTGTATTCCAGAACTACTTCCTTAATGCATTGGGGGGTAGCAAGGAAAATGTGGATTGGAGTGGTTTTAAAAATGTTAACTGTGCCTTTCTAAGTGGTCATTATTTCACATATAGCCTGCCTTGGCTGGTACAGGGCATGGCTGAGGTGTCAATATCAGTCACTCCAACAATGGCTACTGTCTGCAGGATGGATTCCACCATTTCCTCAAAGGATATAGATGCCAGCATCTCCGCCGATCTTTCTCGCCTCTGCAAGCTTGCTTTCCCACCTTTTCTCTGGCCCTTGTTCGCAGGTTGTACCAGCGATTACGTATCTCCTCGATGGAGCACTGTGTCACCCACACTGCACTGATTTTGGACTGGCTTTCCAGCCAAATCTTGCACTTTTTGGACTCCGAGAAATTGGATGAGTATTTACTAAAGAGCTTGTCATGGCTCTTCAACACTTCCTTAGTGATCACCTCCAATTCCTTCTCACTGAATTTGGGGTTCTGTTTGCACCCTCCTGCCTCCTTCTGAGTCTCCTCTGACGCCATGCTGTGTTTTTGAGACAGTTGCTGCGCTCCTACCTGCCTCATCGCTGCTGAGCTCCTGCAGTCTGCCTCCTCCTCTGACTCAGGACCCTGCAAACAACATGCAATGCCTCACTTCCTGGTTGTAAGGTCTCATGCTGCTCCGAAATTAAACATTCGCAATTTTGCGATTACCTAATTGGGATTACATATTTACTGAATCGCTATTTGGAAATCGCAAATTGTGAAAGTGAATTTTAAGAAATTGTGAAATGTCGGGTGTAGCGGTGTGGGCCCTAGGCCCACATGCTGCTATAATAATGACACAGTCTATACTTAGTAAAACTGGCCTCAATCCTTGGAATTAGCCTTACAGCCATTTGCAATTCCATGTTCTCCATATGTTCCCCTATATGGAAGAGAGCCTCAATTCTACCTCTTCTGATAAAAGCCAACTTGGATGCACTAGGCCCAGGCAACTATAGGCCCATATCACGCCTTCCAGTTCAAGACAATTTGGCTGTAAAGGTCATGAACAACCAGCTTGCTTCATTCTTACATGAACACAATTTACTGGATGAGGCACAATTTGGATTCAGGGCAGAACATAGCACTGAAACAGCCCTAATAAAGGCAACAAATGAAATAAGAACGAGTATTAGACACAGGGGGGCCTGCAGCACTTGTTCTGCTTGACCTGTCGGCTGCCTTCGACCCGGTAGACCATACAACACTGTTAAAAATGTTTAATTCCTTTGTTATTTCCAGAAAGGCACTGGCATTGGTCTCCTCCTTTTTAGCAGATAGGATGCAATCGGTCGCATTGGGTAATTTTACCTCCCCGTCTTTTACACTCCCATGTGGTGTTTCACAGGGTTCTACTTTAAGTCCTACACTTTTTAATAATTATGTCTCGGAACTGGCAGCTCTCATCAGATCTTTTGGAATGGCTTTAACATCCTACACAGATGACACCCAAATTGTGTTAACCATCAGCAAAAATACAGTACCACAAGCAAATAGATTTAGGGATTGTATGTCAGCAGTCAGCACATGGATGATCTCGCATTGCCTCAAGCTAAATTCTAGGAAAACAGAGGTGATTCTATGTGGTACATTTCTCCCTCCCGGTCCCAGATTTGGTGGCCAGACGACCTTGGAACAGCAAATAACAAGTCAACACCTATCCCAGTCCCCAAAGTAAAAAACTTGGGTGTGATGATAGACCAGAGACTGGATTTTGAATCTCAAGTTAAGGCAGTTTTGTCATCATGTTTCTTTCTGCTTAAAATAATTAAGAAAATCCTACCTCTGATCCCAACAGAAAGTAGGAAAACGGTAGTCACTTCCCTAGTCCTTTCTAAACTGGACTACTGTAATGGGTTATACCTTGGTATGCCCATGAAGCAATTACGTAGGCTCCAGATGATCCAAAACTCTGCAGCACGGCTTCTCCTGGGAATTCCCAAATTCCAGTCAGGGGGAACTCACCTCCAGAGCCGACACTGGCTGCCAATTAAAAGTCAGATCAGTTTTAAAACCCTGTGTATTACTTATAAAGCACTACATGGGACTAGCCCTCAGTTCCTGAAACACTCATTGCACTGGTACTCTCCAAACCGATGCTTGAGATCACAAGAGGCAAAAGTGATACTATCTCAGAGATTAACCAAAGCACGCTAGGATGGTAGAAGATTTGTGGTGGGAGCCACAAGCCTTTGGAACTCCCTCCCGTTCAACATCAGAAATCTGCCATTCCTAACTCTTTTCAGAAAAGCCATCAAGACATGGCTATTCATTGACTAATGCTTTCGTCTGCTTCTCGGTTTGCTAGCGCCAAGACACCAACGGTATTTGTGCGCTGTATACCTTTTTTAACATAACACAAGCATGTGCACCCTGGCCCTTTTAGTAACAAGGTTACGTCACTTGTGACCCCTGTGATGGATGGGTGTGGGGTGCATATGTGTCCAGCCCTCAAGGGAGTGGCTGGGAATACAAGTGTCTGCTGAGACACTAGAACGTGTTCAGCAGGACACTACAGGGCGATTCCTTACATACATCCCATTTTGCGATTACCAAATTGTGATTTGGCAAAAATTGCATTTGGTAAACGTAAAATTATATTTTGATACATGTTGCCCTGTACCCCTAGATTGCTACAACAAAATAAAAAAATACCGATCTGTCCTCGGTCAAGTTCTGCTGTTGCACAAATCAAGAAACTTCCAGCAACAATGCCATGGCTGATAAGAGTTACTCCAGGCGGGTACTGTGTTCCTTTTCTCCACAATCCAGCGGCACGTGTCCCAGCATGTTGTAATAAACAAAAGCCCCGAAGGTTTTCCCATATAATCACGCATACAGATTTCTGTGTTTTGTTTTGTGTTTTCCAAGCCGCCCCCTCCGCTCGTGCGGGATGTGCCCTCCCCTCGCTGCCTTCTGAAGCCGGGCCTGGCGCGTGAAGAGACGCCTCCCGACGGCTTTTAATGGCGCGCGCGGGCTGCCGCGCGCTCCTTCTCTGAGCGCCTCACTCTCGGGCCTGTTGGGCGCCTTGACAGCCCTTCATTTAAGGCACGGGGAAGTGCGGCTGTGAAGTGAGAGATAAGGGCACTTGAAAACACAAAGGGAGTCTTAATTATGTGGAAAGCGAGAGTGATGGGGAGAACAGCTGACTTCAGTAGCGAGAACAATAACAGTGAGACACGATTTTTCAGGCTTTCTGGCATTCCTAGCGTTCATTAGGCAACTCGGGGTTTCAATGAGCTCTCTGTTGCAAAGCATGGATCATGATATCAGTTGTTAACTCTGAAAGGTGGCAGTTGCTTAATTGTGTATGCTTTTAAAAGTCAGTTTCTATTAGAGAAGGTTATTGAAAGTAGACCTAGGCCTCCCTGTATCTTAAGTTTGTAGGCCAAAAGCACCAATGTAAATTGTAATCCGTAGTGAGACCATACTACATATAGTTTATTTATTTGTAAGTTTTATATAGCATGGACCATTAATTGTTGACGTCACAGCGCTTTACATACAATCAGAAGTATATATACAAAGATATCACATCTCAAACAGCACTCATTACAGGTACAGAACAAAAACGACAAAAAAAGAAGCGACATTAAAACCAATAGCATCTTCCAGTCAATAAAAGGAAGAAATGGAATTTCAACCTGACAATTCCAATGAATTTGCTTGTGAAGGTTAGATAGAGCAAGCAACACCCAGATCCTCTCTGAATGTCATGGTCTATTTAATTGTAAATGTTTCACCCCTTTCTTGCATGCACTGTAAAGACATGGCTGTTCTGAGTGTTGCTGTTCCAGACTCTTGGGGCCGCTCCAAAGGTGAATTGGGTGATTGTTGTAATGTTTCGCCTGCACAGCGCTTCCGCTGTGCTTGTGAAATCTCTTGGAAAGAAAAACAATCTTAAAATGGGCATAGAGCCTGCCCATTACTTACCTTTACTTACCAGTGAGTGGCTCCCACATCACTCTTCTTTCCTTGCTTCCTAATGGTCAGTACCTCCTCCTCACCTCCAAGTTCCTCCTATTGTCCGAGTCTTCGTCCCTGCCATGGAGCATGGACCAAGTTCAGCTGCCTGTGGCCAGTGTCCTTTCTCTGCCTGCAGGCTCCTGCAAGTACTTTTTTAAATCTGATTTTTTGGCATGCACTCTAAAACAGTGCATGCATGAGAAGATCCTCTTCGTTCACCACCGCCCTCCTCCCGCTGTCCAAGGAGTCAAGTCAATCCTCTCACCCGCCCTCCTTCTGCCATCTGATCATTTTAACCTTCCCTCCATTCTTTTTAAACATTCCCCTGCCATCATTCTCTTTACCCCACTCCACCGCCCCCCTCCTGCTACACATTCTTTTTTCCCACCCTCCTCTTGTTGCTTGCCACCCCCAATACCACCACACCAACTCCCTCAAGGAAGTCACAATGACTTACCAAGCTCAGCTTGAGTGAGTAACCTCTGGGAAGGTGAAAGTACTGGGTCAAAAGACCATCTATTTTGCAGTACCTTTTTTCTCATTATCTTTCTGTGCACTTTTTCTGTCACCTTTCTCCTCTCTCCTTTTGTACTCCCCTCGGCCGCTTGTCCTCGCTCGCCTGACTTTGCCCTCTCAGAGCAGCCTGCCATCCTACACCTCGTTTCCCCCGTGTGGTATGGCCAGGGCACGGTCTTTAACCAATGACATCAAGGCATGGCGAGCACAGACACCGGGGACTACTGGAGAAAGCTCACCCGTACCCTGCAGCAGCACTTCTCATGAAACCAATGTCAGCCTACGCCTCTTTCTTCCCTGACAACCTGAAAAAAATCTAAACTGCTAAATAAAATACTGTTAACGTGAATCTGAAACAGTGCACTGCATATTCATTAGATTGACCTTAGAAGGATGAATGGCTGAATGCTTCTGCCGAGCTCAGCACCTGCACACTCATGTTCGCAGAGCCCAGACTTTCCTATTATAATTCCTATTTGTAAACCGTGAACATATCACCCCCTTATGGGTTTCACGGCGGGAGATTAAGTAAGCGATTGCCCAGAGTCACATGATGTTGAGCTGAGCTGCCACCGGCGATCGAACCATAAACCCCGCATTCCGGAGTCAGACGCTTTGGCTGCTGCGCCACACCTTTCCCAGCTGTATTAGTTTGCAATCAGCCCTTCCTACAGATCTCCATATTTGAGCTGTAAAACATTGCTCTAAACAATTGGAGTCCATAAATACTGCCCCCGGCATTATGGTAATGTATCAACACTTGCTACCTACATTTTCTCCTTTTCTTTTCATGTGCATGATTTAATGGTTCTGTGGCTCTGAAAGGGAAGCGCAGGGTTTCAGTTTGTGTACCTAGTCTGCTGTGAGATGGGTACATGTTTATACAATCCACTGTGGAGTTTGCATTAGTCTTTAGCAGACAGCTTTCCCAACATTGTAAACACACATTTTAATGCTCGCGTCCAAACGTGCGCAGTAGTGAGAAACCAATTATTAGCACTTGCAAATACATAGATAGATGCTCAACAAGCATTGGCAAAGCCGATAGGTTTTGCCTATGCGAGACCTATTGGCATTGTCAATGTTTTTTAAAGATGTTGTCCAGCAGCGCGGTCTGTTGTTCAACGTGGCTCAAAGTTAATCAACCCTAAGCGATATGGTGTGGCCATTGTTGACCGCAGCATTAGCGCACTTTGGGGCATATCATCAAGGAGCAACAATAATATTATCACCGCTTTAGAGCCCGTTTTCGGGCAAAAAGCAGCGATAATATTATCACAGTATCATCAAGGACACTGAGGTTCCGTGAATTCTGAACCTGGGTCATAAGGGTCGTGGTTCTGTTACGATTTTGGTAACAGCGAACCGTAAACAGTGAGCTCAGCAAGTATGAGTGTTTTCGTCATGTTACACCGATGGATTCACTGTGTATTTGAAGATTTCGTTCTGAACCCTTGGGTTCCATTTTGTGCATGGCAGCCATTTTGTGGTTGCCCTCACATAGGCCGATGACTTTAGCTGACTTTTAGATGACCTGAGTGAACTAACCCTGTTGCCTGAAGCTGACCTTGTTAGGCCAGTTCCGTGCCCAGTAGCTGATCAAGATTAAGGATCAGAGCACAGGAGATTGTAAAGTTTGGTATGCACATACACATCCCTTATCCTACTTCTCATCTGTTTCTGTTCCTTCTTTTATGACCTGTTTACTATATGGGTTGTGGTCTTTTATTATGGGTTTGGCCGGCTTGTGTAAGAAGGAATGTTAGGCATTTTGCATGCTTGCAAAAGCAAGGACTGCCCCTTTCTTTTATGCTGAGTTTTGTATTCCTAAACATATATAAGGCCTCTGTTTTCTGTATTCCTCAGACTACCTCATTCAGTTGCTACGGCTTCTGTGTGACGTGGCCTCACTTATTAAAATTTAATAAAGATGTCTTTTCATATTTTCAGCTTCTGTTCCAAGTTCTCTTTTTATTAGTAAGTATTCCCTGAGAATGAAGATTACAGTTCTTCAAATGGCGCGGCCAACGTGGGCTTCATCAGAGAAGTGACTTTCTGTGGGAGTGATCTTGTCACAGAACTGAAATCTACTGAGGAGGACAGAACAGGATTCTACTAAGGAGGTACTCTGTGCACAGGGATTCTGGAGATTCTTTGATTCTGCAGCCCAGTATATTTCTGATCTTCCTGATTTTGATCCTCCACATGATGTCACTCCTGACTGAGAACCTTTTTGGCGTGAGAATTCTTAAAAAGACCGTTAGGTCATGTAGAACTTGACAGTTAGAATTTGGATAACCTTTTGATTAGTAAAAGTAAGAGTTAAGTATAAGTGGGTCGCTCCCAGTCCTTTGTTCTTTGGTTCTTTGGTTCTTTGAGTCCTTAGTTTTTGGTTCTTTGGTCCTTAGTTTGATTGGTTCTTGGTCCTTAGTTTGGTTCTTAGTTTGTTTGGTCCTTAGTTTTTATTTGAAGATTGCAATTTTCAAAAACCGAGGGTCTTGTATATTTACGAGTGTATCGATAGAGATAGCCCCTTGAAGTTTGAAGCTAGATTAGTGAGCTATAAGATGCCTGATCTTAGCAAATTTGGAGCTTTGTGTTGGCTAACTTTGTATACGTTTGGATTAGCCGGCTTCCCCTAAAGGGAATATCTAAATAGGTTTAGATTTAAAAACATATTTCTTACTTGGTGATTTTGTATCCCCAGGGAATTAAAATATGACATAATACAAAACAAGGATCCTTTGTTCTGCGCAGTTCTATGAATGAAGATATGCAGAACGATTTTGTTTGGTGTTCTGCTAACCAAAGCTAGTGAATTGAATGTATTTTCGCTTCTTGGACATACATCAGTCTGTTGGGCTGTTTTTGCAGTCTTTTAAAACACAATTGAGAAGCGTTTCTTGTAAATATGACTTACAACTAATATTTACAAATGCTTTGGTTTAAGTACAGTCTGTTGGCTGTCCTTTATTTTTGTTCTGAGTATTGGTTTGTGGGATAAATGTTTGTTTAAATGTCTATGTGGGTTTCCCATTAGTGCAATTTCTGTAAGTGAATAGCGTTGGCGCTATTCATGAAATGCATGGCTAAAAGCGCACCGTATTGTGTGTCCTGAGTGTTTCACCCCTTTCTGTTTATGTCTGAAATGAGCTCAATGTCTGTTCGTGGTTTTTCTTGATGTTTTCAGTCTATTAAGCAACATTTTGTAAGCATATTCTTGGGTCTGTTGCTAAATCAAATTGTCCTTTTTAGAAAGAGAATAAATGGCGCAAACATTTTGTCATGTTTCAAGGTAGGCGTCTGTGCTTGGGCTTATAAATGAATGCGTCTAAAAATGATAGGCAAGTGATGCAGCTTGCTCTTATATGTGGAATTATCAAAAATAATTGGGTTTATTATTTTCTTTTTATTAATTATGAAAAATAATTATTAAAAATAAGTGCTACAAAATTCGTTTTTTACTATTCATGAAGCTTAATGCTCATACTATGACATCCTAGCATTAAAATTTAATTTAAGTTGTGCTATACCACATGATGAGAACATTAGCATATAAAATTTCACTTAGCGCAGGCGTGAAAAAACTCATTTTTCTAAAGATTTACATGGGATATGTCTGATTAAAAAATCTCTGTAATTTGTAAAGAACATTCTGTGGATGAATAATATGTATCACAAGTATAGGATATTTATTTTTAAGTGCCCCAAACATCAAAGTCGAATTTGGGTATTTTTGCCATTTAAAATAGCTTTAAAGTGCTTTAGGCTTCAGTAAATGCATACATTTAGGTATAAACCACAAATTTGCAGGTTGTTCCCATTTGGGGTTGCGTTTAATGGCTCAGTGAGCCAATGTGCCTGGTGCAGAGGTTTGAGTTTAATATCAGGGTTGAAGGTTTTTAACTTTGGCTGGACCTAACTGAGACCTTCATCTATTTAAGGTTAATGAAATGAGTACCATTGCAAACAAGCATTTGTTCTAAAAACTGGTATGTGTGTTTATGTTCTGCGAATTATTCACAGTAAATGTTTTAATAATATAAGTATAGAAATAAATTATAGCCCCTAACAGGAGTAATATATATAACATGTGTTTTAAATAAAGTGAATTATTGCAGGTTAGGAGGAATCCGGAACAGGCTGCTCAAGTTGCGCTAAGATGCTATCTTTAGTTTTCCTGTAAACAATGGAAGGAGGCTGTCATGTCGACATTTGTGACCTTTTAAATTAGGACTTGTCTCTGTGAAATGCAGAATGACCTTGCTAAACAGGCCTCTAAAAGGAAGGGTTTCTGGTTTCTCCACAAAATTAAAGAACTTAATTCCAAAGGGAAAAATATGAAAAAGGTTTCTTTGAAAGTCCCAACACATGCTAAATGCTCTGCAGAAATGATATATTTGTATCTCTGCCTCTAAAAAATAATGTCTGCTAGTTGCTTTTATTTTGACCAAAAATGAGGCATTGCATTAAGTTTTAGACAGAAAAAAGAGGAAGCTCTTTATTCAAATTTTGAAGGCTACATGCCTAAGTGAGAACGATTTGCCAATTAAGAATTATTTTTCAAAGTGAAAATTGTGGCACAAGGCTAACATGGAGTGTCAGCGAAAGAATTTTAGTTTTAGCTTAATGTTGCAAGGTGACCGACAAGATGGTAACAGTTAAGTAATGGAAGTTTATTTTTGTGTCTGTTCATATGTATTATGTTTTGTCTTCTGATTAAAAAGTTATAATTGATGTCTGTTTGTTAAGAGAAATGTCTCTCTTTTGTGTGTTGTGTATTTTTTCTTTTTGCTTCTGCTCACAGATCATCCATGGATTGCTCTGGGGGATTTTAAGGCTGACAAGACACGTGAGTTTGGTTGGTTGAAATGAGATGTGTTTTTTGCGTAACTCCTTTGGAAAGAAATGTCCATGCGTTTTTAATGTTTGTGTATTTGGTTCTATCATGAATTGTTCTTGCTGGTTCTGTGTGTCTGAAAGTTGTATTTGACAGCAGATATCCACTAATTGGCGATCTACTGTCAAAAAGGAGGGTAAGGATTTTAAACCTGACACAGTATTATGCATCACCACTCATTTATATATGCTATTGTTTTACAGCGAGTATATCTGATGGCTTGACATGTCCGTTTTGTGCGTTTTTTGCATGTTTTATGTTTTATGTTGCTGCTTATGATACTATTACAAGTTTACCTGTGTTGTGAAGGGATATACATGACGATGTGTATCCTGCAAACAGTTGGGTAGATTTGCTTTGACACTAAATTTCACAGAAAGACAGACAACACTTCATCAGTGTATGTCAAATTTGGCTTTAATGGTATTTGAAGGAAAATAAAAAACCTATACAGGAAACAAGGTTTCAGCTACAGTCACATTACTGCCCCCTTTCCTGTAAGGAACAGGCAGCCCTAAAATTATGTATCCTGAATTGGACGTAAGGATAAACTATAGATCTGTGACTTTTGTGCATGGTGACCTAATTTTTATATTAGTCAGTTTTGTTCTGCTTCCTGAAGAGTGTATGGCTTTGTGCCATAAAGGAAACAAGGCTTAATTTTTCCCCTGATTGATGTTGCATCGTCCCTAGTAATTGGGCATGTTAGCTGTGTCCTAGTCCCATTTTTCCTTTTCCATATTCCTTTCACCAGTTAGCCTTCTTTTTGTTATTATTGTATTAGGTTCACACTTCCAGATTGCAGTAATGTACTAGAACCCCATATTATGTATAAATCCCTTTTGTATAACTAGACTGGTTTCTAAGAATTTTCTTTAGGCCTACTCTGATGTTTTTCCAGTCTGACTGTTAGGGTAGTGGTGGACTGATTAACTGACTCAATACTATAGTAAGATAAGTTTTCCACCCCAATGGGAGACACCTTACGTTTTTTTTAATATGACAAATTCAATGCCTATTCTAATTTGGTTTTTAGTTCCTTTTTTCTGCTGCTTTAATTTTTGATGGACCAGATGTATTTTAAATAGTGGAAATACCAGGACTCTCTAGTTCTTGTCTTTTGTTTCCACATCTTGATCATTAGCTTTTGTATTGCATAGTCCACCTGATGCACAATTATTAAAGGAAGGTATCTACATGGCCCTGATAATATGTATTATGTAATCTCTCTTTTGAAGAGTTCTAGATAAGGAATTTAGGAACACCTATATTTTCATTGAGAAAACAAATGTGTTTACCCCATTAGAGGATGCCACTATGTGTGAAGACATCCATTTAGATAGAATTCTCGTGTAGTTATCTACCCTTAGATGATGGAGGATATGCTCTCACACGGAAACCCAATTGAAAAGCCTAGAGGCACTGTTTTGCCTACTGCCTTTATATTTGTATTGCTTTTTGAGAATGACAGTGTATTCTAGACCAAAATTGTCCCATGGCGTGTGGCCACTCCTTTGAAGATCGCAGGCCATCTGTTTGCAGTCCCCTTGTTATACAATGAACTGTTTAAAGCATCGCACTTGCTTCATCAGGAGGCGTTCAACATCAGGAAAGAAGGAGGAGCTGGTTTTGCCACAGAACCAGAATTTCAGTGCAAAAGAGCACCTGTCATGTGCTGGTTAACCTCTGACAGTGTGCAGTCCCTTGAGCCCCTTGGCCTGAGTTTTGGCCACGCACCCCCCTTTTTCCTTTGCTTCAACGGAAGTGCAGTGCACCGGAGGATCCAAGATTGGCAAAAGGCACTCCATTCGGGTGCCCATGAAAGAGCAGCCTGAGCGTCCTCTGACACTGAATGATGAGTGTTGGAGTCTGAGAATGGTCCCGGGTCTGCATGAGATGATTTGTGCCCATGATCAATGAAGATCATGCTATCTGTAGTGCCTGCCGCAGGGAGGAGAGATATTGGTGCACTGCCTTGAGACATTGAGACTTTCGAATGAGCTATGAGTGTTTGCCAGGAGGGTACTCCAACGGATACTGAGAAGCACCATTTACATGAAAGGCCTGAATGAGAGGCCCATGCGGAAGAAAACAACAAAAGAAGATTTGATGGACAATAGAAGCCTGCCAGAGAGGCTTTTTGAACGGACTCTGGGCATAGTTAGTTTCACAAGTGGTTTCCGTGCGATTGCATATAATGGGTGTTAGCAGACTAATTTTTGCTGTTTTGCTGGCATTGTTTTAAAGTAGTATTCTGTTTAGTAAAAGCAGAATAAAGTCCATTCTCTGTGGAAGAGTATCCCTTTTCATCTGAGAGCATTATTAAGGATCACCACTGTTTCACCTGAACATATGATAAATTACTGAAATGCATAGGAGCCCTAAAAATGTTACTAGATGATTTTAGGATTTACTTTTTGCTTAGGGTTGGGAAAAAATTATAATTTCGTTTGTAATAGTGGTCACTACTTTCTCCTGTTGTCTATATGTTCTTAACAACGTGTTTTCTAGTGTTTTTAAACATGACATTGTCTTTTATGGGTGGGATTGTTTTTTTTTACTCAATTGACTTCTGCACCCACTTCCCAACCTATGTCTTTTCCTACTACTGCTTCTTTGCATTCTTTTCACACTTTTCCTGAACATGAGCAGGTTAGAAGATCAGAATTCGTAAACAATTCTTTTGTACAGCTTCTGCATCAACACCAGTTAGTAGTGAACATCACTAATTGTTGGGTGTGTGGTCTTATGCCACATACTACAGATAGAGGTATTCCCTATTTGGTCCTGCCATATGCGGCCTTTGTGCTACTACGTGTGTAAGGAGACCTGTCCCGAGAGACTTGCTAAGTAATAGGATTATGCTCCAGCAACATCTTGATGATCTGATGAATATAGACCTGGATTCAGATTGACGTGAGTTTAGGTTATTGCCTATGTAAGGGCAAAAGGAGGGTCTGAGGTTCCGTGAATTCTGAACCTGGGTCATGAGGGTCGTGGTTCTGTTACGATTTTGGTAACAGCGAACCGTAAACAGTGAGCTCAGCAAGTATGAGTGTTTTCGTCATGTTACACCGATGGATTCACTGTGTATTTGAAGATTTCGTTCTGAACCCTTGGGTTCCATTTTGTGCATGGCAGCCATTTTGTGGTTGCCCTCACATAGGCCGATGACTTTAGCTGACTTTTAGATGACCTGAGTGAACTAACCCTGTTGCCTGAAGCTGACCATGTTAGGCCAGTTCCTTGCCCAGTAGCTGATCAAGATTAAGGATCAGAGCACAGGAGATTGTAAAGTTTGGTATGCACATACACACCCCTTATCCTTCTTCTCATCTGTTTCTGTTCCTTCTTTTATGACCTGTTTATGATATGGGTTGTGGTCTTTTATTATGGGTTTGGCCGGCTTGTGTAAGAAGGAATGTTAGGCATTTTGCATGCTTGCAAAAGCAAGGACTGCCCCTTTCTTTTATGCTGAGTTTTGTATTCCTAAACATATATAAGGCCTCTGTTCTCTGTATTCCTCAGACTACCTCATTCAGTTGTTACGGCTTCTGTGTGACGTGGCCTCACTTATTAAAATTTAATAAAGATGTCTTTTCATATTTTCAGCTTCTGTGCCAAGTTCTCTTTTTATTAGTAAGTATTCCCGGAGAATGAAGATTACAGTTCTTCAACACGCTAGCGCGTTATTCTTTGACTTATAGCCCGTTTTTCACATGCCTCGCATCGATAACCAGATGCAAAGGAAGCGTGGCTGTGAAAACAACATGGGATAATATTGCGAAGGCTATTATCAAGGAGGGTTAGCGATATATAAAATCGTGTTAAGTATGCCTTAACGCAGGAATTTAACGTCTGTTAAATTCCTGACTAAGGCATACCTAACATGGGGGGTGGATTGTGTGGCTAAGACCACAGGCCCTATCATCTAGGATATCACCGTTTTCCACCCTGGAAAACAGTGACATCCACACTATCTCTGGAATTTTTATTTCCTCGGCGATGCGCATTGTTGATAACGCGCTAACCGGGCGATAAATTCCAGAGATAGCCGGCCATAAATATGCAAGCGCTAAGCGTGCTTTGCAATATTTATCGTTGGTCCTTGATAATATGCCCCTTTATTTTTTATCTACTTCAAGTCATGTTGCACAGCAGCCCGCACAGAGACGTTTTAAGGCATGGGCAAAGTGGGTTCTGGCCCAGGGCCCCAGCCTTTCAGGGGCCCCCTGATAGCCTTCTCAAATGTCTGCCTCGGCTAACTGTGTTCTCCAGACAAACATGCCCTGATGCCCTTGAATTGCTCTTAAAGGTTTATTGTTTGAATCCCATGATTTTTCATTTATTTTTAGTAAGGGTGATGTGTGGGAGTTCCTTACCGAAGTTTTGTAGAGAAATGTTGTATATGTTTTTTAAAAACATGGAACAACCATAAAAAAAATTGTTTAGATCGAAACAGTGCCTCCCTTATGAGAAATGGAAGGGGGTTACACAGATTATTTTTAAGAACATTAGTGAGCTACTGCTGCATCACTGTATTAAAAAAAGACAGCACTGTAGTGCCTTCTGATGCACGCATTCTGAATGTTAGATGTGAAGCTTGTAGGACTTGCAATTAAACCTAATGAGTGGCACATATTGATTTGGTTCTATTGCATATTACATCTCACCTACTTTATTTTTCAGCACATTTTAACAATAATAAAGCAGGCATATAGTCTCCACTATCTCAAAAGCCGCCTAAACAAGAGTAATTTCCAAGAGCACCTTTCTCTACAAGGCTACATTTTTCAGTAATATATTCCTACAAGGAAAGACAAAGACATTCAGTACTGTTCACAACCACATTCCACTTCCAAGCGCAGTGCGCACCTATTCTGCTCTGTTTCCTGAGACTCTGACAAGTGTGAGAGAAGCTTGCTTAGTGTCTGCCCATGTTGGGAGCCAGGTGTGTGTGTGTGTGTATGTGTTTGTGTGCTTGTGTGTGTCTGTTTGTGTATGTGTGTGTGGGTGTGTGTGTTTGTGTGTGTGTGTGTGGGTGGCTGTGTATGTGTAGACAGTTGCAGTGCTGCTACCCATACCGTGCTTGGAAAGTGAGGCCTGCTTCTGCCTGTTCGTGAGGCCTGCTTCTGCTTGTTCTGTGTTGGGAATGTGGGAACTCTTTGTCCATCTTCATTGTTTCATGGACATGTGCTTGTGCTGCTGCCCATATTGGTCTGTTTGTTTGTTTGAAGATTTATATAGCACATTCTTATCACCTGTGAGGGTATCTAGGCGCTGTTCACGGGCACGGGGAGATTTTGTGATCTGCCCATAATCACAGGATATTGCGCCAATGGAGGGTCTCCACAAGCGTAATCGTTAATTTGCTCGGTCAGTTCTGTCTCTGAGATAAGCTTTCAATGGTGAAAATAAAATAAAAAACTTATACAGGAAACAAGGTTTCACCTACAGTCACATTACTGCCCCCTTTCCTGTAAGGAACAGGCAGCCCTAAAATTATGTATCCTGAATTGGACGTAAGGATAAATTATAGATCTGTGACTTTTGTGCATGGTGACCTAATTTTTATATTAGTCAGTTTTGTTCTGCTTCCTGAAGAGTGTATGGCTTTGTACCATAAAGGAAACAAGGCTTAATTTTTCCCCTGATTGATGTTGCATCGTCCCTAGTAATTGGGCATGTTAGCTGTGTCCTAGTCCCATTTTTCCTTTTCCATATTCCTTTCACCAGTTAGCCTTCTTTTTGTTATTATTGTATTAGGTTCACACTTCCAGATTGCAGTAATGTACTAGAACCCCATATTATGTATACATCCCTTTTGTATAACTAGACTGGTTTCTAAGAATTTTCTTTAGGCCTACTCTGATGTTTTTCCAGTCTGACTGTTAGGGTAGTGATGGACTGATTAACTGACTCAATACTATAGTAAGATAAGTTTTCCACCCCAATAGGAGACACCTTACGTTTTTTTTAATATGACAAATTCAATGCCTATTCTAAGTTGGTTTTTAGTTCCTTTTTTCTGCTGCTTTAATTTTTGATGGACCAGATGTATTTTAAATAGTGGAAATACCAGGACTCTCTAGTTCTTGTCTTTTGTTTCCACATCTTGATCATTAGCTTTGGTATTGCATAGTCCACCTGATGCACAATTATTAAAGGAAGGTATCTACATGGCCCTGATAATATGTATTATGTAATCTCTCTTTTGAAGAGCTCTAGATAAGGAATTTAGGAACACCTATATTTTCATTGAGAAAACAAATGTGTTTACCCCATTAGAGGATGCCACTATGTGTGAAGACATCCATTTAGATAGAATTCTCGTGTAGTTATCTACCCTTAGATGATGGAGCATATGCTCTCACACGGAAACCCAATTGAAAAGCCTAGAGGCACTGTTTTGCCTACTGCCTTTATATTTGTATTGCTTTTTGAGAATGACAGTGTATTCTAGACCAAAATTGTCCCATGGCGTGTGGCCACTCCTTTGAAGATCGCAGGCCATCTGTTTGCAGTCCCCTTGTTATACAATAAACTGTTTAAAGCATCGCACTTGCTTCATCAGAAGGCGTTCAACATCAGAAAAGAAGGAGGAGCTGGTTTTGCCACAGAACCAGAATTTCAGTGCAAAAGAGCACCTGTCATGTGCTGGTTAACCTCTGACAGTGTGCAGTCCCTTGAGCCCCTTGGCCTGAGTTTTGGCCACGCACCCCCCTTTTTCCTTTGCTTCAACGGAAGTGCAGTGCACCGGAGGATCCAAGATTGGCAAAAGGCACTCCATTCGGGTGCCCATGAAAGAGCAGCCTGAGCGTCCTCTGACACTGAATGATGAGTGTTGGAGTCTGAGAATGGTCCCGGGTCTGCATGAGATGATTTGTGCCCATGATCAATGAAGATCATGCTATCTGTAGTGCCTGCCGCAGAGAAGAGATATTGGTGCACTGCCTTGAGACATTGAGACTTTCGAATGAGCTATGAGTGTTTGCCAGGAGGGCACTCCAACGGATACTGAGAAGCACCATTTACATGAAAGGCCTGAATGAGAGGCCCATGCGGAAGAAAACAACAAAAGAAGATTTGATGGACAATAGAAGCCTGCCAGAGAGGCTTTTTGAACGGACTCTGGGCATAGTTAGTTTCACAAGTGGTTTCCGTGCGATTGCATATAATGGGTGTTAGGAGACAAATTTTTGCTGTTTTGCTGGCATTGTTTTAAAGTAGTATTCTGTTTAGTAAAAGCAGAATAAAGTCCATTCTCTGTGGAAGAGTATCCCTTTTCATCTGAGAGCATTATTAAGGATCACCACTGTTTCACCTGAACATATGATAAATTACTGAAATGCATAGGAGCCCTAAAAATGTTACTAGATGATTTTAGGATTTACTTTTTGCTTAGGGTTGTGAAAAAATTATAATTTTGTTTGTAATAGTGGTCACTACTTTCTCCTGTTGTCTATATGTTCTTAACAACGTGTTTTCTAGTGTTTTTAAACATGACATTGTCTTTTATGGGTGGGATTGTTTTTTTTTACTCAATTGACTTCTGCACCCACTTCCCAACCTATGTCTTTTCCTACTACTGCTTCTTTGCATTCTTTTCACACTTTTCCTGAACATGAGCAGGTTAGAAGATCAGAATTCGTAAACAATTCTTTTGTACAGCTTCTGCATCAACACCAGTTAGTAGTGAACATCACTAATTGTTGGGTGTGTGGTCTTATGCCACATACTACAGATAGAGGTATTCCCTATTTGGTCCTGCCATATGCGGCCTTTGTGCTACTACGTGTGTAAGGAGACCTGTCCCGAGAGACTTGCTAAGTAATAGGATTATGCTCCAGCAACATCTTGATGATCTGATGAATATAGACCTGGATTCAGATTGACGTGAGTTTAGGTTATTGCCTATGTAAGGGCAAAAGGAGGGTCTGAGGTTCCGTGAATTCTGAACCTGGGTCATGAGGGTCGTGGTTCTGTTACGATTTTGGTAACAGCGAACCGTAAACAGTGAGCTCAGCAAGTATGAGTGTTTTCGTCATGTTACACCGATGGATTCACTGTGTATTGGAAGATTTCGTTCTGAACCCTTGGGTTCCATTTTGTGCATGGCAGCCATTTTGTGGTTGCCCTCACATAGGCCGATGACTTTAGCTGACTTTTAGATGACCTGAGTGAACTAACCCTGTTGCCTGAAGCTGACCATGTTAGGCCAGTTCCTTGCCCAGTAGCTGATCAAGATTAAGGATCAGAGCACAGGAGATTGTAAAGTTTGGTATGCACATACACACCCCTTATCCTACTTCTCATCTGTTTCTGTTCCTTCTTTTATGACCTGTTTATGATATGGGTTGTGGTCTTTTATTATGGGTTTGGCCGGCTTGTGTAAGAAGGAATGTTAGGCATTTTGCATGCTTGCAAAAGCAAGGACTGCCCCTTTCTTTTATGCTGAGTTTTGTATTCCTAAACATATATAAGGCCTCTGTTCTCTGTATTCCTCAGACTACCTCATTCAGTTGTTACGGCTTCTGTGTGACGAGGCCTCACTTATTAAAATTTAATAAAGATGTCTTTTCATATTTTCAGTTTCTGTGCCAAGTTCTCTTTTTATTAGTAAGTATTCCCTGAGAATGAAGATTACAGTTCTTCAACACGCTAGCGCGTGATTCTTTGACTTATCGCCCGTTTTTCACATGCCTCGCATCGATAACCAGATGCAAAGGAAGCGTGGCTGTGAAAACAACATGGGATAATATTGCGAAGGCTATTATCAAGGAGGGTTAGCGATATATAAAATTGTGTTAAGTATGCCTTAACGCAGGAATTTAACGTCTGTTAAATTCCTGACTAAGGCATACCTAACATGGGGAGTGGATTGTGTGGCTAAGACCACAGGCCCTATCATCTAGGATATCGCCGTTTTCCACCCTGGAAAACAGTGACATCCACACTATCTCTGGAATTTTTATTTCCTCAGCGATGCGCGTTGTTGATAACGCGCTAACCGGGCGATAAATTCCAGAGATAGCCGGCCATAAATATGCAAGCGCTAAGCGTGCTTTGCAATATTTATCGTTGGTCCTTGATAATATGCCCCTTTATTTTTTATCTACTTCAAGTCATGTTGCACAGCAGCCCGCACAGAGACGTTTTAAGGCATGGGCAAAGTGGGTTCTGGCCCAGGGCCCCAGCCTTTCAGGGGCCACCTGATAGCCTTCTCAAATGTCTACCTCGGCTAACTGTGTTCTCCAGACAAACATGCCCTGATGCCCTTGAATTGCTCTTAAAGGTTTATTGTTTGAATCCCATGATTTTTCATTTATTTTTAGTAAGGGTGATGTGTGGGAGTTCCTTACCGAAGTTTTGTAGAGAAATGTTGTATATGTTTTTTTAAAACATGGAACAACCATAAAAAAAATTGTTTAGATCGAAACAGTGCCTCCCTTATGAGAAATGGAAGGGGGTTACACAGATTATTTTTAAGAACATTAGTGAGTTACTGCTGCATCACTGTATTAAAAAAATACAGCACTGTACTGCCTTCTGATGCACGCATTCTGAATGTTAGATGTGAAGCTTGTAGGACTTGCAATTAAACCTAATGAGTGGCACATATTGATTTGGTTCTATTGCATATTACATCTCACCTACTTTATTTTTCAGCACATTTTAACAATAATAAAGCAGGCATATGGTCTCCACTATCTCAAAAGCCGCCTAAACAAGAGTAATTTCCAAGAGCACCTTTCTCTACAAGGCTACATTTTTCAGTAATATATTCCTACAAGGAAAGACAAAGACATTCAGTCCTGTTCACAACCACATTCCACTTCCAAGCGCAGTGCGCACCTATTCTGCTCTGTTTCCTGAGACTCTGACAAGTGTGAGAGAAGCTTGCTTAGTGTCTGCCCATGTTGGGAGCTAGGTGTGTGTGTGTGTGTATGTGTTTGTGTGCTTGTGTGTGTCTGTTTGTGTATGTGTGTGTGGGTGTGTTTGTGTGTGTGTGTGGGTGGCTGTGTATGTGTAGACAGTTGCAGTGCTGCTACCCATACCGTGCTTAGAAAGTGAGGCCTGCTTCTGCCTGTTCGTGAGGCCTGCTTCTGCTTGTTCTGTGTTGGGAATGTGGGAACTCTTTGTCCATCTTCATTGTTTCATGGACATGTGCTTGTGCTGCTGCCCATATTGGTCTGTTTGTTTGTTTGAAGATTTATATAGCACATTCTTATCACCTGTGAGGGTATCTAGGCGCTGTTCACGGGCACGGGGAGATTTTGTGATCTGCCCATAATCACAGGATATTGCGCCAATGGAGGGTCTCCACAAGCGTAATCATTAATTTGCTCGGTCAGTTCTGTCTCTGAGATAAGCTTTTAATGGTGAAAATAAAATAAAAAACTTATACAGGAAACAAGGTTTCACCTACAGTCACATTACTGCCCCCTTTCCTGTAAGGAACAGGCAGCCCTAAAATTATGTATCCTGAATTGGACGTAAGAATAAATTATAGATCTGTGACTTTTGTGCATGGTGACCTAATTTTTATATTAGTCAGTTTTGTTCTGCTTCCTGAAGATTGTATGGCTTTGTACCATAAAGGAAACAAGGCTTAATTTTTCCCCTGATTGATGTTGCATCGTCCCTAGTAATTGGCCATGTTAGCTGTGCCCTAGTCCCATTTTTCCTTTTCCATATTACTTTCACCAGTTAGCCTTCTTTTTGTTATTATTGTATTAGGTTCACACTTCCAGATTGCAGTAATGTACTAGAACCCCATATTATGTATAAATCCCTTTTGTATAACTAGACTGGTTTCTAAGAATTTTCTTTAGGCCTACTCTGATGTTTTTCCAGTCTGACTGTTAGGGTAGTGATGGACTGATTAACTGACTCAATACTATAGTAAGATAAGTTTTCCACCCCAATAGGAGACACCTTACGTTTTTTTTAATATGACAAATTCAATGCCTATTCTAAGTTGGTTTTTAGTTCCTTTTTTCTGCTGCTTTAATTTTTGATGGACCAGATGTATTTTAAATAGTGGAAATACCAGGACTCTCTAGTTCTTGTCTTTTGTTTCCACATCTTGATCATTAGCTTTTGTATTGCATAGTCCACCTGATGCACAATTATTAAAGGAAGGTATCTACATGGCCCTGATAATATGTATTATGTAATCTCTCTTTTGAAGAGTTCTAGATAAGGAATTTAGGAACACCTATATTTTCATTGAGAAAACAAATGTGTTTACCCCATTAGAGGATGCCACTATGTGTGAAGACATCCATTTAGATAGAATTCTCGTGTAGTTATCTACCCTTAGATGATGGAGGATATGCTCTCACACGGAAACCCAATTGAAAAGCCTAGAGGCACTGTTTTGCCTACTGCCTTTATATTTGTATTGCTTTTTGAGAATGACAGTGTATTCTAGACCAAAATTGTCCCATGGCGTGTGGCTACTCCTTTGAAGATCGCAGGCCATCTGTTTGCAGTCCCCTTGTTATACAATGAACTGTTTAAAGCATCGCACTTGCTTCATCAGAAGGCGTTCAACATCAGAAAAGAAGGAGGAGCTGGTTTTGCCACAGAACCAGAATTTCAGTGCAAAAGAGCACCTGTCATGTGCTGGTTAACCTCTGACAGTGTGCAGTCCCTTGAGCCCCTTAGCCTGAGTTTTGGCCACGCACCCCCCTTTTTCCTTTGCTTCAACGGAAGTGCAGTGCACCGGAGGATCCAAGATTGGCAAAAGGCACTCCATTCGGGTGCCCATGAAAGAGCAGCCTGAGCGTCCTCCGACACTGAATGATGAGTGTTGGAGTCTGAGAATGGTCCCGGGTCTGCATGAGATGATTTGTGCCCATGATCAATGAAGATCATGCTATCTGTAGTGCCTGCCGCAGAGAAGAGATATTGGTGCACTGCCTTGAGACATTGAGACTTTCGAATGAGCTATGAGTGTTTGCCAGGAGGGTACTCCAACGGATACTGAGAAGCACCATTTACATGAAAGGCCTGAATGAGAGGCCCATGCGGAAGAAAACAACAAAAGAAGATTTGATGGACAATAGAAGCCTGCCAGAGAGGCTTTTTGAACGGACTCTGGGCATAGTTAGTTTCACAAGTGGTTTCCGTGCGATTTCATGTAATGGGTGTTAGGAGACTAATTTTTGCTGTTTTGCTGGCATTGTTTTAAAGTAGTATTCTGTTTAGTAAAAGCAGAATAGAGTCCATTCTCTGTGGAAGAGTATCCCTTTTCATCTGAGAGCATTATTAAGGATCACCACTGTTTCACCTGAACATATGATAAATTACTGAAATGCATAGGAGCCCTAAAAATGTTACTAGATGATTTTAGGATTTACTTTTTGCTTAGGGTTGTGAAAAAATTATAATTTCGTTTGTAATAGTGGTCACTACTTTCTCCTGTTGTCTATATGTTCTTAACAACGTGTTTTCTAGTGTTTTTAAACATGACATTGTCTTTTATGGGTGGGATTGTTTTTTTTTACTCAATTGACTTCTGCACCCACTTCCCAACCTATGTCTTTTCCTACTACTGCTTCTTTGCATTCTTTTCACACTTTTCCTGAACATGAGCAGGTTAGAAGATCAGAATTCGTAAACAATTCTTTTGTACAGCTTCTGCATCAACACCAGTTAGTAGTGAACATCACTAATTGTTGGGTGTGTGGTCTTATGCCACATACTACAGATAGAGGTATTCCCTATTTGGTCCTGCCATATGCGGCCTTTGTGCTACTACGTGTGTAAGGAGACCTGTCCCGAGAGAGTTGCTAAGTAATAGGATTATGCTCCAGCAACATCTTGATGATCTGATGAATATAGACCTGGATTCAGATTGACGTGAGTTTAGGTTATTGCCTATGTAAGGGCAAAAGGAGGGTCTGAGGTTCCGTGAATTCTGAACTTGGGTCATGAGGGTCGTGGTACTGTTAAGATTTTGGTAACAGCGAACCGTAAACAGTGAGCTCGGAAAGTATGAGTGTTTTCGTCATGTTACACCGATGGATTCACTGTGTATTTGAAGATTTCATTCTGAACCCTTGGGTTCCATTTTGTGCATGGCAGCCATTTTGTGGTTGCCCTCACATAGGCCGATGACTTTAGCTGACTTTTAGATGACCTGAGTGAACTAACCCTGTTGCCTGAAGCTGACCATGTTAGGCCAGTTCCTTGCCCAGTAGCTGATCAAGATTAAGGATCAGAGCACAGGAGATTGTAAAGTTTGGTATGCACATACACACCCCTTATCCTACTTCTCATCTGTTTCTGTTCCTTCTTTTATGACCTGTTTATGATATGGGTTGTGGTCTTTTATTATGGGTTTGGCCGGCTTGTGTAAGAAGGAATGTTAGGCATTTTGCATGCTTGCAAAAGCAAGGACTGCCCCTTTCTTTTATGCTGACTTTTGTATTCCTAAACATATATAAGGCCTCTGTTCTCTGTATTCCTCAGACTACCTCATTCAGTTGTTACGGCTTCTGTGTGACGTGGCCTCACTTATTAAAATTTAATAAAGATGTCTTTTCATATTTTCAGCTTCTGTGCCAAGTTCTCTTTTTATTAGTAAGTATTCCCTGAGAATGAAGATTACAGTTCTTCAACACGCTAGCGCGTGATTCTTTGACTTATCGCCCGTTTTCCACATGCCTCGCATCGATAACCAGATGCAAAGGAAGCGTGGCTGTGAAAACAACATGGGATAATATTGCGAAGGCTATTATCAAGGAGGGTTAGCGATATATAAAATCGTGTTAAGTATGCCTTAACGCAGGAATTTAACGTCTGTTAAATTCCTGACTAAGGCATACCTAACATGGGGGGTGGATTGTGTGGCTAAGACCACAGGCCCTATCATCTAGGATATCACCGTTTTCCACCCTGGAAAACAGTGACATCCACACTATCTCTGGAATTTTTATTTCCTCGGCGATGCGCGTTGTTGATAACGCGCTAACCGGGCGATAAATTCCAGAGATAGCCGGCCATAAATATGCAAGCGCTAAGCGTGCTTTGCAATATTTATCGTTGGTCCTTGATAATATGCCCCTTTATTTTTTATCTACTTCAAGTCATGTTGCACAGCAGCCCGCACAGAGACGTTTTAAGGCATGGGCAAAGTGGGTTCTGGCCCAGGGCCCCAGCCTTTCAGAGGCCCCCTGATAGCCTTCTCAAATGTCTGCCTCGGCTAACTGTGTTCTCCAGACAAACATGCCCTGATGCCCTTGAATTGCTCTTAAAGGTTTATTGTTTGAATCCCATGATTTTTCATTTATTTTTAGTAAGGGTGATGTGTGGGAGTTCCTTACCGAAGTTTTGTAGAGAAATGTTGTATATGTTTTTTAAAAACATGGAACAACCATAAAAAAAATTGTTTCGATCGAAACAGTGCCTCCCTTATGAGAAATGGAAGGGGGTTACACAGATTATTTTTAAGAACATTAGTGAGTTACTGCTGCATCACTGTATTAAAAAAATACAGCACTGTACTGCCTTCTGATGCACGCATTCTGAATGTTAGATGTGAAGCTTGTAGGACTTGCAATTAAACCTAATGAGTGGCACATATTGATTTGGTTCTATTGCATATTACATCTCACCTACTTTATTTTTCAGCACATTTTAACAATAATAAAGCAGGCATATGGTCTCCACTATCTCAAAAGCCGCCTAAACAAGAGTAATTTCCAAGAGCACCTTTCTCTACAAGGCTACATTTTTCAGTAATATATTCCTACAAGGAAAGACAAAGACATTCAGTCCTGTTCACAACCACATTCCACTTCCAAGCGCAGTGCGCACCTATTCTGCTCTGTTTCCTGAGACTCTGACAAGTGCGAGAGAAGCTTGCTTAGTGTCTGCCCATGTTGGGAGCCAGGTGTGTGTGTGTGTGTATGTGTTTGTGTGCTTGTGTGTGTCTGTTTGTGTATGTGTGTGTGGGTGTGTGTGTTTGTGTGTGTGTGTGTGTGGGTGGCTGTGTATGTGTAGACAGTTGCAGTGCTGCTACCCATACCGTGCTTGGAAAGTGAGGCCTGCTTCTGCCTGTTCGTGAGGCCTGCTTCTGCTTGTTCTGTGTTGGGAATGTGGGAACTCTTTGTCCATCTTCATTGTTTCATGGACATGTGCTTGTGCTGCTGCCCATATTGGTCTGTTTGTTTGTTTGAAGAGATTTATATAGCACATTCTTATCACCTGTGAGGGTATCTAGGCGCTGTTCACGGGCACGGGGAGATTTTGTGATCTGCCCATAATCACAGGATATTGCGCCAATGGAGGGTCTCCACAAGCGTAATCGTTAATTTGCTCGGTCAGTTCTGTCTCTGAGATAAGCTTTCAATGGTGATACCTGTTTGGTGCCTGAAGGAAGCTTAGATTGTTGTTGCCTGTTCTTTTTGTGAGTGTCTTTTGCATTACTGCTGTCTGGACTGTCCAAAGGATGTTAGCTCTGATGTTGTCTTTACTGTGACTATTCTGTTTCTCAGGCAGGCTTGCACTGTTGCTGGGTGTGTCCCTTGCGTAAAGGTTTTGTGTTCAGCATTCCAACAATGCTTAAGCGTGCCATATGTGTATATCCCTTAAATCTATTTGAAACATGCTATACACTTATTTTGTAGTTCTTTTACTTATTGTTGGGTTATTGAAATGGATTGATTGCAATGTGAACATTTGTTACTGGATTTCAATTTTGACACCCATAATTGTCTGCTATAATCTAGTCTTCAGACCGCTGTATACAAGGGAAAGCATTCATCTACTCCTAGGCTAGATATTTTCTAACATTAGTACTTAAAAGATAGCTTTATAAATGCTTACATATCCTGTCTGATAGGTAAGCATGCAATCACTCTGCAGGAGAGTTATTCTCTCTCATTTTGAGACTCTAACCTGTAACAATCTTTACCTTGACGTATACTTTATCTTTAAGAAGCCTGAGCCTAGGAGAACTGGGTTAGAGGTGCTCCTGTTTAATGGCGTAAGTGGTAAGTTTTATGTAAACTAAGTTACAGGTTGTGTGTCTGATATCTCAGCCAAAACAATTTCTTTAACATATGGGTTACATTTGGTCTCAGAGAACTTAGCCTGTACATTATGGGTAACCTGAGGGATAGATTTGCATTTAGATGCTTCAGCATATACAGTTGATGTAACCTGAGCATAGCCAAGCTGTTAGAGGACTCTGTCTGTAAGATCTGTGTTATTAGAGGGATGCATTGCTGTCAGATACCTAAGTGATAGAACTGCTGTATAAAACTGGAGTCTATGAAATCTGTGTAAAAAGTGTATTAGACCTGTCTGAGGTCTGAACTTGTACAAACTGTGTATCAAGAGGGATAGCTCAAAAACTTTGGAAGACCTCTACAACTCTTGGTGTTGATACCTGAGCCTGTAAAGCATTTATACACTTGGGTGTGAGAGCTTTCCTGTGTGATGCCTGAACCTATGTTAAGATATATGAAACATGAGACAATGCTTTCCTATTGAAAGCATGTCTGATTTAAGGGATGTTTTAAAAAACTGCTTGCAGTTAGCATTAAATGACCTTGAAAAGGCTGCAATATATCCCACATGTTTCTTAATCTAGGCATTTTTTTAAATCTATTCTTTTTAAGTTTACTGATGTTCAAATCTGTCTCCTATGTTTCTTTAAATTATTTTTATTTATGCTTTTGACATAGAATAGAAGCAAAAACATTGCGACACACATCATGACATATCATATAGCAGAGACCTTCATGACTCATATAAAGTTGCTATTTATGTGTGTCCTCGGTTGCCTCCCTAGTCCCCCCTCCACTCCCACATCAAATGTCTGGTCAGTAATGACCAGTCCTCCAAGTTATTGACCAAATACTCGTCCGTGCAGGCCATTTTTATCCAAATTTCCTCTGCAATGGCCCATTCCATCATGTCTCTCCCACTGGATTTTATATCTGGTGCTGTCACCCTCAGCAGTCTGATTGCTATTCGCCTTTTCTCCAGCCCCAACAATGTGAACCTGTACTGTATTCTCTTCCCCATGGGCAGTTCTGTCTCCTATGTTTGACACACTGAAATTGTATTCCTTCTTCCTTAGCCAGGAATTCATATGGAGAATTGCATCTTGGAGGCGTGTAATTTGTACCACTTAATAAGTCTAAATCTTCGAAACATAGGTCCACAATTTTTGCTTAGGCCCACTGCCCCTGTCTGTGCACAGACAGTGAACTGGTCTAAACGGGTATGAAAGAGCTGAAATTGTACAGTAGCGGCTGGCTTTAGGCTAGAGTGACGGGGTGGGAGAAGGAGTGCAAGCGGGAAGGGGGCAAGAAAGAAGCAAAGGAAGAAGTAAAAAGAACCCGCCTGCTGCCTGAAGCCCTGTCTCATCACCAGTCTTCAGCTCCTTTCGTGGCTGCAAGCAGAGGCTCCCAACCTGCCCTGCGGCCAATCCTAGGGACTCATGAATGAGAGCAGATTCAGTATTGGCCTGAGTTCCTCGATTGCGCTCCCAGGGATAATGGGATCCTCTGCCTGCTGTCTCCAACCCAGCAATGCAGCTCGGGCTGGAGGCAGCCCATATGCATGTGGGTTTGGCCAACCTGAGATGGCCAGCCAAACCCAAATGTGCACTGATAGCAGTGCCTACTACTCCCCCTTGTGACTGCCGCTACAATGGCCTGCCCCCAGGATGCAGCACTTAGAAGTTGAAAAATAAAACAATAATAAAGCAGTTTGAAGCTGCTGGCGAGAGGCTGAAACTGGATATTAAATTAAAAAATATTCTGAACAGGGGCCCCCAAAATATGTTTGGCCCGGGGCCCCCAAAATTCTTAAGATGTCCCCGCACTGCCGTGCAACATCTTTAAAAAATATTACCAAAGCCATGAGAGCTTGAATAGGTGAAATTTACTGGCTTGGCCTATTGTTGTTTGTTGAGTTTTAGGATTACTAGTGTGAGCATGTTTTTAGTTTCTAAAGATTTGTTTCTTATCTAGGACTTAATTTTCCTGCTTGGTATGTTGGAGGATCATGATCAGAGCCACTGGAATTAATACAGCAGGGGAGGACCAAATTATGCAGCTGAGTTGACTTAAAAATTAGGCATCACGAAAAGGCAAATTATGTGATGTAATGCAGAATATTTTATATCAGCATTACTTAATTATTTTGACATTTTCACACATGTTAACATTGTCTGAGCCAAGGTTTCACCCTATTACTACAGGTTTAACAGCCAAATACAGTAATAAGAAACAGAAAGGTGACCAGTTAACCTGTGGGAACGACCTTCCACCGTGCAGCAACATGAGTCAGAAAGTTTTTAGTAATCTTTGATTACTTTGAGCAAGAAACAATTTTCATGTTAAATTCTGCAGATTACTGAGCAGATGATGGATTATGTGGTAAATGCAGCAAATCCATAATTTTTTTTGTTTCTTTTTATTTGAAAAAAATATATATATAAACAAGCAAGGCACAAAAATGTCATACAAAGTACCAGTTCATACGAGGAAGGAAAAGACATCCCGACAAAATCAGCAATCAAGAGAAGGAAAGGGAGGGGGGGACATGGGCCGACTCAATACACATATAATGAGATAGCCAGAATGTGGGGTCAGGGGGAGAGTGGGACATCAGTGTTATCTACTACAGGCAGTGTACATATATCCCCACAATAACTATTCCAAGGTCCCTACACTCTACACCATTTTCGGGGACGGCCCGGGCCAAATACACAGTTTTTTCCCTGAACATACACCAGTCCATGTTTTCCTTCCATACTTCGACTGTAGGAGGCCTCTGGGACCCCCACAACTGAGCAATATCTCGTTTGCTCAGTTGTGGGGGTCCCAGAGGCCTCCTACAGTCGAAGTATGGAAGGAAAACATGGACTGGTGTATGTTCAGGGAAAAAACTGTGTATTTGGCCCGGGGCCGTCCCCGAAAATGGTGTAGAGTGTAGGGACCTTGGAATAGTTATTGTGGGGATATATGTACACTGCCTGTAGTAGATAACACTGATGTCCCACTCTCCCCCTGACCCCACATTCTGGCTATCTCATTATATGTGTATTGAGTCGGCCCATGTCTCGTTTGGCAATCATGGCCCCCAGAGTCGCCCACTGAGTCTGGGCTACATTACAATCAGTGGGTTCCCAGACATTTAACAAGCAGCGCCTGGCTTCCGGCAAGAGAGCAACACCCGTCACTTCCTTCATTACCTCATGCACCCCGTTCCAGAAAGCAGCAACGTCAGGACATTCCCAAATAATATGGAGAAATGTCCCCACCTGCCCACACCCCCGCTTACAAAGGCCCTCCTCAGAAAAGCCCATTCAAACCAAACGGTGGCCCGTGACGTATATCCTGTGGAGGATTTTAAGTTGTACTAGTCGGAGTCGAGCTGGAATCGCGACCTACTTGGGAGAGGAGATCGCAGACTGCCAGTCCACGTCATCTAACTCGAGACCGTCACGGGTCCACAAGTCCCTGAGATGCAATAGGAGGTCCGACCTATCGTTAATTAATTTTTTGTAGATAAGGGAGCTAGTACCATCAGGTACATGACCATCCAACAATCTATCTTCTAGTGGGGATGATTCCGGAATTACACCCCCCACTGGGAAAACTGACGTCAAGGCATGGCGGACTTGAACATAGCGGAAGTACTCTGTGTCAACCAATTCAAACTCCGTCTTTAACATCTCAAACGATTTCACCTGACCTTTGACCCAGAGGTCTCCCACCTTACTAATACCAATGAGGTCCCACTTATCGAAACCCTTGGTCTTCCATAATTTACCAAGCTTATCCGAGCCAAAAAGCAGGGTAGCTAGAGTCAAGTGGTCTTTCCATCCCATAGAACTAGTTGCATCCTGCCACATACGTACTGCCGTCTTCGTGGGCCCCGACAAAGCCTTAACCACCGATTTTGAATACAGTGCCCTATAGTATTTACCCACAGGCAACAGCCATCTATCCATGGCAAAGGCAGGGTTCAATTCTGGACCATACATACCATGATTAATGGCACCCAATTGAGACGCCTGATAATAACGTTTGATGTCAGGGAGAGCAATACCCCCATCATACCACGGGAGCGTCAGTTTGGCAAGTGCAATACGGGGTCTACCGTCCCATATCAACTTCCTTTGAAGACCCTCAACTGTACGGAAATAGCTAGCAGGAACTATATCAAGAGTATTCTGGAGGGCATAAAGAAAACAAGGCAGAGACATCATTTTAAAGAGGGCCGCACGACCAAGCGTCGAAAGCGGAAGCTTACGCCAACCTGCGACGTCCTACTTCAATCTAGTCAAGGGCGGGAGAAGATTCTGTTCAAACCGAGTTGTGGGGTCCAATGAAACATAGACACCGAGGTATTTAAACCCCGATTGTGTCACCTAAATGGGACAGTTACGTGGGAGAAGAGGGATGTCACCAGAAAGAACGTAGAGGTAGGATTTCGTCCAATTAATAATCAGGCCCGAGTTTCTACCAAAAGAGGTCAAAACATCACACAAGACCATCAACGACTTCCGGGGCGAGGTCAGATACAGTAAAATGTTATCTGCATAAAGCGAGATGCGATCTTCAAACTCAGAGGACCACTGAATACCCTTCATCGAGGGCTCCCACCGGATCCACGCTGCGAGGGGCTCGAGGGCTAAGGCAAACAGGAGCGGTGACAAGGGACAACCCTGACGAGTACCTCTCTCAAGACTAAACAAAATAGAGACACGACCATTCACAACAATTTGCGCAAGGGGGTCCTCATAGAGAAGCCAGCCAATAAAACCGGGTCCAAACCCAAACTTAGCCAACACGGCCCATAAATATGGCCATTCCACAGTATCGAAAGCCATCGTGGCGTCCAACGACGCCAAGATGACCGGCTCACGCAACGTCGCAGCCCTCCGAGAACTCCATGTAGACGCCTAAGATTCAGGGCAGTGTTTCTATGCGGGATGAAACCGGATTGATCCGGATGCATCAACCCACTAATAATGGTGATCAATCGGTTAGCCAGTAATTTTGCGAGGATCTTAGGTTCGGCATTCAAAAGAGATATCGGCCGGTACGATGCACACTTATCTCTTGGTTTCCCTTCCTTATGAATCACCACAATGGTAGCAAGACGCTGATCACGGGGGAGAGAACCACACTCACGTGACTCCAAAAACATATCCCTTAAATAGGGAGCCATCTTGTCAGGTCGCAACTTGTAAAGTTCAATAGGCAAACTGTTGGGACCCATAGCTTTCCTTGAACGCAGGGAGCGAATCGCAAGAGCCACCTCATCCGCGGTTATTGCAGCATCCATTTGTTCACTGTCAACATCAGAAAGACGCGGTAAAGCAATATCACGCAACAATAGGTGTGAGTCCTTCTCCGGCCTATCCGACACGGAGAGGTAAACTGTCTGTAAGTGATCCGCAAAACATTGAACAATCTCTTCAGGGTTGGTGACCCGAGCACCACTCGCCGTCTCAATCACAGGCACCACACGACTAGCTCTGTCTTTCTTATCCAGCCACGCTATCAGTTTGTCTTCTTTATCTCCCACATCATATAGATGTCCCTGTTGTTCTCTACTCATGGCCTTAGCTGAGTCAGTAACCAACGCCCTGTATTCTGAAGAACCAGGTTATTTAAGACCCAGCGGCGCCAGGGGAAACACCCTAGTCTCCGGGAATCCCTATTTCGACCACAACAAAATATTCTTCCAAGTCTGCTAAGACCAGGCATCTTCGCTCACTATTCTAGCTTCAAACTTCAAGGGAATATCGAATACGATAGTCTCGTGAATACACAAGTCCCTCGGCTTTGGTACTTGCAAGTCCCAAATCAAAGATCCCAAGGGGATACACAAAAACTAAGGACTGGGATACGCTCCACTCATACTTAACTGAGGTATCGATGTCGGCACCAGGAGACCCGTCTATCCTCTCGCTTTACAAATCATCGAAGGCTCCAAGACAGGGCGCCAGTCAGGGCAGCAGTCCTTCGTAGCCGTCAGAAAGCGGGGAACCTGGCAGCAAAGACTTTCAGACCACGACGACATACAGGGGTCGATGAATTGGCTGGCCTTCCTCCAGAATTTTCACGCGAAGCTCCTCACGAACCTCAGGCTTGGACCGGTACCGCTGAAGTCGCCCCACGTGGGGCGCCAAATGAAGAACCGGGTTATTTAAGACCCAGCGGCGCCAGGGGAAACGCCCTAGTCTCCGGGTCCACCTGTCTTAGAGTACAGAGACACGGGTGATTCTTGGTGACGTCAAAGATCAATTTTATTAGCTGCAGCCTGTAACAGAGATCCTAGAAGTACAACACGGTGTATGTTCTCAGGAGACTGCTCCCTCACATCCCTTTTTATACAAAATATTATGCTTCAGGCAAATATCCCCTAATTTACAGTTGACCACTCACATGTTTTCACAGAAATAAAAAGGCAGGATCATGATGACAAGCCCATTTTTCAGTTTGTCCAGCCCATAATCAATTATTGGTCAAACCCAACATTCTTGATCAGACAGGTCGATCGAACCCACCTTAAAACCGGGCACATCCCCATCGTAAACGGATCATAAAGAAAAGAGTAGAGACAGGTGTGAGCAAGATAAGACATAGTTATGCGCAATAAAAGGTTTGATGGTGTTTTGTGTCTCGATCCGTAATCTTGATCAGCTACCGGGGAAGGGACTGGTTTAACAAGTTTGGCTTCAGGCAAGAGGGTCGCTCGTTCAGGTCATTCAGAAGACAGCTAAAGTGTACGTGTGTTTGGAGACTCGTTCGGCCACTGTCACCGGCCTATGTGAGGGCAACCACAAAATGGCTGCCGTACGCAAGATGGAACCCGAGGGTTCAGAACGGACTCCCTGATTTCATGGTGATCTCGTCACTCGAATAGGACGGAAATACTCACACATCTTGCACTCGCCATATTCGGTCTGCTGATACCAAAATCGTCATGATACGATGACTTTTATAACAAGGTTCAGAATTTCAATACCTCAGACCCTCCTTTTGCCCTTACATAGGCAATAACCTAAACCCATGTCAGTCTGAGTCCAGGTCTATACTCATCAGATCATCAAGATGTTTCTGTAGCATCATCCTATTACTTAGCACGTCTCTTGATAGGGGTTTCCTTACACACGATGTAGCACAGAGACCACATATAGCAGGAGTACACTGTACACAAAGACAGAGCAGGAAAAGGATGGCTAAGATCACCCCAATTACCATCAGAGTCTTCCATCCCCACGTGGATAACAGTTCCCAGAACCATCCCATCAACGACCAATCTCCTTTATCCACGTGTATAGATTTGGAGATTTTATGCAGTTTGGAAATGGCCTGGTACACTGTCGGAGCATTGTCTGGAATGAAAACACAGCAACTTGATTGGATCACTTTACATACCCCACCTCGGTCTGCGAGTATGACATCTAGCGCAACTCTGTTCTGGAGAGTCATAGGACGATCCGACTGGAGCTCAGCAGTCAAGTTACTAAGGGCACCGGCAGTTTCAACTACGGTGGACTCAACCACTCTCGTCAGTTGTCGTATGTTCCTGCTGTTCACCATAGGTCCCCAAAATGGCAGAAAACCCTTCAAGAATTCTCCCAATTCTTGTCCTGCAGTATCTTCCTTACTGAAGACACCTCTGACTACTCTTGTCTTGTGGTAATCTGCCGCGGCTGTGTAGGTGGGAGGCAACAGGAACGAGACAAAACATGTGCCCGAGAAATCAGGGGGCAGCCATGTGTATGCTCTATCATAACAGAAGAAATAGGTACCCTTAGCTGCTAGGAACGATGGGGAAGTCTGAGACGAAAAAACATACGTCTCAGTGCCGATACTACTCCCTAACTGAGCTCTTGGATTCTTGCCATTACCTTGCAGACAATGATGACCCTGGTGGGGTACAATCCAAATCGGAGAGGATCTTTTCGCTTGCTGGTTCTTACTCAGACTACCTCCATATCCGGTCACGTTCCATCCAATATACGCTAGTGTCTCATCTCTCGGGATAGTCTCATTGGAACTAGCTCCTTTAATCATATCGACTATTCCCTTAACTAGAGCACTATTCTTTGGATTATCCTTCACAGAACGTAGGGGGTGGACTTCGCGAGCGTAGATGAACATCGTTCGGTACGCCCACACAGAACCATTGTAGCTAAATGGCAGGACTAGATAAGGAATACTTTTATCAGTAGTATGAGGCATAAGACCACACACCCAGCAGTTAGTTGTGTTCACTACTAATTGGTGTTGGTGCAGAAGCTGAACGAAAGAGTTATTAACGAACTCCAATCTTCTAACGGTCTCATGTTCAGGCAGAGGATGAAAAGAATGCGAAGAAACAGTAGAAGAAGGTATGGGTTGTGTAGTGGATGCAAACGTCACTTGAAAAGAGAATATAACGTATCCCGTTAAAAACATCATTAAGCTAAGCAACATGAAAACGCACAATATTAAAAAACATTTTCTACTCATTATTTCACATATTCTGGCTCTAAAGTTTGTTTCTTCAACAGGTCTCTCCATCTCGAAAAACTCCATCCTCTAACCTTGCTGCTCGCGGAGGTAGGGTGTTCCGTGCTAAGAAATGCGTCTGTCAGTCCAGGGAACGCCCTAGGACCAACCAGAACCGTCGACCTTGTGTCTTCGGCTTGCACTGCAAATACTTGGCGCCGCGACCCTACAGCTGAACCCGGATGGCGGTTCGAAAAACAAAAATCGGTCAAAACAGTTTCTCAGATGGGAGAGCTGATCTTTCAAAAATAGTAAAGGAAAGGATTTTTATTTTATTAGTCCCATGACTCTTGGTCGCAAATTATAACGGTTTTTGCCGGGCGTTGTGTGGTCGCAGAATAAGAGTTCAGGTTCGGTGGTGTCCAGCCGCACTGATGGTGGCACGGCTTCTTGCAAAAGATCGTCACTTTCACGCTCAGAACTTGTCCCAATTAAACGTGCATCGCTAAAAGGCAGAAAACGAGGCACAGTTTCAGTCTCAGAATCAGGAATGCCCTCCTGGACCTACCGGTCGTACGGTAGAGGCAGAGGTTTCCTCTTACAATGTACACCGTGGATCCAGTTTCTCTTCCCTTGCACCCATACTGCAGTTCTCGTAGATAAAAGCACCAAGTATGGACCAGTCCAGCGGGGCTGATCGTTCTTTGTCCGTTGAAAGTTCTTGATCAGCACCCACGATCCGGGATCGATTGCATGCCCTGGATCTTCAGAAGCCTGAGGCAGTGTATCATGAACCTGTTGGTGTAAGACACGCAATTTAGCCGTCAAATCATGCAGATAGTCAAGCAATACAGGGTGTTCAATCTCGCTAAATTTCGTCGGCCTCGGTACTCCCCATATGTTTGCCGGGTGACCAAAAATTATTTCATAAGGACTAAGTCCCACTCGTGAATGCACAGTCATCCTAGTCGACAAGAGTGCTAATGGCAAAGCATCAGGCCATTTAAGACCAGAGCTCACTTGTATCTTGGCCAGCTTCAATTTGAGGGTGCCATTATAGCACTCCACTAATAATAATAATAATAATAATCCACATTTTGTATAGCGCACAATCACCCGTTAGGGTCTCTAGGCGCTGGGGGGCCGTCGGGAAGATTAAGCAAGCTATTGCCCAGAGTCGCATGGTGCTGGGCTAACCTGCCGCCGGAGCCGGGGATCGAACCCTGATCCCCAGATTCCAGCGTCAGTCGCCCTGGCCGCAGCGCCACACCTCTCCCTTACACTAGACCAGCTGATTGGGGGTGATTTGCAGCGTGGAATTTTTGGCGGATTCCTAACCCTTCGCACACTCTCTTCATCACTTGACCCACAAATTCACTCCCATTATCACTCCAGACCATTCTCGGCAAACCATACCTAGGGCAAAAATCCTTGACAAGTGCTTTAGCTGTGGACAAGGCAGTATTATCTTTTAGGGGGTATGCTTCTACCCATCTTGAGAAGGCACAAACAACCACAAGTACGTATTTTAGGTTGTTGCATCTCTCCATGTGGATGAAATCTAGCTGCAAAACCTCGAACGGATACGTCGGAGGCGCAAAATGACCAGCTGGAGTTGGAGTTCCCTTACCAGGATTGTATTTCAGGCAAACCATACAATTCTTGACCACATTCTCTGCACATTTAGGAATTCCAGTATTTTGCCATACTGGAGCCAACAACTTACAGATCCCTTTCACACTGATATGAGCCATTCCATGCGCCATTGTAACCACTGCAAGCACGTACGCATCGGGTAACAACCATCGCTGATGCTCTGACAACTCAACCCAGCAACCATTCGCATCCAATTTACCCGTACTCTCTCTCCACACGCTCAACTCTTTCTCTGTAGCTTCAGCTTGGATAGACTTCACACTTTCTATCGTATCCTCACACATTCCAACATCACCAATCCATCTTGCCGGGCCCGCAACATACATTCGACTCATCACATCCCTCGCTGTTTCTTTCGCCACTTCGTCAGCAAACGCATTACCGCGACCAACATCGTCAGTAACCTTCTTATGTGCACTGCATTTCACAATCGCAACTTGCAACGGCAAGGTAAGTGATTCAAGAAGCTCATTCACCAACTGACCATTCTGAATCTTCGTTCCATGAGACGTGAGGAACCCACGTTCCTTCCACAAGTGTCCAAAGCTATGAGCCACACCAAACGCATACTGGCTGTCGGTATATATGGTCACTCTCTTTCCTTTCGATAACACACACGCTCTCGTAAGTTCAATCAACTCGGCTGCTTGAGCTGAATTATGTGGGATACGTGCAGCTTCAACAACCGTCTGTAAAGTTGTGACAGCATATGCCGCAGTCGCATCACCATTTGGAAGCTTGAAGCATGAACCATCCACCCATAAGGTACCATCACACTTCTCAAGAGGAGTGTCCCTAAGATCTACTCTCCCTTTCGTTTCCTCCTCTGTCCTGAGAAAGCAATCATGCTGTTCAGAAACATCTGTCTCTGCTACAATCGGCAACAACGTAGCTGGATTCAACGTATTGCATCTCTTTATGTGCACATGACTCTCTAAGAGTGTCAACTCATAACCTGACAATCGAGCACTAGTTAAGTGCTGTGTCTTAGTCTTATTTAACAAGGTATCCACTGCATGTGGAACTATTACAATCAACATATTATTTATCACTAACCCAGCAGACTGTCGAATAGAAACAGCTGCTGCCGCTGTGGCTCTCAAACAACTCGGCAACGCTCTAGCTACCTGATCCAAGGTCGACGAGAAATACGCGCATGGCCGTTGCTTGTCCCCCAAAGACTGTGTCAACACTGACAACGCGCATCCCTCTCTCTCTTGGACATAAAGCGTAAAAGGCTTACTGTAGTCGGGAGTACCCAACACAGGAGCCGAACACAATGCATTGCGTAATTCAGAAAAACTTTTCTGACAGTCGTCAGACCACGGGAGGGGATTCGGTGTATCTTTACAAGTCAATGCCACCAGAGGTTTGGCCAGCAAAGAAAAATTCGGTATCCATTGTCCGCAATATGACGTAATACCCAAGAAAGCACGCACTTCTCTTCGTGTAGTAGGCACACTCATTTTCGCAATTGCTTGAATTCGTTCTGGAGTCAGTCTTCTTCCCTCCTTCGATAAGAGTTGACCTAAGTAGGTCACTTCTTGTCGACAATACTGCAACTTCGAAAGAGACACTTTGTGATGGAAATCAGACAAATAACGCAACAACAGCAAGGTAGCTTCCTTACAAATCTCCTCAGTATCGGCAGCGACTAATAAATCGTCAACATACTGGAGAAGAGAAGCACCATTAGGTAAAGCAATCGTATCAAGCTGTGTTTTTAAAGCCTGACTATAGATAGAAGGACTCTCGCAATAGCCTTGAGGAGCTCTCTTAAACCGGAAGCTTCGGCCTCCTAAAGAGAAGCCAAACATATCCCTACTCTCCTCAGCAATCGGGATGCTGAAGAAAGCATTCTTCAAATCAATCACCGAAAACCAAGTGGCTGAAGCTGGAATCATGGTCAGTAAGGCAGTAATGTCTGGAACAACAGGAAATTGCGGAACTACAATCTTATTTACCTCGCGAAGATCGATCACTAACCTATATACAGGTGGTTGTGAGGAATCAGTCCTTTTTAGAACAGGCAAAACCGGACTATTGCACACATTACCTCTCGTTTCTTCAAATACATCTTTCTCAATCAGGTCATGAATGATCGCTAGCAATGCTCTTTCACCTTCACTAGAGATCTTGTATTGGGGAATACGTGGCATTTTAACATTTGCTTTCAACGTCACAACATATGGCGGTATTTCTAACAGACCCACATCATTAGGACCAGTAGCCCAAAGAATATCAGGAAGAGAAGACAATTCTGTCGGAAGTTTATCCTTTGACAAATACATCGGGGAGACCACTTCCTTACCTAATGTAACCTTTGCGAGTTTCGCTGAAACTGCGGAGGCTGCTGATAGTCACGCTGGTTACTACGGGGCGGATACGCTTGCTGTAAAGAACCTTCGTCTTTAGCTCTTTAGTCTTTTTGTCTGCCCTATCCTTCTCATCCTTATCCCTATTTTCATAGTATTGTGCAGTAGCCAATATCTGTGCCGATGAGGAAATAGCCCACGAACTCTCGGAATCCTTCAACTTGGTACATAACTCGGGAAGCAAATTATGCACGAACTTATCAACAAACAACCGTTGACCACCTTCAGTACTCATGTCTTGACCACTGTGGTCAATAAATGTTTCTTCAAACCTAGTGAAGAAATCAGACACAGTTTCATCTTTCTTTTGCTTACATGCAGACAATTTGTCTCAGTTTACTCGCATAGCAGGCATTAAAGTCTTCATGTAAGTAATGATCCTACCAGAAAGTTCTGCAACTACAGGCTCCGGTTTAGCACCACCAACTTGTCGCGCATCCGCAGCACTAATATTGACCCAGCTGTCACCTAACTCCTGCGCATGGTCCGTGTGCCGAATCAAACCCCATAAAGGTTGTGGAACCACATTTCCAAACAACATGTCTATATCGGCTAGATTCATGACACATGAGTCTGCAGTCTGTGATAATTCTTTATAGTACCCTGCGGGATTTTTACGGGGGTCAGGCAAAGTCTGCTTAAGAGCCAAAACTTCAGCTCGCTTCCACGGAACATGTACCCAAACACGTTGGAAATGTGCTGGCACAGCTGGGGGGTTATTATTTGCACCAGCAGGTACTTCTTCCTTCCATACCGGAGGAACCTCTCTCATTGGATATTGTCTCACTTTCCTCCTAACAGAAGGATCAGGCTCAAACAACGACCGAGAAGGAAACTCGTTCCTAAACGAGAGTAGCGTCGCTACCGCTCTTTCAACGTCGGGACCCACAATCGTGCCTTTTGCAAACTCGAACCGTACACGGCACAACTCAGGCGGAGTTTGTCCCAGATCACCATCTTCCAATTCTTCATAAAGAAAATCACACATTCTGTCAAAAACATACCTCTGCTTCTGTGCTTCCCATTGGCGGAAGACATCCATAACAGACTCTAACTCCAATCTTGTAGGGTCAGTAACCCATTTACGCGCCAAATGATCCAACACTCCCTTCTCTCTAGAATCAGGCAGTTGGCTACGCAACTGTTTACGCTCTGAATTGGGGGTCGTGCTCAATGACCCAAAGAAAGGAGAAAAGAGACTAGTAACAGTATCCGTCATTCTCTGTCGGACAGAAGGAGAAGTTGACAGAACAGGAGATAGAGCGGACTAAGTAAGAGCTAATGTAGGAGCAGTAGTAGAAGAGGCAGTAAGAACAGGCGGAAGAGTCGTAGGAATTAAAGACGGAACAGGTAGCAAAGTTGGCGGCCCTTGAGGAGGCTGCACCAGAGGAGTAGGAGCCAACTGAAGAGGAGCTGGCGGCTGTGCAATAGCAAGAGGCAAAGCAGCCAGAGGTTGCTCCGCAACTAAAGGTTGCGGAGGTGCTGTAGCACTCTGCGCATAAGGGGGTGGGGAGCTCAACAAATGTGACATTAAAGGGTCTTTCTCAAGCTCCTTCACTGCATCTTGCTGAAGAAGCGGCAAAACTGGATAGCATTTATCGATCGCCAATTTACGTTGCCTGTGCAACTGCTCACTCGCTTGTTCTTCTTCGTTATCTTTATACTGCATTGCAGCTTGCATTATCGAGATACCCCTTTCTCTTTTATTTTTCTTTGCTAATTTAATTTCTTTCTGTTTGGCTTCCTTTCGCCATAGGCGGAAAGAGTCAAACATCGCCGGCCGGGCTTTCTTCTTAAAAAGTCTAACCTCTAGATTGTCTAAAATTTCCGTGTCAAAACTACCATATTGGGGCCATTGTAGGACACCGTCCTTTTTCGTGTAACGAATCCATACTTCGTTATATGTGATGGAGCCCACGCCATGTTTCACATAGAGCTCATAGGTTGGAGTTCCAATCGGAGGAACGGGACACGAGTCCCCCAATCGGGAATCCCTATTTCGACCACAACAAAATATTCTTCCAAGTCTGCTAAGACCAGGCATCTTCGCTCACTAGTCTAGCTTCAAACTTCAAGGGAATATCGAATACGATAGTCTCGTGAATACACAAGTCCCTCGGCTTTGGTACTTGCAAGTCCCAAATCAAAGATCCCAAGGGGATACACAAAAACTAAGGACTGGGAGACGCTCCACTCATACTTAACTGAGGTATCGATGTCGGCACCAGGAGACCCGTCTATCGTCTCGCTTTACAAATCATCGAAGGCTCCAAGACAGGGCGCCAGTCAGGGCAGCAGTCCTTCGTAGCCGTAGGAAAGTGGGGAACCTGGCAGCAAAGACTTTCGGACCACGACGACATACAGGGGTCGATGAAGTGGCTGGCCTTCCTCCAGAATTTTCACGCGAAGCTCCTCACGAACCTCAGGCTTGGACCGGTACCGCTGAAGTCGCCCCACGTGGGGCGCCAAATGAAGAACCAGGTTATTTAAGACCCAGCGGCGCCAGGGGAAACGCCCTAGTCTCCGGGTCCACCTGTCTTAGAGTACAGAGACACGGGTGATTCTTGGTGACGTCAAAGATCAATTTTATTAGCTGCAGCCTGTAACAGAGATCCTAGAAGTACAACACGGTGTATGTTCTCAGGAGACTGCTCCCTCACAAAAACCAGTCATCCCTTTTTATACAAAATATTATGCTTCAGGCAAATATCCCTAATTTAAAGTTGACCACTCACATGTTTTCACAGAAGAAAAAGGCAGGATCATGATGACAAGCCCATTTTTCAGTTTGTCCAGCCCATAATCAAATATTGGTCAAACCCAACATTCTTGATCAGACAGGTCGATCGAACCCTCCATAAAACCGGGCACATCCCCATCGTAAACGGATCATGAAGAAAAGAGTAGAGACAGGTGTGAGCAAGATAAGACATAGTTATGCGCAATAAAAGGTTTGATGGTGTTTTGTGTCTCGATCCGTAATCTTGATCAGCTACCGGGGAAGGGACTGGTTTAACAAGTTTGGCTTCAGGCAAGAGGGTCGCTCGTTCAGGTCATTCAGAAGACAGCTAAAGTGTACGTGTGTTTGGAGACTCGTTCGGCCACTGTCACCGGCCTATGTGAGGGCAACCACAAAATGGCTGCCGTACGTAAGATGGAACTCGAGAGTTCAGAACGGACTCCCTGATTCCATGGTGATCTCGTCACTCGAATAGGACGGAAATACTCACACATCTTGCACTCGCCATATTCGGTCTGCTGATACCAAAATCGTCATGATACGACGACTTTTATAACAAGGTTCAGAATTTCAATACCTCAATTCCAACAGTTTTAGTCGCAGAACATGTGTCTTAGCACGGGTAACCTCCTGCTCCAGGCCAAGCTCTAAGTCCGCTATCTCCGTCTCGATCTTAACCACCTCCTCATCCCTCCGTTTCTTAACGCCCGCGATTAACGACAGGGCGTGGCCCCTAAGGACAGCCTTGAAAGCCTCCCAAAGCGACACCGCAGATGAAACAGAACCCTCGTTTTCCAGAAAATATTGGTCAAAAGATTTTACCAGGTCAGCACGAGTTTTAGGGTTCCGGAAATACCAGCGATTAATCGGGGCTAGCCGTCCCTCAGTCCCGGAATCCATAGCGGAGAGTGATCGGAAATTCCCCAAGCCAAATGCTTAACCTCAGTAATAGAAAGTGCCTGTGCAGCAGGCACCAAAACATAATCAATCTGTGAAAGGCTACCGTGAGCGCCCGAATGAAACGTTTACTGCCGCTGAGCGGGGTGTAACAGTCTCCAGCATTCTACCAGGCCCAGAGTGTCAATGAGATCATTGAGCCAAGTCTGAGCCCCCTTAAGATCCCTAGGTGGATGTCTATCAACCATACCAGAAACAACAGCGTTAAAGTCGCCACCTAATAGCAGTGACCGCTCGAGGAGAGCGAGGATAACCCGCCCCAAGTCTGCAAAAGTAGTTGACTGCAAGCCAGGGGGGACATACACAGAAACCAGGGAAAGGGTCCGGCCCTCCCACCTACCCGTAAGAGCGACATAGCGCCCTCTATCATCGAGGACAGTGGCGTCAATCTCCAGCGGGAGAGAATTCTTAACAAGGATACCAACCCCCCTGGAACCAGAGGAAAACCCAGCATGGGCGACCAAACGATACCCCTTCCTATTCATCGCATGACAAGTATTACCTATCAAGTGCGTCTCCTGAAGAAGGACCACATCAGGGGAAAGACGTTTCAACAACTGCAGTACTACCCCACGTTTTATCCTATCCCCCAACCCGTTCACACTCCAGCTCATCAGTTTCAACCCCTTACCCCCATCCCGAAACAGAAAGAAGATCCAAACCCAGTAAGAATCCAGCACTTCGATCAGAAGGTCTAACAATACATGGCCTTGCATAAAAACAAACACACTCCCCAACAGAACCCCCCATCCCCCCCACCAACATCCCCTTACAAACCCCCCCACCCTGCACCCCTGCGTGAGACTAGACAGCCACCCCAACTTGCAGTGTGCCTGTCGCCCCCACATCTAACTAAGCTACAAAAAGGCCAATCAGAGGAGGAAAGAGACCCACCAATAGACCCGCACCCCCCCCTGAATGTCACATCAAATCACATAACAGAATCAGTGAGCCACAGTTCGAGGCCAACTAGAGACCCCAGAAACCAGACAGCAGGTGTCTATTCCTGTTCCATCGGTCCGCCTTCTGCCCCACCAGACTGTTCCTCCTGTGCACGCTGGCTCGGCAGAGTGTCCAGCCAGTCGGCCACCCCCTCCGGTCGATCAAAAAAATAAGTCCGCTCCACGTGTTCGATCCTCAACTTAGCCGGGAAAAGCATAGCGTACTTAAGGCCCATATCACGCAGTCTCTGCTTCTGGACCGATTGGGTAAAGTCCGGGTAGAAGCTGATGGTAGTGATTTCAAACTTTATAGGTCCACCCATCCGTGAGGCCTGCAGGATAGCGTCTCTATCACGGAAATTACAGATTCTTGCGATGATAGGCTGCGGTGGGGCACCCATCTTTGGTTTACCGCCCGGAACTCTATGGGCCCGCTTGACCGTAAAAAACTTACTCAGTCCCTTGGGTGCAAGGTGGCTAACGATGAGATCTTCGACGAAGAGGTCAGCCGCCGGATCCTCTGCCTTCTCCGGAACTCCGATGATACAGACATTATTCCGCCTAGCCCTTCCTTCAAAATCCTCCAGGCGACGCGCAAAGAGGTCATTGGAGGCCCTCAAATTGCAGACCTCTGTCTACATCACTGGTCAGACTGGAAGTTTTAATGTCCAACGACTTGACTTTCACGTTCGTTTTCATCAAGTCCGTACGGATGAGGTTGACATCTATCACCACAGTATCGAGCTTGTGGGCGAGAGTCTCCATTTGTTGCCCAAGGGAGGATTTGATCCTATCGATAGTGGCCATAACGTCCTGAAGGGTCAGCTCTGTTGCCGAAGTCGGTGGATCTCTCGTGTCCTCCAGCAACCTGCCCGGTCCACCGGGGGATCCCTTAGCCTGGGCATAGCGATCCATGATGTTAGTCTGGGTATAGCCACCCCGCCGAGTGGTCTTAAATTTCTGCTTTTCCCCCTCCGGTTTCCCCGCCATTGCGGGATGGAGACCATCTTGGAGCGGTTAGACTAAATAGAAAGGTGGCGGCCCCTGGGACTCCCGAGCGGAGGCCCAGCTTCAGCCAGAGGGCACCGGCCAAGTGTCGTCCCAAAACCAGCAAGGCAATGAAAGAGCGCACTCGAGTGCAACGCAGGATAACAGCCCTCAGCACGGGGGGAAGTTCCCAGTCGAAGATCTCTATGGAAGACAAATCAAAAGTGAAAGTCAACCGGACCGGTCGTCCCTGTCCCCTCGGGCCGATGTTGTTCAACTACAACTCGGGCACCATGCCAACTCCACAGCCGGGCATCACGGAGACGTAGGCCACAATCTTCGGAGCACCACAACACCAGTTCCCGGGGTCCGATTCGGGATCGGAATGCAGATTTCACCTCACCCGTGGTTCGTCTTCACGAGGACATCGATGAGGGACAGGATAAATGACAGGATAGATACAGGAGTTTACGAGGGTCTCGGGAGCCCTAAACTCACGTGGCCATCTTGGTTGCGCACGAAGCTCCTCCCCCGCAAATCCATAATTATGTGGAAAATGTAGCAGCCACAAACTTGCATTATTCCAGTGGCTCTGGTTACGGTGTAGCTCTATGGCATATCTGCCAAATTCTTTCACCATGTGAAATGGGGCAGGCCTTTTTGCAAATCAAAGCCTTTGAGGCTCTCTACCTTCCACCGGCTTCCCTGCCAAAAAAGAAAAGAAAAATAAAAGCTTCTTAATCTCCTGGTGATGTCCTGGGGAGATTTAAACGTTGGTAATGTGCGCCAGCTGTGGAGATATTCTAAATCGACTCTGTGTAAATGTTTTCAGCTTATCTTGTGTTTCATCGTGTGATATCTGCTCCTCCCTATGTAACCGAGTAATGTGAGACGATACTGTGTGACATAAAGTGGTACCATGCATGTTGGCAGTTTTGTTGCAGGGCTTTGCATGTAATGGATGCAGTTCTATCGAATACCTAATTTGTTATGCTACATAAAGTTACGCATGTTGTGTCTGCTTCTTTCGCATGGTGGACCAGCACACTCAGCCCACCAAAATGTTGATTATATTGAGGCAGGGCAGGGACTTGCCTTCTGATATCAAGAAAGGCCAAAGTCAGCGGAAAATAGTCCAGTTTGGTGGGGGTGGACCAGTGCAATGTAATTCATAGTTGACAGTGTCATTAGCTCTCTGCAAGTCTATAAGAACTAGAATTGAGAAACAGCCACCATTAGCTGTAATCCTTATAATATTCAGTACTGAGGCTCACATAGATTTAGTATCTTTGTGAGGATAGAGTTCAGTTTGGAACAGAACAGGCAGCAGGTTGATTCAACAGAGGCTTGCAAGTGGGTGGCCCAATATTTTCATAACAGTAGCAGTTCCAGGAAGTACAGAAATGGGGTAAAGGTTTGCAGGGGCCTGTGAATCGAAGGGCAGCATTTTCAGCACAATAGCTCAGTTCCAAACCTCCTTTAATATCACCCCAGAAACGATTGACAGTTCGAATTGTCGCATAGTTTCCACAAATCTATGTAGGATCTGCACATTTAGACAAGATAAATTAAGGGATTGGTGTTCAGACTGATTCCAGGCACCCCTGAAGGATATGTTAGTCTGTAGACCAGCTAGCTCACAGTGTGACTATGAGCCCCTCTTACCAAGGAGCAGATAATTTCTGGCAACTATCGAATATGACAACCCTAACCCCTCAGGAACTGTGGAAACAGTACAGTACTTTTTCGCTCATTCAATCATGCTTACTTTGTCTCAGAGAGATACACAGAATAAATGGTGGGGACGTTTCCCTTAAGTATTTATTGAACCAGCGTCATTCTAGTAGAAAATACGTGTGCTTCAACATCCTTTAGAACAAACAGATATATACAGTTATGAGCACCAATAGAGTAAAGAAAAGGTAGAATTTTACCATAGTGCTAAGACAATGAGTATATCCAGGCATATAGATACCTAACAATAAAATGTGTACTCCTACGATGCAAACCCTAACTAGATGTAGCTAAGTGTACCTAGCATGTATGTAGGTGTGCAGCCTAGAATCCCCTAGGATAGAGCCACCCCATTACCTGATGTGGGAGAGCGAAGGACCCCGTCTAGGTCTTGAGCTGGACACCCCACAAGGGATGTCAGACCACTGTGTGCTGGAGTGTCTGCGTGCAGGGACCTCAGCGGCGCACGTCAGCGTGTCCACATGGAAGTCTTTCTCCTCTAGTTTGCCTAGTGAAGATATTGTGCTTATATACACGAAAGGTATTCTCGGGATTCTACCTAGAAGTGTGGGTACGTCGGGCAAGGATGATGATAGAGGTGACCCTAATAAAGAGTTATTATGCAGAAGATGGTAATACTGCTGTGATACTGAGAATCCTCATGCATAATACATGAGGCTAGTTTTCAGAGAAAACCACAAGACAGTCATGTAGCACCTAACTAGGTAAAAGGACAGCGCCAAACCCGTTATGTAGGACAATGGTAGGACAGATCTAGGTAAAATTTTGTGTAATTACCTAGGCCTATATTGGGGTACATTGGGGTTCATAACAGAATACATTGCACACAGTATATACAATGAGCAGAACTCATGCATGAGTAAGTCACTACTAAACAAACTGGATGCTGTATTAAGGCAACATAATCTTGGATGTTTCCTATCTGGATTTTTCAGATCATATTTACACTATACAAATATTCTCTCAGTCATTAACACCCCCATGCCTTCTGTCCCACAATGATTGACCAAAGCAGCAGTCCATGTAGCTGTCGAATAATGAAAAGTATAGCACCTGTGATCCTAGTTACAATGGGGGCATGGTCAGCAACATGGCTAAAAAGAACAAAATATTAAATTACTTTATTGCTGGCTTTGCACCTTCAGGTAAAGGCATGCAAGATATAATGCGCAGACACCCTAAATGAAAAACAAATGCAACTTACAATCATTTGTGGAAATGCATTTTTCTGGTAGGACAACTCAGCTGCTTAATGGAATTACTTCAGGTGTCTGTGGGTGTAACTGGACATTCACTGAATTTAATTCTGGTTGATGCACTGCGGAAATAGTGATGTGTATTTATAATGCTAAGAGGTCCAACTATGTGACAAAAAATGTATTACAGACTGTAAAAGTTAGGTTACGCACGGTATAAATAAGATATTGCAAAATAAGCAAAAATATTTTTTTTAAATGTTATGGTGCCTTCAAAAGTTCTCTTTTAAGTAATACGCTGATTGTACCCAGTAGTGCCAGCAACATAAAAATATGGTGGGACGCCATGCCCAATAAACTCACCATATTTGTTGCACTGGCACGCAAGGTCCCGTTGCTCCGCTGCTTTCCTCACCGTTGACTAGGGGTAGTACGGAGGAAAGGGAAGGACTTCATCCCTTATAGAACAAGCATTGGCATAGCCAATAGGCCCTCGCCTTTGGGACCTTATAAGTGTTTAGTTATCCAGCATAATATCCTTGTGCAACAACATCAAGTGTTGCATGGCTAAACACTTATAAGGTCCCAAAGGCGAGAACTATTGGCTATGCCAATGCTTGTTTTTTTAGAAGTAGAAGCTATTTGTGCGCGTTTGTGTTGTTATAATGTGTTTGTAATTTTTAGTGTGTGTCCACCGTGGTGTGTTGGGTACGGGAAAGCGGGTGTTTATATTGAATTGGTATGCGGAGTAAGATAGTATGTGTTATTAATTTTTTCTGCTGTGGCTGAGAAGGTAGGCCAGCTGCGTGAATATGTGTGTTTCCGTGAAAAGGAGTGTGACGGCTGGCGAGTAGCAGCGTGTTGGAGAAGAAAGTGTGGCCACAGAGATGGATTGTAGCATGTGCTTTAACACCGTGTTTAGAGAGAGAAAGTGAAAAGGAATGCTGCGAGGAGGTGCGCAACTGGAGGAACCTAGGGATCTGTATTTCAGTAAAGAGAATAAGCGCCGCGAGGATCGGCGCAAGCGGAGGAGCTGTGACAGGGTGAGCTTTGTTCTGTGAAAGGGAAGGAGTGCTGCGAGGAGAAGCGACACATTACAGGGCTGATGTTACGTGAGCCCGTGGTGCCTGGAGACGACGAGGCCCTGCATCGCAAGTGTTGGAGCATGCAGATCCAAGGTTGAGGTTACAAAATGATAGACCCGGACTGGAATAAGGAGCGCGGCTATGACTGGAGAGTGCACAGCAACAGTGCCACAGTGAGACGGGAGGCTAAAACGGCACACAGCACCGCGAAGTAGAGAGGGCTCCCTTCTCACCACTAGTAGTAAGATGGAAATGGGAGGTAAGGAGTGACGTGGGGCAATCAGGGATTAGCGATGCAACAAGGCAATATTCGTTGGGCAGGACAGTCCTTGGATGCGCATTGCAACTGATAGCACTGGCCGGGCGGCAGTAATAGTAACGCCGCGTGGCCGTGAAAGAGAAAGTCATTGCGATCACGATTGCTGTGAAAGCGAAAGTGATTGCGATGATGCGCTAAAGCACGCAAGGGATGCACATGCGAGCGCAAGCTGGTGGCCGCTTCGGTAGCACTTCTAAAAACCGCTACTAAATGTCTCTCCGAGCAGCACATGCGCGCTGACTCAGCGAGACCTAAAAATGAAACCAACCAATCTTGGAACTGCAAGGCAGTTCCAGCATAAGCTGGAGTAGGCTAACCTTGCGCTCATTTTGAGTCGGGGAGCCTGCAGCTGCAATCCCTCAGCTGATTCACAGCCCTGGGATTGCAGGCTCTTAAATTCGAATGCCAGATTGGCCGGCTGCAGACAGCCAGCCAATCTGGTATGCTCACTGGTAGGGGCCTGAAGTAATAGTGCAATTGCCCTCGCGCTGTAACAGCGTGACCCTGGGACAGATTATAATAAAATGGTACATATTACCATTCTGTTATTAATGTTTGTGCCTGCTGCACTCACAGCAGACGGGGTATGCTTCTCCACCATAATGAAGGAGCCGCCGCTGAGTGTACCTTCTGCAAACTCTTTTGCATTCAGTAAAATGACACATTCCAGATACTATCAATTAAAGCCTACACTGGCTCCCCAGCCATCCTTTAATTTGCCAATTAACCAACCTTCGGGTCACATTTACATTCTTTTCAGGTAGCAGGCACCTTGAAGAGAAGGCTTGTGAAACACATGGGTATATTAGTGTGGGACCAGTATAAAATGTGTTCAAGCTAGGTGTGTGTGAAGTTTTTATAACACAAACAGTCTTGGGTAGTTCCCAATTATTTGCTTACTTGTAGTTCGAGAAGTTTCTCACTTTTCCTACATCCACAGACCCGTGTGGTTTTTCATTGGAAACTGAGAACATTTGTCCACGAGCGCCAATATTTTCTCAAGAGTGTAAGTTGGTGCTCAAAATGGGAGTGCTGTTGTCTCGAAGAAAACTTTAATACTGGTTTCCTAATGATTTTGAAAGTGATTGGATGTTGGTTAGCCTTTTTTGCAGGAAGCTAAAATAGGCGCGACCGTTATGATTTTAACATGAAAAGTCACATGCATAAAACTTTGCAAACGACAGGTAGCACTTGAAAAGTTCCCAATGAAAAACTTTGCAACTTCACACATTCCCATTTTAGGTATATAGCTACACAGTGGACGTGTAAGTAAGTCAATAACGCTCAGCTCTGGTTTGACTTCATTGTGTTGATCAGTCTGCACCAAAAGCAGTATCATACTCTAACCGGAACTTTCTTCAAGATTTTAAGATGCTCCACATTCAACCTGGAGGCAATATAATCAGAACAAGAGGGCGGGCTGTCCATTCACCTACTGGGAAGAATGGCTGGTTGGAAGGTTGCATCAAAGACTCCTGGGCTCGGTCCCAGTGATGCAGGCCGTTCTCACAACTTGTGATCAGTTTTTTTTTTGTTGCATATTTTATATAGCGCGAACTCGACCCGAAGGTATTGGAGCACTTTACATGAGCACTGTATTTACATTATACATTCAGGCACGGGGAGATTAAGTGATTTTCCTAGAATCACAGGATGTGGACGCGACCTTGAGGCTCGAACCCTGGTTTCTAGCACCAGCGCTTGAATTGCTTACCGGTAATCTTCATTACTCCGATTCTTCCTTACTCGTCCCATTCCTGACATGGTGGAGCTGCCCAAGCCAAAACCTCTCTCAGCAGCCCAGAAAACACCACAAGGGACACTCAAATTGCAGGAAGAACACTCTTTATTCAACAATACTTCAGATCAGGAAAAGAAAGAAAAAGTCAACATCCACAAGGGCTTGCTAAGGGTATAAAGGAGAATTAAACAAATAGAATCTGAGCAACCGACCAAGAAGATCTTGCAGCCTTCAAGATCTCCGAGCTAAAACACAATTCAGACCCCCTGTGCAATATGTACCCTATAATGGGAAATGAAGGTGGATGGAGAAGATCTAGTGGAAGCTCTGCAGATGTCTTTAAGGGAGACACCAGACCATTACACATAAGAGGCTGCCATACCTTCCTCCAGTAGAGAGTGCCTTGATCCTTCCGGGAATTTCTAATTTCTAAAAAAGAACTGAGGTAACTGCCACCTGTGGGGCCTGATAGGACACTGGAGGGCTGTGAGACCTTAACGGTGCTGTGTCAAGATTTTATGAACACAGTACTCCAGTCTATAGGACTACATTGCCCCATTCCTTCTACTCCATTTCTTTAAAAAAAGGTTTATGAAGGATATTTACAAGAAGAAATTACTCTGCACCCGAAATTGAAATTGTTCTTATTTTATTAATGTTATGTTGACCTTTTTTAAGTATAAATGAAAGTAATTGGCCAATATAGCTTTTTTTGCAGGCTACAAAACGTTTTTTATCAAGATTATGTCCTAGGCTTGGCCCTCCTGAAGAAATGCGAATGTCTACACTTAAGAACATATATTTTAAAGAAGTGCTCTGGGAACCCTGCACTTGGGCGGAATGATTCAGTGGTTATAATTATCAATAGAGATCCCCTGAGAGAGAATAACAGAGTATTGGACTCATATAGTGGCCCTCCTGACTGCAAATCAAATTACCTTGATGGTTATTAGTTAAAATCATTACAAAAACAGAATTCATAAAATACTCCGTTATGTAGATTTTGGATAGCAATAAGACCCTAAAATTATATACATCTTTAGTACAAAATGTTTGTAATAAAATGCATGTGTTTAAGATTTTAAAAAAAATCATTCTTAGTTTACAATTCCATGCAGTTCTAATTTTTCCCATACTTTTGTTAACAATTTTGTCAAAGCAGGATTGATGAGTATATCATCTGGACAGAGACAATGAATCAATGCCTGTCTGCATGTCCTTATCCCTCTTTCGTTAAATGGTCTTTTTAATATAATTAGTCTTTCTTTTTTTAGTTCAGGACAGAGACACAAGAGATGGATAATATTTTCCTCACCAAATTTACAAAGCCTACACAATGTGGTGCCTTCGAGTTTCTTCCACGGTGGTGCAAGGGATTGGCCTGGCCATACTCCAAATCTTGCTTTAATAAAAGCCTGTTTACTTTTCAATGACCATGCCGTGTCAAGATATTGCTGAACCATCTTTTTTTAGTATTTTTAGTAGCCATTTATTATGAACCATGCATGTTTTCTTTTGACTAGGATGGCCTTGTCGCTTATTAATGATAGGTAATCAGTTGTTTTGTTAACAACTTTCTTAAATGATTCCTGGGTTATGGTGGAGTCCCAGATCTCCCTGAGCTCAAATTCATCCAGAGCTGTGTCCAGATATTTCCAGGCAGATGATTTGTTATTTCCTTTAATTTCTTTCCACAGTAACTGGGACATTAAATTGTCTTGGTCATTTTTCACTCTATTCCAAACTTTGATTGCATGGCCTTTTCGTATGTAGAGCTGATTGTTCAAACCAAATTCAAGCCTAACCTGAGCTTGCGATGCATTATCAGGGAGATGGAAAAGAGATCTAAAACATTTTGAGATAGCATTGTTAATGATAACAGGGTCTTTTCCATTTAGGGCCTCACTGCCATATGTTAGTGAGGGTAACAATTTGGCAGATATCACCTTAAGGAAAGGTCGGTATGTTAGGTTGCTAGTTGATTTTTGAGTGGTCCTAAATGCAGCTGTTAAAGCATTTGCTTTCCTATTGATATCAAGTTTATGAGGGATACAATTTCCATTGTCGTTGAATATGACACCGAGATATCTGTAGGTTTCTACTTGTTCCAAGTGCTGCTTTCCCAAAAACCATTTGGAATTGTGTTTCCGTCTTAAATTTTTAGTAATGACCATAACTTTGGATTTTGTTTCATTTATTACCATCCTATTTTCTATTGCGTACTCAAATGTGCGCATTATTAAGCGTTGTAAGCCCACCTTTGTATTACTGAGAAGAATAAGATCTTCTGCATAAAGAAGATTTGATATGTGTTTGTTTGCAATCTTTGGTGGATGAGCATTTGTATCATTCAAGGCCTCCGTCAGGTCAGCTAAGAACAGGTTAAATAATAAAGGAGCCAATACACACCCTTGCATTAGTCCGCCTGTCATTAGTATTTCATTGGTGAGTGACCGCCCATCCCCGATGCGCACTCTGACCCAGGTGTTTAAATACCAAAGACGAATCAGGTGCAATAGTAAGGGTGGAATCCCCTGAGTTCGTAGCTTTTTCCATAATAGTTCTCTATCCACACAATCAATGGCCGATTTAAAATCGACAAAGCATAAGTGCAATGGTTGTTTTTTTTAAATTGCCTTGTCGATTAGAACGGAGAGGGCTAAGATGTTAGTAGCTGTTCCTAGGCCTTTAATAAAACCGGTTTGGTTAGGTGGGAGAATGTTGTTGTCCTTTGCCCGATCAGATAAGCTTGTCAACAAAATCTCTGCAAACAATTTTGCATCAGTGTCCTGTAGGGTTATTAAACGGTAGTTCTCAGGGAGGGCCCAATCTCCCTTTTTAAAAATGGGGGATATTAGGGACCCTCTCCAAGATTCAGGTATAACCCCTAACCAGACTACTTTTTTAAACTTTTAACTCCTGACTGAGTTGTCAGGCAGACAGTTGTGGCTGGACATATTCTCCTGTATATTAGGTCCGGCGCATGGGCCAAAACCTGATAAACAACCATGCAGATTTTTGGATCTTGGTTTGGTGATTGCCAATCGTAATATCGCTATGTATGGAAGGCTAATCTAAATAATTACAGAATCTAAAGAAGTGCTTAGCGAATATCCAGAACAAGACCGGAGTCAAAATAACAGTATTCACTAATCTCCAACGAAGAGGGGGGGATAGACCAAACAATACACAGTGGGACAACGTACTGTTAGCAATACAGACTAAGACAGATGAAATGGCCCCGTGAGGACACTGACAGGGAGACATACACCTAAGCAATTGAATACTGAATAAAACATGGAATCTGTACAATACTGCGACCTCTCGAGATGGCAATATGCTCTGCTCATTAACCAGGTTATTAGATACACCTGCTAAACTCTTTGCCTTACAGGATATCTTCATGCTTGCACAAACATATCCATGATACCCTGTGGCTTTCTCTGGCATACAGATGTGCTGTATCCTTACTAATGAATCGGTGCTACCTTTGGATCTGAGGTTACACAAGTTGTTAGACTGTTTATAGTTTGAAAGACATTTGTTATTAACATATTAATTGTTGGTTAACAATTTATAGTACATCGATTGTGTGTTAAGACAACATTGGGACTGGTGAACTGCCTTTATCTGTTACAATTGCCATGTGACGATTGGATCACTGTTTTTGCCTTTACTTTTAAAGAATAAAAACAATTCAATAAAACTATATATTAAAAAACTTTGGCTCTTGCACTCGAAGCTACTTTAAAATGGTGTTTCTCTCTACACTGTACTTCTATAAACACCTTATTACACTGATTACAAAAGGGCGAGAATGGGAATAGTAAAAGACAAAACGTCAAAATAGCTTCAGGCAAAATAAGGCATAAAGCAAAATGGATATATTAGAATATCACAACAAATTAGCGAATTTTATTGAATTCATGTTTCACACTAGTCTGCAAAAATATAGAACGTTAGCTAAGATCACAATATACTGTATTAATACACAGTGCTGAAGAAACTTTAAGTTTGATTTAATGAGATTTATAAATTAAAATATGAATTCAGAGATTTATAAAGCGAATCAAAATCTATAAACCTCCCCATGAAAGAATCAAACATTTCTAAGAGAACAATCAGAGTTTAAAAGGAGAATCAGTGCATGCGCAACACTATCAGTGCACCAGCCGCAGTAGCAACACTTTTTTTGGTGCAGTATTTGAGTAAAGTAATACAACCTTGATGTGCAGAAGCATTCCCATTTTCAGGTTACACGCTAAAGAAGCTGTCTCCAATAGAAAACCGTTTAATCCACTTTTAATTTGTACTTAAACTAAATTGCAGTGGTTGAAGGATTGTAAAAGGATTGTGGCCTACCCTAATGCCACCAGGCACGATCTATTGAAGGGAACAAATAGTGCATAGTGGGAAGTTCTCCAGATGTGTATCTGCTTCCACTAAGGTGGGGATAAATACTCCATGTGTCCACCAAGGATCCTCCCATAAGCTAACGTCCCTCGTGGCCAGTAGCGTAGGGCCCCGTGTACGAAGGGCAGGACATGCCAAATAACACAGGCCGGATTGCAAACTGTGGTACTGATTAGTTTCATTGCAAAATGTATATGCATAGAGGATCGCCATACCTCCTGTTATATAAATATTAATGAGGCAGGTCACATTTTATGACCCTCTATGACTTGCTGGGAACACAGGAATAAAGAAGTGCATGGGCCTGCAGACCTCTGTGTTTGCTTTCATATTTCTAGCATGTCAGCATTATTTTTTCAAAGGAGCCCGTGTCCCTTAAAGGGGCAGGGACTGCTTTTAAATAAAAGAAATTGAAGAATGCTGATAAGAATTCAGGGGGAGCCTGCAGTGGTCTCTCAGACCACTGTCTGCTCCCCACAAGGCTGCCCAGCACTATTCCTAAATGGGAAGCGTCCCTGAAGGCAGGCACTGCCCCAGCACCAGGTGGGGGGGGTAGTAATTGATCAATGGTTTGCGACCACCATTGTCTATCTCATTGGAACCCACAATTAGGACGTGGTGCTGCATTTACGCCCTGTCCAATGTGCAATTCAGAAAGTGTCACAAACGCCCTTTTGCGAGCTGGAATGATTTTTCCCACTCTCAAAGGGGGTTTGTACATTTTAAAGAGTTAATTTGTATTTCTCAGGTTATACGATCAGAAAACACCTTTGTATATTGGACCCTTGGTCCTATCTGGCTACCCATGTGACGTAGTACTATTTGGTGATAATGGTGCTGCTGTTATATTTTTAGTGTCAATAATATTTATTGGGTTTTGTAACTTAAAATGCTTCTAAGGGCATGCAAATGAAAGCACTACTCAAGAAACCCCCACCCAAGCTTCCCTGCTCCCACCACCCTTGGTTCAAGCCATAGACCATCAATCACAAACGTATATCACATAAGCCTCCTTAAGACATATCATATAGGTTAATCAACGAAGTGGTCGTCAAAGGTGAAAAGGCCTAGGTCCTGCAATCTGGTTGGGCATGTAAGGCCTCTATTGTCCTTATTAATGTATCATAAGACCGGGTTCCATTGTGGAAAATTAATATGTTTTGGTAAACATTATCTGCGCCATCTTGCCTTCTCCCCGGATGCCACACTTTTGTCGTGCGCACCCGCCATTTTAGGTGCCTCGATCAGAACCACCCTCTGCCCGCCACTGGCCCCCAGCATAGCCCTTCACCCTCGCAAAGCCCGCACACTGACAGCCCCCCTGCCCCCCCGCTCTCGCATGCCTTGGGTCATAAACCCCTCTCTAGCGCAGCTCTGCCTCAAAGCCCCATCCTGTTCCCGGCGCGACGCCTCCCTTCATTCCTTTCACGGTCCCAGGCCCTTTGATGCAAAACCCCTTTTCCTGTGCCCGTTTGTCTTCCTCGTTCCCAGGCCGACACCTAGCTCTGCCGACACTGTTTATTGCCCTCCCTGTACAGTAGAAAGCTTCCCTCATCAAAGGACCCCCGAGTTGATCAAAGCCCCCACCCTATGAGATCCAATCGAACCCCCCACATTCCATAAATCGGCGGAATATCCAGCTGCGCGATAATCATCACCTGTTGTGACCAGGGTGGGGACTTCAACTGTAAATGTGTGTGGGAACGGGCTTGGAGCGGGGATTCCGAGAATGTCTTTCCGTACATCAAAGCATTGCCAAGAATGTGTTATATGTAATAAAGCAGTAAACCTGTATATAAAAGGCCAGGCCTCAGAGATGCAGTTAGAGCACCTCGTGACGATACTTGCTGTCCGAACTGATGTGTTCTCCTCCGGAGAGAATAAACCTTGTTTCCTGCCTTCCCGTCTCCAGCGCCTGCCTCTTCATTGGTTAATATTCTGTGGGTTCAAGTGGCGACACCGCCGGGCAATACTTAAGGATCTTTGTTCATCAGTTGTCCGTGACCTTTTTAGCAATTGGCGTCCCAAACGTGGGGCCCATCAGCGACTCGTGGATCCAGTGGGAGAGGTCCTGACGACAGAGTGAACGACTGCAACGATCGGGAAGTGCACCTGTCCGATAGACCCTCGTCTGACAGCCGATCATCCGAACTTCACTGGTTCCGAACAGACCTCTCTCGAGTGATCTACAGTCCTGACTGGGAACCATCAGGAGTGCCGTGAAGATTACGAGGAAAAGAGGACGATCAGGCGCTGGATTCGGAAGACAAGAAACTGTCCATGCGGTCCGGGTAAGGTCGTGTAAACACGACGAATGGCGAAATGATTATTTGAATTGTTTAGAAAATACTAGTATTACTCATTGTTAATTTATTTGGAGATCCACTGTCTGCAAACGGAGAAACAACAGGCTCTCTCTTTGCAAGCAGTGGAGAATAGGTAATGCAACCGCCGCGCCTATCTTTCTCCCCCACTGATTAATTATCTGAAACTGAACTATTGTTCGCGGACTGTTTTTCTGGAGATTCTCTGTCTGCAAACAGGAAAGGCCCCCCCTCCCCTTTTTTTGCAGATAGCGAAAGGGTAAGGTAACGCAGACCTTTGCGGGCCTACTTATTCTCCCCACTGAATTATTTTTACCGAACATTGACTATTTGATATTGGTTCATGAGGTATTCACTGCCTGCAAACAACGTAGAATAGGAATATTCTGTCTAGTCTTTGCACGCAGTGATAAGATAGGCAGTGCTGACTTTTTGTCCCCATTGTGCTCCGTCATGTCTGTCTTCTCCCCACTGATTGGTAGCCTGTTTAGCCCGGACCGCTTATTAGAGGTGAACCATCCGGCTCCACTGGAAGGCACCCCTAATAAGGACATGTTCATGAAGCATGGATTGATCACTATAGCCTATAACAAACTGTGGCATAAATATACGAAAAAGGATCAAGAAAGTCAGTGGCCACTGATAGGATCCTTCGATAATGACAAAATAAATGTGCTAGAAACAGCCCTTGGTAAAAACAAGACAACACCCACTATGCTTGATAGTTTCGGCATGTGGCGCAAAGAAACTGAACAACGTAAAAGGAAAATTGAGAGTAGGTTGGAAAAAGAGCTGCGAAAAGCAGCCCACCTAGCTGCTCAGAAATTAGAAGAAGAGATAAAGGAAAGGGAGAAAGCCAAACAGAAACTAGAAAGGGAAACCTCAAGCCAGTGCCCGGTTAGAACGTCCTCCACGCTTTACCCTGATCTACCCTCGAAACAACGAGCCAACGATGATCTGCTGTTAGGTCCTCCGATCATCTACATGCCCCCTCCATATGCCCCCTCCCAACCCTTAGCACAACACTCACCACCCCCAGGTACAAACGAAGGTAGTGCCACAGCTTCGGCCCCCATGGTCTCTGTGCCGGCCGAACCCCTTGCACCAAATACTCCACAAACGACAACGTTAGGCGACCCTGAGACCCGAGGGACCGGTTCCGCGAGAACAAACAGACTAAGCAAAGATGAGCTAACAGGGATCGATAAGATAGTAAGAACACTGGTAGAAAGGAAGGAAGGTGAAGAGTACATCACGGATATGTTTAAATCGTATACAGGGAGTCACAGACGACACTTTACTGTACGACTGTGTTACCATGTCTTGAACGCATACGAGGACCGATACCAAGACAAAGGTCCCGAGAGCCTAACGACTCTGTACCGGAAGGTCGATATCGGGGAGGAGGGCGAGAGTGATGTGACGGACCTCCTTACGCGTACGCTTGAGGTTCTCCGCCACCTCACTGAACGAGAATCGGGAACTAAATCCACGACATCCGTGGCGACCGAACCACAAACTGAGCAATCTAACACCATGATGCCGATACGAGAGGCTGCCCCTTACTGGGTTCCTCCGCGAGGTACCGGGACTCACGATGACGCGAACCACCAAGATGCAAAAGGAAGGGTAGTGTACAACTGGGTCTACCAGCCATGGGACCAGCAAGAGATTCTGACATTCCGGAAATCTCTGCCTGACCTGCGTAAAAACCCCACTGCCTTCTATACTGAATTGGGTACAGCCCTAGGTTCAACAATCATGACCTTGGCTGACATCGACTTGTTTTTTGGGTTATGTCTACCAGCTGATGTGTGGAAGCAAATCCGGAAAGTCGACCACCTTGAGCTGTTCGGACACACTTGGTCACAACTCGATACCTTCGATAAACAACGAGGACCTGGACAAAAGCCTTTAAAAGCCATCCTAGACCTTCCAGATAAAATTGTACAGAAATTAAAAACCCTGATCCCAGAAAAGAAAGTGGACTGGTCGATAGTAACGGCCTGTCGCCAGAAACCCCAGGAGGATGTATCAGAATACTTCTCCTGGTTTGAAACGGTGTTCTCCGATTACAGCGGCCAGGACATGACCACTGCAACCGGACACCATCTGTTTGTCCAGAATTATGTCAAGGGTCTGTTGTCGGAGGTCTCCCAGAAACTGCAGGCTAGCGAGAGTAGTTGGGCAGCCTCCAAACCTACGGCTATCCTCCAGATGGCCCAATATTATGAACATCAGAAAAATGAAAACGATAGGGCAACAGAGAAGAAGAAGAAGGACTTGAAAGAGAGGGTGATGATGGCCCAACTGCAAGGGGTGACTATAGGGCGAGACCAATACCGGGGAAACTATCAGACAAACGCCCCTAAGGCTGCGTTTCCCCAGGACCGCACTTTGACTCCCCACAGTGGACGTACAGACCTTAGACAGGACCAGTGTGCTTTCTGCAAAGGAACTGGCCATTGGAAATCCCAGTGCCCAGTTCTTCTGGAAATAATCAGAAACAAAGACCCCAAGGACATAGTAAGTGGACCGAGAAATAAGGGACAACAGCGAGGGCCTCCAAACGACACAACTAACGATAGATCAGGCAGACCAAATACATTTGATCGACCCAGACAGAACCAATACCAGAAATCAGACTACGATGACGCCCACGGCTTTGCATAGGACTGCCAGGGGCAAGGGAGTAAGCATGAGCGCAAAATCCGCTCCGATCGCGGATTTTGCGGATTTTCGGTAAATCCGCGATCCGCGAACTCTCGCGGATTTACCGAGAATCCGCAATCCGCGATCGGAGCGGATTTTGCGGTCAAAAGTTCAAGCCTGCATAATTTACGATGGCGCCGGCAAGCTGCCAGCGCCATCCTCAAATGGTTACTTAATTAGCTTCGACAGGAAGCTCTAATAGATAAGATACAGCAGGGGCTCGAGCGCCTGCTTTATTTTAACAGTTGGAGCTTCCTGTTGAAGCTAATTAAGTAACTATTGCAGGATGGCGCTGGCAGCTTGCCGGCGCCATCGTAAATTATTTCAACGGTGGTGTCTTCTTGAGTAAATATGAAGGGCAGGGTTCATTCGGGCACGACGGTCCTGGCACAAAAAAATAAACCTCAACAGGAAACACTTGCAGATATCAATAAAGCATGTGCCCTAGTTGAAGCTTTAATTCAGTGACTCATTGATCAGCCCAAAAATTAATCTGCTGATCGGTCTCTGCCCTTTTATACACACAAGAGGCATGCTCGCATGGACGCCCCGTCCGTTTGGCCCCGCCCACACACTCGAGGTGTGCACCGTCTTCCCGCCATTTACCCACTATGATGGACATTTCACTAAAGGGACCCCTGCGCACTTCGGCGCGATTGCATAGTAACACACACTTGGTCGCTGGAACTAGTTGAAGCGCAAATGTAGTGACTCATTCATCAGCCCAAAAAAAATCGTGAGCGTTGGGAGGCTGGGCAGATGTGCCTTCTTCCCAAATATCCCATCGATGCTGCTCTGATCGGTCTCTGACCTTTTAGACACACAAGAGGCATGTGCGCTCGCGTGGAAGCCCCGTCCGTTTGGCCCCGCCCACACACTCGAGGAAGCCCCGCCCCCAATCCGCAAATCCGCTGAATCCGCTAAATAGGCGGATTTTGCGGATCCACGATCCGTGGATCCGCTAAATCCGCGAATCGTGGATCCGCAAAATCCGCCCATGCTTACAAGGGAGGGATCCAGTCGAGCTCTATGTTGACCAGCAAGGCCCTTACGTCACTGCTAAGGTCCTGGGTACCAAGTCTCCATTTCTGGTAGACACTGGCGCAACACGTAGTGCGTTATCTAAACGATTGATTCCGGGGGCACCCTTGTCTGGCTCACTTATAACATCGACAGGTTTCGATGGAACGCCCTCCACTAACCCTTTGTCTGCCCCGATCCTCTTTGACGTAGAAAATAACACCACGGACACCACGTTTTTGCTTTCCTCAAATAGCCCTGACGCCATTATGGGACTTGATTTATTGAAACACTTCCGAGCGACAATCAGATGTTCCCAAGACGGAGTTCGAGTTTTCCTTTACGACAACCCCGTTCTGCTTAGACATTGCCCTCCCCGACGCATGTTTTCCATCACCGATGCTGACACATCCCTGCTTGACACTCTGCCTCCGTATCTGTGGGCCAAGACGGATTCAGACGTAGGGCGCATGTTGATTGACCCAGTACACATTACTGTCCGACCAGACGCTACACTCCCGAAACTTCCACAATATCGGATATCGCCCGAGGGCGAGAAGGCATTGGTGAAGATTATTCAGTCACTAATAGATGCAGGAGTGGTAGAGGAAGTGGTAAGCAACGTTTGCAATAGCCCTATCTTGCCCATCATCAAGAAACAGGGAGAGGGAGATGAGAAGGCGTACCGTTTTATCATCGACCTTCGAGAGATCAACAAAGTGGTAATACCCCAGTACCCTGTGGTCTCAGACATCACCACCATCCTGACTTTGATTCCTTCTACTGCCACCACCTTCACTGTCATTGACCTCAAAAACGCATTCTTTTCCATCCCCATCCACCCAGATAGCCGATACCTCTTCGGCTTCACCCTGAAAAATCGCTCATATAGGTTCTGCCGAGCACCCCAGGGCTACACAGAAAGCCCTAGCATTTACAGCCAGGCCCTCAAGAGACAATTGGATCAAGTCCAGTTACCCGACGGAGTGGTGTTAGTGCAATATGTCGATGACATCCTTTTGGCAGCCGACACCGCTCCCTTAGCAGTCACAGCCACCATTCAACTCCTACACTTCCTTGCGGAAAATGGCCACAAGGTCTCCAAGAAGAAGTTACAATTCTGCCAACCCCAGGTCACTTACCTAGGCCACCTTTTGTCCAAAGAAGGAAGGAAACTCACCCCTGATCGAATCCAAACCATTCGCGAAACCCCTGTCCCTAAGACCCAGAAACAGGTTCGCTCCCTACTAGGCCTCACCTCCTTCTGCCGACAATGGTTACCAAACTTTAGCCTTGTAGTTAAACCGCTGCTTTCTCTGCTAGGTAAAGACGTCCCCTTCCCACTCCCTTGGACCGCTGAGTGTCAAACCTCCTTCACGGAACTACGAGATGCCCTTTGTTCGGCCCCTGTCCTAGGTACCCCCGATTACAAAAAGCCCTTCTTCCTTTACACTCACGAAAGGGAGGGGTGTGCTTTATCTGTCCTGACCCAGGCCATCGGCCCAAAGCAACGACCGTGCGCTTACTTCTCTGCCACTCTTGACCCTGTAGCCAGAGCCTTGCCTGCCTGCCTTCGAGCTGTAGCTGCTGCTGCAATCTCTATCCGACAGAGTGAGGGGATCGTACTCTCGAACTCCCTCACGGTACTGGTACCCCATGCAGTTGACACCCTCCTGAACCAAACCAAGACACAACACCTAACGAGTGCACGACTGACTGGATACGAACTGACTTTGCTTGCACCCCATATCACCCTGAAAAGATGCACCACACTGAACCCGGCGACTCTGTTACCCTTGCCAGAGAACGATCCCAATGTGCACCCTGCGCATGACTGCGTGACCCTTACGGACGAACAGACTAGGAGTAGGGTTGACCTCAGAGACATGGCCTTCCCTGACCCTGACGGGGAGCTGTGGGTGGACGGTTCTTGCATCAAACTCCCCGACGGCACCACTTCCGCTGCCTATGCGGTCACCACGGCTCGAACTGTAGTCGAGACAGCCCGCATCGCGCAACGATCTGCCCAGGCAGCGGAACTGATTGCCCTGACACGAGCCTGCATTCTGGCAGCAGGAACCACAGCGAACATTTACACCGACAGCCAGTATGCCTTTGGGGTGGTTCACCATTTTGGGCTCCTTTGGAGGGAACGGGGATTCCTGACCTCACACGGCACCCCCATTTTACACGGGGATCTAGTCTCCGCCTTGATCGAAGCTGTCCTCCTCCCCAAGAAGCTTGCCGTCATCAAATGCCAGGCACACAAAAAGGTGACAGACATTATTGGACAGGGAAATGCACTAGCCGACATCACTGCCCGAACGACAGCTGAAAACAGGACGACAACACGTATGTACGTGACCAGGTCACAAGCAGAAAAATGGACTGACGCTAGGGACACTATTAGAGACATTCAGATGGCTAGCACACAGCACGAACTGACTGAATGGGCACGGGTGGGGTTGAAAGATGACGAAGGCTGCTGGCGGACAAGAGACACGAACAAATGGTTGCTACCTGACTCGTACCTGATTCCCATACTGACTATGGCACACTCCCCTGCCCACATAGGATCAGCCCCCATGATTGAACTTGTCTCCAGAGTTTGGCACAATGATAAAATCACAGACTCCGCCAAACGTCTGGTCCGACAGTGCTTGATATGCCTGCAACACGACCCCGGGAAGGGAACTGTAGTACCCCGGGGGGTTTTGGGGTCCCAGATCACCCGTTCGAAGTCCTGCAGATGGACTACATCCAACTAGACAGATGTCAAGGCCTGAAATATGTACTTGTCGTGGTGTGCGCATTTAGCAAATGGGTGGAAGCATATCCAACCCGTGACAACACTGCTATGGCCACTGCAAAAGTACTGTTAAAGGAGTTTTTCCCCCGTTACGGCCTTTGTCGTATTTTATGGAGCGATAATGGCCCCCACTTCATAGCCGAAGTCATCCAACTCATCTTAAAGGGGTTGGGCATCAAACAGAAGTTCCACGCAGTCTTCCACCCCCAGTCTGCTGGACTTGTTGAGCGACACAATGCCACACTGAAGCTTAAACTGGCCAAGATAGTGGCTACCACAGGTCTGAAGTGGCCAGACGCCCTCCCACTGGCATTGCTATCGATGCGTTCCACCCCCACCAAACATCACTTGACACCTTATGAAGTTGTTTTCGGCCGACCCATGAGCGTCTGGTCAGCACCGAAACCGACTTCCATTCATGACGTCCCGGACGTTCTAATGTCTGATTATCTGTATAAATTGACTGAAACTCTGTCTGTCATTCATCAGCAGGTGCAGCAGGCCATCCCCGATGCTTCCAGGGGTCCGGGACACACCATCTAACCCGGGGATTTCGTGCTGATCCGAAATTTTCAGCGGTCGAAGAGTTTGGAACCCCGGTGGACGGGCCCCTGGCAAGTGTTAATCACCACCCGGACAGCTCTTCGTGTGGAGGGGAAAAGGCATTGGCTGCACGCACACCACTGTAAGAAGGTCTCCTCAACCCTGGCCACGACAGACAACATCGACAACCAAGAAGAGCTCCTGAACAAGGATCGACCGTCGCTAACCTGCTATCCTGATACCGAGGCACTTGAACTTTCGAGATTCTCTGATCCCACCGTGCCATCCCGAGAAGGGTATTTCCTGCGTCAAAAGGAGGGAGCATCGGATAAGTAGACCACGAACTAAGTTGAAATCTCAGAACGGTGACCCAAAGCAATCAAGGGTTACCTGGAGAGAAGCCAAACTAAGTCTGTGGTTCTGCCCACTACCGAGCACCTTGAAAACGAAGATGATGGAAGCGCCAGATAAGAAGATGATGGAAGCGCCAAATAAGAAGACGATGGAGACAACAGGAAATACCCGCTACAGAAATCCAAGAACAGATAGACTCCATAGCTCAAAGACAATTGCACTCTTCATCGTAATCCTTTTCTGCTTTCTCCTCATGACCACGCTCTGGATTGTGGAGGAAAATGCGCCTGCTCACGAAACATTCCTGACCACCGCTCAGCCTACCACCACGAAGGAACATTATCTGATTTTGCTCTCTCCTCAACTCAGAGAGAGGCGAAAGGAGTTCTGGAATAACTCTTTCGTACAGCTCCTTCACCAGCACAATCTCGCCACCAATGCCACCAACTGTTGGATCTGTGGGTTGCTACCCCACGCCACTGGACACTCGATACCATTCATCCCTTCACCTTTCTCAGTTCATGGCTCCTGCCTCGCTTGGCTGATCCTCCTACAGGAAAGTTATAAGGACAATGCCACCTCCAGCAAAACCGTAACGCATTTTTCCCATGGGGTCAGGCGAAACAAAACAAAGACCCACTTCTGCCCGCAGACTTCCAACGACTCACTCCAAATGGACATCCCTGCTAAGGAGCGAATTGAAATGCAGGTGTTCAACAATCCAACCAGACCCACCTTCTCCTACCTGCGGAAGTGAACGGCTGCCACCTTGACTGTAGCTCTGTCAGTCATCAACGTCACAGGCCACATGTGCATAGAAGGACTTGGGACACAGCTGGTAGGTCGCAGTGCTTGCCGTTTTACCAGAACTTTGGACTCCATGGATCCACCTTCCTTTGTGTCGTCCCCAAACATGTATTTCGTCTGCGGCACAAAAGCCTACACCTGGCTCCCCAAAGGCTGGGGGGCACGTGTTTCATCTCCTTCGTCCTTCCTCCGACTTATGTGGCCCCAGCGAATCATCATAGGCAAAAGCGAGCCAAGGACATTGAGCAAGCCGACTCGACAGGAGCGCAGTTCCTCGATGCTATGAAGGGACTTGTTCCTCTCTGGGGCCCGATGGCAAACAGCCGTGCCATCCGACATCTGACTCAGGCAGTTGAGACAACGATGAACATCACAGCTGGTATCTTTGCTAACAACACCGCCGAACTCCAAGCGGTCCGCTTGGTGGCCCTTCAGAACCGCCTTGTCCTGGATGTGGTTCTTGTGGACCGTGGTGGAGCATGCCGCATTATTGGGTCCAGCTGCTGTACCTACATACCGGACAACTCACCCTCAGTGTACAAAGCCATCGAGCATCTTCACAGACTCTCTTCAGAAGTCCACCAGGAACAGGGAGAATGGTCGCTTGGTGGTTGGTTCTGGAACACTGTTAAGACCTGGGGCTGGAGACTGTTCACCATTATCCTGATTCCTGTAGTTGTAATATGTGGTCTATGCTTAGGAATCCAATGTCTGCCACCCCTGTGTTCATTATGCGCAAACTGTATGTGCCCTAAGACTGTGGACTTTGGAAACGAACGCATGGGAGCTTTATATGATGCCGAGGTTAAGAATTTGATGAAGATTGACATTGAGTAGACAAGTTGGCTAGATATGTTAAAGGGAGGACTGTGGAAAATTAATATGTTTTGGTAAACATTATCTGCGCCATCTTGCCTTCTCCCCGGATGCCACACTTTTGTCGTGCGCACCCGCCATTTTAGGTGCCTCGATCAGAACCACCCTCTGCCCGCCACTGGCCCCCAGCATAGCCCTTCACCCTCGCAAAGCCCGCACACTGACGGCCCCCCCCCCCCCCCCGCTCTCGCATGCCTTGGGTCATAAACCCCTCTCTAGCGCAGCTCTGCCTCAAAGCCCCATCCTGTTCCCGGCGCAACGCCTCCCTTCATTCCTTTCACGGTCCCAGGCCCTTTGATGCAAAACCCCTTTTCCTGTGCCCGTTTGTCTTCCTCGTTCCCAGGCCGACACCTAGCTCTGCCGACACTGTTTATTGCCCCTCCCCGTACAGTAGAAAGCTTCCCTCATCAAAGGACCCCCGAGTTGATCAAAGCCCCCACCCTATGAGATCCAATCGAACCCCCCACATTCCATAAATCGGCGGAATATCCAGCTGCGCGATAATCATCACCTGGGTGGGGACTTCAACTGTAAATGTGTGTGGGAACGGGCTTGGAGCGGGGATTCCGAGAATGTCTTTCCGTACATCAAAGCATTGCCAAGAATGTGTTATATGTAATAAAGCAGTAAACCTGTATATAAAAGGCCAGGCCTCAGAGATGCAGTTAGAGCACCTCGTGACGATACTTGCTGTCCGAACTGATGTGTTCTCCTCCGGAGAGAATAAACCTTGTTTCCTGCCTTCCCGTCTCCAGCGCCTGCCTCTTCATTGGTTAATATTCTGTGGGTTCAAGTGGCGACACCGCCGGGCAATACTTAAGGATCTTTGTTCATCAGTTGTCCGTGACCTTTTTAGCACCATAGCTTAATAAATTTGTCCGACTCGTCTTTCAAATTGGAGGAGATCTTCCCACTGGTGATCAGTTGCCAAGGTTTCTGCAGCCAGAGTTCTCTCGTAGGTATAACACGTTTACCTCACAGGCTCATAATTGTTTGTTTTGCTGCAAGAATATGTGTTATTCTCTTACCCCATCTAGAGTGTAGTGGGTAAATGCCAGGGATATCCAGCATAATAGGAATTGTTTTACCTTTGAGGTCTACTTCTTCAATTTCTTTAAAAACTGAAAAATGGTGTCTTCGAAATTCTCACGGTTAGGGCATGACCATATCAGATGCAAGATGGGGGGTTGTTACAGTTCCTGGAGATGAGGATGCTACAGACGGTGTATTGGCAGTGACCTCAGGAGATGTTGATGATCTCCGTCCACGGCTGATCAAATGCTTGGCTAAAAGCAGTCCCAGGTCTATAAACCTGGCGGTGGCCCTTTGTTTCTTGTCCCTACGAATAAGGCCCAGCAAGCAGACCTCCCAGGCGTGGGGCATGGTTCACACCATGCAGTCCGCTAATCGAGGGGTCAAGTCTAGCCAGTATTGGTGAAGGGACATTCCCAGAGCATGTGTACTAGGCCAGCATCTGGAAGGGAGCAGGCAGTACTGACAGGCAGTGTCAGTACGGTAGTAGTAGCAATTTATCCTATCAGGAGTGAGAAAGTCCCTGTGGAGTATGTACTGTTGTACAAGATGGAATTGAGCATTACACGGAACAAGTGCTGGATATTTAACTATGGCCCTCCACTCTTTGTCCGTGTAGGGGCAGCCCAGGTCTGTTTACCAGCAGCAGTGCAGTGAAGTCAATTGGACTGCAGCATGTGTATGCACCGATTTAGCAAACCACTGCGTCAAATGGCAGCCTCTGCCCAAGATTTGAAGGTATTGGAAAGTGAGATGCATTGGGTGTTCTTGCTGTATGCCACCACTACATGCGTCAAGTGCCCTGAGTTGGAGTTGTGTAGCAGGATATAATGGGATGGGAGTCTCTTATTGACTTTTAGGGTCTCGAAAGGTATAAGGTAGCCTTCATGGTAAAGATCCCCCAGTGTATGTAAGTCTGCCTTGTGCCAGGCAGCGAGCTCCCTCACAGAGGTGATCCGGTCTCCCCGAGGGGTGACCATTAGGGGAAGTACAGTGGCATATGACTGGGTAGCTTTAGTGATTGGTAGACTCCATGAAAAGCACCGGTGTGCTCGACATCTCAGTGCAGGGGACGGGGATGACAGCTTGGCGCAAGGGTGAAACAGATGTAGAATGAGAAACTAGATCCAGGCTGAAGCCTTCGTGCCAGTGTCTGAAGTCCTGCCAACCATTTGGTCCCTCATTGTAGTTGTGAGGTCACGTAACAGTGTCCGAAGTTGGGGACCGCTAGCCCCTCTTCAGTGGTCAACAAGTGGAGTTATTGGGAGTGCCAGCCTATAGCATGTATCGTGCTAGAGGAGATCTTGTGTGAGTTTCTCAAGTGTTTGAAAGAAAGATTTAGGGATGTATAGGGGGAGGTTGGTAAAACAGTAAAGTAGGCGGGGTAGCATGACCATCTTAACTAGGGCTACCCGCCCTGCGACTGACAGTGGGAGTGATTTCCAAAATGTTGATTGTGCCCGTATCGAAGACACAGTTCGGGTAAGGTTACCAATGAATAGATCAACGGGGTCTCAGCAAACGCAGATACCTAAATATTAAAACATCACAAGTTGATAGGTCAGACGAGCACCTCTGAAATGGTAGACAGGATTTGGGACGGAAGCACTAAAGGTTTAAAGGCACGATTTGGCCCAGTTAACTTTGAATCCGGAAATCATCACAAACCTGTTAAATATGGCCTCCATGTCCGGGGGGAGTGGAGTGTTGTCCTCATCATGCCCCAGTTTGCTCTATCAAACACTTTTTCAGCATCGAGGCCGAGGAAGACCACCTCCTTGGATCTATGGCTAGCGATGTCAATTAGTTGGAGCATCTGTTTAGTGCTGTTAAATGTAGCAGGGACTGGTATAAACCCCACCTAATAACATGAGGTAACACCGTTTCCATGTGGTTCACTAAGATCTTCGCAAAGATATTAAAATATTAAAATCAGTCTTCAGCAAGGAGACAGATGTATGTCATGACAACACAGGCTTTACACCGCGCTACCATTACAACGCATCCATCACAACGCAAGTCGTTACAACGACTTGCGTTGTAGGCGCTGGATTTAGGAATAGTATGATTTACTATTCCAACTCCAGCCTACGTAACAGTAGGGAAGGTGTTGGAATAGTAAATCATACTATTCCTTAGTAGATAGCGCCATCCAGCGCAAGTCGTTGTAACGACTTGCGTTGTGATGGCTGTGTCGTAATGGTAGCGCGGTGTAAAGCCCGTGTTGTAATGGCTGTCTCCCAAGGAGACCAGTCTGTATGATGAACACTTGAGGGAGTCCTCACCTGTTTTTAAAATAAGTGCAATGGACCCCTCAATCATCGAATGTAATGGGGTCAGTGAGGATGAAAAGTTGTTGTATAGGGTCACCAGTAAGGGCACTAATGTTGAGGCAAACCTTTTATAGAAAGAGGCTGTATAGCCATCACGTCCTGGAGCCTTCCCCGGCTTAAGATGTTTTATTACCATAGGGATTTCAGCTACAGTGATGGGTGCATGTCAAGGCTGCCTTTCTGTAGTCCTTATAGTGGAAAGTGGTACTGAATGAAGGTATGTGGCAGCCTCTAGGGAATTAGATGAGTGACCTGTATATAGGGAGCCACAGTATGTGAAAAAGGCTTGCTGTTTCCCCTCTTCAGTGATCTAGACTACCCCAGTGTGCTCCTTAACCTCTATCACCACCCCTTATTTTCTAACAGCAGGTAATTAGGGTGCCTGCTTTGTTGCCCCTCATGAAATCTAGCTCCACTCATAGTGAAAATATAATGAGGTTTTTCATAGTCTAGCCTACGGAGCTGGCCTCTCACCAACAGCAGTTGTCTGCCTTACTTTTTGGAGGAGTTAGATTTGTGATTCTTTTTATCTATGTCAGCTCAGACTGTAGATATTCGAGGGCATATATGGCACATTGCAGTAGTCCAGTCGAGATGTAACAAGAGACTGGACCCAAACACTGTCCTGCTAGAGTTGTGATTTGACTTTCGAATTACATTTTTAGAATCAAACCTTGCTTTTGCTGGTGCACAGTGAACCAGCTAAGCAAATCACAGAGCTGTTTAAAGAATACTACTTTATTTATTAGAATAAATAATATGTCCACGCTCACTAGTGAAACAAGAAAAGCTGTTACCTCACTGCTGTGCAGGTCTTGTCCTCTTAATACCAAAGAGCAGTTAAGGAATAAATGGCCTGAGCCCTTAGTTTCTCCATGACTGGTTAGCAGAACTCTTTGATTATCCAGCCAGCTCTCCATAATGAATATGTACCCAAGCATTAATAATCGCCTTTCACCATTAGCTGCTAAGATTACCTCTCCTTGACCATCAATATGGTAAAAACAAGGTACTTACCTGTGTACTGTGGTTCTCTGATATTGATATCTTTCATAGATTCACATGCTTGAATCTTCCCTGTCGTCATGGTGGGAGTCCCACGGTAATAATTATAAACAGTGCAAAGAGAAGCTTTGAGAACAATAGAAACATTAAGTGACATTAACCAATTCACAATGTTTCAAAAGAACCAAAACTCAGCCCGTCAGAGCACAGCCTTTCTAACACTTTTCTGCTGCAGGGCCACCATACCTCAGATTTCAAGAACAAGTGTACCAAGTTGTATAAAAGAGCTCTTCGGAGTGGTGAGCACCAATGGGGAGGAGAGAGGGTTGCATGTGAATCTATGAAAGATATCAATAATGGAGAATCACAGTCTACAGGTATGTAACGTGTTTTTCTCCAGTGTTGAATGTTTCATAGATTCACATTCTTGAGTCTGAATAGCAAGCAGTATTAACAACCAGAAGTGGAGGTGGGCATAGCAAACTACTCAGAATAAGCAAAAGAAAAATGTTAAACAGAATATATATCGAAAAAAATAACAACATTGTTTCCATAAACATAAACTTTCTTAAATGTAAATAATATAATGTTATGAAAGTATGGACGTTTTACCTTATTGAAAAAGGAGAGGTCGAACTGCTTGTCTGACGGCAGTATCTGCCTTCTAAAATGAATCCAAACAGTAATGCTTGGTTATGGTATATACATCAGACCAAGGTGCTGGTCTGAAAATGTAAATGTGTTTATATGTCTGACCAAAAGACGCAGGCAAATAGGGCTGTAGAGGTGGCAACCTTCCTTGTGGAATGTGCATTAACATTTGTGGTCAATGGTCTCATAACTTTATAGTGGCAATAGGTAATGACTTCGGAAACCCAGTAAGCTATACATGCTCCTTTAGAGAGCATAACCCTTTTTAGGCAGAGAAAAAAGTTAATAGAAGTTGGTCTGATTTTCTAAAAGTCGGTTCTTTCAATACAGAATTTCAAACATCGGACATCCAAGGAATATAAAGCTTTTTCAGCTGTGATAAGATGGGTTCTTGAATGTTGTCAAGACAGATGGCTCACTCAAATGAAATTTATTTGGAATTTTAGAACAAATTATGGGCTGGTTCCCAGTATTATCCTATCATTGTGGTTCTTTTACTGTAAGAGCTTGAATCTCACTTGTTCTTCTGGCTGAAGTTAGGGCCAGGAGAATGGCCATTTTTCATGAAACATATTTTAACTGCATTATGAATAGGTTCAAACGTGCTTCTCAGCAGTTGTGAGAGAACTGTGTTCAACTGTCAAGTCACAGGTGGTTTCTCTAACGGAGGAAAGACTCTGAAGGGACCCACAAACCAGGGGCGTAACACAGGCCCCTGCAGCCCCCGCGGTGCGGGGGGCCCTCAACCTCCAGGGGGCCCCGTCAGCACCGCACTTCTGCTGGGGAGATCTAGATTGAGTCCGGAGGGGGCCCCTTCACGTACCCTGCAGGGGGGCCCCCTCAAGGTTCGTTACGCCACTGCCACAAACTCCTTGACTCGTCTGTTAGACCACAGAGAGATGTTACCTCTCATTCTACAAAATCTTTAGATTGCTGCCAAATTAGCTTTAATTGAATTATGAACTATACCTGAATGTGTACAAGAAGTAAGGCAGAATCTGTTCTGGTGAAGACCGAAACGGGTTACGGTCTTTATTTGCACGCCAACAACTGAATCTCATACATTTTGCTATTATAAGATTTGTTTGTTTCATCTTCCCTGCATTCTTTAGATATGTTCAAACAACCAAATTCATTGTCGTGAGGAGCCAGACTGATAAACTGAGCAACTGTATCCTTGGATGAACAACCTGCCCTTTGTTTATTGTGAAAAGATTTGGTATAGGTTTGAAAAGAACATGGGGACATTCCAAAAGGAGAAGAAGCTCTGTGAACCAATATTGCCTTGGCCACACTGGAACTATTAGTATTATACGGCTCGGTTCCAGCTTTATTTTGCGAAGGACTCTGAGAATCAGAAAAAGGGAGAGAAGGTATTAGCAAACATTTCTGTCCAAGCTATGAGAAACGTGTCCCTCCATGAATGCCTATGAGAAAATCTGCGTGTAAATCTTCTGCATTTTCTTGTTCTGAAGAGTTGCAAACAGATCCAATTTTGAAGTTCCCCAGTGTCCGCAGACTTGCAATAGTTGTTTTGGTTAAGTTACCATTTGTGATACTCCTTTGAAGTTCTGCTGAGACAATACGCCCATTTGGTTTCTCCTCCTGGAACATGTTCCACTCCTAGGGTAATGTGAAGAAGAATCCATTGCCATTTTGTTGGGCTTATGCTGGTAATAGTTTCAATTTTGTTCCTACTGGATTGTTTAAATAAAACATGTGTTAGACCTATCAGCCTTAGGGGTTCTTCCCCCCAAATGCTTTGCCTACTCCTCCAGTGTGTGCTCAATCTCTAAAACATGGTAATGAAGGAGTTGCAAGTTCTATACTAGCTCTGGAACCTTAGATTTATGGTTCTTTTTATCAGCAGAAAAGTGTGGAGGGGAGAGAAATCGTTAGCCAATAAATCATTTCAGTTCCAATTTACCATGACTCTTAAGAATCTCAGACTCCTAAGCTTTGTTTGGTTAATTTAGTACAAAGTTAAGAACAACTGGACATACAGGCACCTCAAGGTGAACTACATAGGAACTAATACAAAGCCAAATCTATGGATGAAATTAAGGTGATGCAACATGCATAGAATGATTAGTTTGAGAATCAGGATACAAAAGATGACTGAGCAGACATTGAGATTGCCCCTCATTGGGAGTTTGTGGGTATAAAGCATTAATTTGTCCCTACACTACCACTAGCATGATATCCCTACATAGCATTTCCCAAGGCAAGATTAATTATGGTGTCAGCGTGTCAAGTCTTCCTAAGAATTCTCTTCACATCAGACGGGTCAAGTAGCATAAAGGTACAGAGCTTGTTCTAAGATGCTCTCTCTCTCTCAAGGCAAGGCAGAAGTCCCCTGGACACTTTCCCTAACTTCGATAAATCAATGACCTTGGTTCCTAGGCTTGCTCCGATGAGAAAATACAACAGGCCCCATTAACAGCATCAACCCTCAATGTATTCTCTTCTCCCTAAGCCTAACTCCTAAAACAAAGACATTATTCTAGCTTTCAAGGATACATTTTCCACCTGCAACAGAAACGTGAGAAAGAACAAATCCAACATGCACAGGAAATGTGACTATTCAATCAATGAATCAGGGGGTTTATAAAGCGCGCAACTCACCCGTGAGGGTCCTCAAGGCGCGGGGGTGCAGCTCCAGATCAGTCGAAAAGCCAGGTCTTGAGGCTCTTTCTGATGGTGTGGAGGGTGGGGCGTCTGATGTTCACTGGGAGCTCGTTCCAGGTTCAGGCTGCGACGATGGAGAAAGCTCTTCCTCCTGCTCTGGTTCTGCGGATGCGGGGGGTCTCTGCAAGGGCAAGGTCTGTGGAGCGAAGGTCTCTCTTGGGGACGTGGAAGGAAACTCTCTCGTTGAGGTAATTGGGTCCGATGTTGTGGAGGGATTTGTAGGTGTGGGTGACCAGTTTGAAAGTCACTATCTTCTCGACGGGGAGCCAGTGGAGGTTGCATAGGTATTGGGTTTTGTGTTCGTGCCGAGGGGTTCCGAGGACGAGTCTGGCTGTGGCGTTCTTGATGGTCTGTAGCCTGTGTAGGAGGGTTCTGTTGATTACGGTGTAGAGAGAGTTGCCGTAGTCTAATCTGCTGGTTATGAGTGCGTGGGTGATGGTTTTTCTGCATTCTGGGGTATCTATTTCAAGGTCTTGCAGAGGATCCGGAGGCAGTTGAAGCTGAAGTATTAAATCTAATGCGAGAGCTCCCAGGGAAAAATGCATTTCCGGCCTACATAAATTGGGCAACATAAGAAGATAGCACACAGGCCTCACTAAATTACATATAAAATGAACACTTTTATTGAGCACTTCTAAATTAACGCTTTACATAAGCACATCAAATGTGTGAATAATTGTCAGCAATAGGTACGAATTTTGCACGTTAATATTTTCAACTAAACACATGTGAATTCAATGTTAATCTCTTCAGGTTGCATTGAAAATATCCCTATACCTAACACGTCACCTTTCACGTTATTACAGTTTACATTTAATGTCCCAGGTTAATACAGCAAAGGATTATATGCAGGTGCGGACTACTCGTCATTATGATACACCCCTACAAATGAAATAGCAAAATGTGCGCTACATCAGTAACATTGGCTTACACCCAATAGGCATATTTAATTTAACTTGTAAGTCTCCAGTACAGTTGTATTACATGTATTCAAACGTTGGCCCTCTTTATCGGTGGAATTGAACATGGGTTAGAAGGATTTCTGGACCTGGACATCTGAATCTGTATGTGGTTGCCTGATCAAACATGCAGGCGAGTTCTTGGGAGCCTTATATTTTATATCAAACTGAGGGATACCAGGTTCTTCATAAGTTTTAGCTCTTCTACAAAAGGATTTGATTTAACTGATTTTCTTTCGGAAACTGACGTTAATACAGAAAAAAATCTGTTTACGTCACTACGATTGGAAGGTTGAAACATTTAGAACCTCATTCCAGAAGTTAATGAAAACATCCAATGCCTTCTGTGTACTTAGTCATTATGTACTGTGATTGGAGGTAAAACTAGTGGTTCCATCCGAGTTTGCCGGCTTAACAGGATTTTCTCTTGTTGAGGAAGTGACGTCAAACATGGAGTATCAGAATGCATTGGGGTAGCCTATTGACTCACTACTGCCAGTGCAATATACTTAGGAAATCTTCTCTAGTAATCATCTAGCATGAGACAAGGATCTGTTACCAGGGTCATAGACATCCTTGTATCTTCCTACAAGTTAGTTTGATGCTAATATGGCTTCTCATATGTATAGTGATCTTGAAAGGATTCGTAACTGCGTTAAGCATATTGTGGCCTATCCTGAAAAGAGTAATCCTCTTCTAAGTAGGATGAAGGCGCCTTACTCTGTTTGTCATCATCCACCTCTTGACACCTAATTTGAAGCTGCATGTGACTATGAGGTGGTCCAACGGCCCGCCGTCTTCGTCAGAGACTTCGGCCTACAGGAGGCGTGCAGGATGAAGTGGTGGCACCCTACATGGGGATTACTTATCCGGATGTAAGGTCACCTGAATTCCCTCCTCAGTAATCAGCAGAGTATCCTTATGTGGTGTCCAGGGTGACAATGACGAAGAAGATTTTGGTTTCTTGACGAAAGCTTGTACTTCAGATGAAGTTGTTTTCACTGTTGACAGCAAGGAGTTTGTTGGCTTCATTGATAAGGGCATCATTGTCAATGTTCTCTACGATGAGGAAGAAGTTGTTTTCGTCGTCCATGTCATTAATGTATCCAATGCGTAGTCATGCTTGTTGTACTCGTGGACAGTCTCATAGACAATTTCTTCGTCGATTTATCACTCATCGACGGAGTATCCACCATCAACCATATTTTACTAGCGGAAGGATCCTTAAAAGCAGTTACTGATTCAGATGTCATCTTAGAAGTCCTTTTATCAGAGGGAGGTGACAGAGAAACCCCCATACTTATTAGTTTATCAGCCTCTGCTAATTTTCTATGTGATTTTATTTTCTTTGAAGATTCTTCATTGGAAGTTGTGTCCTCAGGTTTATGTTTTCTGGTTGGTGAAGATGGGCTCTACCCTTCATCACCAGAAGTGGGATCCACTGAAACCTTTTTCTACTTTAGCCACATAAGTAATCTTGCCTCCCGATCTTACAAAGTTTTTAGCAGAAAAGGTTCTGCAATGCTTACATTCTTTAGGTTTGTGATGCGGATGTAAGCAATGCAGACATTCTTTATGAGAAACCTATTGGTGTTCCTCAAGGTTTACATGGTCTAAAAGGTTGTTTTTAGACCCTTCTGACTTGTTATCTAAGTCAGGAAGAATCAAAGTTCAACCACAATGCTGTTTAAAGAGTCAAACACAAATTTCTCTGAGAGAAAGGTCAAAAGTTGACTGAAGCACTGAAGAACAAGCAGAGCTCAGGGAGACCCCCTCACACATGACATGCAGATAGAAATCTGAGGTGTAGTGGCCCAGCAGTGTAATAGTGTTTCAGGCGCTGTGCTCTGATTGGCTGAGTTTTGGTTCTTTTAAAACAATGTGAATTGGTTAACATAGTCCCTTGATTTTTCTATTGGTCTCAATGCTTCTCTATGCATTGCTTGTAATTATCACTGTGTGACTCCCATCAAGATGACTGGAAAGATTCAAGCATGTGAATCTAGGAAAGATTCAATACTAGAGAACTGAGATAACTTCTATTCACTATAACAAATAGTTGCACACAGTTCCCCTGGGAATGGTGGTTGCGTAGTGCAGGGTGTTGTCTTCCTCTCTTCCTAGGGTGCAACAGGGAAGGGTATCCCTTGTCGGAACTAGGGATCCACCTAGGCATCTACCTCCCGGGTATACATCATCTTGATGACTTGGTGATCATTTGTAGGCTTGCACTATTGCTTCTCTGGTCAATGACCCCCTAATACCACTAGGACTCCCCGTTCCAACTGCTGACGGGGCGCCACTCAGCCCTTCCAGCCACCCAGCACACATGACTGCACCTTGATTTTCTCCATTCTCTCACGACCCTGGCTGGTCAAACTCCTCAGAGCCATGATATAACTTCAGTACCTGTAACATTGCATAATGGTTGCCTCGGCTCATAGGAGACAGTCATGTTGCCGACTGCACTGCCTTCCGTTCTCTCAACTCTCCCCTCTCCAAGATGGCGGCGGGCACCGACACCTAGACGCTCTGACGTATTGTCGGGGCGCCGCGGACACTGGGCAGCTGACCTGACACGCCCCCGGCATTCACCAGAACTCTTAACAGCGAGCGCCTTGAGCAACCAGCCACGGCTGCTTTTTTGGCGACTCTCCGCGCTGGGACGTGGGTCTAGGTGCAGATGTCACCCGCCCGCTCTGCTGAGGTAAGGTGTTGGGCACGGGTCGTTTGTTGGTTGCGAAACGGGCGCCTGCACCGCTAGGAGCCCTGACGCCCTGGTTGGGCCCCCGGCGTGTTCCCTCCACCCCCTAGGGACCACTGGCATCGGCCCCCTCCGAGGCCGTCTACAGAGTTGGGGCACCGGGTTCTTGAGCGTGCGGGCTTTCCGACCGCTAGGATGAGAGCTGACTTGCACTACCGTGAGTGCTCCTCGTGAGGGCTGACGCGGCTGGTGGCCAGGGGCGACCATCCCACCATCCATCGCCCTTTGAGAGCAGCGGATCACCGCCGCTCCTTGCCTCTGGTGCCCCTCCTGGCTGCGGCGACCCCCCAGGGTGGTGTGATCGTCCTGGACCCACTGGGACCCGGTGGGACCTCCGCGGACCTAACCTAGGCCGCTGACTCCTCCCCCCCTTTTTCTGTCCTACGAGACGGGACATGCACACTTACCCACCCAAAAACACCCCCCCGCTGGGGCTATTCACCCCTGACGTCATGTCCTTATACCCTCCAGATAACTACCCCATTTCCGCAGACCCCACGGGAGCAGCTTTGGGGCACTGACGACCGCCATAAAGGGTAAGTCGTTGCCATACTCTGTACGTTGTGCTTTCACCCTAGTTGCAGCAATAACGCTGGCTAGCGTTAGATCCTTCCTCATTTTTAAACACTACGTGTACGTTAAGACACCTAATGTCTGCTGGCAGTCCTTACCCAGCTTTGTTTGTTTTTAAGTGAACCCCACTAACCCTTTTATGCGTAGTATCCAACCTGTGTCTTCCCCCTCTCCTCTCCCTATTACCATATATTACTTCACCGTAATCTAGTAGCATCCCCCTGAATGGGCAACGTGGGGAACTGAATCAAAAGTTGAAGTCTTCTTCTCTCCCCACAGGGCATCCTCTTGTTGCAGGAACCCCTCTCTGGCCGGATCCGGCAACCACACAGGTTGTATCCTTTAGATGCCTCAGCCTGATACGGGGCATCTCACTAAGTTTATGAGCACTGTTTTGGTCCTGAAGAATTGCCAATAGGGCATGAAACATGTCGACCTATTCACGATTGAGGGTTGAACGGGACTGACTTCTCGTAACTACTGCAGTCCCATTGCCCCTCACTTTTTATTAAGGTGGTGAACTACACGATTAAAGACAAAGCAGTAGACCACACCAACCTTTTTTAACTCACCTCACCCACGCTCACAACTTCACTCACTAGGGCCCTCACACCCTTACATCCACCGGCAAGGAACAAAAGATCTCCACAAGAGTGTAGCACCCCGTGCTACCCGTCAGGCATTGCAGCGCCGGCTTGACGTTGGAGCAGGGAGCCGATGATGACACGATACGACTAGCTGGTGACATGACAACAGCCGTTAAACCAGCCTGTTGTGTGAGGCATCCCTAGTTCCGACAAGGGATACCCTTCCCTGTTGCACCCTAGGAAGAGAGGAAGACAACACCCTGCACTACGCAACCACCATTCCCAGGGGAACTGTGTGCAACTATTTGTTATATAGATTGTTGGGACCGCACACTGGACCCCTATAAATATTGTCCCCCCGATGTCCCTCCTTGTTGTTGACAACTTCTATTCACTCCCAAAAGGGTAGAAATTGGTTGTGCACCGTCCCCCTGTCCAGTTCTCGGACTGTGAGTTACACACAATTGACTGCACTTTGGGTTCTGTAACTGCAAAACGTAGGAAATACAGCTACTAGACCAGTATTTAGATTTTAGCTCATCTGCCCTTAGTTAGTCTGAGATTAAAAGGTTCTCCTTTAAACTCTTGCTTCTCTTTCACTTCCTCAGCAAAGCCACTAACGCTTCTCACACTTCTCTCACTGACTAATTCCTTTCCCTTCGAATGTTTTCCCGCCATTACTTTATTAACAACCAAATCCAAATCCACATGCCATTCTGAGGCATGGAGGGTGGTGACACAAACCTTCAGCCAGTATGCTGATATTGCAAACATGGCTGCAGATGACATGACTTACGTTGCGTCATGTCATACTTACAATCTGAACAGCCTCTATGAGGCCATCAAGTCATGTGCATGTGCCCTGTAAGGAAATTTATCTTTTGCCATATTCCAGCCATTATTTTTATTTTTTACTCTGGAAATCTGGTATTTGAACTCTGGGGCAATTGATCAGATTCTAGCAATGTGCTGTGCCCTGATAAAAAAATGTATTTGCTAAAAACAGGAAATTGCCATTATTGATACTTTAAAAAGTCAATTGCAGATGTGTGCAAAGTTTTTGTGTGGTTGAATGAAATTTTAAGAAAATGTTTCCCCACTTGTATCTAAAAAGGTGATATTTGCTTAACCGTCATGCCTTTGCAGTCAACTGCAAAAGTCGGATTTTAAGATCGTGATATTGAAAAAAACCCGAATTACTAACGTCAATTAGGCAACTGCTGCAAACTTCAAATTTGCAATTCATAGATAATGCAAAATATCAATTGAAACATTCAACCTCGATTTTCTCCATTACTACTCCGTGTTTTGAAGTTCTAAAAATAGAAACATATGCAACATTATTGACACACAATTGCTAATGTTCATGCAACATCACCCCTGGGACTCTGGTGACTGCTTGGCTTCAAACCCCATCCACAGAAAGAGCGCAGGTACACAGGGGAACTTGCACCCTTAACACACGTTACATTTTCCTCTGAAGCACACATTAGATTTGTTGGTGCAGTGGATCCAATTTCACATTAATGGATTGAGGGTGGAGATTTTCTTTAATCCTTTGTGAGCACAACATGGGGGGATTTACAGCCTGATTCATGAAACGAAAATCGGCTCGCAAAGGGCCAGATTCTGAGAATCTGGCCCTTTGCGAGCGCAATTATTGCATTTGGGATTCATCATCCCAAATGCAATATTCGCTAATACAGAATTCGCTATTGTGCGAAGAATTGCATTTCTATCTATTCAATCTATTAGAGATTCCTTAAATGCAATTCATCAACCAATTTTAAATTGCAAATTCGCAATTTCGGGCCACTATTTACCGAGAGGTCAGACCTCTCGGTAAATAGCAAAAACTTAGAAAAATGCTTTTAAAAGCATTTTTCTAAGTTGCATGTTGCACACACACATGTCCTTTGGACATGTGTGTGCGCAACACCTGTTCCAATTTGCATTTAAGGGGTGCTACAGGGTGTCCTTTGGACACCCCTGGTACCCTTTAAATCGCTATCTTATTTTCGAGTAGCAAATTGCTACTCGCAAATAAGGAATACTCCCCATTCATTCCTATGGGCCTTTTGGCCCATAGGAATGAATGGGGAGTATTCCTTATTTGCGAGTAGCAATTTGCTACTCGCAAATAAGGAATGTGTAGGAATCGCTATTAATTTAGCAATTCCTACATGAATACCGTTTTGCGAGTCTCTAATAGCGATTCCTTATGAATCTCTATTAGAGACTCGCAAAACGGTACCTTGATGAATCAGGCTGTTAGAGAGTCAGGAATATTGGAAGACAAGAATTAGACTTTTGCCACTTATTTTGTCTCAAACCATATGCTGAAAACAGGAACAGAGTCTGCAACATCACAGGCAGAGAAAAATTATTTTCCAAGGTAATAACCAGTCACATACTGTCATTTAAAAATCCCTGCTTGCCCCCCACTCAGGGCACAATTTACTGGCTCTATCTGAAGATAATAAGACTTCATGCCTCCAGCTGTGAAGGATTATGATTCCTTCATTCCTGAGTATTAGAAAGATGTTTTTCCAGCTGTTCATCTGTATCTCTTGAGCCAGACATTCTCCCCAGGTCTGTGACACTAGAGTCTTGTTCACCCTTAAGAATATAGGTGTCAAGGTTCTGCCAGGAAGCCTTATTGCCCTGAGGAACTTCACTCCTGAAAGTAGAGCGTGCAGGAGTAATCTGCGACTGCCTGGGAGAGCCCCAGTAAAGCAATTATCCCTGCACATTTCTTCAACCTGACCATTGAAACCTTTCCATGTTTGTTGAGTGAAGATGGCCTGTTGTCCCAGGGAGTTGAAGGTGCTGTTCCCAGGAACCAGTTTTCCTTGGACATTTTTCTGTGCACCTGAACGGAATTATAGAGACCCTTGCAGGTACTTCGACCCCCAGACTGGTGCCTGAAGGTTTGGACACGTTTGATACCTATGGAGCATCAGAAAATAAGATACAGAACTTTATGAAAAAGTTAGGATTAGAATTATTTTATTCTCAGGAGGACCAGAACAAGGTACCAAGAAAAGCAGGAAAAACAATTGACATAATTGGAAGAATATTAGTGGTTTATCCCATAAAGCTCGAGCATATAACAGAACCATAAAAAGAAAGAATCCGATTCTCCTGTGGAAGCCCCGATGTTCAGCTAGAATTATTATACTTGCTCCACAGATGGTTAATAGGTAAACATTTGACTTGGAAGAACGTTGGAAGGCACTACCTTTATAAGCTGGATCCAATGGAAGCGAATTCACTCTTCCGTCCCACACCGCCTCCGCTAGTGACCACATACACAAGAACATGAAGGCCAGCAATAACAAAGAGGGAAGGGGAATAGGATAAGAGAAAAAGCAGACACACAGAATTTCACTGTTCCAACTCGTCACTTCTGCTGGGCGCTTTGTCTACAGGATGCAGTTAGTACCAAAAGGCAATAAGAGATACCTATAGTAACCTGCCATGAATATCCTGCATCTAATTACGACAGTAAATTGATATACCTTAGCAATTTCACTGTATAATAACCTGTTCTCCGTATTTTGATGTGGAGCTTGTTATTCCTGAAACTAAGCGTACAAGAGATGTGTATCTTAAATATTTGTCCATCACCACTTTGGTCTATGAGTAGGGTAATTACCTCAACCTTTGTCATTATACATGTATATGTGGAAGATGAGTTAAAGTTTTCTACTTGAGTCTTGCATCACTGCAAGGTTATAAGCCAGCATTACCATGCTGTTATTCCTATGGTAACAACTCCTATAAGCAATATTAGATCTCTGTGCACCTAATGCACCTAATGCATAAATAAATAATCATATATACATAGCATGTGCAACACAGCTGTTACTTGAGAATCTCTCCTATTTTGTAACGGGATAAACCTCAAGTACAATACAACACTCCTATAGTTTTTAGAAAAGTTCAAATTAAATATTCCAAAATGTTCAATACAGTTCTAAGTTTGCTTCACAACATTAACCCCGAAAACTTATCTCTATTCCCAATGTCTATCAAATAATTCCTAAAGAAGCAACTGTTCCTTTGAAGGATAATTATAGATCTGAACATCAAGGTCCTGGCTGCAGCAAGGTTGTATCCGATAGCCTGGCAAAGACGCTGTAAACCACAAGGGGTGATACACCAAGATATCCTTGATGTCAGCCAAAGCTCCAGACTAAGTGAGAGTTCATGTCTTGCTGGGAAATGTAATTACTTGTCAGGACACGGTTGTGTAGTCTGTTCTACACACACCTGAAGGGCCACTCACGACAGTGCCGACACTATGTAATAGTGTGCAGTGCGGCTTTAATATAACATCGCACATATGAAAGGGAGGTTGGCAAGTCACACGCTCTCTGCTGTGCTGCTCAGTCAAGGAGGATGTGCAGCGGAAATGTATAGGAGACAATAGGAGTAGTACTGAACCTCTTCTCCGCCAGGGACTGTATTCTGTTCCTTCGGCCGAGGTCTTCATAATCCCCCAAGATACATGACAAATGTAAACTTCTTACCCTTAAATACCACCAAGAGGGAAAACAGGCAATCTTGACCCTTAAAGGTGATTAACACCTAATCAGAAAAGATACAGACATAGGAGAAAATGTGATCTTGCTTTACCCAGATGACAACATTAAAGAATTCCTCCGACAATTTACCTGCACAGACTGCATTCGCCAATTGAACAACTCAACTAAAGAGACTCAAACTGCACTTAAAAACAGATAGTACAACCAAGGTCTTCTTACAGTAGAATTTAGAAATCATCTATTCCTAAAACACCCAACTATGGCACAATGTTAACTCCTCCCAAAGATTCACAAAATAGGTTCTCTGTCCCCTGGCCATCCAGTCATAGCTGGGATGGACTCAATATGCTCACTTATAGGAAATATCATGGATTTCCATCTTCAACCACGGACAAAACTCATCCCATCATACATCAAGGATACTGAAGACATCTTAGGAAAATTGGACAACAATGAATGGCAGGTTGACTTTTATTGTTTTACCCATAAAACCGAATAAATTTTGTTGATAATGATGACTATATACTGGTCACTATCGACTTGGTAAGTCTGTACACTTCCATCAGACAAGAGGATAAAATTAAAGTAGTAAAAATGCCATAGTAACTAGATCACTCTGTTTCTTTGAAACTAACAGAATGGTTGTGGAGATTCTTATGTTTTGCCTAACTAGCAATGCCTTCAGTATTACCCACAAAATATATATAAATTTGCTGCCCCATGTGCATGCAACCTCATGCGCGAGGTTAAAAAGCACTGGCTTTGAAATGCCCTCTTTGCGAAAAATTTAATTTTTGGGCGATGATACACCATATAATATGCTTATAGAAATACCTGCAATGGATGAACAGCACCATTTCCTAGACATCATCGTCTACATTTAGAAGAATCAAATGCATATTCAACTCCATAAAACAGAAACAGCTGGCAATGCAACATTCATGGCACCAACCTGCCACCCTCCAAGTTCATAACAAATATCCCAAAAGGAGAAGCTCTACGGACAAAAAGACATTGCAGCGAGCTAACAGTCTGTGACAAAAGAACACAAGAAATCATGGATATACTAGAACAGAGAGGCTACAAACAATTGGAACTTGAAAAAATCCAATGAAATGTCTACAAAAGCCCACAAGGACCCCTTAATAGACAGTGGATAAAAAGTACAGCCGGAGGGCACCATCAATAAGAATCCTAACAACTCTTACAATGAACAACATCACATAAGAAAAGTCCTAAACAACACTGCACACTTCTAACCAACAACTCAGCTATAACTGAAAAATAGCACCTACCCTTGCTTGAGTTTTCGAAGAGCACCCAATCTGAAACAAATACTTTGTAAATTGGAATTTGTGGATGAAAGAACTGTCATATAGCTACTATATATCTTTATAATGCGTTAAGTTAGCATAGGCACATTACATGTTTAAACGCCATTTTTCCTTTTGCTGCTTCTGCACACGACACTTAATTGTTGATTTAGCTTTCAACCTAGTAGTTCGTTGTGATTTACTTGAGAATAATATGTTATTACTCTGATATCAGCTTTGCTCAATAAACTATGTGTGTACAGAGAGTGCTGAAGCTTCAGGAACAACAAGATACTGAATTGTTATGAGGTCTGATCTTCACGCCTTCATAGACATAACATAAGTGCAGCTTCTGCCAACTTTGGCTTTAAGGCGGGTTTTATATTGCTTTGCTTGAGGCACATACAAAACACTTGATGCTGTTCGCAAGCAGAGAGAGCTGGTGTATGCTGATGTGATCCCTTCATTCTAGGATCCTGAGGTATGGGCCCGCCCTAATTCAACCCAAAGAGACCTTCTTAGCTATTAATATAATATGTGTGTTAGGGAGGGTGAGAAATAAGTGTTGTTAACTCTTATTCATTACAGCATGTTAACATGTTGTCACCATTTGCTTTCTATGGACTAGTATCTATGCTGATAACTTTGCTTTTGATAATATGTTTCCTTGTATTATCTAAGATACTGTGCCTGAGAAGACGGCATTAGTAAATAAATATTTCAAATGTTCACGTGTTCTTCTTGACTCCACGTTCTGGTTTGAAATGATTGCATAACGAAAGAGTGCTCATGTGTTCCACGTAACCTGAGGTATTGTAAGCTCATGTTCTGGTTTGTCTAAACATTGGGAGTTTGTTATGACCAATGAGACACTGTAGCTAGCTCGGTAAGGGGTTTGTTCGATACTAAGGTGAGTTTTGGGTCACCCTAATTCGCTGAGGTTCCAATCCTCTGTGCACAGTTCTGTGGGAGAACAGAAACCCTGCTACATGGCGCCCGTACGTTGGTGGTCTTATATCATGACACTCGAGTAGTATATCATTCAAACCTTAACCCCTTCAATGTCGTTTACGGACAACGGTGGTGTCGGTGAAACCTACCTATTTTTTGAAATAGGTCTTTTCAAGCTTGATTCTATCTAAAACGGTTTCTTTGAATTACTACCCAGTTGTGCTACAAAGTTGACTTTGTTTTTCTGTGGTTCCGGTGTAATCATGGCTGTGGCTGTGGCCATTGCGCAGCATAGTCGCATTGCGGTGCGTACCCATCTACAGACATACCAGGTCCCGTTGGAGGGCATGGCTGTGATTTTAGTGGTGTGTGCGGATCCGGCATACCCGTTTGAACTGTTTTACTCATGGTTAACGTTTCCGGCAGTGGACGCAAATTCTGGTTTGTTCCACACCTACACACCCTCCCCTGTACCGGCTGAATACACCCCGTACAGGGCACTGGAAATACCTATTGATCATTGGCAGCATCGCGTTTGGTTTGATGGCGCCCTCCCCCACTCTTTGTCAGCTGCGAGGTTAGGTCCACTTTCCATTCCAGGTACAAATTGGCCTGCTTTGGGTGGATTCACCCCGCACCCGAATCACGGCGCTTGTCCCCTTGTGGATATTCGTAGACTACATGTTGTATCGATTGCTGTGATTCGTGCATTAGTGCAATACATAGGTCGTCATCTCCCGGGTGGTCCCCCCGGGGGTGCGGCCGTTCAAACGGAACGTGGCGGTTTACGCCTAAATCCGGTTATGGTAAATTCGGTTTTTGGTCAGCGTCCCGTTGATAACGATGACTTCCCTTTCTGGCTTGCCGAGAAGTTTGACCAACTGGAGGCTGTGTTTCCGAATTCTACTCCTGCTGATAAACATAGAATGTTGACGATTACTTTACCAAAGGATTTAACTCCTGAGCTCGTTGACTGTGAAAGCTGGGGAAAAACTTTTGCGGACGTTTATACGAGGTGTTTCGGCACCCCGTCTATGACCGCATTGCCTGAGATCGTTAAACGTGTTCAGGATGATCACGGACCTGAGGCAGCGGTTGAATTGGGTATGCACCTGTGTGGTTCGTTTGAGATAGTAAGCGATCTCATACTCTCCAATATTAAAGGAGATGCGGTGAACTTTCAGGTGTCGAATGCTTTGGCTGCTCTGCCCGATGCCGATAAACCCCGACAGTTAGCGAAGATAGTTGTGGCCGCCTATAAGACGATTGGCCGCACAAGTAGAGGTCTGAAATATTTTCCTGTCAAGGAGAAAAAACAACCACAAGGACAGTCTGCTGCGGCGGATGTCCAGCCCAAGTCCAAAAAACAAAATTGGCCTAAAAAACAGACACAGGGGAAGCAACAAAAGCAGACTCAGGATCCTTATCCTGCAACACAAGTTCCTGCGCCGACTGATAAAGTTTATGATTTGCGCGATCGCGCGATGATTAAATCGCCTGATCGATTTCAGGTTTCTGATCAACGCTCTCCTCGTTCCTTTCAGGACTCATCGGCCCCGAAAACCGGTGGAGGTGGAGGCGGTAGGGGACGTGGTGGCCAACAGGGACGTGGCCAGCCCCGCCAGATTGAAGGCGCAGCGAAGCAGGAGGATTCTACGCCAAAAAGACCGCAGTTTGCGAAAAAGAAAGTCGCAGCCTTAACAGCGCATCGATATGCCACAGATAGTGAGAACGCGGCTTCGGAATCTGACGTGGGCTCTGACCTTGCTGGACAGCGCGGCGGAGATTACCATAGTCAGAGAGGCGCTGCGTCCACTACTGAGGGTGACAGCGACTGATGTCTACGTTGTGATTGAAACAGCCGATACGAGACTTGCTCCCCCTGAAAGACTTTATGAAATTGTCCTGTTAATTGAAGGTGACATACAGCGTACCGTAAAAGGGGTGTTTTGGGAAAATCTGTCTTCTACGTATGATATTTTGCTTTCGGAGGCTGACTGGCCCCCACCTTTTGTGCTCGCGGCGCAGCGAGGGGAGGAGGTAATCCTCCCCAGTTTCGCGAACACTGTCTCGAAAGAGCATGCGCAGCATTTTGCAGAAGAGTGGGCTCGGGCTCTCGCACCGGCTCTGTACCGTAACCAATGTGGTTGGGACAAATTATCCCCTTGCCACGAAATTCCGTTGCGGTCTCGGCCGCAGCCTCAACCTCAATATCCCATTCGGCGTGAAGCCAAAGCTTCCGTCGCGGAAATCCTTGAACAATTAGAATATCAGGGAGTTATTGAAACGTGTGTGTCACCGATGAATAATCCTCTTTTTACTGTGACCAAGCCTGACGGATCATATAGTTTGGTATTGGATTACCGGCATTTGAACTCGCATTGCCGTAACTGTGCAGTACAGAATACTCACGGCTCTGCCCTAGTGGATAGTCTAGTGCGTAAGTGTTTTAAAACAACGCTTGACATATCCAACGGTTTCTATGCCCACAGATTGGACAGCTATAGCTCCCAATGGACCAGTTTTACATGCGCTGGGGTCCAAAAACAATTCTGGCGTCTCCCAATGGGCTATAAGAATAGTCCTGGTATATTTACCGCACGCATTGTCTCTATTCTGGAGGCACTCGACCCAGATGCTTGTTTGTATGTGGATGACATATATCTCACAGACGACGATATTTGGGAGCATCTGTGTCGTGTAAATTCTGTTATTTGTAACTTTGCTGACATGGGTTACAAATTTAACTTTGCAAAATCGCACATTGCTGAGCACACAGTGTTGTTTTTGGGCTATGAGCTCAACAATGAAGGTAGAGGTTTGGCTCCTCACTTCTTGGAGAAATGCGCACAGTTACGCGCTCCAACTACACTGAAAAAATTACAGTCTTTGCTGGGCTTTTTAAATTTCGGGAGGACATACATTCCGGTATATGCCCAGCGTATCAAGCCTTTGTATGCCTTGATACAACCACATTTTTCAAAATCATGCTGGCTGCCTGAGCATTCAGCCATTTTGCAATCCTTGCAGGCTGATCTGCTCGCTTCTAAGTTCTTACTGACTCGTGACAACCATACCAACCTGGTGATAAGAATAATACCTGGGACGGTGGGTTTCACGTACCTCACTTTTAATGAAGGAGACACAGTTCCTATTGCTTACAAGTCGCACTTGTACACTTCGGCGGAGATGCGGTTTCCCACTGTGGAAAAGGTTTTAACAGCTGTGCAGATGGCTATTCTTAAGGAACGAGCCCTGTCACAGGGGAAACGCATGTTGGTTGTAACACCCTGTCCTCATTTGGAGGCAGTCACGAAAGCCAGTGTACCAAATTCTAAAGCTTTGCACCCTCGGTGGATTCAGTGGGCTGCGTCCTTGACGTCCACGGATGTCACGTTTATTTTTGACGCCTCTTTGCGGTCGCAGGAGTACTTGCAGTATGAGTTTGTTCACCCTGCTCCTCTAGCTATGCGACCTTTAGAGGACTTCCATTGCATCATTTACACTGATGGTTCGGCGCAGGTTGCGCATGGCTCTAAACATGCCTACGTTTCCGCATGCGCCATTGTGGTAGGTGCTATGTTGAACGATGAGCTCATATCCAGGGAAGTGCACACGTTGCCACTGGGAGATTGCACCGCACAATTGGCAGAGCTTCGTGCTCTCTTACTAGCTTTGGAGTACGCGGATCCTAGTGTTACTACTCTTATTGTAAGTGATTCTTTCTACTGTGTCCAGTCTTACAATGAAAACGTGTTCTTTTGGATTCAGAATGACTTTCGTGATTCCAAGGGTAGCACAATAAAACATAAAATGATCTGGGTTCGAGTGGCAGAGCTTAAGGCTTCGTTGCCGCTCGTTTTTGTAATTCATACTCTTGGCCAGCAGCGTGTGGGAGTTCACGCTGTCGGTAACTCGCTTGCTGATGAAGCAGCGAAATCAGCAGTGTCTACATACTTAGTTGCAGCAGTTACACGGTCCAAAAGTAAGATTGATAGTGACATCTTGGCAGCTGTTGCTGCCACTGAGAAGGGAGGTAAACATCCTTCGGGGTTCCCTTCGAAGTACACATACCACTTAAGTCCCGAAAAGGTTCCTTTTGTGAAAATTCCTGATGTTGGTGAACGTTTGATTCCCAACTCGGACCGCAGGGCAGACTTGATTACAGCCGCTCATGAAGGAGTGGCGTCTGCGCATGCGGGCGTCTCAGCCACTGTAACTCAATTACAACAACGTTTCTGGTGGCGGGGACTGTACAAACAGACGCGTGATTATGTCCTTCTTTGTGACATATGTCAGCAGAATAAACCTTCGACTGCTGCGCGTCCGCCACAGACTCAGTTGTACATTTCTAATAAACCACTAGGTTGTGTTTATTTGGATCACTGCGGTCCTTTTTCATCTGATACTGCGTATAAGTACATCTTAGTTGCAGTTGATTCATGCACACGCTTTGTGTGGGTCTGGCCCCATCGCAGCGCTGATTCAGGGACTGTCATTAGAGATTTGCGCATCTTTGTAGGGATTTTTGCCTGTGGTACCTTCCATTCGGATCAGGGTCCGGCTTTCGCCTCTAAGGCGTATAAGGATGCCATGAGTTCGATGGGGGTCCAAGTCAAGTTTTCGTCTCCCTATAGACCTGAGGGTAACAGTGTAGTGGAGCGAATGAACCGTGATTTAAAGCAATCTTTGACAGCTCGAGTTATAGGCACTGGCAGAAACTGGCTGGCCCACCTCTATGGCGTGCAGCGTGCTCTTAATAATCTCCCTAGAAGGTCTCTGGGTGGGCGGACCCCATACAAAATGCTCTTTGGCATCAAGATGTTCGTCCCTGACCTTGACGGTCTAGACTGCGTGGCTCGCGCCACGACCTTTGACGTAGATGAACATTGTACTGTTTTACAGAATCTACAAAAGACCAGAGACAGTCTTGCAAAGGAACATTTGCCCTCCACGTCGGATGTTGCGTTGCAGATCCCGGTAGTCGGCTGGCTACCCCAAGTTGGAGAACTGGTTCGAGAGAAGATCGACAACAAGAAAGAATTTGGTCCTTCCTATCGAGCTCCGGTTCCAGTCCTTGGAGTGAAGGGCACAAGAACAGTCATTTAACCACCACTTCCTGGCCGTAAAGAAAACAGGTTTATCTCAATTGACAATGTCAAGATACACAGAATGGCCGATTCTTCTTAGTATGACATCGGCTGTTTCCTGTCCTTCCATTGTGAGAAATTCAGTTTTGCCCACTGCTTCTAATCATGAAACTGAAGTGGCAATCGAGTTGCCTGCTATTTCCAGTCCTTTATTAAGTACTTTGCCCGGTACAGACCTTGCTGAAATAGACTATACTTACCCCACTGACTTGTCCATGCCTGACCTGCAAGCCCGTTTGGCCACAGAATCCAGATTTTCATTTGACTCTGTTTCCAATGCCTCGATGAAACCCTCACGTTTTGCAGTTTATGCCAGCTTCTTTAAAAAACATTTTTTAATTCCGCCTTGGACATATATTTGGCTGGTGCTTTTTTTCAATTTACCTTTTCATGTCAATTGGGTTTATTTTTTATTTTTTCCGACTTATGAATGGACACTATGTCGAAGAAAGAACATGCATTCGACATCTGAATGGAACTTTGGCCCCCCTTTCCTCATCGCATTCTGCACACAGATTGAAAAGAGACTTAACATTTGTTAACATCACTGCTTGGCCTGTCCTTGATGGGATAGTGTGGGATGCCGTTAGGTTTCAAATTCATGGCCCTACCGAGGTTGTTAATGTCCCCAATGTGCTTAGAGTTAACATGGGTGATGTGGTGAAACAAAACATACGTTCTGATGGTTGGGATATTCAGGCCGTAGAGTCTTTGTTTTCTGATTTGAAATACTATGCTGCCTTTGATGCGGAAGATTTATACTTAGAATCTGCTAATTATGGTGATTTGTTTTGCTTTCAACATTTTGGCAATCACTTCTTACATAAAACAGCGTCCAGAAGGAATTCTGTAAATTATACACAATGGGAGCATTGCCCAGCTCCTAAACAAGGCAGTTCGAGTACTTTTTTGAAAAAGTACGCTTATTTTACTGACTTCAATCAGTCTAATCCCGAGTCCTTTTATTTTAAAATGACACAGAAGCCTATGTCCAAGGTTAGACTTACCGATACCAAGTTATTGTATTCGAAGTCCTTTCTTGATCAGCTGGCTGTTGGCGGCTATGAATTGTGGAAGGATACTATTGACCTAAAATCAGTTTGGGGTTCTAAAAGCTGGCAGGTACAAGGCACTGAGGCTTTGCACCGTGCTTGTCTCATCCCGAATCAGATGTTGTTTTTGAATTCTTCTATTTCACAGACGACTTGCTTTGGATTGGCTACATCTAAAAAATTAAATTCTCCTACCATCCCAGAGTTAGAAGAATATTCTGGCTGGAGTAATTATACTCAGTTTTCTATTAGGGACTTGCAAACCCTTTTGCTGAATTCGTCCTTTAACATATCCAGTTTGGATCCAAAGGGTTGGCTAGTCTGGCACAGAAGTGCAGATTTATGCCAGCACCGTTTTCTGGGTTTATCTGATGGCTTTACACAGGTCAGACCTGATCCACGTTTTGAAACTGAGCATTCTGTCACAACTTACTCTGTGGGCAAATTGTGTCAGAATTGGCTGAAACATTCAACTTTGTCCGCAGTTAAATTACATCTTGCAAAGCTAAATAATGATATAGATTTGAATGATTTCATAAAGGGCCCGGCTAACGGTAGATCAAAACGATGGATTTATGCTGTTTACAATGAAATCTAGAAGACATCACAGATTGAGGCTGCGACACGCCTTAGAGCTATAGATCAGGCAAATTTAGAAAAAGTGCTTGCTGTGGTAGATAATAGTATTAACATGCTTTCTTCCCGCATTTACACTTTGGATAATATTGTGTCTTCTGTAGTAGATATTGTGCATGATGACGTGTCTGTGTTGTACCATGGTCAGAATCAATTACGTTCTGTCATGCAATTTGCATGGACCCTTCAAACGTTGAAGGCTGGCAAGGTGCCATGGACCTACATGAATGTTTCTTCTCTCTTTGCTCCCTTTAATTTGACTGACAAGCAGCGCTTGCTTTCCATGCGAGATGCTTCATTTTCTATGTTACATATTGAGAAATTGGAGTCCTTGCCTTTCTCTGTGGCAGAGGCCAACGATGCAACGTGGCTTATCCACGGATTAATAACTTTGCCTTTTGCACTGTATAAATTTACAAATTGTATGCGATATGTTGCCATAGGTCGCTATGAGCCCTTAGGTAGTGCATTTCTCCATGAAGTCTGGTCCCTTCCTTTCACTTATAGATGTTTGAGAGACGGCCAGGAAGTTTATCTTAATGGGGAGGAGTGTACAGAAACACCAGATCATTCGCTAATGTGTAGGCATATACAATTGCACGGTTCCTGTAACCAAGACCGGGCGAACTTGGCCTGTGTTTTAAAAGGGACTCCAGTTCCTGCTATCTCCCCGACTTTTACCTTACTAGGGAACGGAAGTTATTTACTTTTAAATAATGAAGATTGTTGCGGGTTAATTAAAGGTGTAGCTTATGTGGTAACTGTAACTGAACGTGTCATTTGCTGCAGGAATGTCCTGTACCCACCCACACATGAGAATAGGGAGGTTTCCATTTGGCCACGCATCCCAACCTTGAGAGCAGACTTCAGCGGCATGAGCAGAATTAGGGCGCTATTGTCCCAGAAAGAAGTGGCCTTGAGTTCGGCTAGGGAGACTTTCGTTCTTCACATTGCTAACTGAGATTCAGGCCCTTTTAAATACTGATTTACCATTGCATTTCAGCGAAATGGTACATTCTATTTTTAACGCGTCCTCCACAAGTGGACTGGCTCATTTTTTTAAATCTGTTAGCAGTGGTCTTGTAACTTCATTTGAAAAAATCTTTGGAGTCATCCCTGCTTTCTTCCATTCCATTTTTTCGAGTTTGTTTGGTGGATTCCCGGTTATCCTGGCACTAGCGGCAGCCGTTCTAGTGGTTGTTTGCTTCCTTAAATATGGATGCCCCACGTGTGGAAGGAGCCGCCCAGCCCCTCCTAGCGCTGTTTCGTGATCGAATGCATGAATATTATGGCACGCTGCCGCTTGCGATTTTAAGCACGGCATATGGATTATCGTTTCGATTTTCCTACTTCACCTGTGCCCAGCCTGTATTTCACTGCCTAAGCTGTGACTTCGATTGGGCCATTGATTTGTGTCTCTGCGGACCGGTTTCTCCTGAAGTCGACTTTAATCAGCTGATGAGTCCCATCATTTCTCACGAGTTGGTTTGCACTGGCGACAGGATTATGGCCTTAGCAGCGATGCATGGACTAATGGGTCCTTGGAACGTTCTTACAGCAGCGCAGGATTTCTTGGCAATGAGCTTTCTTGAAAACCCTCCGAGTTGTCCTCTGATGGTAATAGAGGCTCCAGTGTTGGGAGAACACGTTTGCTCTTTTCCACTTTTGAATTGGATGGCTGAACTGTTTTCGGATGAAGACGGTGATTTCCTGTTGGAGGCTGTAGCTGCATATTTTGCATATTCGGTCTTGCCTTGAAAAGACTTCCTGGTTTTGGAAGATGCCCGATTTTTTTTGCATTTTTTCACCTCCCAGTCCTATTGGCTTGAGTGCTTGTGACTTTTTTTTAAAATTTTGATTTGGTTACTGCAGTTTTTTATACTTATAAGGTTGTTCATGGTTGTTGAACTCTGCTTTCATGAAGTTGCCCTTATCTTATCTTATCTTATCCGTCCTCGGATCATGGGGGGGGTGTCATATAGCTACTATATATCTTTATAATGCGTTAAGTTGGCATAGGCACATTACATGTTTAAACGCCATTTTTCCTTTTGCTGCTTCTGCACACGACACTTAATTGTTGATTTAGCTTTCAACCTAGTAGTTCGTTGTGATTTACTTGAGAATAATATGTTATTACTCTGATATCAGCTTTGCTCAATAAACTATGTCTGTACAGAGAGTGCTCAAGCTTCAGGAACAACAAGATACTGAATTGTTATGAGGTCTGATCTTCGCGCCTTCATAGACATAACATAAGTGCAGCTTCTGCCAACTTTGGCTTTAAGGCGGGTTTTATATTGCTTTGCTTGAGGCACATACAAAACACTTGATGCTGTTCGCAAGCAGAGAGAGCTGGTGTATGCTGATGTGATCCCTTCATTCTAGGATCCTGAGGTATGGGCCCGCCCTAATTAAACCCAATAGACCTTCTTAGCTATTAATATAATATGTGTGTTAGGGAGGGTGAGAAATAGGGAAATAGGTGTTGTTAACTCTTATTCATTACAGCATGTTAACATGCTGTCACCATTTGCTTTCTATGGACTAGTAACTATGCTGATAACTTTGCTTTTGATAATATGTTTCCTTGTATTATCTAAGATACTGCGCCTGAGAAGACGGCATTAGTAAATAAATATTTCAAATATTCACGTGTTCTTCTTGACTCCACGTTCTGGTTTGAAATGATTGCATAACGAAAGAGTGCTCATGTGTTCCACGTAACCTGAGGTATTGTAAGCTCATGTTCTGGTTTGTCTAAACATTGGGAGTTTGTTATGACCAATGAGACACTGTAGCTAGCTCGGTAAGGGGTTTGTTGGATACTAAGGTGAGTTTTGGGTCACCCTAATTCGCTGAGGTTCCAATCCTCTGTGCACAGTTCTGTGGGAGAACAGAAACCCTGCTACAGAACCATCACCACAAACATCTTAAATAAACCAAGACAATTCTACACGTCATAATTGCTCAATTTGCAAACTGGGACTAAAGAAACCAAATACTTCACACCACACACAGGAGTATCAATGAATATCAAAGAACGGATGAATTGCAATAGTAACTATGTAATCCAATGCCCCTGCAACAAAACCTACGTGGGGAGCACAATAAGGGCCTTACAAAATAGAATACAGAAACACGATTATCTTTCAATATGACCATCTGCCTTGGCGGAATCTGTTACTGACATCTGTCCTCATTACTCTACAGTCAGGACTTCCCTTCTCCACTGGGTGTGAGTGTTTGATTGGCTCAGATGCTCCGTCCATCACCACCCCCTTTGGTACCGCTTTGGCCGCCATAAGTGTGGAAGGGTATGCTCAGACGTGAGTCCCTTGCTCACTTTGCCACTGGATTCAAGAATGCCGGGATGAAGACGGCTGTAATGCCAGAAACCGGTCCTCGGAAGCTTGTTTCCGGTCCAGGGAAGGCATGACTTGGCAGTTCCGGCTGGACTGTTCCCATGAGGCACAGGGTCAGACTGATTTGCATATAGCCATGTCTGAACTGGGGTGGCAGAGTGGGCTAAAGAACGGTGATGGTTTCAACCCAGATATTTTGACTGGGTGTGAGTGTTTGATTGGCTCAGATGCTCCGTCCATCACCACCCCCTTTTGTACTTCTCCAAGAAGCCAGCATTAGGAAACACAGAAATGGTCCCTGCACTCTATACTTTAGAGTTATTCTCTTTTTTCCTATTCCTTCCGTTAATTTTTCTTGAATTTGCAGAATCCATTACACATATCACCTTGTGTGAAAACCAATATCTTCCTATTTTCAATATGCCCAAGTGACGTTAGAACTTGACCACTTAGGCTAAGTAGATGGAATATGGATCTCTTTTCCGCACTCCGCCATTCAACACCGATGGACAGTTACTGTGTCATAATGAACCCTTATTTCCTTGGCATAGTCATATTCACATTAGGACCATCCAAATATGACTGGTGCACCCTCTCCGATTACTACTACTCTTCAATTGTGGCGGCTGCAATTCCTGACACTAACACGCGACTACTGGCCGGGTTCCTCCGGAACTTACTAAACGGTTGCATTGTCCATTTATTTATTTCTCCTCACAAATGCACCACAAACCTGTCCCTTCCATATGGAAGGTGATAAGTCTTAAACGACTTATCACCAACTCTACCCACACCTGCTTTCTTACATTCAGTTACCTCTGTGAGTAGAAACAATACGCCTGCCATCAATCACTTTACACACATGTCCAGGAGACAGTATATTCTTAAATAACCACTTTTTATGAGCTGTCTCTAGAATAATATTCTTTTTTTGCACTTATTTGCTGATACAATTACTAGTACCAAAGCTCCTTTAACAACCCTATCCTGATAACCAACCATATCATCAATGTATCTTTTAACAGATCCCTGATTGTCTCGAGGCTCCAGTAACTCGTTAAGGTTCCAACTACCATTTCCCTTCTTTTGATCAGACTATGACCACTTTAAAGATAACTTGGACAGAATAGGACCATGTACTAATAGGAAAAGGCATCTCAACTTACAGTACGATTTCACTTCAACCTCTTATTGCTTAAGTCCTCTTAAACTTTTTCTCTATCTCTATTAGCATTCAAGGTTTTCCTATGACCTCTCTCTACCACAACTCTCTCACCTCACCAGAGTTACCATCATTTATTTATTACGTATGCACGTTTGTTGTGCTGCACTGAGGGGACCTCGCCTGGTGTGTGCTTGGCTTAAAGCTCCAAACAGGGGCGTAGCTTGGTCAGCAAGATTGGGAGGGAGGGAGGGGTGAGCTTCAGATTTTCCAACAATCAGGCTGGCATGCAATCTTAAAATACATTATATGACAAGCAGTGTATGCGTGAGAAGGGCCTAAGGGGCAGTAGAAAGGGAGAGGAAAGCGGATTTGTAGGAGGACTAAGGGGCACATGCATCAATATTTCATTTTGCGATTCCTTAATTGCGAAAAATAAGGAATCGCAATTAAGGAATTGCAAACTGCAATGCATCAGGAATTTGCATCAGGATTTCTTAAAATTCCTTAATTGCGATTCTCTAATTGAGAATCGCAATTAAGGAATACCTCCCCATCCATTCCTATGGGCCTAGAGGCCCATAAGAATAAATGGAAAGACATTCTTAATTTGCAAATCACCATTAGAAATTCGCAAATTAAGAATGCAATTTCAAGGGTGCAGGGGTGTCCAAAGGACACCCTGTTGCACCCCTGAAATCTGCTTAGAAGTACATGTTGCACACTCACATGCCCCATGGGCATGTGTGTGTGTAAAATGGAATTTTTCAAAGTTTTCGCAAATTACCATGAAGGTCAACTTCATGGTAATTTGCTCCCCTTATTTGCGAATTCGCAAATTCTTAAAGTTTGATGCATTGCATTTAAGGAATCTCAATTTGAGATTCATTAAATGCAATCGCAATTTAAGAAATCGCAATTTTGCGATTTCTTCAATTGCGAAAACTACAAAAATGTTAATGCATCCCAAAAATGGGAATTGCATTCGCTTACGGCCGAATTTTGCGATTCGCACCATTTGCGAATGCAATTTTCATTGATGCATGTGCCCCCAAGAGAGAGAACACAAAATTTTGCAAAATAACCAACATTTTTTAGGACTTTCAAAAGGGAGAGAGTGTGGTTGCGTTTTTGTCTGTGTGCATGTAACATTGCCTGATGTAATCCGACAAACATCTCACCATATCTGACTGAAAGCATCCGTACCCAAATATTTATCAGAAAATACATTTATTTGGGAGGTGTAACACCCCAACCCTCCCTGAAGGTACGCCCCTGGCTCTAAATCGATTTGGGCAGTTTTCGTATCTTCCACCTATATACACAACATGTTCTAACCTAACATATACAACCATATGTACCTATTACAGCGTCGAAAAAGCCCCAGGGCAGAGAACCACTAGGATACGAAAAACGTGTTAGTTGCCAATAGGATGAACTATACACCGTAAAAAGCAAATATAACATTTTTAAAAAAAAATTCTTTCACAACACTACTGTGTTGTACAAATTCTTATGTTGTAACAACCAGTAACTTTTATTGAATGCGAGCATTTCCATAAGCACTGTATGCTGCACGATCATAATGCCTGTAGAACAGTGGACGGTGAGAGGGTTTAATCAGGGCCACTGGAATTATGCGGAAGGAGAGGGCTAAATTATGCAACAGGGCTTAGTAAATTATGCGGTAGGAAAAGACAAATCATGCAGAATTATGCAGCATATTTTGTGATAGTATTACTTCATTATTTTGTCATTTTTAAACTTGTTAACACTGTCTGGGCATGAGTTGCACCTCTTTAGTAAACAGTTTAACACCCAAATAATGAAAAAATCTACAGAAAGATGATCAGTCTATGTTTGTAAAGTGCCTTACACTGCGCAGCAACATTTGTTGTGACATTTTTAGTAACTTTTGAAACGTCTAAGCTAGAAACAAAAAAATGTTTAGCTAAAATATGCTGACTATGCACCAGAAGATGGATTATGTGGCAAATGCGGCAAATCTACAACTATGCAAAAATCGCAGCAGCAGTACAATCGCATTATTCCAGTGGCCCTCCGTTTAATGTACAGGGCATCTGGATGGATTCCACACCAAACCCACAGCACATAGTTTACCATTGTGACACCATAGTCCTGCCCTATCCATCATGGCCTCTGTGTTCAAGATGCAACCCTGCACAGCACCTTGTTAATTCTCCCACCATGGCAGCAGCGGGGGCGGGGGGAGGCACAATGCAACAACAGCACTGTACAAACCCCAGGCCTGTAATATATTTTGCACCACCTGTCACACAACTGTAATAGCGATCTCGATTAATCCACCTGTAGTGAGCCACCCGGCCACAGTGTGACATACGTGCTTTGCACGCAGCCCAAGGGTATAAATAAAGGACGCCTGGACGCTCAGGGTCAGTGTGCCCATGACCAAGACTCACAGTCTGAGCCTAATCTGTTGGTGGTCACCTAGGCCCGGTAACGTCCTATGCATAGGGGGCTAGGACCACGCGTACATCATCCACTGAGACAATGGATGTGGATGTTGTGTGGGAATCGCTCTGAAGCTGCCCTGACACAGGGGCGGCTCCTCCATTAGGGCGGAGGAGCGTTGCCTCACTGCTTTCTCGCAGTGTGAGAAGCAGAAACATAAAATGCTATTTTAAATGCCATTTTCTGTTTCTGCTTCTCACGCTGCGAGAAAGCAGAATGGTGTACCTGTTGGGGGCACGTCGGGGAGGAGTGGCTTGCCCAATGCTGTGGGCCCTGACTGTTTGGTTGGCCCTCTGGGCCCGACCAAACCAGTCATGCGCACTCCACATTTTCTCTATGTAGGCTGCATGCAACCTAAATAGAGTAAATGGCCTCTCTACAGGCGTCCGGCTGGGCGTTGTCCGCATCGTGATTGGTTTAGGGAAGAGGAGGGGGATGCCTGCTTCCGGTTCCTGCCGGAGGCAGCAGAGCAGGAAAGCAGCATGAAAACGCGGGTGTGGAACCCAGCCAGGAGCGGAGGCGGCACGGGCCCGGTAAGGTAAGTTTTTTATTTTATTTTTTAAATCCCCCCGCGTGAACCCCCGCACCAACGTCCCACCCGCCCCCTACCCACGAGTCATGTGAGCCACGACTGTGCCCCGACACAGCTCAGTGGTCTTGAGGAGCAGCTGCGACCCCGGAGAAGAACTCCTGTGCCATCAACCCCCACTTCAAATTGTATACCTGGTAAATACTTCTGGGGGCTAATCAAACATGTTACACACGCTTCAAACAATGAATAGTTAAAGGTTTAACCACCCAAAGCAGACAATGGCCAAATCCCTTTTCTTCATATTCATGACAAAAATTGCTGGTTACCGCTGAACCGGAAACCACATTAACTGAACTGACATCCCTGGTTCCTTTTCTGAGCACCCAGAAAGGAAATGACATTCATTCTGATTATACTTTCTGTCAGAATGAATGGTTGCATTAACATAACTCTAGAAATGCCTCATTAAAAATGTTAGGAAACAAATCAGTAAAACTAATTAGCCCAGAATATAACTAAACCTATTGTTCTGTATTCAATGCTTATCAGTGAATAAAGATACAATTGTGAGCCAAACAGGTTCTTTCAATCTCTGATTCATGCCATGAGGCTCTTAAATGTGTATAATGAGCAACCTAGATTCCTAAAATAAACATCAAAATATGTATTTTAAAATTCAATGAGTCCAGCTGGCTTATAAATATTAATCACCTGAATTAACCCGTCATACTATACAGCACATTCCAGGTATCAGATGAGCTAAGGCAAATCAAGCAATGTGCAACATTTTTAATTCCTCAGTGCAGTTACCCAGGGTGCAAGCAACTATGCCTCGGCGTTCAGTGCAATTTTTTAAAGTTCTGGGCCCATTTATCAAAATGTTGAGTCGCCTTTGACCCACACAAGGAGGCACAAAACCGACGAAAAACCTAAATGAGATTTATCAAGCCACGCAAGGCTACCTTGCATAGCCCTGCGTGGGATGTATGACATTACAATGCATGCTTTTACAACGCATGCTTTTACATCGCAGTTTTTACAACGCATACCATTACAACGCATAGCGCTTTGGGGTGCTGGATAGTGAATACTTTAATTTACTATTCCAACTCCAGTCCCCGTGGATAGTAGGGAAGGTGTTGGATAGTAAATTAAATCTATTCCCTATCCTAGAGTGCCCCCCAGCGCAATGCGTTGTAATGGTTTGCGTTGTAAAAGTTACGATGTAAAAGCACTGCGTGGTAAAAGTTGCGTTGTAAAGGATGTTTCCCCCCTGCGTGGCTTGATAAATCTAGAGTAATGCAACGCAGCGATTTGCTCTGGTTGCGTTACTCTGCCCGGTGAGGCATTCCATGGGTGGAGCGTGGGTATTCCCACACATCCACCCATGGATTTTGGCGCATTCCCTGATTTACCATTAGTGGGAGACGTGGGAATACGTCAAAATGCTACGCCACCCCAGGCGAGGCATAATGAGGATAAATATCTTTGTTTATCCTCGTTTTTCCCTCTTTCTATGTGTACTAAATTCTGCAGCACACATGGGAAGAGGAAAATGCCTCTCAGGATTGCTTTTGTGCAGTAAGGTGTCCCTTCCTGCACAAAAGCAATCCTGGCTACAACACAGGCACCGTTGAAACATGACGCAAGGGTGCCTGTGTTGACGCTAGGCAGCCAAAAGTGCGCCAGCGCTAGGAAAGCGCCATATAATGTTAAATACAGCGCATCCCTGCCCTCTTCCTTTCATGCAGACAAGTGACATACTGGCAGATGCATCAACGTATCCTTTTGCTATTCCTAAATAGCAATTTTTAAGGAATCGCTATTTAGGAATAGCAAAAGCCTATGCATGTAGGAATCGCTATTAAAATAGCGATTTCTTAACATTCCTTAATTGCTACTCGCAAATTGCTAGTGGCAATTAAGGAATGCTGTCCCATTCATTCCTATGGGCCTGCAGGCCCATAGGAATGTATTGGAGATTGCATGAGCAATTAGCGAGTACCAGTAGGTACTCGCAAATTGCTCATGCAATTTCAAGGGTGCAAGGGTGTCAAAATGACACCCTGTTGCACCCCTGAAATTGATCTATGCACATATGTTGCACACACACATGCCCTAAGGGCATGTGTGTGCGCAACATGAAGCTTTGAAAAATGCACAAAAGTGCTTTTTTCAAAGTTTTAGCAAATTACCATGAAGTCCAACTTCATGGTAATTTGCTCCCCCATTAACAAATTCGCTATTTTTTTTACTTTCATGCAATCGCAATTTAAGGAATCTCAATTTAGAGATTCCTTAAATTGCGATTTTTGCATTTAGGATGATGCATCCCAAATGCAAAAATACCGGGAGCAAAGGTGCAGATTCTGAGAATCTGCCCATTTGCTCCCGGTATTTACTTTGATCTATCTGCCAGTTAGTGTGTTGCGCTACGTGAAAGATTGATTAATCTGCCCCTGGTATCTGACAAATCATTTCTAAAGAAAAAATATTACAAAGCGCAGTTTGGAAAATTATACAATTGTATGACAATCAATTTTTATACATCGACGCATCATCTGCAGATATTTGGCTGAGAGGTTTCATTAAGCACTACAGTTGGAATACATGGATTGGGACTATATAAAGGAGAAGCCGTTAAAGTGGTGCGAGGCAGCAAAACAGGCTGTTTAAAGCACTCCTTGGGTGTATCAGGACATATAATATTTGTTTGGACACTTCCAATGTAATAGATGTGCACTGCTCATCTTTGTAGGAAAGGCATAATGGAATATGTTTTAAGTACAAATTTGATTGAATATTATGAATAAATAGAGAATAATAGAACAATTTTCATGATAAAGGTGTTAAAAGTGGGTCCAAGGGCAATGATTTGAAGCAACTATATGGATTCCTTTGAGGTTCATATATTAACCATCAACAGTAACTTATTCCACTATCGTATGGCTCTAAGGTGTGGTGTGAACAGCTACATACAGAATAGTTTTGGGTCTATCATTTAGCCCCAGGAGACATATTCCCATCATACAGCCGGTGCACCGGGTTCAGTGCACCCCTTTTTGGCGACATTCTCCTCCGCCCCGTGGTCTGATACCCTGACTATCCTTAAATCGTTAAAATCAGCCTCTCTTGCTGACCCCTGCCGCGTCCAGGGAAGACATGGCTTGGCAGTTCGGGCTGGACTGTTCCCATGAGGCACAGGGTCAGACTGATTTGCATATAGCCATTTCAGAACTGGGGTGGCAGAGTGGGCTAAAGAACGGTGATGGATTAAACCCTGATCTTTTGACTGGGTGTGAGTGTTTGATTGATTCAGATGCTCCGTCCATCACCACCACCTTTTGTACCGCGCAAGGCTACTGGCTGCAGTTGTGGATGTAGTTAATTTGGAAGTTAATAAAATTGTTAATATGTTCCTCCTGACTGCTACGATACCACCGGAGTGGAAACAAGCAAAACTCCTGCCCTTGATGAAAAAGCCCTCACTTATTCCTACCACCCCGACTAGCTACCACCCAATCTCACTCCTCCCGGGGGTGGCAAAGGTGTGTGAGAAGGTTGACTTTAAGCAGCTCTCGGAGTTTGTTGAGACATCTGGCGCCCTCCACCCCAACCAGTCGGGTTTCAGGGCCTCCCAGCGCACCGAGACGGCTTTGGTTGAGATGGCGAAGGCTATTAGAGAGTGTCTGGTCGCTGGCGCCAGAGCAGTGCTGGTGCTTTTAGATCTCTCTGCCGCATTTCACACCGTGCCTCAGCAACAACTTATGGCACGGTTGTCTCATATCGGCATCTCGGGGCAGGTATGGAAGTGGATTGAATCCTTTTTAGCTAATAGATCTCAGCAAGTATGGTTGCCTCCTTTCTCTTCTAGGCCTAGAAGTCTAAATATGGGAGTCCCTCAGGGCTCTACACTCAGCTCTCTTTTGTTTAATATTTATATGACACCCCTAGTCTAACTGGCAGAGGAGCTGGGCGCTAAAATCATAGCGTATGCTGATTATACCCAGCTCCTCTTCATGTGGAACAAAACTGACTTCTTCCCGTCAATTGCGAAAAATTGCCTTGCTGAAGTCTTTAAGTAGCTAGCAAAGGCCCAACTGAAATGCAATGAGGAGAAGTCGGAGGTGCTCATTTATGGTTCCTTCCCTCTGCATTTCAGGGAGGACATCTGGCCTGAGGGATACCCTATACCCAGCTCCTCAGGGTGTCCAGCAAAAAATCTGGGGGTTTGGTTTGGTGATGATTTGAAATTTCTCCCCCAGATTAATAAATTGGCAGGTGTGTGTTTTGGCACACTGATACGTTTAAGGAAGTTCCTGCCTCTTCTGCCTAAAATGGCCAAGGAGATGGTGACCCGCGCACTCATTTTGTCAAGGCTAGATTACGCCAATGCCTTGTACATTGGTCTCCCGGCGTACCAGCTAAAAAAGCTGCAGATTGTTCAGAATACGATGGCAAGAGCTTTGTTGGGTATGCCTGGCAGATCTAGTGCTAGTCAGAACCTTTGTGATCTACATTGGCTCCTGGTTGAGCAGCGGGTTCTGTTTAAGGCTCTCACACTTGTTCATGGTGCCCTTTATAAGACAGGACCTCATTATCTTAGGAGCCATTTTTCATTCTATGTACCGCCTCAACAGCTGCGATCTCGGGCCAATGCCTTGCTGTTGTTCCTAGGTATCGCCTGATTAGATTAGGTGGCAGTTCGCTTTTGGTTAAAGCGGCCATGTCCTGGAACGCCTTGCCCTTTGGACTTTGTAATACTAAGAGCCTTAGGCTGTTTAAAAAGCAGTTTAAAACTCTACTATTTAAGTAATCATAAGTTAGGCCAACCCTTTTCTCCCTTACCATTTGGCATTCGCGCCGGGACACATCCGAGTAGCTGTGCGCGTTATAAATGGAGCCTAACATAACATAACAGAACATATTGAATTGTTAACAATTTATCCATATAGGGCATCGTTTGCTCACATAAGATTACTGTTCCAAGAAACATGTAGGATCATTCAGGTAGTCTCAGTTATTTATCCTTATCAATTTTTAAATGACATAGAAAATTAGACATTTATGTCTTAATTCAGGAAGCTTCTGAAAATTGCAAAGTTAGCTTTAGCAAACTACAAAATTAAAAAAAAATAAGTTGCTATCTTTGTCTAGCTTAAGAAATTTGGTTCACTTTTTTCTTTAAATATAGTAATGAAATGAATGTTGAATTAACCGCAGCCACGGCCTCATTCCACCCCATCATTTTTCACTCAATATGCTGCTCAAGATGGAGGCCAGTCCTATGAAAATCATCAGCCTTCGTCTTGCCCCTTTAGGAACAGTTTTGTTCCTGGCCAGGCAAGAGCCCCTCCGGACGAGAAGTGGGTTCTTGATAAATCCCATCTGCTGGACAATTTGACACTGGACGAGTGCTGAGCCTAGAAAGGAGTCCTACTGAATCCACTGCAGATGGTTAGTTGTAGGACAGAGCCTGGCAGAATAGAGATTATGCTGCTATTAAGAGTGAATGAAGAAGCAACAATTTTTGGATCATCTCAAATTCAAGCCCAGAGGTAAAGGGTGCCCTTTTTACATAGCATCATTACCCAAATTACCCAAGTTTTACTTTTTTCGTATAATTTTGTAAGGAGATTAAGTTTACCCCTTGATGAGTCATGCAGAATTTCACAATTTATTATACTTAAGTTGTTCTTATGTTTCTTAATACATTATTATGTTGTCATTCTCCATCATGCACATGTTTAAGTCCATAATTAATATAAAAAATGGAACCCTGTGCTGCCACGTATTTCCTGACAGTTGTTGCTTCCTTAAGGCTAACTGCCTTGTGGTTTTCATAGTTTGGAATTCCAATTTAATTTTGATTTAATAATATTTGCATCTGGTGGGCCTTGCTATTTAAGAGCTCAACATACGATGGCCTGGATTGTCTAATCAGAGTATTGTTTATTTACCAACAAAATCACACGAAAAAAGAAAAATCTTGATATAGTCTAGAAGAATAAGTTACTTACCTTTGGTAACACCTTATCTGGCAGAGACAGGATCTAGCTGCAGATTACTTATCTTTGAATTCCCCTAGACTGGATCTGGAGTTTTTTTACAGCAGTACCTCTGCACGCTGCACATTGAGTGACTCCGTAGTGACGTTGTCCTCCAGATGTGACATCAACAGAGTCCATATAAGCCCTCCCCTGACGCACTGGTGCCAGTTTCTTCTGTGACTATTTTTCGCACCAATAACGCAGGAGCCACTTATATAAACTGCCTATGGAAACAGTGTGAAAGAAAAGAGACATCTTAGTGTCAAACAATTACGAAGTCCTAAAGAAAACCATGAGAATGCCAAGAAAGGAATCTTGTAGGGAACAGGACAAGCAGTTCACAGAGCGGGGAGGATGGGTGGGTCGATAAGGAAGCTGTAGCCAGATCCCATCTCTACTAGATAAGACGTTACCAAAGGCAAGTAACTTTTATCTGATAAAGACATCTAGCCCCAGATTCCTTATCTTAGAATTAGATACCCAAGCAACAAATGAACTCCCTGAAAGATCCCTGAAAAGGACTAGCTGGTCCATTATGAGACAACGTGACCAGACTGTTTTAAGAATATAGGTGAGGCAAAGGAGATGCTTCACCAGAAGGACTGTGGGAAGCCCGTAGGGAGCTGAAGTCTGCAATACTGAGAAAAGCACATGGAAAACATTACCTACAGCAAATGGATAAGAAAATGTTGGAGAAAACACTCCATAGAAACAATAATACTATGTAGCCCTGCCGAAGGTATTCAACCCACAACTGGAAAAGGCTAAGGGGCCAAGGATTAGAGCTCCAGCTCCTTATCGTGGAAACTAGTATGTGAGCAAACCCTATCCTGAGAAGCACAGAGAAGTGGGAATCTCAGAGCACATCCACGATGGAGAGAGAGAGAGAGAGAGAGAGAGAAAGAGGGAGAGAGAGAGAGAGAGAGAGAGAGAGAGAGAGAGAGAGAGATCCCATCAATGCTGAAGAAAAGCATTGCGAGAAGAGCAACAACAACGACTGGTAGAGACCACTCTCAGCCGAAGAAAACCCTCTTAGCGAGAAGGTAACCCTCCAGGACTATGTAACACGGAAGTCCAGAGGAGAAAGGAAAAAGAAATGCATAAGCAAAAACCAAGTTAAGGTCAAACTAGAGCACCAAGAAAGGCGTAGTTGTAAATGAAGATAATTACGCCCTATGGAAGAACTTCAGCACAACCATACTTGCAATATATACCCGTATTTAAGTGAACACATATAGGTGTGTATATATATAACCACGATCTTTTGACTATGCAGGAACTCGCATGGATGCCTACAGGTTCGTAAGAAAATTAAAATTGACCAAATTTCATCGTCTTCGACCAAACAAAAAGGCCATTGCAGATTTACCAACAAATCCCATATTACTATCAGTAGGGGACGCTCCCTCCTTTGAAGAAATTTGGGAATTACAAAATGAACAAGGAGAGACCTCATTTTCTACCTTGCCGGATATGATCCCTGGGCCCAATATATCCCGAACACCATTCAAGCCTAAATCCACTTTCAACCCAATTTCCCTTCATGACAATTTAGATATTTATCAGGACCTAGTGGCGGAGGATCTTAAAAAACTATATACCAATACGAACAAAAAGAGCAAAGCCATTGCGAGACAGAACCAGTGCTACAATCTGTTAATTAAGAAATTGAAAACGAATGAGAATTTGGTGGTGAAACAAGCCGATAAGGGGGGCAATATTGTCCTTTGGGGGCGTGATAAATATCTAGCAGAAGCGGAAAAACAGCTGGGGGATACATCCTGCTACCGCAAAACCAACATCACCATAATCAGAACGGCCTGGAATGAACTCAATGGCAAAGTCATTGGCTGGCGCAGCAGTGGGTTAATCACCCTGGATGAACTAAAGTTTCTGAGGAAGGAATTCCCGGTGATACCCACATTTTACCTTCTGCCGAAGGTCCATAAGGATTCCCTTGTTCCACCAGGAAGGCCAATAATATCGGCGATCAATAGTGCGACGGAAAACCTTTCAAGGTACATTGACTATTTCTTACAAGAATGGGTGAAAGGATTGAACTCTTATATAAGAGACACTACTGACTTTTTATGTAAATTGTCTCAACTTTGTTGGGAAGAGAACTATATATTGATGACATTGGACATATGTTCTCTTTATACCTCCATAAGACATATGGATGGCTTGAAGGCGGTTCAATTCTTCCTAGATAAGCGTCCTCTGTACAATGTCCAACACAATAGAATGCTTATGGGAATGTTACAAATTTGTTTGCAGCAAAACTTTTTTACCTTTGGTGGCCAAGCCTATCAACAACTCAGAGGGGTGGCCATGGGGTCTTGCTTCTCCCCTAGCTTTGCATGTCTACACATGGGGCTGTGGGAGGAGCAGACCCTCATGGGACAGCACAGAACAATTGTCGAACAAAATATAGTACTGTACCTCAGATATATAGACGATCTTTTCTTTGTCTGGAGGGGATCAATGGAAAGTGCTGTTGATTTTGTTGCGAAATTGAATGTCAATGATGTAAATTTGGAATTTACTTCAACTATCAGTAACATTGCAGTGCAGTTTCTAGATGTAGAAGTTTATGTTGACAAAGATAAAAACAAACTAGAAACCAGACTACATAGGAAGATTACCGCCGGAAACACCTTGCTACATGCTTCAAGCAATCATCCGCGTCATCTAATACGCAGCATCCCCTATGGGGAGATGCTGCGCATTAAGCGCATTTGCAGCACTGACAATGATGGTAAATTAGCTCAAGAGATGTGCAGAATGCGGTTCTTGGAGAGAGGTTATGGTCACAAAATGATAGACGAGGCTATAATCAAAACAGCTAGACTGACCCGAGAACAACTATTGGGAAACTGTCCAGGGATAAGCAACATAGTTGAGACTCGGCCAGCAATTAATGAAATAGTACAATGCAGAGCTATTGTTACATACAGTCAGCAACATGCTGAAATACGTAAGATCTTTTCACGAAATTGGAACTTGGTCAAAGGGGATCCTGTGATTGGTGATCTAGTGAGAAATAGACCTGAGATCACTTTCAGGAAATCTCCATCGTTAGGCAATGCCATTGTCAGTAGTACTATGGACGTTCCCAAAAAATGGTGGGAACGGATCACAGGTTTTAAAAAATGCCAGACCTGTAAGGCATGTAAGCATGGCATTAACAAAACCCATTTTACCAGTCCTTTCCATGACACTCCCATTGCCATCAAACAGAAACTGGGATGCAAAACTGAGTTTGCGGTGTATATACTACTGTGCCCTTGTGGTTTACAGTATGTTGGGAGTACTCGTCTCCCTGCCCACAAGCGCATCCTACAGCATCTGCGAGCGATCCTAGGAAAAGACCAGTCTTACCCCGTGGCGAGACATTTTGAAAAATGTCATCAAAGTAATCCAGATCTTCTGAAATACTATCTGGTGGACTCTGTTTTACCTTTGAGGAGGGGAGGAGATAGAGATGGAAAACTACGTCTCTTAGAAACACGTTATATCCTTGAACTCAATAGTAAACAGCCTGGGGGATTGAACTGTAGGTAAGATCTTTACACATGCTTATGATCCACTGTGGTAGTATAGAACATTCTTGTGGGTACCAGTGTGTTCGATGGGCAACATAACATCTTTGTACATATGTATATTAGGCAGCCTGAATAACACTATAATTCTATTAAATGATAGATTGCATTTTAATGCACTGTCACTTTAATAAAGATCTAAATTGACGACCCCCAAGGAAATACAAGGTAGCAAGTGGGAATTCACATAGGATCTAGATTATCAGATGGAGGTCTTTTATTGCGATTATCCACTGTGATACAATTTTGCATTGAATCAGGATGTATATTCTTATGTAAATCACTATCATTAAAAACTATAGGCTGCATACCGGTATTAAATGTCCAAAAAACAGAATAAGCTGAAGGGTGAACAACCTAAAAAAATAGAATAGATCTGCCATTTGAGGTTTTTTCTACACAATCAACTAAGGACAATGTAATACTTTGTAAATGTGGTGTAAATATATGAATTTTGAATATGTTTTTAAGGAAACAAATTTTTCTTTTGTAAAAATATTCTTACTTAGTTTTTTATATATATGCCCGCTTATAGCTTCAGGTACCATTTGAAGATAGTGACAGAAAGAATGTATATACATAATGAAATGATATGACTGATTCGAGCCTATGGCTTAACTTATATATATCGCAATATTAGGGCACTGTGCCCTGAACTCCGTTTTGTTTATGAATTGATGCATATCACTTTAAATTTGAAAAAGGATGTAGTATTAATCATGTGACTTCCCATACTACTTATGTCACTTCCTTTCTTCTCTACATGACATGTGATCAAGCCTCGGCTGAGGCGAAACGCGTCATGGCGACTGGTGGGCTGTTATTCACGGAATAAACGCACTGGAAAACGAGAGCACCGACTTTGTGGCTTTTTTCAAATTTCTTTATCAACGGAAAGCGGATGCCGAGTTGATTTTGAACTATTGTGAATATATATATATATACATATATATATATATAAAAAATGTGTGTGTGTATATACGTGTTCACTTACATACATATATACACTTATATTAATTTATATAAATATAGATATATATGCATACACAAAAGTCTATCAGAATACACCAAAAGTATTATCCTCCCAATCGGGGAAGCAAACCACTGCCTCCTGCGGCAAGCGAGGAGAGTGTAGGAACGAGGAACCCCTATAGAATAGAAGTACCCATCAAAGGATAGATATAAATAAAAACATACATTGGTAATAGACTAAAGTTGTGAAACCAATTGAGTGAAAATTATATACAGATATTAGCTCCAAACTGGATAACCAGCTACATAATACCATATAAGAGGAGAGCGTGAGTGGAGGGCACCACCACCATAGACAAATAATGGCAATTGTCCATGAACCAATGCTACCGACTGACAAGGTTACTATCAGGCAGTTAACAGGAAATCATAAGAAAATAGCAGGCGTGAAAACTGCTATGAAGGGAATGAAGACTACCACTGGGGTACATCAAAAAGTGTAGTTGAAATAAAGGTCAACCCACAGAAGACCTCGACAAATAACAAACTTTCATCCAATAGACAGAGATATCAGGCAGCAAGATCTGACTGAAGCTTCTGATAAAATATGAAGTGCATAGCCATGACGCGATCAATCCCCTTAAAATGGAAATTCAAAAAATAATGAATGGCAGTACAGACTACAGACAAGTACATTGTGGCCAGTAAGAAATGTCTCCAGCAGAGACAGGATATATACAAAGCCAAACCTCCAATATACCACGACTAAAAAAGGGGAAAAGACCCATCTTCCAAAGGAAGGGAGGGAGAAAAAGAGAAAGAATTCCTTCAAGCAGAAGGAATTTGCAAAATTGGGTGGAAGTGGTATAACAGACCTTTGACATCCGGTGAGGTGTACCTGCCTTCTCATCCTATGAGAAGAAAAAAGAACCTTCAGGAAAAGGAAGCTAAGGGAGACCCAGCCTGCTTCGAAACCACACCTCAAAGAGATGGAACCACAATGTTGAAGGGACACCTGTTCCAGATGGAAAACTGAAGATGTAAATTTGCCTAGACACCAACAAAAGGGGTGAGATGGTGACATATGAAGACCAACCAACACAGTAAGCACATGCTGTGGCTGTGATCTGAATTGGCAAAAAAATAATGTTTATAGAAAAAAATGGTAGAAGGCATTCCAGAATGCAACATCCTCTCCAGGCATAAAGCAGAGAAAAGGCAGCAAGATCGGTGGCACAGGACCAAGGTAACCTTGCGGCAGTGGTGGGATCTGCCACCTAGCTATATATAGTCTAACAAGGAACCAAAAGATCCGTGTCAGGAAGCCTTCTTGCCAATGCATAGTGAGAGCAGAACAGTAAGAAGTGACAAGCAGTAATAAAAGACCTAAGTGGGAACACTGTCTTAGGCCAGAGCTGAAAATCTACTCAGGCCAAGGATCATGCCATTTGTTATGTTACTACTGCTAAGACGCCAAATAAAGGGAAGGAATGCCCCATGGTGATGAGCGATAACCCTTATTGGGGGGAGGGAGGTTAGGCACTGGTAAAAGGCAAAACTCACAAGCATTAAGTTTTGCAAGGCATATAAACTGAGGTCCCTATAAGGGATACTAAACGCCAGAAACAGATCCAAAAATGCCTATAAGGCATACAGAAGTAGGCCCCTGTAGAACAGGGAACAAAGCAACAGTGCATCCGCACAATGCAAGCAAAATACTGTCTATATAGTAAGAACTTGGGTAGAAAAACAAGCTTCAGTAAGAAGCCTGTAGGAACAGGAGCACGTAAGGCCAAAACAAAAATATGTTCCAGATAACGGGAACCATAACCTGTCATCGACAGTATAAAAAGAATAAAAGTACCTGTAGAAGGCAGGAACACCTCACCGGGTGTCACCTATAAATGGAAAGGAGATTTGAAAAGAAAAGGCAATGGGCTCCGCCCTGGAATGGCTCATATGTGAAAGAAAAAAGGGTGCTGCCCCCTAATAAACCTAGTACGGGAGAACTAGGGAAGCAGACAGTAGACTTAAACGTTTGCTCCACCCCGACTATCTCGAAATCGCTGCAAAGCAGAGTCGGCATGCGTGCCGAACCGGACGGGCGCCACCAAAAGACACATCAATCAGGTTGGTTTGAACAGCCTCCGAAAACCCAGAGAACCCACGTCTGGGCATACTCTTCCCACTTAGGTTGAATATATGACATTGTTCTGCATTCTGTCCATCAACTTTTTGCATTGGTCACCCCAAGTGGGATGGGTATTCCCAGACGTGGGTCCCGTGCTCTCCATGGCACTGGAGTCAAGCTATCCTGGCTGATGAGGGCTGAAAGCCCGAAACCGGTCCTAGAATGTTTGTTTCCAGTCCAGGGAGAACCTGGCCTGCCAGTTCGGGCTGGACTGTTCACATTGGGCGCAGGGTCAAGACTGATTTGCATATGGCTGGGTCCAAACTGGAATGGCATGGTGAGCCAAAAAACGATGGATATAGGCCCAGATCTCTGTATTGGGTTCAATGTATGACACTGGTCTGCATTCTGTCCATCAATTGCTCTTTTTGCATTTGTCACCCTGAGTAGGAGGGGTATGCCCAGACGTGGGTCCCGTGCTCTCCATGCCACTGGAGTTAAGCTATCCTGGCTGATGTTTGGCTGAAAGCCCAAAACCGGTCCTAGTATGTTTGTTTCCAGTCCAGGGAGGACCTGGCCTGGCAGTTCGGGCTAGACTGTTCCCATTGGGTGCAGGTTCAAGACTGATTTGCATATAGCTGGGTCCAAACTGGAATGGCGTGGTGAGCAACAAAACTATGGATTTAGGCCCAGATCTCTGTACTGGGGTGAATGTATGACATTGTTCTGCATTCTGTCCATCAATTGTTCTTTTTGCATTTGTCACACCAAGTGGGACGAGTATTCCCAGACGTGGGTCCCGTGCTCTCCATGGCACTGGAGTCAAGCTATCCTGGCTGATGAGGGCTGAAAGCCCGAAACCGGTCCTAAGATGTTTGTTTCCTGTCCAGGGAGAACCTGGCCTGGCAGGTCGGGCTGGACTGTTCACATTGGGCGCAGGGTCAAGACTGATTTGCATATGGCTGGGTCCAAACTGGAATGGCATGGTGAGCCAAAAAACGATGGATATAGGCCCAGATCTCTGTATTGGGTTCAATGTATGACATTGTTCTGCATTCTGTCCATTAATTGCTATTTTTGCATTTGTCACCCTGAGTAGGAGGGGTATGCCCAGACGTGGGTCTCGTTCTCTCCATGCCACTGGCGTTAAGCTATCCTGGATGATGTTAGGATGAAAGCCCAAAACCGATCCTAGGATGTTTGTTTCCAGTCCAGGGAGGACCTGGCCTGGCAGTTCGGGCTAGACTGTTCCCATTGGGTGCAGGTTCAAGACTGATTTGCATATAGCTGGGTCCAAACTGGAATGGCATGGTGAGCAAAAAAACGATGGATTTAGGCCCGGATCTCTGTACTGGGTTGAATGTATGACATTGTTTTGCATTCTGTCCATTAATTGTTCTTTTAGTATTTTAAATACATCACAGAGTAAACTAGAGTATTTACACTACACACCACACACTGGGACAGAACACCAACGCATCACTTGAAGTTGACACTACTATTAACACGTAGAGTTCCCAAATTGTAAATAAAGCAGACATTGACATGACAGCGAGTGCTTGCACCTCAAAGGAAGCAAACAAAGGGTTGCTTGCACTCTACTAAGACCACACAGAGGAAAGGAGTGTCTGCACTTCAAAGGAAGTACACTGACAGGTAGCACCACCACGTATTTGCTGTCTCCTACGCCTCCCATGGCCACCCCATCTGGGTTGTTGAAGTTCTGAAGATAGAAGTGTTGCTTGTGAGGGAGGCTCTATTGGGACTCCCTGTCTACCAGCACCCCGCAATCCCACTCAATTAAAATTGCTCACAGCAATATACCCAAAATTTCATCAGGAGCCACACACACACAGATCATTCAAGAGGATAGGCAACAAAGCCTACCTCCAAGCAGCTAATGGCCCATCCCCTTCTTTCTGAAGGTAAGGCGAAGGGTGACACTAAGCAGTCTTAATCCCTTTGCAGCATTGGTGTGATACCATGGGCTTTGTGTATATGAGGTGTGATGACATGGACCGTGTGCAGATGGGTTTGGGACTATGGGCTGTGTGTAAGCTGGTGCAATACAATCGGCTGATGTGTGATACCATGGGCTGTATGAAGGTGGATGAGGTGTGATGACATGGACTTTGTGCAGGTGGGTGTGGGTCTATGAGCTGTGTGGTGGTGGCTGTGATACAGTGGACTCTGTACAGGTGATGTGTGGTACCATGGACTGTCTGCAGGTGCAATACAATGGACTTTATCAAGGTGGGTTTGATGCAGTGTGATGTGCAGCGATAAGGTGTCGTACCATGAACTATGTACAGGTAGGTGTGGTACTGTGGATCGTGTGCCAGTTGGTGCGATTCAATCAGCTGTGTGTAGGTGATGTGTGATACAACGGGCTGTGGGAAGAAAAGGTGTGATGACATGGACTCTGTGCAGGTTGGTGTGAAAATGTAGGCTGTGCAGGTGGGTGTAATATAATGGACTAGGTGTGGATGAGGTGTGATCCCACCGACAGTTTGCTGCAGGTGGAGGCAGTACCTTGGGATGTTTGCACAGGAGGTGCGATACAATAAGCCGTATGTTTTTGGGTGCGACGATGCTGACGAGTGTGTGCAGGTGGTTGTGACAGAATGAACTGCATTCAGGTGAAGTGTGATACTGTGGACCTGAAGAGACAGCTGTGATGCCATGGGTGGTGTAATGCTAACTACGCTCCAGGAGTTAGCGGATAAAGGTAAGCTTCACATCACAGCTGGACAGCTGTTCGCGGACCAACTATAGCCTTATGGCATCACAGAACCACCAGCCCCCTTGAACATCCTACAAATGGCCAGCACGTCCCCACTATTCTATAATAAACATAAGCACACCTCCTAGGCACTAGAGGAACATCACACTTCTACCCACTTTATATATATAATCATATAAATAACAATGGATTTAAAATAGCTGGAAGCTAAAGAAAACAAAGAAACAATATGCAAATTCACAGGCATTAGTGAAATAAGTGACAAAAAAAACAGATGTCACTTCAGCACTATTCGATCAGAAAGTCACTTAAATAGCCAGTACTTTTGTGTGACACAGATCTCTTCCTTTGACCAACATCAACCTTTCTTTCGTCCCATCCTCGTAGCCCGTGTAAGGTTGAATAGGCTCCTGGAGCCAGGCATAGAAAGGTAAGCTGAAGAGTTTTATTTCACACTACAGCCAGACCTACTGTCGCACTAAGGTATCACAGAAGTCCCTACACGTGAATCTTCTGCAAAGGGCCGGCGCACACCCAATGTTCTATACTAGCCATAAGTACACCTCCTTGGCCCAAGAGCAACATCACAGGTGATGTGAATAAGGTGGGTGGGTTTATCCTGTTTGTTTCTGGAAGCAAGGCTGGTGGAACTGGGGGTTCCTTGAGGCTCTAGGACAAGGTGCCATTTGAAAGATGAATTTTCAACTCAGAATTACAAGAGCTGTTTAGCCGGCTGCGGGCTCCTATAGGATTCGGCCCATATAAGTAGTAGTTTTTGTTCTACAAGTTCTTCTGCGTTCTCCTTAGATAGACTCATACGGCAGCAGTTTGTTTCCTTACTTCCTTGCCTCATCCCCAGAAGTACTCAAAACTACCTGAAAAGTCTTATTTAACTCCCATCATATCAGCCATAATAGGTTATTTTCCGAGTATGCTTTAAAATGTAGAATGTTTCAAAACATTTTCAGGGGAAAGGGCACCACAGTGACACTCTATACAATGTTGCTGTAATAGCTGGGGATTATTGCCCCCAGTAATCAGAAGGAAAAGCAGGCCTGGAATCAGGAATCATATGTTCCTGATTACAGATCTGCTTCTCCTGGACTCTCTGAAGGCGGTCCTTCCCTCGCCTACCATGTCTAGAAGCCTGAAGGAGAAGTGTATATGGGGAGGGCCGACTAGAGGCTGCTGTGGGCTGACTGCCACTGCACCCTTTTTATTACAGAAGCTCAGGGTCCTCTTGTTTTCATGTTCATCATGTGCCTTTGATCATGCTGCCCAGCATCCAGCCACAGGTCACCTGGAGACTTTAAAGGGGCTCTCTGGTGAATAGGTCTCAAGATCCAAGCAGACATCATCTGACAAAGGGACCTCCTGGAATACCTATACTGGGTGACTGCCAGCATGCACAACTGGGTAAGGAGAGCTCTTTTCTGTACAGTGGTCGGTTTCTTTGGGAATTCTATGATTATTTTCTTCTTCGCTAGGTTGTGTTCAGATGAGATCACTTAACTTCTCCCTCAAGGAGGGAGTACCATATCCCTCCTGTGAGCCATCCCCAGGCCACAACTGACTGCTGCTGAACTTTTGTGTTTACCCAGAGGATTATTGGAGGGTCCCTTTACTCATTCAGCATTTTCCTTTCTGTGCTCCATATTAAATATAGGAGGCCAGTCTGCAATGTTTCTTCTCCGGCTTCTGGTTCCCAGGCAACCTCGTGTCCCATCTCAAATCCAGATGGGCACAGTCACCTGCACCTGTGCCCGCAATCTCTTTGGAGCAATTTCTGATCTCTTTGCCACTGCTGGTGTCTCAAGCTCCCAACCTTGCCAAGCGTACTAAGACAAAACACCACTCTTCAAGGAATCACAGTGCACATCAGCAGTCCTACACAAATGGGTTTGAGTGTCAACCCGTGTGGTACAGTGATATTGTGCCACATTATGAAGGCATACCTAGTTGTTACTTGCTTGCTTCTACTAACCTTTGCTTTCTTCCTGAGATAAGTGAATAAAGAGTTTTTTTAGTCCATTTCATGATTATCATTTATGACCTTGTGCATTGCCAGACCTACATAAAAGCTCCTCTTGTAGGAGTCGTGCAAGGTCCCTAGCACTCCTTTTGTCCACCACTGAGGTTCTGAGCCAAGAAGTGAAACTCACTCACCCCAATCACGCCTATTGCCAGAATGAGGGACCCTCTACAATCTCCCAGGCGTGTGCTTCTCTTCATCCCTCCCTATTCTTTCTTACCTCTTGCTGGTCCAATCAGGATGATGAGCAGGAAAGCACCAATATCCTCCAAATATTTTTTTCTGGAAGCAGTGTTAAAATATTGGACACCTGTAGAGAGGCTAGATTAGTCCCCAACATCTGGCTACATGGATGGGCACAGTGGAGAGAACCTGATAAATGTGTCAATGTTGGAGGCGACACTACAGGTGTATACTAGCTCCACAGTTGATGCTAGAATGGGGAATCTGGCTGACATCATTTTCCCAACATACCTACCTTTCAAACAGCATAGTGTCTCAGTAGAAGACCACATGTGCCTGGCGGTTTGTGGTGGATCCCAGCAAGCGGCCCATGGCAGGACAGGCAAAACAACTAACAAGGCATCCGGGCTGTGATTTCAATGCTACCCCCCTGCATGGGACGATGTGCGGGATTGTCGCATTTGTTTGTGTTTTTAAAAAAAATGTCATTAAACATACCTTTGACAAAAACAACTAACAAGGAATAGGATGGGCAGTGAGGGGGCGTCCAACATGCTGATGCCTGCAGCAATTGCAGTGGATCTATGAAGAAGTAAAGATCTAGGCATAACCACTATGGCTCTAAAATAAGGTTCCTTCTCAAGAGATTGCAGCACGTATATACTACAGGTGTACGGCCCTTCCACAGACACTTGACTCTCAGAAGATATGTTAAGGCACAACTTTTCTGCTAGCGTCTGAACTGATGATAGCTGTTGGATTTTAGTAAATTTCACTCCATCATTAAGATATGCTTAAGTTGAACCTCATGTTGTTAGACAGTATTGATTGCTTGCCCACCTTGTTGGCTGTGCAACTCTATATGAAACTCCTAAATGAAAATTTGGGATTCACTTCAAGAAGAACAAGTAAAAGTTTGGGCAGAGATTTACATCTCTGCCTGAATGTACTTTTATATTTTTTGTCTATTCCCAAAGATTCCTTTGAATATGTCTGGAAAATTGCACCACTCGCACTGCTGGGAATGCCATATTACATGTCCCATGGGATCTTTCCTCTGTGCACACACGGAGAATGGAACCTCCTGCAGAAGTGCACCTTTTTTTTCTCCACAGGGAAAATTCTTTCAATATATTCCCTGAAAATCTGGTAGTGATCCATCACCATCCCCATCCAAAAAGGGTACATCTGACCGTTTCCATTTTAGGATTTCCCACAAACATATGTATGCGAGTGTTCCCAAGCTTCCAAGGCAAATCACACCTTGCAGCACACACTTTCCACCTCGAGTGTGGTTTATTACTGTGGATATGTTTACACTTGGTCAGAGAAATCCACTGTAGGAAATCCCTTTGCACCTCCCAGGAACCCCTTGTGAGTAGGCCGTATACTTACTGCGTTATTCATGAAACTGTCAGAAGAAGATACATATTTATGTAGGGCCGGACTGGCTGTAGCGGGCACCGGTTTTGGACCAGTGGGGGCCATTTTAGTTACTGGGGGCGGTTTTGCAGCAGTGCAGCAATATCGACCCCCTGTGACAAAAGCAGAAGCAGTGTTCTCATCACCAACCCTATCCCCCTCCCCCCTGTCCCCGCTACCCTCCCTGGGTTTGTCTGACTTTAATTGCCAGGGCTGGTTTGCGTTCTCAGTCCGGCCCTGTATTTATGGCACAATTCATGGTATTATCGCGGGCGGATATCGTAATATTCACAGTGCCATTGAAGCAGTGTACATAGCTTTCTTTCAATAGTTTGCCAAGCTTAATGTCTCTTGTAATTTCTTCCACTAAATACAAATATAAACTAATTCAAATGTTAACACCGCATAACAATGTTACAAGGAGTGTTCAAGTTGGTGTTTTCAAGCCCCAGATGATTCAAGAGGGGCGGCTGAGACTGGGAAATAATAAAATGCAGTGCTGCCCCACGTGGTCAGAAATTCAAGCTCAGAGATAGAGATGAAAAATCTTTGATTCTTTATTTGAATATATGGTTGTGTGAGTGCCTGTACAAGTGAGTGGGTGGGTGTGTGAGTACTGGTATGGGTCTGTGAATGGGTATGTGAGTGGTTGTGTGGGAGTGGGCATACGAGAGGTTGCATGGGGTGGGAGTGGTTTGGTGGATGATGCCATAAGGGATGCCATTTGAGATGTTATGAGTGATGTCCTCAGTGATGCCGTCAGTGATGCCATTTGAGATGTTATGAGTGATGTCATCAGTGATGCCACTGACCATGTCATGAGTGAAGTGATGTAATATGAGAGGTCATAAGCAGTGCATTGCGGGGGCATAAGTTATAGTTAGGTCAGGTAACTATAACTGCTGAATTGACTGGTTTTGTACGAGTGAAATCTGAGCCTAACTATAACGTCTCTGTAACCTTTGTTTTTTTCAGTGAATATATATATGATTAGCGCAAAATTAGCTGCTCTTTTTTCCGCGAAGGGCTCAGCTCATCAGGCACCCCTGATCTGCGCTCTTTTCTACACTTCAATTCTTTTCTTTTTAATTAAATAACAGGCAATATCTGCGCAACCTCCTCGGAAAAAATAACCAATAGGAAATTAATTGGTTGTGAACAATAAGCTATAAAATGTTCCACCGCTTGAGCCTGTGCTCTGATTAGCGGTGGAAAGAAACCATTGGCTGAAATTACCTTTCATCGTTTGACCTACATATTATTGATTTTCTATTTACATTTCTAAAAAAAAAATAACAATTAGCCTACACAACAGCAAATGCCGCAGGCACTGTACACCACTAATAGAAACAGGCATAGTGCTGAAAGAGGAATTAAAAAAGAGAAACATTCCAATTGATGTTCAGAAATAATGTTTTCTCCGGTCTTGGAGCACAAGAGCATGATTTAGCCCACATCCAACTCACCCTGAAAAGACAGCAATAACACAATTTATGGACACACGTATTGCATGTATCCGTTATGGCTTCATACACACTACTTACTTGTTGGGCACAAGATATGACACCTGGAACATATTTGTGCTGGACAATTTTTTCTCTCAGTTTAGGTGTGGCACTCCATCATTCCCATCCAAAAAGATTTTTCTGTGAGCAGGTGTGACTTATTCTTGACTTATTACTGCATTAAATACATTAACCAACAGAAGAAAGTGTTGGAGAACTGGTCTTGCATGTGTACAAAATGCAGGAAAATAGAAGCAATGGAGGTGTGACAAAATGGAAGGCAAGTGCAAGGGTTTTCGCAGTTCCCTGTGAAGTGCCATTTTGAAGCTCCCTATCTTAGTAACTACACCACATTTGACGCTTATACAGGAAATCTGGTGCCCTCTGCTGGTAGCCTTTTAGGCAACCATGCAGAATTGACAGAGACATAGAGAGAGCGCGAGAAATTAGAGAGACCATCAACTCTTCACTCAGCAGAGACGCTGTGAGATGGGTGGATAGATGGATGGATAGATGGATTGCTGGTTGGCTGTCTGGCTGGCTGGATGGATGGATGGATGGATGGATGGATGACAGGCCGCAGGCTGGCAGTAGGTGGGCATGCAAACAGACACATGTAGGCTAAGAAGATAAATCAACAGACAGATACATAGATAGGTAGACAAATATAGTGGCAAATGGGCAGCGAGAAAGAGAGTGGATGGTATGAAAGATAGAAGACAGAGTTTAAAATACGATGCAGACAAAGAGACACATTACGGAGGGATGCAGAGGTAGAAATATCTAGGTATATGTGAAGAGATAGGGATAGATAGCAATGAATACACTGAATGACATAGGCCAGGCCACAAGTCGGGCAAATCTTACATACCATTAAACTATAACTAAGCATAATGAAAAATGTCCTAGCTAATGTAATGGAAAGATTCAAATCAATTAAGGACCCAGAGATGAGGATTATGCTATACTTTCTCTGTTTATTTTAACAGCAGCCATATAACAAGACAATCAAGGACTTAATTTCCCATAAAACCCAGGGAATATGAAGTTCGATACAAAGTCCATCAGCCGCAGTGAGTGCCTTCATCTGCTCTTGTACCTCTTCTGTTGCCCTCTTTCTTTCTGTGCCCAAACTGACCATGGAAGATTCTATTCCTGCTTACAGGACTCCATTCCTGTAAAATCCATAGAGCACTTATTAATCTAGGTCGATCTACAACTAGATTACTAGAGAATAATATCACCAATAACATGAGAATCATTGATTTAAAAACATACCATCATAACCATATTGAAATGTTGTTACCGGTATAAACTTAATGGAACATTACTTACATCCATAAGAAGATCTAATTACCTGGGTGGGTTATAATTCATCGCAAATCTGGCTTATCCTTGCCTTGTGTGCTTAATAGAATCGAAACTTTCAGTTATGTTAGCTAGAAAAATTTTCATTCTATGTCAGGGCCCGAAGGTGAGGAATATCCTAGGTTTTAAGGCTATCTACTACCAGAGCCGCTGTGGAAGAGACTGGTTTAAAATAAAAACTCTTAAAGGTTGAAACTTAGGATCAGTCTGCTGCGTTCAAGATAACCTCCAAGTGAGTTCCGAGAGCAAAGGATTTTGAAACTATAGCTCCTCGAGTGGAATTTATCCAGAAAAACTTGGTATCAATGCCTGCATCCTGCATGATCCAACAAACCCATCTCGTGATGGTCGGGAATGAGACCGCCTTGAGTGGTTTCCTTAGAGCAATTAGTAATTGTCTCTCTCCATGGGGGTGAAGCTCCTCTGTCATGGTCTCATAGGCCTTGAGAAATCAGACGTTACCTAGCTTTGGAGAATCCGAAAATGCTGGATATGCAGTCAAGCGAGAATGACACTTAGTGCATCTGGCGACATGAAATGTGACACCGTCCGGTGTAAAAGTTCTCCCTGTGATGTCCAAGGCCCTAATATGCAATACTCTCCTGCATGAAATCAGACATGAAAGAATGGCCAACTTGGCCAACAGTTGCTTACCGTAGAGGTACCTATTACTCTTCAACGAGATAGGCTGGTTAAAGTAGTTGCCACAAGCTCGTGTCCTGGAGCTGTCGAAATTATTAATTCGCAACTTGGTTAGCCGACCCTGGGAGGTGTTCTGCCATCATAGAAACTTGATGTACGATGCAGTACTCCCAAATGTTCTTGGCTAGAAACCAAAAAGGCCCGGGACCACGTGTTCCCTAGATGGTTTATATAGTGAGGCACTACACTGTCCTTTTTTTATAAAGACACAGCATTGCACCCGGTTTCTGGTCCAGCATTTCAACGCGAAAGACTATCATCCTTCAGTGGTGAACTCCCCACAGCGTGCACCCCAACCTGTGCCACTAGCATCTGACTCTATCACAAGGTCCTTCGGTTGGGAGCTGAAAATAGTGCGCCGTTCCATGCCTCCTGTGAGAGCCATCACAGAGTTCTTCTCTGGCTTCCTCTGACAGTGGAACGTATTGGGAGTTGGTAAGACCGCGGAGCAGGTGAGACACCTTCGGATGTTGGAAGGCCTGATAATGTAGGGGGCCTGGGAAGATGGCATGTATGGACGTTGACTAGAGCCCTACCACCCTGGCGATTTCAACAGGGTTCTCCTCAACTCGTGTTGTATTTTGGCCATCTTTCTGGATGGGAGGCTTAGAGTTGGCTCTACTGAGTCGATCACGAAACCCAGGAATGTGAGGAAGTGAGACGGGGTGAGGGCCAACTTCTCATGGTTGATAACAAACCCTAGAGACTTGAGGAGATTCCCCACCATTGCCAGTTGTGTTGACATTGATCCATGAGCAGCATGTTATCCAGATACATTATCATGCGTATGCCAGATACACTCAGGTGTTTGGCTTATCAGGGCCAACCAAGCTCAACTTCAAAGCGGAGGGAGGCGTTTGGCAGGCAGGGGCAGTCAGACACTCAATTTGGTCCATGCTATTGGGAAGAGAGAGTCTCTTGTAAGATGCGCGAGGGGTGTTTGCCCTCTGGTGGCCGGAGGACCACCACGCACCATGGCAAACAGTGAACTACTTAAGCAATAAAGTGTACACAAAAGAAGAGGCAAACTGTTCCCGGGTCGCTCAACAATGTCCATCAGAAGTGCTGCCTCAGTCTGAAACAAAAACCATTAACGCATACAAGTAATAAACATTAGAGGGTGAGTGGAGTCCCGATACTCATCTGAAGCAGGCTGCGAGCAGCGAAGAAAGAGGGCAACAGAAGAGGGACAGGAGCAGATGAAGGCACTCAATGTGGCTGATTGGCTGATGGACTTTGTTTGTTTCAAACTTCCTAATCCCTGGGTTTTATGGGAAATTAAGTCTTTGTTTGTCTTGTTTATTCGGCTGCTGTTAAATCAAATGGCGAAAGTATAGCATAATCCTCGCCTCCGGGTCTGACAGAATATAGATGTGTTAAAACCTTAACAAGCCCTCTCAGGTTCATTCCTCTGCATTCGCATCTCTATCAATGCCTTGGAAGGCATCTTGTGAGATCATTTTCTGTCTCACATCCTTACCTGTAGATCCTGCTTATTTCCAGTTTACAAATGTAGGGGAGAAACAGAGGCATATGGTTTCATGTGCTGCAAAGACAGGCCCCTCATCATCCATCTTTAAACACTTACAAACTTTTCAAAGGTTCTGAATTTTTCATATCTGAAAGAGTCTGGTGCTGAGCCTCAGAGAGTGGCATAATCGCACATTGTCCTAGACACCTGACCTCCAGAGGTGAGAGCATGAATATTGTATCAGATCCCAAGTTCCTGACATATGGTCGGTGCTTTGTGAAAGCAGATTTGACTTCTCCTACCCCTGGTGGCCAGTGTTAGTCCATCCTGATCAAATACCTCTTCCTCCAGAAAGGAGCCATTTGTGCTCCTAAAATATTTAGTGGCGGCTGGTGAAGTGTCTGCAGCTGTTTCACTCTAGGCTTCTGAAGGTCATGAACCAGGACATGCCCAGATGACAATTACAGGGAATAACATGAGAGGAACAAGCACTGGCAAAGCCAATAAGCCTTGCTTATGCATGATCTTTTGGCTTTGTCTATGTTTTTGACCATGTTGTACGCATGGAAGCTGCTGTTCAGCATGACCAAAAGTACAGAATATAAAGTGCTACGACGCCGGTGAGGTGGGAGCTGATTTTCAGTCGGGAAGCTGCATACATGGATCTGCCTCCCTTTTGGGATTCATGTGGGGTTGCTTTTGGGAGAGCACGCAGTGCAACAGTGGACCACTGCATGTTCGACCAGTTGATTTAAAAGAAATATTTCCCGCTTGGCAATGCAAATGCAGGGTTGGAGGTCTGGTGCCCCTTCCAGGCCTCCATTGCTACATTTCCAGCTAATTATAGGAGTTTGACAATACATTGTGATCTGCCTAACTGTTATTCTTAGGTAGGTAATTTTGCAACCCCTCTGCAAATGGACAAATGGCAATGTGACCCATTGATACATAGGCTGCATGCCCATTTGGAAACCAATTGATGTTCAATTTCCATATCCCTGGTTTACAAGCAGGCACCATACATCAAGAACTTGCTCATTAAATTTCACTTTGTTTACATGAGCTTTACTTGCACATGTGATCACTGCATGCATAGTGTAACTGACAGTACTGGGGAGTGAATATAAAGGAGACATACACACTAGGTAGAGAGACACAGATCCCGGCCCTGGGATGGTGGTCACTCAATGTGAGGACTGGCTTGGGAGCTGAGGGCATCCAGGGAATACTGGGCTTCAACTGTGTCAACCGAGGTCCCATAGCAGTGGAGTCACTAAGCACTGTACTTTTACCACCCCAAAATGAATACCCTACAGTACACACCCTCCAGTACTTGACTCTCAATCTAGAAATGACAGAGCAATTCAAGGCCTCCTTGAGGGTGGTGATGTGTGCTGGAAACCGATAACTCAGGATCACACACAGTAAAACACAATAAAGCATTGGCCAGACTGTACTTCGCTTTAAGGTACATGCAGCTACATACCACATTTAAAATCACAAATACACAAAATACAGTGGCAAAAAAGTATCCCAAATGGTAGAAACTGTCACACTGGGAATAACAATTTACAATCCTTCTTAAAGTGGACGATGCTGATAACTTGAGTACAAATCACTTACCCTATTTGACACAGAGGGAAACTAACACTATAACCTTAGTTTGCTCAAAGTAGCACTTAAGAAAAGAGTTAAACAATCAAAGACTTATTCAGTACCTCCGCATAAAACAAGAGGCAAGGCATCATCTCCAGAGCACTATATTTCATTGACAACCGGCAAGGAAATCCTGCAAGATCACGATAAATCAAAAGCTGCCATAACAACAATTAAACACTATTTTATGTGCACTAGCAAGGGGGAAACATCACTTACAACGCAACTTTTACCACGCGATGCTTTTACATCGCAACTTTTACAACGCAAACCATTACAACGCATTGCACTGGGGGGCTCTCTAGGATAGGGAATAGGTTTAATGTACTATCCAACACCTTCCCTACTATCCACGGGGACTGGAGTTGGAATAGTAAATTAAACTATTCACTATCCAGCGCCCCAAAGCACTATGCGTTGTAATGGTATGCGTTGTAAAACTTGCGATGTAAAAGCATGCGTGGTAAAAGCATGCGTTGTAATGTCGTACATCCCTAGCAAGGCAATATCAGACAATTTTCTTGCCCTCATCTCAGACACCAAAGTCCCAAAGATGCCAAGTCTTATTGAAGACACCAGTCCAGTCCAATTAGATCATCCAGCGATCCAACCTAGGGTTTTCAACAGTGTCAGAAGAAGGGCCGCAATATCTCAATTATTGATCTCTTCTCAACAACAGTCCGGGTAGATCATTCTTTAATGACACCAGCATCAGCAACTTCAAATGTCATTACCAGTATTCGTCAATGCTGTACATTAGTGTAGCTCAAATTCATCATGTCTGCAAGACGGCGGAGGCTAGTATAAGTAGTATAAATAGAGTCCGGTACACTGCAATTAATGAGAAGGAAAATCATTCTGGCAATATAGCTAGCTGGCTTCTAAATGAAACAGATGCTAAACTACTATAAGACATTAAAAAAACGCCTTCTGGGGCCAATAATATGGAGACATTCATAAACAAATCTGCAATTTACCAACAGACACAAACTCACCCTTATTGGCCGCAACAAATGGATTAATATGGCAGTCCCAGAAACTGGAACTTCAGATTGACCTGATGCAGCCATTGGCCAACTCCTTAACTAACTTAGATATACAAAGCAACAATTTAGAAAACAAACTGTGCACATTTTGTTTATCTTTTAACAGGTTAATGAACTGTGCATGGTCACCAATTTACTCTCTCTGTCAACTACTGACACTTCTTGTTGGCAATTTAAAGGAATCAAACACAATAAATAAACCTACTGGAGACAAATCAACAACACAAATAAAGCTTCTGGGGATATAGGGCAGCCCTCATTGCTTGATTAATCATAGATTGGGCACCCCACAGAAGGTTTTTTCCGTCCATACACTTACTTCTGAGGTCAATAAGTGTGATCGCACAGCCCACATGAAGTTTGACCAAGGACAAGTAAGTTATAATATTGTCGCAGAAATATCCACCGATAGATCATCTACTGAACAATATTTCTACGTCACAAGCTATTCACCTAACGGGTAAGCCACTAACAAGAAGAGAAAAGAAAAGAATGAAGAAAAGAAAGACAAAGACAAACAGACTGACAACCTGGCAGACTACCTCTAAGCTTGAAAACATGGGCACTTCCAGCGACTCCCCACAGCACACACTTTTCCCAATATTTTATGAGAAAAAGAACATGCAACCATCAAGTGAATCACTACCTGAGAACATTATTATGAAATAAACCACTACTGAATGACATCAGGTCAATCAACTATGATTCAAACAACAGCATGTCTCACAGGGGCACCTACCATGGCTATATTTATTTATTTATTTATTTGTTTGTTTATATTGCACCAAAAATGACTCCTGAAGGAGTATCTCTGTGCTTCGGATGGGCAGCATCAGTGTATTGCAATTGCAGCTAAATCAGAAACAGAAAAGGGTAGTCTTAAGCAGCTTCCTAAATTGTAGATGGTCAGGGCACTGGCTCAAGTGCAGGGGGAGCTCATTCCAGTAGCGGGGGCCAAGATAGGAAAGGGCCTTTGTAGTGGCTGCACTTCATACTTCCTTCCCCATTGTCTCCTGCCTAGCCCTGCAGAATGTTGACATCATGATGATGTAATAGGATGCTGCAGAGCTCTTGGATTTCAGTTGAGAGTTAGGGCTGAGCTGGTACCATCCTGCTCCTGGTGGAGTTTTTTCCTGGCTTAGTTCTTGTCCTTCTCAGTGCACTCTAGCCGTGTTTCTTTCATGTTTTCTAGCTTTTTGTTCATGTGTTGTATACCTGTTCCACCTTATGCTTTTATTGGTTTCTCCTATTCTAATTCTTGATGTTCTTTTCTTGTTGTTCTTTCTTTTAGTATTTTTCTTATTCTTCTCTACTTTGTCTTCTTCTTACCGTATTTTTTAAGCCTTATGTTTTTGTTGATATTGTAAAAGGGAAAGATGTGTAATGACTGCATGTGATGGGACCACGGCGCCTTCAGCGCCGATGCCCCGTCGGCCGTCCCGATCACAACAACAGTTCCCTGTTACCCGGACAACCATCACCACCAGAACTCCACCCCTTTCTCTTTCCCTACAGGAGCCAGTCCCGACGCGGAACACACAGGAAGTGCATCCCCGCGACCCCGGAAGTTCCTCCATCTGTCCGGAGGCGGACCCCAGAAAAGCAGGAAGAGCCGACACCACCGCGTTCAAGCAGGAAGACTCGTGGCAGGAGACGGCGTGCGAAGAACCCCCGGAGAAGAGAGACGAACCCGAACCAAGAGACGAGGTCTGGACGGAGGACTGGTGGAGTCCAGAGGAGGATGCTGGAGAGCGGCCGCAACTCAAGGACGGAGTTGCGGCGGGCCAAGTGAGTACCAGTTCCAAGTGTGTGTAAATAGTAGGCTGTAAATACGACCCTTGTAAAGTAGCGTCCCCCAGTCACGTTTCACCGCGCACTGTAAATAGAGTATATAGTTGTGTGAGAGTGGCACGATCACGAGTGTAGAAACCCTTCCCCCACGTCCCGGCACAGAATCACCCTCCGACTTGTCCGTACTGTCTCCTCCCCTCTCCTACCTACCCCTCCCTCTCCTCATGTTCGCTCTAGTCCCCTCACACCCGGTGAAGGAAGCAGTTGCATCCCCTGGACCTGACCGACAGAACTAACGGCCACTATTCTCTCTCTCCTTTTCCCACCTCCGAGGAACCACCGTCCGGGAGCTGAACCGACTGCTGCATTACAGGACCAGTCACGACTCCAGTCAAGACCGACATTCGTCCCTGGACTATCACCACCGGAAGGCTCATCCCCTCGATCCCGGAACCCCCAATCATAGAACCCTCTTCTCCCTTGTACTTTACCCTTGGAACTCTGTATTTGAATAAACACCGGCTACGAGATAGCCCACTACATACGGCCTCCGCGCTTGTTATTCCGGTCCGCTCCCACCCCACGCTTACACTGCACTTCATACTTCCTTCCCCATTGTCTCTTGCCTAGCCCTGTAGAATGTTGTCATCATGATGATGTAATAGAATGCTGCAGAGATCTTGGATTTCAGTTGAGAGTTAGGGCTGAGCTGGTACCATCCTGCTCCTGGTGGGGTTTTTATTTCCTTTACTTTTACCTAATGAATGTACTACTATCCTGTACCATCTTACTTTAAATGAATACATTTCAACAACTACCTGGATTCTTGATCTTCCTTCACTACAGCCTTTCCTCCTAGTCTTGCCCTCCTAACTCTAGAAGATGTTTTGAGCCAGAGCGGAGAGACCTAGAGGGAAGGTAAAAATAAATAGGACCAAGATTGGATAGCGCCTTATGGATGGTACAACAAACTTTGAATTTTACCCCTTGGCGTATAGGAAGCCAATGAAGCTGCAAGAGAAGAGGACGGGAGGCAGTCCTAGGGGGCACATTAAGGACTCGTTGCGTCGCCGTATTCTGGGCCATCTGCAGTCTGCTAATCAAAGTCTTACTGGCAGAGATCAGCAGACAGTTACAGTGGTCAAGACGGCTTAATATAAGTGCCTGAGTCAGAGTCTTACGAATAGAATCAGGAAACAGAGGAAAGACACGACGAAGTAGGCCCAATGTATGGAAACAGGCACCAGCTGTCTGAGCGGCATGCTCCTTCAGAGTAAGGGCTTGATCCAGACTGATGCCTAAGTTCTTAACAGTGGATTTAGGGGCAGGAGGGGCACCAAGGTCAGTCAGCCACCACTCAGGAGACCATAGTAGGGGGGCCTCTCCGAAGAGAAAAATCTCAGTTTTCCCAACGTTACACTGGAGGAGATTACTCTTCATCCAATGTCAAATGGCTCTCATACCAGAGGAGAAGGTCAGCTGTACAGAAGGAGTGAATTTGTGAAAAGGGAAGAGCAGCAGTGTATTGTCGGCATAGGATATTGGGGTGAACCCATACATGCTCAGGAGATTGGCCAAGGGAGCAGCATAGATATTGAACAGTGTGGGGCTCAGACATGAGCCCTGAGGTACTCACTTGGACAGTTCCAGATAAAAAGCTTGACATCCACTGAAAGGCAGAGTTTCTTAATCCAATCTCCTTCAGTCTCCTGAGCAATATCTGATGTGAGACCATGTAGAACGAGGCAGATAGGTCCAGCAGCACCAGAATCGTGGAGTGGCCCTTGTCTAGGGTCATCTTGATGTTATCCGTGACCAATAGCAGAGCTGATTCAGTGCTGTGTATGGTTCGGCAATTGACCCCTTGAGCCGACAGAGCCAATATATTGAGCCACGTAACAGCAGAAGCAAACAATCAACAGGAGGAATTTATTTCGACACCATCCGTTCTACCAATGATCCCATCTCCTACATGTGTTTCTCCGCCCCCACAGACTCAAACCTAAAACAAAGTGGGAATAAACCAAACAACACAACAACGAAATACAAGAACTGAGGCAAAACCATGCGGCAATCGATCCAGCTATGACCTTTGCCAACCAATGACCAACACTAGTCAGTCTCTGAATCAGCGGCGGCCGGCACGGATCAGAGGTGTGCGGGGGGGGCAGGAGGAGGAAAGGACGCGGGGAGAGGTGGGTGTTAAAAACATAAAAGAAAAATAAAAAACGTACCTTCTCGCTGCTTCCTCACCACGTCTCTCCTCCGTAGTCCATCGCTCGCCCTGAACAGGAAGCACACCCAGTCAGCCAATCACAACCCTGCCTTAGCAGCCTTGTGGTTGGTCTGAGCGCTGTGGTACTGACTGGGAGCCTGGGCATGTTCTCCACACAGGCTGTAATACAGCCTGCATGGAGACCATTCAAAGGGCGCATGACTGTTTGGCTGGACCGAGAGGGCTGGCAAAATAACCATGTCTCGGTCCGGCCAAACAGTCATTGCACACTTAGGAGGGTGCTACAACTCCTCCCCTACCCTGCTCGGAGAGCAGAGGAGCCCCGCAAAGCAGCTGCAGTAGGACAAGATAAAATTATAATAATGCAAGTTATTATTTTATGTTCCCTTTATTTCACTGCTAAAAAGCAGTGGAGCAACACTCCTCCGCCTTAGCTCTATGTGGATGGGAGTTTTTTACGGATCACGCCATTACATACACAGGCGGCCAATGTACGCTAACTTGATTAATTTTCAGCCCTTTAGATACATCACAAGATAGATGGAATGTACTGAATTAGACAAACATCTTGAGTTTGCTGCAATATATCCCCTCTTTAAGTCACTACCAGACTGCAGTCATCATTAGAATCCAGTTGGAAACATCTATTTTTTATTCAAACACAGAACTGACAATTGTAACCTGGAGGTCTTCAGTGCATGTATCGGAAGTTCTTAGTGAAAAATCATTATTTGCACAGTAGGGTATTGAAATCCGAATCAAAGAGTCTGAGAAATATCCTTATATCTTAAATAACATCAGCATCTCAGACAGCACTAAACCAACAGCAAAAAGCATCCTGAAGGGTCGAAACAGTGCATCAGACCCGACCATGCACATGAACCTCCAAGTCAGAGTCAGTCTCAATAGGAATCAACAAAGTAATCATACTGTACTAACAGATTCAGAATGGCTCGGGCTTGCATCTGTGCTAACCCCGAGGTGTGCAAATTACACCTAAAACAGATTAAAATAACAAAGTTGCAGCACATCTAAGCAGATGCGATCTCATAGTAATATCTTGGAATATCGCCGGTTTCAAACACATCCATAGCCAAACTGAAGCCCCTAAATTATTATTTTTTAAAAGCAGCACCATGGTTTGTTTGCAGGAAACGTGGGCAGTGAAACCACATTTGATTGCAGGATACCATGAAATACACCTATCAGCTAGTAAACTCAATAATTTTGGTCAACCATCAAGAGGCCTCTCAATGTACGATGCAACAAGCTTAGTGGTAGACACCAGCTGCGGTCCGTGTAGGTACAGCGGTGGGGCGGTGGGGCCATGTAAGGGGGGATTTCGAGGGACGATGCAGAGGGAAAATTAAATCAATAATTAATTTCCCCTCTGCATCATCCCTCGAAATCCTCCCTTACACGGCCCCACCGCTGTTACCTGCAAGGACCGCGGCTGGTAGACACAACTGTCCTAAACATAGGAAATCCTTCATTTCAAGCAGCCATTTTCAAAGGTTGTTAAACTGGTGGTTGCACCAAATGAATACTACTTATCAGTGTCTACATAAACCTCCATAATGCCGACAGGAAATCAACATTCCATTCCAACATTTCCAGGAAGAAACAGGTAAACACAGTCTTATACACCTGCTACCACACCCTACGCATGCTACGCAAGATCTTCAGATGGCTCCCAGCCAACACCAGAAGGGCCGTCAGGCAGGCCCTGGTCACCAGCAGGCTGGACCATGGGAACACACTTTACGTAGGAATCACTGCACGCCCCCTGAAGAGACTCCAGACAACACAAAATTCAGTGGGAAGACTTTTCCTCAACCTCCCTAAATGAACCCACATCACACCCCACCTCAAGAAGCTACACTGGCTCCCGATCCAGAAGAGATGCCAGTTCAAGTTTTTGACTCTTGCATACAAAGCTCTGCACACTGAAGGACCTACTTACATCAACAAACGCCTGACTTTCTACCAACCAACCAGACACCTACAATCTGCCTCTCTCTTTCTTGCAGACATCCCCCGGATCCGCGGAAGCAACAGAGGTGCACACTCCTTCTCACGCCTGGAGGCCAAGACTTGGGACGACCTCCCCCTGCACCTCAGGACCACCCCATCGTACCAGCAATTCAGGAAAGGATTCAAGACCTGGCTGTTCGAATCAATCGATCACCACAAAGCAAAGCAAGCAGCAACTCCAGTGCCTTGAGGCCCTCAGAGGTGATTTTCTGAGCTTTACAATCCTTGATTGATTGACCGCAGACGGCTCTTGTTAAGCCACCACAGACTATTCTGCGGATTTGCAAGATACAAGATCATACATTGATTTCAAATGATCAATTTTGGAAAACGATCAGCCGCTATGTAGCTAGCCAGTATGGATCGCCTGGCAAGGAAAGTGAATGACTGCCTTTTCGCCTACAAATTTAATTTTCTACAAGCCTTTAATGCATCAAACAAAAGGCCCATACACCTTTGCACACATTTAGGGGCATCTCAGCATTGGATTACACCTTTGTGAGTAACATCTTTCTAGAGACACATAAGGGCATTACAGTGATATAGCGTCCTGAAAGTGACCATCTTCCATTGAGAACGCAGCTGCAATTAGAGCGCTTTTAAGGTGAATAGTTACTCTATGAAGGGGGGGAAATGTCTCACTAATTAGGTGGCTGAAGTAGAGCAAGGGCTGTTTAGCCTGCTTCATTATGTGGGAAGATACATTTCCTCAAAATGTTGTTTCTTGTTGACCGTTAACGGACATTCAAGTACAATCAAACTGACTTTCTCTACAACGGCGTAAGAAGGTGAGGTAGTCGCAAGCCAATCTCAACAAGGAAACTTAAGGTACTTAAGAACACATGATTGAAGTTAAAAACAGTAAGTTAGTCTTAAGAGCTGCTGCAAGAGTTTACAAAAAGGACATAAAGAACAAGGCAGTAAAACAACATCTAGAAACCTCAAGAAAAGTCTATCATACTATGCTCTGGTCCTCAAAGGCGAGACATCTGGAATCTGAATAACTGTACGTATACATCCTGCTAGTTCGTAACAACCAGGCAAAATTTAGGCAATACGCTAATTCATTAAACAACAAAACCCACACCATAGGTAATGGTGATCCCACAGTAAAGTGGACTGTGCATGTCCCTGGTCTCTACATAGGCAGGAGCGCACAGGATGCCATTACCCAGAAAGCATGGGCCAGATGAGCCAAAATCATGAATCCAGTCTGATTATCGAAGCCGCTGTCCACGAAGTTCTAGAGTTCATCAGAGAAGATGGGGTACCTAACCCAAATGGCTTACAGGCCTCGCTTCAAAGCTTACACTGGGTTTTGGGCAATGCATCTAACACCTCTCTACCAGGAATTGATACAAACCCAAGTGTGTCTATCCTGGAGAGGCTCCATTTTACACCCAATTTACAAAAAGGGACACAACACATAATCGACAAATTATCGGCTAAGCGCATTACTTGATGGTGAGGCAAAAGTGTATGCAAAAATTCTATTACAGGAATTAAAGGACTGGGCATCTGAGGAGAAACAAATCCTTTTTTATCAAACAGGATTTAGGCAAAAATTGTCCACCTTGGATAACATAGTTGCCTTGACCTCTTGTCTTACATGTTCGACTGCTCCTCTCTGGACGCCAGCACTCCCCCCTTTTTTTGTATATTTTGTGGACTATTCTGCTGCTTTTGACAAGGTTGTTCTAAACATACTTCACATGGTATTATACTTAGTAAAATACCATGCATTGTACGTCGGTCGGCACAAAGTTAGGTTAGAACAACTCAGTTGCAGGTAAAATTCCCATTAATCGGCCCTACTACAAGGTGTGTCATAGTCCCTTTGTTGTTTAACCTTTACACAGCTGACATAGGTAGCACACTGTTGAAGGCAGACAAGATTTCACCAAGGATTGGACAACAGAGGCTACCAATTATTCAATATGCAGATGACTTGGTCATCCTTGATCACACAAAATTTGGCATGCAACACGCACTAAAAGAGTTAAACAAGTTCAACCTAAGTAACAAGCTGATGGCCAACGTTAATGAAACAAAGGTGATGGTTTTTGGGAGACTGAAAAACAAATCCAATCAGCATTGGTGGTAAGGTCAGCTAAAAATAGCACATACACTGACATATAACCACCTGAGTGTTTGGCTAACTGAAAGCAGCAAACCAAATTTACACGTGTAACACATCACAGATGAAGCTATAAATGTAATATTCACCCTGTGCAAATCAAATAGTCACCTACATAATCCTTCATTGGAAGCCATTATAAGAACCATACGAGCAAATACGTTACTGACGATTTCTTATGGCCACCAAGCCTATCCAGCGAAGTTTCCATCTCTGCTCGATAAACTGCAGTGCACTGCATACAGACGAATCTTTGATCTACCAAAATATCCCCGAAGATTGCAGATTTGCTTGGGAGTTGGCCTGACTGGTCAGGAGCTAGAATGTAAGGCATCATTTATTAAATACTATTATGCAGTTTTCCATGCAAATCCAGGTACACTTAAAATGGTCTCAGGAGCGGCTCCTGCATTAGAATGGAGGAGAGTCGCCCCATTAGCAAAAATGCCTCCCAGAAAAGCTGCAGAGATGAAAAATACAATTATTTATTTATTTTATTTTATTTATAAAGTTTTATATAGCGCAAACTTGATCCCGGAGGATATCAGAGCGCTTTACAATTTGAGGCAAAGGTAAGATAGAGTGAGGGCGATAGATAGATAGTTAGGAAATATTTTAATTTGTCCTAAACAAAAAATTTACAAAATCCAAATTTTACATTTAATGGGATGGTTGGAACTTTCCAAAATGTGATTGTATCTCTAAAAGACAAAGCAACATGCTTGACTCCTAGCCTATCACTGTCTTTTTTGCTCCTGATGCATACACTAGTCATCGCATAATAGTGCTTCAACTGAGTCCACCAATCATCCATGCTGGATTTTGTTTGCTGTACTTGCGCTGCTCCTATGAGTCAATTTAAGGGTACCAACTTAATTTTTAGCCTTCAATTTCAAATTCCTTCACATTACAGAGTATATTAGTATTTTCGATGTTATATATTTGCTTTTTTTAAGTATAAATATTTTATTAATCTGTCTATAATATTTAATTTGCTAAACAGTCGTGCACCCCCTGAGTAGTCATTTCAAACCCCAGCTTAAGAACCGTTACTCTAGGAGACAGAAGATCACTTTATACCAGAATCACACATTGATGTTTCAGACAGCAAGAGGCTTTCCTTATTCTGAAGTCGTTTATTCTCAACCGATCTACATTGTGAAGTTAATTTATGATACTGTGTCTTAAGAAAGACTTATGGATCTGCCCTGTCTGAGCCAAACTTCCATGTGGAACCAATATTTGTCAAAGGGTTGGGTAATAAAGGTTATTTATTACCATTGTATTTTTCATCAACCCGTCCCGAACCGAGTGACAGCACGGGGCGGGGCACTGCTGAGGCAGAAAGGAGTGGTGGGCTGCCTGTGCACTTAGGTTTAAAGAGCACATGTTTCTTTAGCCGTCTGTCTTGCGAGGGCCAGCCAGACATGCGCATTTTAAACCTCTCTAACCCAGTCTTAGACAACTGGGTTAGAAAAAGCACAGATCTCCAGTGCTCTTGAGAGTGCTGAGAGAGGCCGCTCCTTCCAATCCTGGAACTTCTCTCATGCTGGTTCCCAGCATGAAAGCAGTACCAGGATTGGTTAGGGAAACTGGCTGGAGCCAGTGGAGCCTGGAGGAGACAGAAGCAGAAGACGAACCTCAGCGAGGAGGACATCAGACGTCGTGCAGCAAGCAAGGTAAGTGCTTAATTCTTTTATTTATAGTCACCCCTCGCCTTGCATGCATGCACCCACCCACCTAGCATTTGCCCGCCCCCCCAACTCTTCCAAGTTGCCAGCTGCCGCTGGATCTTATGGGAGATTTTTAACAAGCATTTACAATGCAATAGGACTTGCAATTGGGAGATTTTGAGCTATTGGCATTGTAAATCCCAATGCCTTATGTAACATTAAAAGGCATTGTCATTTACAACACCAATAGGTCAAACTTTTCCAAAAGTAAGACCTATTGTATTGCAGAGTGTGGTGTCCGTTAAGCAGGCAGCACGCTCACCAATAAAGTAAAAAAAATCAACATAAAAAACAGAGGGCAGTGTCCCTGAAACATTATAGTTTAAAAAAAAAATTACATTGAGCATGGTGTCCCTAAAGCGGGCGCTGTGCTCAGCATGTAGGATTATAAAAAAAAAAAAAAAAGGTGAAACAATGCACGGTGTCCCTAAAGCGGACGCCACCTTCTTCTAAAAAAGTGTTTTTAAAAAAATGTGTCGCCATTGTGCCTTGAGTGCTGTAGGGGGGTAAGGGGCAGTCACTTTTAAAGACAGAGTGGCACAGCGCTCCATATGAAATGTGGCTGCCATTGTCCTGTGTGGACACGCTGCAAATAAAAAAAGCAGTCGCCACTGTCCCCATTAGTCAATAAAGAAAATAGTGCACACCCACTTATAACACAGACCATGTAACAAGCCAAGTAAAAGGTCCAGTCGTTATGGAAGGTAACAAATACAGACTTACAAGCCTATTTACGAATTAGAAGCCAGCATTTATGAAGCACAATGACACAAGCCAATGACAAGTATGGGCGGAGAGTGGGAGGAGCTTCCAGTGCATACTCCAATACAGCATGCCTCACAGTGCGAGCAGGGTATGTGCGCTGAGTCTAGGTTCGGCCTAAAACGGAGGCTAACCCTTAGGGCCATATGTATCTACAAACTATTTTGCATTTCCTAAATAGCGAATTTTAAGGAATCGCTATTTAGGAATTGCAAAATGGTATGTATGAAAAAAATCGCTTTTTTTAGCGATTTCTTAAGCTTCCTTATTTGCGAATTCGCATTTTGCGAATTCGCAATTAAGGAATAATTTCCTATGCATTCCTATGGGCCAGGAGGCCCATAGGAATGAATGCAAAATAATTCTCAAATGGCGAATTCGCAATTTGCTAATCGCAATTTGAGAATTATTGCAAGGGTGCAGGGGTGTCTCAAAGACACCCTGCTGCACCCCTGAAATGTACATGTGTGTGCATATGGCGCACATACATGCCCTATGGGCATGTGTGTGCATCACATGCCACCTTACAAAATGCCAAAATATGCATTTTGTGAAGAATTCTCAAGTTACAATCAACTAAAAGTTAGTGGTAATTTGCGAATTCTTAACCATAATTCGCTAGCCAAAAATGCTACATACATAGCATTTAAGGAATCGCAAAATTGCGATTCCCTAAATGCTATGGCAAAATAAAGAATCGCACAACTTTGCAATTCCTTATTTTGGGAATGTTTCATACATTCCAAAACATGCAAAACGGCCGTTTGCGAGTCGCAAAGGCCGAAATTCTGCGAATTTCGGCCTTTGCGATTCAAACACGGCTTGATACATATGGCCCTTAGTACTCATATTTGCGCCAAAAGACCTAAATCTTGTTTTTGACAACTTGACTATTAATGCTGGTTCATATTTGACCACAAAATCCATTCTAAAACGCAGGCTCTGGCTCTGTCAAGGAAGACTGACCTGGAAAAAATACAGACATGCGCCTATGCAAATTCAGTTACAAAATCGCACGAAGGAATGAAAATGCAATCCTATTTTGAAGTGCCATTCGGCAGGGAGTGCAGAAGCCAAAACCTCCGTGCAAGACTTATGACTCTCCCGATTAACGAAGTAAAAGCTAATTAGAAGAATTATTGAATTGCAGGACTCATGACTACAGGAGAGAATCTATGCTACATTTCTTCTGCTATTGCCCAGAATTTTTATTAGCACGTCACACTTTACTAAAACCAATGTTTTTAAAACACAAGATTGCAACATGTAAAGATGCTTTGGATTTCTTCCTCATAACTAGTAATCCAATGGAACAGCCAGATCTCACAAATATAAAATACATACATTTAATATATATTAGCATTAAATTATGGCCAAATCAGGAGAAAAAGGTGGATTTTGTTTTTAAAGAAAGGTAATATGTGGAACATTAATTGGAGCAAAATACCTGTTATTAATAATGAAATTATACGTTGTTAAATTGTGTAACGCTTTTTAAAGCGAGTTTTAATAGGCTGCAGAGTCCTTTGTTGACATACTGAATGGCATGCTGTTTTTTTCTGCATTGTCTATAACTGTAAGAATTATAAGTAATTGAAACTATAAATGTATTATTCATTATAATGTCAAACTATAAAATAATATTCACCCAAATGATCCATTCTACTATCTTGCCACTATAGATGAACCTGCCACTGATACAAGAACCAGCCTTGCTACTCCATCATTAACAAGGACGAAGTACAATCCGAACCTTGGTAAGTTTGTTCCTCCAACTTTTGAAAGTCCTTCAATAAAGACTGCACGGTATAACTGGCATGTGCAAAGGGCTTGGTCCCTGAATGATCCCTCTAAGCTACCAGTGCTAGCCTTTTATCCACAGGGTCTAATGGGGAAGCCTTTACTGAAATAATCGTACCCTGAGAGGATAACCGTGACATCTACAAAACTCGCCTACAAACCCCTGTAAAGGGTATCTCTTAACCAGAAAATAGGGAAATGTGTGTTTATCCACCTTCTTCCATTCATTTGTCACCACCTTCCATATCCTTCCGTAGTGCCCCATGCAGAGGCAAACTCGTTGCTTACTCCGATTTTGGGGGGGAAATACTTTTTCTCCTCCTGGGCTAGGGTTGCCATAAATACCAAATTCTTCCTCAAGTGCTGGAGAACTTTCTTCAGCTCTGCCTTGTGGACAAATCTGCCCTTACCTTCTTTCTCCTCTGGGCTCGGATCAGGCGAACTCATCTGGGTCCTCTGGGGAAAAGCCGGAGCTTCCCTGACTTTAATGGCTGAAGACACAGCCAGTTCAACCCTACGCAGAGTTGCCTCTTAAAACCAAGTATTCCACCCTTGCAACAGAGCAGGAGTATCCAGTAAGCAAAATATCACCAAGGAGAGTAGAGGAGAGAAATGTTACACCACTACATATAATCTAAAGAAATTTCAAACACAATAGATGCCAGTGGTCTTAACTGATGTAGGGACATCTAAAATAGTATTGGGAATCTTTCTCTGTCTAGCAGCATTCGCTGCAGTTTTAGGACGAAAGCCTTTACACACACAGAGGTGTCATGCTTTATCAAGAGGTCTCTTCTCACAGTCAGTGCTGCCCAAGGGTATCAATGTAGGATACAACCCTCCGTCAGAAAGAGGGGAGCACTTAGATGATTAAGTAGGGAGGCTGTCTAAATAATGTATAGGTGTGTGGGTAGGTAGCTGAGCGTAGAGTCACAGCAACTGTTAAATCTACCTCTTGGTGGACTTCTAAGATAGTCTTTTCCTCTCCCCGGGGGTAGAATTGCATTTAAAAAGTAGGATAATTCAACCCAGTAGGAAAAGTCATTAGGAAGATGTTTTAGCCTATTTTAAACCTTTGAAATTAATCAGGTGTGAAGGCATTCCTCAAGACCATAGATCATCAGGACCATAGATAATCACTCTGCCAACAATCATTAAGAATCTAAAATAATTATACATTAATAGATCCAACCAGTTGTGAGAGTAATCGTATTCATACACTGGCAGTTGGACCCACTTAATGTTGAGTTCCTAAGCCTCAACTTGTAACCTAAGGTTAAGGCATTTGAAGAACTGCTTAATTGTCTGCCTTGAAGATTGTGCCCCCCGACCTTCGGGCAGCAGTGTGAGGAGAAGCTTATGGTGAAACATGTCTGTGATAATGAGCGGTTTTATATGGAGTGGAATACTGTTTATGTAATGAGTGGTGTGCAGGGGTCCTTGGCAGTGAGGTCAAGGGGTTCTGTGACGGATTAGAGATGCATTGTGAAGGTGTCTGGTGTTGAAGGCACAGGTTTATTCACCTGACATTAAACTAAGAAGAAGACTCTCAAGTGTTGTGTCCTGATCACAACACTTTTTCTGGCAACTAGGATGGGATACACCAGTCACCTGTTTGGAGTACGAAAGAAGTCCAGTGGAGAATGGCCTATGTCATCCTACTGAGGCTGACGCACTGTGCTGTGACAGCTAATGGCACAGTGTGTCTTCAGACACCATAAGTGCTGCTGGGTGCTGCAGTCTGCATTGACTTAGCCAAGAAGTCTGGAAAGAAACCTAATTAGAGGCTCCATTCTTTAAAGAAATCAGAGAGGTGAAATTTACGAGCATGTGCCCCTCAGTGCATTCGTCCCCCCGTTCAAACAGAGGCCTACGCACATTAAAGCTGCCATCGGATGCAGCCGACCTTCGCCAGTGTTAAAGGGAGCAGTGTCACAGAGGACAAAGCAGTGCACACAGGGGAGCAGGAAGATCAGCGCATTCCCCACTAGCAGAGCCTGTGCGCACTGAGCTACCAGGATGTTGAGGAGACAGGCGCATATTGATCAGCACGTCTCCCGTGTGGCGGCAAAAACAATAAAGTTAAAATAAGACACACCTGCAGGGGAAAGCCATCAATAATCAGTAATCCCACTTGCAAAGATGCCATAAAAATTGCTAAAGTGGGGGAGGAGTCACTGAAATGTATGAAAGAGATGCAGAAGATGAAGGGTAAGACAGACCATGCCGTAGCAAAAGTGGACAGTGAGTCTGATTTGGTTAACACTGGAAAGAAAACAAATGTGGCTAACAAGTGCCAAGCAGAACAAAGGATTCGAGAAAAGAGTCAACAAAAAAGGAAATGGATTCCCAAACTCACAAAAATCACAAAATAACCGTTATGCAACTGGTGTGACATCTATTCCCATTTGAGTGGCTCAAAGAGTTGTTTTGTGATAGGGAAGGAATGTCGCATCTGTGGTCAGACGGGGTACTTCGCACACATGTGCAGAGCCTCGAACAAGACAGTCTCAGTCCTAGAGGAGGCTGAAGATCCTGTGGAACACAGGGTACTGGTGAGTGGTGATGAGGTGCATGAAGATGAAAACAGAAAGCTGCATGAGGATGAAAAACGAAAGTTGCAACCCAAAGCAGAGTTTAGATTTAATGACAAACTGGATGTCTTAACGGTGGATTCAGGCTCCCTGTATACAATCATACCGAAATGTCTGTTCGATACTGTGTGGTCAGGAGGTGTGTTAAAAGTGTCAGAGGTAATCCTGAAAGGGTAATTCTGAGCAGTAATGGAATTCAAACGCCGAACAACCAAGATAAAGGTATTTGTAGTGGCCGTTTGTCCACAGATATTGGGTTGGTCGTGCCAATATGATCTGCACATAGTAGTGAATCCATGGGCGACCAACCAGGTGGTGGTGGTTGATGAGGAGGAATTTGATATCTTACTTAAAGATTTCAAAATTGTATTTTAGGACAGAATAGATGAGGCTAAGGATTACCAGCTCAGAATAGCATCGAGGAAAGACACCGTACAGGCGAAACATTCAGCGAGAAGGGTACCTTTGGCGACGCAAGCTGAAGTCAAAACTATTCTTGATCAGATGATTAAAGGCAAGGTTAAAGAGACAGAGGAGGCAATGCAATGGTTATCAACAGTTCTTATGATAAAGAAATCAGACGACTCTCCACGATTCTGTGTAGACATATGAGGCCTTAATCAGACTGCAGTTATGGATTGCTTCCCACTGCCAAACATCAACGAGTTGATTTTTTAATTGTCAAACTGCAACTTTTTCAAAGTTGGATCTTGGGAGCACTTACCAGCAGGTTAAGTTGCATCAAGACTCCAAACATGTAATGGTATTTATTGCAATGGAGGGTACCTTGCATTTTAACAGGCTGCAGTTTGGGGTCTCTTCGGCAGCCAGTGTGTTACAGAGAGTGGTAGCGAACCTGTTATGTAGAATCAAGAACATGATCTTCTTCCAAGACAACATATTATTCTTTGGGGAAAATGTTGCCGACCTCAACACAGCACTGCGTGAAGTCTTGACTGGAGTTGCTGGAGCGGGAATAACTTTACACAAGGACAAATACAAATTCCTGGTGAAGGAGGTTGAGTACCTCATATTTATTGCAATGGAGGGTACCTTGCATTTTAACAGGCTGCAGTTTGGGGTCTCTTCGGCAGCCAGTGTGTTACAGAGAGTGGTAGCGAACCTGTTATGTGGAATCAAGAACATGATCTTCTTCCAAGACAACATATTATTCTTTGGGGAAAATGTTGCCGATCTCAACACAGCACTGCGTGAAGTCTTGACTCGAGTTGCTGGAGCGGGGATAACTTTACAAAAGGACAAATACAAATTCCTGGTGAAGGAGATTGAGTACCTCATTACAGGTGAAGGGGTGGGGCCCAAGATGAATTTAGTCAGTGCAATAGTGAACGCACAAGATTTCAAAGGCAAGGACAAGTTGAGATCGTTCATGGGGCTTATGGAATACTATGCAAAGTTTGTGAAAGACTTTGCATACAAGTTGAATTTGCTGAAGGAGCTAATGAAGAAAGGAAAGAAGATTGAGTTGGGAAAGGCTCAACCAGCGGTCTTCGATCAACTCAAGAATGACATTTCACATGCTGGAATTTTGGCTCCATTCTAATGTGGCTTGAGAACAATTCTCATAGTAGATGCGAGCACAACTGGAATTGGAGCTGTGCTTGAAAAAATGCATGGGAAGATGGAAAAACAGAGGCTTTTGTTTCTCGCTCTTTGTCTGGCACGGAAGAAACTTAATCCGTCATTGAGCGAGAAGCATTAGTTGCTGCCTGGTCTACAAATTATTTCAGTGTTTTTAAATAGGGTGGCAGATTAACTCTCAGGACGAGTTACTCTCACAAGTAACTATTGAAAATACTGGGTCCAAATGGCATGAACAATTGTTTTGTACATTTTGCTAGATTGACTATTATGTTACAGGACTATGATTGTAATCGGGGTAGAGAAACAAAATATCAGATGCTTGTCAAGATTACTGGACAAGGCTGCTGATGAATGCGGTTTGGATTCTGAGGAAGTGGTGGCTGACAAGGATGTGTGTCCGTGAATAAATGGATGATTGTCATGGAGGAGGAACTGGTCCTTGAAGCAGGTAGAGAAGTGCTCAGGGGCGGGATGAGAAGGAAGAGCACACTTCCTGATGCAGTGAGACCTTTCTATAAGGCCATATGGGAGGGAAGGAAACATGTGTTTCACCATCTGATGTGAGAGAGAGAGACTCTTAAGGTTAACCCATGAGGAGAATTTGCAACAAACACTCAGACTTAAAATTCTTAAAGAGAAATTTTGGTGGTCAATGATGGATAGTCAGGTAAAAGAGTGAATAGAAAAGTGTGACGTGCAAGAATTCTGAAAAAAGGTTAAGGGCTGGTTTAGGAGTGACAGAACATGACCAACATGTAGTTAGAGTGGAGGTTGTGTGGGAGAAGGTATGCTTAGATATTATAGGACCATTTATGTGTTGTCAAGACAATAAGAAGTATGCAGCAGTGATGGTTGATGCCAAATCCAGGTGGATATAAGTGGTTTTCATGAAATGTATCAACACCAAGGCCACGATTGCTGTTTTAGGTGAGATTTTCAGGAGAGAATGAATACCTTCTAAATTGACAACAGACAATGACACTCAACTCACATCTAGTGAGTTGCAAATGCTTCTGATTGACCCGGGAGTTAAGCATGTCTGTGCCTCACTTCATAACCCCCAAAGTAATGACCAAGTTGAGAGGATGAATCTTTTGATCAAAGGCACCAGAGAATTGGCAGTTAAAGCTAGCTTAGACATACAGGGTGCTGTCAAGGATATGTGGTAGGCACACTGCATGACTGTAAATACTGCTATGGATAAGGCACCATTCAAATTGATGCAAGGCAGGCAACTAGGAAGTAGAACCAAATTCGTCCCTTCATGGTTAAAAGGCAGTGAAATGAAAGTTGCTGATGGTGTGACAGGAACATCTGAAAGGCAGTCTTTGATTGATATCCGGGATTGAGTAAAGGTGAAGTCAGCTGGTGGCGTGGTGATCTCTCCAAAGTTTGGGCCCCCTACAAAGTAAACAAGCATTTGCAATACAATAGGTCTCGCATTAGGAAAGTTTGAGCTATTGGTATTGTAAATGACAAATTTTTTATTTATTTGTTGGTTTTTGAAAATAGCGAAATTAATAGCTTTGTCATTTACAATGCCAATAGTTTTAACTTTTGCAAATGTGACACCCATAGCATTTGTAATGCAATATGTGTTGTTTTTATGTGACTTAAATGTGATATTACAAATAACAATGACTTTTAATAATTAATACTTAAATAAAAGTTATTGTAATTTATAATGGCAATAGCTTAAACTTTTGTAAATAACTTTTGTGAAGATTATGTTCAGTGTATTTTATTGTGACGAAAATCCAAGAACAGAAGTGAAATATTAACATCTTTTTGTGACATTTGTAATAAAGCTTGAAACATTGAGAGAACATATTTGAACCAGTTGTTGTTGAATGGTTGCACAGATGTGTGGCGCCGCGGCCAGGGCGACTGACTCCGGAATCTGGGGATCACGGTTCGATCCCCAGCACCGGCGGCAGATTAGCCCAGCACCATGTGACTCTGGGCAATAGCTTGCTTAATCTTCCTGACGGCCCCCAGCGCCTAGAGACCCTTACGGGTGATTGTGCGCTTTACAAATGTGGATTTACTTACTTACTTACTTACTTACTTACAGATTGATGCTGTGGTGGCGCTGAGTGATGTTGTGGTGGCAACGAGTGAGTGATGCTGTGGCATTCATTGATGCTGTGGTAGCGCATAGTGATGTTGTGGTGCCCCTGAGTGATGCTGTGGTAGTGCTGAGTGATGCTGTGGTGATGCGATAGACAGATAGAGTGAGTGCGATAGATAGATAGAGTGAGTGCGATAGATAGAGTGAGGGCTATAGATAGAGGGAGGGTGATAGATAGACATAGTGAGGGCGATAGATAGATAGATAGATAGATAGATAGATAGATAGATAGATAGATAGATAGATAGATAGATAGATAGATAGATAGATAGATAGATAGATAGATAGATAGATAGAGTGAGGGCGATAGATAGAGGGCGATAGATAGATAGAGTGAGGGTGATTGATAGATAGATAGATAGATAGATAGATAGATAGATAGATAGATAGATAGATAGATAGATAGATAGATAGATAGATAGATAGATAGATAGATAGATAGATAGATATAGTGAGGGTGATAGATAGACAGAGTGAGGGTGATAGATAGATAGAGTGAGGGTGATAGATAGATAGAGAGAGGCCGATAGATAGATAGAGTGAGGGCAATAGATAGAGTGAGGGCGATAGAAAGAGTGAGGGCGATAGATGGATATATTGATAGAGTGAGGGGCGATAGATAGATAGAGTGAGGGTGATAGATAGAGTGAGGGCGATAGATAGAGTGAGGGCGATAGAAAGAGTGAGGGTGATAGATTGATAGAGTGAGGGGCGAGTGATAGATAGAGTGAGGGCGATAGATAGATAGAGTGAGGGCGATAGATAGACAGACAGACAGATAGACAGATGGATAGATAGATAGATAGATAGATAGATAGATAGATAGATAGATAGATAGATAGATAGATAGATAGATAGATAGATAGATAGATAGTGTAATTATGTGGCGTGTAATTATGTGGCACTGAGTGGTATTTGGAGTGTATGTTGTGTTGAGCGCAGTGTGAAGATGTAGCATATAACTATTTGGCACTGAGTGGTATTTGGAGTGTATGTTGCATTGAGTGCAGTGTAATTATGTGGCGTGTAATTATGAGGCTCTGAGTGGTATTTGGAGTGTATGTTTCGTTGAGCGCAGTGTAATTATGTAGCATATAATTATGCGGTGTGTAAATATGTGGCACTGAGTGGTATTTGGAGTGTATGATTCGTTGAACGCAGTGTAATTATGTAGCATATAATTATGTGGCACTGAGTGGTATTGTGTGGAGTGTATGTTGCATTGAGTGCAGTGTAATTATGTAGCATATAATTATGTGGCACTGAGTGGTATTGTGTGGAGTGTGTGTTGCATTCAGTAGAGTGTAATTATGTGGCGTGTAATTATGCGGCACTGAGTGGTATTTGGAGTGTATGTTGCATTGAGTGCAGTGTAATTATGTGGTGTGTAATTATGTGGCACTGAGTGGTATTTGGAGTGGTGGTGGAGGCGGTGGTTGTGGACGTGGTGGTGGAGGTGGAGGTGGTGGTGGGTGTGGTGGTAGACGCGGTGGTGATGGACGTGGTGGTGGTGGACGTGGTGGATGTGGTGGTGGTGGTAGTGGTGGTGGACATGGTGGTGGTGGACGTGGTGGTGGATGTGGTGGTGGTGGTGGAGGTGGGTGTGGTGATGGTGGACGTGGTGGTGGTGGACGTGGTGGTGGTGGATGTGGTGGTGGTAGATGTAGTGGTGGTGGACGTGGTGGTGGATGTGATGGTGGAGGTGGCGGGTGTGGTGGACTTGGTGGTGGTGGACGTGGTGGTGGTGGATGTAGTGGTGGTGGATGTGGTGGTGGTGGAGGTGGTATTGGAGGTGGTGATTGTGGACGTGGTGGTGGTGGACATGGTGGTGGTAGTGGTGGTGGACATAGTGGTGGTGGAGGTGGTGATTGTGGACGTGGTGGTGGTAGACTTGGTGGTGGATGTGGTGGTGGTGTTAGCGATGGTGGACATGGTGGTGGTGGAGGTGGTGGTGGATGTGGTGGTGGAGGTGGGTGTGGTTGTGGTGGACATGGTGGTAGTGGACGTAGTGGTGGTGGATGTGGTGGATGTGGTGGTGGTGGAGGTGGTGATTGTGGACCTGGTGATTGTGAATGTGGTGGTGGTGGACGTGGTGGTGGTGGATGTGGTGGTGCTGGTGGTGCTGGTGGACATGGTGGTGGTGGTGGTGGGTGGTGGACGTGGTGGTGGTGGAGGTGGGTGTGGTGGTAATCCTGCAGGAGTCTGCCAGCAGGCTGTTCAAAATTCAGCAGCGCCTCTAGGTGTTTGTGGCAATGCACTGACTTCACACAGAATTTGGCATCAAAGTATAGTACACAATAAAACATTTCTAAGCACATAATTAAATAAGGAGCTCAAAAGAGCTCTTTCGGTATCTCTGGCAAGTGTGAATGAACAGCACCATAAACCTCTAAGAAACGAGACCAGAACGGGTAGGAATGCGTATAGTGTCGTTTCTGTAAGACTTTCCGAAAGTGACCCTAATCAGGACATAACTAAACCTTTCATGTCTATTTTACAACATCTAGATAGCAAAAGACTGGGATCCAATGATAAAAGCGGAGGTGACACCAAAGTAGCAGGAAGCGGGTGTGACCTTCAGCGAGCAAAGCCAGAAACAGCGGGGGGCGGGGGAGTGGATTCCTTTGAAGTCTGATGCCGGCTGCAAGCAAACCAGCATGAGTGAGGCAAATAGTGTGCGGTGTGCACGCGCCCGCACACATGCACTGTAAGCAATCCGCCTTTGGGTGCATTTTTGAGAGCCCTTACTTAAGTCTCGCATGCGCGTTCGCTCAGCGAGACCTAAAAAAGGGTGGGTGGAAATTTGGATAATGGACAGACGTGCAATCTAACAAGAGTTGCGCTGTTTCAGAAGGATGGGAGAGGTGTGGTCAAATCTGAAGAGATTGTGGAGAGCTGTTCAGGTTGGTTGTTGATGGATGATAATGATTTTCGAAGATCTCATATGCATGACAAAGAGGATATGGGTGGTTTGCTTGGGAACAGTGGGGGTGTTGTGTGCATGCAGCCTGGGCGAGCAGCCCCCTGCATGTTTGGGTGTCGGTGTGGGGTTTCTTAATTTCTTGTATTGTTGTTTGGGGTGTTTTGTGTCATACTTTGTTATTGTTTTGAAAGGAATGGGATGTGTTATAACGAGGTTTTTTATCTGGGGTGGAATAATGTATATGTAATGATTAATGTACAAGGATTCTGAATGGTGAGGTCACGGGGTTCTGTGACAGATGAGAAAGGCTTTGTAAAGGTGTCTTGTGTTGCAGGCACAGGTTATTAAACTAAGAAGAAGGCTCACAAGTGTTGTCGTTACAACAATGTCCCTTCAGAGTGAGTGCCACATTCGAGCTAACCTCAGTCTCCAATAAGCAGCCTAAATATTGTGTTCCTCACAAAGCTGTCACCATCTTAAAGTCAGGTGGTAGACAAACTACTCATTATTTGTGTTTCCAAACCTTTTCTTCTGGCAAAGGAGGTCAGGACACTTTATTTGGCTAATATGCAATGCCGACAGAGGCTTAACCCTCATCAATGCGCTTCTGTAAGTATGCTAGAGCGGGATTCCACGCGCTCCTAAAAAAATAGAACAAGAAACCGCTAGAGCAGGTTTTCCGAGCAAAAACAAATTTTAAAAAACATTAAAAACATTTGAAGAAACATTCTTATTTGTATATCACCGCTTCGTGAACTTCAGTCACAGAAAAGAAAAGACGGGAAGCGGGGATGGTGTGGCTTCATTTTCTCAGAGCTTAATTGAGCCAGTGGTTCTGGTGTTCACCGGCACTTAATTGCTAACACCCGCGCTTGTGACAGTCAGGTACAAGATGGCGCTGTCTGGCTAATTTTGTGATGACCACAACAGCAGTTAATTATTAATTCCATATACATTAAAAAATTACTATTGCCTGCCGCCTAAGACATTCTTATGGCTTTGGAGCCAGGAATAGTCTGAATTGTCACACTTGCAGGAGTGTCATGGTTAGTAGTTGTGTTGCTACTATCAGTGGCAGCATAGAAGGGGCAATGTGTGGTGCAAGCTGCAATGGCCGCTTGACAACAGCCCTGGCACTTATTTTTTTCTACAAATTAAGCACTGCTTTTCTAGGGCATATTGGGTGGTGTGGTAATGGTGGGCGGGGAATTGCTATGTTGGCTTTGTGACACTTCTGGCCCATGGAGAAGCAGACGCTGATGGCTAGGAGGAGGAAGTTGGATGAGGAGATAATGACCGGTTGCAAACATTTCAGTGGCAGGGGCAGAAGGAAGAAAGGAAGAGCAATATCAGAACAAATAAACTACTTGTAAGGTGCTCTGGCAATCCTGTTTGAACTTTTGCTTTTTTTTAAATACATTCTTTTTATTGGTAATCAAAACAATCTGCTTCACAAATCATACTGTCATCGCATAATGAGGTTATTGCACAGCTTTTATAGCCCGTCCATTCCTGGTACATTGTTCAATATTTTTTTTCTCTTATATAATACTGCTACCCATGCTCTGGTCACCGGCTTTCTAATCTCTTTCCCATTTCTTGGGGCTACCTCTAGCTGCATCAACCACTTGCCCTGCCCTCTGGCACCAGTTAAGGTCACTCTCCCAGTCTTCGACTGTATATATTCGCTGCCCCCATGCTCTTGCTATATTTCATTTTTGCCACCCCTGCTGCCATTTTAAGACAGATTTCTTTGAGCCTAGGCCAATCATGTTCCCCTTTTATTCCCAGGAGTAAACATTTGGGTTCCACGGGGTCCATCAGGTCTGTTACCTTTACCATCACTGCTGTAACTTGTGCCCAGTAGGGTTGAATCAGTGGACATTCCCAGAGAGTGTGGAAAAGGGATCCTTCTCGCTTACACTCCCTTCTGCACAGTGGGGAGTCTGCACCGCCCATTCTACCCAGGGGGGTCTGCGCGTAGTACACCCTGTTGAGCACCTTAAGTTGGATCAGTCTAAACTGTTTGAACTTTTTCGAGGCAGAATAAACAACACAGCACAGCAGTGCTGCGACCCATGCACAACTACACAGAACTCCAGTCACAACAGCAGCAGCATCCTACCAAGCGAGCAGAAGCAGTGCTTCAATCTTAATCAGCAGCAGATGAATATTTAACCAGGACAAAGCGCCAGGTAGATGAGGCCCATCTTTTATGCATGAACACGGCTCATCAGAAGAAGCCTGGGAAACACACACGGCCCTGGGACAGGTGGGCCCCCTCGCCGGGCTGGGATCGGGTTCCTGAGCTCAAGTTTGGGCTGAGCTTCATTTGCACGCAGCCGGCATGGTGGCAAGGGGCCCATGACCAGGCCTCAACACCCGCGTCCAATGCGCTGCCTCAACGCCATGGTTTTATGCGCAGGAACAAACATCAGACTTTTAGACTAGTGTCAGTCGACAACCTAGAGGCATAGGCACTTAGATGGCCGATCACCAACAGGCAGTGAAGAGATTTGCAAGAACAGTCTGGTTGTAGCAGGAGAATCTCTGAGACATGATGTTTTGCCCATAAAATAATGTAATATGGTTGAGGGAAGATCACAAAGTCATGTGAGCCCTTTAATGAGTGCATTTGTATGTAAGAGGAGCAACTGACCATGAAGTGCTGGGCTTGGGTGAATATGGTGCGGGGGGATTGAAAGAGACTAGGTGACAAAAACAAGACTATGCTGACAAGTTGGAAGAAACTATTGGGGTTATGTGCTTGATTAATACACATTCATGCTTTGATACGAAGAGAGATAAAGTGATTTTCCTTGAGTCACATGATTTTTTTGATCAAGTGTTGAAGGCAGCATTAGAGCACAAGCTACCAAGCCCAAGGCTCAGCAATTCAGCCACTAGAGCACAAAGGACTGGTCCGTTCCCGGCTTCTAAACACTTTTTTCTGTGCCTTATACTTTTTTGGGGAACTGAAACATGGACATTCTGAAATATTGTAATTATTAAAAAGCCGTCATTGTATGTACATACCAACCACTTGCAGCTTAATGTGTCAGTGGGCTGACATTTCATTTGCATTTGTTTTCTTATTCAGGTCATGGGACTATATAGGTCCACTGTGTGTTGTGAATGGAAATGGAAATAATCCGGGACCCGCTTTACAAGGTCATTTGTTTCTATGTGGTTTTATTGTTTTGCAAACCTTGCCAGAAAGGCAGCAGAGCACTGCACGTGGTCAAATGCGTGTAAGTCTAACTTTCTTGCGCAAACGGATGGGTGTCCAAATTTAATTCACCCCGAGGCACCCCCTGCCCCTCCATCACACTCTGCAGGTTCTGTTTTGTCCCTGCTTTCTTCATTTGTCCACGTTTTTCCTACTTCTTTCCCCGTTCCATGTTTTCCCACTCTTGGTCAAAGTTTGATATAAAAAAAACATACATGCATCCCCAAAAATGAATGCTGGTGGGCCCCACCTGCAACCATTGGCTCAAATTAAGCACCACGTCAGTACATCCAAATGCAAGGGGGAGAAGGGCGGCGTGCCTTGGATGCTTGTCAGCATATTTTGTAGATGTTCACAAACTACTCTCTGACACTGCCCACCTCGAAAATAATCAGACATTTACTTCTGTCAAGGGTAAGAGTAAATCCCTTTCTAGCGTGCGATGGGGAAATGAACACTCCCCTATTCACAGAGGTACAGGAAGGGATTCTTTTCCATTTCGTAAAAAAATGTGCCTTTGCACAAAAGTAATGGATTGTCAGCAGGTGAATTGTACACCATGTACAGTTACACTAGCAGAAATGCCAATGCACAGGTGTATGTTACTTTAAATAAAGACCACCCGATAAGCCCTCCAGGACTGGAGGATACATCCTGAGAAACAACGGTCTAGCAGAACTCCTTTGTAAAGTCACCATGAAAAATAAATCAGCGGTATCCCAATCTGATTTAAAAATTCACAAATCAATTAAATAAAGTGCAGACAAGAAATGGTTATGGTTACAACAGAAACTCCCTTCCTTTTATCGTGATATTTTTTTCAGCATTCAACATCTTTCCATAGGTGCATGACAGAAGCAATTGTGACAAAAGTGCAGATAGCGCAGTGTGTGAAAAATAGGTGAACTGTAAATTATGTACAAATGAAAAACAAAACTATACACAATCCCTGGTTTTTCACAATAATTCACAGTAAGGCCTCTTCGCAGTATGAAAACAGCTTCATAGACCAAAGGATTTTTGTCGACGTTTCACCCCTGAGATTTCTAGATGGGTCGCATCAGGACCAGTCAACTGACTAGTATTAGCACTCACTTCATTCATTTAAGTGCCACAAGGGCATCACTGGAAATGTGGAAGTTCCAGGTCTCAATTTTAGTTGCTCTGTCAGGAAGTTATCAAAATGTTCCTGTTGGAAACACCTTCCGTCTTCACCGCTGCGTCTCAGTGAATGAGTGCACAGGTGTGATCAGTTCATGAAGCATCCCTGGAAATCTGCTACTACAAGCTGAACCCCAAGGACCCCAAACTCAATAGTGGTGTCCATCACATTCCATGTTCTTTTCTATTATATGCATGGATGTGCCAAACGCAGGGGCAGATTTTCAATAAACTAACGCAACGCAGTGCAGGAAGTCATTTTTCTGCGCTGTGTTAGTTTCGAAGCACAGGGATGCAACATATTTACAACAATATGTCGAACCTCTCTCCTTCCTCCTGCGCTGCCGCACAAACTGTTGCCATGCGCCGGTGCAGGCATCCTTGCACCTTGGTGCACGGGGATGATTGTTCCTGCACATAAACAATCAGAAATGGCGTTTTACAACTTCTATGTGACACACTGGCAGCGCAAGGGGCTTGTAAATCTGCCCCACAGAGTGCAAGTGGTCCACCCCACATTCCTGCACCCTCACACTGTGACATGTCCAGCTAACAGCTCGTTGATCAGTCATGTACCACATGACCACAGTCATCCCATTAAGGGCATCTTGAGAGTCCAGTCGGAGGCCTCATGTGTCTAAAGCCCACAGCTCAGTCTGTTTATTCCGAAATGTGGAACTGGCCCTGCCACTCTTGGAATGCATGTATGCTACGCCTCTGCTGCGCACACCTTAACATAATACACAGTTTACAACCACCAAAGTGATCTGCAACAACTGGTTACATCTGATAATAGAAGGTGTTGGCTTACTGAGTGAAGCAAATTGTCAAGAATGCAAATGGTGCCCGAGATTGCCAATTAGAGAGTTTGTGAAGACAAGGCCTATGTTCCCGAGACGGGGTGTGAGTGGGCTAGCAGCATCTACAGGGCATGTTTATCAGCAGCAGCGCTGTGGGCCAAGGTCACAGGACATGGGCCCTGGAGGAAGAGTAAAATCTTCCACTGCTTTCTGATTTGAGGATGAAAATGTTACAGCATGTCAGGGGTCTTGGGGTGAGGAGGGGGCAGGTTCTAGTGCCTTACACTACTCGCTTTCAAGGTTTCATTCATTTAATGTGTGGTATCACAGGCGCTAAGGTTGAGGCGCTATGCGTAGGTTGCATTTGAGTAGAGCCTTTCACGTTTGGGCTCTTGTCAGGAAGCCACTGCAGCTTGCACCACACATTGTCACTGCCATGCTGCAAATGATAGTAACGACACAACTAGTAACCATCACATTCGGAATAGTCTGAATTGTCACACTTGTAGAATTGTGATAATTCTGACTATTCCATGCCCCTAAAGTTATAAGAATGGCTTGGGTGGAAGGTAATAGTCATTTTTAAAGTATATTGAATTAATAATTACCTGTTGTTGTGGTCAGCTCCAAATTAGCCAGACAGTGCCACCTTGTGGCAGACTGTCTCAAGCGCAGGTATTGACAAATAAGTAAGTGCTGTTGCTGAACACCGGACACCGGCTCAAATTAAGCACTGATGGAAAGTGGTGCTCAATTGGCACATTTGTGAGCAGTGCAGAGAAGAAAGAGTGAATAACATCATAACAGCGCATATGTAAAGCGCATGTTCACCCATAGGCATCTTGTTGCTGAATAACAGATGTTTATTGTTGAAATTACACAACTCAATGGTACTCATTTTATCGACCTCAAATGGATGAAAGGCTGAGTGGACCCGCCAGGGTTTGAACCTGTGACCATGGGGTCCAACACAGGCCCCTGCAGTGGACGCATTAGCCCGGCTAATGATCTAGCGACTCTTTGTTATGTTCTGCAGTTTTGTGAAGACCAAAGTCCGCCATTTCAATCAATCAATCAATCAATCATGGCATTTATATAGCGCACTACTCACCCGGAGGGTCTCAAGGGCCTAGGGGAGGGGGGTCCGCTACTGCTCGAACATCCAGGTCTTGAGTTGCTTCCTGAAGGCGAGGTGGTCCTGGGTCAGGCGGAGGTGGGTCGGGAGGGAGTTCCAAGTCTTGGCGGCGAGGTAGGAGAAGGACCGTCCTCCTGTGGTGGCTCTTCGGATGCGGGGGACGGTGGCGAGGGCGTGGCTGGTCGATCGAAGCTGGCGTTTGGGAGCGTAGAAGTTGAGGCGGCTGTTGAGGTATCCTGGGCCTTGGTTGTGTAGGGCTTTGTGTGCGTGGGTGAGGAGACGGAAGGTGATTCTCTTGTTGACCGGGAGCCAGTGCAGGTCTCTCAGGTGTCCGGAGATGTGGCTGAGACGGGGGATGTCCAGGATGAGTCGTGCTGAGGCGTTCTGGATCCGCTGGAGTCTTTTCTGGAGTTTGGCGGTGGTTCCGGCGTAGAGGGAGTTGCCGTAGTCCAGACGGCTGGTGACGAGGGCCTGGGTGACCGTCTTCCTGGTTTCGGTGGGGATCCACCGGAAGATCTTACGTAGCATGCGCAGGATGTTGAAGCACGACGAGGAGACGGCGTTGACTTGTCTGGTCATGGAGAGGGAGGAGTCCAGGATGAAGCCCAGGTTGCGTGCGTGGTCTGTTGGTTTGGGTGCGCTGCCTAGGGCGGGGGGCCACCAGGAGTCATCCCAGGCGGAGGCTGAGGATCCCAGGATGAGGACTTCCGTCTTGTCCGAGTTCAGTTTCAGGCGGCTGTTCTTCATCCATTCGGCTACCTCTTTCATCCCTTCGTGAAGGTTGGCTCTGGCGGTGGTGGGGTCGTTGGTGAGGGAGAGGATCAGCTGGGTGTCGTCGGCGTAGGAGATGATGTTGAGGTTGTGCTGGCGTGCGATGTTGGCGAGGGGGCTCATGTAGACGTTGAAGAGGGTCGGACATGGTTGCTTGAGTGCATGACTGGTTGTGGGTTGTCCCAGTGGAAGAGGGGCAGAAGGGGGAGGGGCAGACCCCATGGCCTACCGCCAAACACGTCTGAGTGTGATCAGTGGTGTTTGTGTATGTTATGTGTCCAGATCACTGTCGTGCATGCTCTGTCTCAGTGACTTCCTTGGTTCGGCGTGTTCCGGTGTATATGGTTCATCCTTCAAGCCACTAACATCAGTGATGGCCGCGAAGCTACTAACCGCCTTAACCTATGCAAGTATAGTGTTAAATGGTAAAGATGGTAAACTCCTAGACTCTCTGCAAACAAAGACCTATAAAAAAGTCTTCAGTCTACCACAGAGAGCAGCCTCGGCACAGGTTCGACTGGAATTCGGCCTTATCAAGCAGGAGATAGGGCGAAAATATTCTGTGATTAAAACTTGGTATAAACTTTGGCAGAATCGATCTAATATATTAAATGACGTGCTGTGGCAAGCCCAGGAAGACGATCCAAATTCAAGCTACGGCAAATTCTTGAAAATAGCGTTGAAGGATACCAAGATAAAGGAACAATGGGCGCCGAACCCTTCCTTTCAAATCTTCCGTAGCATATCAAATAAAGCGGTGAAGCTACAATCATTACTGGAAGACAAATGAACCTTAGCAAAAAGATCTCACGGCTGGATGGTTCTCCAATCCTATACATCACTCCGACCGGTGGAATACCTCGGCACAACATAGTCGCCTCACATGAAACACAAGCTAATGGCCACCAGATTTGGGGTATTACCAAGCCTGGCAGATCAACCAGCATGGAAGAATACAAGCATCAAATCTTGTAGCTTATGTGGTGCAGCATGGCAAGATTTTATCCACCTCATATGTCTGCCCCAGCTTAAAATCGAAACGCGCTTCGCTACTAAAAAAAACGTTTAATGACAGAGGAATTCGAACTTGTAGATCTGCCATCATAAGAGGACTTGGTACAACAGATCCTCAGTTGGCCTGCAAAATGATGAAATTTCTATTATTTTTTTAGAAAAACCACGTGGCACGGCCAATACAGTAATGTTTAAGATTTCTTATTGCAATTTTTAAAAAAAATGTTGAAAAGGTTTTCAATGTTATTCTTTGTTAAAATCGTAACTTGGCAACAATCTGGCATTACAGAATTACGAATATATTTTAATTGCTTTCATGATAAGGACACTATTCCCAGTTTTCAGGACTAAACAATTAACAAGTTTTTTTTCTTTTTATATACACTTTTAATCATTTTATATTGATACATTACTTGTAGTATGACATTGTTATGGTTTGAATTAACTTAAACAATAAAGAGTGCATGCAGTATAAAAATAAAGTGTCCCGGTGTAAGCCTATTACCAGGGCTCAGTGTTTGAGAGAAGGATGACGAGTTTGGGGATTGACCGTATCAGGGTTGCTGTGACGTGAGCAGATGTAAAATACAAAATACGCGAGAACATAAAATAAAACCGTGTGAAACGTGTCCACACACGGGGAGAGCCCTCTGACGCCTCGGGGGTCTTGTTTGCATTAAAAAAAACTGAACATTTGAAAACAGACAGTCCCGAATATTTCCACATCACTTCCGAAGTCCTGTTCTCACCCCGCCCTCCACTCAGAGGTACCACCATCTCGTGTTTTAGGCCCGCGCTTTTCCCCTCTTGAATAAATCCCGCCTAATAAACTCTCCACTCGTCGGGAGGCCTGAGATCCGACACGCCCAGTGCCCGCTCCCGTCACCGGATGATGCAGCATTAATTGCCTTTCTGGTCCTGTCGGGATGAGGGGGCTCTGTACATGGAAGACAGGCTCACGTGAGGCAGCTTTGACGCGAGGGAGGGAGCGCGAGATAACGAGGACGGTCCTCCCCCTGGTTTAGACTCTGTGATGAGCCCTACTATAAGGAGACAGCCAATTACTACCGTCTCAATTCAATTAGAGGGGTGAGCAGCTGCGCTCTACCCACTTGTGCCTACCTGATGGTGCCAGCCCCCAGCCCTCCCTTTCCTTCGTTCTGATAACGGCCTCCTTTACTCATGCGATACACCACGCTGCCTGCGTGTGTAAGTTTGTCTCTGCAGTTCTTAAAAGGTGGTTGTACGCTCTTAAAGTAACTTACTCAGATGTGTGGGTAAAAGATCTACTCACAGGAGCGGGCAGTATGCAGGCATTGGGCATCCACGGTTGGCATGCCCTCTGAGCTTGAGTACACACACAATTTGCACATTTATGGGTATTTATAACTGGGTATCTAACCTCTTCTCACATTGGAAATCATTAGAAATGTACTCTTGACAAGGGCAGGAGTGAATCCCTTTCCAAGGCAAGGAGAAAACAGAGTGTGGAGGGTGGAGTGTGGAGGTGGAGTTGGAGGGTGGAGGGTGGAGTGTGGAGTTGGAGGGTGGAGTTGGAGGGTGGAGTATGGAGTTGGAGGGTGGAGTGTGGAGTTGGAGTTGGAGGGTGGAGGTGGAGTTGGAGTTGGAGTTGGAGGGTGGAGGTGGAGTTGGAGGGTGGAGGTGGAGTTGGAGGGTGGAGGTGGAGTTGAAGTTGGACGGTGGAGTTGGAATTGGAGTTGGAGGGTGGAGAAAGAGGGTGGAGTTGGAGGGTGGAGTTGGAGGGTGGAGTGTGGAGTTGGAGGGTGGGGTGTGGAGTTGGAGGGTGGAGTTGGAGTTGGAGGGTGGAGTTGGAGTTGGAGGGTGGAGGTGGAGTTGGAGTGTGGAGTTGGAGTGTGGAGTAGGAGGGTGGAGTTGGAGGGTGGAGTGTGGAGTTGGAGGGTGGAGTGTGGAGGTGGAGTTGGAGGGTGGAGTTGGAGATGGAGGGTGGAGTTGGAGTTGGAGGGTGGAGGTGGAGTGTGGAGTTGGAGTGTGGAGTTGGAGGGTGGAGTTGGAGGGTGGAGTTGGAGGGTGGAGTGTGGAGTTGGAGGGTGGAGTTGGAGGGTGGAGTTGGAGGGTGGATTTGAAGGGTGGAGTTGGAGGGTGGAGTGTGGAGTTGGAGGGTGGAGGGTGGAGTTCGAGGGTGGAGTGTGGAATTGGAGGGTGGAGTTGGAGGGTGGAGGTGGAGTTGGAGGGTGGAGGTGGGGTTGGAGTTGGAGGGTGGAGTTGGAGTTGGAGGGTGGAGTTGGAGGGTGGAGTTGGAGTTGGAGGGTGGTGTTGGAGTTGGAGGGTGGAGTTGGAGTTGGAGGGTGGAGTTTGGACTTGGAGTGTAGAGTTGAAGGGTGAAGTTGGAGGGTGGAGTTGGAGGGTGGAGTTGGAGGGTGGAGTTGGAGGGTGGAGTGTGGAGTTGGAGGGTGGAGTTGGAGGGTGGAGTGTGGAGGTGGAATTGGAGTTGGAGGGTGGAGTTGGAGGGTGGAGTTGGAGGGCGGAGTTGGAGGGTGGAGTTGGAGGGTGGAGCGTGGAGTGTGGAGGTGGAGTGTGGAGTTGGAGTTGGAGGGTGGAGTTGGAGGGTGGAGGTGGAGGGTGGAGTTGGAGGGTGTGAGGGTGAGGGGGTGTGAGGGTGTGTGAGAGGGTGTGATGGTGTGTGAGGTGAGTGAGGGTGTGAGGATGAGTGAGGGTGTGAGGGTTGTGAGGGTGAGGGTGTGAGGGTTGTGAGGGTTAGGGTGTGAGGGTGAGTGAGGGTGTGAGGGTTGTGAGGGTGAGGGGTGTGAGGGTGTGAAGGTGAGTGAGGGTGGGTGAGGGTGTGAGTGTGGGTGAGTGAGGGTGTGTGAGGGTGAGAGGATGTGAGGGTATGTGGTGAGGAGGTGTGAGGGTGAGGGGGGTGAGGGTGTGAGGGTGAGTGAGGGTTTGTGAGGGTGAGGGGGTGTGAGGGTGAGGGTGTGATGGTGAGTGATGGTGTGTGAGGGTGAGGGGGTGAGGGGGTGAGGGGGTGTGAGGGAGGGTAAGGGAGGGTAAGGGTGTGAGGGTGAGTGAGGGTGAGAGGGTGTGTGAGGGGGTGTGAGGGTGTGTGATGGTGAGTGAGGGTGAGGGTTGTGAGGGGGTGCGGGTGTGAGGGTGAGTGAGGGTGTGTGAGGATGAGGGGCGAGGGTGTGAGGGTGTGTGAGGGTGAGGGGATGTGAGGGTGAGAGGGTGAGGAGGTGTGAGGGTTAGGGGGTGTGAGGGGGTGTGAGGGTGAGTGAGGGTGAGGGTGTGAGGGTGAGTGAGGGTGCACAATTTGCACTCAATGGAAAACATAAACAGGGAAAAGGCATGCACTTTCAGAGGTCGTGGCCCGGTTATCTCAGTGTTCTGGTATACACTGCACGATATACAAGTGGTTCGACAGTTGAAAAAAGTACACCAACACATACTCACACCGGTAACAGCGTGTAGGACTGTTTCTCGCGCAGACAGGCCATTTCCATCGCCTCGTCCAGTGCCTAGACCATGTACACGGACCCTACAGAGAGTTGCACAAAGCATTGGGAGAGCCTCCTCTGCTACAGCTGGTGCCCAGCAAGGTGCAGGCAGCCTCACCGTATAATCCATTCATAGTGTAAGGAGTGCATGTAGAGCCGGTTACACACAGCAAGGACAATACATATAGGAGCACAAAGATGGTCGATCTACACCAATATACAGATGATACATACACTCTAAATGACAGCACTTGAGGGGCAGTCTACCAAGGAACGCACTGCAGAGGCACATGTATGCTGCAAAAGAAATACCTGCACGTGTACACTGTGTATATAACCTGTGTGTACACAGACTTGTTACGAACAAGCAGGCTATATTTTAAGACCCCCAGAATCTGCTTTAGCAGCATGTGAGCACAGAGAGTACATTTGAACGCAATCGAAGATGAGTTACCTGTAGGGGTAGCAGGTACACAAGACACAGGAGAAGCCTTCCCAAAATATCTGCTCATGAGATCTACGTTTGGGCACGGCCACACAATCTATGCATTTGCACAAAGTAGAAGTAGTTTGCACATATGCAGACTGAGCCTAGTAGTGTATGAGCAGAGATAAAGTTAGCTATGCATGTTCAAAATGAATTAGCAAGCTGTGCATATACAAACTGTTACAATAGGCCATCCTTGTGCATTGGATAAACCATTTGTTTACACACGCAAAGCATAAGCAATCAGTACAGAGAAAGGAAACCTGGGAAATCAGTGTATGCATATCCAGGGCCGGCTTTAGGGCAGTGCGACTGGTGGGGCCGCACTGGGCGTTGACCTGTGGAGGGGGCGCTGTGACCTCAAGGGGGGCGCTGTGTTTAGCAATATCTTATGAGTGGCGGTCCTGGGGTGTGGGGCGCCAAAAGTGATTGCTGCACCTGACGCCACCCGCGCTAAAGAAGGCCCTGTGCCTATATCTGAACTATCGCAAGCAGACACAATAGCCCAGTCAGTCCATGCATTATACATAGAAAAGTAACACCCTGTGCTTGTAAATAAGGAGCTTTAGCCATCTGTACAGGCCTATGTATATGTGCACATTGTAGTACCTGCACGCACATGAATGGCCTGTAAAATGAAGACACTCAGTTGTGGCTAGCACTCTATACTTTGGTACATGGCCTTTTAGCAGTCCGTACACATGCATTTTGTACATGCACTTTTCGATCAGTCTGTGCATGCGCTGTTGGAGCTGTAATAGACTGTAAAGGTCGGTCACATCGTGACAGGGTTCAATGTGCGTGCAGTTGGGGGGGGGGCATGGTAATCAGTTCAAGATACACCATGCTTTGCCCCTTGGTTTGGTCCCAAAAGGGGGGATGTGGCTGGAACAGGGGCCTTAGTGGAGGCCACCCCCCTGGATCAAAACCTGGGCTGGAAATGGCGGGGGTAAGTGGAGCGTAGGCATGGGACTTGCTGGGCAGCAGATTAGGACTGTAGGTTTAGCCCAGCCATAACTTTAAGCAAGGAATTTGGCTGGGGGTGGTGGGGTATTTAAACGCAAGCACGGGTCACAACACCCTAGAGTCTTTCTCCTGGGAATGTTACAGAGAAGAGGTGTTGCAGCTACAGAGTGTGAGGTGAGATGGGGGCGGGGGGAGAACAGTAGGCCTTGGGAGGGATGAAGTGCCGTTAACCAGGGAGAGAGGATAGAAGAGATGTGTGGGACGGCTGGCAGGGCATGCTGATAGGCCGTGGTACTGAGGGCACGCAGGAAGGAGGGTCAGCGCGCATCACAGTGCCATCATATTGTGGGGGGGGGGGATTAGTCGTCTCACTCAAGCACAAGATGGGACAGGCCGGTGGGAGGAGGGGGGAAGGTTGTCAGTCCTCCGCCCTCGAAGTGACTGCTGGTCGGGCTGCAACTCTCATAACGAGAGGATTCAAGGAGCCGCTGGTGTCCTTGAAAAGCAGTGCGAGGCCCTGTCTTAATTCCTTCAGCCTTTCATCCTTCCGAGGCCACTTAAATAAGTTTCAATTCGTTGCCAATAACCACGGTGCCTTCGGTGGCGCTCAAGAGAACTTGCCTGGGGAAGGGATGAAAGGGAGAAATACAGGGAGAAATGCGGGAGAGACGACCGTAGGTAGTTTGTGCAGGTGTGGCAGAGTGGACGGTCCCCTTCTGAAAAGGAGGAGGGGGGCCCTCGGGCGGGAGCCCGGAAGGACACACGTGGGTGATGATGCAGTCCCGTGAGGCTAAAGAGGCATAAGTAACAACCAGGGCTCGAGTCGGGGTACCACGCGGGTGGACGGCGTCCCCCCACTTATTTTACCAGGGGACGCCGCCCCCCTGCCAAACAACTGGACTTCTCTTTGGCCTCTCTGGGACAAGATAATTTCCTCTACCGCAAACACTTTTTACATCCCCCACTGCATTAAGATAGTGCGGTTTGAACGTCGTTACTACATCACCTCCTGCAGGGGTCATCCAACTCCCCTCTCTCCTCTCCTGCACTTGCAAAGCTCTGCCAGCACAATCACAGCCAACAGTTGTTAGAACCCCCAACACGTCAAAGTTATGACCAGGGTCCTGGATCCTTTAACCACAGGCTATCAAAATGCATTGAACTTGAATACGTTTTTGGAAGATATGGTATGAAACTTGTCACAAATTTCTGGGTCACAATGAGCCCAATGGTGCAAGCCACCTTTCGTGACGTCACTTCCAGTTGTGACATCACTTCCGGTGACAGCATCCCCCCACTTCTTTTTTTAGGACTCGTGCCCTGGTAACAGCACATAAACGTAGGTGGGGAGTGGGTTTAGTTGGGTAAAGAGTGATCTACAATTCCGCTGGGGAGTAGGGTGGGGCTGCACCCGAGGCTCAGCCCACGTACCATCTGTTGGCCAAGCAGCGGCGCGCATGGAGGACTACATTGCCCCGCTCGAAGTTTATATGCCAGCAGGTCCTGTTTACGACCTGCTGAGCGCGTGAAGTGGCTGGCTCGGCCTTGCTTTGGGGGGCCGGGGGGTGGTGGTGGTGTGAGAGACAAATGTTGGTGTGCGAGGCTTCCGTTTTAAACATGGCAGCACATTGAGGAAAGCCACGCCTTCTAATCATTTCAAACGAAAATGCCAAGCTTATTCGTTCTGCATTATTAAACACGCTTTAAATTTAAGGTGTCAGTCTGCCTTTGACACAATGTCATTAATTTCACAAACTCAGATTAAAAAGGGAGGCTCCAGTGGGTGTACTTTCAGAGGCACAGAAGCATAAGACCTCCATTTCTACCGAAACCAGTCTTTAATGGGCAAATTGACTGCAAAAGCTTTTCTGTCAAGTAGGTGTCAAGAGCTTACATTTCTAATGCTCATGTAATTAGTTGTTTTAGAGAAGCTACGTACACGCACATTATTAAAGACTGATGCAATTCAGTTGATAATTCATTCTGGCAGTTTAAGTGCGACTCGAACATGCTGTTGAGAGGCAGGAGAGAGAAGACAGAGTGGTAAGAGAACAAGTCAAACTTGCGCGCTGCAGTCACAGAAACAGGAGAAAGATGTATGTTATTTGTCTGACTGCTCCCTCTTGTGCTGAGATATGTTACGTTTCTGCAGTGTGTAAGAATTAAAACAAGCTTCTCTGCAGTGGCCGCAGGCTGCCAGTGGGAGGGAATGAGCATATGGTGAGCGGCGGGGGAGTCTGGTGTGAGGCGTGTGGGCGGGGGAGGGGGAGCAGGCATATGGGGTGTGAGTGAGGCCAAGCGCGCGCTGGGAAAGCGTCGCGCTTGAGTACCTCACATGCATTGGGGACAATCCTCGCTGGTTTCAAGAGTTTGTTTCGCCTACTATACTCTCGCAGAACAACGCATGCGTGTTGGTTCAGCGAGACCTAAAAAGATAGCTGACAAATTCCCTCTTCTTCAGCCAATTTTGCACAAGCAAATATAGATTTGTTCATTCGCCCCGCGAAAATGGATTTCACAAAAGTTTTACCTGAGCAGGCCTGGAAACCTGACTACAAGGTGTTTCTAAACAAACGTGTGGATCATGTTGTAAGTTTATACCCACATAAGGCCCTGGACCTGTGACTGCAGGTCGCAGACATGTGATTATAACTCCTTGAAAAAAATCACCTCTCCTCCCGAATTGCCCAATGCCTTTACATGCACATTCAACTACATTTACAAAATGTGTACTTGCGTAAAAAGCCCATGCCCCCAGTTTACTAAGAAATTTGTGATTGTGCGTAATAGTATGCCTAGCGTACATAAGTATTATACACAATGCACAAAAACACATTAGAGAACGCAGCCCTGTAATTGTCTAATACACGCATGTGTGAGAGACTGTCACATGTCAAATAAGGTATAAAAATGGCTGGGAACTGGGATGTCCTTGCACCCCCGAAATGACGGCACAGCAAACCGAGGTAAGTTGAAAGGTTTATTAAGTAAAGTTTATCCCTACAACATGAGCGCAGCTAGACAGGGCTAAAGTTGTGGAACAATCCCAATTGTGCATGAGGGAGATGGAGAAGAAGGAAACTGGAAATGGTGAAGAGTCAAATTTGTCCAAAAGTGAATCTGATGTGGGGCAGTAATTAATTCCAGTAGCACCTTTGGGAAACCTAAGCAGTTTAACAAAACATGCTATCAGTGTGGGAGCAATTTCCATACTGCGGATTATAGGAAATGTGTAGCACTCAGTAAGTGCAGAAAGTGCGCTTGAAAGGGCCACTTTGTGAATGTTTGTAAACAAGGTGGTACATTTAAAGTGGCTACTGTAGATGAGGAGTGTGGAAATCGTGTTCCTTGTGTGGAAGGCAGCAGCAGCAGCATGACAAAAAGCAAGTGCACAAGAGCCAGGGCAGTATTTGTAATCAATGGCAAAAGTGTTGAGCTCATGATAGACTGTGGTTCAATGTACACTATCATCCACAAGAGTATGTCTGTGAAACACTGGACCGGGATTGATCTATGACTTGAAGATATATAAATCAGGGTGGTTATCAAGGGGAGACAATTAACCTGGTGGGTTGTATGGAAGCAGGAATACCATTTGGGGGCAAGGAAACAAAAGGGAAGGTGTATGTAGCGGAGGATGGGCCACCCATATTGGGTTGGGTACACCAGTATCACCGTAACATCATCATAAACCCAAGAGGGGCTCATCAAGCGATGCTGGTTGATGAAATATCGCTGGCAGGTATTTTCGATGAAGCACAGGATGTATTTATAGAAGAGCTGGGTCTTCTCATGGGGCATACCCAAAAGAGCGTGTTGAAGTCCTATGTTGTGCCTATTCATCACCAAGTGAGAAGGATTCCATTGGTTGCCCGTGCTGCTGTGAAAGATTTGTTGGATGAGATGTTGAGCAGAGTTATTGAACCTGTCATAATCGTAACCACTGTTGTTGATTGTAGTTAGATTATTAATGAGATATTACATAAGAACTCATTATAAAGAATTCCATAATGATGGAAATATGGCATCAACCAAAACTCTAAGTAAGGGTGCGCGGCTTAGGCGCCGATCATGGTGGCCACAGGTTAACGCTGCTTCAGATGGCCACGTAGCAGCATCTGTCCGAAATACTGCTACCTCGGTCGTCGTGGAGGAGTGCCAGTCAGATTGCGGACACCCCGGCTGGGGACATGGTACTACCGGCCCCACAATGCTGTCCTTGACTCCTCCGACGTGACATTGATGGGGACTCCTTTGGCCTCCGGCAACCTCGATGAGCAATGCTTCCCCTGTGGCCATCAGACTGTGCTAGTTGTTTGTTGATCTCCCGATTTTGTGTTTATGTTGGGTAGGGGGATCCAGTGCGGCAGGCCAGGCTCACTGTTGGGGCCTAGTCATGGTCTGCCCGGCAACAGATATTTCCTATTCTTGGAGTATGGGTGGGAGGATTGGACACTGGTTCCATTTATCGATATATGGGTACTGGTGTCTTGATCAAAACCACGGTTCCATTTCAGCATACCTAGACATGGGCGTATGAATATGGCAGATACATGTCTGTAACAGGTGCTTTGTATGGGGAACCCCTTACAATGCAGTGCATTTATGTCCCTCTCCCCGGGCCAGTCTTTCTTGGATCTGATGACAAAAGTATGGGGTGAGCTCCCTGGGGGGCTAACGGTGGTGGCCGGTGACTGGAATGGCGTTGTGAGCCCATCAATAGATCACTGGCATCCACAGCGGACTACCAGAGATGGGGACAACACACCTATCGGCACTGGGCCTAGCTAATGCGTGGAGAGCCCATCATGCCTCTGCAGGGGCTGTATATACTTCTCGGCCGCCCATGGCTCATTCTCTCATCTCAACTACTTTTTTGTCCCACAGACATACATGCATAGGGTCTCCGATGTTACCATTCTGGCCAGGGGACTCTCCGACCATTCTCCAGTAGCCTTGCAGCTCTGTGTGGGCAACCAACACCCAGACTTTATACAGCGCCTATCGCCTTGGCTCCTACAGAACCTGGAATATCATTTACACATGGAATGCTCCATCAAGGAGTACTTCGCATATACTGCAGACTGTGAGACACTGGACGATGCCCTAACGGGAGATGAGCTCTCGGAGGCCCTGGCCAGCTTGAACACTGGGAAGGTCCCAGGGCCCTATGGGTTCCCCTGAGAGTTTTTAAAAGCATATATGTACAAGATGTGGGCACACATGCTGGAGGTGATCCTCTCGGCAGCAAATCATGGCCACCTTGCTGCCCGACTGGTGCCATGCGGAGATTGTAGTCTTCCCAAGCCCGGCCGACCTCTTGTTAAACACTCGTCAAAACCGCTCAATCTTGCTGTTAAATCTAGAGACCAAGAACTTAGCAAAGCTTTTTGCCAAAAAGGCTGATATGCCTCATCCCAGACTTGGTTCACCTAGACCAGGCAGGATTCATGCTACACTGCACCACTCATCATAACATCAGACATTTATATAATGCACTAGCACTCGCAGATATATTGGGGGGACCAGCAGCTGTTCTCTTGACAGACATAGACAGAGCCTTTGATTCTGTGAGCTGGTAGTACCTGTTTATCCTTCTTCAATGCCTGAATTTTTTACCTTGATTTCTCTCCTATAATAAACTACTGTACACAGACTTAACAGATTCGGTGTGGGTGGCAGGTGCAAAGTCAGGCGCGTTCCCAGTTCTGCAGGGGACGAGGTAGGGTTGCCTCTTACCCCACCTACCGTTTGCTATGTAGCCATTGGTGGTGTGGGTGAAGATGGATGCACAGGTGCGGGGCTTTGAAGGGGTCGAGGGACTTTCAGACAAAACAGCACAGTATGCAGATGATGTCCTCTTCTTCCTTACAGCACCTGATGAATTGGGGACCAGCATTCTAGAGAGCATGCATATTTTGGGGAAACGTCAGGCCTACATATTACCGATTCCAAGTCCATTGTCTTCCCGGCCAACACTGGCCTGAGGACCTAGGCTGGGCATCCGGACTACGGTTTGCTCAGCATGGATTCAGATACCTGGACGTGTTTGTGTCCCCTGACCCGGCGAGGGCGCGGATGGCTAACCTGGAGGTGGTTCTGGCTCGTCTAAGGGAGGATGTACAAGTCTGTACTGTTTTCCCTCTGTCCTTGACTGGATAGTCTGCCGTTTTTAAGATGGTATACCTACCCTGGATTCTCTACCAGGTGCATAATTTCCCATATAAAATATACCACGGCAGTGGTTTCGCGAATTCAACTCCATACTCACGACTTTTCTCTAAGGAGGACAGACCCCTTGTATCACCCTCAGTAAATGTTTTAAATGCAATTATTGCAGGGGAATAGCCGCTGCAGATGCTTACTCATATTACCTTGTATCACATCTTCTGATAATAAATAACTAGTGGTACAACATACAGGGAGACCCCGCGTATGCCTCCAAAAAGTGGCAATGGGAGATACCCCCTTGGTCTCATATGTCTATGGCGGAGGACATGACCGTTCCCCTGCGACAAGAACTGTCCTTAATATATGGCGCTTGTCTCTCCAACTGATGGGTGTTGGGGCAGGCTAATGGAAGAGACGCTGCTCTGGTAGGGCCAACTGCTCTCGCAGGTGGCCGCCCTGGAAGGTTTCCAGAAGTGGGACCTCATCTGGATTTCCACCCTAGAGTATGTTATGTGCGTCACCCTCTTCAAATCATTCCAGACCCTACAGGAGGACTATCAGCTGCATTTCAGCCAATTCCACAGATACATTCAGCTTTGCCATTCACTTACCCCATAGATAGCCACCCTGTTGGACCTACCTGAGTTCTGTCCACTGGCGGGTAAACTCCTCATGGGCGACCTATGTGACCTCAAAGTAGCCAATATTTATCAGTCACTAATCTCTAACTGGCCAGATGTATTTGGTCCCCTCTGGATGACTTGGGAGGCTGAAGTTGGGGCCTAGGAGAATGAGGACTGGACAGAGGTTTAAGGGTCACCACACATGGCTGCAATAGTAGCCAGACTCCGACTGATTCATCTCAAATATCTGCATAAAGTTTATTAAACGCGCCACAGACTGTGGCGGAATCGAAGTGATTGCTTCCCCGTCCTGTCTTAGATGTGGTACTGGAGATGGCACGTTTATACACACAGTGTGGAGCTGCCCTGAATTGTACTGATACTGGAGTGGGGTGATGGCCTGCATGGGTAGAGTTTTGCCGTGGCAGATCCAGATGGACCCGTAACTTGCCCTCCTATACATCACCGATGATCTGGGCGGCGAAAGATGTATATTAACCCGCTTGTTATTAGGGCTGCCACTAGATAAACATGATATAGCATGAGAGTGGAAGGCTGTGACTCCCCCTTTGGTGGCCGTGTTGAAGATGGGGGATAGACCCCTGTATGGGCATGGAAGTAGCAAATTTCCAAAACTAGGTTCTGCCCCCAAAAATACTTTAAGATTTGGCAGGCCTGGCCATATTATCAGGGCATAGCGTTGAAACTGGCCCGCCCTCAACAACACCTGATTTATTATGAAACCCGGTCACTCAAGGGATAAGAGTGGGAAGGGAGGAGGAGGGACAAACAATTTAATAACTGATTTTGTTTTCTGTTTCTATGATAGTCTGTGGGCAGAGTGTGGAATGGGTAAAGTTGAGCAGTTATTTGTTTTTTGTATTTGCTTTATTGTTGAACATTCTATGTTGTATTTAGGCGCGTTGGGCCATGTTGTGCATTTCAACTTCAAAACCAATAAAATCTAATTAAAAAAAACGTAACCAAGCCTGGCTCTCACACTTACCCTTAATTATATCACTTTAACTTATTCTAAAACTAACCCTAACTATACAGAGCATCGGTAATGTCTCTTTGGCTAAATCTTTCTACTGCATTGACAATGGAGACCTGTTGCCTCTCAGGCGCTACAGAATTTAAGGACATTAATGGACCACAGCTTTAAGGATTCTAGAGCTTAGTAGTTTAAAAGGGACTCAAATTCAGATATTAAATATAAATGGATAAAATACTAAAAGTAAAGGAGTACATCCCAAAAGGGAGTAAACGAATGATAATGTAGGTGGGGAAAGACAAAATTAAATAGTAACCTCTTGTTCGCATTACATGTGAGAGGCAGGCTGTGAAAGAGATGGGAAATGTGATTGGTGTAGAAAAGGGAATGAAAGCTGAATTAAAAACTGCACACAGAATCAGTCGCAGCAAGGTGGATGGACTCAGAATAGAAGGGGTCATTCCAGAAAATGCCCGGACGCTCCAGATTGTACAAAACTCTGCTGCCAGGCTGCTCTGCCAGACTCCTAAAACATCTCCCACTTTCAGTGTCTTAAGAGATCTACATTGGCTTAAGGTCAAAAACCGTGTTAAGTTTAAAACCCTGAGTTACATATATAAAATCAAGGTTGGCTCTGCCCCTAAATACCTGCAAGTCCTAGTCCACCCCTACCAACCTTCTCGTCTACTACGATCGACCACTCAGGGAAAAATTTTGGTGCCCAGGATTAAACTCACAAGAATGGGAGGTTGTTTGTTTGCTTACCTTGGCCCACCCATGTGGAATTCTCTTCCCATTGCACTTTGTAATGAAACTTCATACATGAATTTTCGCAAACTTTTAAAAACGTGGATGTTCAACCAAGAATTCGTTAATCATCTGTATTTTTTCTTTTTCTTTTGAAATGAAATGAAATTAAATGAAATGAAAAAGGGATTTATAAAGCGCTCTGTGGCCAAGCGGCTTCCTGGCGCTGGGGAACACATCATCATCTGCCTAACAGGTACGGAGAGAAATTAGTCCGGGAAAGCCTGAAGGAAAAGAAAAGTTTTGAGGGCTTTCCGAAAGTGAGAAAAGATGGGGATGGAACGGATGGAGAGGGGGAGGGAGTTCGAGATCTGCGGCGCGCGCACAGAGAAGCGGGTGCCCCCTGTGCGAGACTTTCGGAAGCGGGGAACGTGAAGGAGAGAGAGGGAAGCGGAACGGAGGGAGCGAGAAGGGGCATGAGGAAAGATGAGGGAGTTGATGAAGAAAGGAGCGGAACGAGCTTGCGCCCGATAGGCGAAGCAAGCAAGTTTAAACTGGGACCTATACTGAACAGGGAGCCAGTGAAGGGTTTTAAGGGCGGGAGTGATATGGGAGAACTTGGGAAGACGAAGGACAAGACGGGCCGCCTGGTTCTGGATGGCCTGGAGACGACGAGTCTCGTAGGCAGGAATGCCTACAAACAGGCCATTACCATAATCCAGGCGGGATGTAATGAGGGCAGTGATAATAGCTTTAAGTGCATCAACTGAAAAAAACCGGGAGATCTTGCGGATGAGACGAAGGGAAAGAAAACAAGAGGATACAACAGAACTAATGTGCGCATGCATCGAAAGATCATTGCTGACCTTGATGCCCAAAGTGCGAACAGAGGAAACCGGGGAAGGAGGAGGACCAAAAGAAAGGGGCCAATGAGCAGAAGACCAGGGATTGGAGGGGCCACCAGTGATGACGAGCTCTGTCTTGTCAGGGTTGAGCTTCAAATGATTGAGGCTCATCCACTGGGAAATAAAGACAAGAGTCGACCTGAGCTTGGGAAGAGAGTGAGTAGATGAAGACAGATCGAAAACGAGCTGGAGGTCGTCGGCGTAGTTATACACCGAGACCCCCAGCTCTAGAAGCGAAGAAATGAGGGGGCGGATATAAAGGTTGAAAAGAAGGGGAGAGAGAGAGGAGCCCTGGGGTACCCCACACGTGACCGGGAGGGGGGGGGCAGAGAAAGTGGAGAGGTGGACTGCCTGTGAGCGTCCCTGCAAGAAAGAGGCGATCCAGGAGAGGGCAACGCCCTGGATGCCCGCTGCGCTGACACGGTCAAGAAGAATGGCATGGTCGACCGTGTCAAACGCAGCGGACAGGTCCAAAAGGACCAAGGCCTGAGGGAGATTACCATCGGCCCTGCCCTTCAGTTCATCAAGGACCGCGAGGACCACACCCTCAGTGGAGTGGCCCGGTCGAAAGCCAGCCTGGTGAGAGGCCAAGATGTTATTCTCCTCGATGTAGGAGGAGAGACAGGATGTTACGTGGCTCTCAAGAATCTTCCCAAGATAGGGAAGGAGGGAGATTGGCCTAAAATTAGATGGAAGAGAGGGGTCCAGGCCGGCTTTCTTCAAAATGGGAAGCACAATGGCAGACTTAAAGAAGGAAGGAACAGAACCCAGAGCCAGACAGGAATTAAGGAAGGAAAGGGGAGGGGTGGGACAACTGGTAAATAGAGTTCTGAGGATGCGAGCAGGTGCGCAATCCGCCGGGGAGCCGGACTTGACCTTGGCGAGGAGGTCAATTAAAAGCTCGGGGGAGATGGGTGCGAAGTGATCAAAAACAGAAGATGAGGAAGGGGGGTGAGCCGGGGGGTCAGGGTAAGGCACAGTCGGAATGTTGGCCTTAATGATGATGATTTTGTTAATAAAAAAGGTGTTCAACGAAAGACAAAGAGATTGCGAGGGAGCAGGGGAAAGTCCAGTACGGTCAGAGGTGGCAAGGCTACGGACCAGAGAAAAGATCTCGCGAGTTTTATTAGCCGAAAGGGCAACGCGGTCCGAAAAGTATTTAGATTTGGCCGCTAGAATGGCCGATTTGTAGTTATTAAGAAGGGCCCTGTACTTCAGGCGGAGAGTGGGACAATAGGTACGACGCCAGCGACGTTCCGACCGTCTGAGCTCAAGCTTCAGGGATCTGAGGTCGTTGGAGAACCACCTGTGGGCATCGTGATGACGGGCCAATCTAATCTTTTTGAAAGGGGCGGCTTGATCACAAGCCGAGGAGAGCCAAGTGCGAATAGCATCCGCCTGGTCTTCCACAGGGAGATCAGTCAGGCCGGGAGCCGATAGAGAAAGAGAGGAGGAAAGGTCGTTAAGATCAACATTATTCCAGCATCGAGCCCAGATGTTCTTGGGCAAGGTGACTTTCTCGGGCTGACCCAGGGGAATGGAGAAAGAGACCAGAAAATGATCCGACCAGCCACAAGGAGAAATAGAAGACACCATGGGTTCGCAGCGGAGGGACCAGATCTGGTCAAGAATGTGACCGTGGGTATGAGTGGGGGTCAAGACGTGAGATGAAAAGTTAAGGCAGCGGAGAGTAGCGGAAAAGTCTTTCGAAAGGGGGCCTTCCTGCGGATCGCCCGGCCAAAAATTAAAATCCCCGAGTAGAATTAGAGAGGAATTATCTACAGCCAGGGTGGCCAAGAGATCCTGCAGAGAGGACACAAAAGAAGACATATACTGGGGGGGACGGTACAAAAGAATCACCGTGAGGGGAACCGGAAGGTTGAGAGAACGGGCCACCAGGAAGTCAACATTGGTAATACCAGGATGCGAAAGGAGCTGGAACTGCAAGGAACGATGAGCTATCATCGCCACGCCACCGCCAGATCTACCATCTGGGCGGTCAGCACGGAGGGCGTAATGGGTTGCCGGAAGAATAGCAAGAAGATCAGGAAGAGAGTGGGAGGAAAACCAAGTTTCAGTGAGAAAAAGGAAGTCCGGGGGGTCAGTGTCCAGTAGATTAAAGAGAGCAGTTTGATTCTTCACAGCCGAACGTGTGTTCAAGAGAATGGCAGAGGCGTAAAGCGGCCCGGAGGACGCACAAAGGGGAGGGGGGAGAGAAGAAAGAGGAGAAGAAGGGAGAAGTGAGGCAGCACCGGGAGGGGAAGGGGCATTAATACCAAGCGAGGATAAGTGGGGAACTGCAGAAGGTGATAGAGGGGTTGAGGCAGACAAGGATAAGAGTTGGGCCGAAGAGTACGCCAGGCGAGGAGCAGGGTCTAAGGCCCCTGGTCCCGGTCGGTCGCGGACGGGCGCAGACGGGCTTGCCTTAGGCGCGCCCGCTGCGCCCGTCCGCTGCGCAAACGGTAGAAGCACATGATAAATAGTGCGGGAAGGGGGCGTAGTCAGGAGTGGGCGTGGCCGGGGGGAGCGTCCGCTGGAGGCGGCAGGCGATGGACTAGGCGGCCTCAGCAGCGACCAGCTCGGCTGCGCAGGCGGCGAAGTGAAGGGCAGAGCCCCAAGGCAAGGTAGGCAGCGTGGGGATGAGAGCGCAGATAGGCGCTAACAAAAGTAAAAGCAAATATTTAAAAACACAAGAAGTCTAAAAGCTCCCGCTGAAGGCAGGGGAGTGTTCCAGTGAGGGAAGAGCTCTCAATCAGCCCCTAAATACCGGCCCAAAGGGGCGTGGTCAGGAGTGGGCGTGGCCGGGGGGAGCGTCCGCTGGAGGCGGCAGGCGATGGACTAGGCGGCCTCAGCAGCGACCAGCTCGGCTGCGCAGGCGGCGAAGTGAAGGGCAGAGCCCCAAGGCAAGGTAGGCAGCGTGGGGATGAGAGCGCAGATAGGCGCTAACAAAAGTAAAAGCAAATATTTAAAAACACAAGAAGTCAAAAAGCTCCCGCTGAAGGCAGGGGAGTGTTCCAGTGAGGGAAGAGCTCTCAATCAGCCCCTAAATACCGGCCCAAAGGGGCGTGGTCAGGAGTGGGCGTGGCCGGGGGGAGCGTCCGCTGGAGGCGGCAGGCGATGGACTAGGCGGCCTCAGCAGCGACCAGCTCGGCTGCGCAGGCGGCGAAGTGAAGGGCAGAGCCCCAAGGCAAGGTAGGCAGCGTGGGGATGAGAGCGCAGATAGGCGCTAACAAAAGTAAAAGCAAATATTTAAAAACACAAGAAGTCTAAAAGCTCCCGCTGAAGGCAGGGGAGTGTTCCTGTTTTCTTTTCTCTTCCTTCAGGCTTGGCGCTGGGAAACCCTTGTTGTGTAGCTGTCCACCGTATAAAACTAATCTAACATAACAAAAGGAAAAGAAAATAACCTCAGCTCTGTTGGGTTAAAAAGTAGACAGTTTTCCTATAAGCAGGAACTAATAGCAGGAAGATGGAGTTGTGAAAACTGGTGAGGAAGACTAGAATAAGATAAAAGTCTTGGGAATCGTCAACACTAAAACATGAATAGAGGTTGAACTAACTGATAATATTAGCAAGCAGAAAAGAATGTGAGGGAAACAGAAGGGTTTAGAGGAGGACTTGTTAGGGTACCTTCTGGTGGCTAGGCGGGTGATGAGGAAGGGAAAGGTCAGCCAGGAGAATGAAGACTGTCGGTTGGACAGATAGGATGGCAGCTATGATAGTCACAAATAACAGGTACGGAAGGTAGGCATACATTCAGGTACAGTCGGGTGATCCACTTTGTCAAAGACAACAGAAAGATGAAAAGGGGCATTTAGGAGTGGTGTGCTGCGTTGAGATACTTAGTAGCAAATGAGGATGGCATTGGGTCACCACGGAACATGCAGCATAAGCAATACAGGGGTTGATTCAGGGCCGGCTCTAGGGCAGTGTGATCGGTGCCACCGCACCAGGTCCTGACTTGGGGTGGGGGCGTCATTCTTGCAAGTATATTATCATTTTAGGAGCACCTGTTGTCATGTTCCTTGCCTCCAGCAATTTTCAGGCATCAATTAAAAGGTCAAGATAACTCCAGTGATTAATCTTCTTCCCGGAAAGAGACCGGAGGTTTGTTTAGTGGAAGTTTTGACTCATCCAAAGGTACCGCAGAGGGTTAAAAAACCTACTGCTAAGAACGTGTACCACAGAGCTAACAACAGCATATAATGTAAATAGGTCAGTGGGTTACAGCTTCTGAAGGAGAGCTCCTTTTGTTACTTGTTTATAAGTCAAAATCCTAATAGATAACATTGAGCTATTAACTGTTATCAAAGAGCTGCAAGCAAACTGCAAGGTATATGTTAGAGCAATGTGTTTTTGTCCCAGTCTTTCATTATCCTAAACTTGCCAAAAGGGTTCATCTGGGTAGAAAACAATTCTTGTTATTAAAGAGAACCCCTAACAAGGGTGTAACGTTTTCAAATATGAATTTGTGCTGTAAACTGTATTGCCTACCAGTACCGATGACATGTCACTCCTACACTACACCTTGTAGTCCTGTCTGATGTAACATTTCTTATATACTGATTTACACACGTATGATTGTCTCTGTGCAATGTGTGTGTGATGTAAAGTGCTCTGACACCTTACAACGGTCTGAGTGGTGCTATAAAACTAAATGAATGTGAGAGACAGTAGTTATGGAAACTTGAGGGGCACTGCTAAAGGGTGCTAGTGAGGGAATCCGTGGCAGAGGTGGTCATTGGGAGGGTGGGTGGGAGGGGGCAACAAGCATTGTCACACAGGGTGCTACAACTGTTAAAGCTGGCCCTTGGTTGATTTATGAATGTCGGAGATAGTAGTATGACAGTGTGCTTGTGGGATTCTGCCATTAGACAAGCTGAAATGAATATTTGAAAATCAGCTTTACAGACTCCAAACCAGCCCGGAGGGCTGCAAGGTAGGCTTGACATGGTGACATGGATATGTTCCACCCTGTGCTATTGTTGGACATCCGCCACCAGCCAACAAAACCACTTCGTCAATCAACCCACCTGTTCGACCATCAACGAAACAAGTTGAACATTGGATCTATTGTTGAGCATTGTAAATCTTCTTTTGTCACTGGGAACGAGTGCCATCAGCCACAACATATAGGCCCTCATTACCATTGCGGGCAGACTGCCATCCAGGGCATTGGGCTGACCGCTGCATAACAATGTAACCAGTCAGACCGCAGAGGTTGGGGGGGAGGACCGCCGCCTCCGACAGGATCAAAGATCCTGTCGAGACAGCGGTCAGATTTCGAACCCCACAATGGAGGTGGGTTTATGATATTCCTTTCCTACTGCCTGTTCATGGCAGTCCCACCACCATGAACAGGCCAACGAAAACAGACTTTGGAAGACCCATGCAGGGCCTCCGTCCCCCGTGGGCCACTGCTAAGTGGCCTTTGGGGCACATGTGCCCACACACACATCCAAGCACAGGCACCACATGGTGCTTGGCACATGGTGCATGGTGTGCACAAAGTGCATTTTTCTACTGCCGCTTGTTCTGCTGCCCTTTTCCTGGGCTGCAGTACAAGCCACAGTAGAAAAAAACATTTTATGACCGTCTGCAGGGCAGTCCTATCTTAATTGGGCAGGTGGGACCCCCAACACATTGTCGGACTGTCACCTGCCCGAAACGATGGCGGTCGGCGGTACGACTGACCGCCAGCGTAATAAGGGACTTAGTTACCATGTAGGAATATTCTTTGCATAACCTCATCTTTCTAGGACTGTCATCTTCTCGCTGCTAATTACACACTGTTCTTTTGCAGGACAGGCAATTCTACAACACCAAAGCAGCAGTAAATTACTTATGTGTTCACGATCCATATATGTATACAGTTCTGCTGATAGATGTTGGACCTCTTAAAATGTAAAGCAAAGTTTATACATATATATATATATACAATTTCATAATATTTATTTAGATAAGCCTGTTCTGCATAAAACACCATTTTACATTTGCATATAGTTTTCTATGCGGAGATCTCTCCACAGTAAAGTATAGATGACTTTTTCCTATACTTTAGCATACGGGGATCTTGGACTTTGACTGCCAAGTCTCTGGATGGTAAAGTACACCCAGAAGTAAAAAAGTTTATTCAACATGGAAAAAGTTTGCTAAAATATTTTTATGTAAAATATTAATATTAAGTACTTTCATATGATTATTTTAATTGAAGAACTAAAGAAAGTAATGCTACAGCACTATTAACTACATTTTGAATGAAAAATAATTTACTAAATTATGTTACATTACATTAAAATTATTTTTTCAAGGTTAAATTAAAAAATGCATTACCATTTAAAGCAAAATATTATTATTTTTCATTATGTGTCAATAATTATTAATAGTGATGTACGGAATACTAAAAATTGAAAATTTCAAAATATGGAAATATGTACTATTTTTTATATATATGTTTAACTATATGAAATTAGTTAATTTAATTTAACATCATTTCCTACAGGCTTTTATTTTAAGTCCCTAATTTCACTATTTTCTGTGGGAGAGCGTTGCAGAACCAGGCGTTGGGTACATGTAGTAATGGTCTTACTTCAGCTATAAGCTGGAGTACTTTACTACTGTTCTGGGTTCCTTTTTTACTATACTCACTTTAGAAGACTAGTTTGTGAATAGGAATGAGTTTACTTTTGCAAACCCAAAAAGACATTGGTCTCAGGCCCATCCAACACTTTAACTTGAAAAAGAAGACACAAGGGTGTCAAGAGAAACACTGCTCTCTTTCAAAGCCCCTAGTTTCAGAACAGATTCACCAGCAGGCTCCAACATGCTCAGAGGTCTCCAGGCCTAAATTCCACACTGACCAGCTATTAACCCCTCCTTACTTCTCCCTATTCCCCTTCACTTTTGTAGTATGTTTGAAACATTTTGCAAGGGATCCAGCACTTAGCATCTTTGCAACTACATAAGTATTTGTAAAGTGCACGTTCACTCAGAAGTGTATCTTGACGCTGATTAACAGATGTGTTTTATTACCCAATTCAATGGTACTCATTTTATCGACCTCAGAAGGATGAAAGACTGAGTGGTTCCGCCTGTATTCAAACCAGTGACCATAAGGTGAAACACAGGCCCCTACAGTAGACGCATTAGTCCACTGAGCCACCAGACTTGACTTACTGAAGGAATCATCAGGCCATAAAAAGAATTGGAAGTTCCCTATGTATAGTGGCATCAGATGAACATTTTGTTAATAAAATTAGGTTTAGGCATTCTATTCTATACTTCTGCACAATCCTCACCTTTAGAATATATCCCTAGGTGCCAGACTAGAGCCAGAGAAATGGTGTGTTGTGTAAAATTAGCAAAGATACTTTGACTTCGGACTACTGTTTCTGTTCCACAGGCTAGTTCCTATTATAGCAGGGGTCCTTGCGCAACAAGCCCTGGCACCAGGCCTCAAGTGATGCCTCTGTGGATCAGATCCTAAGCAGGGAAGGGTTTGGGCGTGCACCAAGTGATGACGTCCAGAAAGTCAATGTTAAGTTTTAAAGTGAGCCTTTATTTTCAATCAGTTAGTTCTCACGAAATTGGAGATTTTACGGTCAGCCAACGTGTTTCGTTCTCACAAAGAGAACTTCGTCAGTGCTCATTGGGTGAGTGTCTTTTCATGGAAGTGAGGTTGCTACACAGGATTGCACTCCAAAACGTCTAGGGGGTGCAGTGTAGGGTTTAGGAGTAGCAAGGTGCAGCCTACCTCCAACGAGACCTTAAGTTTATAATCAGAACACGTGATCAGGCGGTGGGCTAGAGAATGATGTCTGTTCCGAAAGCTACAGGCTTCAACCCATCCTGAGACAGCAGGAAGCAGATACTTCTCACAGATCCACAGACCTATGGTGCCTGGGTTTTGGTTTTACGACATTTGTGTCTTCATGCACCCAAATTAATTCAGGGTCATGGGGTGAAACGCTACATTGCCAAACACAAGAAGAGTTCCAGGTCAAAGCACAGGTCTCTCTCCCGCTCCAGGACATAGGCCTAGTCTTTGGGACATTCTCAAATACAATCCACTTTCTGCTCATATAATTCGGGCAAGTCAATGTCGAATTTCAAACATAAAAAGACATGGAACTCAAGCTCATCCACCACTCTAACCCGAAAGAGAAGGCTCAAGGGTTTCAAGAGAAACATTGTGCCCCTTTCAAGGTCCTAGATTCAAATCAGATTCCTCAGCTGGGTCCAATATTCTCCGAGTTCCCCGGGCCTTCGTTGACCTTGCAGCAAATAGCAGCCCATACAGTGGCCATGCTGCATATTGTGAGTGCAAGTCCGACTGTGGCATGCCTTCAAGACCCACTGAAGTCAAATTACCACCAAAGCGTCCTTCCGCAATGCCATTCATTTAATTGGGACTCATTACCAGGTTCATACCGTCTCCCATACAGTCTTCCATGCCTGTTCCCAATACACCTACAATGATACCCACTCCACTGGCACCAATGGAAGATCCAGCACTAACGCCAATGTTGGACCCCAAACCACTATCAGACCAAACTCACCCAAGCGCTATGGATCAAGTTAGCAGATCTCTGAGCAACGATCAGCAGAGGCTCAACTTTGTATTTGGCTCTGACCTCGACTGTAAGCAAGAGACCCCTTCGCTGCTAGGCCTTTTCCCCTCCTGTGCTAAGGCTTTTTTTGACGTTTTGTGGTAGTGCGCGCTTAGGCCCTTGTAACTTTTTGACCACATAAGGTATCCACACCAAATTTGCGTCCTTTTCTTCCAACATCATGTGGATTCTAAAGGCGCCCAGGGTTTGTGGATTCCCTTGGAGGGGTCCCAGAAATTAACCAAAATATAGTGATTGTTTTGTTTTTTTCAGAAAAATGGGAAAAACGGGCTGCAAATGAAAGCCTCTGGGTTTTTCCCTGAAAATGTTATCAAAAAAGGGTTTGTGGGGCTGCAATCTCCATTTTCTCAGCTTTTAGGGAATGACAGTCTTTTGTCAGAGAACCGACATTTTTCACACAGTTTTGGCATTTTTCTGGGAGATAGCCTATTTTTGCTATTTTTAGAGCTTTCCACCTCCTTCCAGTTAATGGTAGAAATGAGTTTGAAAGCAATAATGGATCCTGGAAAGCTGTACGAAAAGTAGACAAAATTCTGAATTCAGAAAGGGGTCATTTGTCTAAATCCATTTCTTTATAGAAACTAACAGTTAAATATTGGAATAATTGAAAATTTGTTGAAAAAAACAGCCTTTTGTCTCAACGTTTTCACCTATAACTTTTTCTAATTTTGACAGCTCTTGGAAAGCAATATACCGTTACATCCGTTAGACCTTCCTGGTTGTGGGTATATATAGGACTTGTAGTTTCACCAAGAACCCGACGAACCCAGATCCAAAAACTGAGCAGCAACTTGCAATGGTATTTTTTCATTTACTGGGTATAGAGCACTTTGTCCTGGAAAATGTATACATGGAAAAATCTGTATGAAAGACACCTATGTATTTCTGAATTGGGTACAAATTATAGAGTTCAGAAACAGTATATAATTGTACATTTTCAAAATTGGGAATACTCATACTAGCATGAGAATTATTGGTCATTTCTCAAAAAGATTTTTTTTTTACACAATGTCTTTCATTGAAAGGGAGAAATGCATAAAAGCTCAATTGGTAATAACAGTTGATTTACAAATCTGAATTACCCCAAGTCTCCCGATAAAAACGGTACCTCACTTGTGTGGGTCGGCCTTGTGCCTGCGACAGGAAACGGCGCAAAATGCAACGTGGTCACACCTAAATTTTGCAGTCACAAATTAACCCTTTTTTGGCAAAGTGCCTACCTGTAGTTTTTGCACCCTAGCTCTGCCGGCACCTAGGGAAACCTAGCAAACCTATACATTTTTGAAAAATAGACACCCAGGGAAATTCAGGATGTGGTGACTCGACTGCCTACCACCAGGTTTTGTTACCCAGAATCCCTTGCAAAGCTAAGAATTTGACAAAAAAAACCATTTTCCTCACATTTCTGTGGTGGAAAGTTCTGGAATCTGCGTGGATCAACAAATTTCCACCCACCCAGCGTTCCCCAAAGGTCTCCCAAAAAAAATGGTACCTCACTTGCGTGGGTAGGCATAGTGGCTGCGACACGAAACAGCGCAAAACGCAACGTAGTCGCACCTCAATTTCCCAGTGAAATCTTGCGCTCTTTAGACAAAGAGACTACCTTTTGTTTTTGAGCCCTAGCTCTGCCAGCACCTAGGGAAACCTAGCAAACCTATACATTTTTTAAAAGTAGACACCCTGGGGAATTTAGGATGGGGTGACTCGACTGCCTACCACCAGGTTTTGTTACCCAGAATTCCTTGCAAAGCTAAGAATTTGATAAACAAAACACATTTTCCTCACATTTCTGTGGTGGAAAGTTCTGGACTTTGCGTGGATCAACAAATTTCCAGACACCCAGCGTTCCCCCAGGTCTCCCGAAAAAAATGGTACCTCACTTGCGTGGGTAGGCATAGTGGCTGCGACACGAAACAGCGCAAAACGCAACATGGTCGCACCTCAATTTCCCAGTGAAATCTTGCGCTTTTTGGACAAAGAGACTACCTTTTGTTTTTGTGCCCAAGCTCTGTCAGCACCTAGGGAAACCTAGCAAACCTATACATTTTTTAAAAGTAGACACCCTGGGGAATTTAGGATGGGGTGACTCGACTGCCTACCACCAGGTTTTGTTACCCAGAATCCCTTGCAAAGCTAACAATTTGTCCAAAAAAAACACATTTTCCTCACATTTCTGTGGTGTAAAGTTCTGGAATCTGCGTGGATCAACAAATTTCCACCCACCCAGCGTTCCCCAAAGTTTCCCGAAAACAATGGCACCTCACTTGCGTGGGTAGGCATAGTGGCTGCGACATGAAACAGCGCAAAACGCAGTGTGGTCGCACCTCAATTTCCCAGTGAAATCTTGCGCTTTTTGGACAAAGAGACTACCTTTTGTTTTTGAGCCCTAGCTCTGCCAGCACCTAGGGAAACCTAGCAAACCTATACATTTATGAAAACTAGACACCCAGGGGAATTCAGGATGGGGTGACTCGACTGCCTACCACCAGGGTTTGTTACCCAGAATCCCTTGCAAACCTAAGAATTTGACAAAAAAACACATTTTCCTCACATTTCTGTGGTGGAAAGTTCTGGAATTTGCGTGGATCAACAAATTGCCACCCACCCAGCGTTCCCCCAGGTCTCCCGAAAAAAATGGTACCTCACTTGCGTTGTTAGGCATAGTGGCTGTGACATGAAACAGCGCAAAACGCAACGTGGTCGCACCTCAATTTCCCAGTGAAATCTTGCGCTTTTTGGACAAAGAGAGTACCTTTTGTTCTTGCGCCCTAGCTCTGCCAGCACCTAGGGAAACCTAGAAAACCTATACATTTTTGAAAACTAGACACCCAGGGGAATTCTGGATGGGGTGACTCGTCTGCCTACCCCCAGGTTTTGTTACCCAGAATACCTTGCAAAGCTAAGATTTTGACAAAAAACCACATTTTCCTCACATTTCTGTGGTGGAACATTCTGGAATCTGCGTGGATCAACAAATTTCCACCCACCGAGCGTTCCCCCAGGTCTCCCGAAAAAAATGGTACCTCACTTGCGTGGTTAGGCATAGTGGCTGCGACATGAAACAACGCAAAACGCAACATGGTCGCACCTCAATTTCCCAGAGAAATCTTGCACTTTTTGGACAAAAAGACTACCTTTTGTTTTTGCGCCCTAGCTCTGCCAGCACCTAGGGAAACCTAGCAAACCTATACATATTTGAAAACTAGACACCCAGGGGAATTCAGGATGGGGCGACTCGTCTGCCTACCCCCAGGTTTTGTTACCCAGAATCCCTTGCAAAGCTAAGATTTTGACAAAAAAAACACATTTTCCTCACATTTCTGTGGTGGAAAGTTCTGGAATCTGCGTGGATCAACAAATTTCAACCCACCCAGCGTTCCCCCAGGTCTCCCGAAAAAAATGGTACCTCACTTGCGTGGGTAGGCATAGTGGCTGCGACATGAAACAGCGCAAAACGCAACATGGTCGCACCTCAATTTCCCAGTGAAATCTTGCACTTTTTGGACAAAAAGACTACCTTTTGTTTTTGCGCCCTAGCTCTGCCAGCACCTAGGGAAACCTAGCAAACCTATACATTTTCTAAAACTAGACACCCAGGGGAATTCAGGATGGGGTGACTCGTCTGCCTACCCCAAGGTTTTGTTACCCAGAATTCCTTGCAAAGCTAAGAATTTGACAAAAAAAACACATTTTCCTCACATTTCTGTGGTGGAAAGTTCTGGAATCTGCGTGGATCAACAAATGTCCAGCCACCCAGCGTTCCCCCAGGTCTCCCGAAAACAATGGTACCTCACTTGTGTGGGTAGGCATAGTGGCTGCGACACGAAACAGCGCAAAACGCAACGTAGTCGCACCTCAATTTCCCAGTGAAATCTTGCGCTTTTTGGACAAAGAGACTACCTTTTGTTTTTGTGCCCAAGCTCTGTCAGCACCTAGGGAAACCTAGCAAACCTATACATTTTTGAAAAGTAGACACCCAGGGGAATTCAGGATGAGGTGACTCGACTGCCTACCACCAGGTTTTGTTACCCAGAATCCCTTGCAAAGCTAACAATTTGTCCCAAAAAAAACACATTTTCCTCACATTTCTGTGGTGGAAAGTTCTGGAATCTGCGTGGATCAACAAATTTCCACCCACCCAGCGTTCCCGCAGGTCTCCCCAAAACAATGGTACCTCACTTGCGTGGGTAGGCATAGTGGCTGCGACATGAAACAGCGCAAAACGCAACGTGGTCGCACCTCAATTTCCCAGTGAAATCTTGCGCTTTTTGGACAAAGAGACTACCTTTTGTTTTTGCGCCCTAGCTCTGCCAGCACCTAGGGAAACCTAGCAAACCTATACATTTTTGAAAACTAGACACCCAGGAAAATTTAGGATGGGGTGACTCGTCTGCCTACCCCCAGGTTTTGTTACCCAGAATCCCTTGCAAAGCTAAGATTTTGACCAAAAAAACACATTTTCCTCACATTTCTGTGGTGGAAAGTTCTGGAATCTGCGTGGATCAACAAATTTCAACCCACCCAGCGTTCCCCCGGGTCTCCCGAAAAAAATGGTACCTCACTTGCGTGGGTAAGCATAGTGGCTGCGACATGAAACAGCGCAAAACGCAACATGGTTGCACCTCAATTTCCCAGTGAAATCTTGCGCTTTTTGGACAAAGAGACTACCTTTTGTTTTTGTGCCCAAGCTCTGTCAGCACCTTGGGAAACCTAGCAAACCTATACATTTTTGAAAAGTAGACACCCAGGGGAATTCAGGATGGGGTGACTCGACTGCCTACCACCAGGTTTTGTTACCCAGAATCCCTTGCAAAGCTAACAATTTGTCCAAAAAAACCACATTTTTCTCACATTTCTGTGGTGGAAAGTTCTGGAATCTGCGTGGATCAACAAATTTCCACCCACCCAGCGTTCCCCCAGGTCTCCCGAAAACAATGGTACCTCACTTGCGTGGGTAGGCATAGTGGCTGCGACATGAAACAGCGCAAAACGCAACGTGGTCGCACCTCAATTTCCCAGTGAAATCTTGAGCTTTTTGGACAAAGAGACTACCTTTTGTTTTTGCGCCCTAGCTCTGCCAGCACCTAGGGAAACCTAGCAAACCTATACATTTCTGAAAACTAGACACTCAGGGGAATTCTGGATGGGGTGACTCGTCTGCCTACCCCCAGGTTTTGTTACCCAGAATACCTTGCAAAGCTAAGATTTTGACAAAAAAAACACATTTTCCTCACATTTCTGTGGTGGAACGTACTGGAATCTGCGTGGATCAACAAATTTCCAGCCACCTAGCGTTCCACCAGGTCTCCCGAAAAAAATGGTACCTCACTTGCGTGGGTAGGCATAGAGGCTGCGACATGAAACAGGGCAAAACGCAACATGGTCGCACCTCAATTTCCCAGTGAAATCTTGCACTTTTTGGACAAAAAGACTACCTTTAGTTTTTGCGCCCTAGCTCTGCCAGCACCTAGGGAAACCTAGCAAACCTATACATTTTTGAAAACTAGACACCCAGGGAAATTTAGGATGGGATGGGGTGACTCGTCTGCCTACCCCCAGGTTTTGTTACCCAGAATCCCTTGCAAAGCTAAGATTTTGACAAAAAAAACACATTTTCCTCACATTTCTGTGGTGGAAAGTTCTGGAATCTGCGTGGATCAACAAATTTCAACCCACCCAGCGTTCCCCCAGGTCTCCAGAAAAAAATGGTACCTCACTTGCGTGGGTAGGCATAGTGGCTGCGACATGAAACAGCGCAAAACGCAACATGGTCGCACCTCAATTTCCCAGTGAAATCTTGCACTTTTTGGACAAAAAGACTACCTATTGTTTTTGCGCCCTAGCTCTGCCAGCACCTAGGGAAACCTAGCAAACCTATACATTTTTGAAAACTAGACACCCAGGGGAATTCAGGATGGGGTGACTCGTCTGCCTACCCCCAGGTTTTGTTACCCAGAATCCCTTGCAAAGCTAAGATTTTGACCAAAAAAAACACATTTTCCTCACATTTCTGTGGTGGAAAGTTCTGGAATCTGCGTGGATCAACAAAGTTCCACCCACCCAGCGTTCCCCCAGGTCTCCCGAAAGAAATGGTACCTCACTTGCGTGGGTAGGCATAGTGGCTGCGACATGAAACAGCGCAAAACGCAACATGGTCGCACCTCAATTTCCCAGTGAAATCTTGCACTTTTTGGACAAAAAGACTACCTTTTGTTTTTGCGCCCTAGCTCTGCCAGCACCTAGGGAAACCTAGCAAACCTATACATTTTTAAGAAGTAGACACCCAGGGGAATTCAGGATGGGGTGACTCATCTTCCTACCCCAGGTTTTGTTACCCAGAATCCCTTGCAAAGCTAAGATTTTGACAAAAAAAACACATTTTCCTCACATTTCTGTGGTGGAAAGTTCTGGAATCTGCGTGGATCAACAAATTTCTACCCACCCAGCGTTCCCCCAGGTCTCCCGAAAAAAATGGTACCTCACTTGCGTGGGTAGGCATAGTGGCTGAGACATGAAACAGCGCAAAACGCAACATGGTTGCACCTCAATTTCCCAGTGAAATCTTGCACTTTTTGGACAAAAAGACCACCTTTTGTTTTTGCGCCCTAGCACTGCCAGCACCTAGGGAAACCTAGCAAACCTATACATTTTTGAAAACTAAACACCCAGGGGAATTCAGGATGGGGTGACTCGTCTGCCTACCCCCAGGTTTTGTTACCCAGAATCCCTTGCAAACCTAAAAATTTGACAAAAAAACACATTTTCCTCACATTTCTGTGGTGGAAAGTTCTGGAATCTGTGTGGATCAACAAATTTCCACCCACCCAGCGTTCCCCCATGTCTCCCGAAAAAAATGGTACCTCACTTGCGTGGATAGGCATAGTGGCTGCAACAGGAAACGGTTCAAATCGTACGGTGGTGAATTTACAATACCCTATTGCAAAACGACCTTAATTTTTGGGGGGGCACCTGATTTTTTGGCCCGGGGCTCGGTGGCCATCTTTGGAAAGTACCAAACCCAAACAGTTCTGAAAACTAGACACCCGGGGGAGTCCAGGGAGGTATGGCATGCGTGGGTCCTCCAATGTTTTCCTACCCAGAACTCCTTGCAAACCTTAAAATTAGGTACAAAATATCACTTTTCCAAACTTTTTTGCGTGGGATCTCCGTGTCGGCAAAAATGTCCTACCACCCAGCGTTCCCCTTGTTCTCTCGAGTAAAAGGATACCTCACTTGTGTGGGTGCCCCAAAGCAGAACAGGCCAAAAATGAATTTTGAAAAAAGTAGTATTTAAGTTTTACAAATTAAGCCCCCCTGCCTTAGTCACAGGCCTTTGGCCCACCCACACAAGTGAGGTATCATTTTACTCGGGAGAACAAGGGGAACGCTGGGTGGTAGGACATTTGTGCCGGCAGCGAGATCCCACCCAAAAATGTATGGAAAAGTGGGTTTTTTAACCTAAATTTAGGGTTTGCAAGGAGTTCTGGGTAGGAAAACATTGGGGGACCCACGCATGCCATACCTCCCTGGACTCCCCCAGGTGTCTAGTTTTCAGAACTGTTTGGGTTTGGTAGTTTCCAAAGATGCCCGCCAAGCCCCGGGCCAAAAGCTCAGGTGACCCCCTCAAAAAATAAGATTGTTTTGCTAAAGGTAATTTTTTGGTCTCCACAGTACGAATTGGGCCTTTTCCTGTAGCAGCCACTATGCCTACCCACACAAGTGAGGTACCATTTTTATCGGGAGACCTTGGGGAACGCTGGGTGGGAGGTAATTTGTGTGAGCCCAGTGATGCCATGCTTTCGCACACAAAAAAGTGTGAAAAAACAGATTTTTTTCAGCTAAAATTGAGGTTTGCAAGGGATTCTGGGTAAAGGAACGTTGGAGGATTCACGCAAGCCATGCCTCCTTGGAAGCCCCCGGGTGTCTACTTTTCAGAAATGTGTGGGTTTGGTAGGTTTCCCTAGATGGCCGTCTAGCACGGGGCCAAAAACCCAGGTAACCCCTCTTGCAAAAGCTGGTGGACTTGACATTGTCACCATTGTCAAATCCACCAGCTTTTGCAAGAGGGATTACCTGGGTTTTTGGCCCCGTGCTAGACGGCCATCTAGGGAAACCTACCAAACCCACACATTTCTGAAAAGTAGACACCCGGGGGCTTCCAAGGAGGTATGGCTTGCGTGGATCCTCCAACGTTCCTCTACCCAGAATCCCTTGCAAACCTCAATTTTAGCAGAAAAAAATCAGTTTTTTCACACTTTTTAGTGTGGGAAAGCGTGGCATCACTGGGCTCACACAAATTACCTCCCACCCAGCGTTCCCCCAGGTCTCCCGATAAAAACGGTACCTCTCTTGCGTGGGTAGGTATAGTGGCTGCAACAGGAAAAGGTCCAAATCGTACGGTGGTGAATTTAAAATACCCTGAAGCAAAATAACCTTGATTTTTGGGGGGGCACCTGAGTTTTTGGCCCGGGGCTCGGTGGCCATCTTTGGAAAGTACCAAACCTAAACAGTTCTGAAAACTAGACACCCGGGGGAGTCCAGGGAGGTATGGCATGCGTGGGTCCCCCAATGTTTTCCTACCCAGAACTCCTTGCAAACCTTAAAATTAGATAAAAATATTACTTTTCCAAACTTTTTTGCGTGGGATCTCCGTGCCCGCAAAAATGTCCTACCACCCAGCGTTCCCCTTGTTCTCCCGAGTAAAAGGATACCTCACTTGTGTGGGTGCCCCAAAGCAGAACAGGCCAAAAATGAATTTTGAAAAAAGTAGTATTTAAGTTTTACAAATTAAGCCCCCCTGCCTTAGTCACAGGCCCTTGGCCCACCCACACAAGTGAGGTATCATTTTACTCGGGAGAACAAGAGGAACGCTGGGTGGTAGGACATTTGTGCCGGCAGCGAGATCCCAACCAAAAAAGTAAGGAAAAGTGGGTTTTTAACCTAAATTTAAGGTTTGCAGGGGTTTCTGGGTAGGAAAACATTGGGGGACCCATGCATGCCATACCTCCCTGGACTCCCCCGGGTGTCTAGTATTCAGAACTGTTTGGGTTTGGTAGTTTCCAAAGATGCCCGCCAATCCCCGGGCCAAAAGCTCAGGTGACCCCCTCAAAAAATAAGATTGTTTTGCTAAAGGTAATTTTTTGGTCTCCACAGTACGAATTGGGCCCTTTCCTGTAGCAGCCACTATGCCTACCCAAGCAAGTGAGGTACCATTTGTATCGAGAGACCTTGGGGAACGCTGGGTGGGAGGTAATTTGTGTGAGCCCAGAGATGCCGCGCTTTCCCACACAAAAAAGTGTGAAAAAACTGATTTTTTTTCAGCTAAAATTGAGGTTTGCAAGGGATTCTGGGTAAAGGAACGTTGGAGGATTCATGCAAGCCATACCTCCTTGGAAGCCCCCTAGTGTCTACTTTTCAGAAATGTGTGGGTTTGGTAGGTTTCCCTAGATGGCCGTCTAGCACGGGCCAAAAACCCAGGTAACCCCTCTTGCAAAAGCTGGTGGACTTGACATTGTCACCATTGTCAAATCCACCAGCTTTTGCAAGAGGGGTTACCTGGGTTTTTGGCCCCGTGCTAGACGGCCATCTAATGAAACCTACCAAACCCACACATTTCTGAAAAGTAGACACCCGGGGGCTTCCAAGGAGGTATGGCTTGCGTGGATCCTCCAACGTTCCTTTACCCAGAATCCCTTGCAAACCTCAGTTTTAGCAGACAAAAATCAGTTTTTTCACACTTTTTTGTGTGGGAAAGCGTGGCATCACTGGGCTCACACAAATTACCTCCCACCCAGCGTTCCCCCAGATCTCCCGATAAAAACGGTACCTCACTTGCGTGGGTAGGCATAGTGGCTGCAACAGGAAAAGGTCCAAATCGTACGGTGGTGAGTTTAACCACATCAATGCTGATGGTATTCCCCTCCTGTGCTGAGATTTGTTGATTCCCATTGTTCATGACGAGCTGGGCTCGTCATGAGCGTGCGAGGAGGCTACCTCATGACGAGCCCAGCTCGTCATGAGCGTCGAAGGGGTTAAAATACCCTGAAGCAAAATAACCTTGATTTTTTGGGGGGGGGCACCTGAGTTTTTGGCCCGGGGCTCGGTGGTATTCTTTGGAAAGTACCAAACCCGAACAGTTCTGAAAACTAGACACCCGGGGGAATCCAGGGAGGTATGGCATGCGTGGGTCCCCCAATGTTTTCCTACCCAGAACTCCTTGCAAACCTTAAAATTAGGTAAAAATATCACTTTTCCAAACTTTTTTGCGTGGGATCTCCGTGCCGGCAAAAATGTCCTACCACCAAGCGTTCCCCTTGTTCTCCCGAGTAAAAGGATACCTCACTTGTGTGGGTGCCCTAAAGCAGAACAGGCCAAAAATGATTTTTGAAAAAAGTAGTATTTAAGTTTTACAAATTAAGCCCCCCTGCCTTAGTCACAGGCCTTTGGCCCACCCACACAAGTGAGGTATCATTTTACTCGGGAGAACAAGAGGAACGCTGGGTGGTAGGACATTTGTGCCGGCAGCGAGATCCCACCCAAAAAAGTAAGGAAAAGTGGGTTTTTAACCTAAATTTAAGGTTTGCAGGGATTTCTGGGTAGGTAAACATTGGGGGACCCACGCATGCCATACCTCCCTGGACTCCCCCGGGTGTCTAGTTTCCAGAACTGTTTGGGTTTGGTAGTTTCCAAAGATGCCCGCCAAGCCCCGGGCCAAAAGCTCAGGTGACCCCCTCAAAAAATAAGATTGTTTTGCTAAAGGTAATTTTTTGGTCTCCACAGTACGAATTGGGCCTTTTCCTGTAGCAGCCACTATGCCTACCCACACAAGTGAGGTACCATTTTTATCGGGAGACCTTGGGGAACGCTGGGTGGGAGGTAATTTGTGTGAGCCCAGTGATGCCACGCTTTCGCACACAAAAAAGTGTGAAAAAACTGATTTTTTTCAGCTAAAATTGAGGTTTGCAAGGGATTCTGGGTAAAGGAACGTTGGAGGATTCACGCAAGCCATGCCTCCTTGGAAGCCACCCGGGTGTCTACTTTTCAGAAATGTGTGGGTTTGGTAGGTTTCCCTAGATGGCCGTCTAGCACGGGGCCAAAAACCCAGGTAACCCCTCTTGCAAAAGCTGGTGGACTTGACATTGTCACCATTGTCAAATCCACCAGCTTTTGCAAGAGGGATTACCTGGGTTTTTGGCCCCGTGCTAGACGGCCATCTAGGGAAACCTACCAAACCCACACATTTCTGAAAAGTAGACACCCGGGGGCTTCCAAGGAGGTATGGCTTGCGTGGATCCTCCAACGTCCCTCTACCCAGAATCCCTTGCAAACCTCAATTTTAGCAGAAAAAAAACAGTTTTTTCACACTTTTTAGTGTGGGAAAGCGTGGCATCACTGGGCTCACACAAATTACCTCCCACCCAGCGTTCCCCCAGGTCTCCCGATAAAAACGGTACCTCTCTTGCGTGGGTAGGTATAGTGGCTCCAACAGGAAAAGGTCCAAATCGTACGGTGGTGAATTTAAAATACCCTGAAGCAAAATAACCTTGATTTTTGGGGGGGCACCTGAGTTTTTGGCCCGGGGCTCGGTGGCCATCTTTGGAAAGTACCAAACCCAAACAGTTCTGAAAACTAGACACCCGGGGGAGTCCAGGGAGGTATGGCATGCGTGGGTCCCCCAATGTTTTCCTACCCAGAACTCCTTGCAAACCTTAAAATTAGATAAAAATATTACTTTTCCAAACTTTTTTGCGTGGGATCTCCGTGCCCGCAAAAATGTCCTACCACCCAGCGTTCCCCTTGTTCTCCCGAGTAAAAGGATACCTCACTTGTGTGGGTGCCCCAAAGCAGAACAGGCCAAAAATGAATTTTGAAAAAAGTAGTATTTAAGTTTTACAAATTAAGCCCCCCTGCCTTAGTCACAGGCCCTTGGCCCACCCACACAAGTGAGGTATCATTTTACTCGGGAGAACAAGAGGAACGCTGGGTGGTAGGACATTTGTGCCGGCAGCGAGATCCCAACCAAAAAAGTAAGGAAAAGTGGGTTTTTAACCTAAATTTAAGGTTTGCAGGGGTTTCTGGGTAGGAAAACATTGGGGGACCCATGCATGCCATACCTCCCTGGACTCCCCCGGGTGTCTAGTATTCAGAACTGTTTGGGTTTGGTAGTTTCCAAAGATGCCCGCCAAGCCCCGGGCCAAAAGCTCAGGTGACCCCCTCAAAAAATAAGATTGTTTTGCTAAAGGTAATTTTTTGGTCTCCACAGTACGAATTGGGCCCTTTCCTGTAGCAGCCACTATGCCTACCCAAGCAAGTGAGGTACCATTTGTATCGAGAGACCTTGGGGAACGCTGGGTGGGAGGTAATTTGTGTGAGCCCAGAGATGCCGCGCTTTCCCACACAAAAAAGTGTGAAAAAACTGATTTTTTTTCAGCTAAAATTGAGGTTTGCAAGGGATTCTGGGTAAAGGAACGTTGGAGGATTCATGCAAGCCATACCTCCTTGGAAGCCCCCTAGTGTCTACTTTTCAGAAATGTGTGGGTTTGGTAGGTTTCCCTAGATGGCCGTCTAGCACGGGCCAAAAACCCAGGTAACCCCTCTTGCAAAAGCTGGTGGACTTGACATTGTCACCATTGTCAAATCCACCAGCTTTTGCAAGAGGGGTTACCTGGGTTTTTGGCCCCGTGCTAGACGGCCATCTAATGAAACCTACCAAACCCACACATTTCTGAAAAGTAGACACCCGGGGGCTTCCAAGGAGGTATGGCTTGCGTGGATCCTCCAACGTTCCTTTACCCAGAATCCCTTGCAAACCTCAGTTTTAGCAGACAAAAATCAGTTTTTTCACACTTTTTTGTGTGGGAAAGCGTGGCATCACTGGGCTCACACAAATTACCTCCCACCCAGCGTTCCCCCAGATCTCCCGATAAAAACGGTACCTCACTTGCGTGGGTAGGCATAGTGGCTGCAACAGGAAAAGGTCCAAATCGTACGGTGGTGAGTTTAACCACATCAATGCTGATGGTATTCCCCTCCTGTGCTGAGATTTGTTGATTCCCATTGTTCATGACGAGCTGGGCTCGTCATGAGCGTGCGAGGAGGCTACCTCATGACGAGCCCAGCTCGTCATGAGCGTCGAAGGGGTTAAAATACCCTGAAGCAAAATAACCTTGATTTTTTGGGGGGGGGCACCTGAGTTTTTGGCCCGGGGCTCGGTGGTATTCTTTGGAAAGTACCAAACCCGAACAGTTCTGAAAACTAGACACCCGGGGGAATCCAGGGAGGTATGGCATGCGTGGGTCCCCCAATGTTTTCCTACCCAGAACTCCTTGCAAACCTTAAAATTAGGTAAAAATATCACTTTTCCAAACTTTTTTGCGTGGGATCTCCGTGCCGGCAAAAATGTCCTACCACCAAGCGTTCCCCTTGTTCTCCCGAGTAAAAGGATACCTCACTTGTGTGGGTGCCCTAAAGCAGAACAGGCCAAAAATGATTTTTGAAAAAAGTAGTATTTAAGTTTTACAAATTAAGCCCCCCTGCCTTAGTCACAGGCCTTTGGCCCACCCACACAAGTGAGGTATCATTTTACTCGGGAGAACAAGAGGAACGCTGGGTGGTAGGACATTTGTGCCGGCAGCGAGATCCCACCCAAAAAAGTAAGGAAAAGTGGGTTTTTAACCTAAATTTAAGGTTTGCAGGGATTTCTGGGTAGGTAAACATTGGGGGACCCACGCATGCCATACCTCCCTGGACTCCCCCGGGTGTCTAGTTTCCAGAACTGTTTGGGTTTGGTAGTTTCCAAAGATGCCCGCCAAGCCCCGGGCCAAAAGCTCAGGTGACCCCCTCAAAAAATAAGATTGTTTTGCTAAAGGTAATTTTTTGGTCTCCACAGTACGAATTGGGCCTTTTCCTGTAGCAGCCACTATGCCTACCCACACAAGTGAGGTACCATTTTTATCGGGAGACCTTGGGGAACGCTGGGTGGGAGGTAATTTGTGTGAGCCCAGTGATGCCACGCTTTCGCACACAAAAAAGTGTGAAAAAACTGATTTTTTTCAGCTAAAATTGAGGTTTGCAAGGGATTCTGGGTAAAGGAACGTTGGAGGATTCACGCAAGCCATGCCTCCTTGGAAGCCACCCGGGTGTCTACTTTTCAGAAATGTGTGGGTTTGGTAGGTTTCCCTAGATGGCCGTCTAGCACGGGGCCAAAAACCCAGGTAACCCCTCTTGCAAAAGCTGGTGGACTTGACATTGTCACCATTGTCAAATCCACCAGCTTTTGCAAGAGGGATTACCTGGGTTTTTGGCCCCGTGCTAGACGGCCATCTAGGGAAACCTACCAAACCCACACATTTCTGAAAAGTAGACACCCGGGGGCTTCCAAGGAGGTATGGCTTGCGTGGATCCTCCAACGTCCCTCTACCCAGAATCCCTTGCAAACCTCAATTTTAGCAGAAAAAAAACAGTTTTTTCACACTTTTTAGTGTGGGAAAGCGTGGCATCACTGGGCTCACACAAATTACCTCCCACCCAGCGTTCCCCCAGGTCTCCCGATAAAAACGGTACCTCTCTTGCGTGGGTAGGTATAGTGGCTCCAACAGGAAAAGGTCCAAATCGTACGGTGGTGAATTTAAAATACCCTGAAGCAAAATAACCTTGATTTTTGGGGGGGCACCTGAGTTTTTGGCCCGGGGCTCGGTGGCCATCTTTGGAAAGTACCAAACCCAAACAGTTCTGAAAACTAGACACCCGGGGGAGTCCAGGGAGGTATGGCATGCGTGGGTCCCCCAATGTTTTCCTACCCAGAACTCCTTGCAAACCTTAAAATTAGATAAAAATATTACTTTTCCAAACTTTTTTGCGTGGGATCTCCGTGCCCGCAAAAATGTCCTACCACCCAGCGTTCCCCTTGTTCTCCCGAGTAAAAGGATACCTCACTTGTGTGGGTGCCCCAAAGCAGAACAGGCCAAAAATGAATTTTGAAAAAAGTAGTATTTAAGTTTTACAAATTAAGCCCCCCTGCCTTAGTCACAGGCCCTTGGCCCACCCACACAAGTGAGGTATCATTTTACTCGGGAGAACAAGAGGAACGCTGGGTGGTAGGACATTTGTGCCGGCAGCGAGATCCCAACCAAAAAAGTAAGGAAAAGTGGGTTTTTAACCTAAATTTAAGGTTTGCAGGGGTTTCTGGGTAGGAAAACATTGGGGGACCCATGCATGCCATACCTCCCTGGACTCCCCCGGGTGTCTAGTATTCAGAACTGTTTGGGTTTGGTAGTTTCCAAAGATGCCCGCCAAGCCCCGGGCCAAAAGCTCAGGTGACCCCCTCAAAAAATAAGATTGTTTTGCTAAAGGTAATTTTTTGGTCTCCACAGTACGAATTGGGCCCTTTCCTGTAGCAGCCACTATGCCTACCCAAGCAAGTGAGGTACCATTTGTATCGAGAGACCTTGGGGAACGCTGGGTGGGAGGTAATTTGTGTGAGCCCAGAGATGCCGCGCTTTCCCACACAAAAAAGTGTGAAAAAACTGATTTTTTTCAGCTAAAATTGAGGTTTGCAAGGGATTCTGGGTAAACGAACGTTGGAGGATTCATGCAAGCTATACCTCCTTGGAAGCCCCCGAGTGTCTACTTTTCAGAAATGTGTGGGTTTGGTAGGTTTCCCTAGATGGCCGTCTAGCACGGGGCCAAAACCCCAGGTAACCCCTCTTGCAAAAGCTGGTGGACTTGACCTTGTCACCATTGTCAAATCCACCAGCTTTTGCAAGAAGGGTTACCTGGGTTTTTGGCCCCGTGCTAGACGGCCATCTTGGGAAACCTACCAAACCCACACACACAGCCAAGTACCACTCCACGCACACCACCAGCCAAGCGCAACTCCAGACACACCGCCAGCCAAGCACCAGCCGGCACACACCACAAACACATTTAGAATTCTTTTTTTGAAAATAACACTAAACAAATGGAAATACCTACAAATCAGCTAACACAAATTCTTAAAATAAAAACTTTGCACTAATGCCAATCCTTGCAACAAACTAAAACTTTTTTACAGAATGCAGACCAGGCAATTCACTTTACAGCTCATTAAAACTCCCAAAACTTCTTTTGCGTGTGGTATGATTTAAAACAAGCTGACAGACACAATGCAGGCTTAGAAGGACAGTCAGGACAGTATATACGAGACTCCTTCCGCACGCCTCTTCGCCAACAGACTCTGCATCTTCTAGTCGGAAAGTCTCTTGCGGTAGTGGAAGGAATAGATTCAGGAAAGTGGCGATCTTTCAATCTAGCCACTTCCTCCACCACTCCAAATCTAGGAACACTTGCCTGCTCCACAAGTACAAGGCTGCCTATTATAGACTCCTGCAACTTAAAAAAAGGCATCTTCTTCTCAGGACAAGACTTCTGGTACACAACAAAAGCATTAAAGGATGCCAAGTGGAACAGATGGATAGCCAACTTCTTGTACCAAACGTAAGCCTTTCGAAGAGCAGCATAAGGTTCCAACCTCTGATCTACTCTGTCAACACCACCCATGAACTTATTGTAAGCTAAAATGCACACAGGTTTGCGCACTTCAGCACCCTGACCCCAAACAGGCACAGGTTCTGTACTTTCATCGTGGATAGTAGTCAGCATGTACACATCTCTCTTGTCTGAAAACTTCACAGCTAGAAGCTCCCCACATCGCAATGCCGTAGACTGTCCCCGCACAAGCCTTTTGCAAACAAGTTCCTTTGGGAAATCTTTACGGTTACTGCGCACTGTGCCACAAGCAACAGTGCCCACTTTGGCCAACTCCTTGAACAACCGCACACCAGTGTAGAAGTTATCTACATATAAATGATGGCCTTTCTTAAATAATCCTCTACCTAGTTCCCACACAATTTTCTCAGTCACTCCAAAAGTAGAAGGACAACCAGGAGGGTTAATGCTGGACTCCTTACCAGTGTACACCCTGAAATTGTAGACATATCCAGTCTCACTGTCACACAGCATATACAGTTTGATTCCATAGCGTGCCCTCTTACTAGGAATGTATTGCCTAAAAGCCAAGCGGCCCTTGAACAACAGCAAAGACTCATCCACTGCAATTTCTTTACCAGGGACAAAGATCTCAGAAAAACGATCAACAAAGTGATCAAGGACAGGCCAAATTTTAAACAAACGGTCACAATCAGGGTGATCGCGTGACAACGCTAAACTATTATCAACAAAATGCATCATCCGAAGAAGAAGCATATACCGATCATGACTTATGACTGCTGGAAATATAGCTGTTGCCATCAAGGGACTACTGGACCAATATGAAGTCATTGATGCCTTCCTTAGCAAGCCCATCAAAAAAGTTAATCCCAAAAACTTCTTCATCTCTTCAACATTTGTGGGAGTCCACCGGATTGCTCTAGAATAGGGCTTAAGGCTGGCACTGTTGGCCCTCAAAAATTTTTCTGCATACAAATTGGTTTGCTCAACAATCTCTTGCAAAAACACATCGTCAAAAAACAACTGAAAAAAATGTATTGGCAGAAAATTCTCAGTATTCACTCTACACCCAGGAACACCAGTGAACTCTGGCAATGCCGGCTGCACCAAGCCAGGGGGAACCCAGAGGCCATCCCTATCAACGGGGGGAGCAGCCACCCCAGCCTGCAGCCCAGAAGCCTCTTGCTGCTGTTCACCAACGGGAAGCCTAACAGCCACAGATACTTCTGGCTGCACAACACCAACAGAAGACACAGCATCCCCAGAGGGCTCTTCCTGCACTACACCAACGGGAAGCCCAGCAGCCTGAGATGCTTCTTGCTGCACTACACCACCGGGAAACCAAGCAGGCCCAGATGCTTCTTGCCGCTCTACACCAATGGGAAGCCTAACAGCCACAGATACTTCTGGCTGCACAACACCAACAGAAGACATAGCATCCCCAGAGGGCTCTTCCTGCACTACACCAACGGGAAGCCCAGCAGCCTGAGATGCTTCTTGCTGCACTACACCACCGGGAAACCAAGCAGGCCCAGATGCCACTTGCCGCTCTACACCAATGGGAAGCCTAACAGCCCCAGATGCCTCTTGCTGCACTACACCAGCAGGAAGACGAAAAGCACCAGATGCCTCTTTGCACACCACAGCAAAGTGAAGCCTTTTGGGCGCAGGCTCCAGCCCACATGCCTCTTGCCGACGTAAAAAGAAAGGGAACCTTGCGGCCCTGGGCAGCAGCACAGGTGCCTCTGGGCCCACTACCGGCACCTCAATGTCCTCCTCTACCATAGGCCCTTCATCAGCACTAGAAGAAGATTCATCATCCGATGATGATGATTCCATGCGAAGAGAAAACTCACTGCCTGAATCTTCTGCCCCTACCTGGGAGTCCAAATCGGACTCAGTCTCTGAACCATGGTCAGAGGAAGACTCAAAAAGCAAACCAAGAACCTGCTGAGCAGTAATCCTGCGACTAGCCATTATCCTTACAAAGCAAGAAGACTGCACACACAAGTGAACAACAACCTACACTGTGCAAAGTAAGAAGTAAACACGGTAAGGCTTTCACAAAAAGATAAATACAATCCAAAACAATTTCACTCTTACCAAATATAGCTACACTCACCAGCACCTACTCTGCTGAGACACAGCAAAAAGAAATGATATCCCACTAGAAAGATAAAAAGAAATGACAGATTAGAAAACAAAGTGCACATCAAACACTAATGCTGAAAAAAAACGGAAAAAAAAACACAGAGCCACACAAACTGCTAGAAGTACAACCTTTTTCAAAAAGACAAACCATCAAGGGAAAGTAGTACAAAATACATTCACTTACCAAGCACAAGCAACTACACAAGCTGCAAACAGACACGCAACCTACAACAATCCAAACAGCAAAAGCCTGAAACAAGACAAAAATAGAGAAGAAAAAAAAATTACTACCACATTTCACAAACAATATAACAATTAAAACAACAACACACAAATTTGCCCCCCAAATTTAAATTCGGCCAGATGGGCCATCAAATAGGGCTTAGACCAATTGGGATTAGATGAGGTTTAACATCAAGACACTGGTTAATTTTTTGATTTTTTTTTACTGCCTGACCCCTTTGGTGCCAGTCAGTCTTTTGCTCCTACCAGTACCCCCATCACACAGGGGCAGTAAGGACATTCATAGACCTTTTGTACGTGTGACACATACAAAACATTCACACCGCCAGCCGCCAGCGCCATTCAAGGGCCCATCACTTTCACACGCCCACATATCTGACACAGTAACTTCAGAAAATGATGGACTGCGTAGAGTGTCACTCAACTAGCAGTGTGTGTAGTGACCAACAGAAAGTAACTACTCACACACTGCCAGCCGAGTGCCAGTCCACCCACACCACCATCCAAGCACCAGACCATGCACACCGCCAGCCAAACACCACTCAGCGCACACCGACAGCCAAGTACCACTCCACGCACACCATCCAGCCAAGCGCCACTCCACGCACACCGCCAGCCAAGCACCACTCCGTGCACAGACAGCAAAGTAGCACTCCACGCACACCACCAGCCAAGCGCCACTCCACACACACCGCCAGCCAATCAGCACTCCGTGCACAGACAGCAAAGTACCACTCCACACACACCACCAGCCAAGCGCCACTCCACACACACCGCCAGCCAAGCACCACTCCGTGCATAGATAGCCAAGTACCCCTCCACGCACACCGCCAGCCAAACACCACTCAGCGCACACCGACAGCCAAGTACCACTCCACACACACCGCCAGCCAAGCACCACTCCACGCACACCGCAAGCCAAGCCCCACTCACTGCCAGCCAAGCACCGCTCCACGCACACCATCCAGCCAAGTACCACTCCACACACACCGCCAGCCAAACACCACTCCACACACACCACCAGCCAAACACCACTCCGTGCACAGACAACCAAGTACCACTCCACGCACACCACCAGCCAAGCGCCACTCCACACACACCGCCAGCCAAGCAGCACCCCGTGCACAGACAGCAAAGTACCACTCCACGAACACCACCAGCCAAGCGCCACTCCAACCACACCGCCAGCCAAGCACCACTCCGTGCACAGACAGCAAAGTAGCACTCCACGCACACCACCAGCCAAGCGCCACTCCACAAACACCACCAGCCAAGCACCACTCCGTGCACAGACAGCCAAGTACCACTCCACACACACCACCAGCCAAGCGCCACTCCACACACACCGCCAGCCAAGCACCACTCCGTGCATAGATAGCCAAGTACCCCTCCACGCACACTGCCAGCCAAACACCACTCAGCGCACACCGACAGCCAAGTACCACTCCACACACACCGCCAGCCAAGCATCACTCCACGCACACCGCAAGCCAAGCGCCACTCACCGCCAGCCAAGCACCGCTCCACGCACACCATCCAGCCAAGTACCACTCCCCACACACCGCCAGCCAAACACCACTCCACACACACCACCAGCCAAACACCACTCCGTGCACAGACAACCAAGTACCACTCCACGCACACCGCCAGCCAAGCACCACTCCATGCATAGATAGCCAAGTACCCCTCCACGCACACCGCCAGCCAAACACCACTCAGCGCACACCGACAGCCAAGTACCACTCCACACACACCGCCAGCCAAGCACCACTCCAGGCACACCGCAAGCCAAGCGCCACTCACCGCCAGCCAGGCACCGCTCCACGAACACCATCCAGCCAAGTACCACTCCCCACACACCGCCAGCCAAACACCACTCCACACACACCACCAGCCAAACACCACTCCGTGCACAGACAACCAAGTACCACTCCACGCACACCACCAGCCAAGCGCCACTCCACACACACCGCCAGCCAAGCAGCACTCCGTGCATAGACAGCAAAGTAGCACTCCACGCACACCACCAGCCAAGCGCCACTCCACACACACCGCCAGCCAAGCACTACTCCTTGCCCAAGGGGTCGCTTCCTAAAAACTAAATTTAAATTCCCTGGTGCTAGTGGGCATTTTCTGCCCCCCCCCCCTGGGGGCAAAACGGCAAAAAAAACGGGCCGATTTGCCCCCAGGGTGGACAGAAAAACAAAAACACAATCATGGCCATCTGGAAGCGACCCTTACCCAAGGGGTCGCTTCCCAAAACAAACACATTGCCCCAACAAAAATCCCTGGTGCTAGTGGGAAACTTCTGCCCCCCCCCTGGGGGCAAAATGGCCAAAAAACGGGCAGATTTGCCCCCAGGGGGGGCAGAAAAACAAAAAGTTAAGTGTGAGACCACCTGGAAGCGACCCTTGCACAAGGGGTTGCTTCCTAAAAGCTAAAAACAAAATCCCTGGTGCTAGTGGGCATTTTCTGTCCCCCCTGGGGGCAAAAGGCAAAAAAAAACGAGCCGATTTGCCCCCAGGGGGGACAGAAAAACGTAAACAGAAAACATGGCCGCCATCTTGGCTCCAAAAAACAACCCTGGTGCTAGTGGGGAATTTCTGCCCCCCCTGGGGGCAAAACGGCCGAAAAAACGGGCCGATTTGCCCCCAGGGGGGGCAGAAAAACGAAAACATAATTACAGCCCGCCTGGAAGCGACCCTTGCCCAAGGGGTTGCTTCCTATAAACTAAAATGAAATCCCTGTGCTACTGGGGGCATTTCCGCCGCACGATCGCGACGCTGTGCGCGATCGTGAGGCAGAAATACCCTGCAAAGAGACATCAGGGGAGAGGAAAATCTCTTTCCTCTCCCCTGATGCCTCTTCGCTGCCCCCAAACCCCCGCCAGCCACGAGAAACCCACCTTCTCTCGATGCGCGCAGGAAGCAAACGGCTTCCCGAGCGCTGGGAATCCCTGATGATGTCAGCGCGCGCTGTGCGCGCTGACGTCATCAGGGATTCCCATGGGGGGGGGGGGGGCTCTTCCGCTGCCGCCCCCAGCAAAACAACGAAGATCGGAGACCCTCGGGGGGAGCGCCAGCGCTTCCCCCGAGGGTGGGGCTGATGACGAGCTGGCCTTGTCATCAGCGCACGACAGGTAAGCGCCATGACGAGCCCAGCTCGTCATTAGCCCCGAAGGGGATATAAAGTCCCTCCGGACTCCCATGAAGGGAAGAGTGATGGATTACTTCCCCCTCACTGTACTCAAGGCGCACTAAACTTGGACTTTCAAAATGCCAGTGGGCCACACACATCCCCTGATACAGAACTTGACTTGTCACCAGGATTACTAATGGAAGAAATTGTCTTCCTTGCAGTGGTGAGCAACTGAGGTGCTAGATTTGCAGTTGTCCTCCACTGAGACAAAAGCAAACGTCTGACAGAAACTCTCAAACCAGGGCCAACACTGTCAGAGCCTTACTACCATTTAGAGATGCCGTCACTGCTGCCTTTCTGTCTATGTGACCCAAAACATGCTCTTGCCTGCCTGTCAGTCAGACAATAGCCCAGCAGCACAGATGTGCATCCGGTGCTCTGGACTTGTTAAGTACCCTTCACCTGACAGCCTCCTTGGCCAGGTCTCAACAAGTAAAATCAATCCCAACTCCTTCCTGAAAACTCCTCCAAATGGGGAAACCAAAAAGATTGACAATTTTGGCAAAATAATACTTTCTTCCGCAAGTCTGGTCCTTAAATGCAGTTTATTTACTAGGCAGGTACACATATGCTTTCCATGAAATGGCAAGTCAGCTCTTGCTGGTGGTCCCAGAGGACTTCAGAGCTTCTCTGGCTCAGGCAATGCATGATGGACAATATACAGTGGCATACGTAATGTGTGCAGGCCTTGATACTACCAATTGCCTTGGCAGGGCTGTTGGCACGAGTGTTGTGCTCAAGAGGCATTCATGTATGATGCTGACTAGATTTTATGATGATATGCATGCAACCTTAATGTGTAGGACTTTTTTCAAAGCCTTTCTAGGACTTTGCATTGTTTCTTCTTAAGTTGTAATCTCTCGTTAAAACAGGGTGCAAGTAGCAAAGAACGAACTAAGGGTTTTACAGTGGCCGGTAAACTTTATTCCACGGCATCAATAAGCCAGCATTGAATCTGAAGGTGGTGTAAGACCAACAGTTGTTTTATATCCGGCCTAGAACAATGAAGTCATTTGGCAAAAGCATGGACATTCAACATGAACCAGTTCATTATTTTAGCCATAGAAGTGAAATGTAGAGCTGCATGGCCAGATGCAATTCCGATACTGAAAGGCACAGCAAAATGATCAGACCAGAGTAATGGGCAAGGAGGGTCACTGACCAAGTCCAATAATTTTGAAAAGACTTGGTCCAAAAGGTGCCCTGCAACATGGGTGAGAGTAGAATTACACAGATTCACATTGAGGACCCCAAGATCTACTATAAAAGATGAGCTCTGAGCACATTTAGGGTCATCCAGGTGAAGATTAATATCACCCAATAGTGTGAAGTTGGCTGATTTTAAAATATGTGGGGCTACTAAATCCGGGAACGAGGCTCACCAGGTTCCCGCATAAAGAGGGGATAGATACACCAGAGCAGCTGATAATCTAAATGTAGGTATCAACAAAAGTGTAAAAAGCAAAGCTTCACAGGCAGGAACAGGAAAGAAAGTCTTCAATTCTACACTGAAAATCATTTTTTGAAGACAATAGCAACCCCTCCACCTGTCTCCGCACTATAGAGCAATTGGGGGTGAGGATCCCTCATGGCCTCTCTCTTAAACTCTTTATCAAGGTTAGTCCTCTGTTCATTACTACAACCTGGAGGCTTTTCTCCAAATCCCTTTCACATCTCCCTTGTTTCGTATTTACTACCCTATCTTGAGTTAGTTCTTCTCTTGTACGGACATAATTTTCTCTCTTTAAACATCTTCATATTTCTCGTTACCTAGGGCCCGATGTAGGTAATTAGTATTTACCGATTCGTAAATACCGAATTTTACCGATTCGGTATTTACAAATCGGTAAATGCTATGTAGGTATTTTTACCGAATCTGTAACATTCGGTAATTACTGAATCGGTATTTATCGATTCGGTAATTGCCATTGATTCCTATGGGCCTTGAGGCCCTTAGGAATCAATGTAAATTACCGAATCGGTAAATACCGATTCGGTAAAATTACCGAATTTGCAAGGGGGACAGGGTGTCACTTTGACACCCTGTTGCACCCCTGATTCAGGCTTGTGTGCCATGTGGCACACATACATGCCCTTAGACCTGTGCCATGTGGCACACATACATGCCCTTAGGGCATGTATGTGTGCCACATGGCACAGGTGTACATGCACAGATGTGCATGTACACAGGAATTCGTTATTTACCATGCAATAGTATTACATGGTAAATAACGAATTCTTAGGGGCCTGTGGCACTGTTTCCAGTGCCACCTACATATAGATTTACAGATTCAGTAAATTTACAGAATCAGTATTTTACAGAATCGGTAAATTTACCGAATCTGTAAATTTACCGATTCTGTAAAATTTAGGGCCCCTACATCTCAATCACCAAATACCGGTCGGTAACGGCCGAAATCGGTCGTTACCGACCGGTATTTGGTGACCTACATCTGGCCCCTAATCTTTTATTCTCCGGTACTCGGCCGCGGCCGGTAGTAGGTGTAACTGCAGGGCGGTGACGTGGGGAGGGGGAGGGGCAGGATGGGGGTAGTAATGTATGGATTACGGACTTTAACATGTTTTTATTTATGTTTTAACACATGTTTTAACACATTATTTATATGTTTACTTACCTGTTAAAGTCCGTAATCCATACATTACTACCCCCCACCTTGCCCCTCCCCCTCCCCACGTCACCGCCCTGCAGTTACACCTACCACCGGTCGCGGCTGCCGGTACTATGGTCTTATATTTTATATCCTCATCACGCATAAGTGTGTGTAGTGGCTTCCTGTAGCTCTTGTACTTTTTTCCTTCAGCTTATCATCCACGTTGTTTTCATAAATGTAATTCTGTACCTGCAATCGATCTTAGTTATGCACGTACTGCTGACTTATTTTGTACTTGTTAATTTATCTCTCAATTGCAAAGGCTTCCAATGCCTTCCGACCAAACAAAACAGAAAATAAATAAACAAGCAGTTAGGTTTCAATTTTGTGTAACGAGTTATGCTGTTTTGTTGATATGAACGCATTTCTCATGTGTTTTGGTATATGCTGCAACTGGTATAGAAGCCATTAAGTATCGTCACGTGTTGCCTTAGCCCCGCCCCTATCCCCGCCCACTCGCCACACCTCTAGCTCATTTTACTTCCCTTCATTTTTTTCCCCATTTAAAGCACTGGCTGGAATAATCATGGCTATTGCGCTCCAAAAGCTATATTGCTTTTAGGTTTAGTACAAGGTGCCGTTTTTACTTACTTCAGTCATAATCATCCCATTAGCATCTGACGAATGAAAGCTGAGTTTTCAAACTCAACCCCACAGGTGTCTTGAAGTGTATTCTGGCCGCTGTCCTCTCTTATGCGTTTAACGGTAAAACCATACATTTCGATGATGCTTCGAAAGGTGACAACGAAAGGTATACTATAAAAAGCAATGTCGCAATCTAGGAGCCAGTTAGAGCAAAAAAAAGATACAAAAATGTATTCAACTCACGTTAACCACGAGAAAATGATAAAATAAAAAAAGGTTTCTTTCGAGGAACTCAAAACGATTCCTTTGTACTGGATTATATCTGTATTTAACATTATGGGTTATTTGCACGTGGGGATAGGTCCTTCAGTGATAAACGTAAGAGATCAATTTCATAGAAAATGTTTGCGAGATTACACATATTGCTCGCGAGCGGCACCTGCTGGCCGATGATGGAACATCCTCTCTGGACAGGCACAGGTCCTTGTTCTGAAGGCTCGTGCTTGTTTGACAGTAATTGCGAATCTCCTTGACATTATCTGGAGCTGTAAGTAACAAGTTGAAGTTTTTTTCCCCTGATATATATTAACTCAGTTTTCATAAACGCTCCGGCAATGGGCTCGACCAGTAACTTGTGATTTGTTGTCAAGTGTCAGCAGCTTACAAGCATTGGCAAAGCCAAAGAGCCTGTCTTTCTTGATTGGTGAGTCTATACGTATGTGCTATTGTGGATAAGTGGGTGAATGAGTTAAAGAATAGATGAATGGATGCTTCCACCTGTGCACTCATTCATTCATCTGTTAATGCACTCACTCACTACTATGTACTGGGTCAGTCATACACACACTCCAATGTCAAGGGACCCGGTACCCATTGATTCTCTGCTGCAACACTCCACATGGCCATCCACCATACCAACACACAATAATTATAACTAAACCGGGCGTATTGGCATTGCCAATGCTTGTTTCTAGAAGCTGTCATCATTCTGGTCCATATTTTACACCTGAAGAAACAACTGCTGTAATACATGTGCTTGCTAACATCTAAGGGCATGATTATAAGTTGGCCCTATGAACACTGAGGTGCTCAGTATTTCTTGGATGTGGTAATTATCGCCTAGTCTGAGTTTTTGTGGAATAACATCCAGATTGTGATGCTTAGTTCATCAAAAGCCCACAAGCCACTTGTGAGAAATTGGGTTGTTGGTTGAGGGGGTGTGAGTCCTTTCAAGCAATAGCCACAATCCTTTTACGGGTGAACCCGCAAAGTCACTAAATTAACCTGTGCTTAACCCTCTGGTAGCTTGGCACAAATGCAGTCAGGCTTAAGTTAGAGGCAATGGGTAAAGTATTTATGCAGCACACAAACAGTAATAAAGTGAAAACACAACACAAGAAAAATCCCACAGCAATTTAGAAAAATAGAATACATTTTAATAAATTATTTGACACCAAAGCAACAAAATTCCAATCAGTAGAATCGGAGATATGTAATTTAAAATATTTATGGTAAGTACTGCACAAAGAGCCCCTCGCGGTTAGCAAGTTCAGTCCAACCGCGATGGAGCAAGGGCCAGATACAAGGACCAGGTTAGTCCCTCTGAAAAAGTGACCTTGTAAAGTCCAGCACAACAGTCCAGCTCGCGGTGGGGGTCGTGTACAACAACAATCCCTTTGGTAACAAGATTCCCACATGGCTCCGATTCATTGACAACATCTATACTAAATAGAAAGGTGACCATTACCAATGTATGATTTTCAACTGTCCGAGAGTCTATTACCTACTTTCAGCTAAGCCGCCTCCTCTTTTGCCTATGATATTTTGTGTCAAAGTTTGTTAGCTTGGTGAAACAGCTTCATGTAATACTGGTGCTATATCTTCCCCAGCCATGATTCAGTTATAAAAAAGTACGTCAGGTTCTGGGTCTTTCAATAGGTCAAATATGTGGCATTTGTTTTTTGAAATGGAGCAAGCATTTATCAGTAGACAGGCCAAAGCATGTTCGCTGGAGGTGGTGAGGTTCTCTACTGTAGAAGTGGATATTGTTCTTTGAAGTTGTGGGTGGTGTTAACTGTTGCAGGACAGAGAAAGTGTTGTTTTTGTTTATCTTTACCTTCCTCCAAAAGGCTTAGAAGACATTTTGTTGGGTCTGCATGTGTGTGCGGTGGTGAGTCTAGTTGAAAATGAAGGGTTGTGCACTTGACAACGGGATTCAAAGTTATGTTGAGTGTTGTTGGGTTGCTTTCTTTTGAGTTTGTTGAAGGTGTATGGGTTGGGGTGGAGCATGAGAGTCATGTTTTATGGCTCTGAATTCACCAATGTATTATAAGAGTGTGAGTGAGTGTTTTTGTGTGTTTGTGGATTGAGCGACTAGTGTATTTGTTGCCTGGTAATTGTGAAGTAGCGATAGGTTTAAACGTGGTTTGGCTATATCGCTATTCAGAGCAGAGTGGATGTGTGTAGGTATATTGTTCAGATACATTTTGTATGTGTGTTTGTTTTTGTTCAGAAGTACTATCTGGTATTTTAGCAGTGACTTGAGGTGTAAGATTTGAGTGCCCGCCTCTGGGTGACACTGAGGTTCATGGTCACCAAGTGCAATATTGCTAAGATGTGGAGGGCTGTATCGGCCCACCGCTGAACGAATTGAGGGCAGATATGGACTGGTGCATGCTTGCAGAGAGGGCAGTTTATGAGAGTAGAGGCTGCCCACACAAATGGACCAAAATCTGGGGAGAGTGGAACGAGTATAGGGGAATGGTATGCTTGCCAGTTGACCCGAGTGGACATGAATGGATGTCTGCAGAGATCTAATGAGTGAGACAGGTATGTCGGGATGAGGGGAAAGAGAATATGTTTTGTACCATTCTGTCAATTGATTTTATCACCCATTGTCGGACGCTACTTCGATACATAATTTTGTGAACATGAATGTCATAATAATGCAATATTTATTTATGCAATAAAAAGATTTATTTAAAAAAAGATTTGAGCGGTAGAGGGCACACTGACGAGGGGGGGTGGGGGTAGAGAGGGAGGGGGAGGGAGAATCGTTAGGGTATGGAGGTTGTGGGCTAATGTGGGGTATGTCCTAGCAAGGACCATGGCGCTGACGCCCCGTTTTTTGATGCATGGTTGTAAGATGTTTGAACAAAACACAATAAAAATCAGTTAAAAAAAAAAAAAGATTTGAGTGCGAAGGACTGGAAAGTTGTGTATGTTGAGAGACGGAGAGGGTCGGATTAGGATGAGAGTAGAGTCTCTGTTTAGTGTGAGAGTGGGTAAACAGGGGTTCTGAGAGATGTTTGTAGGCTGATGATTTTGCATTATTGGTGGAGGGGAGTGTTGAAAGAGTGTTTTCATTGGTTTGTGTGAGAAGAAGAGTAATGCTGTGTGAAAAAGCGGCATGATAGGGTTTGGAGAAGGGTTAAGAACGGTGGTAAGGGCAACGCATCGGAGTAGGCAGAGGGGGGTGGAAGGCTTTTGTTTGGAAAGGATGAGAGTTTGCAAGATTGAAGCTGTGCATTTTTTTAGGTCATTGCTAAGTAAACAAAATGTGTATTTGGTTGTGTTGTAGTACAGAATTGTGGTTTATGTATACGTGTGAGGATGTAGGGTTAAAGGGTATGTAGGAGTGTGTTAGATGACTGCATAGTGTTTGGTGAGTGAGTGAAAAGTGGACCGAACTTGTTTGTTGGTAGAGAGACATGTGTGTTTGTTGTGAACTTCTGTACATGGCTGTGTTTTGTCACTGTTTCCTGGAGAGTGGCTGTAGATTGAGAAACTGGCAGCATCTCTGGCCATTGGCCCTTCCCGCCTGAGCAGACCCAGACTGGCACTCACCCTTAGCCTTGACGCCCATGCTTGAGACCCCCAGGGGGAAGGACTTGTAGAGGCTGGTGCTGAGGTCACATTACCTATTCTCAGCCTGGTAGGCTCAGCTGCAGGCCCAGCTAAGTGGCTGCCCAGCAACCATCAAATAAATGCATCTGGAGGAGGGGTGTGTTCAGCTTTCTAATCCAGAAGCTGAGTCTGGAAGAGTAGGTAGGAAGAGAGAAATGGAGGGGAGAGGAGATAAACATATTCGAGCAGCAGTAAACTGTATTTATTGGAGGACAGAACTGCACAAATTCACAAACCTTTCCAATTAATTCAAGCACAGTTTGTCACCAAAAATTCTACTTATCGTATAGATCTAAAGAGTAGACAGCTATTGTGCTAATAAGCACAACTCAAGGAATCAGCAGGTGCCCAAGAGTGGAAAAAGCAGGGAGCAGACAGGCTTTAAAAGGGGAGAGGAAGGGTCTTTTCAGACTATAGAAGGTACAAAAACTGTTTTTCTTTGTGCAACATGCGCCAACAGAATCAGAGTCCCAGTGGACAGAGAGTATTTACAAGAAATAACAAAGTAACACGTTTTATTACCATAGTTTATATTTTGGAAACAGTCAGACCTAGGTTAAGGACAGATTAAGAGGAGTAAAGGTGTTCCTCTAACTAGTAGGTGTGTCGCAAGAGGTTTCAGACTGAAACTGAGGGTGGTGGTCTTGAAAACAGAAGATGGCCTACAGATTAGCATTCCAAGGCAAGAAGCTTCAAAGAGCCCACTGCCTTTTGGTATGCAGCACTGGTTTCTCCCACAGGAGAGGACGCCAAACCCCTTTGTCCAGAGCCATTTGGCACCTGCACCGGTGGAAAAATTAGCTAGTCAGATAGACTTGTCCAACCTCAGGCTAGAAATTAGCCAACTTGGTGATGGCAAACTTAGGAATTCTGGGACAGGGTTATGCCCACTTCCCACAGAAAGTGGCCATATGGGAGCATAGTGACCCCAAAGGTAAGGAGCTCTTTGCCTACTACACTACACTCCCCTATTGCCCCTAAACTCACTATTTAGGGGAGACCCTGGCACCAGAGAATCAGATCCCTTCCGATCTACGAAGAAGAAGGACACTGAAAAGCTGCAAAATCACATGCTGTGGAAGAAGCAACTGACGCTGCGCCAGCCCTGCAGGCCTGTCTGCTGTTCCTGACAGAGTGCTCCATAGGTCATGTCGTCCTGCAGCTGTCGGGCATCCAAGGACTGGAAGGCCTGCCTGCAATAAAGAAGCAGGGGCTCTCGTGGAGCAGCAGAGCTGCTTCCCTGCATCCAGCAGATACCCCAAAGATGATTGTGAGCCTCTGGAACCGCAAAAAACCGACACCACAAAGCAACACTGCACCCTCACTTCCTTGCCAGGAGAAGTGTGGCTCAATGGTTAGAGCGGCAGACCCTGATGCAGAGGTCTAGCCCGGGACCAGGGTTCAATTCCCCGCCTCGGCGGGTCTTGAGCTCAAAAAGTCCATGGACCTGATAATTCTCGCCTCAGTGCCTATTCCAATCATGGAGTCCCACTCTGCAACCCTGGGCAATAGCTTGCTTAATCTCCACAACGGCCCCCACAATGCTAAGGATGCCTGGCCTCCAACTTGGGGGTGCCCAGGAGTGGACACCTCACAGGGAAAGCCAGGATGGGTTCCACAGCGGTATTTGTACAAGCGCCTTGAGACCCTTGCGGGTGAGTAGTGCGCTATACAAGTATCAATTTACATTTGTTTTTACATTTTTGCCTGAGCTGAAGTGGGCAAACGATGCCATCGTGTTCCCTCCGCCCTCCAGAGACAAAGTCCACCTTTGGCTTGCCCACTGTGAACTCCTCAATGCCGCTTGCAGCCTCTGTTCGCAGGCCTCTTGAGACTGGCTATATACCAGAAAAATGCCAAACTGTGTAAAATAATTTGTTTTCTGACAAAAGTCTGCCTGTTCCTGAAAGCTGGGAAGAAGGTGATTTTACTACCATAAACTCTTTGTTGATACCATCTGCAGGGAAAAAATCAGACGCTTTCTTCTGCAGCCCTTTTTCCCATTTTTCCCAAAACCTACAAAATGTAGCTGTATTTTGGCTAATTTCTCTGGCCACTCCAGGGAGATCTACAAGCCTTGGGTACCTTTAGAATTCTCTGGATATTGGGAGAAAAGGACACAAATTTGGCCTGGATACCTTATTTGCACAAAAGGTTATGGGGCCTAAGCAGGAACTACCCCAAATAGCCACAAAAAAGGCTTAGCGCGGGGGTGGCCTAGCAGCAAAGGGGTTAGTCACATTTGGAATTTTCCAGGGCTTGTTGTCAACTCTTCTATACCAAGTATATGGAACCCATTCTTTTGGTTTCTTATCCTACTGTAATGCAGATAAAAAACAAATTACTTACCAATACAATGTTGTTCTCCAGTACTGATATCTTTCACAGATTAACATACATGAATCTTCCCCATCATTGAGGTGGAAGTCCACAGTATTTATAACAAGTAGTGCAAGGAAAGCACCACATAGCAAAGTTGAACAAATGACAATGTTAGCCAATTCACCTCCTTTTAATAAGAACCAAACTTCAATCAATCAGTAAGGAGCTCCAGATGCACTCTTCCCCTCAAGAGCCACCACACCTCAGATTTCTTTCCTCAAGTGTAAAGATAATGTACAGGAAGTATCCAATCTGGTGAGCTCCTGTTGGGGAGGTGTGAGGGTGCGGTGTGAATCTATAAAATATATCTATAGTGGAGAACCACAATGTACATGCAACTTGTTTTTTCTCCAGTAAGGAATCTTTTAGATTCACAAGCTTGAATCCGAATAGCAAACAGTTATTAAGTGGTGGTGGGAATTGTCTCATGTAAAGGAAAGCTTACCTCACTGAAACAGATGTCGAAGGGCTGCTTGACCCACTGCTGCTTCATATTTCATTGTTGCATCCAGGTAGTAGTGTCACGTAAACGTATGCCTCTTAGTCTTTGTAGCGCCCTGCATATGTCTGTTAAGGATACTCTATTAAAAAGGGCAGAAAATGTGGCTACACTTCTTGTGGACTATGCTCGTTCTTTCCCACTCAAACGAAGTCCAGCCTTTTTGATGACAGAAAACAATTGCTGCTTAAACCCAACAGGCTATACAGATAGTATCTCCTTTTCTTAGAGGCAAAAAGGTTACAAGGAATTAATCAGATTTTCTGAAAGTTTTAGTTCTATGTAGAACCTTAGGCATCTCCTGACATCCAAAGTAAGAAGTGTTCTTTCTGCTTCATTATTTGGGATTCTTAAGAATGCCTTTAGGACAATTGGCTCACTGAGATGAAAGCTAGATGGGACCGTAGGTATAACATTCAGGTTGGTCCTAAAAATGACGCTATTGTCTTTGAATTGCATGCAAGGCATCTTCATTGTAAACGCTTGAATTTCACTGATCCTTCTGGCTGAAGGTATGGCTTGAAATCGAGCCATCTTCCAGGGTAGATGTTTTAATTTTGTCTAGTGAATAGGTTCAAAGGGACATCTCATTAGTTGAGACATGGCTATATCCAATTGCCAAGTAAAGAGAGGCTTCTTAATCTAAGAAAAAGCCCTGTGGAGTCATCTATGAAATTCCTTAACCGACCTGTTAGACTATAACGACTTTCGGTTTTAAGATCTTCGAAAGATTGTTACCAGGTGGACCTTTACTCAATTTTGTGAAAGACCTGTGTAAGCCAGATGTAGCAAGTATGGCAGAATCTTCTCAGGTGAGGACTCAAAAGAATGATTGGTATTATAAGAACACCAAATGCAAAAACAAGTCTAATTTGATACGTAAGCCCTGTTTGTTGTTTTAGCTCTGGCTTTTATCCAAGATTCCTCTACATTCTTGAGAAATATTTAAGAGGTGGAATTTGTTGAAATCAGGAGCCAAGCCAGTAAGATGAGACCCTATTGCTGGATGAACTATTTGCTCCTTGTTAGCTGGGTCTGGTGGTTTATTGGATTAAGGTCCATTGAAGAGGCTTGTGTTTAGCCTCATGTTCACAGGGTCAAATCTCTGCAGGCACACTCGGCCTTTCTTCCTTCTGAGATCAATAAAATGGGTACCATTAAGTTCGGTAACAATAAACGTTTATTTTTCTTATGTTTGAAAGCTTTATTGAAAATAAATAATCAATACAACAAGGTGACATCAGCATAATAAGGGAAGAGGAGGAGATATGAGGAGATAATCATAAGAAAGCTAATGCCACAAGTAAGGAACAAAGCATTTTACGTTTTTGTTGAGGGGGGGAAGGGGGGGGAAGGGGGGGAGTAAGAAAAAACCAATGAATAAGGCAAAAATGCAAAATTGCAATAATGATAAACAACAAGCACAAAACAGTACAGTAAAAGCACCAAGAACGGCAAATACTCGGTCTAAAGGCAGTAAATAAATTAAGCATAAAGCTAATAAAACAGCATAAGTGAAACACTGAGGAATGTATTGGTAAGCAGGAGTACAAATATTCAAGGGGGTTTAAAATTGGCAGATGAGAACGTAGAGGGTTTCTTCTTGGCAGCTTGATCCAAATAGAGAGTGAGAGGTAACCAGTATAAATCAACGTTACGAGAGGGTTTGCATGAGGTTGCAAAGGCAACGTCGAGCCCATGTGAGTGACAAAGCGAGTTCCACCAACAGATTATGGAGAGTTTGTTCAGAGACTTCCAATTAGAAGAAATGTGTTGGAGGGCAAGGGCAAGCATGAGATCTAGGAGACCTCGTGAGTGCGAAGGGAGATCAAGGGAGTCAGACAGACTTCCTAGAAATACTAAAGAGGCCGAGAAAGGGACAGAGAAATGAAAGACATGAGAAATACGAGTCCACACCTGTAACCAGAAAAGACGAACGGAAGGACAGAGAAAGAAAAGATGAAAGGAATCTGCATTGGTAGCATTGCAGGTCCAGCAATTAGCAGTAGAAGAGGATAGAAAGCGAGACAGGGAGAGTGGAGAAAAGTAGAGTCTATGATAGAAGAAAAAGAGCGATTGAGTAAGAGAGGCATTGCGGGAAGTCTTCAGAGATTTAGCCCAGACTTTATCCCAAAGACAAATCGGCCATGTGGAATTGAGATCTCTTTCCCAAGAGAGTTCCAATTTGGATTTGGGGCGAGCAGGGTCAGGAGCAGAGAAATATCTATAGGTAAGAGAAGCCTTAGGAACATTGGATAGAAGTGTAAGTAGAGAGGAGGATGACGAGGGTGGGACGTCCGAATCCAGAGAATAGTATCGGTCAAGAACCGTTTCCATTAGAATGAAGTATTTCTTTGCAAAGGAGGCAGGGCAACGGAAGAAGGATTGAAATTGAGGAAAGGAGCGAGGAGATAAACCATCGAAAAGATGATGGACCCAGATTATACCCTTCGATCTCCAAGTAGACCAGGCAATAGGTCTGTTGTGTATGAGAATGAGGGAATTATACCATATGGGCAATAACAAAAAGGATTCACGAGAAATAGGGGCAATTGAAATCAATGGTCGTAAAAGGGAGGAAGTGTGTCTAAATAAAGGGGGGATAAGACACGGAGCTTTAGCGGTAAAGTGGAGAGCTTCCTGAAACGAATATGGGAGTAAGAGGTCACGTTCAACAGAGAGCCAAAGAGGTGAAAAAAGGGAAATGTCTTGTGACAACCAGCGAGAAGCTTGACGAAGAGAAAAGGATTTATGGTAGAGACGGAAATCCGGAAAATTAATGCCACCATTAAGTTTGGGTTTACGAAGGGAGGAGAGTGATAATCGTGCTTTTTTCTGTTTCCAGAGGAACTTGGACAAGATGGAGTCAATACGGCGAAAATAAAGAGCCGGAATACGGATCGGGAGCATGGAAAGTAGATAAATTAGAATAGGGGCAACCATCATTTTAATGGAGTCAAGACGTCCCCACCAAGAGAGGAAAAGGGGATTCCAAGAGGAAAGTAGGGCGTCTATCCTAGAGATAACTGCATTCATATTAAGCCGAACCGAAGACGAAATGGAATTGGAAAAGAGAACACCAAGATATTTTATGTGCTTACTATTCCAAGCGAAACCAGTGGAAGAAAAGAAATGTGGGAGGCAGAATTTATTCAAGGGAAGAATCTCCGTCTTATCCGAATTTATTTTATATCCAGAGACCAAAGAGAAGGACTCAAATTCGGCTAGTAAGGAAGGGACGGAGGTAGTAAGGTCAGAAATAAATAAAAGTATGTCATCAGCATATGCAGATAGTTTAAGTTGGTGGGGCCCATACAGAAATCCAGAAATGGAAGGGTTATTACGAATGGAGGTCAAAAAGGGTTCAAGAGCTAGGATGAACAAAAGGAGGGAAAGAGGACAACCTTGGCGGACACCGCGTTGAAGTATAAAGGGGGAAGTAAGTTGACCATTGACTAAAACAGATGCTTTGGGCATAGAATAGATTAAGGAAACATAGGAAATGAATTTCGGGCCAAAACCATGCCACTTCAACGAAGCAATCAAGAAGGACCAATCAACTCGGTCGAAAGCCTTTTCAGCATCAACTGAGATGGCCGCTAGAGGAATAGATAGGGAGGAAGCTTTACTAAGGACATTGAGGAAAAGTCTGGAATTGTCCGAAGTGAGACGACCTTTAACAAAGCCACATTGCTCTTTCCCTATGAGGTGTGGCAGAAGGGGATCAAGGCGGAGAGCGAGAAGTTTAGCAAACAGTTTATAGTCTACATTGACTAAAGAAATTGGTCGGTAGTTTTTGCAAAATTTGGGATCGCGACCATCCTTAGGGATGAGGCATATAGTAGCGTCCTGGAAGGAACCTTGAGCCAGGCCGGCGGAACAAAAGGATTGAAAGAGAAGGAGAAGATGAGGTAAAAGAATGTCGGAAAAATGGAGATAAAATTCAACCGGGAAACCATCGGGGCCGGGGGTCTTACCTTTGGTGAGGGACAGCAACGCAGTGGATAATTCAGAGAGGCTAAGGTCAGAATCTAGAGCAGAAAAGTCAAGCTGGGAAGTATCAGGTGTAGGCAAATGATCAAAATAGGACTGAAGAAGATCCGGAGTAGGAGGATGCTCAGGCGTATATAAAGATTCGTAAAAAGAGTGAAATTGCTCCAAAATGTCTTTATCAGTATGTAGAAGAGTGTTAGAAGGCGAATAAATAGAGTCAATAAGAGTACGTTCTTTTCGTGATTTAAGATAGTTAGCAAGGCGTTTACCTGATTTGTTACGCCCACCATAGTAACGAGCACTACTTCGGAGAAGATAGGAAGAGGCTGAATCTGTAGTGAGTTTGTTAAAGGCAATTTTAGAACGAAGAAGTTCAGGAGACATCTGATGTGAAGAGGAGGTGTAAAATTGGTGTTCCAGTGACTTTATGTGTGTTAGGGCGACCATGCGTTTTTGAAGGAATGCTTTCTTTTTTTTGGAGACAAAGTCTATAATGAAACCGCGGGCCGTGGCTTTAAAAGAATCCCAAAGGAGATGCAGAGGGGTGTCAGGGGTAGAGTTGATCTGGAAAAATTCTGAGGCGAAAGAGCGAAAGGAGGAAGAAAAAAGAGGGTCAGTGAGAAGAGAGGGGTTAAAACGCCAGCGAGAAGATTTAGGAGCAGAAGGAAGAAGATCAAAGACAGTAATAATAGGAGCATGATCAGAAATAACAATAGGTTCAATAGAAGAGGAAAGAAGGTTTTGAGACAAGGAGGAAGAGAGGAAGATATAATCTAGGCGGGAGAATGAAGCATGTGGAGGAGAGAAAAATGAAAAATCTAAGGAGTCAGGATGTGTGAGTCTCCAGGAGTCTATGAGATGAACTTGAGAAATGGTATCAAGGAACTGCTTGTGGGGTGTGTGAGGTGTGAAACGAACAGAGGATTTGCGGTCTAAAAAGGGGTCAACAATCTGGTTACAGTCTCCACCTAATAAAAAGGAATCATCTTTGTATTGGATACATTTTGCTGTGATCGAGGGCCAAAAGGAAGAATCAAAGCATGTAGGACCATAAACATTCAATAAAGTGATCGGGATAGCATTGATAAGTAATTTAACCAAAACCCAGCGACCCTCTTCATCTCTCTCCTCAAGGAGTACCTTACATTTGAGACGTTTGTGAACTAGGATAGCAACACCATTCTTTTTCTGAGAAGCAGGTGAAAAGAAAACATTTCCCACCCAAAGTCTTTTAAGTTTCACAGATTCAGCTTCAGAAGGGTGGGTTTCTTGGATAAGGACAATATCAGGATTATAAGAGGAGAGGTGGGAAAGTACTCTCTGCCGCTTAATAGGATGATTAAATCCTTTCACATTCCATGAAACAACTTTAAATATGAAAACTCATAAAACTGTTCAAAAACAACAGGTGCAAAAATATACTGTACAGGTAATAAGGCGAAGTAAAACAGGTAAGAAATATTTCAACTATTAAAGGAGTAGAATGAAAAATAGGTGGGAGGATGAGAGAAAGGGAAAAGGGGGGGAATAACAGAAGATAGGAAGAAGAGGTAGAGCAAAAAGATGAAGAGAGAAAAGAGAGAATGCATAGAAGACAGAACAAATCCAAAAGGATGTCTGCGGAGAGCATACCTGAAGGGGGAGATACAGAAAGGGAGGTGGGGAAGTGGTGCTGCGTAACAAGACAGGGAGACCAGGAACAGAGGCATGACCGCACCGGAACGTCACAACAGAACAAAGGTGGAGATCACGGTGAAGGGGATATCCGAGACACATCTGTAAAAAGGAAACAAGGAGAACAAGGAAGTTACATGGGTTAAACAACAGAGGATCAATGGAAAACATGGTCGACAACAGAAAGGGAGCACAGAAGACAAAAAGGAAGTAGAATCAAGAACGAGAAACTACAATGAGAAAGAGCTGTGAAAGACATTACAACTGCAGAACCATCACAGGTGATCAAAAACTAAAAGCACTATAATCAGCCACTAGCTGAGGGTGAGGAATCCATTCCATCGTTGTTATGTAGAAGAAGGAAATTACGGAGTTCTCCAGGATCCTGGAAAGACCAGGATTTGTTTTGATGGGTCACTTTGAAGGTACAAGGATGGAACAAGCCATATCGGGCACCAATAGATCGCAATGAAGGCCGAAGAGCAAGGAATTCTTCACGCCTAGAAGCAGTGACATTAGAAACATCTTGAGAAATGAAGACACGTTGACCCTGCCAGGATAATTGACGTTTGGCTCTGGCTGCAGAGAGGATGGATAACAAGTCAGTGTACTTCAAAAAGAGGATGATAACTCCACGAGGTTTCGTAGACGTGGAAGAATGGGGACCCAGTCTATGTGCCCTCTGAATACTGATTGACGTGGAAGGCGGTAAATCCACTAATTTCGGAAGGAAAGAGGTGAAGAAAGTAACTGGGTCATCACCCTCAAGAGTTTCCTGTAGACCATAAAGACGAAGGTTGTTCCTCCTATTTCGGTTTTCCAAATCCTCTGTGTGGCGTTGTAAAGATAAAACAGTCTTTTCCAGAGAGTCTATGCGCCGTGAATTGGAGTGAACCTCCGGAATTTGTTGCTCTATGGAAGAGATACGAGTGTCCATAACCTCCCACTTGTCCTTCAGATGTTGCATGTCTCTGCTCGTTTCTTCAATGAATGGGCGCAACGCACGAATCTCCTCTAGAATTAATGCCATGGAAGGTGAAGGAGGTGAATCTGGTGGAGGAGAATTCTGTTTCAGTCTTTTACTGGATGATTCAGAAGGCGGTGTTCTGGATGCTGATGAATGAGCAGAAGAAGAGCGTTGAGAGGAAGATGTCGCCATTTTGACAAGTGGTGAGGAGACACCCGAGGACGAAGGTGCAGTAGGAGTCTTAGAAGGACGGAACACAAACTTAGGTTTGCGCAGGTTCACCATAGGAGACGAAAATGATGAAAAGAGAACTGGCAAAGGTATACAAGTAAGATCCCTGTGGTGAAGAAGAGGCAGGATGAAGTAAGTACAAGTTCATGGGTCCAGTTATAACCAATGGGCCGTTGGGAGTGGTACCACTGGAGCTTGAAGGAAGCACACCACAGTCTAGCTGGAAAAGAAGCACGTTGCTGTAGAGAACCAGAAGGTCAAGAGAGGACGAGTGCCGCTTTTTACTCTGAAGCCGAAGAAAATGCAGGGGCAACAGGTTCCTCTAATAAAAGTGGCAGGAATATCCTCAAAGTGGCAAGACAGTACATAGCATGGCGTAGAGAGACAGCACAGGATCGTTGAAAGTCACTCCTTGAAGGCTGAATGTATTACTCAGGAAGAGGCGCACAAGGACAAATGTTTAGGCGATAACGTGCAGCAGATAGGTAAACAGCTAACCCCCTACACAAGAAACAGACATTGTAAGTGCAAACTTGTGTGTTCCATCATATTTGTGAGGGAGAGCACGAAGGTCCGCTGCTGCGCATCCAAAATGGCGGCTCCCTGAGTAAGCAGCAGGTCATGAGGTGAAAATGAGGTGAAAATGATAAGGAAAATAGCGGGAGTTGAGGCAACAGCAGCGTGGGGCTCATCAAAAGACGTCACAGCCAAAATGCAGCAACTCGCTAAGACCGAGTCTTGTCAGGCGAGTAAAGCGTGAGGTACGTCAGTGAGGCAGAGGCTGCGAAATGGTGGCTGTGAAGTGCGCGATGTAAACATCGCGAGTTGCGGTTGAAAAACGGCACTGTCCAAGCAACAGAGAGGACCCGGGTGCTCACCGATAGTTCCGGTTGTAGAAACCGCTACGCCGTGGTGAAAATTGTCCCCGACACATCAGGAGAACTGCAGGGAAGCGTTCCAGTGCGGCGGAGCTCCGCAACTAGCCGGCCATCTTGCGCGGCAGCCAAGCCACGCCCCCAAATGTTTATTTTTCAGTGCCAATATACCCTTTTGGGTGAGTGTGCGCTTTGCAAATACAAATGTTATGTTATGTTCATCGATAAAATTCAAGGCACTGGCCTGAGGAGACAATGATGCTGTTTTGATAGGAGCAGTAGCTCTGTGTATCAGAATTGCCCTGGCCACACTGGAGCAACAAGAATTCAAAATGGCTCTCTCTTTGTTTTGTTCAGGAGCCTGAGTATCAATGGAAAGGGAGGAAATGCATAAGCAAAAGTCCCCGTCCTTGCCATCTGAAATGTATTCCCACATTACCCTTTTTGTGGATATCTACTGGCATAGCATCAAAGGTTGCGATTGATGCTTTTTGCGACTAAGCCCAAGTTTAGACTTCCACATCTTTGAAAGATATGTAATAGTTGGTCCTGGCACCGTTCCCATTGGTGACACTCTTCTGAAGTACTGCTGAGTGAGTTTGCCTACTGATTGTCTTTTACAGGAACGTGTTCTATTTTCAAAGTATTTTGGTGTTGTGTATCCATTTCCAAATCCTTTGAGATTCCCTGGATAGCCAGTTTGATCTTGTTCCTCTTTCCTTGTTCAGGTAGAACACTGTAATTCTATTGTTGGTACGGAGCACTGAGTTCATAGTTATTGGGAGAAATGAGTGAAGACCTAGGGTCACTGCTTTTAACTCTAAAAGATTGATGTGCAAGTTTGTTTATTAAAATTACCATTTGCTACTGATGTTGAGGTCTTGCAAATGTGCTCCCCATCCTTCCATGGATACATTTGTGGTCGCTACAAACTGAAATTGTAAGGGAATTAAAGTGACGCTTGGTGAGATGTCTGTCTGCATCTATCAGCCCATGGCCAGTCTCATCTTAAAAGAGACATCCTCAAAAGTTCCTTGAGTTTGAACCCACTGTTTGTCCAGTTCTTCCTGCAATGGTCTTGTATGAAGCCAACAGTTCTGATTAAAGGAAGGCGAGAAGGCATCATCCCCAACAACGATTTGTATATTCAAAATGAAGTGGGCTTTCTTTTTTAAATGAAAGATCTCAAATTTGTTAGCCACTGGATCCTTTCTTTTGTGGGAAAGGTTTTGCATGTGTCTGGGTTAAATATTGCTCTTCGAAATGTTATCTCCTTGTGAGGTTAAAGACAGGATTTTTCCATGGCCAGTGTTAAGCTGAGATCTTCAAAAAGTTGAAGACAGGCTTCCTTGGATTCTACCGCTGAGTGGAACAATAGACCTTTTATTAGCCAGTCATCCATATACAGGAAGATCTGGTGACTTTCCTTCTCAGATAAGCTGCTACAGAGGGCATGCATTTGGTGAATATTGTTGGTGTGGACATGAGCCCAAATGGAAGGAATTGAATTGATAACAGCATCCTGCCACCTCGAACCTTAGATATTTTGTATGTCTAATATGAACTGGGATGTGGAAACAGACGCCCAGAAGGTCCAGAGATGTCATTATGTTCCCTGGATTTAACAATTGGATCATTTATTTTTTTCAACTCTCTTTATTTGTTTTCTCAACTTTATATGTAATTGCAATATTTCTTGAAGCATAACCATTCTGAGAGACTGTTTTTTTAGGTATTTTGCCAGCTGTCTCAAATTGCCTGAATTTTTCTTTATTAGGAAACAAATATTGAATAGAAACCTGTATACCAAATAGCGTAAGGGTCTTCCTCTATGACTTCCTTCTGGAAAAGTAACAGAATTTCCTTTTTTTAACAGACAAAGGTGTTGATGTGACCTCCTGTGAGGTGAATTTCGAGGAGGTTTTTGAACAGATTTTAGAGTGTGACTGTATTGAATTGTAGCCAAGACCCCATGATCTAAGGAAATAGTAGTGGTGGCTAGCAGAGGGATTGCTGTGGGTGGTGGGGCAGGGTGGAGGAGGAGTAAGGTGGGGGGTAGTGGAGTTGGACATACAACGGCAAGGAGTAAAGTAAGTAAATAAATAAATAAAACGATTTACCTTGCACTCACTGCATTGCCGATTCTGGCGATGCAGCGAGCGCAAGGTAAATAGTTTTATTTAGTTATTTACTTATTTTACTTCTTGCCCTAATATGTCCGACTCCACTACATGCCCCACCCTCCCCCGCCCCGCCCCACCCTCCGCCGGCCCACCCCACCGGCCGCATCACTCCCTCTGCGAGCCGCCACTGGGAAATAGAATTTCAGCTATTGTAATTACCAGAGAGGCTTTTACTCCCACGGTAAAGTCTATCTCCGGTAGACCTCTTTTGTGCACCTTGTCTTAAGAAAGCCTCAGCAGGAGGTGTTCTGTACTGCTGTTGTGAGTACAGTTGGTGGTAACTCTGTTGTGACTGAGGTTAGGGTTGATATCAATAACATTGGGATTTTCCTCTGTATGAGAACTGTCCCCTTCTTCGAGTGCCATGGAAAGGTTGGTAAGAACGTTGCTATAGCACTTCCAAAGATCTTGCAGTCTATGTAGCTGCTTTAATAGATTGGAGGGGTTCATCAACATGTTTCCTGAATAGATTCTTGCTATTGTACAGCATATCCAACATTTGCGCCTGAACTTTTCATCCTTTAGCCATCCTTGTCACCTTAATACAGCTGCCCCACTATTTGATGATAGCCAGTAGCGTCAATGTCCTTAGCCAAACTAATAATCCAGGCTGACGCTCTTTCACCTTCCTCTAGGATTGTTCTTGCCCTTTTTTTTATATTCGTGGGCAAAATTTTACGTAGGTTCGCAAGTCCAACCACATTCTCCTATTGTACCCTCCTAAATAGCTAAGACATTGAAGTCCTGATAGCTGTAGATGCTGTCACAGAGAATCTTTTTCCCACATTTATCTAAGTGTCTACACTTGTGGTGTCGAACAAGAAGTGGTAGGACTTCCTGATCACCTCTGAGCCACCTGCACGACTACAGAGTCCAAGTGCCGATATCTGATAAGCCAAGCAGGAAACTTTTCCGTGGCTTTATATTATCCATGTGAGGTATCACTGCCAGCATTATGGCCTGCTTTTTCATAATTTTCAAGCTTTCCACCCATATATAGCCTAGTATGGGAATAGGCTTTACTGACTTTCTTGCCAGGGCCTTATCCTCTTGCGTGCTTCGGACGGCCCCCAGCCGTCCGATGTCACGCCTGCATCGCGGGGGAATGTGCGCAGCACGCAATGGGTTAAAGTTGCATAGGAAGCATTCCTTTTGTTCCACTGGCACTGAGAGATTGAACTCTTGAGGACGCCTTCTAGAAGATCATGGAAACCTCCAATGTCTTCAGGTGGAGATCAAGCTGGAGGTGGAGTCGCAGGGCCTGAAAGCAATGCAACGTATTCATACAATTCTTCACCTGTGTTGGTAGGCTAATCCTGGGTAATTTCACGTTCCTCTGTTTCTTCATCATCTGTATCTACATTATCATTGTGGATTGTAATGGGTGCCAGAGGTCTTGGAGGCACAGATTGTTCCTGTTGCACAACTTGGCTTCTCACATGATGTTGTAAGCGAGGAGTGTGAGGGGACACAGTGCACTGAGGAGCAGGAGTCAGTGGTGGAGAAGGTGGAGTTACCTGATTTATAAAAGTCCATCAGTATTTGACGATGGTCAGTTGCTAGCATGTTTAGCATTTGTATCATAACCTTTTGGTAACAATTTCGATAATCATGTGCATCATCATACGAGTATTGTTCTTCAAATGCGTCATAAGATCTTGCTTTAACATGATATCTATGTTGCAATGAGAATTCACCTCCCATGAACTCACTGTCATCATGTAAATGTGTGTGTAAATGTATGAAACTTATATAGCGCAGGACTTACCCTGGGGCATCTCCGCGCTTGCTTAGGGAACCCGTCCTGGTATTCCCCTGTGAGAAACCCCGGCAGGGTATCCACAAGGTGAAAGCCAGGCATCCCGCCGCGAGGGGCCGATGTGGAGATTAAGCAAGCTATTGCCCAGAGTCGCAGAGTGTGACCCCGTGAGTCGAGTAGGCACCGGAGCGAGAATTGTCGAGACCGTGGAATTTATGAGCCCTAGACCCGCCGAGGCGGGGAATCGAACCCTGGTCCACGGTCGATCTCAGATTCCGGGTCTGCCGCCTCTAACCACTGATCCACACTTCTCCACTCATCATCTTCTTGGCACTTCACATGAAGTGTCGTAGGGCTGTATGCAGGGCCAATTGGAATACCTTCTTCTGAGATGTGGGTTTCATCTTGTGCCATTGACAGGCCCCTTGTCGACAATGTGGCTGTATGTTTGAAGGTGGTAGTGGGTTTTGGTGGCGTTTCTGCCAATGAATTCTTTGTCAACAGCCATTTTGAACTCATCGATGAGATGGTCATCGACGATATCGTCAACACTGATGTTGAAGTCATTGCAGCTGTTTTTGTGGATGTAGTGGGTGTCGTTGATTGTTTTGTTGTTGACACTTCCTGTGCCGATGCTAGGTCTGTCAATGTTTTCTTTTTATCAAAATAACATGGCCTCCTCAAGCATGGAGTTGAGGGCTCAGATCTAGTTTTGGTTGCTCTTTTCAGAAGGTGAGGAGAAGGAAGACTCTTTCTTTTTATGAAATTGCTCGTTGTCTGAGGTCGGACCTTTTTCTTGGTGTTTTTTGTCCTTGATCTTGAAAATTCTCTTTGAGGGCCCCTTAGAGGAGTTTCTTTCCTCGTGGCTTTCTCCTTTGTACGAATTCTTGACAGGAGATTATGGGGCATATTACCAAGGGTGGCGAAAGGCAATTTTTGCCGGTTTAGCAGCCGTTTTCGGCCGCTAAGCGGCGATAATTCTATTGCTCTATTAGCAAGCTGTCGCTAACTGATGTTATCGACAGCTTTTAGGCGATAGCGAGCGGTCTGGGGCCCGCTTTGCATGTCAGCAATATTTATCGCTAATGACATGCAAAGTGGGCATACCCAACCTGTTAGCAACTGAAAGCAGTCGCTAACGTCGCTATCGCCTATTAGCAAGACAGGCGTAGCGATGGAAATATTCCCGCTATCGCCAAAAACCAACGCCTGCTCAGACCAGTTCTTAGCCATGTTATCCAATGGGAGGTGGATAACATGGCTAAGAGCATTTCGTCGCTAATGCGTGAATATCGCTGTATTCTCAGCGATATTCACGCATTTCGCCGCTATCGCTGGATATTTTAGCACAATGGAGAAAAACGTTGCTAATAGCATGTTTTCTCCGCTAACATATCCAGCAATAGGCAGCGATAAAAAAATCGTCGCTAAGCCTATTTAGCGATAAATATCGCTACTTGTTGGTAATATGCCCCTATGTTCCCTCGCCTTCATCCCCAGAGAAGGAGTCTTTTATAGTCTTTTCCTCTGCAGACATATGGGATGTCTAGCTTCTCTATCTTTCAATGTTTTAGCTTAAAATCTGCAACAAAGTTTTCAGACTTTAGGCTTATGGTGAGATTGAAGGCAACATTAGAATTATTTGTGAGGATCTGGAGAGAATAACCAGAGTTTTCGACAAGAAAACTAGATCTAAAAAAAGGTTGTCTTACATCCCTCTGACATATTTTTTTTCTTGTCAGACTAAAGCAACCAAGATCTTACCTCAAGCGTGCTGCCAGGCAATTCAATTAGAGGTCAAATACTGAAGGATTTCAACTGGAAGCACTGAAGAAGAGCTGGCGGTGATTGAGGAGAAGAGTGATTCAGGAGCTGCTTCCTGACTGAAGTTTGGCTCTTGTTAAAACAATGCAAATTGTTTAACAATGTCACTTGTTTAAACTTTGCTCCCTATTGCTTTCTTCGCATGACTTGTTATAACTATTATTAGACCCCCAACTACATGACGGAGAAGATTCAAGCATGTGAATTCAACACTGGACAACACTCAATTTATTAACTAGTTGAACCAAGAGTTGTCTGCTGCAGTTCAGTTTTCAAGAGATTTTTTTCTCTATTGACATTTGGATAAGATCCAAAACACTAAAGCTAAAAAGAAAACTCAGGTTCTCTTATTGAGCAGACCGAACTTCCAGTTCTGATATCTGAAGAATGCCTACTATGGGTATCTCTTCTAATTCTGTGGATACTGAATGCAACCCGAGTTATTTTCAGTAAAGCATTGGGATTCTAATTCTACATATACAAAACATTCATAAGTCTGTTTTTCTGCCTCAAAACCCACCGTAACATTCTTCCCCATTTTCCTACTGACTATAGGACGAAGCTCATTCCAAAACATACTATTACCTGCCACTACTACGGAAACTCTGTTTACCTGGGCTTACCAAAGTTTCTTATCTCAAAGCTTCAGGCCCTTCAAAATATGGTGGCAAGGCTGGTACTTGGCCTTTCAGGACAGGACCACATTTCTCCTCATCGGGCCAAGCTCCACGGGCAGTTGATGAAGTAATTGTTTTCAAATGCTTGCATATGTATTATTGTGCCATCAATGTGACTGGTTCTCGTTTTCACCTCGCTTTCAGTGATGCATGATTTCCTAGAATCTTGGCTCAATCTCCAACTTGCTGGCTGTCCTGAAAATTGCATAGGGCCCTTCTGGAGGCAGAGCTCTTTCTATTATTACTCCTCATGCCTGGAATTCTCTGCCCTTGAAGACCATCAGTCATTTCACAAATGTACGAGAGGTATCTATTCACCAAATGTACCTAGCAACTCTATCTCTAACATGTTTGTCCTGTGCAAACTTCAGCGCTGATACAACCCTCAAGGATTCCCTTTGAGCCATATAGCATAGTTCATTCAATCATTCATTTACAATCTAGCTGTCCTTTTAACAAATTGACCACTGCTGCACTATGATGTCAACTATTATTTGAGCTTTTTCTCTGCAGTGTGATGGCTTTAAGTGGTTCTTTGTATCTGAGCTGATCTATTGTGCAAAATTTCCAAAGAAGGTCATCTGTTAATGAATACTTTGGATTTCTGCCACAGATTCCCACATTTGAGCTACTGGTTTTTCATTGTTCATTGGGTACCAGCGGGCACAGTGAAATAGTCAATCCTTGCCATATCACCTAGATGTCTTTCAGTGTAGCAAATGTAAGCTCAAGAGTTTGCCCTTTCAATGAGTGGGACCCTGAATTAATTTGTAAAACTCATGAGTGAAACATTTTAATAACACATTTTCAGTGGCTTGGAGATGTGGCTTTTTGACTTGCGGTCTATTGGCATGTTAACAGCCAGATCTGAGATGGCGTCTGTAAAGAGGGACAGATGGCTAATTGGGTAGTAAGTTAACACAAATTACACACGGGTTTCATTGCAAGAATGTGCATTGACAAGCGCAGCAATTCATATAATAATGTGGGCTTGTGTGAAATCATTTTAACACAAATCAATGCCTTTGATCGGACTGGGACGCTGCCTCCTGCACCACTAAGCCAGTTATTACAAAAATATACACTCAACAGGTGTATGCTTGAGTAGCTATTAGTCAAGTCCATGCTATAAACATCAAGTTAAGATCTTACTCTAAAATTAAATCTAGAATGTTGATTTTTATTTTCTGACAGATACAATAACATTTTAGGCAAGCCTGTACATTTTCTTGAATAAGATGATTATTGTCAGTTGTGTCTGAAGATTGTAAAAGTAAATGTTTGAGCTAAGTGGAGCACTAATGCTGATGGTTAGTGTGGCAGGCTGGGATAAGGTTTGCAAACCAAGAAGACAGCTAGAGCTGTGAGAATCATGAGCACTGAAATGTGTATGCTGCAAAGACATGCCAGTGTACTCAGATGGATTTGCCTCAGCAGCACCAATAAGGAGGATTAAGGCAAAATCATAGGGTACATGGTTAATTCTAAGGTGGGCCAGCAATCTGAAGTCAAAAGCGTGGCATGAGGACCTCGCCTGGAGTGGGATAACATGGACAACTATTCCTAGCCAGTAGGAAACATCCTTAAAACAGTTATGAAAAAACTAGATAGTTCTATTAACATACTAATTTGTGTGCCATCGGCGTAGTTCATAAAATTAATTCCATGGCTACGAATTAATTCTTGTCAGAGGCTTCAAATAGATGTTAACCCCTTCGATGCTCATGACGTAACCCAGCCGTCATGAGCCATGGGTGGCCTGTGCGCATGACAGCTGGGTTTCGTCACGCCCACGCCCACGATTGGAATGTCCAACACCGGGCTGGAATTCCTGCCGCAGGCAAGGTGTTAAACAAAGTAGTACTAAGGAAAGAGCCCTGAGGGATTCCCTGTCCTGCTTCTCTGAACCGGGGTATAAAAGGAGGCAGATGGATATCTTGTGTCCTGCCACCCAAATAGGACGAAAAACACTTAAGGGGCCGCACCTTGAATACCTTCACTTTGCCTAGAAATTAAGATGTAATGATTTACTGTATCAAAGGCAGCAGACAAGTCTAGTAGCACCTTATCAGCTGTGAAATCAAGCAGATTTTCAAAAACGTCTTCCCTTCAGCACCCAGATAATGAAGTTGAAGTGAATTTTTCTTTTCAAACTTTAGATTTGAGCCAAACACTCTCAAATAATTTGCAAACACCCTTTTCCACTTCTGCCACCCACGAGATAGTTCTCCCATAGAAATTAAAGAAAACTTTAGCATCTTTGATATAAACTAGGCGGTCAACCTAAAATCTGGGGAACCGGGTTCGAGTCTGGCTGGGGTGCTCAACATCCTGAGATTCTGGGCAAATCACTTAATCTCCCTGTGCCTAACAAAAACAAACAAACAAACAAAAATGAATGTGTTCTCATGTAACACAACTGGTGCTCTGATACCCGAAACCTACAGGTCAATACCTGGGCTGAGTATGCGTAGTGGTGCTCCACATAGTTCCACGGAGTAAAAAAAAACTCTGCGGCGCTCGCTCTGCTCCGGTACCACAAAAACAGTGTAACATTCTTTTAAAAACACCACCTACCTTGTCTTCTGCCTGCCCTCCTCCTTGCCGCGGTGTCTCCCTTCTTCGAGCGTCCTCCTCCTTGCAACGCTCTAGGTATTATGTCATGAGTGAACTTTTAATGGGGCTGGCCTTGTACTCAGCTCTGCCACAGAGTCGGAGTTTTGTCCACCTTTGTGTTCCCAACAGAGCACGGAGTTGGTAAAACGCCGCAATCTCCACTGGCGGTGCGGAGTACGACGCCCAGGCATATAATAAAACTCAGTGAAAAACGAAAAAGACAAAACGGGAAAATAAATACTCTAGATAAGGATATATATACATATATATATATAAAAAGAAAACCACTTTAAAGACAATGAAAATAATAACATGACAAACCCTGGTGAATGATGTTATGGTTAAGCAGTACCAACACCAATATCTGACAAGATGCTTGAGGGCCTCCTAAACGGAAATATTTAGTTAATACTGCTATTTGATTAACGTGTGTGGAAACAACAGCAATCAAACAGGTGGATCTAAGCAAAGCCTGCATCGTATGTAGGAAATACTTCCTGTTAGCAGATCCACAATGTGACAAGATGATGGCTATTCTCGAGATACAAGAATTAGGAGTCTGGTATCTGTGATCCATGTTCCTTAAAAAAATTGATGGTATCCCTCCTGAAATTTACAGGCCACTGCGGCTCACCTCAGGTTGAATACGTGAAGGCAGCTGCTCTTTCTCCCAAGTGCATGGCCTATCAGAGACACCGAAAGACAATGGCACTGCAGGCAGAGGGCAGAGCCAATCACAAAGACAGCTGTCCTAGCTCCAGAAATCATCGCGATAGGTGAGGACAGTACTGCTGTAGAACACAGGCAGGAAGAAGAAACAAGAACTTAGGGGTTTATTGACACGCCTCTTGCACCACCGGTACATCATATTAACCCCTTCCATGCTCATGACGGAACGGTTCCGTCATCAGCGTTGGTGCTCCGGTGCTGATGACGGAACATTTCCGTCATGAGTCAATGTGATTTATGACCCTTCAGCACTGCAGCGAAATTCGCGCAGCACTGAAGAGGTTAAAAGTGACGCACTAGCGGCGCAATGGGGGACTCAGAGGGTATTTTCGCACAATGGAACGGGCCACCAGGTGCGATTAGGGAGTAGTTAGGGTAGTTTGGGGAGCGTGAGTGAATCTATTTATAGAGGTTGGGTGGGAAAACACTTGCGTCGGAGGGCGTCGTGCCTAAGAAAACTGCTAAGGAGTTTTGTCTAATACACCACTTATCGTGGGCTGAAGGTACATCAGTTAATGACTTTATCCCACAAGCACACTCTAGTGTGTCATATGCATCAGTGGATGATGCATTGAAGCTGGTCAGATCAGCTGGGAGAGCTGCAGAATAGGCGAAAAGTGATATACAGTCAGCCTTTCGTCTTTTGCCCATTCATCCTAGTGATTTTGAACTCTTAGGTATGCATTTCAATGGCACATTCTATATAGATAAAGTGCTTCCTATGGGCTGTTCAATATCATGTGCTCTATTCAAGACATTTAGCATTTTCTTGCAATGGTGTTTTACACAGCTTAGTGGTCATGAGCTTATTTTTCACTATCTTGAAGATTTTAGGTTCATTGGTGTGAGCAACACTGACCAATGCCACAAGGCTTTTGCACAATTTTCAGGTGATGGCTCAGGATCTTGGTTTATCTTTGGTACCGGGCTACCAGCTGAGAAAGTTTAGGCGATAACGTATTTCTTGTTGTCTGTGATCAATGAAAAGAAACTGGAGCTCAGAAAGGTGCAGAGATTATTGGGTTATTTGAATGTTGCATGTAGAGTGGTCAGGGCAGGCAGAACCTTTTGTAGGTGTTTAGGTGTGTCCATGTGCAGTGCCTATCTCCCTCATCACAGAGTGCGTATGTCCATGGCTATCAGGGCTGACCTTCACATCTGGTTGAAGTTACTTGCAGATTTTAATGGAGTATCTTTGTTCTTTGCGGATGAAGATATGATCTGGCAAATACAAATATTCTCTGATGCGTCTGGTGCAAAAGGCTTTGGAATATTCTAGGAAGGTCGTTGGTGTGCTGAAATTTGGCCGGTGCATTGACTGAAGCAAGGTCACAGCATAGTCTTCTTAGAGTTCTTCCCTTTGCTAGTGGCATTGTTTGTCTGGGGAGAGGAATTCAAGAATAGACCAGTCCTTTTCAATGTAGATAATTTGGCTGTGGTTGAGTTGATGAACAAGCAGAAGGCATGGGATTTGAGAGTTTTACGGCTGTTACGTGTCTTTATGCTGAAATGTTTGCAACTTAACATTGTTTTTAAAGCGAGACACATTCCTGGAGTTAATAACAGTATATTGTTTTCAGTGGAAGAAATGCTGAAGTCTGGCACCTGGGGCAGAAATCAACAAGACTCAGATCCCACGGTGCGTTTGGGCCTGGGGGAGTGAGGATAGTCGGCTGGTAGAGAACTCAGTTGCAGCATCCACTCGAAGAAGTTATCAACAAGCTTGGAAAGAATTCATAAGTTATGGTAACAATGTTGCTCAGGCTGGGAGGATGGTCAATGAAGAGCAGTTGTTATTAGGTTTCGTGCTGCAGTTGATAGATAAAGGTCTCTCACACACTACTATTTCAGGAAAATTTCCTTTTATGGGCAGTTGTGGTGGGGTAGAGATCCGATGGGAGGAGTGCTGGTGAAAAAAGTTTTTAAAGGTTTAAGTAGGGAACAGAGCGGTAAAAAACTTGCGTGAACCAGTGACTTTTGAGCTGTTACAACAAATGTTGTTACAGTTGCCATTTTGCTGTTATGACGATTTTTAGAATGTTACAAATTTAGATTATGCATTTTGTGGTACTTTTTTCGGGGCATTTAGAGCGTCTGAGTTGTTGGGCTTAAGAAGTATACGTAGCAACAAAGTTTTTTTAGAGCAACAAAGATTAAGGATATGGTTGAGGGCATCTAAGACAGATCAATAAAGCAGGGGTAAATGGATGTCCTTGAACAAAAGCGGGAATGGGATCATTTTCAAACTTCCAGGTTTTTCACACCAGGGGACATTTTTTGCCACGCTAATTGAAAAAACTATTTCTATTGCACATCTATTAGCAGTAATAAGAAAGGTGATTAGCAGGTTGGGTAAGAATCCTATGCTTTTTGGCATACACTCTTTTCGAATTGGGGCTGCAAGACTGGGTTGGTCATGGTCAGATATTGGTAGAATTGGGAGCTGGAAATCAAAATGTTGCGAAAAGTATGTTAGAAAAATATTTGTTGTATCTCTGTGTTTGTATTGTTGCTAATATTTGTGTTTCTACCTAGGTTGTGTGCAAGGGCTTTTATCGGGAAAGACGAAAACTTGGATAGTGGGGCATTCCTTCCTAAAGTGGGCATCTTTATACGCTGAACAGCAGATTTATGGCAGATCTCTTGGACTTCCAAGTGTTAGTCACAAGGTGGTCTGGAAAGGAAAAGGGGGAATGCGTTGTGGGGGTTTGTGTCATACATTGTCTCTTATGTGCTCTAGCAGGGATTCCCATGATGTGTTGATCATTCATCCAGGTGAAAATGATTGGGAAATGTATCAGGTCTGACCTCAATAAAGCAAATGAAGCTGGATTTGGCTGTTATAAAAAATATCTGGGGGGGTATTACTGTAATTTTGACGGAATTTATAACTTGTCAACATTGGAGAAGAGCACGAAGTCATGCAGCTATGGAGAAAATGAGACGTAAACTCGATAGAGCTATGAGAGTTTTTTGTGGCACTTGCGGATTACAGTTTTATCTCATTGAAATATAAAAAATACAAAGGGGCATCTTTTTCGGGATGATGGAGTTCATTTATCACAAATGGGGCAAGCATATTATTTACTGGAATTGAGAGACTTTATTGCAAAAATATGGAATGAAAATGTATGGTATTCCAGCAGAATTTCATAACGTTTCTCATTACATTACTATGGATTGGTGGGGACAGGAAAACTCTTCGGTTTTCCTGGGTGGCAGGAATTTTTTGGGGGGTGGAGAGTCTTGAGCGGCCTTATCCATCCCTCAAGGGGGTAGGGGAGAGTACAGAACACGGAGAAAGGGAAGGAAAATGATGGGGTTTTCTTTAACATGAGTACAGTTCTTTTGAGGATGCTTGGTAACCAGTGGGGTTTATGTTTTGAAGCTATGTTAAGCTGTTTTTGGGGACTGCCTTACGATCTAATTGTAATGTTGTGTTATTTCAAATTCATGCTATGCACCTGTCTTAATAAAGTGGCCTTTTTTGCTAAATACAGAAGTCGTGGGACGTGTTATTGTGCGAGGGGCTTGTATTGTAAATAGCCCCTAAGTTCTCTTCACTTCATGGTGCTCCTCCAGCGATCATAACGGCAGGGACAATTTAGGCTGGTGCAGTACCTAATCAAGGAGAAGTGTGAGAAACAGCACCAAAAACAATAAAACATTTGAAGCAATAAGTGTATTCCATAGAAAGTGAAATGCTGGGCCTGAAACAGTTGGTATCTCTAAGGTTGTCGGGCAAATTCAAACAATTCGCAAGCTAGCCTCTTGAGCCCATGACCGAAGCCGAAAATGCTACAAGGTCCTTGCAATAAAAGTCAAATCAATCTGTTCTGGAAGGAAACACAGAACTTTCTGGATGTTGCAGCTTCTTTATTTGCACACAAGAAACTCTGAAAGTCGCCAAAATGTAGCAATCTTACAAATAAAAGAGAGGCCTTACGGATGCCTAAGTACCTCCAATTTTTGGGACAGTTAGAGAAGCTCCATCCACTATCTACTAGCTCCCAGCATCAGTCACGGACCGCTGTGCAGTTCATATAAATTGTAAACCATATACACCATTTGAATAGTTCCGAGAAAGAGAGACATTCTATAAAAAACACAGTGATAGGTCTACAATAAAAGGCTAGAAAGCTACCCTGCTTTCACACATACAGATCCATTTAATTGAAGAAAAGAATTTAGATTTGGAGTCCAAAGAGGTGATTAAAGCAACTAAAAGAGGTGAGGGTCATGACAGTGAGAGACAGAACTTCTGGAAATACTAGGGCATTTCGACGGAGATTTTATGGCACAAAGTGTAGTTTTTTTCACCAGTAATGTTACAGATTTTATTTGTTATACTCTATGATACATGAACAGTTGTGATAGTGAATTTATATATATAATTTTTCTAATAACTAAATTTATCCTTTGGCAAAGACACCCATAGTATTTATAACAAATGCACCCCCTGTGTGCTGGAGGGGCCGAGCTGGCGGTCAGTGAATGGTAACTGAAGCCACAGGAGAGTTTGGAATAGGTGGAGTGCCAGGCCTGCACGAGCTGGCATCACTCAAGCGCTGGCTCTTGTCCAGCTGTGATGACTAGGGATAGTGACGTATGCTTGTTGTTTCAGAACCCAGCCTCCATCCCTATTAATAAAACCAGACTTGTATTCCTCTGGTCTAGCCACCAGCTGACATTGTTTGTACACAGATCCTGACCATGTCACTAGCATGGAGATACTGACTTCACCTGTGACTCTGGCTGTGCACTAGTGACACAGGAGTGCAACTTTCCAGCCCGGCAATTACGGACAGAAAATCACCGATACCTACTCGTAATTATATAGTGATAAATAGCTGAGTTGTTAGAACTGGGGTCACCAATTCCGACACGGTAGCTTGGCGCGAGGCAGGAAGGCACCCGAAGGCAATGTGTAAAGCAGTGGTGCAGCAAACACTCACACTGAGACAGTAACTCGCACGCAATAGAATGACACCACACCAGGTTGTTTTATAAACCAAGACTCTTTATCTCATTTGTAGTTCAGGCAGGTAACACTTCTGGGCACTAGCTAGGGTAGGCAACACCTCCTAGGCATCAATTCACTGAAAAATAACACTTCTGCTATTCAGGGACATTCTAGGCAACATCTCTTATGCAAACATTAGTAGAGGTAACATTCCCCTCTGCACTTCCGGAATGAGGCAACACTTTGGTGGGCATGAATAGAGCATCAACACATTTCCCAGATAGGGGGACATCAAAGTAACATGCACAACATTCATTAGGTTCTCCTCTTAATAAGGCAAGATTTCCTGTAGGCACGGTCATCAAGTTACACTTCAGGGGCACGCATATAACATCATCAACTTAGCTCTTGTAGCCTATGGTGAATATCAGCACTCAGCATTGTTAATGGCAGTTCCTCTTGAGAGGGGCCGGTTGGTAAACTCCTCGGTTCCCAGGAGCCCCTGGGGACACCTCTATGGCTATCTTGCAAGGGGCCTCCCCGGGGGGGGCGTAGGCCCCAAAGCCCCACAACTCACCGTGGAAGTTCTGCCAGGGTCCCCTAGGCAGGCCGGCCCAGGCAGATGTAGGGCGCCTCTGCCTCAGTCGGCCTGCTTCTCCGCTCCACTCGGGGCTCTGACTAGGCAGGGGCGGATTTCTCCTCGGTGTTGCTGGGAAGTTAACCATGGGGCTCTCTCTGTCAGCGGAGCCCCTCCCGAGACCGTCAGAACCACTCTCGGGCTTCCTCGCGGCCCTGGGCCAAATCCGGTTGCGGTCTGCTGGGGGCCGGCTGCGGGAACCAATGGGAATGCGGCTTCCGGTGGGTACGGCCGCAAGAACCAATGGGTGCGCGACTGGCAGGGGGCACGGCCGATGACGCGGCCGGCGCCCCAGTCATGTGACGACACCCTCTCTGCCTTCTCCGCCCAGCGCGGCCTTCTCCGCTACCGCGGCGGCCCTCCCCCGGCTTCGGGGCCCGTAGCGATGACTTCGGGGCAAAAACTGATTTCTCCCATGAGGTGCCGCGGCAGTGATATCTGGGCCCCAAGGCGCGTTCAACGGTAGCGCCCCACTTAAGGCACACACACGCTCGAAGCGCCTGCAGCGCTTTGGGACTTCGATGACTTCTTCAGTTTGCGCGCTTCCTGACACAGCGCTGAAAGGCAGGTACCTGGGCTGCGGCAGTGATTGGGGGCCTGCAGCGCGATTACTCACAGCGCTTGAGTGTCCCAGCATGCAGGGGCACAGCGACATTTAGGCCAAGTCCTGGGCTGCGGCGGTGATTTGGGGGGGCAAATAGCGCTCAAAGGCCACAGCGTGGGGCAGCATCGGTATATTCCTTCCCCATAGCATAGGTGGGCACCGCGCTGACAAGATAGCGCTAGATGGGCACAGCGCTTTACCTTTTGATCCCCCAGCAGCAGCTCTCACAGGGTCCCTAGCACTTTGGGAGGATGGCAGGTTTCAGGTTCACAGCGCTAGTTGTTAGCAGGTCTAGTGGCAGGTTCTTGATTGCAGTATCTTGGGAGACAGGTAGGGGTTGAGTTGGCAGGCATAAAAGATTTGCTGCTTCCCTGCAGCACTCTGGAGTTGATCCCCTGGGTTTCCCCCTCACTGGGCAAGGTCAGCAGGCTGGCAGAGTCCCTCAGCTATCTTGGGTACAGCGGGGCCTAAGCTCAGGCAGTCTCAGTAGTCTAGACCAAACCGCCTATACTCCGGCAGAGGTTCCCCCAGGTCCAGTGGTGCCCCAACTAACTAGTCAGGTTTCCCTCCTTTCCTCTTATACCCCTAGGTCAGGTGACCCTCCTCTAAAGGCGGCAAAGCATAACTCCTCCCTGGGCTGGAAGGTTCCAGGAGCTTCTACATGTCTGTCTATGAGACAAAAAGGCGGGACGGCAAGGATACAGTAGCAGTATGTCCCAGCCTCCTCCTAACTACTGGTGCGTGCATGTACAATGGCCACTCCGCAGTAGCAGGGGCCTGTGGCAGCCATGTTATTAGGAGAAAGCACCTGCACCTCAGCACTGTTTGGCAGTGGCAAGGCGCCCAGAGGCCTAGGTCCATCAAATGGTGGCAAAAATGAGGCGCAAAGGGAAAAACTGTGGGGTGAGACCACCCTAGGGCTGACTGGTCTAACAGAGATACAGACAGTTAGTAACAATTTCCTCTTTTCAATCACACCCCAAAAGTGAAAGTAGCTACCAAGCCCTTTTTTAGGGAACAATAGTAGATGGACAAAGAGTGGAAGGAGACAGAACAGAGGGTCAGACAAAGGGAGAGGGCGGAGAGCAGGCGGATTTATCTGCAGGAATCACACTGGAAAATACAGACTCTGAGACTGTTTCACAGGTGGTAAAAGCCCCCAAACAGTCCCATAACACCTGTTTGTAATTATTCGAAGGACACTTTCTCTCAGACTGAAATGCCGCTTTTGAATAAGGGCCTGTTCTTTCGTACCTACTACACTACCTAATTCCTATAACATCAAAATGCAATTGCACCATTTCTTCCACAAAGTTCACCTAAAATACTACTTTGTAAAACGTTCCCAGCACAGGAAAGTATTCTTGAAAACGCACAAATGATTATGATAGATGTTAATAAGATTTTAAACTCTCGACAATACATTGAGTTTAATACCACCAGGGATGAACATCTAGCACTTAAGAACTTAATACTTGTAGAAATAACAAACGGATAGCTATCAAACCCACAGAGAAAGATGGTGTTGTCGTAATACAGGATACCATGAACTATGTAGCTGAAAATGTAAAACATTCTCAGTACCTGAACATTACATAAAGCCACCATGAGATCCCATCAAGGAAATAGCTGGCAAAATCTTTGTTAGAACAACATATTTAGTAACCATTTCACATCCTTTATAAAGAACTAAACGTCAGGCAATCAGGCTACAGCACTCTGTTAGCCACTCCTCTCAGGGACTACCATTCTTTAGATTTTCAACACAAGTGTTTATAATAACTTGACAGGCAGGCCCGGACTGGCCGTTGTGGGCACCGGGCAATCCCCCGGTCATCCGCAAGGGTGGGGGCCGGTTTTGGGCTCTGGGGGCCGTTTTTGTTGCAGAGCCGTTTTTGCAGCATAGCTGCAAAATCGGCCCTGTAACAAAATCGGCTAAAAAGAGGCCCTGGCAAAGCGCTCGCCCCCCTCCCGCCCGGGGGGCGGGGGGCCGGCCGAGCACTTTGCCAGGGCCGGTTTTGGTTCCCAGTCCGGCCCTGTTGACAGGTAGAACTGGTGAACCTCTAAGGGAAGAAGGGTGGATTGCAAGTGAATCTATGAAAGATGCCAATACTGTAGAACTATAGTTACAGGCAAGTAGGGTTTTTTCTTCTCAAGTATTGGATCTTTCATAGATTCACATGCTTGAATCAGGATAATAAGCAGTTGATAATACATACATTAATATTGTTAACATACATCGAAAAAGTGGATGGCGGGCAGATATAAAACGGTGCACATTCCTATATGGCTCACCTCAATTGAATACATGCTTTAAAACTGCTTGGCCCACTGCTGCGTATTCTGTATCATTGAGTCCAGGCAGTAAAGCTGGATGAATGTGTGTACATTTTTCCAGGTTGCTGCTCTACTGATGTCTTATATAGACACACCAGCAAAAAGAGCAGTCGACGTAGACAAACTCCTTGTCGAATGCGCTCTCACTAATCCAGTCAAAGGTCTACCTATTTTATTATGGCAACAAACTATCGCTGCTAAAATCCCAAGTGATCTGCTTTGTTTTGAGAAGGCAAGGCCTTTAAGAGAATTGCCATATGTTACCTATAATTTGTCCATTCTCCTGAAGGCACTGATTTTATCAATATAAAATGTTATGCATTGTTTAACATCTAAAGTATGTAGTGTTCTCTCTGCTAAAAGTTCTGAAAACCCCTTTTATGAACTCTTTTATAATTCTTTTTGACCACAAAGATGAAATATTCAAATATCCCCTATAATGAGATATGGCTGCCAAATGCACCATAACAGAGGACTTAGACAGACCAGATTTTGATACATCTACTAGATATGGTAGTTTCTCAGAAGTTGCAATTAGATTGGAAATAATATTGTTGTCCTTGCACAATAAACAAAAATGTTTCCACTTGAACTGATAAGTTGCATTAATTGAATCTGCTCTGGCTTTAGCTAGAATTTGTCTACAGTCCTGTGGAATATCTAGATGCAAAATTTCAGGAGCCATACTTGATGACCTTTTTGTCTCAAATAGGCTGCTACTGCAGCTAATAATTCTAGCAGCTGATTTTAGTCCAAAGAAGAGAGCTTTGAAATGGGAAATGGTGATGGCTGCTGCCCACTTTGGATCTCAGAAACGTTGATGTTTTGGATGTATGGTAATATGAAAGTAAGCATATTGGAGATCCTATTTTGTCATACAAGCCCCATGAGTAAGGAGCTGTAGAATCTCTTGCAACATAACCATATGAAAAGACTGCTTTTTGAGGTAATTATTCAATTTTCTTAGATTCAATATAGATCTCAATTCTCCGATTTCTTTCTTATCAGGAAAAATCAGGAACAGAAACCTACATCTTTCTGAAAAAAGGTTACCTCTTTATAGCTCCCTTGTTCAATATTGCGATTATTTCCAATTGCAATAAATGAAGATGGGTGGGTGTTCTTCATTGAGGCAGAGTATGAGTAGGGTTTTGGATAAACTCCAAAGTTTGACTGATCCGTACAAGATCTAAGAGCCAATGGTCTGTTGTAATAAGATTCCATTTTGAGAAGTAATTAGTTATATGTCCTCCTACTGCCTTCTGTTTTGTCAGTTTTGTGGCAGGCGCCTGTGACCTATCATTGTCTTCAGGCCAGGTCCTTAGCTTGAGGTCCTTGCTTCCTTCCAGGAGCTTGCTTTGAGCAGGCCGCTGAAGGTGGACGACGTTATTGTTGTTGTTGATATTAATACTGCTGACAAAAAAGGTTTTGGTGAAACTGATGTACTTGATATCTGTAAGACTGAAAGCCTGCTCTGTAGGAAACCTGCCTTCTTCCTCTAACCCCTGGAAAGTGCTGACACTTTCGTCATATAATACAAAGCAACCTAATTTTAATCAATCAGATTGTTTGTTTTTTTATTTCATTTTTCTGGAGTTGCTGTGGATGTTTTGAAACATAAAAGGCTGTGGAATGTGACCTGTCCCCTGCCTCCTGCCCCCTGAAAAAAGTGACTTTTCTATGAGAAATTTTGAAGACTATTAAGAGGCGGAACCTCATAATGCTCCCAATGTAAGTAATTGTACATTTCTCCCGGATAACTAGGTCTATGTATGTATAGTGTGCATAATAATGAAAACAATACATCTCTTTATAATTCAACGGATTCAAATAAGGATCTTCATTGCTCAAGGTGGTGCCTGCCTGTAAATAAGATATTATTCAATACTGTCTTTTATCCCAGTCATCTGAAATAGAGCTGGGAATAATCACACAATTAATTGAAACTTTCAACACATATGGTAGCTGCAATGTCTCAGTCGGTCCCATCCTTTATTAAGGAACCTTTTCCCAGGCAATGCCCTTGGGCACTCGATAAGCTGTGATATTTCCATCTTAGAGATCTTGTCGAATTATGTGGGATCGAAGATGAGGTTGCAATTCCTGAACCACAAGATGTGCACTGCGGGAGGATTTGCGCCATGGTTAATCGGTTAAAGTGAAAGCGCGGTATGGGGAACCTTCATCCAAAAAGGAAAAAGAAAAAAAGGTGCTGTAGCACAGCCACTAAACTGAAAGCACACTGTGCGGTAAATTAAATTAATAAACGTGGCTGCAAAAGTGAAAGCAGGCAAGGCAGTAAATTAAATAAATAAAAAAGCGCAGCCGCTAAAGTGAAAATTAAATAAATACATTACTAATAACAATATAAAAGCGGGCGGTATGCTGCGACAACGTGGGTGGAATAGGGGAAGATCAGTAAAGAACTAGTGCTCACGGACTACATAAAGCAGACCGTGTAACAACACAAGTAAAAAGTTCAGTCCTTATGGGAAGTCACAAATGCAGACATGGCAGTACCAATGAGGGACTATTAAGCCTATTCGCGAATGAAAAGCAACGATTTCGAAGGGACAGTAACAGGAGCCAATTGAAAAGAATGGACAAAGCTTCTATTTCATACCTCAATACAACATGCCTCGCAGAGCATGCGCTGCCTAGGCTCGAACTAATAACGCACCGAGCCATCAAGAGGTATAGATACTGGTAAGATAACAGAGTCACTGACTCGCCTGCTGTGTAGGTCTGAGTGCCACCTGCAAGTCAGTGGTCGGAATCCCAGTGTGTCAAGCCTGCCATTCGCTCGTAATGTTCAAATGTACTGGTTGAGGCCATTAGTAGCAAGACGGTTATTTAGCACTTGCAAGCATGGTGACTGTTGGCAGTAAGCACTATTTATTCATTGCAGGTATTTTATGGCTGCCACAAGGGCCACAGAGCGTTGTACAGGGGCAACAATAAGGTCATATAATGGTATAAATAGACTGAACACATAAATGCCGTAGAAGCTTTGCCCAAAAAGTCACTGCCCTTTTCAGAGCTATTTTCTCAGCATTAACATGGGCTAATCAAATATTGCAAAACTAAACCTGCTTCTAGACCCTTCATATTGATGGTGTACACAAGCACAGGGTCACAGGACATATTTTCGCTACACATTGATCCAACAGAACCCTCAGTCAAGTGGTTAAATATGTGCATGACAAGGGGTGTGGTTTGGCACCAGCTAAACTGGCCGCGTTACTAAAGAGCTCTGCGGTGGCCCTCCGTGCCTCCTTCAAAAATCCGAATGAATCCACCCTGCTCTGCCTCTCACAGCAAAACGGGGGTTCAGTGGAGCAAGCAACTGCCAGAGAGCCGTTGGGGGTGGGGAAGACACGCCCAGAAGCGACCGATGTGACAGGAGCCTGCGCCGATACGAGACATCGCCGGAGACGAGCTAGGCAGTGCCGGAATGTAGGCTGAACGGCAACAGCTGGGAGCGGGCATCCCTGGAGTGAAATGGTTCCGACCTTAGGTCAGCGGAGGAGGTCACAAACGGGAACCCACCGAAGTCTTTTGGATAATCTCCCCCCCTCATCCTCAACCGCCTGATAGTGAGTGTGGGCGGGGCCCGACGGTGCTGAGAAGAGAGACGCTGCTGGGACGGTGAGCTCCTGCTGACGTCCCGGAGGGAGGGAGGTGGAAGAAGCTACACTGCGGATACCGATTCAAAAGGGGGTGGTGATGGACAGAGTATCTGAATTAAGCAGAACACTCCTACCCAGTCAAAAGATCAGGGCTTGATCCATCACATTTTTTAGCTCACTGCACCATCCCAGTTAAGAACCTGGCTACATGCAAATTAGTCTGGCCCTGGCCCAGTGCATCATGGGAACAGGACAGACCAAACTACCAAGCCAAATCTTTACTGGAAAGGAAACAAGCTTCCGGGGACCGGTTTCTGGCATTACAGCCGTCTTCGGCCCGGATTGCTTGAATCCTGATGGTGCAGTGAGCAAGGGACTCACATCTGAGCATACCCTTCCACACTTGTGGTGGCCAAAACGATTCAAAAGGGGGTGGTGATGGACAGAGTATCTGAATTAAGCAGAACACTCCTACCTAGTCAAAAGATCAGGGCTTGATCCATCACCGTTTTTTAGCTCACTGCACCATCCCAGTTCAGAACCTGGTTACATGCAAATTAGTCTGACCCTGGCCCAGTGCATCATGGGAACAGGACAGACCAAACTACCAAGCCAATTCTTTACTGGAAAGGAAACAAGCTTCCGGGGACCGGTTTCTGGCATTACAGCCGTCTTCGGCCCGGCTTGCTTGAATCCTGATGGTGCAGTGAGCAAGGGACTCACATCTGAGCATACCCTTCCACACTTGTGGTGGCCAAAACGATTCAAAAGGGGGTGGTGATGGACAGAGTATCTGAATTAAGCAGAACACTCCTACCCAGTCAAAAGATCAGGGCTTGATCCATCACCGATTTTTAACTCACTGCACCATCACAGTTCAGAACCTGGCTACATGCAAATTAGTCTGACCCTGGCCCAGTGCATCATGGGAACAGGACAGACCAAACTCTCAAGCCAATTCTTTACTGGAAAGGAAACAAGCTTCCGGGGACCGGTTTCTGGCATTACAGCCGTCTTCGGCCCGGCTTGCTTGAATCCTGATGGTGCAGTGAGCAAGGGACTCACATCTGAGCATACCCTTCCACACTTGTGGTGGCCAAAACGATTCAAAAGGGGGTGGTGATGGACAGAGTATCTGAATTAAGCAGAACACTCCTACCCAGTCAAAAGATCAGGGCTTGATCCATCACCGTTTTTTAGCTCACTGCACCATCACAGTTCAGAACCTGGCTACATGCAAATTAGTCTGACCCTGGCCCAGTGCATCATGGGAACAGGACAGACCAAACTCTCAAGCCAATTCTTTACTGGAAAGGAAACAAGCTTCCGGGGACCGGTTTCTGGCATTACAGCCGTCTTCGGCCCGGCTTGCTTGAATCCTGATGGTGCAGTGAGCAAGGGACTCACATCTGAGCATACCCTTCCACACTTGTGGTGGCCAAAACGATTCAAAAGGGGGTGGTGATGGACAGAGTATCTGAATTAAGCAGAACACTCCTACCCAGTCAAAAGATCAGGGCTTGATCCATCACCGTTTTTTAGCTCACTGCACCATCCCAGTTCAGAACCTGGCTGTATGAAAACTAGTCTGACCCTGGCCCAGTGCATCATGGGAACAGGACAGACCAAACTACCAAGCCAATTCTTTACTGGAAAGGAAACAAGCTTCCGGGGACCGGTTTCTGGCATTACAGCCGTCTTCGGCCCGGCTTGCTTGAATCCTGATGGTGCAGTGAGCAAGGGACTCACATCTGAGCATACCCTTCCACACTTGTGGTGGCCAAAACGATTCAAAAGGGGGTGGTGATGGACAGAGTATCTGAATTAAGCAGAACACTCCTACCCAGTCAAAAGATCAGGGCTTGATCCATCACCGTTTTTTAGCTCACTGCACCATCCCAGTTCAGAACCTGGCTACATGCAAATTAGTCTGACCCTGGCCCAGTGCATCATGGGAACAGGACAGACCAAACTACCAAGCCAATTCTTTACTGGAAAGGAAACAAGCTTCCGGGGACCGGTTTCTGGCATTACAGCCGTCTTCGGCCCGGCTTGCTTGAATCCTGATGGTGCAGTGAGCAAGGGACTCACATCTGAGCATACACTTCCACACTTGTGGTGGCCAAAACGATTCAAAAGGGGGTGGTGATGGACAGAGTATCTGAATTAAGCAGAACACTCCTACCCAGTCAAAAGATCAGGGCTTGATCCATCACTGTTTTTTAGCTCACTGCACCATCCCAGTTCAGAACCTGGCTACATGCAAATTAGTCTGACCCTGGCCCAGTGCATCATGGGAACAGGACAGACCAAACTACTAAGCCAATTCTTTACTGGAAAGGAAACAAGCTTCCGGGGACCGGTTTCTGGCATTACAGCCGTCTTCTGCCCGGCTTGCTTGAATCCTGATGGTGCAGTGAGCAAGGGACTCACCTCTGAGCATACCCTTCCACACTTGTGGTGGCCAAAACGATTCAAAAGGGGGTGGTGATGTACAGAGTATCTGAATTAGGCAGAACACTCCTACCCAGTCAAAAGATCAGGGCTTGATCCATCCCCGTTTTTTAGCTCACTGCACCATCCCAGTTCAGAACCTGGCTACATGCAAATTAGCCTGACCCTGGCCCAGTGCATCATGGGAACAGGACAGACCAAACTACCAAGCCAATTCTTTACTGGAAAGGAAACAAGCTTCCGGGGACCGGTTTCTGGCATTACAGCCGTCTTCTGCCCGGCTTGCTTGAATCCTGATAGTGCAGTGAGCAAGGGACTCACATCTGAGCATACCCTTCCACACTTGTGGTGGCCAAAACGATTCAAAAGGGGGTGGTGATGGACAGAGTATCTGAATTAAGCAGAACACTCCTACCCAGTCAAAAGATCAGGGCTTGATCCATCACCGTTTTTTAGCTCACTGCACCATCCCAGTTCAGAACCTGGCTACATGCAAATTAGTCTGACCCTGGCCCAGTGCATCATGGGAACAGGACAGACCAAACTACCAAGCCAATTCTTTACTGGAAAGGAAACAAGCTTCCGGGGACCGGTTTCTGGCATTACAGCCGTCTTCGGCCCGGCTTGCTTGAATCCTGATGGTGCAGTGAGCAAGGGACTCTCATCTGAGCATACCCTTCCACACTTGTGGTGGCCAAAACGATTCAAAAGGGGGTGGTGATGGACAGAGTATCTGAATTAAGCAGAACACTCCTACCCAGTCAAAAGATCAGGGCTTGATCCATCACCGTTTTTTAGCTCACTGCACCATCCCAGTTCAGAACCTGGCTACATGCAAATGAGTCTGACCCTGGCCCAGTGCATCATGGGAACAGGACAGACCAAACTACCAAGCCAATTCTTTACTAGAAAGGAAACAAGCTTCCGGGGACCGGTTTCTGTCATTACAGCCGTCTTCGGCCCGGCTTGCTTGAATCCTGATGGTGCAGTGAGCAAGGGACTCACATCTGAGCATACCCTTCCACACTTGTGGTGGCCAAAACGATTCAAAAGGGGGTGGTGATGGACAGAGTATCTGAATTAAGCAGAACACTCCTACCCAGTCAAAAGATCAGGGCTTGATCCATCACCGTTTTTTAGCTCACTGCACCATCCCAGTTCAGAACCTGGCTACATGCAAATTAGTCTGACCCTGGCCCAGTGCATCATGGGAACAGGACAGACCAAACTACCAAGCCAATTCTTTACTGGAAAGGAAACAAGCTTCCGGGGACTGGTTTCGGGCATTACAGCCGTCTTCGGCCCGGCTTGCTTGAATCCTGATGGTGCAGTGAGCAATAGGAGTGGCAGGGTTTGCTCAGACATGAGTCCCTTGCTCACTGCACCATCAGGATTCAAGCAAGCCGGGCCGAAGACGGCTGCAATGCCAGAATTGGTCCCCGGAAGCTTGTTTCCTTTCCAGTAAAGAATTGGCTTGGTAGTTTGATCTGCCCTGTTCCCATGATGCACTGGGCCAGGGACAGACTAATTTGCATGTAGCCAGGTTCTGAACTGGGATGATGCAGTGAGCTAAAAAACGGTGATGGATCAAGCCCTGATCTTTTGACTTTTTATGAGTGTTCTGGTTAATTCAGATGCTCTGTCCATCACCACCCCTTTTGTGAATCGTTTTGGCCACTATAGGAGTGGCAGGGTATGCTCAGACATGAGTCCCTTGCTCACTGCACCATCAGGATTCAAGCAAGCCGGGCCGAAGACGGCTGCAATGCCAGAAACCGGTCCCCGGAAGCTTGTTTCCTTTCCAGTAAAGAATTGGCTTGGTAGTTTGGTCTGCCCTGTTCCCATGATGCACTGGGCCAGGGACAGACAAATTTGCATGTAGCCAGGTTCTGAACTGGGATGGTGCAGTGAGCTAAAAAACAGTGGTGGATCAAGCCCTGATCTTTTGACTGGGTATGAGCGTTCTGCTTAATTCAGATGCTCTGTCCATCACCATCCCCTTTGTGAATCGTTTTGGCCACTATAGGAGTGGCAGGGTATGCTCAGACATGAGTCCCTTGCTCACTGCACCATCAGGATTCTAGCAAGCCGGGCCGAAGACGGCTGCAATGCCAGAAACCGGTCCCCGGAAGCTTGTTTACTTTCCAATAAAGAATTGGCTTGGTAGTTTGGTCTGCCCTGTTCCCATGATGCACTGGGCCAGGGATAGACTAATTTGCATGTAGCCAGGTTCTGAACTGGGATGGTGCAGTGAGCTAAAAAACGGTGATGGATCAAGCCCTGATCTTTTGACTGGGTATGAGTGTTCTGCTTAATTCAGATGCTCTGTCCATCACCACCCCCTTTGTGAATTGTTTTGGCCACTATAGGAGTGGCAGGGTATGCTCAGATATGAATCCCTTGCTCACTGCACCATCAGGATTCAAGCAAGCCGGGCCGAAGACGGCTGCAATGCCAGAAACCGGTCCCCGGAAGCTTGTTTCCTTTCCAGTAAAGAATTGGCTTGGTAGTTTGGTCTGCCCTGTTCCCATGATGCACTGGGCCAGGGACAGACTCATTTGCATGTAGCCAGGTTCTGAACTGGGATGGTGCAGTGAGCTAAAAAACGGTGATGGCTCAAGCCCTGATCTTTTGACTGGGTATGAGTGTTCTGCTTAATTCAGATGCTCTGTCCATCACCATCCCCCTTTGTGAATCGTTTTGGCCACTATAGGAGTGGCAGGGTATGCTCAGACATGAGTCCCTTTCTCACTGCACCATCAGGATTCAAGCAAGCCGGGCCGAAGACGGCTGCAATGCCAGAAACCGGTCCCCGGAAGCTTGTTTCCTTTCCAGTAAAGAATTGGCTTGGTAGTTTGGTCTGCCCTGTTCCCATGATGCACTGGGCCAGGGACAGACTAATTTGCATGTTGCCAGGTTCTGAACTGGGATGGTGCAGTGAGCTAAAAAATGGTGATGGATCAAGCCCTGATCTTTTGACTGGGTATGAGTGTTCTGCTTAATTCAGCTTAATGTGAATCGTTTTGGCCACTATAGGAGTGGCAGGGTATGCTCAGACATGAGTCCCTTGCTCACTGCACCATCAGGATTCAAGCAAGCCGGGCCGAAGACGGCTGCAATGCCAGAAACCGGTCCCCGGAAGCTTGTTTCCTTTCCAGTAAAGAATTGGCTTGGTAGTTTGGTCTGCCCTGTTCCCATGATGCACTGGGCCAGGGACAGACTAATTTGCATGTAGCCAGGTTCTGAACTGGGATGGTGCAGTGAGCTAAAAAACAGTGATGGATCAAACCCTGATCTTTTGACTGGGTATGAGTGTTCTGCTTAATTCAGATGCTCTGTCCATCACCACCCCCTTTGTGAATCGTTTTGGCCACTATAGGAGGGGCAGGGTATGCTCAGACATGAGTCCCTTGCTCACTGCACCATCAGGATTCAAGCAAGCCGTGCCGAAGACGGCTGCAATGCCAGAAACCGGTCCCCGGAAGCTTGTTTCCTTTCCAGTAAAGAATTGGCTTGGTAGTTTGGTCTGCCCTGTTCCCATGATTCACTGGGCCAGGGACAGACTAATTTGCATGTAGCCAGGTTTTGAACTGGGATGGTGCAGTGAGCTAAAAAACGGTGATGGATCAAGCCCTGATCTTTTGACTGGGTATGAGTGTTCTGCTTAATTCAGATGCTCTGTCCATCACCACCCCCTTTGTGAATCGAACACTGCGGATACCAGCAGGGGAATATCACACTTTACTCTGCACGTGTTTGCAACGCGTGCGATTACCCTGCATTCTTTACTTTGCAAAATCTTTTACAACGCAATCCATTACAACGCAATTTACTATTCTAAGTCCACCAGGCGTTGTAATGGGGAATGCGTTGTAATGGTTTTCAGTGTAAAGCCCCGCGTTGCAAAAGATTTTGCGGAGTAAAAAATGTGGGGTAATGGCATGCGTTGTAAGACAGTTGTCGTAAAGGATGTTTACCCCAGCAGGGGAGTCTGGAGAACAAGTGCCGAGGCCTACCTCTCTGTGGCACTATCCTGATGGAACCCAGTGAGGAGGTAGGGTGCTGAGAGCGCCAGGGGGAGAACAACTAAGTCAGAGACTGGCGCTCCGTCCCTGTAGTTAACTGCCTGCTCTGGATCCACTGGTCCGGGGGCATACTGGACCCACATTGGCTCTGCAACTGGCCTAAATGCTACCTGCAATACCCTGGAGAGTGGAAACTAATAATACTCGACTCTGCTTGATTGACCTTAGGAGAGTGAGAAATAGTGACAATCTGCAAGCACAGGGCAGGACGGTGCAATAAAGAGATGTCATCGAGCAGAGCTGGGTGGGCCATATAAGTCCTGAAATTGTGTCCTGAAGTGCTTAGGCCTAGGGCGGAGTGGTGCGGTGAGCAAGCCGCCTGAGAGGAGTACACTTGAGGCTCCTCAGCCACGCCACCTTAATGGAAGTTCAAGTCCAACGCCTTACCCACCAACAAAAGATAATGGCAGCAAAACTTGAGGACCACGAAGGCTGGGCCCGTAGGAACAACATATGGGTGATGGGGGTCCCGGAAGGGGCAGAGGGCCTGTCTATAGACCTTTTTATGTAGGACCTTATACTGAAACATTACAAACTAAAATACATATCATTTTCTTTTTTAGTTGAGAGAGCACAGAGGGCACCGGTGCCGCCGCCAAGACCGGAGGCCCTACCTAGGACAATTGTTGCTAGAATACTGAATTATTGAGACGCTATACTTCAGGCTGCATGTCTCAAAAGTGACCTGCCCTATGAAAATGCACTGATCCAGTTCTAGCCAGATTTTACTCTCATAGTGCAGCGACGCACATTCGACGAGGCAAATCGAGCACTCCGGGCCAAAGGCCTCAATTATATGATGCTGTTCCCGGCAAAGTTCAGGGTGTTGGACAATGGCAAATCGTGGTACTTTACAGAGCCCAAAGAAGTATGGGATTGGCTGGAAAACAAGCAAGGAAGCAAGCAACGTCGACAATGAGAATGGCGAGGCAGCAATAAGGAAGGAGGGGATGACTCACATGGAACACAAGAAGCAGCTTCAAGTGGAAGTCCTTCCTTGGAGCCTCACCCAAAGTGCCCAGCCCGCTGATGGCTTCCAACACAAGCAACCATTAGTCTTATCCTGTGGACCTGAGCCATAGAGAGGCAAACCGCAATGACAAAACGGTCCTCACCGACTCTTGATCAGGATGAACCGAAGACTGCGATATGAACTCATCTACATTTTAAGGTTCCGTAAGTGCAACGTCTCCAATATGCAAGTGTGGGGATGGTTAAAATTCTGGACACTAGATAAATCCAGGGGGCTTGGGGGGACGGGGGCTGTGGAGGAGCAACAAGAAGCAGCGCCAGCTGACCCCAACACTTAAAGACTGTTTGATTGGGTGACTGTGAGAAGTTGGCCTGATGTGCAGTGTTCACTATTCTAGTGATCACTATATATCAGTCCAAACAACCCTTATTGATGATTGGTTGTAAGTCAACCTTATAGACCAGCTATCCTAGTAGCATGGATACGAGCAGTCTAAGGCTAAGACTCTAGAGGGCGTGTTAAGCCAGCTGTTTTACCATCACATTACCCCTTGAACACCCAGTGAAAGGACACCACACAAGTGTTATGAAAATAAACAATGTATTTATTAGAATCACAACAACCCTGTACTCTTTATGAGGACAGGGTGCTAAGCACACAACAAAACTCTTATGAAAATACTTAAGTTAGCACGTTATACACAAATGCCCGAGGGGCACGAAAAACCATATATTCTAAAAGTGGAATGCGAGATTACTAGCAGGTAAGTACAGTACTAATAGGCTTTGGAATCGCTAGGACTTGTCTAGGGAATCATTAGATTACTTCTAGGAGACCTAGGGGACTCGGGTGCAGAGTGTGCACTCTCACGCGGGATGCGGGACAAAGTCTATGGAAGCTAGAATTCACAAAGTTAGTGTTCACGGGCGAACCCGACCTGGTAGGGGGAAAACGACAGTGGATCCTGACCCTTGGATAGTGAGGCTATGCTGGGACACCGAAGTGCCGAAGTTACCTAGCCCAGGGGCTGCAGCTGCATAGGTCTGAAAAGACGTCGGGAATCTCGTTGCCGGACCAGGAGCCTGGAAGAAGGAAGTTGCTGGCAGGCGACCAGTGAAGGAAAGTTCGATGGATCCAAGCCTGGATCAAGGAAGAAGGAAACCTGAAAGCAGAGGGGACCAAGTTCTTGAATCACTAGCCAGTGATTAAGTGGGCACCAGGATGGAACCGGGCGAAGTCACCGCAGTCAGGTGAGTGGGCGCTGCTGGGCTCTGCAGTCTCTCGGACCAGGAGGCGTTGTCGGCGACCAGGATGGAGGTGCGAGCTGTCCCACGAAGGTTCTTGCTGTCGACGTCGCTGGACCCAGGATTGGGCAACAAGTCTTGGCAAATGCAAGGCCCACGCGGTGGACCTAAAATGGCGTCTTAGCCGGACCAGGAGGGTCCAGGGTACTTCTCCGATGGAGGGAAGCAAGGGCCAGTCTGGAGCAACCAGACCAGCAGCAGTGTTGTCGTCGGGCGTCGTTCGGAAGGCCACAAGCCAGCGGGCTAGTAGCCAAACAACGCGGTGAGCAGCAGAAAGCAGAAGGGCCCCACGCCGATCGTGGAGATGCTGGGGGGCTGCTCTTCGGTGCTGGAGCTGCTCAGGGTGGGGGCTTCTCGGACCCCAAAGCACTCACCAGGAAATTACTCGGTGGGCTTGCTGTGTAGAAGTCGTGCAGTCTTGGCGATGGCCGGTCCCTCGAGGTCTCGTCGCACCCACGGTTCTCAGCTGTGCTGTAGAGGTGGGTAGAGGTCAGAGGTGCCAGGGAAGCCGGGTCTCGTCGAGCTGGGCAGTCGGATTCCGGAGGAAGGACGTGCAGCAGACCGCAGTGTTCTTAGATGGTGCCTGCGGATGCAGGGTGACTACTCCTTAGCCACAAGGGAGAATCTTGAGGAAGAAATCGTGAAGTCCTTTCGTGGAAAGTGGTATCTTGATTCCAAAGATGATCTGATTTGGAAGGGGGCCAGTCTCTACCTTTATCTTGGAAAAGGGGGCTGGCACGCGACTAAGTCCTGCCCTAGGGGTGGGACCAGGAGGGGGGTGGTTACACCCACTTCCTTGGCGGGCTTTTCCCCAGCACAGGGTCTGGAGTGTCCCTGGAACTGGTTTAAGCCAGCCTATGCACAGTGAGCACCGGGGTGCCACGTGCAGTCACCTTCCTCTGAAGCCCTGCCTACCTACAATACACAAAACCCTGTCTGGGACGGTGCTGGCACCGCCCCTGGCAGGAAACCCTTTGTCCTTATCTCCTGCTCTGGGAGGACTCCCAGCAGCAGGAGGGCAGACTTGTGTCTCGGTGGCAGCATCCATTTTGTGGAGCTGAGGCTCTGTTTGACTTTAACCGGGTTTAGGGGTTACATGCATGTCGTGTCCCTCTAGAAGGGTGGAATGCTAACCCCGTCGCCAGAATTGGCAAGGGGTTAGTATTCCAATTCGTATGACACCTTACTCGACATGTTTTGATAAAGCGATACCAGAGTTGGCATTTAACCGCGAGGATTATAATGCACTTAAGAGTATATGGTATGCGATATCATGGAAACGGCTAAGGGATAGATCCCGAAAGCCGCAGACAGGCTCAGCTCATGCCAGAGCACCATCTCACACGATTCCAAGCACTCTGCCTTCAGGATTGTTAAGGCCTGCCATAGGAGTGACTGATAGGAGATCTGTGTGTCCATTTTAGGGTTAGATATAGGTATACTATATCTAAAGCAAAGGGTGAGTACACCACCTTGCCCCAGCTGTCGTGCAGCCAGTTGTGTCAGTTTTAGTTAGTCAATCCAGGGGTGGCATAATACATGCTTCAGCCCCTGGGAGACTTCTGGGTGCACCTCAGCCCTGGGTACAGGGACTTGGAGAGGGCCCAGTGCCAATTCAGTACCTGAGTACAATTTGGATAGAGAGAACAGCTAGGCTGTGGGTCTGATTAGCAGGCCCACAGCCAGGGAAAGTCGTAAACCAGTGCAGCAAAAAGCAAAAATCTGGGTGATCATAGGATTGCAGACCCTACTCTCCTACATGACCCCCCCCCAAACTTTGGGACAATAAACTAACCTTGACCAGGTGAGTCTTCTTGCTCTAAGTGGAAATACCTGGAGAGCCCATCAGCATTGCTGTGATCAGTACCAGGTCTATGTTCCACTGTAAAATCCATCCCCTGTAGGGAAATGGACCACCTAAGCAGTTTGGGGTTTTCACCCTTCATCTGATTTAGCCACAAGAGGGGCTTATGGTCTGTCTGAATGGTGAAGTGAGTGCCAAACAAGTAGGCCCTCAGCTTCTTCAGGGCCCAGACCACAGCAAAGGCCTCCCTCTCAATAGCTGACCAATTTTTCTCTCTGGGTGTCAACCTTCTACTAATGAAAGCAATAGGCTGATCATTACCATCAAAATTCAGTTGAGACAGAACAGCCCCCACACCCAACTCAGAAGCATCTGTTTGGACAATGAATGGCTTGGAGTAATCTGGACTCTTTAGGATAGGTGCTGTGCACATGGCCTGCTTTAGGTCATTGAATGCTTTCTGACAGCTTGCTGTCCACTGAACTTTCTTTGGCATCTTTTTGCTTGTCAGGTCATTAAGAGGGGTCACTATGGACCCATAATTTCTGACAAACTTCCTATAGTACCCAGTCAGGCCCAAGAAAGCTCGAACTTGAGTCTGGGTGATTGGAGGAGTCCAGTCCTTGATGGCCTGTATCTTACTCTCCAGTGGCTGAACCTGGCCTCCACCTACAAGGTGGCCCAGGTATACAACCTGTGTCTGCCCTATCTGGCACTTTGTGGCCTTGATAGTGAGGCCTGCCTTTTGCAGAGCCTCTAACACTTTCCTCAGGTGGACCAGGTGATCCTCCCAGGTGGAGCTAAAGACAGCAATATCGTCCAGATATGCTGCACAGAAGTCATCCAGCCCAGTGAGGACTTGATTCACCAACCTTTGGAAGGTGGCAGGTGCATTTTTCAATCCAAAGGGCATTACCACAAATTGATAATGCCCTCCAGGGGTAGAAAATGCTGTCTTGGGTTTGGCTTCCTCAGCTAACCTGATTTGCCAATACCCAGCTGTCAAATCAAATGTACTTAAGAAGTTGGCAGAAGCCAATCTATCTATAAGTTCATCTGCTCTTGGTATTGGGTGGGCATCAGTCTTAGTGACTGCATTGAGGCCTCTGTAGTCTACGCAAAACCTCATCTCTCTCTTACCACCCTGGGTGTGAGGCTTTGGCACTAGAACTACTGGGCTAGCCCAAGGGCTATCTGAGGGCTCAATGACTCCCAGTTCCAACATTTTCTGCACTTCAGTTTTGATGCAGTCTCTAACATGATCAGGCTGTCTGTAGATTTTACTCTTGACAGGCAGACTGTCTCCAGTGTCAACATCATGGGTACACCAATCAGTTTGGCTGGGTGTCAGAGAGAACATATGTCTGAAGGATTGCAGAACTTGTCTGCAATCCTGTTGCTGATGTTCAGTGAGGCTGCCACAAAAGACAACACCATCAACTGATCCATCATCAGGATTCTGAGTGAGCAGGTCTGGGAGAGGGTCACTCTCTTCCTCCTGTCCCTCATCTGTGGCCATGAGCAAGCTCATGTCCTTCCTGTCAACATATGCCTTGAGCCTGTTAACATGGAGCACTCTGAGAGGGCTCCTGGGAGTTCCAAGGTCCACCAAGTAGGTAACCTCTCCCTTTTGCTCAATGATGGTGTGGGGCCCAGACCATTTGTCTTTCAGAGCTGCTGGGGCCACTGGCTCCAGCACCCACACCTTCTGTCCTGGCTGGTACACAGTCAGAACAGCCTTTTGGTCATGCCAAGCTTTTTGAAGTTCTTGGCTGGCCTCAAGGTTTTTGGATGCCTTTTCCATATACTCAGCCATCCTGGAGCGGAGACCAAGTACATAGTCCACTATGTTGGTTGCAGGCTTTTTGAGAGGTCTCTCCCATCCTTCCTTCACCAAACACAGGGGTCCTCTTACAGGATGCCCATACAGAAGCTCAAAAGGGCTGTAGCCAACCCCCTTCTGTGGGACCTCTCTGTAAGCAAACAAGAGGCAGGGGATCAGGACATCCCATCTTCTCCTAAGAGTTTCAGGTAGTCCATGAATCATCCCTTTCAGGGTCCTGTTGAATCTCTCAACAAGCCCATTGCATTGTGGATGATAGGGTGTGGTGAACTTGTAGTTCACACCACACTCTTTCCACATGGCAGTCAGATATCCTGACATGAAGTTTGTACCTCTGTCAGAAACGACCTCCTTTGGAAAACCCACTCTGGAGAACACTCCAACTAGGGCTCTTGCCACCACAGGAGCTGTGGTGGTCCTCAGGGGAATAGCTTCAGGATACCTGGTGGCATGGTCCACCACCACCAGTATAAACTTGTGCCCTGATGCTGTCTGGGGTTCCATTGGACCAACAATGTCAATCCCCACTCTTTCAAAGGGAACCCCCACCACAGGTAGTGGTATGAGGAGGGCCTTTGTTGTGCCACCTGACTTACCACTGGCTTGGCAAGTGACACAGGAGCGACAAAACTCCTTGGTATTCTCATTCATATGGGGCCAGTGAAAGTGTGAGACAAGCCTGTCCCAAGTCTTTGTCTGACCTAAATGACCTGCAAGGGGAATTTCATGGGCCAAGGTGAGAAGGAAACCTCTCAGAGACAAGGGGATGACCAGCCTCCTGGTTGCACCAGGCTTGGGGTCTCTTGACTCAGAGTACAGGAGTCCATCTTCCCAGTATACCTTGTGGGCACCTGTGGCATTCCCTGCAGCCTCAGCAGCAGCCTGCTGTCTGAGGGGTTCAAGGGAAGGGCAGCTCAACTGTTCCTTCCCCAGGTCTGCTCTGGAGGGTCCCCCTGAGCCCAGAAACTCAACTTGATCAAGTTCAAGCTCTTTAGGCTCAGTTTCCCTCAGCTCTTCCAGATCAGCCTCCTCAGAGACTTGATCCTCAACCTGGGGCAAGGGGGAAGGCAAAGCCTTACCCTTACTGCTCTTCTTCTTGGAAGGTGTCTGGTCCATAATTTCAGGATCCAGCACCTGTTCAGTGGGGCATCTTCTGGCCTGTGACCTAGTCACAGCAAGCACATGTGCTGGCAAGCCTAACATCTCCATGTGAGTCCTCTGCTCCACTTCTGACCATTGTGATGACTCCAAATCATTGCCCAACAAACAATCAACTGGGAGGTCTGAACTGACTACAACTTTCTTTTGTCCCTTCACTCCACCCCAGGAGAAAGCCACAATTGCCACACTATGACTAGTAGTGACATTGCTGGCATTGGTCACCAGGAAATCAGTACCTGGCATGATCTGTCCAGGGTCCACAAAGTTAGGTGTCACCATGGTGACACTGGCACAAGTGTCCCTATAGGCCTGAGCCATTTTGCCATTTATTAAAGGTGTCTGCCTGTATTTGCCCAAAGTATTGGGACTTATTTCAGGGGACATATCCATATCCCCTGTACAGACAAGGACAGCCTGAGTGAGTGTGCCAACTAAGTTGTCAGACCCCTCAGTACCCAAGGTTAACCCAACTAATGCCTTGGGAGGTACACTACCACTACTGACTGTACTAGGGGGTGCAGTTGCCTTAGGGGCTGTAGTGGCAGGAGTTTGTCCTCCTCTTTTGGTGCACTCACTAAACCAGTGAGATTTACTTTTACAGTACTGGCACCACCTTTTTGACTGGCCTTCTTGAGTCTTCTTCTTCTGGGAAGCCTGACCCCCACCCTCTTTGGTTTGTTGGGGACCTGGTGAAGACTTCTGGTCATTTTGCTCATTCTTAACATTACCCTTCTGGTCTGCTTTCTTCTGACCACCCTGGTTCTGGTTCTGGTTCTGCTTGATCCTTGTCCTGACCCATTTGTCTGCCTTCTTTCCCAATTCTTGGGGAGAGGTCAGATCTGAATCAACAAGGTGCTGGTGCAGCAACTGGTTCTGACAATTGTTTAAAATTTGTTCTCTCATCATTAGATTATACAATCCTGTGTAATCTGTAACCTTGCTACCCAGCAACCAGCCCTCCAAAGCCTTAGTGGCACAATCCACAAAGTCAGACCAGTCCTGAGACTGAGTTTTCTGGGTGTCTCTGAACAGCAACCTGTACTGCTCAGTGGTTAAACCAAACCCATCAACCAGTGTATTCTTCAGGACCTGGTAATTGTTAGCATCCTCTACTCTTGTAGTGAGGAGCTTATCTCTACCTTTACCATCAAAGGAGAGCCACAGTATAGCTGCCCACTGACTCTGGGGAATGCACTGCACAGTGCAGGCCCTCTCCAGAGCAGCCATCCATTTCTGGATATCATCCCCTTGCTTAAAGGGGGGCACTATTTTAGTCAGGTGTTTAGTATCTAAACCCTTCTCTCTATCTCTTGGGAGATTGCTGCCACCAGTGGGTGCTAACCCACTCATCTGCTGCTCTCTAGCAAAGGCAAGCTTCTCTTTGGCCAGGGCAAGTTCTTCCCTTTCAATCCTCAGTTCAGCTTGTCTCATCCTAGCTTCATGCTCCCTTCTCTGAGGGGAAGTAAATCTCCTCTGTGGAGGATTCCTTCTCCCCTGAGAAGAGGCATTAGAGTGCAGAGATCTATTGGAGTCCCTAGAAAGAGATCTATCTCTCCTAACTCCAAGGTTAGGCCCACTTCGGGTTAGTACTGGGGGTCCCCCAGATCCTAGCCCAAGTAAGTCTAAGTTGGCCCTGGTTAGCCTTCTGACTACCTCAAGACCTTTGTCTACCTCATCCCCAGAGAGTTCCTCCTGATCCTCCTCCTCAACTGCAGTAGCAATGTTGGGGAGATCTGGATCCTCAGAGGTTCCCTCTAAGGCTGGCATATTCTCATGTAACTGAGAAAGCTTCCTGGCATCATATGTCTCTAAGAGACCTATCAGAAAGGGAATGGTGGGGTTAGACCCCTGCTTCAGTTTCCTGGAGACACAGATCTGTCTCATCTCCTGGAAACTGAGAGCTGCATATCTTGAAGTGACCTGTGGAGGGTCAACACTGACCAGGGGAGTCTCAGTAGATTCTCCCTGGGTAGACATGCTTTTCTAGTGAGGTGTAAGTGGTGCACTTACCTACACTATATGTTTGCCTACTGATCCCTTGCTAGAGTTGTAGTTTAGGGTGTGCTAGGCCCTAGGAGCTACAACAGCTGGTTCAGTAGAACTCAGAGTATTCTAAGCTAAGTTATATGTACCTTTAGTACTTATGTGATCTTTCACAAGATATTCTTAGGGCATGTGTGGTAAAACAACAGCAAGCTCAAATCCCAACCGCTGCTCACCAATGTGAGAAGTTGGCCTGATGTGCAGTGTTCACTATTCTAGTGATCACTATATATCAGTCCAAACAACCCTTATTGATGATTGGTTGTAAGTCAACCTTATAGACCAGCTATCCTAGTAGCATGGATACGAGCAGTCTAAGGCTAAGACTCTAGAGGGCGTGTTAAGCCAGCTGTTTTACCATCACATTACCCCTTGAACACCCAGTGAAAGGACACCACACAAGTGTTATGAAAATAAACAATGTATTTATTAGAATCACAACAACCCTGTACTCTTTATGAGGACAGGGTGCTAAGCACACAACAAAACTCTTATGAAAATACTTAAGTTAGCACGTTATACACAAATGCCCGAGGGGCACGAAAAACCATATATTCTAAAAGTGGAATGCGAGATTACTAGCAGGTAAGTACAGTACTAATAGGCTTTGGAATCGCTAGGACTTGTCTAGGGAATCGTTAGATTACTTCTAGGAGACCTAGGGGACTCGGGTGCAGAGTGTGCACTCTCACGCGGGATGCGGGACAAAGTCTATGGAAGCTAGAATTCACAAAGTTAGTGTTCACGGGCGAACCCGACCTGGTAGGGGGAAAACGACAGTGGATCCTGACCCTTGGATAGTGAGGCTATGCTGGGACACCGAAGTGCCGAAGTTACCTAGCCCAGGGGCTGCAGCTGCATAGGTCTGAAAAGACGTCGGGGATCTCGTTGCCGGACCAGGAGCCTGGAAGAAGGAAGTTGCTGGCAGGCGACCAGTGAAGGAAAGTTCGATGGATCCAAGCCTGGATCAAGGAAGAAGGAAACCTGAAAGCAGAGGGGACCAAGTTCTTTAATCACTAGCCAGTGATTAAGTGGGCACCAGGATGGCACCGGGCGAAGTCACCGCAGTCAGGTGAGTGGGCGCTGCTGGGCTCTGCAGTCTCTCGGACCAGGAGGCGTTGTCGGCGACCAGGATGGAGGTGCGAGCTGTCTCATGAAGGTTCTTGCTGTCGACGTCGCTGGACCCAGGATTGGGCAACAAGTCTTGGCAAATGCAAGGCCCACGCGGTGGACCTAAAATGGCGTCTTAGCCGGACCAGGAGGGTCCAGGGTACTTCTCCGATGGAGGGAAGCAAGGGCCAGTCTGGAGCAACCAGACCAGCAGCAGTGTTGTCGTCGGGCGTCGTTCGGAAGGCCACAAGCCAGCGGGCTAGTAGCCAAACAACGCGGTGAGCAGCAGAAAGCAGAAGGGCCCCACGCCGATCGTGGAGATGCTGGGGGGCTGCTCTTCGGTGCTGGAGCTGCTCAGGGTGGGGGCTTCTCGGACCCCAAAGCACTCACCAGGAAATTACTCGGTGGGCTTGCTGTGTAGAAGTCGTGCAGTCTTGGCGATGGCCGGTCCCTCGAGGTCTCGTCGCACCCACGGTTCTCAGCTGTGCTGTAGAGGTGGGTAGAGGTCAGAGGTGCCAGGGAAGCCGGGTCTCGTCGAGCTGGGCAGTCGGATTCCGGAGGAAGGACGTGCAGCAGACCGCAGTGTTCTTAGATGGTGCCTGCGGATGCAGGGTGACTACTCCTTAGCCACAAGGGAGAATCTTGAGGAAGAAATCGTGAAGTCCTTTCGTGGAAAGTGGTATCTTGATTCCAAAGATGATCTGATTTGGAAGGGGGCCAGTCTCTACCTTTATCTTGGAAAAGGGGGCTGGCACGCGACTAAGTCCTGCCCTAGGGGTGGGACCAGGAGGGGGGTGGTTACACCCACTTCCTTGGCGGGCTTTTCCCCAGCACAGGGTCTGGAGTGTCCCTGGAACTGGTTTAAGCCAGCCTATGCACAGTGAGCACCGGGGTGCCACGTGCAGTCACCTTCCTCTGAAGCCCTGCCTACCTACAATGCACAAAACCCTGTCTGGGACGGTGCTGGCACCGCCCCTGGCAGGAAACCCTTTGTCCTTATCTCCTGCTCTGGGAGGACTCCCAGCAGCAGGAGGGCAGACTTGTGTCTCGGTGGCAGCATCCATTTTGTGGAGCTGAGGCTCTGTTTGACTTTAACCGGGTTTAGGGGTTACATGCATGTCGTGTCCCTCTAGAAGGGTGGAATGCTAACCCCGTCGCCAGAATTGGCGAGGGGTTAGTATTCCAATTCGTATGACACCTTACTCGACATGTTTTGATAAAGCGATACCAGAGTTGGCATTTAACCGCGAGGATTATAATGCACTTAAGAGTATATGGTATGCGATATCATGGAAACGGCTAAGGGATAGATCCCGAAAGCCGCAGACAGGCTCAGCTCATGCCAGAGCACCATCTCACACGATTCCAAGCACTCTGCCTTCAGGATTGTTAAGGCCTGCCATAGGAGTGACTGATAGGAGATCTGTGTGTCCATTTTAGGGTTAGATATAGGTATACTATATCTAAAGCAAAGGGTGAGTACACCACCTTGCCCCAGCTGTCGTGCAGCCAGTTGTGTCAGTTTTAGTTAGTCAATCCAGGGGTGGCATAATACATGCTTCAGCCCCTGGGAGACTTCTGGGTGCACTTCAGCCCTGGGTACAGGGACTTGGAGAGGGCCCAGTGCCAATTCAGTACCTGAGTACAATTTGGATAGAGAGAACAGCTAGGCTGTGGGTCTGATTAGCAGGCCCACAGCCAGGGAAAGTCGTAAACCAGTGCAGCAAAAAGCAAAAATCTGGGTGATCATAGGATTCCAGACCCTACTCTCCTACAGTGACAGGCACTCTGCAAATTGGGGATGTGTGTAGTTTTAGGCCTACGGTGCAGGTCAGCAGGGCAGGGGGTGTTCAGGGGGGATGTTTGCTCTTGTGTTATTATGTTGTACCAATTGCATATTGTCTATGTTTTAGCTTCTGAGCCATTACCATCTAGCACATGTACTATCCGAACCTATGACGACGGGGTGGGAGGAAGGGGAAACCAGGGAGGAGTTGGGAAGAATGAAATTGACCACAAAATGGCTACCACGTCACCTACTAAAAAGCCCCTGCAGATTCTGATGTAGAACGTCAACAGCCTGAGGGACAAAATCAAGTGCACTGTAGTCCTGTAATGCCTACGAAGGCATTCTCCTGACACAGCTCTCCTGCAGGAGACACACCTGAAGGGCAACATATATTTGGAACTAAATAAGTTTAGTTACACGCTCTTAGCACATGCCGGATTCACAACAGGCTCTAGAGGGGTGGCAGCCCTCGTCAAGAACACCTACCCTTTCTGCTGAGGTGCACGGGCAAAATCCAGCCAGAAGATTCGTGGGGATCACAGGGACATGGGAGGGCCGAATTATTGACATTTGCTATACCTACATCCCTCCAAAACTCCACGCGGAGACCTTCCCTGAATTAAGTACCCTTTTACTGGATATGCCACAGGGCACCCTAATACTAGGTGGGGATATGAATTCCACAATGTCAGCCGAGCAAGATGGGGAAACTGTACTATCCTGGGGGATGGGAATTCAGCCACTACGAGCCTCTGCAGAAGCGATGGGACTAACAGATCTATGGAGAGTACACAACTTGAATGTTAGGCAATTAACATACATATTGGCGGCCCATGGCAGTGGTTCCTGCTTAGACTATTCTTTTACCCAGACTATGTATGCAGGATAGTTTTGATGGCCGCACCACAGGGCGAGTGACATATCCGATCATTCTCCAGTTGAGGTGACCCTACAAGGCCCCATCTGGGATTACACTCTCCCACCGCAAGTAGACCCCTGGCACTTCAGAGACAGGGAGTTCCAGGGTGGATTCTGGAAACTAACGCAGCAATACTTTGATGAAAACATGGGATCAGTGGACTCCCACAGTACTCTCTGGGAAGCATATAAAGTGGTAGCGCAGGGGTACGTGCAGACAGTGGCTAGGGAAAAGAGAAAGGAGCGACAATCCGACTGCGACAATCTAGAGCAAGAAATAACTGACACGAAGATGCAACTGGGGATCAGAGGGGTGACAGACTTGGTGCTGAAACACAAACTGCGACTGAAACAGAGAGAGCTCAGGGATTTGGAGAAAAAGCAAGCCCTTGCACCTGAGATAGCTACGCAAGGACGCATATACGAACTTGGCGATAAAGCCAACAAGACGATAGCATGACTAGAGAGGAGAGACAAGGGTGGAGTTGGTTCCTGGAGCGTCCCAATCTAGGCGACCCCCCCCAAGGAAGACAGGAGTGTTAATAGCAGGGCCTTCGCAACCATTTACGAGGAAGTATACCAATAAGTTTCTAGCAGGTCGAGAGAAGACAGCGCAGTGCTGCTCAATGATATATCCCTTCCGACCCTGTTGGGGGAGGACAGGGAGGCAATTGATCAAGACCTGACGACAGAAGAAATTTTAGGGGCCATATGAGATCTACAATCTGGAAAGGCAGCGGGCCCAAACAGCCTCCCCATAGAATTATATAAGTGCGTGGCACAGCCAATGATCAACATGTTTATGGCCGCACAAGACGATGGACGGCTGCCACAAGATTTGCAGATGGCAACTATTGCTGTCATTCCAGGTAAAGAAAGACCCCCCCCTGAACTATCTAGCTCCTATAGGCCAGTTTTGCTGCTCAATTTCGAAGTGAAGGTACTGGCAAAGTTGCTAGCCAGTCAATTGGGCCCGGTGGTGTCAACAGTAGTCCATCCTGATCAGTCAGGCTTTATGCCACACAGATTTACCAGACTGAACTTATGCCTCCTATATAGTGTGATGTGGGAAGTTGTGACCCATCCAACTGAGGTTGCGGCGCTATTGTCTCTTGATGCGTGAATGGCATTTGATAGTATTGAGTGGCCATACTCTTTCGGGGTCCTTAATAGGGTGGGATTCAGACAAAAGTTCTGTAAGTGGGTCAAGCTCCTTTACTGTGAACCAATGGCAAGAGTCTGAGTGAATGGAACAGTCTCTATACCATTCTGGTTTTATCGGGGTACGACACAGAGCTGCTTACTCTCCCTCCTGCTTTTTGCACTGGTGCTGGAACTGGAGGCGGCCTTGGCAGGGACAACTTAAGGATTTTGGGGGCCCTGGGCCAAACAATATTTTGGGGCCCCCTGCTCAGAACAATTCTGAATTTATTATCCATTTTCAGATCATTTAAGCCCTTAGCAGCTATAGTCTGATCATCAACAACTTAGTTGGCTCAAAAAATCTTTAAGAGGATCCCAGTCCTTCAGGGGGGACCCCCATTCCGTGCAAACCCTCTGAATATTTATGAGACATTGGAGACTTGGGAGCCCCATTTTCATATTGTGCTGGTAGCTCCATCATTTTTGTGTTACGCCACTGCTACCGAATGTACTGGATCATTAATGATGGGGCCCCTAGAAAGGTGGGGGCCCTGGGCCAGAGCCCCCTTTGCCAATGCCTTAAAACGTCTGTGGGCCTGGGTCGTGGGGGACCTGCTTGTTCAGAGTATAGACGTGTGGGGCGACTGTGGACAACTTCTTGTTATATGCACAAAGGTCCCACCAGACTTTCCACAGGCTTATTAACATATTTCATCTCTTTGGCAGTTACTCAGGCTACCATATAAACTGGGATAGGTCCCTAGTATTCTCTCTGGCGGGCGAGGCTCCAGTTCTTATGTCCACCTGTGCGGTCCTGGCCCAGCGGGAGGAGTTCAAATACTTCGGTATCTGGATCACCAGAACGGAAGAAGGCTCAATGGCCCGAAATGTCTACGCCCAGCTTGAGAGACTTAGCGGGGGACTTGGTCTATTGGGGGCACGTTCTGGTCTCCCTATGGGAAGGGCGGTTCTGTTTAAGATGATGGCCCTCCCCTGTCTGCTATATATGCTGTAAAATACCCTATACTGAGTTCCGGAGACACTTTTCCGGGCACTGGAGGCAAAACAGCATCCCTGCTGTGGGGAGGAGATAGCCTGTGCATAACACTTCGTAAACTGCAGCGGGTGTACGAGGGTGGCCTGGCAGTCTCCGATATCAGGAACTATTATTTAGCATCTCAACTTGTCAACGTCAGTGATTGGGTATACACAGCACACAATGATCCTGCATATCGGGTAGATCATTCAGCCATGGGGAACTGAGGCTACCAGGGTGTTCTGTACAGCAAACAGCAAGACGGGCCACTGCCGATGCACACACGGATGGCGGTGCAGGCATTGCGTAGGGCCATGAAGATACCAGTTTAGGAAAACAAATTAACAGAACAAATCTCACTATGGGGTAGTGACCTTCTGGGCGAGGTGGGCAGTGAAAGGGCTTCTGCAGGTGGAATCTTTTCGGGATATAGCATCTGGGTGACATTTGGCACAGTGAGGCCATGATTATGTTCGAGAAGCTACAGACAGAATATAAAATGACAGATGGAGAAAGATTCTGCTACTTACAATTGAGACATGCTTTGCGATGCCACATACCGGAGGAAGAGAAAAAACCTGAGTACTCCCCCCTGGAAGACAGGCTCCTACTCGACCCGATGATTGATAAAGCGTTGTCACTAACATACCGAAAAATCATGAACAACTCTCCTGATGTACTGGGTACCCTGAGAGGGGCGTGGGAGGCGGATGTGGGATTGCTGGAGGACAACGATTGGGAAGAAGCTATGGAGTGAGCAAGGGAAATTACCATAGGAGCGTGGTTTCAGTTGATACAACTGCGAATCCTACATAGGTTATATACCCCCAGGACACTCCTGCACCACATGGGTCACTGCGACTCCGAAGGGTGCATAAGGTGATGCCGAGAAACAGACATCCTCATCCATACACTCTGGGCATGCCCTAAAATTCAGGAATATTAGATAAAAATCCCCCGGGTGATGTCGGCAGTGGTGGGAGCCCAGGTGCCAGCGGAGGAGCGATGGCTCATATTGGAGGTAAAAGGATAGACAAGATGGCCAAAATACACCAATATATGGCTCAAACTGGTAGCTGGGCTGGCCAAAAGAAACATAGCACGGGCGTGGGAAGGGTCAACAACACCAAAGATTGAAGACTGGGTAAGAAATGTGGATTGGTGTCAACAAGGTTGTCTACCAAAGTAGGGGCAGCCCTCAGAAGTGGGAAAAGATATGGACTTTGTGGACCAATTACAGGGTAGCAACATGAGAGGGGAGGTTGGGAGGAGCTGGAGGGGGGGATGCTCAGATAGGAAAAGTTGTGCGTTTGATGTGGACACTCTCCTCCTTTTCGATCATGAATTGCAAGTATAATGAACCTATAGCTGGACCCTATGGCTTGTTGCCTATTACACTTCTATAAGTATGTTGTATGGAAATGAGCCAGAAGCAATGGTTTATTAAAAAGAATGTTTAAAAAATAAATATTTGCAGAACTGTAAAAGCAGCATTAACAAATGAGCCTGAACATATGTTAAAATAGGCCCCGATTCTTCAGGCCCCTTCTTCTTGCCACTGTGACAAAGCTGTCTGCAATCAGAGCTGCTCTGCCCTTACTGTGTCTCCACTCACGGCTGGATTCACCTACTTCCAGTCTGTCAGCCATCAGAAGAATGTATGACGTTACAATGCATGCCTTTACAATGCAGTTTCTACATCGCAACATCCTTTACAACGCAATCTTTTACATTGCATGCCATTACATCGCATTTTCAGAAACTACCTTCCAACGCATACCATTACAATGTATACCATTCAATGCGTACCATTACATCGCATTTTAGGTACATCGCATTTAGGGTAAGTGTTGGATAGAGATGGGGTAAAAATTACTATTCTAACTCCAGTGAGTGCAACAGTAGGGTAAGTGTTGGATAGTGTAGGGGTAAAAATTACTATTCCCACTCCAGAGAGTGCAACAGAAGGGTAAGTGTTGGATAGTGTAGGGATAAAAATAACTATTCTAACTTCAGTGGGTGCAACAGTAGGGTAAGTGTTGGATAGTATATGGGTACTATGCGTTGTAATGGTATGTGTTGTAATGACTTGCGATGTAATGCCTGCGTTGTAGTGACATGCGTTGTAATGGCATGCGTTGTAGTGACATGCAATGTAATAGCTGCATTGTAAGGACATTATGTAATGGATGTTGCGATGTAATGACTGCATTGTAAAGGTTGTTTCCCCAATCGGAGCTACTCTAAGCATACTTTGTCTCCAGTCTCGGCTGGATTTACCCACCTCCAGTCTGTCTTCCATCAGAGCTGGTCTGCCCTTTACTGTGCCTCCACTCATGGCTGGATTCCCCTACCTCCAGTCTGTCTTCCTCCTTTATTCTTCAATTCGATTGATCCATTTGATCTCTCCGGCCTCGGTATAGATTCTAGGGCAGCGCGAGTGCCCCTGGCCGGACTCTTCTCTCCCCCGCCCTCTCACTTCAATACCCTGCTCCGGGATCGCTGCCTGTGTCTGTCTCGCGCCTTTTGGAATTCTGTCCCTAAAGCTGACCCGTTCGCCCCGCAGAGGATGCACCTCCTTATTCTAATCCCGGGGCCCTCTCTTGCCGTCGCCGTCCTGCGGCATACCAAGGGAGGGCCGCTGAAAGATGCTGTCTCACGCCGTGCAATCTTCTGCATAAACATATTTGCTTCAACTAGAAGTTGAGTGTACCGCGCCTATGGATCGCGCAGCTGCGCCCTGTGCCCTGCGATCAACCGATGCACTAACAGATCCCACTGAAAAGGTATGTTCGGAAGAGGTTGCAAAACCTCCTGCCTCTTTAATATTCATGAAGCAGGAGGCATTATGCAAACCCCTACACCTGGCTGTCAACATGGGGATCGAAAACTGTGAGAGACCGCTGACCTCCACCACAAATAATACAAAATAGCCCAGACGCCGTGAAAGGACAGTCTCTGCTTTAAAGTAAATGGGGGTAGGAGGGGGGGGGGTGCATGCAGGGTTCCCTGGGCCACTGCCTGCTCCCCCATGCCCACGAGGCCGCCGCCGTATCGATGAAAAGGGAAGCTGTCTACAGAGCATCCTCCACCACCCTAGTTCGGTTATCTACAACCGATCTAATTGACACCGAATTTGCCATCATAAACCATCGATAGGTTGCATTCTGAATCACAAATGGACCTGAGAAGTCCCTTTCACCCCCCTACTTCCCAAATGCTATCCCTGTGGGTAACAAAAGTTGATTTTTACAACTAGAAAATCACTGTGTCTCATCGTTATTTTAGTATACTGCAACAGCTTTTTGAGGTTGCAGCGTTTGATTTTGTGAAAGCATTTTTGGGCACAAAAAGCATTTGTACATCAGACCCAAAGTCATAAATCTGCTGTGTGCAGGGCGCACTGGCCGCCACACACTGGCCCTGCTCAGCTGTAGTAAGTCAGTTCATAAGGTAACAATGTGGCTCAGATCACATAACAATTGGATGGAAAACCTTTAACTATTGCAATTTAATTAGGAATGCAAATGGAAACGATAGTAAACATGTTTTGTTATTCTTGCTAACATCACAGGCACTTTTCTGTAAGCAGGGGTTATTTTAAGACGTCACTCTGAGTTCAGAATAATGCCAACCATGTTGCATCTTCTGATGGTCTGGTGTTTTAAACGCCACAGAGCCTGTTAGGGAGGCACATACATCATAAATATGTAATGTGCTATACTGTAGAGCTATTTCTTTATGGAAAGAAGGACTTCCAGGCAACCTGTCGTGTGCACACAGGACACACCTAACTAACACTGAAGACAAGTTTTAGAAGAGAAGTAGCATGAACAGAATTAAAGAGAGGCAGAATTCACTGCAGTAGTTGTGTACAAGCAGGCTTGTTTTCTGCTGAGGGCAATATTATACAGTGCTTTAAAGTAACTATTTTACTCATGAAGGCAGAAAGGACAGGGTTAAGAACATTTCAAGGACATAATCATGAATTGCTGGTGAATAACATTTCAAATAGCATGGGCTTAGATGTGTATACATTTCTTTTGAAAGCGATATGCTTTCTATAACATGTGATCCCTTGCGTCGCAATGCATATCAGACTGCTGGACAATGATGGCATAAAATATCACACAGTTTAGGCCACCGCCCCCTCCCCATGAGAATGGAGAGCGCGTTTGGACCATTGTGCAAAGCTAGAGGAACCATCTATACTGCAAGGGGGGCTCAAAGAAACACGCCAGGGTGTGGGGCAAACGGTGGTCCTAATATGGGCTCGCAGGGGGTTGTAAGTAGGAGGAGAGGTGTGGGGACAGAGGTCTAAAGTGACTGGCAGGGCTCTTTGTTGCAGGGTCCCCGCGCGGAGCATCGAAAGGTGTTTTTTGTTTATGTTTGTGATGAAAATCCAATAAAAACGTTCTCATAAAAAAGTCATATAAAATGCATTTAAGGGCATTCCTTACCTGAGCATCTAGCTTTCTTTCTTTCGCTGTGTGGGTGAGTGAAACTAGAAGCAGAATACCAGCTCACCCGGTCATCCCTCACTGCCATGACACATCAGATGCTGACATTGTGCTGTTATGCAAAGCTTGAAGACTGACCTCCTTCACCAAAAACCAGCAACCGCTGTGAATCTGTGTGTTTTATACCAGCCATGGGCACTGTCAGAGCAGCCGAACACACCACAGCTCATGTGAACTGCAGAAAGCAGCCAGCATTGATCAGCCTTGCATGAAGCAGCCTGCTGCCTTTCTGGACTGGATCCATGACATATAACCGCACAACATAAAAACCGAAAAACACCCAAAGTGTGTCCCTCAGAGGTCATTTACATTGACAAATGAAAACTAAAGTTGCACAATGTGACTGTGAGGGTTAAGGATCCAGCCCAGCGCCTAGACACCACCTCCTCAATAGAGGGATCTGTATTAATGCTGTCAGCTGAGGCTCACTTTGCCACTAGATTCAGGCAAGCCGGGCTGAAGACGGCTGGAATGCCAGAAACCGGTCCTCGGAAGCTTGTTTCCGGTCCTCGGAAGCTTGTTTCCGGTCCAGGGAAGGCATGGCTTGGCAGTTCGGGCTGGACTGTTCCCATGAGGCACAGGGTCAGACTGATTTGCATATGGCCATGTCTGAACTGGGGTGGCAGAGTGGGCTAAAGAACGGTGATGGATTAAACCCAGATCTTTTGACTGGGTGTGAGTGTTTGATTGGTTCAGATGCTCCGTCCATCACCACCCCCTTTTGTACAGCTGAGGCTGAGCAGACAGCTCCTGAACCTCGGACTAGGGGGTGGGCTTCAGGACATAAAAGGGGAGAGGTGTGGCGCCGCGGCCAGGGCGACTGACACTGGAATCTGGGGATCACGGTTCGATCCCCAGCGCCGGCGGCAGGTTAGCCCAGCACCATGTGACTCTGGGCAATAGCTTGCTTAATCTTCCCGACGGCCCCCAGCGCCTAGAGACCCTAACGGGTGATTGTGCGCTTTACAAATGTGGATTATTATTATTATTATTATTAATCAGTCCATATGGAAAGGATTTCAGCTCTGAACAGGTCTCCCTGCCCTCCACTGCTGAGGTTCAGCTCACCCAGCAGCCAGGCCGCTTAAACCCTCTGGTGTGTTTTTATGAAAACAACGGAGCCCAGAAGGTAGGAAGGACCCTGGGTGTTAGCTAATTATTGGGAACAGTGGGTCCTTCAATAATTTATATAAAAAAACAATTAATATAGACCAGAATCAGTACTATATTGATTCACTACACCCAGCCCGACATTGTTGGATTTTATAAATACAAAGGTGAGTACTAAAGTTCAAGACAGAACGTCATAGAGTGAGACACAATTCTGTATCCTTCAAAGTTCACAACATAAAGACAGTAACAGTTTAACAAAACATTTTCAGGCACAACAAAAAGAGCTTAGCGTCGATACATGAATGGTGAGGGCAAGCTTTTTAGAGAAGTAGACAGTAATGCATAGGTTTTAACAAAATGTGTTTCACATGCATACTGTCTAAAAGAGTCGGCGATGTTTCGATCTATACCGAGGTACATAGATCATCATCAGGACGGGAAAATTATGCACGCCTGAAAATCACACTGACTAATTAGTCTAGGTGCCGATTCCGGCAGCTTTAATCCCTATCTTGCAGACTCTGGCAGCAGCGCTTCAGCCCCTCCGCGGCATCACGGTACTCATTGTGGACGGGGAACATCGTTTACAACAAACCTTTTACCCCGCACTACCATTACAATGCAGGAATTACAACAAAAGTCGTTACAACGACTTTCGCTGGAGGGCGCTGTTGCATAGGAAATAGTTTAATTTTCTATCCAACACCTTCCCTACTATCCACGGGGACTGGAGTTGGAATAGAAAATTAAACTATTCCACTACCCAGCGCCCCCCAACGTAAGTCGTTGTAACGACTTGCGTTGTAATCCCTGAGTTGTAAAGGCATGCGTGGTAAAAGCATGGGTTGAAATGACATACATCCCTGCGGACTGCCCGGAGCCATTGATCACATGCCCGGTCTCCCTACCTCTATGGACTAAATACAGCGGGAGGCACCCGTATACCTTACACCTTGTTCCCAATTCACCAGCATGGGTTCTGTCCGCACCTAAGCTAATTAGGCAGTGTGATTTTCAGGCGTGCATAATTTTCCGGTCCTGATGATGATCTGTCGACTTCTCTAAAAAGCTTGCCCACACCATTCATGTATCGGCGCTAAGCTCTTTTTATTGCGCCCAAAAATGTTTTGTTCAACTGTTACTGTCTTTATGTTGTGAACTTTGAAGGATACAGGATTGTGTCCCACTCTATGACGTTCTGTCTTGAACGTTAGTACTCACCTTTGTATTTATTAAATCCAACAATGTCAGGCTGGACATAGTGAATCAATATAGTACTGATTCAGGTCTATATTAATTGTTTTTTTTTATAAATTATTGAAGGACCCTCTGTTCCCAATTATTAGCTTGAACCCTCTGGGGCTGCCACCACCCCCTTCAAAGAATCTGTTCTGTGCCAATGCTCCTTCATGGTATCTCTCCACTCAGGGACTCTTCCTATCTCAAGATAGAAAGGGGCTGAAAAACGCTGTTGTTCAGGAGAGCCCTGTGAGCCACGTAGGCCAGTGGATGCCCTCTGTACTGTCAAGGTTGTTGTTTACCATCGATTCCCGAGCGCTTAGAGGCCTGTAGGTGATTGAGCGCGCTATAAATCAAAAATAACAATAACAATAACAAGAGCAGTCACCATACCAACCTGGGGGGTAGTTCCATACAAACAGGAAACACATATTACATGTATTTTTAAAATGTCTACAGATCTAACAACAACTACTTTAGCCTCTCTGCAGTAATCGAAAGGTATGACATAGCTCTTTATAAAACAAAGAACCAGGGATCACTACCCTACTGCAACCAGCAGACAGGCACAGCCCTTTCACGATGACACAGACTTCTCTTTCCCTCAATAACCAATTGTTGTTGGGCTGAGTCAGCAGTCGTGGGGAAGCAGTGCGGCCTGTGGACTTTCAAAACTCCTTTAATTTCCCTCCATGACCAGCCATTACACACAGTCGTGTTTGCTTTCTCCAAAAATGCCTTTTGTGTCACGTCATAGGAACAACAGAACATGATGCATTGTGAACACCCAACAAGACAGGCAGACAGACAGACAAACAGACAGACAGACAGACAAACAGACAGAGAGACAGGTAGATAGATAGATAGATAGATAGATAGATAGATAGATAGATAGATAGATAGATAGATAGATAGATAGATAGATAGATAGATAGATAGATAGATAGATAGATAGATAGATAGATAGATAGATAGATAGATAGATAGATAGATAGACAGACAGACAGACACATCTGTTACCAGAACAGGACAAGTTCACGACTTTGTATGTAATGTCTCCTGGCTCTAGATAGCAGAGAACACAGAATACCTGTCTCCCCAACATTCAATGATAAAATTGACTTAACTGAGAATTGACAATTGTCTTCCAATAAAGCAGGTTGGTTGCCTTTTTACTTCCACTCGCTCCTCTGGTGTCTGCATTATTGTATACGAATGACAATGGCTCAGCAGAGCACTGTCTTTCCCTGGCAGTACTAATGAAATGTAAATGTCATTAGAAATTGTCTGTATTTGTTGGGCACATGAAACCTGCCATGAAAACATGTCGATAATATTTTTGCTACAGTCTAGTTGTGACATCCCTAAAAAGCATGCACAGCTGCTCTACTGAAATAACTTACAACTTTGAGTTGTAACATCACAATTCCTGCCAGAACCGGAAGACACTGAGAAAAGCAACTTCATGAGCAGAAAGCTTGACTGCCACTAAGATAATTAAAAGTATGACCAAGCTTGTCAGACACCTTTCTTCCACGCTCGCTGCTCTGAAACCCCGGTGCTTCGCTCGCTATGTGAAGTGTTTACTTACCTGCTAAGAGTAACCTATGTAACTCTAACCCACACATTCTAAACACAGAAGCAGTTTGGGTGCAGGCTCACGGTACACTGGATGCAAGCATTTATTTGCAAGAAATTATTTTTTTTGTATGTGTTTATATTTATAGCAGGAATCCCTAATTTATTGTACATTATCTGAAACCCGAAGATCTGATTGGAAAACGCAAGAGACCAAAGACATGACGGAGGAGGAGTTTGTGAGCTTTTCTATACCCATGTGTTTTAAGAAATAAATTACCCATAAAAGTAAATAAAAATGCGGAGTTTATTGACATTGTTAAATGGACTCGGCCTCTGTAACCTGCAGCACCCTTCTGAATTACGGGAGAGGGCACAGAATATAAAATATAATAACGCGTGGATTTTAAGTTTCTTTAGACTTGCACGAGGTGTGAGCGGCAATGGTGGGTCCTGTGAAGAGCCCAGACGCATCACAGACACATATATCGTAACTCGACGGCGCTGAACTAGTTAAACTTCCTCCAGAACATGTCTGAGTGTCTTTTTTGGGGTCTTGTGCTTGTGCGCAGTCCAGAGGTTCCTTCTCAAGGGGCCTCTTTGGGTTTCGCGGTGTGGATTTGTAAGGTGCTGTCCCAGAGAGCGGCCCCACGGGTGGCACGGTTGGCAGTGCTCGGGTGCCCCGCAGTCTGAGGGTGGTGGGGACAGGTTAGCTGGTCACCGAGGTACCTCTGTTTCACCACTGCTCGGCTGCACTACACCTCTCTCAACCAGCACGGGTGAGCGCTGCGATGCATAAAGCGCCTCGACGTCTATCCCGGCAGACAGCGCCTGCCCCGTCCCCTGCGACAGCTCCCCTTCTGCTGGGGACAGACCTCTTTATACAGCACCTTGTATGGCTGACCGGGTGTCTGCTGCCCCCGGTCGCCCTGAAGCTGTGGTTTGTAAAATGTCTCCCTGCCTCGTCCGACACTCTCAGGGCAGCCTTCTGTCTGTATATTCTAAACTCTGCAAACCTTCCTATGGTATATCCGGCGCTCCGTGGCCGTGAACTAAGATTTACACATTATAAATACCTGTAATCAATAGCTCCACAAGCAATCTTACTAGCAACAATATTTATTAAAACTACTCAATTGTTTGAGAACACTAAGCCAGCATCATATTGTATATTATGATTTATATAATGCATATAGATAGTAGTCTTCAGCGGGGTCTGAAAGGGCGCATTGTAGCAGTCGCCTCTTTCGCTGTTGGCGCTTCGTGCTACATTCGAGCAGCAGGCAACATAACACCCCGTGACGTCATCTACAGACCACGCACTACAGTCCAGACCGCCCCCTTTCCCAGCCTTCCCTACTCCGACCCGCACTAGATTGTCTGATCCTGGGCACATCATGTTGCCCCCGGCTTACCGCACCACTAGCACAGATGCTAATAATTGACTGCAGAAACATTAGTACCCCAGGAACATCAGAATTTTAGAAAGAAGGCCTGTGTTTGTCGATACAAGCCCTCTGTTTGGCCTGGCCTGTGGGCTGCGTGCTGGCACGGTAGTTGGTGCCATCCGTGATCCGGTGAGCTGGCGACACTTGAATGTTCTGTAGAAACCCCAATGTACTGATAATCTTATCCACTTCTGTACTTGTAGTCATTGGTCACTCTGGTCCAGTAATATTTGTCCATTTCCTGAACATCATCTACCTAATTACTTGAAGGGTATCGCTCTTGCACCTGTTTCTCTATTTTGATTTGTATGTTTCATTATCTTTTATCTACTTGTACGCCATGTTTGCTTTACATTATCTGACGCATGTAAAGCGCTCGGATACCTCTGGGTCTAGCCAGCGCTATATAAAACTTTTAAAATAAATAAAATAAATAAATACTGAAGCCTCGGTTACCCCCCCCCCCCCCCCCCCCCCCCCCCAGGGTCATGTTCGCGCTATATAAAGCTTTATAAATAATAAAAACATAAGATAAGCTCCCTAACTGCGGTGATATTTCCGAGGAGTTGGTGACGTGCAGTTGGCCTGTAACTGAGGAGAGAGCCGCACCCCTTACACTGCGCCCAATGCTGCTCCGAGGGGGTCTGTGGGTCTGTTCAGCAGCCGCCTCTACAAACCGTACATATAGTATGCACGTGCACCCGCTGGCTGGTGCAGTAAAGTGCGCCTTTTTAATGTCCTCAGCTCGTTTCACAGGGCACGGAATGTGCAATGGCACGCTGCCTCTTCCGAAGTGCCGGTCAATCCAGTGTTTTTAAACTTGACTTCGACAGAGAAGAGAGTCTGGGCGCTAAAAGATATGTAATTTGCCCAGGATCACACACCCTTGCCAAGCAGGAGAGCTGGGACTGGAGCTCAGGTCGCTCAGTACCACGCTCGGTGGACAACTCCTTTCAACAGTACAGCCGCACTTCGCAGAGGGCGTCCCAGTGTGTGTATCTGCGCTGCCACACTTGTAGGAATGAAGGGGCCCCGGCCTGCAGTTCAGTGGATAAGGGGGGCACGCAGTGGCACCACACAGTCCCGTGCTCTCTGCACGGATGATCAGTGCCTAACCCTAGACAGAGTTTACCGTCTCCGAATTTTCTCCTTGACCCTCCCAACAAACGCCAGCCGAGCAGAACAAACTCCAGAGCCGTGGACCCGAAACCACGCCTGGCGACGGTACACTAGCACCCTGTGCCCTGGCCGCGGGGGCACACTGGCGACCCAGGTGGCATCTTTCTGCACGTTTCAGAGGGTGCCAGCTCGTGGACTTTTACGTACAGAGCCAGGAGAGAGAAAGTACCGCTTTTTGGAAACACGTCCAGCTGAAACGGCGGCCTCGCTGGGGGTGGACCATGGAGGGACGTGAATGAAAGGACCGTGGTGGAGTTACAGGACTTTGTGGGGCGTCGCCGACGCCGAACGGGCACCAACTACACGCGCAGCTTGGTCTCTGCTGGCACGAGGGCGGTTTATATTGTCACTCTGGGCTGGTGTGCACTGCACAAGTGCCGACAGTCACACCACCTGTGCGCACTGCCCTAAAGTCCCAAGACCCCGTGACATGTCCCTTGCAAACACACCACCCCCCTCCTCTCCAATAGTAGGGTGCGGCTTGTGCCAGACCCACTCTATTTGGTAAAAGTAGTGTTTGCAACTGGAGAATGTGGAAGTCTCGGGTTCGAGTCACCTGTATAACACAAGTACGTGTCGTCCTATAAAGGGGGACTGACGTCTCTTAAAAGTACAAGGGCCTCCAGGCCGCAGCGCAGGTGCCCCCCGAACCGCGTGCTGCTTGCCCTGAAATAGAAGGGGTGCTGTATGTCTCGTGGGTTCGCCCGTGATGGCCACGGCCACCCCCTGGCTTTGATGCACCACGTAGTGCCGAGGCTCGACGTACCCCCCTTTCATCCAAACCCGAGCTTGGCTCACCTGGAGCCCGTGTCATCCACTCCAGGGGCAGGTGAAGGCGGGCACCACCCTCTCCTGAGTAAGAAAGTAAAACGTATGTATAGCGCACAAATACCGAGGTGTCTTGGCGCTGTCAGCGGAAGCCCCCGAAAGGGGACACGGGACTCCTTTTACCGACTGAGCCGGGTTCAACCCCATCACTTGTAACTTCTTTTTCATACAGCGCCTGCTACTGTAATGTTGCCTCTTCTTGGCACTGTGAATAAGATTTGCTGCTAGTTTTAGAATGTGCGTACTACCGCAACGCTGCACTTTCTAGGCACTGTACATAAACGATGTTGAATTATCAAATTCAACTCTGCACTGCTCGCTTTACCGAGCTCTGAATGTTGAAAGGATTCGAGCCTGTGGCGTGCCGGTTACACGCAGCACTTAACACAATGCAAGTAAAGTGAAACGGACGAGTTGTGGAGACACCAAACCCAGCGCCACTCAGCGCAAGTCGGAGATGAAAAACACCGAGTTTATCTGCAGCTGAGATGCACGATTGATGCATTCCCTATGAGCGTTGCAATGAGGCAATTTGTCATGAACCACGCAGTTTGGTTAAGTGGGGCAGCCCGGATTCAAAAAGGGTGGCTTTTACGAACTCGGAACAATACCGCGGATCCACGTTGAACTAAAAATAAAATGTGTCTGTCACCTCCAGGGCTAATCCCTGAATGTGGCTGAAGAGGGAACGGCGCGCGGCCATCACGTTCTCCCAAGCTGTGTTAGCTGCACAAACACGGCATTCCAGGACCCAGGCCAGCACACAGCACAGCCCTGTGCACGCACCGCCACCGAGGTGCACAAACACGGCATTCCAGGCCCGAGGCCAGCACACAGCCCTGTGCACACAGCCCTGTGCACGCACCGCCACCGAGGTCACAAACACGGCATTCCAGGCCCGAGGCCAGCACACAGCACAGCCCTGTGCACGCACCGCCATCGAAGTGCACAAACACGGCATTCCAGGCCCGAGGCCAGCACACAGCCCTGTGCACACAGCCCCGTCCACGCACCGCCATCGAGGTGCACAAACACGGCATTCCAGGCCCGAGGGCAGTGCACAGCCCACACAGCCCCGTGCACGCACCGCCACCACAGTGCAATCAGGTGCACGCACAGAGGCCGGGCCGTTACTACAAGCGGCACGGACACCCCCAATCTACCCTCTTATATCTTCACACTAACCAGTGTCCCAGAGACAGACGGATCAGACACCCCTCAATCTACAATTTTACGTCGTAGGCCGATCAGACACCCTCAATCTACCAGTTTACGCCGTCACACTAACCAGCGTCCCAGAGCAGTACAATACCAAGTCTATTGTGTGCCAAGGTGTCGTGGGCACTATAGAAAATGCACTAAATGCAGACTGAATACAGGTAAAATGTCCAGGAGTTTCCGGGGAGCAGCACCCCCATCCCAGCCGGCCGCTGACACTCAGCAGATAGCGCGTGCGCCGCTGAGAAGGAAGCCCACGATGGGGGGGCAGGTAACCTCATAGCGCACACCACAGACACAGACGTGTCTAGGCGCTGAGATGAAAGGTGGGGTTGTAATCCAAATCAATCATACGGCCCCAGAATGGCAGAAGGCCGGGCCACTAAACCTTAGATTTAAACAGGTACTGACCATGGGCGTTATCTTGCCCGACCCTGCTCTCCGTGATAATGTCTAGTTTTATAGCGCATATTCCACCAGACCAGTGACTTCTCAGCGCTGTCAATCACATATGTTACTGCCAGTCATTGTCACTGGGCACTCGTGTCCCGCCAGGAAGGATGAAAGGCTGAGTATACCCCGCTTTAGTGCGAAACTTTTAACCTTGCATTTCACACCCAGGCGTCTTGCAAAGCAGTTTTACAACTAACACCGCCTCTTGGCGCTATAGTATTTGCAGAAGACGGAGGCAGGCCACAGCCTTCTCAGAAAGCGACAGTCTTTAAACACACAGATGGCATTTTTCTTCGCGACTGTGAAATGTCTAGCCACTGAGTAGTAAGATGTTCGCACAGTACGTACCCCCACCCCCTAAAAAGGCAAAAGCACCCCATCTCAGGCCACCGCTGGACTTCTCGCACAAGAGGTAAGCGCAAGCTGGTTATAAAAAGCGGACGGGCAGAAAGTCTTTTTCAAACATATTTCATCTGCAGCCCCACCACGCCCAACATGCAGACAGGAGGGCCAGATCCGATTGGAACCACTGGCTCCTGTGAAGCGAGGGCGCGAAGGACCCTTTTGCTGCAAGAGTTTGGACTGCTAATTGCCTTTCCCCCGAAATACAAATTTTCTGGTCTGAAGTTATTTCGGTACTTTCCCAAAAGACGTGTTCGCATAGGTTGTCAAACGTTATAGGCGTTACCCCGGTCTCCCTTTCAACCCAAGCAATGTATAATGTACTTTTGTAAGTTTTAAGCGCTAACCGAACCCAAAGGCGTGGGCGCTGTACTTGCGACTAGGCAGTAACACAATATTACAGTCCGGGTTACAAGACAGGCCTGTAACATTTCATCATCACCGAGGCGGTTCTGCACATAACTGACTGCCGTGGCAGGGCCCTACAATGCCCCCCTCGGAGACCCTGGGCTGCTGCCGATGTCACAGGGGGGCTCCTCTATACTGCAAAAGGGTCTAGCCTTGAACTCCGGAACCTGGGGGCTGGGCTCTAATCCTGGTTTAAGCACTGGACTAAAGGCATGTGATTCTGGGCACATCGCTGTGCCGAAAAGTGCAAACATATAAAAGGTAACCCTGTGACCGAAATGTTTAAAAATGAACACGATGCACGCAATCTTTAGTAATCCCCAAACGACATTAATATAAGATACACTTTGCTGGACGTTGCTCGTGATAAACGGGACGGTACTTCCCAGCTACACCCGGAAGTAATGCGCCTTTCACCAGAGGTTCTCGGCCAAATGGTGGATACTTCCGTGGCGCGAGGCAGCCTTGGCATTGGGTGCTAGCGCCATAAAGCAAAAAGCGAAATTACTTTCTGCTTGGTACATAAAAAGGAACAGGTGAAAGAAAGCTCCCAGCCATCGCCTTGCAGCTTCGAAGCACTGAAGCAGCTGGCCAATCAGTACGCTACTCAATGAGGCGCCTTGACAGCCACAGGCAAGTCGAGGCAACATATTCGCCCAAATTAAAAGTAAATTCGGCATGGCAGACAAAACGCTACTTTTCATGGCGCACACCTCGGTCCAGGGAGAAACGCTTCAAACCCATGAAATGTTAATATCAAGTTAATGGAGTCAAATTTCCTCTGAGAGATCTACATTTGGTCACAGAAGAGTACAAAGGCGCAAAGGTTAGCCTGATGTGCCCAGGATCCCGCAATTCTGCAAACTAGGGAGGGAGCAGAGAATTTGAACTCTGGTGCCCAGGTTCAAAAGTCTCTTAGACACCGCTTCCCTCGTTTCGACTTACTTTTACTCCAAAAACTGCGCACTAGAAGCAAGCCACGCAAGCAGACTCGATTCCCGCCTAGCTGAAGAAAATGTGTTTTAGACACACGAAGTCCATTTAGGTTCACATTCTCTAGTGAGCTAGGCGAGTGTCCCCACCCCGTCTGCAGTTTGGGGGGTCAGCTTCGGTGAAGTGTCTGGGGGGCGAAGCCCATCTCAGCCACGACCGGCACACAGACCCCTCTGGCCAGTCCAATAAAACTGGCCACAACACTGCTTACGGTTTGCAAAGTTGCACCGCCAAATTTCGAAGGAAGGAACGCAGGATGCATTCCGACCTCAGCAACAGGAGCACAACCCATTCGAGCTGCCTTTTGGATGACAGCGTTTTACAAAACTCTCGCGTAACTTGGTCCAGGAAGAAACACTGCCACCCCCACTATAACAACAGCCCCCTCAACCCTCCACGCACCGCTTCTTGCAAACAGACATCAGAAACAGTTGTTGTCACAAATAAACCGTAGGCAGTTATTTTGGCCAAGCACAAAAACCGTAAGTGCAACACCTTCATCTTTCCAAAGAGTTTTTATTTTTGTTTATAGCAAACGAAAGCTGAACAAGTTCAGTTTTCCTTGTGTCTTTTTTAGCATTGACAGGCAATGCAAAAAGAACGAGAACACGTCATGAGCATCAAAAAAAGAAATAGGGTTTGAGGTTGCAACAGCCCAGTTCTTCGAAAAGAACAGTTTATACAAAATAAAAACAAAAAGACAACATTTCAACGAGATGCAGTGTTGGCAACCACCGTAAACACTGCGACTACATTGCATAAAAGCCCCAGTGTGCACCAGCTCACAAAGTTAAACTGTTTTTCAATACAAAATAATTTTTTAAAAAATCACTGGTCACCTCTCAGTGAGACTTTAAACTGCACAAGCACACCTGTTGTGAGCCTTTCGTTTACGTTGCTTTTGCAGAAATGGTGGCCATTTTTCACGGAAAGGTGCAATTTAAAAATAAAAATGCCCAACGGAAATTCATAAATAAATGTGGTGCATAGAGTATAGCAGCCGTTCCATTCCATGTTTATGTTTTGCCTACCAGGTGGTTTCAGAATGAAATTGTCCCCATGCATTGGGCGTATTTTCTTTTCCCAACAGCATAGATATCTGTCTTTTTTCAAAAATCTCTAGAACAAAACAACAATAGTATGTATCCGTTTGACTCCATTATATAGTGCACGAGGCCCCGTTACCTGCCTCTATTAAATACGATACTTGTTTGAATATTTCTTGCATGCTGTTATTACATACAAACTTTCATTAAGACGTATTCGTTTGTTTTTAGATTGTTTTTTCCTTTAAACTCCCGAGCTAAAAAAAAAGTAGGCTGGGGCAAAGTAAAAGAAAAAAAACATATAGCTCTACAATATTTACAAATATGTCACCTTAAATAATGCGAATATTGGCTCAGGTTTTCCAGAAAACATAAATAAGGGAAAGGGTCCGGGGGGCGATAAATAACAAGTTAAAAGCAAGTAACACTCATCACTTCAGACGGCGTAGCCCCAAAATAGTTCTTTTTATATCAGGGGAGTTTGTATCAAGTCTCCGAGTGTCAGATGGTCTTAAAAGCGCAAAATTCCAGGTAAAAAGTTCAGTTAACAATATATTAGATTTTTAAGACTATTTAGGTAAATAATTTAAAGATGCGGAAGGAGACACAAAAAAAGTGCTGAATCTGAAGCAAGTTTGGGGACGAGTCGAACGTGGCAGGGGTTTAAATAAACTCTGAGACATGCTTGCTGTCCTTCTCGCCTGGTACAAAAACAATGAGTGAATACCTTACATGTCCCGCATGCAGGGTTGCTAAAAAGTGTCAAATTAAGACGCACAGTAGATCGCTCAGGACACTTTTAGCATCAGTATCTGTCAGCGTTTTTTTGTATTATGTTGCGTTGTTTTGTTAAGTGTTTTGCAGTCAGGAATAGGCTCTTTCTTCCTAATATTGCTTGAAAAGTTATTTCCTCGAGTTACAATCCTCGGTTCCCTTTTTCGATCTCCCTTTTTATGTTGCTTGAAGTATGCGCGAGTTTAAGACTGTGTTTAGCTGCGAGTTTCTGGCTCCGGTAACTTTTTTCCTGTTTAAAGGTCCAGTCGGAGTCCGGATTTGGAAGTTCGCGTGAGAAGGGGCAGCGGGGAGGGAGGGTTCTGCGGGTGGCTGTCGGGGATCGGAGCAGGGCACTTGTTGGGTGGGTTCAGGGGAGCGAGGTCGGACGGGTCCCTTCTCGCACGGTATGTCTCTGTGTATATTACAGTGGCGACGAGTCTATGCGGGGGCGCGCCTCACATGTAGAAGTCCGCGGGCGGCGCCTTGCCCGGGTGCGCCGGCGAAGGCTCCCGGCCGGCCGCCGTGGAGGTGAAGCTGCGGCCGGCCAGCTTCTCGAACTTGTCCTTGTAGAGGTCGCGCTCCTTGGCCAGCCGTGCCACCTCCTGCTTGAGCTGCTCCACCTGGCCCTGCAGCTGGCACTTCTCGCTCTCCAGGATGTGCCGCTGCTGCACCCGCTTGTAGCGGCAGGACTGCGCGTAGCCGCGGTTCTTCAGCGTGCGCCGCTTCTGCTTCAGCCGGATCACCTCCTCCTTGCTGAAGCCGCGCAGCTGCCGGTTCAGCTCCCGCACCGACATGGACACCAGCTGGTCGTCGGAGAAGCGCTCCTCCAGGCGGCTGAGGTGGTGGTGGTGGTGGTGGCCGCCGTGCGCCCCCGGGTGGTGGTGGTGGTGGTGCGGGAGGCCGCCGGGGCCGGCCGGGGGCGCTAGCTCCTCGCCCGGGTAGGGCTGGCCGCGGAAGCCCTCGTAGCCCTGCGGGTGGTGGTGCGGGTGGTGGTGCGCGTTGCCGATGAGCGCCTCCACCGCATCCTCGGGCGTGAGGTTCAGCGCCTCGGGGTTCAGGTGGTGCTGGTAGTTGGACATCCAGTACAGGTCCTCCAGCTGCGGCTTGCCGCCCCCGCCCGGGTTGTTGCTGCCGCCCGCTCCCGGGTGGCCGAGGTGTCCCGGCGGGCCCCCCGGGCTGGGTGCGCAGAAGCTGGGCGAGGAGGGCACGGACGAGCAGGGGGTGCTGAGCGGCGTGGAGGACAGCGAGCCGGCGGGCAGGCGGTGGCAGAACCTCTCGGCTTCGGGGGGCTCCTTCTTCACCTCGAACTTCATCAGGTCGAAGTCGTTGACATACTCGATGGCGAGCGGGCTGTTGGGCAGCTCCGCGCTCATGCCCAGCTCCGATGCCATCTCCAGCCCATGCACGGGGCCGGCGGGGTCAGTGCTGCTGCTGCTGGCGCGCACGGCTCCCCTCCGCTCCCCTCCCACCGGCCTGGGACAGGCAGAGCTGTCAGCGCGCCCTCCCTCCTCCCCGCGCCACCATCCACTCCGGGGCAGGCGGGGGCGTCCTCCGGCAGCGCCCCGAGGCGGGGGCCCCGGCGCAGAGGGGTCCGGACGGGTCACTGGTTGGCAGCGGGGGTCACCGGGAGCCCCAGAGGGTGCACAGGCATCGCCAGGAACTCTGCACCCTGCAAAGTTGCCACAGGGGGCTGGGAGCAGTCAGGAGGCCACCCAAAGCGCCCAGCAGCCTCAGTGCCTGGACTTCGAGGAGCTTTTATTCTTGTTGTGTTTACTCTCTGTAGGTTTTACTCTGATTTCGGCACAGTCCTCTCTCTGCTTCTGCCAGTCCCACACTCTCTGAGGCACTCGTCCAGCTGTCAGAGTCTCTGAAGGAATAATTGCCTGGACTGCATTTACACGTGTTTCTTTTTTTTCCCTTTCAAATTTAGATTTTCAGCGGGTCTTTCCTTCCTTCCGGTGCACGGTCTCCAACAGTAGCAGACCCCCGCGCCTTTCACGTGCACTGCCCGACGCACCAGCCAGCCCCGGGACCCTCCGCTTAGTATCTGAAGTGCTGAATGGAGGCACTCGCTATCCTTTTACGCGAGGACTCCACCGAGGTCCGCCCACCCAGGGGCGAGGATCCAGCGCCTGGCCAATGGCACTGCGCCCTGGCTGCGCTAACTTGCATATCCCCATGGTAACCCACACCGAGGGAGCTGTCAATCTGTGCCCGAAACAGCTGGAGGAAGATGAGAAAGACAGCAACAACAATGGTCCCCCTGCTGGCCACGTCTGGGAACTGCGCCCTCGTGTAACACAAGCGCACAGAACCGCTGCCCCTCCACACGTGTTCATTCACCGAGCGAAAGGCAACATATCAGACATTTCAGTGTTTTCTGTATTCGTAGTAAGCAGTTCAAGCTCGAACCAACTGAAACACAAATATTAATCTATAAATTTAACACGACTGTGCACACCCACGCGCTGGTTGTGGAGCTATTGATCGTGATGCAGTTTCTGTTTTAATCACTTAAAACAGCAGGGATGCACAAATTGAATAAACTGCTCGAAAACACGAGAAATCCCCGCTTTTGCTGAAGCCTCTGGTACAGTACAGACCTTCACACAGTGACTCCACATTCACGTGTGAAATAAATAATGCAATGTAATAACTGTGCCTTGGAACGTACAGTGCAACCTACCCAATGCCACATGCTACCTGGCACATTTGGGAAAAAAAGTAAATGAAAAAATGTCACAGTCGAAAGATGCAAACAGAGCTGACCCAATACTTCGACAAAACAGGTGTAAGCATGAGTTAGAAAGGAACACAGTGATGCCAAATACTAAGGCAAATCTTAAAGGACTACTTGCCAACAGAAATGCGACAAAAGTAGATATTTTTTAACATGTGATTTACACTCCCACCTCCCCCTCCCCCCTTTTCCCCTGACCAATTACAATCAGGAGGGGCTTGCTGCTGGCAAGTGGTATCCCCCATACCAATGCTTCTTGTCAGCTCCCCTTAGAAGATAACAAAGAGAGGGTGAGAGAGTGTGTGGCGCTATCGATTTCGGATACCTGCCATATCAGATTTAGGGCGCGACGGCATAATAATCTATTCCTTTGAAGAATTGTCTCGGTCAATCCTGGGTGGCCATATATCTGCCGCCGGGAGCCAATAGCTGTCAGGGGGCGACGCTGCAGGGCCTGCCTGAAGAGGGCCACACTCGTCTGCTGACGCAGCGAGCACCTCTGGCGGCACATCTGGGCTGCACCGTGCCACCAATAGGATTCTGATTAGCCTTTTAACAGGTAAATCCCCTCGCAGCGAGACGATCGCGCAGGTACAGGGGTTCAAGTTGTGATTCTTGAGATGGGATGGGGCGGGCAGCGGGGCGTCTCTAAAAAGTGGGTGTGGCTAAAAATTCAAACGAGCAATCCTTTTCAAAACATCGGCAAAAGTAAAGGCGTGGCCCAAAAAGTGATGTAGAATCCCACTGTGCTACAAGTCCATTGTTTGGTTTCCTGTGTGTGTGCTTTCTGTTAAACCAACCAAACACGTCACAGATCGAAGAACTTATACCCAAAACCAGCCAGACCTGGTGACCGTACAACTGCTCGTAAATACCAATTTTTTATTCAATGTCAGATAAAAGAGTATGAATGATATTGTTGCGAATAACCAGACCTGGAAATGCATCACTTCTGAATATAGCAAACCTGAGATTGTGAATTGAGCATTCCAGTGGTCAGTGGAAGGAAGAGTATCATTCGGAGGGTCTCATTCACTCCCACCCTTCGCTTCGCATCGCTTTCCCCTTACCCTCTTAGTCCCTTTGATCCATTTCTCTCACCAGATCTGTCTTGACCTCCCTACATCTGCAGGCTTCACACTTCCTTTTCTTCATCCTCACCCCTTACTGTTCACTGCCCTCTGCATGCACTTTCTTTCTTCTCGTCTACAGGGCTCGCGACTCTCCTACGTCATCCTTCCTCCACATGTAAACTATACCATTATTTTCTTTTCCTTTAGTATTTTCAATATTTGAAGCGTAACACGTTATAGGCAGGACCCACTGGAATAATGCGGCATGGAAAGGTAATGCAGAAATATAAGACAATTATCAGGTGAGATGTGGCACATTTTTCAGCAGTATTACTTTTTATTGTCTTCTTTTATACTAGCTGGACAACGCTTTCATCTCTTCTCTTTAGTATCAGTTTTACACCTAAATGAACAATTACTTAACTGCGATTACACTCTTTCTGGTAGGGACTATGTAGCGCAGATTCTGACTAGATTCAGAAAAATTTCATCAGTACCTCTTCTCGCCGGTAAGTGGTGCTGTGCAACCCTTCACTAATGAAGATCTGGTCTGGAAATGACCTGCAGTGGGATGTATGTCGTTACAACGCATGCTTTTTCCACGCATGCCTTTACGCCGCAGGTTTTACAACGCAAGTCGTCACAACGACTTGCGTTGGGGGGCGCTGGATAGTGGAATAGTTTAATTTACTATTCCAACTCCAGTCCCCGTGAATAGTAGGGAAGGTTTTGGATAGTAAATTAAACTATTCACTATCCTACAGCGCCCTCCAGCCCAAGTCGTTGTAACGACTTGCGTTGTAATACTTGCGTTGTAAAGGTACTGCGTGTTCGTTGTAAAGGATGTTTCCCCCTGCAGTGCATATATAGGCGCCACTCAAGCACGCTGACTACACTTGCCTTTGGGGCTGTCCATACACCAAGAGCAGACCCACAAAAGCCTTTTATGTGTGACCAGTCTGCAGATTCCATGGGGTGCAAGGGAGACCGGTCTGCTGCTGCCCCAATTGCAGACCAACAACCCCCAATGAAGTGAAATCTCAGCCTAATTATAACGTCCCTGTAACCTTTGTTTTTTTCCAGGAGAAAAAAATAATATATAATATATTTTAATCTTGTTATAAGGTAGGTGATATATAGATACTCAGTCTTGAACTGGATCACCTCTTTCCTGAGTGAGAGATTTTAAGAATTGCATTTGTATTTCTTTTTTCTGTATTTGTCAAATTCTGTAATTTTAGTTATCAGATGTGTTATCTTGTGCTTTTATGGTCATTTTATATGTGCCGAATAAAGCTTTATGAATTGAATTGAATTGATCGAGTGAGAGATCTTAATCAGTCAGGTTAATCCCCTTTGTGTCATCTGAGATACAGCTGAATTGCGTAGTGCCTCAGGGATCCTCTCTATCTTCTCACCTCTTCAAAAGTTACATCCGCCTTTTGGTTAGCTCCATTAAGAACAAAGAAATCAACATCTTTAATTATGCGGATGAAATGCAACTACTATTCATGATCAACAATAGCCCTACATCTAGACAACAATTTCAGGACACTATGCGGTTAATCCGGGATTGAATGAACTGCAATCAGTTGGCGTTGAATTCCGACAAAACAAAGATAGTTATTACAAAAAGTAAGGTGGACTGTTGGGTTCCATCACTCTGGCCTAGCGAGATGGGTCCTCTGCCTGCCACTAAACAGGCTGTAAAAAGCCTTGGGGCCATTATTGATGAGGAGCTATCATTTAAGCAGCACGTAGGTGCCGTTACATTGGCAAGCTTCTATTAACTGCAGTGCATAAAAGAGATAAGGAAATTTCTTATCAGGGAGGCTCTGAAGCAGGTAATAATAGCCCTAGTCACGTCTAGAATTGACTATGACATCTCTCTTTACTTGGGCCTCCCTAAAATCCGCAGACTTTAGTTAATCCAAAATCAGGCCGCCCGGCTGATATGTTATCTACCCAAATATGGCCATATCTCCTACGTGATGAAGGACCTTCACTGTCTGCCAGTCGCACAGAGAACCATGTTCAAGGTGTGCTGCATGGTCTTTAAGGCCTTGTATCTGAACTGTCCTGCTTTCATGAAGTCACAGATCAACAAGTATTGTCCTACCAGACAACTGAGATCTAGCCATCTACATTATTTGGTGGTCCCCTTGTGCAAAAAAAAAGGAAGGACGCAGGTTTTCAGTCATTGCTCCGCGAGTCTAGAACACTATGCCAGTTGACCTTAGGTCCACTGTAAACTACACCAGATTCAGAGAGCTTCTGAAGACATGGTTGTTCAAACAGGCTTACCAATAACTAGGGGTGGGCGGACATATCCGTTCCGCCCACGCAATGTGCGGAAATTTGCCCTTTCCACCTTCCGCAAAGAAGGCGGAAAAACGGGGCACATTTCCGTACACTTGGAGGCGGAACGGAAGTTGGCCGCCCGCCCGCCTGCCGCCGCCTCCCGCCCACAATATTGCATCGTTTAAAAGCCCAAAAATAAGTTAAAAAACACTTACCTTATCACGGGGGCATCTTCCTGTTCTATCTCGGCTTCTTCTTGAAACTGCGCATGCGTGGGAGCCTGCCCATGCGCATTCCTCGCCAGGAGAGAGAGGTGTAATGAGGCCACGCCCCTTTTTAAACCTCCCTGCAACGCAGCCCCCGGGCACATACTGGAGGTTCCTGGTGGGCTAGTTGGCCCACAGGGGACCTCAGGATTGAAGAGGAATTAATTCCCCAACTTAAAACACGCCATAGGGCGTGTTTGCACACATGTCACCTCAGGCCCCGCCCCCTTCCTTCACTATTGAGCAAAATATTCCTCTAAAATTAGACTAACTACGAATTCCGATTTACTCACCTGTTATCACGAGAGACGTCAGTGCTGCATCTTTGAGCCCAGTACAGACCCTGAAAAGTAAATCTAAGTGTACTTACCAGTAACTTGTATTTCCTTCCATAGGAATCTATTGTGTGGTTTTCACCAGAAAAGTTTCTGTGCCTATTTTTGAAATGTACAAATATTCCTCTAAAATCAGCCGAACTACAAATTCCGATTTACTCACCTGTTATCAGGAGAGACCTCAGTGCTGCATCTTTCAGCCCACTACTGATCCTGAAAAGTAATTCTAACCATACTTACAGTAACTTGAATTTCCTTCCATAGGCTAACATGACTGGTTTCACTTGGAAATTCTTTTAAGTGTGGAGTTTTGGAACTTTAGAAATTCCTCTAAAATTAGCCGAAGTATGAATTCTGATTTACTCACCTGTTATCAGGAGAGACCTCAGTGCTGCATCTTTCAGCCCAGTACTGATCCTGAAAAGTAATTTTAACCGTACTTACCATTAACTTGAATTTCCTTCCATAGGATATCATTGCCTGCTATATAAAATATATATAAATAAAAAAAATATAAAATAAAAAAACAAATATTACAATTTCAATATTTCAAAAAACATTTTTTCTTCAATTTATATAAAAAATATGTAATGTAATCTAAACAATAAAATATCTAAAAATAAATACTTTAAAACAATGTAGTAAATCAGTATAAAACATATAACAATTAATACATTTAAAAATGATCATTTACAAGACCTTTGTAATTCACTGAAAAAACCATAGGTTTCAGCCACGTTATAGTTAGGAATTAGCATTTAAAAAACATTAGAAATTCACTGAAAAAACCATAGGTTTCAGCCACATTATAGTTAGGAATTAGAATTTAAAAAACCTTAGAAATTCACTGAAAAAACCATAGGTTTCACACATGTTATAGTTAGCTGGACATTTCACTCATACAAAAACATTGAAATTCTCCCGTTATAGTTAGTTCAGCTAACTATAACTCGCACGCCCGCAATGCACTGCTGATGACGTCACATATTACATCACTCATGACATGGTCAGTGACATCACTCATGACATCAGTGATGACATCTCAAATAACATCACTGATGAAATCACTGATGACATCATCCTTGTGAAAGAGTGGCAGACCTCCTCTCACCCTAATATAACCTTTGATACACACATTCAAAAATAGAAACAATATTTTCAAAAAAATTGATATACCAATACCAGTACAACAACCTATTCACTAATTCCAACATCTACATACACATCCACTCATTCACCAACAGTTCTACATAGTCACTCATACATGTACTCACTCATCATATGTACTCATACACCTATACATCCTGTTACACACCGACACTCATCCAAGCTCTTGTCCGTCCTCATGTTCCTTCTCGACATCTTAGATCAAGAGAGCTGGGCTACTTTGTTGTACCCAGGGTTAAACTCTCCAGAATTGGGGGTGAATCCTTTTCCTACCCAGGCCCTTCCCTCTGGAATACCCTGCCTTTCAACATCCATAATGAAACTGACTATATCCACTTTCGCAGAAGCCTTAAGACCTGGTTTTTTGACCAATAACCACAACTTTTTCTGCTTGTCTCGTTGTGCTCTGTCCGCTATGGCGCCGGGAAACCCTTGTTGGGTAGCTGAGCGCCTTTCAAATCCAATAATTAAATAAATAAATAAATAGAGTTACTCACACACATACTCACACATGAAAATATACTATTAAACATCAATTTACTTGCATATACAGCTATACACACACCACTACACTTACTTCTACAGAAACGTACACATACTTGCTCTCTTAAACAATCACTTATAGAAACACATACTTATTTTTACAGGAACTCTTCCAATATCTCACTCTCACATACTCACTTATATACATCAATACTCACGTATACTAGTTTAAAACATATGTAGTTACTCATAAATATACTATTGAGATAGTCATTCACTCACTAACACACCCATACATGCACTCATCCACCCATACAGTCCTGCACACATGCTGTCTTCAAAACACATACAAGCAGTGAGTCAGTCAATTCATAAGCTTTTATTCGATTTGAAAATACAAATCATACAAGCAAAACATTAAAATACAATTCCTTATATATACAAAAAAAGACAAAAAAATGTATACATGGAAAGTGCAAAAAAAAGGAATAAGAAGCTTTGTAAAAACAATTAGTGGGCAACAATTGATAGTATAAAAATATAAGCAATATAGAATTTGTACAACAGAATCATATATGTACAGACAGGAAGACAGTATAATTGTCACACCAAATGATGTTTCCTGGCAGCTGTACGTTAAAGGGATCCGAACGGCTCTAATGGGCACGGGAGGATAAGTCAGATGTATGAAGAAGGACCATACAATACATACTGTAAGCATAATATATGAATGATAATTCGGTAATTACAAAAACACTTAAGTACAGACAGGAATGTATAAAATAAAATAGCAGCACTATACATTTCCTGGCAACTGTACATCTCGAAGGGCATAAAACGGGCATAATACAAAGTTAAAAATGTTTTATATACAACATCTACAGATCATTAATGTACAGACAGGTATGTATAAGATTATTACAACACTATACTTTTCCTGGCAGCTGTACATTTCAAAATAAAAGTAGCCACAAAAAAGCAAATATCCACATTCTCCAAAGCAGATAGTAATATCAAAGCAGTCTTTGAAGTTCGGGTATTATATTTTATAAAAATAGGCTTAAGGTATTTTACCCTTAAAAAGTGGTAAAATTTGCAAAAAAGTAAAAAATGGCAACAGCTCTGTCGCGAGGTATTGTCACACGGGCAAGGAGTCTCGGATCTGACTTTCTGGTTTGGAAAGGCCACAAGGTGATGTACAATGCCCAGTCTGACTCGGGTTAGTACAAATTGGTGGGAGGGACGAGTCACGTTCACAAGGTAGGATTGAAGCCCCGGGATTAGGTTCAGTTCTTTATAGAACTTCACGGTGGCTAACCTACCCTGCACTTTGTCTCGCTCAGCCTTTTTAAAATTTAAAAACGTTAGCTTGATTACTTTTTTAGGAATAGCGACTGCCGATTCTGGATCAAGAAAGACATCAATATCAAATAACAGTTTATACCAAAATTGGATGTATCTCAGCCACTGTATACGTGACGAATAGTCCAGACCTATGCAATCAAGGATAATCTCTTGGGTGAATCGAGTCTCTGGCTTAGCCCAAATAGAACGCCACAATAAGAGTGGCCGAACGGCTGCTAAGTCAGATATAAACTCGATCCCTACCTCATCATGGATTAGTTGTACAGAGGCAGAAGAAGGGACACATAACAATCTCTTTATAAACTTATTTTCGTCAATTTGGAGCGAAGGACCCTCACAATGACCCCACACACCCGCCCCATACAGTGCAGAAGAAACACAGCGGATGTTGTATATATTGATCATATCTGGGATGCTTCTCGAACCTAGTTTAGAAGCAAATCGAAATATACTGCTAGTGGTCCGCAACATTTTCAAACTGATATTATCGAACTCCGGATTCCATGACCCATTGTTGGTATAGGTTATTCCCAAATAACAGAAAGATTTAACGTGTGTCATTTTATCACTATCCAAGAAAAAGCTATGCTTCGGTTTGTTTACAGCCTGCCCGCATGACAGTCATTCATGCATCTGTGCACTAAGTAATACCCCCACACCAAACCATACAGACACTCATTCTGATACTCAAAAAAACAACTAATAACCCATATAGACACCAATGTAGCTACTCACCAACCCATGCAGCCACTTATACATGAAGTGAGACACTGATACAGATATTTACATATTTAAACATTACTCGCTAATACATGTATTCACTAAGATATACTTAATAAGTCAGTTATACAATCAATTTTACAAAAAAACTACCATTTATACACTTATTTACCCATTTATTCTTCCATCGACCTTTAGATATACATATATAAAAAATATTTATTTTTCAGAAAGACACACATTCACTGGATAATGATATCAGTGATGTCATTTGAGAGGTCATCAGTGATGTCATGAGTGATGTCACTGACCATGTCATGAGTGATGTAATATGTGACGTCATCAGCAGTGCATTGCGGGTGCGCAAGTTATAGTTAGCTGAACTAACTATAACGGTGGAATTTCAATGATTTTGTATGTGTGAAACCTATGTTTTTTCAGTGAATTTCTAAGGTTTTTTAAATGCTAATTCCTAACTATAACGTGGCTGAAACCTATGGTTTTTTTCAGTGAATTTCTAAGGTTTTTTAAATGCTAATTCCTAACTATAACGTGGCTGAAACCTGTTGTTTTTTCAGTGAATTTCAAAGGTTTTGTAAATGATAATTTTTAAATGTATTAATTGTTATATTTTTTATACTGATTTACTACATTGTTTTAAAGTATTTACTTTTAGATATTTTATTTTTTAAATTACATTACATATTTTTCATATACATTGAAAAAAATGTTTTTAAAAATATTGAAATTGTAATATTTGTTTTTTTATGTTATATATTTTTTAATGTATGTATATTTTATATAGCAGGCAATGATATCCTATGGAAGGAAATTCAAATTACTGGTAAGAACGGTTAAAATTACTTTTCAGGATCAGTAATGGGCTGAAAGATGCAGCACTGACATCTCTCTTGATAACAGTTAAGTAAATCGGAATTCATAGTTCGGCTGATTTTAGAGGAATTTTTTTAAGTTCCAAAACTCCACACTTAGAAGAATTTCCAAGTGAAACCAGTCAATGTTAGCCTATGGAAGGAAATTCAAGTTACTGTAAGTACGGTTAGAATTACTTTTCAGGATCAGTAGTGGGCTGAAAGATGCAGCACTGAGGTCTCTCCTGATAACAGGTGAGTAATTCGGAATTCGTAGTTCGGCTGATTTTAGAGGAATATTTCTACATTTTAAAAATAGGCACAGAAACTTTTCTGGTAAAAACCACGCAATAGATTCCTATAGAAGGAAATAGAAGTTACTGGTAAGTATGCTTAGATTTACTTTTCAGGGCCCGTACTGGGCTCAAAGATGCAGCACTGACGTCTCTCGTGATAACAGGTGAGTAAATCGGAATTCGTAGTTCGGCTGATTTCAGAGGAATATTTTGCTCAATAGTGAAGGAAGGGGGCCGGGCCTGAGGTGACATGTGTGCAAACACGGCCGTGGCGCGTTTTAAGTTGGGGAATTAATTCCTCTACAATCCTGAGGTCCCCATCCCCCAGGGCCTGACCCCCAATATATATATTTTTTTAACGGGACGGGTCCGCGTGGCCTCCCTCCTGTGGCTAATTCCATGCCCAGGGGGACCCCATCCCCGGGCATGGCCAAATTTATTTTAATTTTTTTAAGGAGGGGGCTGCATAGCCCCCCTCCTCAGGCCACTTAAGGACCCGGGGACCCCATCCCTTGGGGCCGGCCTGCCTCCTTAAAATTTTTTTTTTAAATTATTATTTGGCGAGGGGGGCCGCGTGGCCCCCCTACCGGGCTGCTTCTGGCCCCGGGGCCTGGCCCTCTCCGTTGGGGACCGTGGGGTGGTCCCCAAACCCCCCACGATCCCTGCTGGCTCCTCGCATCCTGCGGGAGCCGGCATTGCTTCCTTTTCTGCATAGGGAGCAGCTAACATGCTGCTTCCCGTGCAGAAAAGAAATCGGCTTTGCTTTTTGAAAGAGAAAGCAGGTTTCCTGCTCTCTCTTTCAAAAACCAAAGCAGTTTGCTATGGTAGCGGCTCTCGCCCTACCATAGCAAACTACAGTGTCCCGGGGTGGGCACTACGGGACACTGCATGAGCCGGCCCTGGGGGGTGGCGGTCCCTAGGGCCACCCCAAGGCTCCAGGAGGGGGGGCCGCACGGCCCCCCCTCCCAACATTTAAAAGCAACAGGGGGTGGTGGTCCTCGGGGCATGGGGGTCCGTCATAGACCCCCCTATTTTGAATATTGGAGCCCCGGGGAGGTGGCGGTCACCGGGGCGTGTGGGGGGCTTGAGCCCCCCCACAGGTGTCTGGGGGTCCCCTCTGGGCCCCCCATTATTATAACTAAAAGAAGCCCCGGGGGCTGGTGGTCCCCGGGGCTGCGGGGGGGGTGAGCCCCCCGCATACATAACGTTAAAGCCCCAGGGTGTGGCAGTCCCCAGGGCAAGGGGGCCCCTCTGTGCCCCCCATTTTAATTAAGAAAATTGTCCCCGGGATTTGGCCCCCCGGGGGCTAATTACCAATAAAGCGGCTTTGGGGTTTTTTTTTCACGGGAGCCGCGTACTCTACGCGTCCCCTACGTGTATTCCGCAATTAAAAAAAAACAACATTTTTTTGGGGCCTTGGGGGTCCTTGAGGGACACCCTGAGCAGGCCAAAGCGGTCAGGGTGCTTCTACCCTGCCCCCTTTTCTTGTTTTTCGCATTTCTTTTTCAGTTTTCTTGTGCCTTGGTACTACCGAGGCACAAGATGGCTGCCAACACTTCCTGGTTTGGAGTGTTGACAGCCAATTAGCATAAAGCTCGTGCTCGGGAGGGTACGCATACCATACGCGTACTGTACTTCCTCCATAGATATATCTATGAATTTACTTTTGATTTTCTCAAGAACTACTGAAAAGATTTACACCATTTAACAAAAAGCGTGATCTGTGAACCAAACTCTACCTTTTTGCCAAATTTGGTGTAATACCGTTCAGCAGTTCGGGCTGTAGCCTCACTTAAAGGTCCCTATGGAAAATTGCATAGGGAAAACACGTTTTGGGACCCCCCTTTTTTCTCGCCCCCGCTTGACCAATCACCCCTAAACTTTCAGGATAGGAGCGGAGCGGAGCGCCCCATCTTCTTGGAGAATTTTGTGTAGATTCGTCACCCGACGCCAAAGTTATTCCAAATAAAATGTTGCGGATTTCCTATGGAAACTAGGTCCTAACTATAACTACCTACTGGCAACCACCAGTAGGTAATATATATATATATATATATATGTGACATGTGATGAAGGCCAGCTTGGCTGGCCGAAACGCGTAATGGCAGGTTGTGGGAGCACAGTAAGCAGTTGAAAATAAAGAACAACTAATATCACTACAATTGGAGTTCGTGTATTTCTCCATCGCCGACTGGAGGTTGGGGAAACTTTAGACTTTGTGATATATATATATATATCTATATCTATATATCTATCTATATATATATATAGATAGATATATAGATATATATCATTGCTAAGCCGTAATCCCCTTTTTTAAATTTATAAATATTTTATCCTGAATTAGATATGATTTTAATATCTGTTATTTATGGATAGTTTGCACTTTTTGCACTAATTTTACATATTTGGTGTTTTTGCACTTGCACTTTACTTTTGGATCATGTTGTGATCAGCCGCGGCCTGTGGAGGGAGTTACGGTGGGGCAGGAAGGCAGGGCGAGGGAGGGGCAGGGTGGGGGGGTGCTAAAAAACGGAATATAGATAATTGGAGGTAAGTAAACAATTCAATTAATAAAACGAATCTCGTAGCGCGCACTGCCTAGCATTTTGCGAAGCGGGGCGCGCTACGAAATTCGTTTTATTAACTGTAACTCCCTCCACGGGCCGCGGCTGGTTGTAATTTGGCCAGCCTGTATGAGCTATTGCTCTCTGACATATTTATCTTGCATAATTTTAGCCACTTGGCTTGAAATAAATTGACATTTGTTGTCAATTTTAGAAACTTTTGAAATTATGCTTAATGTCATTTTTTACATATTTTTGTATGTATTTATAATTACTATTTTAGTATTTAATACATTGTACATACATAATTTGAACTTGTCGCAACACATACGAACAGTGAGTATGTTGTCTAGCTCTATTGTCAGCCCTGCGCAATGTGACCTGTATGTTTAGGAAGTTACTATAAAACAACCCAATCTGGTTCCGGGGTGCCATGGGATCAAGGTTGTGGAGACACAGCCAAAATGTGTCATGCTGACTGAATTGGTGAAATAAAGCCCACGAAAGAAAATTCTGCATGCTTGTGGTCTGTTCCTGGGATTTACTACCGGAGGAATAGGTAGTACAGGACTGTTGGAGCTATATATATATAAATATAAATATATATATATATATATATATATATATATATATATATATATATATATATATATATATATATATATATATATATATATATATACAAAGTTCAGGTTGCCCTGCTAAAGAGACGCCATCACAGGTAAGGATTCCTTTCTTTATTGCAGGTAACAGACACAGCAATATGCCTCCTCCATCGGTAACGCTGCCAAACATGTTTCGGGCTCCTCCGCCCTTGATCACTGGTCTTGTGCAAAGAGTTGCTACAGCTGTGAGGACTATTTCAAGGCTCGACCCCACCCACTTGGGTTTTTTTTCATTGCAGCTATGCTTTCTGGGTCTTGAAGTCCTTTGCCTTCTCCACAATGGATGCTGTGTAAAACGAACTGCATGCACGTAAATTTCATTACCCATAGTGGGTCCTCAGGAGGGGGAACATCGCCGTCACTGCCCATATGATTGTCCCGCAATAGTGGCTCCTCACCTCCACAAGTTACACTGAAAGTTCTGTGCGCGGCCCGCTTGTGTGGCGGCGGGGGCGTCTCAGCGACGAGGCGCGCCGCTATTTAATACACAAAGTTCAGGTTGCCCTGCTTAAGAGACGCCATCACAGGTAAGGATTCCTTTCTTTATTGCAGGTAACAGACACAGCAATATGCCTCCTCCATCGGTAACGCTGCCAAACATGTTTCGGGCTCCTCCGCCCTTGATCACTGGTCTTGTGCAAAGAGTTGCTACAGCTGTGAGGACTATTTCAAGGCTCGACCCCACCCACTTGGGTTTTTTTTCATTGCAGCTATGCTTTCTGGGTCTTGAAGTCCTTTGCCTTCTCCACAATGGATGCTGTGTAAAACGAACTGCATGCATGTAAATTTCATTACCCATAGTGGGTCCTCAGGAGGGGGAACATCGCCGTCACTGCCCATATGATTGTCCCGCAATAGTGGCTCCTCACCTCCACAAGTTACACTGAAAGTTCTGTGCGTGGCCCGCTTGTGTGGCGGCGGGGGCGTCTCAGCGACGAGGCGCGCCGCTATTTAATACACAAAGTTCAGGTTGCCCTGCTAAAGCGACGCCATCACAGGTAAGGATTCCTTTCTTTATTGCAGGTAACAGACACAGCAATATGCCTCCTCCCTCGGTAACGCTGCCAAACATGTTTCGGGCTCCTCCGCCCTTGATCACTGGTCTTGTGCAAAGAGTTGCTACAGCTGTGAGGACTATTTCAAGGCTCGACCCCACCCACTTGGTTTTTATTTCATTGCAGCTATGCTTTCTGGGTCTTGAAGTCCTTTGCCTTCTCCACAATGGATGCTGTGTAAAACGAACTGCATGCACGTAAATTTCATTACCCATAGTGGGTCCTCAGGAGGGGGAACATCGCCGTCACAGCCCATATGATTGTCCCGCAATAGTGGCTCCTCACCTCCCCAAGTTACACTGAAAGTTCTGTGCGTGGCCCGCTTGTGTGGCGGCGGGGGCGTCTCAGCGACGAGGCGCGCCGCTATTTAATACACAAAGTTCAGGTTGCCCTGCTAAAGAGACGTCATCACAGGTAAGGATTCCTTTCTTTATTGCAGGTAACAGACACAGCAATATGCCTCCTCCATCGGTAACGCTGCCAAACATGTTTCGGGCTCCTCCGCCCTTGATCACTGGTCTTGTGCAAAGAGTTGCTACAGCTGTGAGGACTATTTCAAGGCTCGACCCCACCCACTTGGGTTTTTTTTCATTGTAGCTATGCTTTCTGGGTCTTGAAGTCCTTTGCCTGCTCCACAATGGATGCTGTGTAAAACGAACTGCATGCACGTAAATTTCATTACCCATAGTGGGTCCTCAGGAGGGGGAACATCGCCGTCACTGCCCATATGATTGTCCCACTATAGTGGCTCCTCACCTCCACAAGTTACACTAAAAGTTCTGTGCGTGGCCCGCTTGTGTGGCGGCGGGGGCGTCTCAGCGACGAGGCGCGCCGCTATTTAATACACAAAGTTCAGGTTGCCCTGCTAAAGAGACGCCATCACAGGTAAGGATTCCTTTCTTTATTGCAGGTAACAGACACAGCAATATGCCTCCTCCATCGGTAACGCTGCCAAACATGTTTCGGGCTCCTCCGCCCTTGATCACTGGTCTTGTGCAAAGAGTTGCTACAGCTGTGAGGACTATTTCAAGGCTCGACCCCACCCACTTGTTTTTTTTTTTTTTTTCATTGCAGCTATGATTTCTGGGTCTTGAAGTCCTTTGCCTTCTCCACAATGGATGCTGTGTAAAACGAACTGCATGCACGTAAATTTCATTACCCATAGTGGGTCCTCAGGAGGGGGAACATCGCCGTCACTGCCCATATGATTGTCCCGCAATAGTGGCTCCTCACCTCCACAAGTTACACTGAAAGTTCTGTGTGTGGCCCGCTTGTGTGGCGGCGGGGGCGTCTCAGCGACGAGGCGCGCCGCTATTGTGGAGGTGAGGAGCCACTATTGCGGGACAATCATATGGGCAGTGACGGCGATGTTTCCCCTCCTGAGGACCCACTATGGGTAATGAAATTTATGTGCATGCAGTTCGTTTTACACAGCATCCATTGTGGAGAAGGCAAAGGACTTCAAGACCCAGAAAGCATAGCTGCAATGAAAAAAACCCAAGTGGGTGGGGTCGAGCCTTGAAATAGTCCTCACAGCTGTAGCAACTCTTTGCACAAGACCAGTGATCAAGGGCGGAAGAGCCCGAAACATGTTTGGCAGCGTTACCGATGGAGGAGGCATATTGCTGTGTCTGTTACCTGCAATAAAGAAAGGAATCCTTACCTGTGATGGCGTCTCTTTAGCAGGGCAACCTGAACTTTGTGTATTAAATAGCGGCGCGCCTCGTCGCTGAGACGCCCCCGCCGCCACACAAGCGGGCCACGCACAGAACTTTCAGTGTAACTTGTGGAGGTGAGGAGCCACTATTGCGGGACAAGCATATGGGCAGTGACGGCGATGTTCCCCCTCTTGAGGACCCACTATGGGTAATGAAATTTACGTGCATGCAGTTCGTTTTACACAGCATCCATTGTGGAGAAGGCAAAGGACTTCAAGACCCAGAAAGAATAGCTGCAATGAAAAAAACCCAAGTGGGTGGGGTCGAGCCTTGAAATAGTCCTCACAGCTGTAGCAACTCTATGCACAAGACCAGTGATCAAGGGCAGAGGAGCCCGAAACATGTTTGGCAGCGTTACCGATGGAGGAGGCATATTGCTGTGTCTGTTACCTGCAATAAAGAAAGGAATCCTTACCTGTGATGGCGTCTCTTTAGCAGGGCAACCTGATCTTTGTGTATTAAATAGCGGCGCGCCTCGTCGCTGAGACGCCCCCGCCACCACACAAGCGGGCCACGCACAGAACTTTCAGTGTAACTTGTGGAGGTGAGGAGCCACTATTGCGGGACAATCATATGGGCAGTGACGGCGATGTTCCCCCTCCTGAGGACCCACTATGGGTAATGAAATTTACGTGCATGCAGTTAGTTTTACACAGCATCCATTGTGGAGAAGGCAAAGGACTTCAAGACCCAGAAAGCATAGCTGCAATGAAAAAAACCCAAGTGGGTGGGGTCGAGCCTTGTGAAAGAGAATACGGCCCACGCTGTTTTAAAGCAGACCACGTGGGTGCCATTCAAAAAACAGAGACTGCCTCCCGTGACCAAGGCTTTCACAAGCAGAAACGTTGGGATAAGGAAGCCTCTTGCCTTCGTGATATTTTACTTAAATAAATGAATTTATTGCAACCCAGCCAGAGCCGGTGTGCCTCTTTGATAGGAGAAAGGGGGATTAGTGTTTATGTTTTCCTGGAAGCCTCGCACCAGCAGCACTGGCCGCCCTGCCAAGGTCCAGGTCTATTTGCGTGGCACTGTGGATTGATATATATATATATATATATATATATAGATATTACCTACTGGCGGTCGCCAGTAGGTATATATAGTTAGGATTTTTTCTCTATGGGATTTTTGAAAATTCTATGTCTAATAACTTTGGCGTTTGTGGACGGAATTGGCTGAAATTTTCAGGAAAATGGAACATTTTGTTTCTGAGCAGCCACTGAAAATTTGGGGGGAGTTTGTCAAGGGGGGGCTGAGAAAAAAGGGGGGTCCCAAAACGTGTTTTTAACATTGAGTTTTCCATAGGGCGGTTGGCCTCACTTTTAGCCCGAACGGCTGAATGGATTTGCACGAAACTTGGCAAAATTGTAGGGACTGGTAGCCCGATGTGCCTTTGCTAGGTCTCAATATATGTGCTGCAGTGGATTTTGAGAAATTAACGTTCAAAAAAAGATATATATCTGTAACAGCGGACCGGGCAGCGCTCCAGTTCGCGTACTTTTCGCGTTACAGAGCTTTGTGAAGCGAAGCTGATTGGTTCTCCGGCGTCTGTAAACATTCCAAACAGTCCGTAGCGGCCGCCATCTTGTCTCTCGGTAGGATCGAGAGACAAGAGGAGGCCAAAGCGAAGGGGCAAATGACCATAAGGGGGCATAGTAGATCCTCCCTGACCCCCTAGGTTTGATGTGGAGGTTTTAAAAGGGCCCCGCGGGGCAAAAAAAATAAAAAATAATAATAATCGAACGGCTGAATGGATTTGCACGAAACTTGGCAAAATATTAGGGACTGGTAGCCCGATGTGCCTTTGCTAGGTCTCAATATATGTGCTCCAGTGGATTTTGAGAAATTAACGTTCAAAAAAAGATATATATCTGTAACAGCGCTCCGCTTCGCGTACTTTTCGCGTTACGGAGCTTTGCGAAGCTGATTGGTTCTCCGGCGTCTGTAAACATTCCAAACAGTCCGTAGCGGCCGCCATCTTGTCTCTCGGTAGGATCGAGAGACAAGAGGAGGCCAAAGCGAAGGGGCAAATGACCATAAGGGGGCATAGTAGATCCTCCCTGACCTCTTAGGTTTGATGTACCATTTTGCCAAGTTTGGTGTAATTCCGTTCAGCCATTCAGGCTGTAGACGTATCTAAATGTCCTATGGAAAATTGCATGGGGAAAACACATTTGAAAGTGTTGAAATTTAGAACCAATTAAAATGTTACTTTGGTTTTGTATTTGTGTGTGATGAAAGTTAATTGGTTATGTATATATCTAAAATGAGAGGAAACCACAGCCATTTTGTGATACTACTGTCTGAGGTACATTTGTGAGGAATTTTTGGTGCTCAATTTCTGGTGTTTGATTTACACAGTACTAACACTTCTCCTACTTTTAAAAAGGTGAGTTGTTAATTTGTAAGGGGAACTATGTTGTACACTTTAAGATAATTTGAAAAATGTTTTCTGTTATTTATTTACAGTCCTTCTGTTATACTAAATACTTGATAAAGTTAGTTTTATATTATGTATTACTAAAAACGATAAATGAAAGTGATTATTTTTTTCTGCAATTTACAGCAAGCAATTTCAAAATAAAATGGCTCACAATGAAGAGACCGTGGCAATTTCTTTTGAATTATCCACTACATTTATTGAAATTGACAGCACCAATAATGAAGTATTCTCACAAGGAGGAGATGACTTGAATGATTTTTTTGATCAATCTCTTGATGGCGAATTTATCGAATGTTTGGAGACCATAGAGTTACAAGAATCATCATTGCAGACTTTTCATGAGGAGATTCCTGATGAGATGATTGAAGAGGAAATTCCTGATGAGGACATGTTACTAGTTCTTTCAAATTTTGAAAATTCAGAAGAATAAATTTATATTTAGAAATCAAAAATTGTTTGAGACATTATTCATTTTTATTTTTAATTTATGAGGTTGTAGCGAAGTGATTGTAGTATAAAATGAGACTTATAGTATAGAGTGCAACATTTTTATGTTACATGGTAAGTTTACTCATATTTACTTCCCTTCTCCCACTATATTATCTCCAATGTGTATTTGACATCTCTTCTTCATCTCCGGCATCCTTTCTCTCACTGTCTGTCTCTGATGCATCTTATCGCTGCCATTTTGTGTAATTACAGAAGAGAGTAAAATAAAATAGTTCGGAACGTGAAAAGGGGGCAAAGTAGAGTACCCCTCACCCCCTAGGCCTTCTCAGGCGGTCCCAAAAGGATCAGTTTCTGTTTTCCTGAGAGATTATGGTATGAGTTCCATATACCACAATAACTTGCATTACAACATGCAAGATATCTATCTCCTATTACCAACTTTTGGAGATATTCGCGCCAAGCGCGAATATCTCCAAAAACTAACACCTGCCCTGAGCAGTTCTTAGCCATGTTATCCAATGGGAGGTGGATAACATGGCTAAGAGCATTAGCTCGGTAATGCATGAATATCGCGGACTTTTTAGCGATATTCATGCATTGCGGCCGTTTTTTATCGCATTTGCGATAAACCTTGATAATAGCAAGGTTTATCTGCGATAATTTCTGACTATGCTTAGCGGTAAAAAATTCGTTGCTAAGCATCGTTAGTGATAAATATCGCTTAACTTTGGTAATATGCACCAACGTCTGTTAACGTTCGATTCGAAGGAAATGAGGAAGTGTTGAAAAACATTGTCTGCGCCATGTTGCCTTTTTTGAAATGCCACACTTTTGTCGTGCACGGCAGCCATTTTAGATGCCTTGACCAGACCCACTCTCTGCACGCTGTTGATCCGTAGTACGGCTCCCCACCCTCGCAAGCATCTTCCCCAGGCACTGGTCACCCCCGCTCTCTGTCTTATGCATCGGCAATAAACCTCCCCCCATCTGCGCTGCTCTTCCCTGAGAATCACACTCTGTGCCCGCCCGACACCTCCCTTTCGCCCTATTCACTACCGCACCCTCTGACACTCCTCTTCCTCTGTGTCCGATTGTCCAGGCTATCAGCTAGCCCTGCAGATGTAGTTTATGGCCCCAGCTGTAAAGAATCACCCCTCTTCAAAGGAGTTATAGTAGATCAAGGCCCACACCCGATGAGATCCGTCAAACCACACGCGTTCCTACTATCTGAAAACCATCCTGTATTGTGATTGGGGAGGGGACCGAGCCTGAAGCGGAAGATTCCAGGGATGACTCTTTGTACATCAAAGTTTTTACAATTATGTGTCACATTAAAAATATATAGCACTCCAACAAAGTAGTAGGAATATAAAACTTTAATAACTTATAAATATATACAACAAAACAAAAACAGTAAAAACATTTAAAAAATGAAGAGACCGTGGCAATTTCTTTTGAATTATCCACTACATTTAATGACATTGACAGCACCAATAATGAAATATTCTCACAAGGAGGAGATGACTTGAATGATTTTTTTGATCAATCTCTTGATGGCGAATTTATCGAATGTTTGGAGACCATAGAGTTACAAGAATCATCATTGCAGACTTTTCATGAGGAGATTCCTGATGAGATGATTGAAGAGGAAATTCCTGATGAGGACATGTTACTAGTTCTTTCAAATTATGAAAATTCAGAAGATGTTGCCTGGGGGTGGGTCGTCAGTAGCGGTCTGTTGTGCGAATAGTTCCAAGGCAGAAGAATGCGCTGAAATCTAGATGGCACGAAGGTGATGTCTAGTAAGTTGCCGCCCCAGCAAATAACGGCGTGGGGCGCCGCGGGGGGGGAGGAGGCAGTCCAAAGTTCCGTTAAAAGGGCAAAGGAAAGGATCGGTGGTTTGAACCATCAGTCAAAAAGGGGAGGGGGTGCAACAATTTTTCCTACCGGGTCACACCGTGCTTTCACCGGAACTGAGGTCTGCAGGATTCTAGTCATTCAAACTGAGGCTGGCGCCAGCATGGGAGCGCCGACGTCCCGCGGCTACAGTTTCGTCACTCCACGGGCGATCATGGCAGTCATTCCCCATCGGGGGTGTCTGCGGGGGTCGGGGACTCCCGCGGCTCCTCTAGAATCTTCAAGGTCGTGGAGGACTATGGTGGTGGAGTCAACCAGTGACCGGGCCATTTCTTTATGCTGGGCCCGCTCTTGCCAGGTCGACCGCCATTTTGAGAGTTCGGTAGCTACTGGCGATCGCGGGGTCAAATGAGCGGACGGGCTCCACTCTGCCGGGCGAGACGTTGCAGCATCGCCACAGTGGAAGAACCCTTTTCCGGGCGCCTGGAGCGCTGAGGGTGCAGCTGGGAAGCCTCCACCTGGGGAGGCGGGAGAGGCCTGTTCGCACCGTCTCTCCCACCCAGTGCACCCCACGGCGTCTCGCTTGACATTTGTTATGGCCGGACCAGGCGATGAGGACGAGGGGGGGGGGTCGGAGGCATGTGCAAGACATCCCGCCCCCAGTGTTGTCGCAGCCATTATAAAAGAAAGAAGAAATGTCCCGTCCGTCTTTGGGCCGGACCTCCGGTGGGGGGCGGCCGGACGCCCTTTGCTCTGGCCCCATGAACGGGTTCCTTGGCTCATCGGCTGCAGCCGGATCCCGTCGGCCCCGGCCGTTGGTGGCCGGACCGGGAGAGAGAGTGGGGGGACAACCTGCAACTCTCAAGTGCCACCGCGGCCGGACTGGGAGAGAGAGGGGAGGGTCGAGGACATAGACATTCCCCCCCCTGCAACTCTCCAGTGTTGTCAATCCCCCTGGCCGGGTCCTGCTGGCCTCGGCCTCTCCTCCGGCTACTCCCTACGTGATGATCTCCTGGCCGACGGTTGGCAGCAGGACCCGCCTTATATGTGTTGCTTCCGGCTGGGCGTAGCCGGAAACCTGTTGCACTTTGGAAGTTTCCAGAATGGGGCGGATGTCTGCTGACTTGTATCTTTCCCAGTTTGCCGTTATTTGGCCGTGGCAGGTGGTGGGACAGACACGTTTTGGGGCAGTGAGGGGCGATGAAGCCTCGTTGCCTTGTGGCCGTTGCAATGTCACACTTGGTTTCTCTTACTGTTTTCAGGTTTCTTATTACGGGCTTACTTCTAACGTTTCTTGTTTCTAGGACAATAATAGGTTTTATCATTACGTATTGTTATCGTTTCTTTGTTTGTTATTTAATAAAAAGTTAATTAGTGGCCTACTGATTTTCGTTTTCCTATTCCTTTCTTTCCAGGTTGTTTCATGCTAAAGTTTCTGTTAACAGGATACAGTGATCACTTCGTTATTATTGCATATGTCCTTTTCACTAGGGGTGCTCTCTGGTCGGGCCAGATGACCTATCTCTAGTAAATGGTCCGGGTGAAACAGGTGCATCAATCAGTGGGGAGTAGATAGGCATGACAGATTACAACGGGGGAGAAAGGTCTGCATTACCTACCCTTTCACTACTTGCAAACATTTTCCTACGTTTATTTGCAAACAGGGAATACCTCCAGAAAGAACCAATTCCCAAACAGTCAATGTTCGGGCAAACAATCAATCAATGAGGAACGAAATAGGCACGACGTGTTAAAGGTTTGCGTTACCTACCCTTCACTATCTGCAAAGGGAGAGAGAATATTCCTATTCTTCCTCGTTTGCAGGCAGAGAAGATCATTAAGAGAACCAACTTCGAACAATTCAATGCTCGATTCAAACAATCAACAAGGGGTACTGTGAACACAAATGAACGCCGCTTATGTACATACACATTGCTATTTTCAACAGGTTGTTCCTAATGTTTCTATTTTAGCGAGGTCAAAAAGAGATCCCATTAGTGGCCTACTGATTTTGCTCGATTCCTTTTGTTTTTTTACACGATTTTTCGCTATCTGCAAAGACTAAACAGAGTATTGCGACTCTGTGCTTGTTTGTAAATAGAGAATGAACCAAAGAGAACAATCAATCAAATGGAGAGAGAAGCAGGCACGACGGATTACAACGGGGGCAAAGGCCTGCGTTAACTACCCTTCACTATCTGCAAAGAGAGAGTACTCCTAATAGAAATGAGGGGGGGGGCAGCATTCAAAGCAGATCAGTGTGCATAAACACGAAAATGTTTTTACTTACCACGTACTTGACATTCGACAGCTTATGATATTTGCTATTAAAAAACCATTGAAATTCACTGAAAAAACCATAGGTTATAGACCATATATAGTTAGGAATTAGCATTTACAAAACCTTGAAAATTCACTGAAAAAACCATAGGTTATAGACCATATATAGTTAGGAATTAGCATTTACAAAACCTTGAAAATTCAGTGATGTCATCAGTGATGTCAGAGTCAGGATGCCGGATCTCCTTCACATGAACGCCACAAATTCTTCTAATATTAGGAACCACTCGACCATCCAGGCTGCTTGCAGTTCAGTTTATTCGGCAAGTGTAGAAAATGACACACTTGGCTGCTTATCGAGAAAGGACGGATTGCTGTTGCCTGTTAGCGGGAGCCCTCTGAGCCAGCTGTCACCTTCACGCCTCGCCGGACCCGCTTCGCGGGTCCCGCTTCGAGGTTAGCAGCGGCAGGATTTACTGCACAAGGGGCAATTCTCTTTCCTGCCTTCAGGGTCGACCGGCAGGGCTGCGAGCGAGTGGCGTGGGGACTCCAAGGTCCAGGAGCCCACGCGCGCCCGCCTCCATCTGGGCTGCTCTCCCTGCCGGCCCCACCCCCACCTGAGCACTTTAAAGCTCCAACGCGATTTTCAACTCGTTGGATTCCCTCCACACTTGGCTGCTTATCGGGAAAGGACGGATTGCTGTTGCCTGTTAGCGGGAGCCCTCTGAGCCAGCTGTCACCTTCACGCCTCGCCGGACCCGCTTCGCGGGTCCCGCTTCGAGGTTAGCAGCGGCAGGATTTACTGCACAAGGGGCAATTCTCTTTCCTGCCTTCAGGGTCGACCGGCAGGGCTGCGAGCGAGTGGCGTGGGGACTCCAAGGTCCAGGAGCCCACGCGCGCCCGCCTCCATCTGGGCTGCTCTCCCTGCCGGCCCCACCCCCACCTGAGCACTTTAAAGCTCCAACGCGATTTTCAACTCGTTGGATTCCCTCCACACTTGGCTGCTTATCGGGAAAGGACGGATTGCTGTTGCCTGTTAGCGGGAGCCCTCTGAGCCAGCTGTCACCTTCACGCCTCGCCGGACCCGCTTCGCGGGTCCCGCTTCGAGGTTAGCAGCGGCAGGATTTACTGCACAAGGGGCAATTCTCTTTCCTGCCTTCAGGGTCGACCGGCAGGGCTGCGAGCGAGTGGCGTGGGGACTCCAAGGTCCAGGAGCCCACGCGCGCCCGCCTCCATCTGGGCTGCTCTCCCTGCCGGCCCCACCCCCACCTGAGCACTTTAAAGCTCCAACGCGATTTTCAACTCGTTGGATTCCCTCCACACTTGGCTGCTTATCGGGAAAGGACGGATTGCTGTTGCCTGTTAGCGGGAGCCCTCTGAGCCAGCTGTCACCTTCACGCCTCGCCGGACCCGCTTCGCGGGTCCCGCTTCGAGGTTAGCAGCGGCAGGATTTACTGCACAAGGGGCAATTCTCTTTCCTGCCTTCAGGGTCGACCGGCAGGGCTGCGAGCGAGTGGCGTGGGGACTCCAAGGTCCAGGAGCCCACGCGCGCCCGCCTCCATCTGGGCTGCTCTCCCTGCCGGCCCCACCCCCTCGGCCTCCTCCAATCTAAGTATCTATAAAAGTCGGACAGCCTCCCCGCTGCGCGGGAGCGCGCGGGAGGGCGCCGGGAGAAGCCCGGGACAAGGGCGGGACCGTCTGTGGCCGTCCGTGGTCGGACAAGGTTGGGTTGGGCCAGGGGTGCTGGTTTGTCTTATATCCTGTATATCCCTTCCCCACCTAGTTCCACCTAGAGGTCCATTCATTAGTATTAACTTCATCCCTTTTTTTTAAAAATGCCTTTAAGATCGGGGAAACAGCGCCTTGTGCACATACAAACTTCCAAGGGTGTTGTCTCAGGTCCCCTCGATGCATTTATTTCTAGAGCGACGGGAATTTTAGAAAAGGAAATTGAACAGGTAGAACACAGACTGTCCCTGGACTTAGTTACAGGGAAACGCTCCTCTATAGGCGCCCTGGCCCATGTAAAAAGTCCCATAACGAACGCAGCGTTCAACTGTATTACAACTTTAGAAACAGAAGCAATTGTACACGCAGACGGGGATGGTGTCAGAACACATACGGCCAATGTAACCATGGACTCGAACACTGATTCTATCCTGTCTAGCTTTGAAGCTGATAGTAATGATTCCGAGGACGACGTGAGTAGCACGGGCGGTTCTCCTCCATCAAAGGCCCCTATTTCACTTAGTGTGCCAGCCCCGCAACCAGTCACTATTAAACAGACCTCTCGGAAAAGAAAACACGCCTCAAGCCCACAGAGTGACAAGGAACAAAAACATCTTAAAATAGATCATGCGAACAGCGCTAGTCACTCCCCCTTACAGATCACCCCCGAACCACCTGTAGTATACTGCCCCTCACTGGTTCACCCCGGGTCCTCTAATTCATGTCCTACATGCCTTAGCAGTGACGAGGTCCTGCTAGCTAAATTGGAAACAATGTTTCAATCTTTATTGCTCCCGGTCCTAGATTTAACAAGGATATTGTCCGCTAAAATTGATGTCCTGGAAGCGGCTGCTAACATTAACATGGACCTTCTGAATAAACTTACATCTTCTAGCTCTAGGATGGGGGGTCCCAATACCGGAGGGAGGGCAAACCAAAAAGGTGGGACAGACACTATACCAACCGTAGGGTCATCAAATAATCATAACAACAAGAAGTCAAACTCGGGGGTAAAGCCTGCAGCTTCGACATCGCTTACTACAAGTAGAGCTAGCGGTCAAGCAATGTCGAAAGCCAACCACCCTCTGGTACCCAATAACGCGCCAGTAAAACAACATATAGTGAATGGTCAGTTACAACAAACCAATAACATCACAGCGCCAACCCCTTTATTAGGTAAAGAGAAGAAAACCCCCTACCCTGATAGACATTATAGGCCAGTTAACAAGAAAACATTACATCCTCCGAGAGCTAATTTACCCCCAGAAGCGGCACAATACACCATCGTCCTAACCGGGGTAACACCGCTAAGAGAGGGCACTAAAGAGTCACATGAGGAATTACGGAACAAGGTCACCTTTTGGCTAAATAAACATCGCCCACTCCCCCCATCCTCTCCCACCGAAATCCTCTACGTAAGGAGAGTTGATTGGGTAGGAAAGGGGGATAAAGATCTAGAAGGGGATTGTATTCTGATCTCTTTTAGAGACCCATGGGTGGTGGAAAAAATCCAGAGGAAAGTTAGATTCGCCCGTGTAGGTGACATTCAGACCCTGCATTTAGATTATTTCTACCCTCACTCACGTCATAATTATCCAATGGATTCCAATCATTGGAACCTTCGTGGGGGGAGGCCACGAGAGCACCTAATCCCTCACCGCCCGTATTACCCCCCACTCTCTAACCATTTCGAGGCACTGTCAGACTTGGAATGGGTTGACTGACTACATATACCGCCATTGTCGCCAACCATAGCTAGAAGGAACGGGGAAGTAATGCCCATTACATCTAGCCCCACCCTGGACATCTTAAGGGAGCAGGAGTCTTCGCCCCATAACAGATTTAGATCACAGGGGGAACAAACGGGGGAGAAGATCCCCGCTTCTATCGAAGAAGAAACTAGGCTAGTAAGGGACATTCCATCGAGTCCCCTTCCCACCCCGACAGTTAGTGATGTCCCAGAGGTCCGGGACATGTTAACTTCTCGCATGGTGTCCTGGAATGTAGCTGGAGTCAAGACACGTCTGGTATCCGAGGACTGGTTGGAGTTCATAGGCAACTATCAGGTCGTCCTCCTGCAAGAAACATGGGCTACTGCCCCGTTTTTTAAGGTTGGCTACGTAAACTTTTTTAAACCTGCTATCAAAGGTCCTAAAGGACGGGCGTCAGGGGGGTTATCAATATGGGTTAAACAGGCCTGGTCATATTCCGTCTCTGAAATTTCAGTGGACAACCCAGATATACTGGCCATACGGTTGAGTAAAGCAGGGGGGCAGGACATGCTCATCGTCAATATGTATTCTAGAGGTCTTCCAGGTGGCCGTCGTCCCAAGCTGATAGGGGCCTTAGATACTCTACTTTCGGGTTGGAACAAAGGGTCTTTTATAATGCTAGCAGGAGACATTAATTGTACCTTTGAGCCACTGTATCTGCCTGAGGATAACTGGGGGTCCGCAGAAGATGCGACCTGGAAAATTCCGGATCTTTCAAATAAAAATCTAGTCAAAGCAACGGAGGCCGCCCTGAATTGGTCCGCTTTTTGCCTCTCTTGGGGTTTAAGGGCGGTAAATGGTCGCACCAAATCGGATCAAGGAGCCAATTTCACCTTTGATAATGGTGTTAGAAAGAGTCGTATCGACTATATTTTCCTAAATATGGAACACTGGTGTCTAATCCTTGATTTGGAAATTGTCACGCGTCCTGAAAGTGACCACAACCCACTGTCCCTAACAATTAAAATGCAGGACTTATTAAGCCCAGCGGAACTTCTTCCAAGGGGCCAGGGGGTCGTAACCATATCAAATGACCGGAGGAGACTGAAATGGACATCTATATCCAACGATGTATTATTACAGGCTAAATTAGAAAAGGTGGTGTTGAACGCACTTAACAACCTGAGGTCCCTTGATGGCGACAGGGGTAATACTCACTTAGATATGACTATGGACATACACGATAAATGTTTCGTAGAGCTCAACAATCTCCTCTCCAAACCTTATAAGCCAAACGCTGGGATTCAACCTGCTCCTAGAGCCAAGTGGTATAACAGAGAGTGTAGAGAGGCCCATGGCCATTTAATTAAGACAGTCAAATCTAGAGATCTGAGTGAAGTAAAGGCGGCCAGGCAAAGGTACAAAAGAGTCCAATGGGAAGCGAAGAGAGAATGGGAGGATGATTTCTGGGCGGACCTCTTGGCCGCCAGTAAATCAAACAACCAGACCAAATTCTGGGACATCATTAGATGTGGAAAGGATGGTGACTTCCGCATACCATCTAATCATGTACCCCCTGAAGATTGGATAAATCACTACTCCACTCAATTTTGCCAAGATGTGGCTGATCCAACGGACTCATTTATCCTGCAACAAACCATTTTCTCTAGCAATCTGATTATGACCTTTTCCGAAAGGGAAACTGAGATTGCACTAGGGTTAACGAAGCGGGGGAAGGCCCCAGGACTGGATGAAATTCCAGCAGACCTTTTTAAAGCAAATACAGGCCTTTGGGTACCTTATTTAACCCGCATTGCAAATGCTATAGCCAGAGGTGCACGCATCCCACAGACTTGGAAGGGGGCGGAGATTCTCCCAATACATAAAAAGGGTGATAAATCTAACCCAGGGAACTACCGCCCGATCAGCTTAATTGATTGTTTCCAGAAGGTATTTGCTCGCATTCTCTTGGCAAGGGTACATGGGTGGATGGAATCGGAGGGAATACTGTCTCCACTACAGGCGGGATTCAGATATGGCACAAGCACTATTGACCAGGTTTTACGGCTTTGCATGATTTTCTGGAAAGTCGTCTTACTTGGTGGGGGCACCATCTATGCCGCTTTCATAGATTTGAAATCGGCTTTTGATCTAGTGCCGAGGGGAAAACTATGGCAGGTATTGAGGGACCTTGGTATGCCGGGGGACTTGGTCGAAATGATCATCAGACTACACCAAGACAATTTTGCGAGGGTGAGATGGGGGGCCAAGGGGCAAACCACAGACGCATTTCCGGTTTCACGAGGAGTGCGCCAGGGGTGTGTTCTTGCCCCTACCCTTTTCCTACTCTATATAGACCAGGTAGTCAAATTTTTTAAGTTGATCAACACCGATGCACCATCCCTGGCGGGAACGAAATTCCCAATGTTGATTTTCGCCGATGATACCCTCCTCTTGTCTAAGACCAGGGGAGGGTTACAGCAGGCTTTAAATCATTTTGAGGAATTCTGTAATAAAAACGGTCTCCAAATCAATGTGGGGAAAACCAAGTTCATGGTTTTTTCCAGGAAAAAACCTATACGTAGTAGTGTTCAACTAAACGGGGCCAACCTGGAACAAGTCGACAAAATGACGTACTTGGGGGTCACCTTGGATTCTCGCCTGTCTTGGGATCCACAAATAGAGACCCAACAATTAAAACTCGCCCAAATGACTGGCTGCCTTTTGCGCGAGCAAAAGAAAACCATCACAAAAAGGGTAGCCCCTGCCCTTCAAATTTACGATGTCAAAATCAACTCAGCTACACTTTACGGGGCAGAGCTTTGGGGCTACAAGGACCTCACTAGTCTATATAGAATACAGTGTAGGTTCTTACGTAATCTGGTGGGGCTGCCCCAATCAACCCCACTGATCCCACTCTGTCACGACATGGGCTGTCCACCAATAACAGACACGGCCAGATTCAGAGTAGTGTCACTGTGGAGGCGCCTATGGACATCCGAGGATTTGGTGTTTTTCGCAAAGGAGCTAGCCGAGGTGAAAGCCATGGGGGGCTCGGAACGCATCCCTTGGCTTCGCTCAGTGAAAACTAGCCTGTGTGAAATGGGGCTTAGTCATCTATGGGTTTCCCCAGGCATCAGCAACTTTCCATCAAAAAAGGAATTTAAGTGTTTATTTTGGGCCTCAACCCGCCTGTCCCTGGTCCAAGCTTCCAGTTTGGTGAACCTGACGGGTCGCTTTCTAAGTTTTAAACAGGACTCTGCCCGTGAAACATACTGGGACCTTATCACCAGACCAATGGACAAAAAGCTTTATCATCAATTTCGGGTGGGGTCCCTACCCCTGAATTCCTTTACCTCATCCTGGGATAAATCCTTTTCTAACCTATGTACATTTTGTCCAGGTTGTAGGGAAACTGAGGGTCATTTTTTGTTTGCTTGTCCCCAATATCGTGTACCCCGTTCAAAATGGTTAAAACCCATTTTTAAACATCTGTCCTGTAGGAAAGCCTCGGAAGCTATATGGGCCCTAAAAACAAACACTTCCAACTTGATTGTGATATGTTTTGCCAAGTTCTTAGGGTGGGCTTGGGCAATAAGAGCTAGAAGGATCGCAACCGTCCCCCGTCTATAACATATTATGTGTAAATTGTTTTCCCAATGTATTAGTTGTTTCCACTTTGCTGATGAATTCCTAATGAATGTCTGGATTTTCGAACACATAGTTTAATAATGTCTTAACCGAGGGATATCTTGCTCCATTTTAACATATTCTTTTTAATATATAGATACACCTCGTTCTTAATGATTTTGTAAAACTGTGGAGATTTTCTTGAATTGTTTTTGTTGTTGTGTATAACTTGTCTTTTATGATTTTATTATCGAAATAAAGACATTAAAATCTGAAAAAATCTGACACGTTTCGCCATTGCGGCTTGCTCATGCTCGTAACAACAATGCACATTTTTAAAAGTGCTTCACAACATGTCAATTACAATGTGTCACCTAACCCAGTGAAAAACATAAGCACCATTGGCAGCCATATTAGAATGTCAATATATCCCCATGTCTTAATTTAATAAAACATCCTACACACATATTATAGAATCAATAACAAATTTCAATTCATATAATTTGTAGCACTCTTTACGTGATAGACTTTGAGCCAAAAACAATAAATCGCCATAATTACGATAAAGTTGTTTCAAACAATGTCACTAAGCTAGCTTTTCCTAACTGCGGCCAAAAAAGACTTAATATGTTTTTACGTTAGCCTACCAAAGCATAATCGTGTAAATGCATCCATATTTATTCTCCGGCATTGCTATACGTTGTAGTAGAGCACGCCAAAGTAATACGTGTTCTAATTGGCTCTCTTTGATTTGTTTATTCGAGTCGGCACGAGCAATAAAGTTATGTGTAAACTTTTTACAATTATGCCCAAGTGGGCCCGATAGTATTTACATGATTATATGGTGGCTGCACATGATGCCCAAGTGGGCTATCTTAACAACATACATCAAGGAACAAAATTATATTCATACATGGCTCAATTAAATATCCATTAGTGCTTCAATATCATAGGGACTTCACATAATGTTCATCCATCTATTTGGTCCAATGGTTGAAGGAAAAAGAGGAGAAGAAGTGCACCAATCTGTAAAAACAAATTATTAAAATCTATAAAAGACAGACTAATGTACATAATGATATCAAATTTCATTAATCATATAAATGAATAGCTAGTTCTTCACTTAAATTCATCCTTTTGGGCGCAAGGGTATTCAAATCAATAATGTATTGGGACTCCGGCTTTCTCAAAGACAATTCTTGATTTCCCCCTCTCATACCCAAGGATACGGAGTCAAAAACCACCATACGTACAAGTTTTTCATCTTGCATGTGAGTTTCATGAAAAAGGCAAGCTATCGGGTATTGTCTGTTATTGTTATGAATTGCCCTCAGGTGTTCTAACACCTGTTTCTTGGCCTCATGTTTCGTGCTGCCGATGTACCATTTGTCACAGGGACAAATCAGAACATAAACACTGTAGGGCGTATTACAGGTAAGCTTTTTTCTGATGACAAACTCTCTTTTCGTGTTTGGTACTATTAGTGATCTTTGAGGGATGAAGTCAGTCACAATCACGTTATAAAAAAAGATAGAGGGGCGGGAGGAGAAACATCAGGTTTCAAATGCTGTAATAAATGGAAAGCATGCAAGAATAGTACTGATTGTAAAACACTAACCGTACCAAACACGAACAGAGAGTTTGTCATCAGAAAAAATCTTACCTGTAATACGCCCTACAGTGTTTATGTTCTGATTTGTCCCTGTGACAAATGGTACGTGTTTTTGGCTCAAATTCTATCACGTAAAGAGTGCTACAAATTATATGAATTGAAATTCGTTATTGATTCTATAATTTGTGTGTAGGATGTTTTATTATATTAAGACATGGGGATATATTGACATTCTAATATGGCCGTCAATGGTGCTTATGTTTTTCACTGGGTTAGGTGACACATTGTAGTTGACACGTTGTGAAGCGCTTTTAAAAATGGCGATGTGCATTGTTGTTACGAGCATGAGCAAGCCATAATGGCGAAACGCGTCGTTTTCTACACTTGCCGAATAAACTGAACTGCAAGCAGCCTGGGTGTCCGAGTGGTTCCTAATATTAGAGGAATTTGTGGCGATCATACATATATATATTTAGAGAGAGAGAGAGAAAAACTTTTAAGTTTGAGAGAGATCGTCTTGATTACTTAAATGGGCACATTTTTACATTTGCAAGCCGCTATGATGCGGTTAAGGCTAGAAACAGTAATTCACAACAGAGAGCCTCAAGGGAAATGACTACCTCGTCCATATCAGCTTCGGACCTGAGCTCAGCAGCTGAAAGTGAAACTGAAGGGGAGGCGGCCACGTTACAACAGATGGGGTTAACCAAACTTTCACTGGCAGAGAAAATCAATTGCCTCTGCCAAGATCGGAGAGACACCTTGCGCCCTCGGGTGCAGGCTGGAAACCAAGCCAAAGACAAAACTACAAGCATAGTCAAAGGCGCAGAAGGAGCAAAAGAAAGTGGAATCAGGGGAAAGAAACCGGCAAGAGGACGCTGGAACCGATTCCAAAATCGCTCCGTGGCGACAGCAGCAACCCCAATGCTATAATTAACCTAACGGATGTGAGGTTAAGTCCAGGAGAATAATCGGTTCTGAACTTAGGACTTTCGTATTGTCCCCCATGCAATTTTAATAATGCTGACACAAGAATGGACATCTTCAGGTTCATCAGGAAATTGAAACTAAGTAAATTTCATCGACAGGCGTCTAAGAAAAAGACAACTCCGGAGGCTATAAAAAGTCAGTCGCTGCTAAATGTGGGGGACCGAGAAGCTTTTGAAGAGATTTGGGCACTATAAAATGAAAATGGGGAGGATAATCACGGGGCAGGTGACATGAGGGTTGAAGAGATGAGCCATTGTGCAACTCCATTTAAGCCTAAATCAGTTTTTTAGCCAGTAATGTTACATGATAACATAGATGTATATCAGGACTTGGTCATAAAGGATCTTAAAAAATTGTATATCTCCATCAATAGAAAAAAGGTATGCCATCAGCAATCAAAATCGGTGCTATTCTCAGCTGGTGAATAAGCTTGAGCAAACTTGTAATATTGTTGTGCGGCAAACTGACAAGGGTGGAAATATAGTTTTATGGCCGCGTCAACTGTATTTGGCAGAAGCTGATTTGCAATTGGGCAATTCCTCTTGTTACAGAAAAAGCAATATATCGATTGTCAAAGCCACGTGGATTGATCAACATGCTAAACTCCAGGCTTGGAGGAGTGGGGGATTGATATCACAAGATGAATTCTGTTTTCTAAAAAAAGAACACCGGGTGATCCCCACCTTTTATCTTATCCCCAAAATTCATAAAGACTCTAAAAAACCTCCTGGGAGGCCCATAATCTCAGCCATCAATAGCTCATTGGAGAATGTATCTAAGTATATTGATTCTTTTCCTCAGGACTGGGTCAGGGGACTGAGATCTTATGTGCAGGATACCTCGGATTTCATCCGGAAGATCGAACATGTGGTGTGGGGTCCAGAGATGTTTTTGATGACACTGGATGTGTCGGCCCTATATACATCTATCAGACATCATGACGGGCGGCCATTGAACATTTCCTTGACAGACGACCAATGAACTGTGCTGCACATAACAGGATGTTACTGTCCATGATACAAATTTGCCTAGAACAGAATTTCTTTGTTTTTAACAATCACATTTTTCAACAAACTAGAGGAGTTGCGATGGGGGCCTGTTTCTCCCCCATTTACGCATGTTTGCACATGGGACTGTGGGAGGAGCAGGTCCTCATGCAGCAACTTAGGGGCACCATGGAGCAGAACATTGTCCTATACCTCCGCTATATAGATAATTTATTCTTTGTTTGGAGAGGCACGGAGGAGGGAGCAAGAGATTTTGTCAGGTAATTGAATGTCAATGGTCTCAATTTGGAGTTTACATCTAGCATCAATGCAACCTCCATTTGTTTTCTAGATATGCAGGTTTATGTGGATAATACAATCTTGGCCACTAAACTATATAGAAAACTAACGGCTGGTAACACGATCCTGCATGCGGCTAGCCATCATCCGCACCACCTGATTCGCATCATCCCCTATGCGGATATGCTGCGTATCAGGAGGATATGCAGTTCGGAGGCCAAAGGTGTGGCTGCACAGGAGGCCAGCAGACTGAGATTTTTGGTCAGGGGCTACTCTAATGACATTATAGAGTCTGCCATCATTCGGACTCGCAGTATGCCCCGACAACAAGCATTAACATCTAAGTCTATGAATAAACGTAATGCCCACAACAATGAGGATGTACAATGACGCATGATTCTTTCTTATAGTAGGCCGCACTCGGACTTGAGGAGAATTTTTTATCGCAATTGGAACCTCGTAAAAGGGGATCCGATTATTGGTCCACATGTCCCAGACAAACTGTTGCTTACGTTTAGGAGGTGTCCCTGGCCAAGGCTTTGGTCAAAAACAACTTAGAACCCCCCATTTCTAGCACTTGGATGGCCTTGAGTAAAGGATTGAAGAAGTGTTCACAATGTAAGGCTTGCCGTTATGGATGTAATAAGATAAGCTATAATAGCCCTTTTAAACAAAGTCCCCTGGAAATCACTAAGAGAGAACATGCAAAACTGATTTCGCGGTTTATGTGCTGGAGTGTCCGTGTGGATTGAGGTATGTTGGTAGCACCAGGTTACCCGTCCACAAACGGTTACTCCAGCACATAAGGGCGATAACAGGCAAAGATCAAGCCTATCCGGTGGCCAGACACTTCGAAACAACTCATGAGGCCAATCCAGCCCATCTCCAGTACTATGTGATAGATACTGTTTTACCCTTAAGGCGTGGAGGGGACAGGGAAGCTAAGCTTCGTCTCCCCGAAACGCGCTATATATTAGAACTGGACAGTAAAAATCCTAATGGGCTAAATGCAAGCGAAGACTTGTAAACTTGCTTGTAAATAGGCTAGAATAGAGATGGTTCAGGAGTTTCTTTTAATCTGTGTTTTATCAATGGGGCTGGATTATGTAACTGTGTAACATATGAAGTAACAGAATGAATAATAATATTCGCAAGAAATTTGATTAATTGTGCCTCTGGGTACTTTTAGGAGTTTTTTAACAAACAAGATGTAATTTGCACATACACTTTAATTGCATATTTTTGCACAGGCACTTAGGCACTTTTTCATATTTAAGATCTCACTAATTGATTTCTTAGGACTGGTTATATTGGCATAGCTTTTTATCAGAGTACATGATTATGACATTATGCTTCAGCCCACTTGGGCATTATTTACAAACAGGGCATTGGATTGTAAACTATTTACTAAGGTAGAAAATTGGAACAGTATATCTGTACTGTTCAGGGCAATACAATTCCGAGAAAAAAATATATTTGGCGTATTGTTTATCAAATCTGTTTTTTGGAATCAAACATAAGTGTTTTTTTAGAAACTTTTGATACTTACATGAATTTTAGATATTGTATTTATACTGATATTTATTTAAAACTTTATGTACAAAGCATGATGTACCTCTAAAATGACGGGGTCATCAACTGCTACAAGTCAATAGTATTTCTTTCATGTCAATGCCTGCTTGTGACTCTGACTAATTAGCATTTTCACTTTAAATACTGGCCCATCTTAATGCAACATGTCATGTGATCAAGCTTCAGGGGAAGCGAAACGCATTATGGCGGACAGGCTGGGTGAATTAAAAGCACTCTAATTTGCACTATTCTTTGGGTCTGCTCTTCGTCATTTGTTGGAAGTGAAGCAACGTTTTGAAGGTGACAACTTACTTCATATATATATATATTATGTCACTGGTCCCACATCGCCAGTCTCCAACTCCACCTTAACTACGGCGGTGACTGGAACTCATGTAGATCAAGTTCCTTTTCTGTCTCAGTTAGAGTTATTGCTTAATTCCATTGTATCACCACTGGTAGATAAAATCAATGCCCTGGGTGACAGACTAACGGGTATCGAGAGAATGATTCTAACCAACTCCCCACCACTCATTAAAGATCCATCTAATGGGGGAAGAGCCGTTCCGGCTACTTCCATTATAAAAGAGACAAATACTCCGTTTACCTCTAAGAAGGCATTACCTAATGGTTCTGACCTATTTACTGCCACAAATGTTCCTTTGCCTATTAACTTAAGCAAACAGATTAGTGTAGATTAGTGATGTTTAATAATACAATTGTCTTTGTACATGTTTTAGAATGATTCACATGGTCAGAATTCTCTTAGAATTACTTGGATTTAACCAGTTACGATTGTGTAAAGACGCAATGCTACACACAGAAAGATGTATGTACATTAAACAACTAGCAGCGATAGTACTTTTTCACTGTTTGTACTAACACATGCAACACTGGAGGTCACCACCAGAGGGTGGTGACGCTTTCTAAAAATAAGTGTATAAAAGAGCATTACAAACATTACTATGTTGCAGCGTGAACAAGGGCACCTTGGCCCGAAACGCGTCGCTGGTTCTGTGGGTGGTGTGGTAATAAAAATTACATCTTGCTGACTTGTTGGTCCGGTCCTCTTCTTGCTGGCGTGGAAGCGTGGGCTGCGAGCGCAGAGCGTGCAGAGGAGGAGTTTTGTTCTCATATATATATATATATATATATACTAGCAGCCCGTCCCGACCTTGTTCGGGAGCAATCAGGCTTCAGGGCCCCCGCCCGCCCTGGCCCCCGCCCGCCCCGACATTGTCCGTGGGTCCCCCGGAGTATCAGCCTGTCCCGACCTTGGCTTCAGGGCCCCCACCCGCCCCGACATTGTCCGTGGGTCCCCCGGAGCCTTACCTTATCCGCCGCACCTCCCCGCGCTCCTGAGTTCACCGGTCCGCCGCTCCTCGCCGCTCCTCCCCGCCTGTCCGCTGCTCCTCCCCGCGCTCATGTCCGCCGCTCCTCCTCGCGCTCCTGGACATCGCTCCTCCCCGCGCTCCTGATATCAGCACGCACGTCGCGGCCGGCGCTACTTCCATGGCACTACTTTTTTTTTCTCGTAAATTTTTTAAATAACGTATATTTTTTACATTTATATAGCCTATGTCCATCTGCACACCCAGACAATTTCAATGATGTATCGGGTGTGTGGATTGTCGCTGTGGTTCCCGAGTTTACCCACCTCAAAGGTTCAAAGTTCTTCCTTTATAATAGTAGTATAGATATATACATATATATATACAAAGTCCAGTCACAAGGAATAGTGAAATAAGAGCGCACCCACTCGTATGTTTTTTCAAAACTTACTACATATATATATATATATATATGTATATATATATATACATATACATATATATATCCACCAACACCACTCCCACCTCAAACTCCGAACACAGGGCGGGTGCTGTCTCCATAATGAGGGTGGGACCTCATTTTTGCTACACAGCAACTTCAAAACACATTTTTGGAGCACTCGCAGGGTCATTTTGGCTTAATTTCTTAACAGCAGACGCGTTTCGGCGTTCATCGCCTCAATGCTGTAATGCTTGTCCATATTACGCTGTAAATGATTGGACTGTTATGTTCTGTCCTCTTTAGCCATTGGACGATACCGGGCCAATTGGGTGACTCTGATGTTAGTATCGCCACGCCAACAGGCCGTATGTCCCTCGCCTCAGCCGCCGGATTTTGTAAGATGTTTCCCCAGTTGGTATCAATTATTAACTGACTACCACAAGTTTGAATAGCTTGCGACGTTCATGTCGACCGGAAAGACTCATCGGCGGCGGTTCAAGAGTTCGAAATTATATCCACCAACACCACTCCCACCTCAAACTCCGAACACAGGGCGGGTGCTGTCTCCATAATGAGGGTGGGACCTCATTTTTGCTACACAGCAACTTCAAACACATTTTTGGAGCACTCGCAGGGTCATTTTGGCTTAATTTCTTAACAGCAGACGCGTTTCGGCGTTCATCGCCTCCTCAATGCTGTATATATATATATATATATATATATATATATATACATATAAAAGTCCAGTCACAAGGAATGGTGAAATAAGAGCGCACTCACTCGTATGTTTTTTCAAAAGCTTACAGCGGCTTTATTCTCTTGCCAGTCCCAACGCGTTTCAACTCTTCCAAAGGCTTGATCATAGGATGAGGTGACCTGACAGGCTTACTTCTTTTATGTTTAGCACGCATTCACTTCCTGTAATTTTATCAAGTGCATTGTGGTCAGTGAAGTTCTATGACATGTTTAAAGTGATATACATTTAGTGCTCAGTGTCAAGTGAAATTAAAAATATATTTTTAACGCATGCAATTCTTTTATCACAGTTATGACTCCTATGATTTTTGCACTTTGGTGTGCTTGCTTTCATTGTCATTCACTGTTGATTGTCAATTGATTACAGAATCCAAGATATGTCTTTGAATGTTCATTCACACTTGAATATAGCAGAAACAAGAATCGACCTGTACAAGTGCACAAGGAAGCTAAAACTGTCAAAAATATACGCTGAGAAACTAAGAACTGATAATCCCAGAAACACTAGTAAAAATAAAAGAATTGCATGTGTTAAAAATATATTTAGGTAGGCCTATAGTCTCTGCTAATAACTCACTGCTGGAACCAATATCCAACTACATCAACCATTTCGTGTCACCCCTAGTGAAAGATTTTTCATCTTATCTAAAAGATACAACAGATTTGCTTAAGAAATTAGACAAAGTAATATGGACACCAGGTTACGAACTAATAACCATGGATGTGGGTATAGAGTCAAAATATCGAGATTTTAATATCGACTAGACATAATATCGAGTAAAAAATATAGAATGGACATAATATCGACTAGACATAATATAGACTACCAAAATATCGACTAGTACATTTTAATATCGAATAGAATGGACATAATATCGAATCAAAAATATAGATTGGACATAATATCGACGAAACATAATATAGACTACAAAAATATTGAATTTTAGGTAAGTTAATATTAATTTTTATTTTTTGTGTAATATAATTCTGTAGCGGGTTGTGGGTTTATAGGGGAATAAGGTGGGAAGTAATTTAATTATAATTAATTAAATATGTTATTTTATTTATTGTTATTTATTTAGAATTAATTGTTAATTAATTATTAATTGGTAATTAATTAAAATATAATTGGTAATTAATTTTAACTGAAGAAGAAGAAAAGCTTCATTCGATTTTTGTAAAATAAAAAATCATAAAAGCAACATCATGAGAAAATCGATACATAACATACATAAATATAACCTTACATTTAAGGAAAACTAGCTGTGGATACAAAAAAATTTTAAGAACACATTAAACTGCATAAAGACCCCTTCCCAACAGATGGATGTAATCCGCCTTTGGCCTTAATGACCGGATGTATAGTGTACTTTGGATAAAAGTCATGTAAGTCCCAGACAGATATGGGGCCGTCTCCTTTTTGGGGCGGGTAGGATCGTAGAAGGGGGACAATGTTCCTATTGCTGAATTTCACTAGGACCAGATCCCCACTGATGTCTTTGGTTAGGGACCCTAACCAGCCCACTCTTCTAACACACAGAATCTCACCATCATGATTAGGTGCCAGTGGTCTGTTTTTGGAAAGCCAGAATATGACCTTGTTTAAAAGTTCCTGGCGGCTTTCAGGTTTCCCATGGGAGGGTACCGGTATTCCTGATAGGACAAGAACAAATGGGGCGGCTTCAGGGGGCAAGTGTATGGATGCTACTCTGTTTGGATCCACTCTGGCAGCAGTATACTTGTTAAACCCAGATTTAGGAGCGACTTTAGTTATAACAGGTTTTTTAGGAAGCTGTGGAAAAGTTTGGGCGTGTTTGCTTAAGTTAATAGGCAAAGGAACATTTGTGGCAGTAAATAGGTCAGAACCATTAGGTAATGCCTTCTTAGAGGTAAACGGAGTATTTGTCTCTTTTATAATGGAAGTAGCCGGAACGGCTCTTCCCCCATTAGATGGATCTTTAATGAGTGGTGGGGAGTTGGTTAGAATCATTCTCTCGATACCCGTTAGTCTGTCACCCAGGGCATTGATTTTATCTACCAGTGGTGATACAATGGAATTAAGCAATAACTCTAACTGAGAAAGAAAAGGAACTTGATCTACATGAGTTCCAGTCACCGCCGTAGTTAAGGTGGAGTTGGAGACTGGCGATGTGGGACCAGCGCACGGTTTTGGTGTTTTCAAATGATTCCCGCTTTCAATGATCTCGTCATGCTTCCTTTTATCATTAGGGCCCTGTAACGAGGCAATACCTAAGGTATTGTCTATTAAAGATGGTGGGGAAGAGTAACATGGATTCCTAGTTGGGATAATAGTGCTGATGCTTTTTACAGGGGATGGGGATGCCACTAGGGCATACTTAGTGCCGCATAGAGCATTTATTTCCTCCCAAAAAGACAAATTCTGCGAGCTAACAGGGATCAATGGGGGAGATTGCCTAGTTTCTAGCGATTGTCGCAACTGATTCACGTCTTCGCTGGGAGTGGGCGGTGTTCGATTGGTCACAGAAAAGTTCAGGATCCCCTGACCTGGATCGAGTATTAAAGAAGATTTCTTGTTGGTCCCCTTGCGTGACATGGTACAGTGTAGTGATATAATAGGGATAAAGATCGCTTTCAGAAGGTAAATACACTGACCAAGAAGTGACAAGAGTATAGTTCAAACAATGTACTTCCTCTGATCGCGATGCCAAGGAGGGTGGCCCGTCCCGTCCACCTCGGGCCTATGAGGGCCTTAGAGGCCCCGCCCTTTGCCCGGGCTTTGCCCCGGGCTGTGTCCCCGTCGCGGGAATAGGAGCGAGATGAAATCACTACTGGCGTGGGGGGCGGGAACGCCGAGGAAAGAGGCAGCATCTGGGTAGCAGAGAGCCTGCTGGACCTCGCAGTCCCTCGGCGTCTATGGCAAACCAGGTCCTTTCCCTTTGGCACAACCCACACAGAGTGACAAGCGCTAGCAATGCGCAGGAATCCCTCGACGTCCTTCCCTCGCTGCCAAGAACAGCAGCACTCCGTGAGCGGCTCCCGCGGAGCGGGGGCCGCGATAGGTATTTAAAGTGTCCAGGCGGGGGGGCGGGAACGCCGAGGGAAGAGGCAGCAGCTGGGTAGCAGAGAGCCTGCTGGACCTCGCAGTCCCTCGGCGTCTATGGCAAACCAGGTCCTTTCCCTTTGGCACAACCCACACAGAGTGACAAGCGCTAGCAATGCGCAGGAATCCCTCGACGTCCTTCCCTCGCTGCCGAGAACAGCAGCACTCCTTGAGCGGCTCCCGCGGAGCGGGGGCCGCGATAAGTATTTAAAGTGTCCAGGCGGGGGGGCGGGAACGCCGAGGGAAGAGGCAGCAGCTGGGTAGCAGAGAGCCTGCTGGACCTCGCAGTCCCTCGGCGTCTATGGCAAACCAGGTCCTTTCCCTTTGGCACAACCCACACAGAGTGACAAGCGCTAGCAATGCGCAGGAATCCCTCGACGTCCTTCCCTCGCTGCCAAGAACAGCAGCACTCCGTGAGCGGCTCCCGCGGAGCGGGGGCCGCGATAAGTATTTAAAGTGTCCAGGCGGGGGGGCGGGAACGCCGAGGGAAGAGGCAGCAGCTGGGTAGCAGAGAGCCTGCTGGACCTCGCAGTCCCTCGGCGTATATGGCAAACCAGGTCCTTTCCCTTTGACACAACCCACACAGAGTGACAAGCGCTAGCAATGCGCAGGAATCCCTCGACGTCCTTCCCTCGCTGCCGAGAACAGCAGCACTCCGTAACTGATTAATTGATAAATATTTTAATTTTAGTAATTTATTTTCTGTAGCGGGGTTGTGGGTTTATAGGGGAGTAGGGTGGGAAGTAATTTAATTATAATTAATTAAATATGTTAATTAATTAATTGGTATTTATTTAGAATTAATTGTTAATTAATTTTTAATTGATAATTAATTAATTGTTAATTGATAATTCATTTTAATTAATTGTTTAATTGACAATTATCTGAATAATATTATTTTATTTTCTGTAGCGGGTTGTGGGTTTATAGGGGAATAGGGTGGGAAGTAATTTAATTATAATTAATTAAATATGTTAATTAATTAATTGATAGGTATTTATTTTTAATAAATTGTCAATTAATTTTTAATTTCTAATTAAGTAATTGTTAATTGATAATTAATTTTTAATATTTGATTAATTGATACTTATGTGAATAATATTATTTTATTTTTAGTAGCGGGTTGTGGGTTTATAGGGGAATAGGGTGGGAAGTAATTTAATATAATTAATTAAACATGATAATTAATTAATTGATATTTATTTTAAATACATTGTTAATTATTTTTAATTGGTAATTAATTAATTCTTAATTGGTAATTAAAATGTATTAATTGATTAATTTATAATTATGTGATTTATATTAATTTATTTTCACTAGAGTGGGGATATTAGAATTTACCCCTATGCTATCCAACGCTTTCCCTACTGTTGCACTCTCTGGAGTGGGAATAGTAATTTTTACCCCTACGCTATCCAACGTTTTCCCTACTGTTGCACTCTCTGGAGTGGGAATAGTCATTTTTACCCCTACGCTATCCAACGCTTTCCCTACTGTTGCACTCACTGGAGTGGGAATAGTAATTTTTACCCTTACGCTATCCAACGCTTTCCCTACTGTTGCACTCGCTGGAGTGGGAATAGTAATTTTTACCCCTACTCTATCCAACGCTTTCCCTACTGTTGCACTCTCTGGAGTGGGAATAGTAATTTTTACCCCTACGCTATCCAACACTTTCCCTACTGTTGCACTCTCTGGAGTGGGAATAGTAATGTTTACCCCTACACTATCCAACGCTTTCCATACTGTTGCACTTACTGGAGTGGGAATAGTAATTTTTACCCCTACGCTATGCAACGCCTTCTCTACTGTTGTACTCTCTGGAGTGGGAATAGTAATTTTTACCCCTACGCTATCCAACGCTTTCCCTACTGTTGCACTCGCTGGAGTGGGAATAGTAATTTTTACCCCTACGCTATCCAATGCTTTCCCTACTGTTGCACTCGCTGGAGTTGTAATAGTAATTTTTACCCCTACGCCATCCAACGCTTTCTCTACTGTTGCACTCTCTGGAATGGGAATAGTAATTGTTACCCCTACGCTATCCAACGCTTTCCCTACTGTTGCACTCGCTGGAGTGGGAATAGTAATTTTTACCCCTACGCTGCCCAACGCTTTCCCTACTGTTGCACTCGCTGGAGTTGGAATAGCAATTTTTACCCCTACGCTATCCAACGCTTTCCCTACTGTTGCACTCTTTCGAGTGGGAATAGTAATTTTTACCCCTACGCTATCCAACGCTTTCCCTACTGTTGCACTCGCTGGAGTGGGAATAGTAATTTTTACCCCTACGCTATCCAACGCTTTCCCTACTGTTGCACTCGCTGAAGTGGGAATAGTAGTTTTTACCCCTACGCTATCCAATGCTTTCCCTACTGTTGCACTCGCTGGAGTGGGAATAGTAATTTTTACCCCTACGCTATCCAATGCTTTCCCTGCTGTTGCACTCGCTGGAGTGGGGATTGTAATTTTTACCCCTACGCTATCCAACGCTTTCCCTACTGTTGCACTCTCTGGAGTGGGAATTGTAATTTTTACCCCTACGCTATCCAACGCTTTCCCTACTGTTGCACTCTCTGGAGTGGGAATAGTAATTTTTACCCCTATCCTATCCAACGCTTTCCCTACTGTTGCACTCACTGGAGTGGGAATAGTAAATTTAAACCTCTCGCTATCCCACGGAAAAAATATTGTATATGTTTTGTTAATATTATGTATATATATATATTCGGCTGAAGGCGAAACGCGTTGGGTTAGACCGAGTATGCAGAAATAAAAGCAGTTGGTCCAAACTGAAATAACCTGAGTGAGTGCCTCCTTACCGGTATCCAGCCGGTATTCTTGTGTGCATATTTCACGATTGGTTCTATCGTCAAAGGAGGGCACCACGTTATTACCAAGAGCGCCGGCGTTTCATACAGAACCAAACCACGAAAAAAAAAAAATATATATATATATATATATATATATATATATATGTTTTAAAATTAAATTTGTTTTAAGTTACAATACTTATTTATTAATTTGAAGTTTATTTAAGTATTTTAAGTATGTTTAAATTAATTATATTTATTATTATAGTACTTTAAAACTACTTTTAAGATATTTTAAAAATTCAATATTTTGACTGTCTATATTTTTTCCTATGGATATTTTGGAGTCGATATTTTTGTACTTACCTGTTTGTAGATAGGAAGTCGATATTCTGGCATTCTATATTTTTACCTCGATATTTTGGCAAGTCGATATTCTGTCAGTGATCTATGGATGTGGTATCAATATATATCAATACTTGAACACTCTGTAGAGACTAATGCCTGCAAATACTACTTGGGAAAACGCAATATGCAGTACAAGGAACACAATGCAATGCTGAATGAGATGATCTCACTGTGTCTAAATAATACCATCTTCATATTTAATAGGCAAATCTACAGACAGATGTGCAATGGGGTTCTCGTTTTCACCTAATTACGCAAACCTCACTATGGGATGGTTCGAGCAGAATTTAGCATGGAACACTGCAAATTATGAGTGGAGAGAGAAGATAATACTATGGCTTAGATTCATAGATGATCAGTTGATTATCTGGAATGGCACCAAAGAGGAATTTAAAACATACTTTGAGAAATTGAATAACTCTACAGCGAAACTAAAGTTCACATATGACATAAGCTCTGAGAGAGTCATATTTTTGGACACCGAAATATATATTGAGAATAACTCCTTACAAACTACATTGCACAGAAAGAGCACTGCAACTAATGCCATGCTACATGGGGAGAGCTTTCACGATGAAAATCTTAAGTGGAGCATCCCATACGGGGAGTTTTTAAGGCTCAAACGGAATTGTTCGAATGACCAAGAATAGCTCAGAAACAGCAACGATGCCAGTAATCGATTCCTCGCTCGGAAATACATAAAGAAGGTAGTTGCAAAATGTCTAAATAGAGTCATGAATCAAGATCGAGGAACGATCTTACAACAGAAGAAAAAAGAAAAAACAAATGACAATAAAATCAGGCTCATTACGACATATAGCGCTGAAAACAAAAAACTGATCAAAATCATCAGAAAACATTGGGGTATTTTAAACCTGGACTCAACCATGTCAGACATCATAGGAGACCATCCAGAAATATCATACAAAAGAGCCAGAAACATTGGGGATCAAATTGTCCACAGTCACTTCAAAGAAGCTCCAAATAAAACATGGCTACAGAGAGAAGGCTTCTGGCCATGTAAACAGTGCAAAGCATGCAAAATTGCGGCTCCAATGAAGGAAGTTACCATCAAAAAGGGCATTACTTGGAAGATACGGCAACATCTCACTTGCAAAAGCTCCTATGTGATATATATGATTGAATGTCCGTGTCACAAAAGATATTTAGGAAGCACAATCTTTGAGGTGAAAAAACATATCTTAGAACATGTCCGCGCCACAATCCACAAGGATCGAATGAACGCAGTGGCGAAACATATGGAAAATTTCATAATGGCGATTGGGAGACCCTGAATTATTGTGCTTTGGAACAGATACCAACATCAGAAAGAGGGGGAGATCGGCTGAAAACGCTCCGACAAAAAGAGTCCAAACACATTTTCACCTTCAGAACCCTGGATCCGAGAGGATTGAATCAAAATGAGGAACTTTATGTCCATTTGTAAATAAATTTCTAGCATAGGAGGCTCTGAAATCAAGATAAAATGCCCACCAGAGAGCAAAAATTGAAATAAGATAATAGTCATCCCGGCTTACTAGGGAGCAATAAAATTAACATTCAAATTAAGGACATATCTTGGATTCTGTAATCAATTGACAATCAACAGTGAATGACAATGAAAGCATGCACACCAAAGTGCAAAAATCATAAGAGTCATAACTGTGATAAAAGAATTGCATGCGTTAAAATATATTTTTAATTTCACTTGACACTGAGCACTAAATGTATATCACTTTAAACATGCCATAGAACTTCACTGACCACAATGCACTTGATAAAATTATAGGAAGTGATTGTGTGCTAAACATAAAAGAAGTAAGCCTGTCAGGTCAGCTTGAGGTTCCGTGGTTTTCGGGACTGGACTCCATTTTGTTTGCGCTGTTCGAGACACCATTTTGTGTTGCCCTCACGTAGGCCGTGGAAGTAAACTAACGAACAAAGTTGCATGGGCTTCGTTGTTCATGTACGTATTAACTTGGCTTTTTCAACTTGCGAGTGATCTGCAAGATGCTGACCCCGTCACCTGAAACTGACCCTTTCACGAAGCCAATTTCTCAAGCTGATCGTTGTCTCAAATTGGCAATCAATGTTCAGGATATCGTTAACTTTTAGTTTCTTGCACATATCTTATCCTACTCAACATCTGAATTGCTCCTTTTCTTATGTCTTTTCATTACATAGGTAGTGCTTTCAATTATGGGTTTGTCCGGCTTTTGGTAATCGAATTTGGGACAGTCCTAATAATTAACTTGTGGGTTGGTACGATGTAAAGTGAGCTTCTTGGAATGTAATAATGTGTGTAAAATGTACTTGATTCGTCAGAATTTGCCGCAGTGGGTGTGCATTCGTAATGAACTGAAATTCTAGATAAAAGAAGATGTCTTGCTCTACAAAAATTGACCAGTTTCCTGAGTTGTACACCGTGTTGTATTGCTTGGTTTACTGTTACTAGCTGCAGCTAATAAATTTGATCTCTAACGCCACCTAGAAGTATTCCGTGTCTCTGTTTGCCAGGACAGGGGAATCCGAAGACTTCGAGCGTGTCCTGACGCCGCTGGGTTCTAAGAAAACCCGGTTCTTCAGTTGGCGCCCAACGTTGGGCGACATCAAGCGGTACCGGTCCAAGCCAGAGGATCGCGAGGAGCCACGTGAGAAAATTCTGGAGGAAGGCTGCCACTTCATCGACCACTGTATGTCGACGTGGACCGAAGGTTTTTGCTGTGAGGCTTCCCGCTTTCCGACGGCTACGAAGGACTGCTGCCCTGACTGTCGCCCTGTCTTGGACCCTCGATTGATTCTTTGTAGAGTGACATGATAGACGGTCTTCTGGTGGCGTGACAGATATTTTGGTTAAGTATAAGTGGGTCGCACCCACGACTTTGTTTTGGTTCTTGGTTTGGTTTGATTCGGTTACTGCAGCAATCGAAGCCGAGGGGCTTGTATATTTGCGAGTGTATCGTTAGTTGATAACCCCTTGAAGTTTGAAGCTAGATTAGTGAGCTATAAGATGCCTGGTCTTAGCAAAATTAGGTAATGGTTTAGTTGTGGTTGCAACAGGGATTCCCGACTAGAGGATTCGTGTCCAATACCTCCGGTTGGAACTCCAACTTATGAGCTCTATTCAAAACATGGAGTGGGTCCTATTACTTATAATGAAGTGTGGGTCCGCGCATCTGTAAAAAGAAGAAGGGGCGTGGCTAGCAGCCAACGAAGATGGTAGCAGCCTAACGAGGCTCCCGAACCCACCGCCCGTAATCCGCCAAATTATCCTGCTTAATAGCTCGGGAACCCCGTGAAAACTCGGGTGACCCCGGCGATACACTGCTGCCTTCTCCGGTGCTGCAGGAGAGCCGTTTCTGGCACCAAGAGAGACGCGCTGCCCTGCAAACGGACTGCGGCCCTGGGACGCAAGATGGCGGCGGCCCCGTAACCCCGAGAAGCCGAGACCTGCAGCGCGACCCTGAAGCCTGACTGAGCGCGCTTACGTGCGGCCCAGGGGAGATCGGAGGAGACCACCCGACGACAGGCTCCGGTGCCCTCTGCGACCGAGGGGGGGGCCATTGAGGAGCCGAGCTAGGCGCCCCTCCGACTCTGGAGCGACTCCTCCCTGCCCGGGAGGCCAAAATCGAGACCCCGGCGCCGCCGAGGCCTACCACCCCCAAAGGGTGCAGGGTGCAGGGTGCGCCCCCCTGGGTGGGTGCATTCCCCGCGCCGAGACCTTGAGGCCACTTGCCCGACGCCCGCGGCGTGTGCCCGAGGAGTGGTTCCGGGTGGCCCGGGAAGATGACGGCTCTGCCCCCGTCCCTGGGGCCGGACTGAAGTGCACGGCCTTCGCTGGTGAGCGCAGAGGGGGCTTGGGGGGCCGGAGAAGACCTGAGGAGTGCCGCTGCGGTCTGGGCGGTGTGGCGACCGTACCGCACCTCTGCTGCCCTGGAGGGCTGAAACGACCGGGAGTGCGCATGCCGGCCCGACTGGCCCTCAACCGAGGGCGGGGGTCCCACGGCGGAGACCCGAGCTGACCTGCCTTCGCTGGGACCCGCGCCTAGTGGGGACCTTGTGGGGCGATAGCGCTTGACCAGAGCAGGGGGGCCCCCCCGTCCGAGCCGGACATGCCCCACTGGAGCGGGAACCCACGGTACACCTGAAGCCGCACGGAGGGTCTAGAGGGCGTTGAGGGCGAACACGAGGCCAGGCGGAGGAGGGACCCTGTGGTGAGCGGTGAGTCGCCCTCCTTGGCGGACAGCGGCGTGGCCGTGAAGCGCCACGAGGCAAGCCCACCTCCCGCGACGCACGCTCCATACCAGCGGCCCCTGAAGCGGCAGAGAACGCGACCTGCTCCCCCGGATACTCCCGCAGCAGACTTCCACAGCTGCACCGCATAAAGGCCGCCAGGTCTCCCCTTCACTCGCCACTGCCCAGCTCTCCTGCTAACACGCCACTATGGGGAAAACGAAGGGACCGAAGGGAGATGCCAGCCCCACTACGGACCCTCCAGAAGAAACTCCTCCGCCAACCACAGACCTACAACGCATGCAGGACAAAATCCTCCGGGCGATCACAGACACGAAGGATGCCCTACACCGCGATATTGCACAAGTATCAACGGGCCTTGGTCTCCTTCGTGCGGACCATGCAAAATTGGCGGATAGGGTCAAGGAGACAGAGGATACCATTGCGACCTTGGCACAGGCGCAGAAATCAATGGAGGGACGACTCACCGAGGCACTGGACCGCATTCAGGCCCTAGAGAGGCGGGCTGAGGATGCCGAAAACCGCAGCCGCAGGAACAACGTGCTCTTAGTGGGCCTTCCGGAGAAAAAAGAAGGTACAGACATGGTGGGCTACCTAGATGACTGGCTACGGACTGTAGTGGCCCCTGAGGGTCTCTCCCCCTTCTTCACGTTGGAAAGAGCGCACCGTGTCCCATCCAGACCCCCGAAACCGGGCCTGCCTCCTCGCCCCGTGGTCATCAAACTGTTGCACTACAAAGACAGAGACTGGCTATTGCAACGGGCCAGGGAAGCAGGACCCTTCCAAGTAGACAACAGCAAAGTAACCCTGTTTCCGGATTATACATTTGAAACGCAAAAACAGCGCGCCTCTTTCCTCTCCATCAAAAAGGAACTCCGCACGGAAGGTATCCAATACTCTCTGCTGTTCCCAGCCAGGCTCAGAGTAGAATTAGATAGAAAAGCTCAGTTCTTTGTAACTGCGGAGGAGGCCTGGGCCTGGTGGGGCACCTACAAAACGGGCACGGATGGGGCGCTTTTCAGGGCTGAGGAGGAGCGCCGGAATCAACCTATAAGGAAATCACGGAGGCTCCGAAGGCTGAGACAGCGCACCGGGAAACCGACGCAATCCCAAACGGAAGGCGAACGGTAAGCGGCGGTCCAGGCGGTGAAGGATGTCTCGGGATCAACTCTGCACCAATCGGAGAAGGACTCGGGCTCGGGGGAACGGGGCTCGGGATCAGAGACTGAATTGTCGGAAATGGGCAAATCTGGTGGTCCGAGGCTCACGCCACAAACCTCGGAAGTTATAATTGGCAGCTAACCTCCCGAACATGGCCACTGGACGCCTGGCGATGACAAGCCGAATGGCCTCTACGCACACCTGAGCAGGACAATGTTAGACTGCAGTTTCGTAAGTTGCACTGTGTATGGCGGGAGGGATCTGTGGAGACGACATTGGAAAATACCAGTAACTAGCTCACGCTCCCCAGAGCCCATAAGGCTTCCGTGATACTAATCACGGTCCCATAGAAGTTTTGAGCACGATTGCTCACCTGTTTGGATGGGAGCTACTCTGTTGCAGTTAGGTCCTGTTCTGGGGGGGGAGGGAGCCTGGAGTAGTTGGGGGCACTCGGGGCACAGTTTAAGGGGAGGGACTGTAGGGATTGTTGGGAGGGAGGGAAAAGTTGTCGAACCTATTGTCTGGCTGCCAACCAAGCTTGAATTGACTCGTACCCAATGGGACTATGGCTAATATGGGATCATTGAACTGTGTGTCCTGGAATGTGCGGGGGTTGAATACGATGACGAGAAGACACAAGATCCACTCCTATCTAGTCCGCAGGGGGGTGCACATAGCATTCCTGCAAGAAACCCACCTGACACGAAAGGAGGGAGTGGCGCTACAGCGTAGGTGGAGGGGCCACCTCTATTACACTACATACTCGGCCTTCGCTAGAGGGGTGTTAATCTGGATCAGAGCGGGTGTCCCTTTCCAGGTCACTAGACACACTGTGGACCCAGATGGGCGGTTCGTAGCAATCGAGGGCCTGCTTAGAGGCGGACACATAGCACTTGCTAGTGTATATGCCCCGAATGTAGACCAAGCGACATACTTCACGAAACTCTCTCGGACTCTGGCTAGCTACTTCACTCGTCCGCTGCTGATAGGGGGGGACTTCAACTCAATAGCGGACGTCTCTCTGGACAGATCACACCCACCATTGCAGACATCCCCAGTACATAGACTAGCAAAGCACCGAGCAGACTGGCAGGGAAAGTGGGACTTATCAGATGCTTAGCGGGTACAGCACCCGAGGGACCGAGACTATTCATTTTACTCCAGCATTCATGATCTCCATGTCCGCCTCGACATCTTCCTGTGCTCGCAAACGGTGCTCCCATCAGTGGCCCGAACTGAATATTTAGCGCGAACAATATCCGATCATAACCCCTTACTCCTTACACTGAACTGGATGAACGAACCCACACTTATCCCGACGTGGCGGCTATGACCGGACACGCTCGACGACCCGCCTTTCCGCGAAGCGTTGGGAGAAAGGATCGAACAGTACTTCGCGGAGAACGAGGACACTGCCTCCTCTAGGGCTGTAGAATGGGAGGCATTTAAATTAGTGGTGAGGGGACACTGTATAGGCAAATTTGCGGGGGCGCGCAGGACGCTGATAGGGGATCTGGATAAGGCAGAATCAAAACTGAGAAACGCGGAGCGGGAGCGCCCCAACCACCCTGAACTTCAGGATATGGTCAGCAATGCGCGGGAGGCAGTGGCAGTGGAGGTGGAGCGCCTGCGCAGCTTTGACTATAAAATGTACCTGACGAGAACCCTCGCAGAAGGGGATAAACCCGGCGCGCTCCTGGCCTGGCTAGCGAACCCCAGCCGAAACAGTAAGCCAATGATGTCTCTTAAGGGGAGTGGGGACAGTATGCTCCAAACGCAGCCAGAGATACTGAACTGCTTCCGCTCCTATTACGAACGGTTATATCAGAGCAGGCTGGTGGACCGGGGCGCAGCAACGGACGCCTTCCTGGCAGACCTGCACTTGCCCCAACTGACTCGAGAAGACGCCGAGTCCCTGGGCAGCCCGATAGACTTAACGGAAATAAGGGGTGCAGTAAAACATATGGCGCACAACAAAACGCCGGGACTGGATGGACTGCCCGTTGAATTCTATGTCAAATACCTTGACCAGCTGGCCCCACGCCTCCGAATAATCTATAATGAAGCCAAGGAGACGGGCAGCCTCCCTTGCTCAATGCGTGAGGCCATAATGATTCCCCTCTTAAAACCTCGGAGAGACAGCACGGACCCGGCGTCCTACCGGCCGCTCTCTATGTTGACGACGGATTACAAAATCCTCAGTACCATTTTAGCCACCAGATTACTGTCCCACATGCAACAATTAATCCACAGAGATCAGTCGGGATTCATACCCACAAGAAACACGACACACAACATACGCAGGCTCCTCAGATTGATAGATAACCCTCCTCCCGCAGCACAGTCCCCCCTGGTGCTCGCGGTCGACATAGAGAAAGCATTCGACAGCCTAGAGTGGGATTACCTTTATAGAGTAATGAGGGTCTTTGGACTGGGTGAGGGGTACATAGCGTGGACGAAAGTACTGTACGCGTCGGCGAGAGCCAGAGTGAGAGTCGGAGCCTTGGTATCAGAAAGATATGAGGTGAACCGGGGAACCAGACAGGGGTGTGCACTCTCCCCCTTACTATTCGCACTTGCAGTGGAACCCCTGGCGGCAACTGCCAGACGGGGCGACCACTATTGTGGCTTGGACTCCGGGGAAGCCCGCCATTTTATCTCCCTATATGCAGATGACCTGCTCCTCTTCTTAGAGAATGCAGAGGAGGCAAAGGGAGGTGCCGAGAGGCTGCTAGAATGCTTTGGCGACATCTCTGGTTTACGGGTGAACTGGTCGAAAACCTGTCTCTTCCCACTGCGGAGAGAGGGGGCGCGTCCCTCATCCCATTCGATGGTGAGATGGGAGCCCAACTGCCTGAGCTACCTGGGAGTGCACATATACCATGACCCGGCGGACTTATTAGACGGCAACATCGGACGCTGCATCAGAGCCCTGCAGGGCAGTATCTCCTTCTGGGCAACCTTGCCCCTCTCCATGTCAGGTCGAGTATCACTGCTGAAAATGATAGCCCTTCCGAGACTACTGTATTTTTTCCGGACCCTCCCGATATGGATTCCGGGGACAACCTTTAAACGGCTTAGGTCATTAGTAATCTCCTTTTTATGGGGTTCGGGCAGGCGTAGAATCGCTCTAACGACGCTGACCCGCTCGAAAGACGAGGGTGGCCTGGCCGTCCCGGACTTTGAATTATACTACCTGGCAGCCCAATTGCAACACTTTACGCAAGAGGTTGCAAGAGCCTACCGAGGTCCGGAGCATGAAAGGGACACCGGAATACCCCGCCATGTCCTAGCATACATTACCATGCAACAGAAATTAGTCCTTAGAGGACTATCCCTGGAGGAACGGACATTTCGGCTATGCTGGAACAGGTCGCAGAAGCGAGCGGGGTTGAAGCACCCGTATGCGCCCGAAATTCCACTGGGCATGGTGACGGCACTACCACATGGGGGGGATTGGTCAGGACTGCAGGACTGGGAGGAAGCAGGCTTGCAAATGATAGGGGACCTCTATGACGACGGCGTTCTGGTACCATTTCAGACTCTTCAGGAGCGCTACGATCTTCGAAGGGGCGACTATCTAATACACGCAGCGGTAGTGAGGGCCATACAAACACACTGGGGAGAGGGGCTGACCGAGCCACAGACAACACTGGTGTGCCAATACGCAATGATGGCGGCAGGGACATTCAAAGCAGTCACGTGCCTTTATTCCCGACTATCCTCAGAAAACATTCAACCCCTCACTTCACTCAAAATGAAATGGGAGGCAGACTTGCAGAAAGAAAAACCCGACACAACGTGGTCCCAACTTGTACGCAGAGCTAGGAAAGGTACAAGGAATGCGCGCTTCCAACTTATTCATCTGTACATCCTCCACAGAGCCTACTTAACCCCGACCAAAGTGGCAACATATTTCGGAGTTACAGATGCAGCGTGCCCTAGATGCGGCCTTGTAGAGGCAGATCTACTCCATATGCTCCGGGGTTGCCCTCACGTACAGGAGTATTGGAGTGAGATAGGCGACACATTGAACACAGTAACGGACAGGGAACTACAATACGATAATGAGGTCACACTTCTCCACTGGTTCCCACACACACGCAAAAACAAGCTAACAAGCAAATTCATAGACATGGGACTGCTTCTAGCCAAACGGGAGCTGACCAAGGGTTGGAAATCAAAGAAGGGCCCGACACACAGGAGATGGCTATCCGAATTCTTGAAATGGGCAACAGCCGAGAGCACGATTAGATACCAACTGGCCCGCCGCAGCTCAGACGAGAAAGCGCAGGACGCGGCGAGAGCATGGGAGACGTTGGTCCAAGCTCTGAGGGACAATACACTGGAGGGACTAGAAGGGGAAGAGGCAGAGGGCCCCCCAACTCCTTTGGCACCCGTCGCCCACCCAGCACCGACACCAGACACACACACACAAGAGAACACATACAACTCCTTCAACATCTACCATAGCTATAGGCACCAGCACCGGACATAGGCGCAGACACACAGTGGGGGGGCGGGGGGGGGGGGGGGGGAGCGCAGACCACCATAAGCATTACCGTAATCCTACGGTCAAGACTAGAAGCAGAGCGGGGGAAGGAGAATGAACACATAAAGCAGAAACTGGTTGAACTATCCTCCTCATACATGGCCCAACGCACCTATGAGCATAACTGACCCACACGAATCGCCGCCCGACCTCCGGGTTGAGGGCTAAATGGCTGTGTATCACATTATGGTGGGAACTGGGATTACAACTATGATGTGCAACTGTTAATACATCTAATGTGTGGATCTGCAATAAAAATTGTTTTACAAAAAAAAATGAAGTGTGGGTCCGCTATATGAGGAAAGATGGTGTTTTACGATGGCCCCAACATGGTAGTTTCGAATTAAATATTTTAGACAATCTGGAAGTTGCGTTATTTCAGAAGAAAGCCCGGCCGGCAATGTTTGACTCTTTCTGCCTTTGGCGAAAGGAAGCCAAACAGCGAGAAATTAAGCAAGCAAAAAGAGATAGGAAAGATAAGAATATGTCAGTATTACAAGCTGCTAGGCAGTTTAAGGAAGATGGAGAAGATCGTGCGAGTGAAGTCTCAGATAGACAACGTTGTATGGCCATAGATAAATGTTATCAGGCCTTGCCGTCTTCCCCTCCGAAAGTGATTGAAGACCTTGAAAAAGATCCTTTGATCTCTCATTTACTGAGATTGCCACCTCCTTATGTGCAAGGTGCTACTGCGCCTCCATTACCCCCGGTTGTTCCACCCTTTGTTGTTCAACCTCCTGCTGTTGTTCAGCCACCTGTTGTTCCCCAGATGGTTCTCTCTTCTACTGTGCAATCCACTCCAGGGTCGCCAGCTTTTCTACCAGCTTTGCCTCAAAATCCTTTGCCTTCTACTTCTGAACCTTTGACTTCTACTGTTCTTGTCCCTACACCTCTTTTGCCTCAGAATACTTATTCTCCTGTTCTTATGTCTACTTCTTCTCCTTCTGCTCGAAAACGAATGACTGAGACTGTTGTTAATCTGTTGTCTCCATTGTTTGGGTCATTGAATATGACCCCTGTTTCGGAACGTAAGCAGAGTCGTAGTCAGCTTCCTAGTTCCGAGGAACAGACAGTGTTGGATTTGTTGGCTCGTAGGTGGATTTTAAATGCTTCAAAGTATGATTTGCCAGCGGTTATTGATGTTTTCTTTCAGTGGGAACCGCCTAAGCAAAGGTATGTTTTTGATGTAATGTGTACTTTTTTGCGTCAGGAATGGGAAGATAAAGAGTTGGGTCCGATTCCGCAGGATGTGCTCGATGTTCAGTCAGAGTTTGCTAAAGGGACGATAGTGGAATCTGATGTTACAGATGCCGTAGAGACGATACTTGCTTTCAGATCTAGGCTTCCGCCTCAGACATTGCACAAACCTGATTCCTCCGTTAAGAGAAAAGTGAAGCAGTATCCTATGAGAGAAGTTCCTCCTGTATGGAGAGACGCAGTTCAGGCTAATGTAAATTTGGGTATTCAGGCCGAACAGGCTCATTTTCAGCGAGTATGGGTACATGTCCCTTGGAAGAGAGCAGAGGTCTTGGCTCTGAAGCAGACCTTACCTGACCCTCGTGAGAATCCTGCCGGTTATTACAAAGAGTTTTCTCAGACAGTTGAAGCGTGTATTATGAATTTAGCCGACATTGATATGTTGATGGGTAATGTAGTCCCTCAACCTTTGTGGGCGAAGATTCGTCATGAGAATCATGCGCAAGATTTAGGAGATACGTGGGCGAATATTGTTGCCGCAGATGGTCGACAGGTAGGAGGTGCTAAACCTGAACCTTTAGTTGCAGAATTACCAGGTAGAATTATTAATTTGATGAAAACGATGATGCCCGCTTTACGAGTGAATTGGGATAAGTTAGCAGCATGTAAGCAGAAGAAAGATGAGAGTGTATCTGATTTCTTCACTAGGTTTGAAGAGACGTTTATCGATCATAGTGGTCAGGATATGAGTACAGAAGGTGGCCAAAGGTTATTTGTGGACAAATTTGTCTTTAACTTGCTTCCAGAACTTTGTAATAAGTTGAAGGACTCTGAGAGTTCATGGGCTGTTTCTTCGTCGGCCCAGATATTGGCTACTGCACAATATTACGAGAATAGGGATAAAGATGAGAAGGATAAAGCGGAAAAGAAAACTAAAGATCTAAAGACAAAAGTTCTTTTGCAGCAAGCTTATCCGCCTCATACGAATCAGCCTCAGTTTCAGCAACCTCCACAGTTTCAGAGATTGTTACAGAAGCCTGAGCCCTATGCTCCGCGATTTTTTCCTGGTCCTAATCAGTGTGCTTACTGCAGAGAGGAAGGTCATTTTAAGAATAGTTGCCCGGCTTTGCTACAGCGTGCGAATGGTGTATCTGGTCAGAGAGGTCGTGGTGGTTTTCAGCAAGCTCCTAGGGGTAGGGGACGTGGTGTGTTTCCCCAAAATGAGCGTTCCTCTCCCCCTCAGAATTCTGCGAATTATTTTGACAGACAGAATATTCAGAGTGGTCAGTCTGCCCAGTACTATGTTGAGGATTACTGTGTTGAAGGTGAGTGTGTTGGTTATAATGATAACTAGGATAGCCAAGGACAAAGTGAGGGAGTAGTGTCAGTTCCAGTAGACCAGAGTGGACCTTATGTTGAAGTGATTACATCAGGTGTGGTAGAACCTTTTCTTTTGGATACTGGTGCGATGAAGAGTTCTATTATGCACTCTAAACTTCCTGGTGCACCTTTGTCTGGCTTGACCAATGTTTCAGTAGGATTTTCAGGCGCCCCAGTTCGTAATCCGGTTTCTAGTCCTTTGTCCCTTTCTATTGGCCCTTGTGAATTGGAAGCTCCACTTATTCTAACGACTGGTTGTGGTGAGAATCTGTTGGGTTTGGACTTGCTGAAGAGATTGTATGCGACATTACATTGTTCTCCTTCGGGAGTACACCTTACCTTAGGTAAGAGAGTGATTTCTCCAATGTATTTGTCTAAAGATTGCCTTCCACTGGAATTGCGTTCACTTCCTGATACGCTTTGGGCTACAGGTCCAAATGATGTTGGCCTTTTGCAAATTCCACCGTATGTTGTTACCCTTCAGTCGAATGCTAGGCTACCTTGTATTCCGCAATATAAAATCTCGAGCGATGGCGAGAGAGCTCTTTTGGCGATTGCCTATGATTTGGTTGAGAAGGGTGTAGTTGAAGAAACGAGAGGAAATGTGTGCAATAGTCCTGTCTTGCCTGTCCTTAAGCGTACTGATGCTTCTAAGCCACCTATGTATCGGTTTGTGATCGACCTTCGAGTGGTTAACAAGATTGTGGTGCCACAGTTTCCTGTGTCCCTGATATTACTGCTTTGTTGACTCTGATTCCTGCTTCGGCAGCTTGGTTTTCTGTCATTGACTTGAAGAATGCTTTCTTCAGCATTCCGATTGCAGAGGAGAGTAGAGATATTTTTGGATTCTCTTTAGGAGGACGAAGCTTCCGGTTTAAGAGAGCTCCCCAAGGTTATTGTGAAAGTCCCTCAATCTATAGTCAGGCGTTGAAAACTCAGCTTGATGGTTTTGTATTGCCTTCTGGTTTGACTCTTATCCAGTATGTTGACGATCTTTTTGTTGCTGCTGATGATGAAGAGATTTGTAAAGAGGCTACTCTTTCTTTGTTGCGACATTCGTCTGACCTTCATCATAAAGTGTCACCTTCATAGTTAGAGTATTGCCGCCAAGAAGTGACCTACTTAGGTCATCTCTTGTCGAAGGAGGGACGGCGATTGACCCCAGAACGAATTCAAGCGATTGCGCAAATGAGTGTGCCATCTACACAGAGAGAAGTGCGTGCCTTTTTAGGTATCACTTCGTATTGTAGACAATGGATTCCGAATTTTTCCCTACTAGCGAAACCTCTGTTGGCATTGACTCTTAAAGATACTCCGCATCCTCTTCCTTGGTCTGACGAATGTCAGAAAAGTTTTTCTGAATTACGTGATGCATTGTGTTCGGCTCCGGTGTTGGGTACTCCAGACTACAGTAAGCCTTTTACGTTGTACGTACACGAGAGAGAAGGTTGTGCATTGTCAGTATTGACACAGTGTTAAGCATGGGCGGATCTAGCGGATCTCGCGTACGCGAACTTGCGGATTTACGGATTCGCAATCCGCGAAGATCCGCGAACTCTAGCAGATTTTCCCGTTTTTTGTGTTGGCGCGCGTTCGCGCCGATTTTGGGACAAGTTCGCAATTGCGAACTTACTTTTCGGCTCGCAACTATGTTGTTTCTACGTCTGGTTTATCATCACAGGTTCACAGCACCCTCTGTTTCACCACTGCCACCCTCTGGGACACCCATGCCACCCTCTGGTACATCCTCACTGCCACCCATTAGGTTTATTTATCACTGTAGATTATGGTGGTTGAAAAAAGCAAGCACACCTGCCCTTCTTCAACTGCCATCAATTAATTTGTGTTTCATTAATGTGTCAGTAATTTTGAAAGTTCCAGTCTGGCTGGCACCTGCTTCCTTCCTTATCTGTAATTTGCTTTTTGTTGCAGTGAAATTTTTTTTTCACAGGACCTTTATGGTGTACTTGTAGCTATTCTATGAGCCTGCTGTTTGGGTCATAGCAGGGTCATAGAATAGTTGCAAACTCTGGAGGGGCCCATCAGGAAGCACTACCTTGAATGTTACTAATGTTAAGTTTGAACTTTTGCACCTGCTCATTGCTTTCAGTTTAGCTAAAATCGTTTTTTTCTGCAATTTCGCGCGTTTTTTGGGGCGCGAATCCGTGCGAGATCGATTTCGGAAGCCGCGAATACGTGCGAATACAAAATTGTTTTTTTTGCGACGTGTATGTTCGCGTGATCTTGCGCGTGTTCGCGAGGCGCTTCTAGCTATACGTTTGCCAAGTTACCCTATCGGTCGTACACGGGCGCGGCCATCTTGTTGGCGTGACGTAATTCCGTTTCCGCCCGCTATGTGTAATCTCGCAAAGTGTGCTGCTCGCTAGTACAATTTCGCGCGTACTCGCAAGGAAAATCTCGCGCGAACTTACCCACGCGGTCGTGAACGGGCGCGGCCATCTTGTTTCTCATTCATTGCTATGGTTCTGGGCATGCTTTCTCTATCCTCTCTCAATCTCTGCCATCCTTTGCTTGTTTGAAGTTTTTTTGATCTAATTTTACTTATTATCTATCCCTCTATTTTCCTAGCTCTATATTTTTGTGTTTTCTGCAGCTTTTAGTTACTTTTAAACTACTTTTTTTAAACTCTTTTCTTTTCTTCTTCACTATTCTATTTCTTGTTTATCATTTAACTCTATTTCTGCCCAGACCATGGTAAAGGGAGCCGGGAAGCACCCTGAGAAGGGGAAGGGTCCCGCACCCCGTGCCCGGCTCCCGTGCGGGCGTTTAAGGGGGGAGCAAGTGGTCCCGAGGGAGATCTTCAGCGCGGAGGAAGTGGCGGCACTGATCTTCCACGTCCAGCGCCGCCTCCCCAAGACGATCCTGGGAGGCGGCAAGATCGCGACTGGCTATGGCATCCGGGAGCGTCGCAAGCGGTGGGAGAAGGTGTGCCGGGCCATGTACAAGATCTCTGGGGTCCGGCGCACATATAACCAGGCCACCCACCGCTGGACCTATGTCATGGACCGGGAGCGGGACTTGCTGGACGCGCTCGGCGTAGAGGTCCCCGGGCTTGGTGAGTAGTAGTAGTAGTACATTTACTACTCTGTTTTATCCTGCTCTGTTATTTGCAAATCTTTGTTCTTTACCAAGAGCAATAATGCTGCCGATTACATTGAGGTAAATTATATTTCAAAATCTTCTATGCATTTCAGGTGCACTGCTCTCCTTCTCAGTAGCCTTGCTTGCTACTATGCTTCTTTGTTTTGTATGTTGTGTTCAGAAGCATTTCATTGGCCTGAGAAATTATGTATGAGTGTAGTGTAAAGAAAAGAACTGCGTAATGCTAGACAGTAAGGGTCATATTTTCAATTACCGGCGCATCCCTGCAAAGTAGCAGGGATGCGGCAGTAATTGTGTGCCATGCCACCACCACCCATTGGCCCAAAACGTCACAGAAGCCTTACGCATCTGTGCCGTAAAGGCAGCGCATTGCTGGAGTTGCGTGCCAACGATGGCGCAGCTCCAGCAATGCTCTGGGGTACCCTATCTCCCCAATGCTGCATCAAGCCGTACGTCGGCTTCAAGCGCGCAGGGTTTGAGTCATGCATCATTGTCCTAAAAGTGACTGATTGACATCTTGTAGATTTCCCTCAGCCACTTTTAGGATTCGTTCCTGCGCAGGTACGCCCTCCCTTGCGCCGGAACGCCCCCTGATGGCGCAGGGCTTTACAACGTGATGCATCGCCCATATGCCCATATGTGTTTTTTTTTAATATATACGCCGCACCAACACCATGGCGAGTCTTTTGTTCTGCCGCTGCGTCACAAAAGGCACGCAACAATGGAGGAAAATGAGCCGCAACTTCCGCAAGGGACTTCTAAATCAGCCCCAACAGACTGAAGTCCAGTCCTTCCTTTAGACACATGGCTATAAGAAGAAATAGTGGCGGTGGTGGCGGATGGATTGATAGTTTGAGTATTCACTGATCTGCAAGCAGGATGGACTTTGTCTGTCACTTCGCGTGCTGCGCACTGCTGCCTGCAGTGCCAGGCCTAGGCAAACCTCTTTAGTAGTCTGTTTATTGAGTTACATAGGAACTTTCTAAGTCAACGTTCCGCAAATCAGGCAATACGAATAACGTAGTATACCACATGAGATAGATCCCGTGGAATAGTGGTCTATCTATTTGCTATTTTTCCAAAATATTTTGTTATTGTTCTTTTGAAATGTTTGATTTGGTTGAAAAATCTCATCCATGTTTTCTGGTTTTTCTTTCTTTCATGTTGTACATCAGCTCCCCCCCAGGGCAAGAGGACACAGGAGGAGGGTGCTGAGGATGCAGGCCAGGATCGGGCAGGCGAGGGCTCCTTTGCTGGCCCCAGTAAGTTTACATTTTAATAAACAGTACCTATTTTTTCCTAGCGTTCCTCATTCGATTTTTTCTAAATCGTCTTTGATCTTCTTGTAGACTGGATATAAATTCTTATCCTGCCTCGAATATGACTCCCTGTGGTATTACTAGACTATTCTTATTAGTCTGTCTGTGTAGCTAACTAAGATTGGACATTTGGCAATTCCATTGGACTCCCATTATATTCAGCAATACCTCTATGCACTGTCTCCTTACTGACTAGATAGTGTGGCAGAGTCATTCAGCTCCCGAAGTCACCGATTATAGATCCCCAATGCTCTCCAGATTATCGTACGCAGGACAAGAGAGTAGTACGGAGTCACAGCACAGTCAAGAAGTGTCAGAGGCACTCATGCTTGCAAAAATTCCAAAACCTTTAGCTCATCCACTCTAGTCTAGAGGAACAAAAACCACAGAGTCTATTTAAGTTTAAAAGCTTTATTAAAAGTAAACACATTTATTAAAATCTACTTTGTCATAAAACTATTTAACTGAAAACGGAAAAGTGGTTAGTGCTGACGATTAATTGGACACATTTCTTGTGGTCGAGCCGAGCTCTCACCTTGTTTGAACTTGATCCTGGTCGTGTTCTTAGGAGTCAAGCTTCTGTCTGTTAGGAGAAAAAGTGGTGCGTGTTAAAAATCAAAAGCAAGCATTCATCAGTTGTGCATAAAAGTGCAGCAAGACAACAGCCTTCCCTGGAAAATGGGACATTTTTACTATGGAGTAGACAGTCACAAATTATTACATTGTATTCTGTTTTTTTAACATTTCTCCTAGACCAAATATTATATAGTAGTGAGTGGTGTATTCTAACATTCTTAAATGTACTTTGTAGGTGTAACATCTGGTGACGGGGCCAGCGCGGAGGTGGCTGTGTTGGGCGAGGACTCGGAGGCCTCTGGGGAGGAGGCGGTGCAAGAGCCGGCGGACGGTCCTGTGGGGGATCAAACGGTGGTGGCGGAAACAGGTAAGCTATATATTCCTTACTTATTGAGATTGAAGACTGCATAGTGTGCTTTCTGCACGGGTGTATTACAAATCAACCAGGTAGTAGCCTCCTCGAAATGTACTCCGACTTAGCTGTGAAGTTTTTGGTGAGAAGAATCCCAATAAGTTCTTAGACGAACGTGATGGATGGGATGAACGAAAAGCGAAAGAAGGGTGTAAGTAAGTGGGACGCGAACTTGTATGATGGCTGGCAAAGAAGAATGATATGTGTTTGCTTGGCCCCCGAGGTGGCTGGGAAGGAAAGAATATGGTATGGTGCATGGCTGGGTCAATGATGAAGCAAGGATGGGTGGAAGGACAGCAGCCTGGGTGGGTGAAACAGAAACTGTATGTGTGCGTATACTTTGACTGAATGGATGCCTGGAGGAGCATGGTATTCTCTGACTCTTAGATAGCACATGTGTATCTAGAGAGAGTAGATGGTCGCCAGGTGAAGTAAGTGTTACCTTGAAGAGCATGTACCACCGCACCCGCACGTCCGTTCCAGTGCAGGGAAGGCAAGGAAAAGAAATTGTAAATGTGTCCAATACTACCATGAATAGTAGCAGTACTTTGTATTGCGTTTGCAATCACAGCATATATCTGGTTATTACGGTGGACACTCCGTACCTCTCTTAATAACTTTAGTTTACTTGTAGTACGTCATTCATGTGTGGGTGTATCACTGTTCACTCAATATTAAGCAAAGCACCTAAAGTCATCTCATCTGTCATTAAATACGTCCCATGTGAAGTGATAGATAATCAAATTAGTTAGCTTCTTCATTTTCCTTTTCTAGTACTCATTTGCACTGTAGGGTGAAAGGTAAATTAATTAAGCAGTAGCCCTTGTAACAGAGTATTCTCAGTGCCACCCGTAATAGAAAAGTAATAGCTTCACCACCTGCATGTACTGGACCGGTACAGTAACGCAAGTCTGTCTCACTCATCATGGTGTGCAACTTTTTTTCTCGGGTGCAAGTTCACTGTGCTGTCCATGTCATTCTGCCGGCTTGCATAAGATAACGTACCAATTTCCCTAAACAAGAGAGAAGAAGAAGAATAAGACTGGTGTACTGTCATAGTCGACTGTAATGGAAGTCCATAGTGGTCGTAGAATTTGTTCATTAAACTACCACTAATGTTAGAGCAAGGATGCAGAAGTGGGAGGTTACATAGATACTGTCCTCAATAGTTATGTACTGTGCTTTCAATTTGCTACTTGTACTCTGTGACCCAACTTTCGGCTCAATCACTTTGTGTTATTAATAAGGAGCATTGGTTACAGACTATGTCTTTCTTTCTTCATATAGTTGCTCCTTCCAAATCAACAACAAGGAGGGAGCAGGCTAGATTGGCCCGGCAACGGAGGCTGGAGGCCACTGTCGCCGAATATCGGCGGCTGGTGGCCCTGGAGGAGGAGGAGGACACGCAGTCGAGCGGGGCAACAACGACATCCTCGACTGTGACCACTGCATCCTCCTCCGTGACTAAGCCAGCGGGACCGAGCCGGGCTAAGAAAGACGACCGCCACCGCCAAGCAACCGAAATACCAGCTGCCCCCCACAGGAGCTGCAAGGACCGCCAACGCCGCCTACGAGTCCGCATGTCCAACCTGGAGCAGGAGGTCCTGAGGTATAAGAACTTAGTTAAGGGCCTCCGCTCCGAGCTTGCCACCCTCCGCAAGGAGTATGATGCCCATGCCGCATCATGCACCAGCACCCTCCAGTAGTGGAGTGTCCCTTGCCCTTTTTTTATAGACTTTTGGGGGGTGGGATTTGGGAGTTGGGATCGTTTTGGGACGTTTCAAAGACAATCGTTGGGGTTAGGGTGGGTGAGGGAGATTATTTTGTTAGGGCTAAATAAATATATTTTTAAACTTTATCTGACCATACCTGTTTTTTACTGCTTTTCAGTCTGGTGGGTGGGGGGCGGGGGTGTAACAGTAACTTTGTTTTCCTGAACAGTCGTAGGACTTTAGTAGTACAACCGTCAATCTCTTGTCTACTCCGAAATAATACTCCATTATACTACCTCCCACCAAACGCTTATCTTACCTGTAATTTGTGTTAGAAATTAGGGCTAGGCCCAGGGCTGGCTCCAGGTGAAATGGGGATTAACGTTGTCAATCCTGGGCGGGTGACATTTCCTCATTGCGGTGGTACTAGTGGTATGTCACAGTGGCAGTTGCATGCCTATGGAAAAAAAGAAAACGAAACCTTGTTTGTCCTCCTTACTGTAGCATTACAACGGTTACGGTACGATCGAGAAAATAGCAGGTGACAGTACACTAGAACAGTGCCATAATGTAGCCTAACAAATGGTAAAGTATTTGCTTGCAAGTATAACTAGTACTTGCGTTGAATTTATTTGACATTGGCTACTACTACTAGAAGATATAGTACTGAAGCTGAGTAAGTCTAGAAGATATCCTCGTATTCCTTCACCAGCCTGTTGCTATGACCTTATCATCCCCAGCAAGTGTGTGGAATTATTGATGTCATTTTAGTCAGACATCAAGCAAAACAACACAGCCCGGGGGAAGAGGGTTAGGGTTTGTAAAATGGATGGGAATGGGGGTTTCTTTTTGGGTAGGTTTTGTTGAGAGAAGAAAAAAAAAGCAGAGCATGGACAAACAATAATTGAAGATACAGACAATCTTTGGTTACAAACTAAAGGTAAGCACATGCAGTCACACTCATAGAATAAAAGACAACAATGGATACTGTATCTGTATTGCGTATGTTGTTGGAGTTGTCCTGTTGAATTTGGTAAGTAAGTTGCATGCAGCAAACAATTCCTCTTATTGGCGGCACTCCTCCATTCCAGCTGACGCTTCGTCCATCAATGTGGTGACCACTGACAGAAGACACCCTGTCCACTGCCTGCCTGGCGGATGTTGACTGAAACCCGGCCTGTAATTATTGAACGGAAAACAGGAAGTGCTATTACAATACCACTGATAAATAAATAAAAGGTATGTACGCTGTGTGGTTCAAAAAGTGACACTTTGATTTCCCTAATAGACAGTACAATATTTTTGAAATTGCGTGCTCTGTCTGAGTCACCTTTTTAAGGATCAATAAGTATGGCCAAAATATAGCGGATCTTTCCCCTCAAGGTAGGTGTACTACTGTGTTTTAGAACAAAATTTGACCTTCCCAGCAATGCTCCCACCAAGACCCTTACTAAAGCCAGTCGCAAAAATGTAGAAGAACCCCAATCATATCTCCAAAAACGATGCCTAGCAGAAAAATGGTTATAAAACGTACTTTGAAAGTAACAGTAGGCCCAAATACAGACCGTGGATTGTATTCAAACCACTTGCAAGCAAGCAAAAGTATCCATAGCCAGCATCGCTCCAACAGTGCTCTACAACAACAGAACTGCGTTGCAATAGAACCCCCCGAAACACATGCAATCCTGCTGCTAGGGCTAACCCTAACGAACCCTAACTTACAAAACGTGCCAAAACTGGTGTTTCCTTATGGATTTTGTCCAACAAACTTCTAGCCGGTATTAGACCTTCCCAGGAATGCCACAGGCAAGACCCGCCAACCCACCCGCAAAAAAACACCCGACACAACACCCCCAAACAGCGAAAAAGCTAAATCTCATACTTACAATGTCTCTCGGCCTTCGGTCCAAACGCGGCGCTGTGCAGCTAGGTCATCATCATCATCAATCATCATAACTCCTGTTTTCCACCACGGATTTCCTGAAAAGCAAATGCAATCAAGATTAGACTGTCGCAGCAGTGCTTCGACAGAGACCCCGGCCGCAACCCACCCACGAACAGCAGGAAGCCCCCCAAAACGCTACATTGATCAAGATGTCAGAAGAAATAGCAAAAAAAAGGCTGTTCCTTATGGATTTTGTCCAAAACACTTCTATCCGGTATTAGACCTTCCCAGGAATGCCCCAGGCAAGACCCGCCAACCCACCCGCAAAAAAACACCCGACAACACCCCCAAACAGCGAAAAAGCTAAATCTCATACTTACAATGTCTCTCGGCCTTCGGTCGAAACGCGGCGCTGTGCAGCTAGGTCATCATCATCATCAATCATCATAACTCCTGTTTTCCATCACGGATTTCCTGAAAAGCAAATGCAATCAAGATTAGACTGTCGCAGCAGTGCTTCGACAAGACAGAGACCCCGGCCGCAACCCACCCACGAACAGCAGGAAGCCCCCCAAAACGCTACATTGAGCAAGATGTCAGAAGAAATAGCAAAAAAAAGGCTGTTCCTTATGGATTTTGTCCAAAACACTTCTATCCGGTATTAGACCTTCCCAGGAATGCCCCAGGCAAGACCCGCCAACCCACCCGCAAAAAAGCACCCGACAACACCCCCAAACAGCGAAAAAGCTAAATCTCATACTTACAATGTCTCTCGGCCTTCGGTCGAAACGCGGCGCTGTGCAGCTAGGTCATCATCATCATCAATCATCATAACTCCTGTTTTCCACCACGGATTTCCTGAAAAGCAAATGCAATCAAGATTAGACTGTCGCAGCAGTGCTTCGACAAGACAGAGACCCCGGCCGCAACCCACCCACGAACAGCAGGAAGCCCCCCAAAACGCTACATTGAGCAAGATGTCAGAAGAAATAGCAAAAAAAAGGCTGTTCCTTATGGATTTTGTCCAAAACACTTCTATCCGGTATTAGACCTTCCCAGGAATGCCCCAGGCAAGACCCGCCAACCCACCCGCAAAAAAGCACCCGACAACACCCCCAAACAGCGAAAAAGCTAAATCTCATACTTACAATATCTCTCGGCCTTCGGTCCAAATGCGGCGCTGTTCAGCTAGGTCATCATCATCAATCATCATAACTCCTGTTTTCCACCACGGATTTCCTGAAAAGCAAATGCAATCAAGATTAGAATGTCGCATCAGTGCTTCGACAGACACCAAAAATTACCCACAAACACCCGGAACCCCGCCAAAGAGCACCTCAAAGGCAAGCAAGTCAGCAAAAATGGCAAGAAATTTCCACCTCATATTTGGTCCAAAACACTTTTGTCCATTATTAGAGCTTCACAGCAATGGGCCCAAATCCGTCAACTCACCCGCAAAGAAGTACAACACCCCCACAAGTGCTGAGTCTTTCTTCATTGGGCGTAATCCAGCACTCTGCTTGGAGGGAAATCGCAGTCTGGAGGAGGAGGATAGAGGAGCATGTTCTTCAGAACTTGTGAACCTGAGGAATGTAGACTGCGGCACCTTCAAATCAATAAGCAAACAAGTGAAGACAGTTCTGATGATGGTCTTGTTTTTGGGATTAGGTGATTAAAGTTTGAATTAAATTAACTGTGCAAAACAAAGAAAGAGAGACACAAAGCACACAGGAATAAAAGTGAATAAGGACGAAAAAGAAAGTTCTTGATTGATTGTCTCATTTTCAGGGCTCGGTGTCAGGGAATAAGAACAAGATTTCGTCATCATACTCTGCGAATTCAGGCTGGATGAGGTCAGTGACACCGAACAGAGAACAAATCCCCTCATCTACGTTGCCGTCCTCCTCGTCTTCATGCGGCGTGCTTTCTCGTACTTTGTAATCTGGTGGTATGAGGTGCTGATTCATCTTGATCATTGTCAGCCGCTCCACATTTTTGGGCGAGAGGCGGCTCCGTTTGGGAGTTACAATGCCACCAGCAGCACTGAAAACACGTTCAGAAGACACACTTGCGAGTGGGCAAGACAAATAGTTTATAGCCAGGTTGAAGAGCTGTGGCCACAATTGTTTTTTGCCATGCCAATACTGCAATGGCTCATCATTAAGAAAGACCACTGTTGAGTCATTCAGATAGTCCTGCACCATCGACTCAAGGTCAGCAACAGTTCCTCCACTTTGCTTACTTTTTGCTGTGGCTGTGACATTTTTTCGAGAACCATACCCAAGCAAACTTAGCCAATCCTCTACAACAGCCACTGTTTTTGTTGTGTGTGGTGCAGATGATCCAGTTGCCGGTGTCTTTAACGGCTGAGAGGTCACTTGTGCCCCAGCCACAGGTGCAGAAGTGGATTCTTGTGACTGGGGATGGCCTGCTGATGCTGATGCTGATGTACTGGCTTCTCCTTCAATAACCTGCCGTTCTTTTTCAAACCTCTTGGCTGACCAGGCTAACCAATGTTTGTACTTTTGAACATCTGCATCAGCAAAAGGAAAGAATGCTTCGCCTGCCAGCGCCTTTTTGTAGCGTGGATCCAGAATAGTAGCACAAATGTAATGCTGATCTGACTTGATCTTTTGAAGACGTTCATCACCACGTAGGCGCTCTAATAATTTCTCAGACAAAATGAAATGGTCTTTTTTTTTTTCATCTTTTTCAAACTCAGAAGACACCGCCATCAGTTGGTGCTCCAGCATGCACAACAATGGGATAGCTTTTCCCAAATTACAGTCCTCCTGGCTGACTGCACGCGTGAAGAACTCAAAAGGACGAAGCATGTCTGTCAGGCTTTTAACTATGTCCCATTGCGCCGCACTCATCCGCAGGTCCTCCTTCTGAGATGTACCCTCTGTGAAGAAATAGTGATCGAGTACCGTATACTGCTCATACAGACGCTCAAGCATGTAGAAGGTTGAGTTCCAACGTGTTGCCACCTCCTGGATGAGTGCTTTCACTGGCATTCCACGTATAAATAGCAGTCTCCGCAGATGCTTCCGGGCCTTAAAAGAATGGCTGAAATGGTTGCACATTTTGCGGCAGGTGGCCATTACCTCGAACGCTGTACTGTCTTTATCACTCAAGAATTTTTGAACTACCAGGTTGATACAGTGCGCCAAACACGGCACTCTAACATGGTCACCTATCTGCATGGCCTTAACTACATTGGCGCCATTATCCGTGGAAACATAACCAATCTTGAGTTTTAGGGGGGATAGCATTTTCAAGACCTTTTTGTTAAACTCTTCCAAAAGGTTTTCTGCTGTGTGACTTTTCTCCAAGCCAAACATGGCTAGTGTTGCATGCTTCCGAGCAGCTTTGAAAACTTTGTCCGGGTCAACACCTGCGTTTAGCTTTGCTAAAACACCTGAAAAAGAGACCCAGTGTCCAGTGATGCACATGTAATCAGCGCCTGCGCCACTGGTCCACATGTCTGTTGTCAGATGTATTGTGTGAACAGCACTCTTCTGCAAAGCTGCCCCAATCGCCTGCAGCACATCTTCATGTAGTGCTGGAACCGCAAGTCTGGCAAAATAGAACCGGCTCGGAACCTTCCATTTAGGGCAGAGCGTTGCCACTAATTCAAGAAAACCTACCGCTTCTACAAAAGAAAAAGGTAGAAGGTCCACAGCTAGCATTTTAGCCAGCTTAGTGTTATACAGACGCGTCAGTGGGTGGTTGCGTTCATATGGCACGTCTGAAGTAAGCATTGTTCTAATGTTGCCCTGGACCAAGCATTTACGGGCTGATAATGACTTCGTTGACCCAATTTTGCTCGCTGGTGAACTTTTGTGCGTTGGTGTCTCACTCGCTCCAACACTCTTAGTGTGCCTCACATTGGGTGTGCTGCTGACAGGGGTACTGGGTGTAAGGGAAGTGTTTGACACGTCTTCTTCCTGCTCGTCATCATCAGATGAAACATCAACGTTTCCTTGAATTTGGCCTTTCTTGATCGCATCTAGGTGCGCAAACCATTTGACAGTGTGCTGTCTCCTAAGATGACCTCTCTGGCCTCCGGTACCATAGTTGGTACCTGGCTTACCACGACTAACTGCTTGCTTACAAATGGTACAAATGGCAAACTTTGGATTTTTTGGACAAACAGTAAAGAAGTCCCAAACTGGGGACTTGAAGTGTCTGTGGGACATGGAGGAGGCGGCGATACTGGTGGTGGTGGTCATGAAGCTAATGCCAGATGAAGTGGAGGATGTGGATTGCCCAACTTTTGTACGTTTTGCACTTTCACCGCCACTAATTAAGGTCGAGGTTGACGAAGGTCTCTTCTTGCCCGAAAGAAATATGGAAGCGGGACGAGTTGGTGTACTACTTAACTCCAATGATTGTGGTGTTTCCACTGCCTCCTCATCGACAACATCATCATCACGCTCAGCAGCTCTTCGGGCTAGGGTCAAAATGTCTGTTTGCTGCATGCCCGCTGGGGCTGCAGTGACCTTTATGATGACTGGGTCGTCGTTGGCAGAGTCTTCATCAGCAGCAGTATCCGCCACTTCTTGTTGAGACTCATCACACTCCATAACTCTGAGACTTTGGACGAGCTTCCTTTTACGCTTAACTACCTTTGTTTGTTCCCAAGTTTGATCCGTATCATCAGAAGGAGGTGTGCTTGAAGAGGATGTAGACACCACCCTTGATCTCTTCCTTGCTAGGGGTGTGGAAGACAATGAAGGATCATCAGGAGGAGTGGCTTCCTCAAATGATACCTCGCCTTGATTGTCGATTTCCTGATGTGCCCCTACTTCGGGAGGAACAACTATTGTGGGCACTTGTTGTGACCCTCCATGCACCTCTGCTTGCGCATCTCCTTGCGCTGCCTCTCCTTCCACATGTACTTGGGCTTGTACTTGCACATGTGATTGTTGTTGCGGCTGTGGTTGTTCAACACTCGTCAGATGAGCTACAACAACCTGTGTTGATTGAGGGACATTGCTGCTGCTTTCTTGCGATGAGCCAACATCACTGGTCGATGGTGATTGAAGAAGTATACTGGCTGCCTCTGCAGCACTCAAGGGCTTGGACTTAAGTTGGCGTGGTGGTGGTGGTGGCACTGAGCCCAATGGAGCGGGGGTGCTGCTGCCAGCTTGGTCCCCAGCAGATCCCGCTGCAGCTGCTGCAGGCATACTTTTCTTTTTACTCCCAAAAAAAGGGGCGGGCGGCACACCAGTGTCCTTGGTAACTTGCTTCTTCTGCTCCTTACTGGCACCTTTCTTGCTAGAGGAGCTACGGGTTACTTTTTTTGGGGCCATCTTCTTCAGAGCAGGTCAGCAGGCAGCAGTTGCACGAGTTGCAGAGGGTTCTGTGTCCAGACGTGACGTCGCGTGACGTTATGCTGCACACACCGCTGCAGGACTTCTTCCTGGCACTGGTGGTTCTATTGAGTCTTCTTGTGCACCTAAAAGCAATGGAAGACAGAGGAACATCAGTTCAGTTATACACCCCAAAAAATCGACAAAACACAGAAAAATGAGCACAATCCCATGCCATCCATGATGTTTACATTGAAGACACCCCACAGAAAGACTAGGGACATGCAAGTATGCAACACTCACTACCCCTGGGCATAAGGGATGAAAAGTAGGCAAAATAAGTGCAGGCCTCAGACACTGCCTCTCCTCAAAATGGCCCCCTTACACCCCAAGCACATGTTGCCTGTACCAGCCAGCACTCAAGATGGCCACCACCACCACCCACATGGCCAGTCCACATCAACAGTAGTACACCCACAAAAAACAGAAAAACAGCCAGAAATCACCACAATCCAATGCCATCTATGATGTTTACATCAAAGAGAGTGAGACCACACCACAGGCACACTCAGTCCATGCACCACCACCACCCCTGGGCAAGCAAAAGGCCACACCAGCAGCCCCCCAAAAACGACAAAAAACAATAAAATAAGCACAATCCCAGCCCATCCATGGCCTCAATTATGTTTAAATTCAAGAAGACACCCCACAGAAAGACTAGGCCCATGCAACACTCACTCACCACCCCTGGGCAAAGGGCCACACCAGCAGGCCCAAAAAAACGACAAAAAACAATAAAATCTGCACAATCCCAGCCCATCCATGGCCTCAATGGTGTTTAAATTCAAGAAGACACCCCTCAGAAACACTAGGCCCATGCAACACACACTACCCCTGGGCATAAGGGATGAAAAGTAGGCAAAATAAGTGCAGGCCTCAGACACTGCCTCTCCTCAAAATGGCCCCCTTACACCCCAAGCACATGTTGCCTGTACCAGCCAGCACTCAAGATGGCCACCACCACCACCCACATGGCCAGTCCACATCAACAGTAGTACACCCACAAAAAACAGAAAAACAGCCAGAAATCACCACAATCCAATGCCATCCATGATGTTTACATCAAAGAGAGTGAGACCACACCACAGGCACACTCAGTCCATGCACCACCACCACCCCTGGGCAAGCAAAAGGCCACACCAGCAGCCCCCCAAAAACGACAAAAAACAATAAAATAAGCACAATCCCAGCCCATCCATGGCCTCAATTATGTTTAAATTCAAGAAGACACCCCACAGAAAGACTAGGCCCATGCAACACTCACCACCCCTGGGCAAAGGGCCACACCAGCAGGCCCAAAAAAACGACAAAAAACAATAAAATCTGCACAATCCCAGCCCATCCATGGCCTCAATGGTGTTTAAATTCAAGAAGACACCCCTCAGAAACACTAGGCCCGTGCAACACTCACTACCCCTGGGCATAAGGGATGAAAAGTAGGCAAAATAAGTGCAGGCCTCAGACACTGCCTCTCCTCAAAATGGCCCCCTTACACCCCAAGCACATGTTGCCTGTACCAGCCAGCACTCAAGATGGCCACCACCACCACCCACATGGCCAGTCCACATCAACAGTACACCCCCAAAAAACAGAAAAACAGCCAGAAATCACCACAATCCAATGCCATCCATGATGTTTACATCAAAGAGAGTGAGACCACACCACAGGCACACTCAGTCCATGCACCACCACCACCCCTGGGCAAGCAAAAGGCCACACCAGCAGCCCCCCAAAAACGACAAAAAACAATAAAATAAGCACAATCCCAGCCCATCCATGGCCTCAATTATGTTTAAATTCAAGAAGACACCCCACAGAAAGACTAGGCCCATGCAACACTCACCACCCCTGGGCAAAGGGCCACACCAGCAGGCCCAAAAAAACGACAAAAAACAATAAAATCTGCACAATCCCAGCCCATCCATGATGTTTACATTGAAGACACCCCACAGAAAGACTAGGGACATGCAAGTATGCAACACTCACTACCCCTGGGCATAAGGGATGAAAAGTAGGCAAAATAAGTGCAGGCCTCAGACACTGCCTCTCCTCAAAATGGCCCCCTTACACCCCAAGCACATGTTGCCTGTACCAGCCAGCACTCAAGATGGCCACCACCACCACCCACATGGCCAGTCCACATCAACAGTAGTACACCCACAAAAAACAGAAAAACAGCCAGAAATCACCACAATCCAATGCCATCCATGATGTTTACATCAAAGAGAGTGAGACCACACCACAGGCACACTCAGTCCATGCACCACCACCACCCCTGGGCAAGCAAAAGGCCACACCAGCAGCCCCCCAAAAACGACAAAAAACAATAAAATAAGCACAATCCCAGCCCATCCATGGCCTCAATTATGTTTAAATTCAAGAAGACACCCCACAGAAAGACTAGGCCCATGCAACACTCACTCACCACCCCTGGGCAAAGGGCCACACCAGCAGGCCCAAAAAAACGACAAAAAACAATAAAATCTGCACAATCCCAGCCCATCCATGGCCTCAATGGTGTTTAAATTCAAGAAGACACCCCTCAGAAACACTAGGCCCATGCAACACTCACTACCCCTGGGCATAAGGGATGAAAAGTAGGCAAAATAAGTGCAGGCCTCAGACACTGCCTCTCCTCAAAATGGCCCCCTTACACCCCAAGCACATGTTGCCTGTACCAGCCAGCACTCAAGATGGCCACCACCACCACCCACATGGCCAGTCCACATCAACAGTAGTACACCCACAAAAAACAGAAAAACAGCCAGAAATCACCACAATCCAATGCCATCCATGATGTTTACATCAAAGAGAGTGAGACCACACCACAGGCACACTCAGTCCATGCACCACCACCACCCCTGGGCAAGCAAAAGGCCACACCAGCAGCCCCCCAAAAACGACAAAAAACAATAAAATAAGCACAATCCCAGCCCATCCATGGCCTCAATTATGTTTAAATTCAAGAAGACACCCCACAGAAAGACTAGGCCCATGCAACACTCACCACCCCTGGGCAAAGGGCCACACCAGCAGGCCCAAAAAAACGACAAAAAACAATAAAATCTGCACAATCCCAGCCCATCCATGGCCTCAATGGTGTTTAAATTCAAGAAGACACCCCTCAGAAACACTAGGCCCATGCAACACTCACTACCCCTGGGCCTAAGGGATGAAAAGTAGGCAAAATAAGTGCAGGCCTCAGACACTGCCTCTCCTCAAAATGGCCCCCTTACACCCCAAGCACATGTTGCCTGTACCAGCCAGCACTCAAGATGGCCACCACCACCACCCACATGGCCAGTCCACATCAACAGTACACCCACAAAAAACAGAAAAACAGCCAGAAATCACCACAATCCAATGCCATCCATGATGTTTACATCAAAGAGAGTGAGACCACACCACAGGCACACTCAGTCCATGCACCACCACCACCCCTGGGCAAGCAAAAGGCCACACCAGCAGCCCCCCAAAAACGACAAAAAACAATAAAATAAGCACAATCCCAGCCCATCCATGGCCTCAATTATGTTTAAATTCAAGAAGACACCCCACAGAAAGACTAGGCCCATGCAACACTCACCACCCCTGGGCAAAGGGCCACACCAGCAGGCCCAAAAAAACGACAAAAAACAATAAAATCTGCACAATCCCAGCCCATCCATGGCCTCAATGGTGTTTAAATTCAACAAAACAGTTGTATCATGCACCCATAACCAACCCTGGTCCTACTGGATACTGTGGCTACCCACAATATAATTTATTTAATTTTCTGAAAAAGTTCAAAAATTGTACTTGCAGCAACTGTAATGCCCCAAACAAACTTACTTGTGAAAGTTGATTTCTAATCCAAAAGTGATCCAAAGACAGTCAAAAAGGCCTCAAATCCAAATATCCAGCAGCACCCACAAAAAGTAATCCTTCCAGCTCCAGATCCAAATGAAAGTGACCAGGAGATGGACAAAGCACTGGGAGGAGCCTGCTGGACAGGAACAGGAAGTTGGAGACTGTGGGGCACTTCCTTCCTCCCCCCCCCCAAAATGGACTCCTTGCAAAAAAAAAAGGCCATGCAAATGTCAACCTGAGGAGTGATTCTGATAAAAATCATAATTTTCTGAAGGTTTATCCTGTTTGCTGGTGATTTTCTTGTGCGAAATTGCAAAATCTCTATTTCGCAAGTGCGAGATTGTTCCTTTCCGCCGCAACTACGTGTTCGCAATTGCGAACTCTCGCGAGGTGTGCTGTGCAAGGTGGCAAGCCGCGAGTACGTATTCGCGGGCGACAAACTCCCGCGGGAACACGCAGCAAGATCTAAAATGGCGCGTCACTCGCAAAGAAAAACAACTCGGCAAACGCTAAAATGACGGAAAGTGAACGCCGTGCACCACGCCGCGCGCCGCAACCAAGCAAAAAATCCGCCGCGAGCGGATTCGCGGATTTTCGACAAATTCGCGAGAGTTCGCGGATTGCGAATTTGCCGAAAATCCGAAAAATCCGCGAGCGGAGCGGATTTTACGCCCATGCTTAGTTTTGGGGACAAGCAACGTCCATGTGCGTATTTTTCAGCGACGTTAGATCCAATAGCTAAAGCGTTGCCGAGTTGTCTGAGAGCTACAGCGGCAGCTGCTGTTTCTATCCGACAGTCTGCTGGTTTGGTATTGGATAATACGTTGATTGTGATGGTCCCACATGCAGTGGATACATTGTTGAATAGGACCAAGACACAGCACCTTACTAGTGCACGTCTGTCAGGTTATGAGTTGACGCTGTTGGCTAGCCATGTGCACATCAAGAGATGTAATGTGTTGAATCCGGCTACGTTGTTGCCGATTTCTGTAGAGACAGATGCTCAAGAACAGCAGGATTGCTTTCTTCGGACAGAGGAAGAAACGAAGGCTAGAGTTGATTTAAAAGATACTCCTCTTACGAATGTTGATGGTAACCTATGGGTAGAGGGTTCGTGTTTTAAGCTTCCGAATGGTGAAACGACTGCGGCGTATGCGGTTACAACTTTGCACACAGTTGTTGAAACAGCACGCATAGCACAGAATTCTGCGCAAGCAGCAGAGTTGATTGCATTGACTAGAGCGTGTATATTGTCAGAAGGAAAGCGAGTGAATGTCTATACTGATAGCCAGTATGCTTTTGGTGTTGCCCATAGTTTTGGACGTTTGTGGAGAGAAAGAGGATTTCTTACTTCCCATGGCACGAAAATTCAGCATGGGCAGTTAGTGAATGAACTTCTGGAATCACTTACTCTCCCAAAGCAGATTGCAATTGTGAAGTGTAGTGCGCATAAGAAAGTTGTGGATGATGTAGGTCGAGGAAATGCGTTTGCGGATGAAGTTGCGAAGGAAACGGCGAAAGACATGATGAGCCGTATGTATGTTGCAGGCCCCGCAAGATGGGTCATGGCAGGTGGAATGTGTGAAGACACAATAGAAAGTGTGAAGATGATTCAGGCTGAAGCGACTGAGAAAGAAGTGAGTACGTGGAGAGAAAGTATGGGTATGTTAGATTCAACAGGTTGTTGGGTTGAGTTGTCAGAGCACCAGCGATGGTTGTTGCCAGATGCGTATGTGCTCCCAGTGGTTACTATGGCTCATGGAATGGCTCACATTAGTTCGAAGGGAATATGCAAGTTGTTGGCTCCAGTATGGCAGAATGCTGGAATTCCGAAATGTGCTGAGAATGTGGTGAAGCATTGTATGATTTGTTTGAAATACAGTCCTGGAAAGGGTACTCCAACTCCAGCTGGTCATTTTGCTCCTCCGACGTATCCGTTTGAGGTGATACGGCTAGATTACATTCACATGGAGAGATGCAATAACTTGAAGTATGTCCTTGTGGTTGTTTGCACCTTTTCCAGATGGATAGAGGCTTACCCCCTAAAGGATAATACTGCCTTGTCTACAGCCAAGGTTTTGCTCAAAGAGTATTTCCCCAGATTTGGTTTGCCGAGAATTGTATGGTCGGACAATGGTAGCGAATATGTGGGTCAAATCATGAAGAAAGTATGTGCTGGTTTGGGAATTAATCAGAAATTTCATGCTGCGAATCACCCCCAGTCAGCTGGACTTGTCGAGAGCTATAATGGCACGTTGAAGCTGAAGCTAGCTAAGATTCAAGCGAGCACTGGTCTTACATGGCCAGATGCCTTGCCGTTGGCTCTTTTGTCAACAAGGACGACTGTGCATTCTCGTGTGGGACTTATGCCATGCGAAATAGTTTGTGGTCGTCCGGCGAATGTTTGGAGTGTGCCTCGTCCCAAGAAGAACAGCGACATTGAGTACCCTATGTTGGTGGATTATTTACATGACTTGACTGCTAAATTGCGTGTTCTCCACCAACAGGTCTATGACAGCTTGCCGACAGCTACTGCAGATCCAGGACATACGATTCAACCTGGGAATTACGTGTTGACGAAGAATTTTCAACGAACTAAGAACTTGGAACCAAGGTGGACAGGCCCACATTTAGTTCTATTAGTAACTCGGACTGCTGTTAGAGTAGCTGGCAAAAAGAACTGGGTGCATGCCACTCATTGTAAAAAAGTTCCTTTGCCCTTACCGTATGATCAATGGGTGAGGGAGGGAATAGCTGATTCTGATTGTGAAAGAGTTCCTAGATTCGTACCATTTAGTGATGCTCATTTGATATGGACTCAGTCAGAACGTGCAGATGACGACATTCTTCAAGCTGCTGTGCCGCCGCACATGAGATTCGACACGACAAATCCAGAACTCCTTTTTCGAGACCAGACTGTACCTCGTAAAGAACGCTAAGATCTAAGACCGCGAAAGACTGAATAATGGACAAATAAAGTTCGAATTGGAATTTTTTATATAGTGAATTACACCTTGTCAGATCAAGAAACGTTTTTTTTTTTTTGCTTTTTCTTTTTCGAGTCACCATCCGGACTCCGCTGCAGGGTCGCGGTACAGCCTTAAGGGGTGAGCCGCGTATTGACATAAGGTCTGTGGTTCAGGGTTGTTAGTACGATCTTGATGCACACTTAAGTGAAGAAGGTAATAGCCGTGAGCAGCACGTTAGAGGATGGAGTTTTTTGAGTCTGATAAGAGTGTTGAGAAAGTTAATCCTAAAATGAGAATATGTATATTGGTTCATAGCAAATGTTTTTTAATACTGTGTTTTCTAATGTTTTTGAATATTACGTTAGTTTGTGTGGGTTGGATTTTCTATGTCACCCAACAGACGCTTGCATCTACGTCCCAACCTACTCTTTCTTTTCCTACTGTTTCTTCACATGAGTTTCATACGTTGCCTGAACATGAACAGACACGAAGATCAGACTTTGTGAACAATTAGTTTATACAGATGTTGCATCAGCATCAGCTAGTCATAAATTCCACGAATTGTTGGGTTTGTGGTCTTAAGCCACATACGACAGATAAGGGAATGCCATATTTGGTTTTGCCTTTTTCACCTAATGGGTCAGTATGGGCACTTCAAATGAAGCATCTCCTGTACGTTCCGTCAAAGATAATGTGAGTAACAATGCCCTGATATGGGGAATAGTCGATATGATCAGAGATATCGATGCGTATAATGCTATCCCTAAAGATGAGGTACGAGCATATGTTGGTTGGAACAAGACGAGATATAGTATTAGTCTGACTGAAAAGGAGAGACAGAAAAGGTCTCCCCCTATTTGGATTGTACCCCATCAAGGTCATTTTTGTCTGCAAGGTAATGGTCAGAATCCGAGAGCTCAGCTTGGTAAGAGTGTGTGTCATGCCAGCCAAAGGCACGTATTTTGTTTGTTACGAGAAAGCATATACCTGGTTGCCATCTGATTTTTCAGGCACATGTTATGTGGCATTTTTGCTTCCCCCTACATACACAGCTGCTTTCGATTACCATAAGACAAGATTTGGTAGAGGTGTTATTGATGCGAAAGATACTGTCGCACAAGAAGTTGGAGACTTCTTTAAGGGTTTCCTACCATTTGGGGTCCTATGGCTAATAGTAGGAATATTCGTCAGCTTACGAGAGTGGTCGAGGCCACTATAAATGAGACTGCAGGTGCCCTTAGCAATATTACAGCTGAGCTTAAAGGGGATCGCCTTATGACATTACAGAACCGTTTTGTTTTAGATATTATACTTGCAGATAGAGGTGGAGTATGTAAATTGATCGGAGCTAGTTGCTGCGTTTTCATACCAGATAACGCCCCGACAGTGTACCAAGCCATCTTGAAGTTGCATAAGTCTGCTGAGTCTATACATGTAGACGAAGGGAACTGGTCGTTGATAGGATGGTTTTGGGAACTGCTGTCCAAATGGGGATGGAAGATTCTGATGTTTCTCGGTATGGCTTTAGTGATCCTTTTCTCGTGTTGCTTATGCATCCAGTGTGGTCCCGCCATTTGTGGCCTTTGTGCTACGATCTGTGTGAAGAGACCCGTCCCGAGAGGAGTGAAGGATAATAAGATGATGTTACAGCAACACCTTGATGATCTGATGAGAATAGATATAGACCTGGATTCAGATTGACGTGAGTTTAGGTTATTGCCTACGTAATGGCAAAAGGAGGGACTGAGGTTCCGTGGTTTTCGGGACCGGACTCCATTTTGTTTGCGCTGTTCGAGACACCATTTTGTGTTGCCCTCACGTAGGCCGTGGAAGTAAACTAACGAACAAAGTTGCATGGGCTTCGTTGTTCATGTACGTATTAACTTGGCTTTTTCGACTTGCGAGTGAACTGCAAGATGCTGCCCCCTTCACCTGAAACTGACCCTTTCACGAAGCCAATTTCTCTAGCTGATCATTGTCTCAAATTGGCAATCAATGTTCAGGATATCGTTAACTTTTAGTTTCTTGCACATATCTTATCCTACTCAACATTTGAATTGCCGCTTTTCTTATGTCTTTTCATTACATAGGTAGTGCTTTCAATTATGGGTTTGTCCGGCTTTTGGTAATCGAATTTGGGACAGTCCTAATAATAAACTTGTGGGTTGGTACGATGTAAAGTGAGCTTCTTGGAATGTAATAATGTGTGTAAAATGTACTTGATTCGTCAGAATTTGCCGCCGTGGGTGTGCATTCGTAATGAACTGAAATTCTAGATAAAGGAAGATGTCTTGCTCTATAAAAATTGAGCAGTTTCCTGAGTTGTACACCGTGTTGTATTGCTTGGTTTACTGTTACTAGCTGCAGCTGATAAATTTGATCTCTGACGCCACCTAGAAGCATTCCGTGTCTCTGTTTGCCAGGACAGGGGAATCCGAAAACTTCCGGCGTGTCCCTGACGCCGCTGGGTTCTAAGAAAACCCGGTTCTTCAAGCTTATCCCGTGATCAAGCATTTGGAAGAGGTGAAACGTGTTAGAACTGGCAAGAGAATAAAGCCGCTGTAAGCTTTTGAAAAAACATACGAGTGAGTGCGTTCTTATTTCACCAGTCCTTGTGACTGGACTTTGTGTATATATATCAGCTGGATCCTGCCGAAAAGACACGCACCGCGCTAATTGTGAGGGCCAACGTCAAAATGGATCTAACTGTGCTTTGAATATATATATATATATATATATATATATATATATATATATATATATATATGTATATATATATATATATCACAAAACTCCCTTCACAGGTAATTGAAAACGCACTCGAGGATATTCTTTTTCACAGTTGTTTTATTGCACCTTCGCTCTCAGCAGAAACCAACGCGTTTCACCGCCCACAGACGGCTTGATCACGCCGTCTGTGGGCGGTGAAACGCGTTGGTTTCTGCTGAGAGCGAAGGTGCAATAAAACAACTGTGAAAAAGAATATCCTCGAGTGCGTTTTCAATTACCTGTGAAGGGAGTTTTGTGATGTGAAATTAGCAGGGCTCTGCTGAGGAAAACGCACCGGTGGGAGAGCGCCAGGGGTCACCAGAACTGAGCCAAGTTGCGGATATATATATATATATATATATATATATATATATATATTTCAATGCTCCAAGAAATTGTTTTTTCATGGGCCCACCCCAGGACACAGCCGAGCAAGTGGCCGCTGCGATCAGCAGTCCGTCACTGTACGGGGACACAGGATAATTGTACCTGCATGTCACGGCCCGGTTTGGTTCCCATTTTGGTGATTGTGACGTTGGGGACTCAAGGCAGCCATCAACACCTTGAATATGGGACTATCTCGGCACACATTTGCCCCCCTCCTCCCTTGCTGGAACACCTACGTTCAGGGCAGTCAATCGCAGCTCCGCAACGGAAACCCAAGCAATGCAAGCTGGGATTTGAAGTCCCCCAGTATCGGACAACAGCTGCAAGTAACAATCAATGGGGTTGCCATGTTCCAGCCAATAGGTATGCCGTGGGATGTACAAAGGAGGGAGCGAGTGACACCCAGTGGAAAGAGGCATCTGACGAAGGCACACGCCGAAATGCATTATGCCTGCCACTGTGAATAAAGGTCTGCCAAGTAGTACCCCGCTGTGTCCTCTGGTCTTTCGTTTGATGGACTTCTCTGTATATATATATATATATATATATACATATATATATATAATTTAGAAACCGGACACAAATTGTTTTGGATACACAAACATATATATATATATATAAATATATATATATATATATATATATATATATATATATATATATATATATATATATATATATGAAAAACACCTTCCTCCAAAGAGCAAGCAGAGGCCAGAGGGGAAATCCTTTGGTGAAACTTTTAATGCTCAGGTGCACAAAATAACAGTGGCGGCAAATGCATTTCGGCGATTTTCGTGCCTTCATCAGCGCCCATCACTGTGTGGGGCCAGTCGAAATAGTCCAATAGTCCTGCCCCTCTGTTTTAAATGTTGCTGAGGCCAACACACTCCTCCCCTTGATGAATGCAGCTCACCTGTTGGTAGTTTAGGGTAAATGCCGAACTCCAACTCCCAGCATGCAACATGGTATGCACCTGGGTTGGCGATGTGGAAGGAGTTTTAAAATTGTTGATGCAAGTGTTGGCTTGGTGCAGGAATGGCGATAGGACCCCCACGCTAGCATCAGAGCCTCCAATATATATATCCAAGTACTCGTCTTATAAACTCCACACTCTCTTAGGAAAAGAAAAAAGACGAAGCCAACCCAATATTCCAGTGCTTATGTTTTCTTTATTCTCTGCCCAGCACCGCTGCCATTACGCGTTTCGATCCTCAAGGGACCTTGATATAGATATATATCTCCAAAACAAACACCAGTTTTACTTTAGAAACCGGACACCAACACTGCAGATTCATTTGAAACGTTCAAATTTTGTTCACTTAGTTGCAGTGCTGTAACGCTTTTCGACAGGATCCCCTGCCTTGCTCACACACTGAGCTCCACTACTCTCCTCTCTTTGTTGGGAGCAATGGGCCACATGAGGTAAATGACATAGACAACATACTACCAAACTGAAATCAATGCATTTTCGTGTAAGTGATAAAATACATTTCTTATGGCAATGCTTCACAAATATCACATACAATTTCTTGATTGCATTACGTTTAAACGTGTATATTAGAATGAATATTTTTATTTTTCTTATTTGCTTTTTTACTTCTGTTTCCTTTTTTTCTGTTTATCAATTTTGCCATTTTTGCGTTTTTTTATAAAAAAAGGGCGTTGACTTTTATACTGTTATTCGTTTAAACCTATACTGTGTCAGTACCTCAACAAACATAAATTAAAGTGAAACAAATCTGTACCCATTAGTTATCGGTGTGCACCTTATGTTATTGGCCTTACTTACTATGACATTTTCCTTTTTATATTTCGTTTCACCAGTGTGAATAACATCCAAACATCAATGTAAACCAATTTAGCATACATCTTGACAAGAATTCTTTCGAGGGAAAGGTCATATCACGCTCCATATCATCCTCTATGTAACAATCATCAGAAGCCCATATCATGAGTGCAATCTTGCACGATAAAGTGCAAGTGCGTTAATGCAATTTGACATTGAAATTTTCCGCCCTACAATTGGGTTCTAATCCATAACACAAAAAGTGCAAGTGCATTAGTGCAATTTACATTGAACCTTTCGCCCTACAGTTGGCTTCCAGTCCATAACGATAAAGTGCTTGTGCATGCTCTTAGTTCAAAGTGCAAATGCTCTTTTGTACTCTAACTTGGATTTCTCACTCAAGGGCTATCGATAATGAGGCCATTGGACTGCCCCGCCATGGAGAGTAGAGGACAGTGTTGTGTCCTCCAACCAAATTGTGGGTTATACTGAAAAGATGCAGTGCTTTGTCATTGAAAGTGCACATGCTGTTTTATAAGAAAGTGCAAGTGATATAAAAAAAAGTATTTCTTTCCTTCTAAAACAGTCTGAAAATTTTCTATATGACAATTAGGTTAAACATTGTATATACCTATTTCATGACTAATTTCACTGTCCTGTTGATAATGCATCTCCACTCCCTGGTCTAACTTTAACTATACATAGTGCAAAATATGAATGACTCTCCCACCAGTAATGATCAATCCTTCCTTACACATTGCCGAGGGTAAAAGGTATAAGAATAAAACCAAAAAAGTTGCCTATTCCTTGGGACTGAATCGATGACAAAGTAAAAGAGCTTGCTTATATCCGGAATGCATAATGCCCAGTGTCCACATTAAAGACTCCCAAAAGGATTCCTCCATGTGGCCTCTTACCTCTTGTAAATGTAGGGGTATGTTTGGCTGTTTCACATGCTGGCCAGTAGCGTGTTAAAGGGGTCCCGTTCCACCTAAGAGGCCGGAGCATTGCTGGCAACAGTTGTGGACTCAACCAAGGTTTTGGTAGCTCCGGCCCGCCTCGGACTGCTGCAGCTTGGAATTGGACTGATTGCCAGGAGCAGCTCGACATGGTGCGAGGAGCCGGGAATCCATGTGTCCCGACTGGCGGCACACCAAGCCTATGTAAGAGAGGCTGAAACGTTAGTGGCGGCCTGAGGGAGTCGCAGGACACCATGCCTACATGGGACCAGCTACCGGTACAGCAATCACCTTCTCTCCCCGAGTAATCCAACATCAAACAGTTACGCCTCGTGCACTGCCTTCCAACCCTGGTGAACTGTGGGTGATGTAGTCAGGATTCCAAGACTACAGAAGGTGTGCTTCAAAATAACAGGGGCGGAGCTCTCCGACCAATGAGGGAGCAGGAGGAGAGACTTAAGGTAGAGATGGAATGGCGGCTCATGTGTGGTGGCATCTGACGAGGCGAAGGGTCGCCGAAATGCATAATGCCCAGTGTCCACATTAAAGACTCCCAAATGGATTCCTCCGTGTGGCCTCTTACCTCTTGTAAATGTAGGGGTGTGTTTGGCTGTTTCACACGCTGGCCAGTAGTGTGTTAAAGGGGCCCCGTTCCACCTGACAGGCCGGAGCATTGCTGGCAACAGTTGTGGACTCAACCAAGGTTTTGGTAGCTCCGGACCGCCTCGGACTGCGGCAGCTTGGAATTGGGCTGATTGCCAGGAGCAGCTCGACATGGTGCGAGGAGCCGGGAATCCATTTGTCCCAACTCGCGGCCCGCCAAGCCTATGCAAGAGAGGCTGGAACATTAGTGGGGGCCTGAGGGAGTCGCAGGACACCATGCCTACATGAGACCAGCTACCGGTACAGCAATCACCTTCTCTCCCCGAGTAATCCAACATCAAACAGTTACCCCCGTACACTGCCTTCCAACCCTGGTGAACTGTGGTTGATGTAGTCAGGATTCCAAGACTACAGAAGGTGTGCTTCAAAACAACAGGGGGCGGAGCTCTCCGACCAATGAGGGAGCAGGAGGAGAGACTTAAGGTAGAGATGGAATGGCGGCTCATGTGTGGTGGCATCTGACGAGGCGAAGGGTCGCTGAAATGCATAATGCCCAGTGTCCACATTAAAGACTCCCAAAAGGATTCCTCCGTGTGGCCTCTTACCTCTTGTAAATGTAGGGGTGTGTTTGGCTGTTTCACACACTGGCCAGTAGCGTGTTAAAGGGGCCCCGTTCCACCTAAGAGGCCGGAGCATTGCTGGCAACAGTTGTGGACTCAACCAAGGTTTTGGTAGCTCCGGCCCGCCTCGGACTGCAGCAGCTTGGAATTCGGCTGATTGCCAGGAGCAGCTCGAAATGGTGCGAGGAGCCGGGAATCCATGTGTCCCGACTCGCGGCCCGCCATGCCTATGCAAGAGAGGCTGGAACGTTAGTGGGGGCCTGAGGGAGTCACAGGACACCATGCCTACATGGGACCAGCTACCGGTACAGCAATCACCTTCTCTCCTCGAGTAATCCAACATCAAACAGTTACCCCCGTGCACTGCCTTCCAACCCTGGTGAACGGTGGGTGATGTAGTCAGGATTCCAAGACTAAAGAAGGTGTGCTTCAAAACAACAGGGGGCGGAGCTCTCCGACCAATGAGGGAGCAGGAGGAGAGACTTAAGGTAGAGATGGAATGGCGGCTCATGTGTGGTGGCATCTGACGAGGCGAAGGGTCGCCGAAAGGCATAATGCCCAGTGTCCACATTAAAGACTCCCAAAAGGATTCCTCCGTGTGGCCTCTTACCTCTTGTAAATGTAGGGGTGTGTTTGGCTGTTTCACACGCTGGCCAGTAGTGTGTTAAAGGGGCCCCGTTCCACCTAAGAGGCCGGAGCATTGCTGGCAACAGTTGTGGACTCAACCAAGGTTTTGGTAGCTCCGGCCCGCCTCGGACTGCGGCAGCTTGGAATTGGGCTGATTGCCAGGAGCAGCTCGACATGGTGCGAAGAGCCGGGAATCCATGTGTCCCGACTCACGGCCCGCCAAGCCTATGCAAGAGAGGCTGGAACATAAGTGGGGGCCTGAGGGAGTCGCAGGACACCATGCCTACATGGGACCAGCTACCGGTACAGCAATCACCTTCTCTCCCTGAGTAATCCAACATCAAACAGTTACCCCCGTGCACAGCCTTCCAACCCTGGTGAACTGTGGGTGATGTAGTCAGGATTCCAAGACTACAGAAGGTGTGCTTCAAAACAACAGGGGGCGGAGCTCTCCGACCAATGAGGGAGCAGGAGGAGAGACTTAAGGTAGAGATGGAATGGCGGCTCATGTGTGGTGGCATCTGACGAGGCGAAGGGTCGCTGAAATGCATAATGCCCAGTGTCCACATTAAAGACTCCCAAAAGGATTCCTCCGTGTGGCCTCTTACCTCTTGTAAATGTAGGGGTGTGTTTGGCTGTTTCACACGCTGGCCAGTAGCGTGTTAAAGGGGCCCCGTTCCACCTAAGAGGCCGGAGCATTGCTGGCAACAGTTGTGGACTCAACCAAGGTTTTGGTAGCTCCGGCCCGCCTCGGACTGCAGCAGCTTGGAATTGGGCTGATTGCCAGGAGCAGCTCGAAATGGTGCGAGGAGCCGGGAATCCATGTGTCCCGACTCGCGGCCCGCCATGCCTATGCAAGAGAGGCTGGAACGTTAGTGGGGTCCTGAGGGAGTCGCAGGACACCATGCCTACATGGGACCAGCTACCGGTACAGCCATCACCTTCTCTCCTCGAGTAATCCAACATCAAACAGTTACCCCCGTGCACTGCCTTCCAACCCTGGTGAACGGTGGGTGATGTAGTCAGGATTCCAAGACTACAGAAGGTGTGCTTCAAAACAACAGGGGGCGGAGCTCTCCGACCAATGAGGGAGCAGGAGGAGAGACTTAAGGTAGAGATGGAATGGCGGCTCATGTGTGCTGGCATCTGACGAGGCGAAGGGTCGCCGAAAGGCATAATGCCCAGTGTCCACATTAAAGACTCCCAAAAGGATTCCTCCGTGTGGCCTCTTACCTCTTGTAAATGTAGGGGTGTGTTTGGCTGTTTCACATGCTGGCCAGTAGTGTGTTAAAGGGGCCCCGTTCCACCTAAGAGGCCGGAGCATTGCTGGCAACAGTTGTGGACTCAACCAAGGTTTTGGTAGCTCCGGCCCGCCTCGGACTGCGGCAGCTTGGAATTGGGCTGATTGCCAGGAGCAGCTCGACATGGTGCGAAGAGCCGGGAATCCATGTGTCCCGACTCGCGGCCCGCCAAGCCTATGCAAGAGAGGCTGGAACATAAGTGGGGGCCTGAGGGAGTCGCAGGACACCATGCCTACATGGGACCAGCTACCGGTACAGCAATCACCTTCTCTCCCTGAGTAATCCAACATCAAACAGTTACCCCCGTGCACAGCCTTCCAACCCTGGTGAACTGTGGGTGATGTAGTCAGGATTCCAAGACTACAGAAGGTGTGCTTCAAAACAACAGGGGGCGGAGCTCTCCGACCAATGAGGGAGCAGGAGTAGAGACTTAAGGTAGAGATGGAATGGTGGCTCATGTGTGGTGGCATCTGACGAGGCAAAGGGTCGCCGAAATGCATAATGCCCAGTGTCCACATTAAAGACTCCCAAAAGGATTCCTCCGTGTGGCCTCTTACCTCTTGTAAATGTAGGGGTGTGTTTGGCTGTTTCACACGCTGGCCAGTAGCGTGTTAAAGGGGCCCCGTTCCACCTAAGAGGCCGGAGCATTGCTGGCAACAGTTGTGGACTCAACCAAGGTTTTGGTAGCTCTGGCCCGCCTCGGACTGCGGCAGCTTGGAATTGGGCTGATTGCCAGGAGCAGCTCGACATGGTGCGAGGAGCCGGGAATCCATGTGTCCCGACTCGCGGCCCGCCAAGCCTATGCAAGAGAGGCTGGAACGTTAGTGGGGGCCTGAGGGAGTCGCAGGACACCATGCCTACATGGGACCAGCTACCGGTACAGCAATCACCTTCTCTCCCCGAGTAATCCAACATCAAACAGTTACCCCCGTGCACTGCCTTCCAACCCTGGTGAACTGTGGGTGATGTAGTCAGGATTCCAAGACAACAGAAGGTGTGCTTCAAAACAACAGGAGGCAGAGCTCTCCGACCAATGAGGGAGCAGGAGGAGAGACTTAAGGTAGAGATGGAATGGCGGCTCATGTGTGGTGGCATCTGACGAGACGAAGGGTCGCCGAAATGCATAATGCCCAGTGTCCACATTAAAGACTCCCAAAAGGATTCCTCCATGTGGCCTCTTACCTCTTGTAAATGTAGGGGTGTGTTTGGCTGTTTCACACGCTGGCCAGTAGCGTGTTAAAGGGGCCCGTTCCACCTAAGAGGCCGGAGCATTGCTGGCAACAGTTGTGGACTCAACCAAGGTTTTGGTAGCTCCGGCCCGCCTCGGACTGCGGCAGCTTGGAATTGGGCTGATTGCCAGGAGCAGCTCGACATGGTGCGAGGAGCCGGGAATCCATATGTCCCGACTCGCGGCCCGCCAAGCCTATGCAAGAGAGGCTGGAACGTTAGTGGGGGCCTGAAGGAGTCGCAGGACACCATGCCTATATGGGACCAGCTACCGGTACAGCAATCTCCTTCTCTCCCCGAGTAATCCAACATCAAACAGTTACCCATGTACACGGACTTCCAACCCTGGTGAACTGTGGGTGATGTAGTCAGGATTCCAAGACTACAGAAGGTGTGCTTCAAAACAACAGGGGCGGAGCTCTCCGACCAATGAGGGAGCAGGAGGAGAGACTTAAGGTAGAGATGGAATGGCGGCTCATGTGTGGTGGCATCTGACGAGGCGAAGGGTCGCCGAAATGCATAATGCCCAGTGTCCACATTAAAGACTCCCAATAGGATTCCTCCGTGTGGCCTCTTACCTCTTGTAAATGTAGGGGTGTGTTTGGCTGTTTCACACGCTGGCCAGTAGCGTGTTAAAGGGGCCCCGTTCCACCTAAGAGGCCGGAGCATTGCTGGCAACATTTGTGGACTCTACCAAGGTTTTGGTAGCTCCGGCCCGGTTCGGACTGCGGCAGCTTGGAATTGGGCTGATTGCCAGGAGCAGCTCGACATGGTGCGAGGAGCCGGGAATCCATGTGTCCCGACTCGCGGCCCACCAAGGCTATGCAAGAGAGGCTGGAACATTAGTGGGGGCCTGAGGGAGTCGCAGGACACCATGCCTACATGGGACCAGCTACCGGTACAGCAATCACCTTCTCTCCCCGAGTAATCCAACATCAAACAGTTACCCCCGTGCACTGCCTTCCAACCCTGGTGAACTGTGGGTGATGCAGTCAGGATTCCAAGACTACAGAAGGTGTGCTTCAAAACAACAGGGGGTGGAGCTCTCCGACCAATGAGGGAGCAGGAGGAGAGACTTAAGGTAGAGATGGAATGGCGGCTTATGTGTGGTGGCATCTGACGAGGCGAAGGGTCGCCGAAATGCAAAATGCCCAGTGTCCACATAAAAGACTCCCAAAAGGATTCCTCCGTGTGGCCTCTTACCTCTTGTAAATGTAGGGGTGTGTTTGGCTGTTTCACACGCTGTCCAGTAGCGTGTTAAAGGGGCCCGTTCCACCTAAGAGGCCGGAATATTGCTGGCAACAGTTGTGGACTCAACCAAGGTTTTGGTAGCTCCGGCCCGCCTCGGACTGCGGCAGCTTGGATTTGGGCTGATTGCCAGGAGCAGCTCGACATGGTGCGAGGAGCCAGGAATCCATGAGTCCCGACTCGCGGCCCGCCAAGACTATGCAAGAGAGGCTGGAACGTTAGTGGGGGCCTGAGGGAGTCGCAGGACACCATGCCTAAATGGGACCAGCTACCAGTACAGCAATCACCTTCTCTCCCTGAGTAATCCAACATCAAACAGTTACCCCCGTACACTGCCTTCCAACCCTGGTGAACTGTGGGTGATGTAGTCAGGATTCCAAGACTACAGAAGGTATGCTTCAAAACAACAGGGGGCGGATCTCTCCGACCAATTAGGGAGCAGGAGGAGAGACTTAAGGTAGAGATGGAATGGCGGCTCATGTGTGGTGGCATCTGACAAGGCGAAGGGTCGCCGGAATGCATAATGCCCAGTGTCCACATTAAAGACTCCCAAAAGGATTCCTCCGTGTGGCCTCTTACCTCTTGTAAATGTAGGGGTATGTTTGGCTGTTTCACACGCTGGCCAGTAGCGTGTTAAAGGGGCCCCGTTCCACCTAAGAGGCCGGAGCTTTGCTGGCAACAGTTGTGGACTCAACCAAGGTTTAGGTAGCTCCGGCCCGCCTCGGACTGCAGCAGCTTGGAATTGGGCTGATTGCCAGGAGCAGCTCGACATGGTGCGAGGAGCCGGGAATCCATGTGTCCCGACTCGCGGCCTGCCAAGCCTATGCAAGAGAGGCTGAAACGTTAGTGGGGGCCTGAGGGAGTCGCAGGACACCATGCCTACATGGGATCAGCTACCGGTACAGCAATCCCCTTCTCTCCCCGAGTAATCCAACATCAAACAGTTACCCCCCGTGCACTGCCTTTCAACCCTGGTGAACTGTGGGTGATGTAGTCAGGATTCCAAGACTACAGAAGATGTGCTTCAAAACAACAGGGGGCAGAGCTCTCCGACCAATGAGGGAGCAGGAGGAGAGACTTAAGGTAGAGATGGAATGGCGGCTCATGTGTGGTGGCATCTGACGAGGCGAAGGGTCGCCGAAATGCATAATGCCCAGTGTCCACATTAAAGACTCCCAAATGGATTCCTCCGTGTGGCCTCTTACCTCTTGTAAATGTAGGTGTGTGTTTCGCTGTTTCACACGCTGGCCAGTAGTGTGTTAAAGGGGCCCCGTTCCACCTAAGAGGCCGGAGCATTGCTGGCAACAGTTGTGGACTCAACCAAGGTTTTGGTAACTCCGGCCCGCCTCGGACTGCAGCAGCTTGAAATTGGGCTGATTGCCAGGAGCAGCTCGACATGGTGCGAGGAGCCGGGAATCCATGTGTCCCGACTCGCGGCCCGCCAAGCCTATGCAAGAGAGGCTGGAACGTTAGTGGGGGCCTGAAGGAGTCGCAGGACACCATGCCTACATGGGACCAGCTACCGGTACAGCAATCACCTTCTCTCCCCGAGTAATCCAACATCAAACAGTTACCCCCGTACACGGCCTTCCAACCCTGGTGAACTGTGGGTGATGTAGTCAGGATTCCAAGACTACAGAAGGTGTGCTTCAAAACAACAGGGGGCGGAGCTCTCCGACCAATGAGGGAGCAGGAGGAGAGACTTAAGGTAGAGATGGAATGGCGGCTCATGTGTGGTGGCATCTGACGAGGCGAAGGGTCGCCGAAATGCATAATGCCCAGTGTCCACATTAAAGACTCCCAATAGGATTCCTCCGTGTGGCCTCTTACCTCTTGTAAATGTAGGGGTGTGTTTGGCTGTTTCACACGCTGGCCAGTAGCGTGTTAAAGGGGCCCCGTTCCACCTAAGAGGCCGGAGCATTGCTGGCAACATTTGTGGACTCAACCAAGGTTTTGGTAGCTCCGGCCCGGTTCGGACTGCGGCAGCTTGGAATTGGGCTGATTGCCAGGAGCAGCTCGACATGGTGCGAGGAGCCGGGAATCCATGTGTCCCGACTCGCGGCCCACCAAGCCTATGCAAGAGAGGCTGGAACATTAGTGGGGGCCTGAGGGAGTCGCAGGACACCATGCCTACATGGGACCAGCTACCGGTACAGCAATCACCTTCTCTCCCCGAGTAATCCAACATCAAACAGTTACCCCCGTGCACTGCCTTCCAACCCTGGTGAACTGTGGGTGATGCAGTCAGGATTCCAAGACTACAGAAGGTGTGCTTCAAAACAACAGGGGGCGGAGCTCTCCGACCAATGAGGGAGCAGGAGGAGAGACTTAAGGTAGAGATGGAATGGCGGCTTATGTGTGGTGGCATCTGACGAGGCGAAGGGTCGCCGAAATGCATAATGCCCAGTGTCCACATTAAAGACTCCCAAAAGGATTCCTCCGTGTGGCCTCTTACCTCTTGTAAATGTAGGGGTGTGTTTGGCTGTTTCACAAGCTGTCCAGTAGCGTGTTAAAGGGGCCCCGTTCCACCTAAGTGGCCGGAATATTGCTGGCAACAGTTGTGGACTCAACCAAGGTTTTGGTAGCTCCGGCCCGCCTCGGACTGCGGCAGCTTGGAATTGGGCTGATTGCCAGGAGCAGCTCGACATGGTGCGAGGAGCCAGGAATCCATGAGTCCCAACTCGCGGCCCGCCAAGACTATGCAAGAGAGGCTGGAACGTTAGTGGGGGCCTGAGGGAGTCGCAGGACACCATGCCTACATGGGACCAGCTACCAGTACAGCAATCACCTTCTCTCCCTGAGTAATCCAACATCAAACAGTTACCCCCGTACACTGCCTTCCAACCCTGGTGAACTGTGGGTGATGTAGTCAGGATTCCAAGACTACAGAAGGTATGCTTCAAAACAACAGGGGGCGGATCTCTCCGACCAATGAGGGAGCAGGAGGAGAGACTTAAGGTAGAGATGGAATGGCGGCTCATGTGTGGTGGCATCTGACAAGGCAAAGGGTCGCCGGAATGCATAATGCCCAGTGTCCACATTAAAGACTCCCAAAAGGATTCCTCCGTGTGGCCTCTTACCTCTTGTAAATGTAGGTGTGTGTTTCGCTGTTTCACACGCTGGCCAGTAGTGTGTTAAAGGGGCCCCGTTCCACCTAAGAGGCCGGAGCATTGCTGGCAACAGTTGTGGACTCAACCAAGGTTTTGGTAACTCCGGCCCGCCTCGGACTGCAGCAGCTTGGAATTGGGCTGATTGCCAGGAGCAGCTCGACATGGTGCGAGGAGCCGGGAATCCATGTATCCCGACTCGCGGCCCGCCAAGCCTTTGCAAGAGAGGCTGAAATGTTAGTGGGGGCCTGAGGGAGTCGCAGGACACCATGCCTACATGGGACCAGATACCGGTACAGCAATCACCTTCTCTCCCCGAGTATTCCAACATCAAACAGTTACCCCCCGTGCACTGCCTTCCAACCCTGGTGAACTGTGGGTGATGTAGTCAGGATTCCAAGACTACAGAAGGTGTGCTTCAAAACAACAGGGGGCAGAGCTCTCCGACCAATGAGGGAGCAGGAGGAGAGACTTAAGGTAGAGATGGAATGGCGGCTCATGTGTGGTGGCATCTGACGAGGCGAAGTGTCGCCGAAATGCATAATGCCCAGTGTCCACATTAAAGACTCCCAAATGGATTCCTCCGTGTGGCCTCTTACCTCTTGTAAATGTAGGGGTGTGTTTGGCTGTTTCACACGCTGGCCAGTAGTGTGTTAAAGGGGCCCGTTCCACCTAAGAGGCCGGAGCATTGCTGGCAACAGTTGTGGACTCAACCAAGGTTTTGGTAGCTCCGGCCCGCCTCCGACTGCGGCAGCTTGGAATTGGGCTAATTGCGAGGAGCAGCTCGACATGGTGCGAGGAGCTGGGAATCCATGTGTCCCGACTCGCGGCCCGCCACGCCTATGCAAGAGAGGCTGGAACGTTAGTGGGGGCCTGAGGGAGTCGCAGGACACCATGCCTACATGGGACCAGCTACCGGTACAGCAATCACCTTCTCTCCCTGAGTAATCCAACATCAAACAGTTACCCCCTTACACTGCCTTCCAACCCTGGTGAACTGTGGGTGATGTAGTCAGGATTCCAAGACTACAGAAGGTATGCTTCAAAACAACAGGGGGCGGATCTCTCCGACCAATGAGGGAGCAGGAGGAGAGACTTAAGGTAGAGATGGAATGGCGGCTCATGTGTGGTGGCATCTGACAAGGCAAAGGGTCGCCGGAATGCATAATGCCCAGTGTCCACATTAAAGACTCCCAAAAGGATTCCTCCGTGTGGCCTCTTACCTCTTGTAAATGTAGGTGTGTGTTTCGCTGTTTCACACGCTGGCCAGTAGTGTGTTAAAGGGGCCCCGTTCCACCTAAGAGGCCGGAGCATTGCTGGCAACAGTTGTGGACTCAACCAAGGTTTTGGTAACTCCGGCCCGCCTCGGACTGCAGCAGCTTGGAATTGGGCTGATTGCCAGGAGCAGCTCGACATGGTGCGAGGAGCCGGGAATCCATGTATCCCGACTCGCGGCCCGCCAAGCCTTTGCAAGAGAGGCTGAAATGTTAGTGGGGGCCTGAGGGAGTCGCAGGACACCATGCCTACATGGGACCAGCTACCGGTACAGCAATCACCTTCTCTCCCCGAGTATTCCAACATCAAACAGTTACCCCCCGTGCACTGCCTTCCAACCCTGGTGAACTGTGGGTGATGTAGTCAGGATTCCAAGACTACAGAAGGTGTGCTTCAAAACAACAGGGGGCAGAGCTCTCCGACCAATGAGGGAGCAGGAGGAGAGACTTACGGTAGAGATGGAATGGCGGCTCATGTGTGGTGGCATCTGACGAGGCGAAGGGTCGCCGAAATGCATAATGCCCAGTGTCCACATTAAAGACTCCCAAATGGATTCCTCCGTGTGGCCTCTTACCTCTTGTAAATGTAGGGGTGTGTTTGGCTGTTTCACACGCTGGCCAGTAGTGTGTTAAAGGGGCCCCGTTCCACCTAAGAGGCCGGAGCATTGCTGGCAACAGTTGTGGACTCAACCAAGGTTTTGGTAGCTCCGGCCCGCCTCCGACTGCGGCAGCTTGGAATTGGGCTAATTGCCAAGAGCAGCTCGACATGGTGCGAGGAGCCGGGAATCCATGTGTCCCGACTCGCGGCCCGCCAAGCCTATGCAAGAGAGGCTGGAACGTTAGTGGGGGACTGAGGGAGTCGCAGGACACCATGCCTACATGGGACCAGCTACCGGTACAGCAATCACCTTCTCTCCCCGAGTATTCCAACATCAAACAGTTACCCCCCGTGCACTGTCTTCCAACCCTGGTGAACTGTGGGTGATGTAGTCAGGATTCCAAGACTACAGAAGGTGTGCTTCAAAACAACAGGGGGCAGAGCTCTCCGACCAATGAGGGAGCAGGAGGAGAGACTTACGGTAGAGATGGAATGGCGGCTCATGTGTGGTGGCATCTGACGAGGCGAAGGGTCGCCGAAATGCATAATGCCCAGTGTCCACATTAAACACTCCCAAAAGGATTCCTCCGTGTGGCCTCTTAACTCTTGTAAATGTAGGGATGTGTTTGGCTGTTTCACACGCTGGCCACTAGTGTGTTAAAGGGGCCCCGTTCCACCTAAGAGGCCGGAGCATTGCTGGCAACAGTTGTGGACTCAACCAAGGTTTTGGTAGCTCCGGCGAGCCTCGGACTGCGGCAGCTTGGAATTGGGCTGATTGCCAGGAGCAGCTCGACATGGTGCGAGGAGCCGGGAATCCATGTGTCCCGACTCGCGGCCCGCCAAGCCTATGCAAGAGAGGCTGGAACGTTAGTGGGGGCCTGAGGGAGTCGCAGGACACCATGCCTACATGGGACCAGCTACCGGTACAGCAATCACCTTCTCTCCCCGAGTAATCCAACATCAAACAGTTACCCCCGTGCACTGCCTTCCAACCCTGGTGAACTGTGGGGGATGTAGTCAGGATTCCAAGACTACAGAGGGTGTGCTTCAAAACAACAGGGGGCGGAGCTCTCCGACCAATGAGGGAGCAGGAGGAGAGACTTAAGGTAGAGATGGAATGGCGGCTCAAGTGTGCTGGCATCTGACGAGGCGAAGGGTCGCCGAAATGCATAATGCCCAGTGTCCACATTAAAGACTCCCAAAAGGATTCCTCCGTGTGGCCTCTTACCTCTTGTAAATGTAGGGATGTGTTTGGCTGTTTCAAACGCTGGCCAGTAGTGTGTTAAAGGGGCCCCGTTCCACCTAAGAGGCAGGAGCATTGCTGGCAACAGTTGTGGACTCAACCAAGGTTTTGGTAGCTCCGGCCCGCCTCGGACTGGGGCAGCTTGGAATTGGGCTGATTGCCAGGAGCAGCTCGACATGGTGCGAGGAGCCGGTAATCCATGTGTCCCGACTCGCGGCCCGCCATGCCTATGCAAGAGAGGCTGGAACGTTAGTGGGGGCCTGAGGGAGTCGCAGGACACCATGCCTACATGGGACCAGCTACCGGTACAGCAATCACCTTCTCTCCCCGAGTAATCCAACATCAAACAGTTACCCCCGTGCACTGCCTTCCAACCCTGGTGAACTGTGGGTGATGTAGTCAGGATTCCAAGACTACAGAAGGTGTGCTTCAAAACAACAGGGGGCGGAGCTCTCCGACCAATGAGGGAGCAGGAGGAGAGACTTCAGGTAGAGATGGAATGGCGGCTCATGTGTGGTGGCATCTGACGAGGCGAAGGGTCGCCGAAATGCATAATGCCCAGTGTCCACATTAAAGACTCCCAAAAGGATTCCTCCGTGTGGCCTCTTAACTCCTGTAAATGTAGGGGTGTGTTTGGCTGTTTCACACGCTGGCCAGTAGCGTGTTAAAAGGGCCCCGTTCCACCTAAGACGCGGAGCATTGCTGGCAACAGTTGTGGACTCAACCAAGGTTTTGGTAGCTCTGGCCCGCCTCGGACTGCGGCAGCTTGGAATTGGGCTGATTGCCAGGAGCAGCTCGACATGGTGCGAGGAGCCGGGAATCCATGTGTCCCGACTCGCGGCCCGCCAAGCCTATGCAAGAGAGGCTGGAACGTTAGTGGGGGCCTGAGGGAGTCGCAGGACACCATGCCTACATGGGACCAGCTACCGGTACAGCAATCACCTTCTCTCCCCGAGTAATCCAACATCAAACAGTTACCCCCGTGCACTGCCTTCCAACCCTGGTGAACTGTGGGTGATGTAGTCAGGATTCCAAGACTACAGAAGGTGTGCTTCAAAACAATAGGGGGCGGAGCTCTCAGACACATGAGGGAGCAGGAGGAGAGACTTAAGGTAGAGATGGAATGGCGGCTCATGTGTGGTGGCATCTGACGAGGCAAGGGTCACCGAAATGCATAATGCCCAGTGTCCACATTAAAGACTCCCAAAAGGATTCCTCCGTGTGGCCTCTTACCTCTTGTAAATGTAGGGATGTGTTTGGCTGTTTCACACGCTGGCCAGTAGTTTGTTAAAGGGGCCCCGTTCCACCTAAGAGGCCGAAGCATTGCTGGCAACAGTTGTGGACTCAACCAAGGTTTTGGTAGCTCCGGCGAGCCTCGGACTGCGGCAGCTTGGAATTGGGCTGATTGCCAGGAGCAGCTCGACATGGTGCGAGGAGCCGGGAATCCATGTGTCCCGACTCGCGGCCCGCCAAGCCTATGCAAGAGAGGCTGGAACGTTAGTGGGGGCCTGAGAGAGTCGCAGGACACCATGCCTACATGGGACCAGCTACCGGTACAGCAATCACCTTCTCTCCCCGAGTAATCCAACATCCAACAGTTACCCCCGTGCACTGCCTTCCAACCCTGGTGAACTGTGGGGGATGTAGTCAGGATTCCAAGACTACAGAAGGTGTGCTTCAAAACAACAGGGGGCGGAGCTCTCCGACCAATGAGGGAGCAGGAGGAGAGACTTAAGGTAGAGATGGAATGGCGGCTCATGTGTGGTGGCATTTGACGAGGCGAAGGGTTGCCGAAATGCATAATGCCCAGTGTCCACATTAAAGACTCCCAAAAGGATTCCTCCGTGTGGCCTCTTACCTCTTGTAAATGTAGGGATGTGTTTGGCTGTTTCAAACGCTGGCCAGTAGTGTGTTAAAGGGGCCCCGTTCCACCTAAGAGGCCGGAGCATTGCTGGCAACAGTTGTGGACTCAACCAAGGTTTTGGTAGCTCCGGCCCGCCTCGGACTGCGGCAGCTTGGAATTGGGCTGATTGCCAGGAGCAGCTCGACATGGTGCGAGGAGCCGGTAATCCATGTGTCCCGACTCGCGGCCCGCCATGCCTATGCAAGAGAGGCTGGAACGTTAGTGGGGGCCTGAGGGAGTCGCAGGACACCATGCCTACATGGGACCAGCTACCGGTACAGCAATCACCTTCTCTCCCCGAGTAATCCAACATCAAACAGTTACCCCCGTGCACTGCCTTCCAACCCTGGTGAACTGTGGGGGATGTAGTCAGGATTCCAAGACTACAGAAGGTGTGCTTCAAAACAACAGGGGGCGGAGCTCTCCGACCAATGAGGGAGCAGGAGGAGAGACTTAAGGTAGAGATGGAATGGCGGCTCATGTGTGGTGGCATCTGACGAGGCGAAGGGTCGCCGAAATGCATAATGCCCAGTGTCCACATTAAAGACTCCCAAAAGGATTCCTCCGTGTGGCCTCTTACCTCTTGTAAATGTAGGGATGTGTTTGGCTGTTTCACACGCTGGCCAGTAGTTTGTTAAAGGGGCCCCGTTCCACCTAAGAGGCCGGAGCATTGCTGGCAACAGTTGTGGACTCAACCAAGGTTTTGGTAGCTCCGGCGAGCCTCGGACTGCGGCAGCTTGGAATTGGGCTGATTGCCAGGAGCAGCTCGACATAGTGCGAGGAGCCGGGAATCCATGTGTCCCGACTCGCGGCCCACCAAGCCTATGCAAGAGAGGCTGGAACGTTAGTGGGGGCCTGAGGGAGTCGCAGGACACCATGCCTACATGGGACCAGTTACCGGTACAGCAATCACCTTCTCTCCCCGAGTAATCTAACATCAAACATTTACCCCCGTGCACTGCTTTCCAACCCTGGTGAACACTGGGTGATGTAGTCAGGATTCCAAGACTACAGAAGGTGTGCCTCAAAACAACAGGGGGCGGAGCTCTCCGACCAATGAGGGAGCAGGAAGAGAGACTTACGGTAGAGATGGAATGGCGGCTCATGTGTGGTGGCATCTGATTGGGCGAAGGGTCGCCGAAATGCATAATGCCCAGTGTCCACATTAAAGACTCCCAAAAGGATTCCTCCGTGTGGCCTCTTACATCTTGTAAATGTAGGGGTCTGTTTGGCTGTTTCACACACTGGCCAGTAGTGTGTTAAAGGGGCCCCGTTCCACCTAAGAGGCCGGAGCATTGCTGGCAACAGTTGTGGACTCAACCAAGGTTTTGCTAGCTCCGGCCCGCCTCGGACTGCAGCAGCTTGGAATTGGGCTGATTGCCAGGAGCAGCTCGACATGGTGCGAGGAGCCGGGAATCTATGTGTGCCGACTCGCGGCCCACCAAGCCTATGCAAGAGAGGCTGGAACGTTAGTGGGGGCCCGAGGGAGTCGCAGGACACCATGCCTACATGGGACCAGCTACCGGTACAGCAATCACCTTCTCTCCCCGAGTAATCCAACATCAAACAGTTAACCCCGTGCACTGCCTTCCAACCCTGGTGAACTGTGGGTGATGTAGTCTGGAGTCCAAAACTACAGAAGGTGTGCTTCAAAACAACAGGGGGCGGAGATCTCCGACCAATGAGGGAGCAGGAGGAGAGACTTAAGGTAGAGATGGAATGGTGGCTCATGTGTGGTGGCATCTGACGAGGCGAAGGGTCGCCGAAATGCATAATGCCCAGTGTCCACATTAAAGACTCCCAAAAGGATTCCTCCGTGTGGCCTCTTACCTCTTGTAAATGTAGGGGTGTGTTTGGATGTTTCACACGCTGGCCAGTAGCGTGTTAAAGGGGCCCTGTTCCACCTAAGAGGCCGGAGCATTGCTGGCAACAGTTGTGGACTCAACCAAGGTTTTGGTAGCTCCGGCCCGCCTCGGACTGCGGCAGCTTGGAATTGGGCCGATTGCCAGGAGCAGCTCGACATGGTGCGAGGAGCCGGGAATCCATGTGTCCCGACTCGCGGCCTGCCAAGCCTATGCAAGAGAGGCTGGAACGTTAGTGGGGGCCTGAGGGAGTCGCAGGACACCATGCCTACATGGGACCAGCTACCGGTACAGCAATCACCTTCTCTCCCCGAGTAATCCAACATCAAACAGTTACCCCCGTGCACTGCCTTCCAACCCTGGTGAACTCTGGGTGATGTAGTCAGGATTACAAGACTACAGAAGGTGTGCTTCAAAACAACAGGGGGCGGAGCTCTCCGACCAATAAGGGAGCAGGAGGAGAGACTTAAGGTAGAGATGGAATGGCAGCTCATGTGTGGTGGCATCTGACGAGGCGAAGGGTCGCCGAAATGCATAATGCCCAGTGTCCACATTAAAGACTCCCAAAAGGATTCCTCCGTGTGGCCTCTTACCTCTTATAAATGTAGGGGTGTGTTTGGATATATATATATATATATATATATATATATATATATATATATATATATATACAGAAAAGAAGGAGAGAACTCTGGGTAGGTCTCTGTTTAGGTGGAAAGCAGCTCCTGTTAGAGCACTCTCAACACCAGCGACACTCAAGATCTGCTCACCTCAAATGTCTGTTTTTCTATCAAAGTTTTTAAGCAAAGGATTAGCACTGTGCTATCCACGCCGAGATAGAAAATGACAAAGTCTTTTGCCATTTAAACAGCAAAGTCTTTAAGCATAGGACTAGTACAGTGCAGTCCTTGCCGAGCTGTAAAATAACAAAAGCCATTCATCACTCCAGTTACAAAAAGGGGGTGGTGATGGACAGAGTATCTGAGTTAATCAGAACACTCCTACCCAGTCAGCAGATCAGGGCTTGATCCATCACCGTTTTTTAGCTCACTGCACCATCCCAGTTCAGAACCTGGCTAATAATCTGTCCCTGGCCCAGTGCAACATGGGAACAGGGCAGACCAAACTACCAAGCCAATTCTTCACTGGAAAGGAAACAAGCTTCCGGGGACCGGTTTCTGGCATAACAGCCGTCTTCGGCCCGGCTTGCTTGAATCCTGATGGTGCAATGAGCAAGGGACCCATGTCTGAGCATACCCTTCCACACTCATGGTGGCCAAAATAGTTACAAAAAGGGGGTGGTGATGGACAGAGTATCTGAGTTAATCAGAACACTCCTACCCAGTCAGCAGATCAGGGCTTGATCCATCACCGTTTTTTAGCTCACTGCACCATCCCAGTTCAGAACCTGGCTATATGCAAATTAGTCTGTCCCTGGCCCAGTGCAACATGGGAACAGGGCAGACCAAACTACCAAGCTCTGTCCATCACCACCCCTTGTTGTAAATTATTTTGTCCACCCTAAGCGTGGAAGGGTATACTCAGATGTGAGTCCCTTGCTCATTGCACCATCAGGATTCAAGCAAGCCGGGCCGAAGACGCCTGAAATGGCAGAAACCGGTCCCCGGAAGCTTGTTTCCTTCCCAGTGTAAGAATTGGCTTTTGTAGTCTGGTCTGCCCTGTTCCCATGATGCACTGGGCCAGGGACAGACTAATTTGCATACAGCCAGGTTCTGAAACTGGGATGGTGCAATGAGCTAAAAAACGGTGTTGGATCTAGCCCTGATCTCTTGACTGGGTGAGAGTACTCTGCTTAATTCAGAGACTCTGTCCATCACCACCCCTTGTTGTAAATTATTTTGTCCACCCTAAGCGTGGAAGGGTATACTCAGATGTGAGTCCCTTGCTCATTGCACCATCAGGATTCAAGCAAGCCGGGCCGAAGACGCCTGAAATGGCAGAAACCGGTCCCCGGAAGCTTGTTTCCTTCCCAGTGTAAGAATTGGCTTTTGTAGTCTGGTCTGCCCTGTTCCCATGATGCACTGGGCCAGGGACAGACTAATTTGCATACAGCCAGGTTCTGAAACTGGGATGGTGCAATGAGCTAAAAAACGGTGTTGGATCTAGCCCTGATCTCTTGACTGGGTGAGAGTACTCTGCTTAATTCAGAGACTCTGTCCATCACCACCCCTTGTTGTAAATTATTTTGTCCACCCTAAGCGTGGAAGGGTATACTCAGATGTGAGTCCCTTGCTCATTGCACCATCAGGATTCAAGCAAGCCGGGCCGAAGACGCCTGAAATGGCAGAAACCGGTCCCCGGAAGCTTGTTTCCTTCCCAGTGTAAGAATTGGCTTTTGTAGTCTGGTCTGCCCTGTTCCCATGATGCACTGGGCCAGGGACAGACTAATTTGCATACAGCCAGGTTCTGAAACTGGGATGGTGCAATGAGCTAAAAAACGGTGTTGGATCTAGCCCTGATCTCTTGACTGGGTGAGAGTACTCTGCTTAATTCAGAGACTCTGTCCATCACCACCCCTTGTTGTAAATTATTCATCACTCCAGGCACAATATTACAGCTTTCAATTGTTAAAATACCAACTCAAGCCAACCTGAAATGAGTAAAAGCAACCCCTGACACAGTGTTTCGCTCTAATTAGAGCTCTTCAGAGAGGTATAGCTTTGTCCAGACACAAGGGAGCACCCATAATTAAGTCAAAACAAAACCCTTTCAGGCATAGAGTGACGCATAAATTATGCAAAAAAGATGGAGAGAACTCTGGGTAGGTCTCAGTTTAGGTGGAAAGCAGCTCCTGTTAGCACTCTCAACACCAGCGACACTCTAGATCTGCTCACCTCAAATGTCTGTTTTTCTACTTATATACCCGTTTATTCTTCCACCGACCTTGAGATATACATAAATAAAATATATTTAATTTTCAGAAAAACACACATTCACTGGATGATGTCATCAGTGATGTCATTTGAGATGTCATCAGGGATGGCATGAGTGATGTCACTGACCATGTCATGAGTGAAGTAATATGTGACGTCATCAGCAGTGCATTGCAGGCGCGCGAGTTATAGTTAGCGGAACTAACTATAATGGGGACATTTCTATGGTTTTGTACAAGTGAAATGTCCAACTAACTGTAACACCCCTGAAACCTATGTTTTTTTCAGTGAATTTCCAAGGTTTTTTTAAATGCTAATTTCTAACTATAACGTGCCTGAAATCTATGGTTTTTTCAGTGAATATATATATATATTCCACACGCAATGGGATGCAGACTCGATCAGGTTAGAAGATTTCTTTCTTTGTGACAAAAAGACTAGTATTGACCACGTCCATGGTCTTGACCACCTGACCCCATCCTAGGTCACACACCATTTAAGTAATTTTCTTGTGGTCATACATACCACGTGACATAACAATAGACATAGAAAAAATATTTACAGATGTTGTGAGTTGAAAAAACAACATAGTAAATTTTATACAACGCATTGGTTAACATGTTATTAGGCACATCTATTTTGCTTATTGTAAATTGGGGTGTTGGGGCAGGTTTCGTGTGCTAAGGTGTCTTAGGCTTGTTTGCGTCCAGTGTTTTGTGCCATAGGTAAGGTGCTTGAGTGCATCCTAGTTTGAAGGGGTGTGTGTTTACTACAAGGTATAGTACCTGATTGCACGCCCTAGCGTTAGGTTGGTGTTGCCTCAATTGACCCAGTGGAGCGGTGCCGGTATAGTACCAGCTATTAAATTTGAACTGCTATAGGATTATTAGTCCCAACAGTGCAACTAGTAATTATGATATCAAAGAGTAGGAAGGATACCAAGGTCGTCCATCAACTCTGGGTGAGCATACGCTTATCGTGGGTGAGTGAATCATTTGTACACCACTGACATTAATTCCCTGTAATAAAACATGTAAATAAAAAACTTAATATATAGTAACATCATTCAAGTTTGTCATCTAGATAGTGGATAACAAAGTACTACTATCCAGGACACATTGATTAAGCATCCAAAACCCCTAGGGTTAGGTCTGAAGAAAAATAGTTTCGCAAACTTGCATATACATCAACATTGTTGCAACTTAGTGCTCATACAGTGAGAGTTGTGAGATATTACAAATAAGAACAAAGGGAAGGGAAAAGATGCCGGGGAGGGGAAGGCAGTGGTAAAGTTGGGAATGGATGGGGGTGGTGGAGCGTGAGGCTAGCTAAAGCTGGTACCAAGGTTATCTCTATTCTTTCACAAATGGGAATGTATCTCCTCATCTAAGTTCAACCCTCCTGGGAACTTGCTTTTGGCATGTAATATGAAGTGTGATTCTAATCAGTCCAGGGCCCCTACTCTGTTACCACCTCTTGGGTTCAGGTTCACGCAATCTAGGTCAAAGTATTTGGCCTTCTTCCAATCTCCATTATGCTTGACTGTGAAATGCCTAGCCATGTTATAATGTGGTCTTTGTTGGTTATTGCCCTCCAGTGTTCTAGAATCCTTTTCTTCACAGGGACTGTTGTAGAGCCAATATACCATAGGTCACATGGGCACACTACGGCATAAACAACAAAATCGGTGTTACAAGTTATCAACTTGGGAATCTTCCATGGGGTTGTGACCTTTCCTAGGCTAATTTCAGTTACATTACTGCTGTGTCTGCAGACCTTGCAGTTTCTGCATTTGCGGAAGCCTTTGGCTTGTTTGAGCCAATTGGATTCCTTAGTTTGTAGATGGCTATGCAACAGCATGTCTGTAAGTGAGGTGCCTCTTCTGTAGGACATTGATGGGCTGGGCCCGATCTTGTTCCTTAATATAGGGTCCTGCCTCAAGATTCCCCACCTGTGTTTCAAGATTTTACGTAGTTGTTCTGCATGGCTGCTGTTCCTAGTGATGAACCTGACTGGTTCAGTGGTGTCGTGGTTGCTATCATGAGTACCATTTGTCTTAGGCAGGATCTCGTCTCTCTGGAGACCCCTAACTCTGGCTTCTGCCTGTTTGAGGGCTCTTGTTGGGTAGCCCTTCTCCCTGAACCTCACTTTCATAGCCTGTGTTGTTTGTTCGAAAGCAGTAGTAGTACTTCAATTTCTCTTTGCCCTCAGAAATTCGCTGTAGGGTATGCCCCATCTAAAACTTGGTGGATGACTACTCGAGGCATGCAGGATAGAATTCCCTGCGGCTTCTTCCTGAAGAGATTGGTGCAGATTTTTCTCCCCTCACTAAACAGTTTCAAATCTAGAAAGTCAATTGTTTTCTTGCTATTGTGTCTGGTGAATTTCAGATTAACATCATTTTCATTAAGTAGATCAATAAACAGATTTAGTTCCACTTCACTCCCTACCCATACAAAAAACACGTCATCAATGTATCTTAGACATTTTTTAACTTTGTAAATCCATTTCTCAGTTTGGTCGTTCCAGAGCACCTGCTTCTCCCACCAGCCTACCATTACATTGGCATAGCTGGAGGGGAAGCAGGTGCCCATGGAAGTCCCCTGCAGCTGTTTGTAGTGATCTTTTTCAAACATAAATACATTTTCTTTCAAACATGTATCTCTAAAAGCATGTGTGTGTGTTCCAACAGGTGGATATCATGTGTCTTCAGAAAGAATTGGCATGCCTTGAGTCCGTCATCATGTTTAGTGCTTGTATAAAGGGACTCTACATCCAGACTGACTAGCCAATGGTTGTCATTGATGACTGTGTCACTGATTTTCTCAAAGAAGTCACTGGTGTCTCTTAGGTAAGAATTCTGTTTTTTCACAAAAATGAATAGGAAGTGGTCAAGAAAGGTTGACGTTTTTTCCAAGAGGCTATTTTTGGAGGAGACTATTGGGCTACCTGGGGGTTCCTCTGCATTTTTGTAGACTTTGGGCAGAAGGTAAAATGTGGGCGTGGTTGGTGTCTCATTTCTGAGAACCCTCCTCTTATCCCATGTTAGTAGCCCTCCCTCATGCCAGTCATCTAGTTTACTATGGTATCTGTGTTGTAGTTCATTCAGGTATTTCTTATCAACTTTGCAATAGCATTGTGTGTTGTTCAGTTGCCGGTAGGCCTCCCTAGAGTACATGGTTCTGGTCATAAGGACTACGTTGCCCTCTTTGTCTGACACTTTTGTTATGAGATCCTGGTCACTCTGTAGGTTTCTGATGGCTTCCCACTGAGTTTTGGTCATGTTCTTGTTGCTTGGTGTCGTATGTATCAGTCTCTCAAGGTCTTGTGCAACTAGGTCGCTAAAGATGTGAATATTGTCCTTAGCTGTCATGGGTACAAATTTCAACCTGGCTTTGAACTCTGTTGTCAGGGTTTCTCGTGTTCCTATTCCAAATTTTTGTGTTATATCCTGTATGTGTGCAGGGTCAAAGGGATCAGTCACTTTGTCCATAGTGTTCAATTCTAGGTCAGTCATCATCTGTGGCATAGGTATGTCTTCAATTGCCAGTCTATTATCTCTGCTCGGTGTACTGGGGTGTATGGCCCCACCCATTTACATAAATTCTTTACCATAGTGTAATTTATACAATTTTAATTTTCTTTCAAATTTATAGAGGTCTACTCTTGTTTGCGCAAAATCAAAGCTGATATCGGGACAAAAGGACAGCCCTAACTTCAATACATTTTTTTTGACAATCAATTTTATTGAGTTTTGAATTTGACAACAAACAGCACCATTCAGAGCTACATAGTACATTAGCTGGATAGGGGAAAAACACCTCGCAATGATATCAAGATCACATAAAGAAATCAAAAAGAACATATCCACGTGCACCTGGAGAGCGGACCACATCATCTCATTTGTCGATTACTCCAACCCATTTCCCCTACATGCAAAGAAATTTCTTGGGACACCCCCTGGCTACATATAGGGGCCGCTCCTGCGCAGCACACCAATCCATCCCCCGGACGCCAGCGCCTTAGAGTGGGGGGGGGGCAGTGTCCAGCCAGTGAGCAGCAATGTCCCTCTTGGCAACCACCAACTCAGTATTGAGGAAGAGCTTCTCAGCCCTAGAGCCGTCCAGTCCGTCGGTGACGCCCAGCAGAACACGTATGGGATCAAGGGGCACCTCCCAGCTCAGGACCCCTGTCAGGTCTTGTGTTAACGATTCCCAATACCCCTGAATCGCAGTGCATAGCTACAGCATATGATAAAAGTCAGCGTGGGAGCAGCGGGCAGTTAGCATCGGGCCGAAGCCCAGCGCGGTGGAGACGCAGGGGTGTATGATAGGTGGTGTGCAGAAAATAGACTTGGACCAGGCGCAGTCTTGCTGATACCACAATTGTCCTCGGGGCCATCAGGGCGTCCCTCCAATCCTCATCCTCCAGAGCCCCAAGCCAGCCATCCCACTTCTCTCGGAGCAGGGAAAGGGAGTTAGGGGTATTATTGGTGAGTGAGCAGTATATCCGAGAGACTCCACCCTTCCCCAGATACCAGGTCAGGACTTGCGCCTCGAGCAGGCTATATTCGGCCAGGGACATGCCATCTGGAACGTGGAAGTGAAGGGCGTGGTGCAGCTGTAAGTAGCAAAAGAATTGAGAGGGATGGAGGGACTGCCTAGCCTGTAAATCTTGGAAGGATCTAATGTGGGTACCGCTCCAGACGTCACCCAACAAGGTTACCCCGATGAGGTCCCATTGGCGGAACCCTGACAGGGAGGCAACTTCGCAAAGCCTGGTGCCACACCACAGGGGATTGTAGCGAGTCACCCTGTCCTCCCATTGAGTATGTCATAATGATGCATGCCAAGCCAAGAATGCTCCGCGTGTGACCTCGGGAAGAGGACGAGGAACCGTAGCCTCATAAAGCATCCCCTGGATAGAGGAGAAGCCCAAGATATGTAGCTCCAAGCGATACGCCGGGTCGGACCAGCCACCATTAAATCAATCGTGGATCATGAGTAGATGAGTCGCTAAGTAGTAGAGGTAGAGGTTCGTGATTCCGAGACCTCCGTCAAAGGGTGGGATTCGGCATTGGGCCAGGGCCAGCCTGGACCTCTGACCCCAGAAAAGGAATTTCGTGGCCATGCCATCCATGTCCCGGGACCAAGATCTAGCAAAGTAGAGATGAGTGTTCTAGAGCATGTACAAAAAACGGGGGAGGATCATAATTTTGTATAGGGCGATCCTGCCCAAAGGGTTCAGTGGCAGCGTGTGCCACTCAAGGAGGTCGGCCCGGATCCGCTTAACCAGTGGGGTAACATTGAACTCCCATGCGAGGTCAGGGAGAAGGGAGATCCAAACCCCCAAGTACTTGAAAGACAGCCGCCAAAGCGGAATCGACGACTGCCAATCAAAGCACTCGCGTGATAGATGTAAGGGGACAAGGACGGACTTGGACGGGTTCAGCCGCAGGCCGGACGCTTGTTCAAAAATGGCCAGTGCCCAAAGGCAGCGAGGTCCCGAACTAGCAGGGTCAGCAAAGAACAGCAACACGTCGTCCACGTATAACGCTATTTTATCCTCTTCCACTAGGCCGGGCCACCTCAAGCCAGTCACGGAGTGGTCGCTGCGGACAAGGCAAGCAAGCGGCTCCATGGCTAGAGCAAAAAGGATCGGAGAAAGAGGGCAGCCCAGCCGCGTACCCTGTCCAATGGGGAAGGGGTGGGACAGCGCACCATTAACAAGGACCTTCACCCGGGGACGGTGATATAGTAACCGCACCAGATTGCGAAAAAGAGTGCCAAAGCCCATCTGGTCCAACACCATGTCCAAGTAGCTCCAGTCAACAGAGTCGAAAGCCTTCTCAAAGTCAATAAGGAGAAGGGACAAGTAGGGGGTCGGCAGGTGTCGATTCGCAAGGGCAAGGTCAAGGCGTCGGAGACAGTGTCTAGTCCCTCGGAGACACATAAAGCCGCATTGGTCAGTGTGAACAAGTTGAGCTAAATACGGGTGTATGCGATCGGCCAGCACGGAAGCAAAGATCTTGAGCTCCGTATTGATTAGTGAAATGGGATGATAGTCCGAGCAGCGCTGCGAGGGGGGCTGGGACGAAGGGATCACTACGATGGTAGCGAGGTCCGTCTCCGGCCAAAATGAGCCGCACTCCGCCGCCTCTTTGTACATTGCTACTAGAGGTGAAAGCAGGGTGTCGCAATAGGACGAATAAAATTCCAGAGAGAGTCCGTCCGGCCCAGGAGTCTTACCAGCCGGCAAGCGCGAAATAGCGTCAGACATCTCCCCAGGGGTGAGCGGGAGATCCAACACAGCCGTGTCAGATTCGCTAAGGCGCGGAAGAGGGAACTCCTCACATTGGAGGAGGTCAGAGAGCGAAAGGCCAGGTGGCCGCACCAAATATAGAGTTGCGTAGTAAGAGGCAAAGCATTGGGCCACTGCCACCGGTGCACGGTGGAGCGTTCCGTCTATGTCTGTCATTTCAGGTATGATGCGGTTGGCCATGGGATAAGTGGCGAGGCGATGGAGGAGCTTCCCACTTTTGTCTACCCAGGCATACACTCAGGCCACTGACAAACGCCAAAGAAGCTTTTCAGCTTCCAGGGAGGTCTGTCAAATCTCATCTCGTAGGAACGCCAGCCTCCGTTCCTGAACTTCAGATCTATCCTCGGGGTCCAGCACCTCAATCAGGGTGACTTGTGCTTCCAAGTGTGTAAGCTGGGAATCACGTGCCTCGCGGCTGAGTTTCAGCGGGCCTTTGGCGAACCTCCTAATAGTGGCCTTACCAGCCTCCCAAAGGTTGCCAGGGGAGGACACGGAGCCCTGGTTAGTGGCAAAGTAGGCACCGAGTTCACCACCAATGCTGTCCTTGAACTCCTCCTCTTGGAGGAAACAAGCATTAAGTCGCCAGAGCGGCCGGGAGGATGGGGGAAGGGCCCCTATATGAAGTAGCACTGGGGAATGGTCCGACAGGCCCCTCAGGAGGATAGAGATTGCCTGGAGCGCTCGGCTAACTTCAATACATTTTCTTGTTCTTTCGATAGTGTTCTGTTTGTGAGGTTCATTACCATTAACTGTGTAGTATTGTCCTCCATTATGGTTTCTTGTTCATCTGGCCTCGTGTTCCCATGCCCACTGTTCTTACATTTTCTTCTGATTCTCCGTTTCCGGCTTTGTTTTTTGTTCTGCGTCTTCTTTCTCTCATTTTCCCTCTGGTGGAATGTTTTTTTGTCATTTGCAGGAGGAGTAGTTCCTCATAAAAAGAATGTTGTTCATGTAGGCTTAATGGGAGGCTGTCCGTGGATTCCTGATCGGAACTGAGGTCAGTGTTAGATCCTTCTCTGTTTGCCTCCAGGGTGCCCAGGACTTTGCCCTTTGCTAATGCTGATCTTGCCTTGTCGAATTTCCTGGCAAATGTCAGTATCCTGCCTGTGGCATAACCACATTCATCTTGTAGGAACTTGTTTTCTAGCCACCACTTCCTTTTTATGTGTTCTCACTCTGTCATCCACTAGTTTGAGGACTTTGCTGTTCTCCATTTGATTGGTTTCCTTGCTGAATTCCTCCATCAATCCATCAATCTGGTTCATTAGATCGTTATATTCTTCCCATGCATTGGCAATGAGGAGTTCCAGCATCCTTTTCCACCCAGTCTTTTAACACTTGTGGCGTTGGGATTGACACAGTTGGGGTAATCAATTTCTTTTTTAACAATTCATAAACTTTATTCGACAATTAAGTCATAAAAGCAGTACATAAAATACACATTTCCCAATATATAAAACATCATTAAAATGTATACAATAAATATTTTAAAAAAAGATTAAACTACAAGGGACTATTGCCAAATGTCGTATATCCTTGAATTCATAAAATCCATAAAACTCATCAAATATACAGTCCAGGGTAAGATTACACAAAGCTCAATTAACTGATACATCCCCTATATTTACAACTATGTTAAACAGATGGAATAGGATTCATAATTCTTTTGCCCGAATTACCCATGCCCATTTGAAAAACTTGGCCACAGCTATAGCGATTGGGGGGCTGGGGTCTGTACATAAAATTCTTAACGCCTCTTCATGTCTGCGGGTGCCAATTAATTTACAAATCGGTTTCACCCACATCGATCTAGGAGCAACATAAAGGGGACAAAAAAAGAGAAGATGACTTATAGTCTCTTGTTCGTCCCTGCACCTAGGGCATTTATCAGTGTCGTTTTCTCCTGCCCATTTAATTGTAAATGACCTTGTTGGAAGGGAACCTACTCTAAGTTGGAAATAGAGTTAACGGTCATACTGCTTTTCTATGGCATCCCAATATGGTTCCAGCTTCGGATGAGCCTTGAATTCCAGAAAGCGACCTGTAAGATGTGAAGAAAGACCCTTTGTACATGCTTTTAGATTAACCATCTCCCAATATTTTGCCTTCATAATTTTTTTGCAGGGGAATACAGCATTTGCAGGGTCATCCCAGAGTTGCCTCATTCCCAGGCTAAATAACAGGGGGGCCATCAGTGAAGCAGCACATCAGCCGTGAGGGGAACGGCTTGGGGAAGCATAACTCCCTACCTCCTGATTCCTGCATCTCCCGTTTTCCGCCGTGAGGGGAACGGCTTGTACCTTGACCGCCGTCCACCCGGTGCAGCAGCAGCTGGGGAACTACATCACCCAGCTGCCCCGGGGGTGGACGCAGTGGCTCTGACACCTCACACGCGCCCGGAGGCGCCTTATCAACCGGGAGCGCCGAAGCGCTCAGGGGGCCATCAGTGAAGCAGCACATCAGCCGTGAGGGGAACGGCTTGGGGAAGCATAACTCCCTACCTCCTGATTCCTGCGTCTCCCGTTTTCCGCCGTGAGGGAAACGGCTTGTACCTTGACCGTCGTCCACCCGGTGCAGCAGCAGCTGGGGAACTACATCACCCAGCTGCCCTGGGGGTGGACGCAGTCGCTCTGACACCTCACACGCGCCCGGAGGCGCCTTATCAAACGGGAACGCCTCTCGCACCGAGAGTCGCGCACGGGAGCGTCCCGGGAGAAGCCCGGGCAAAGGGCGGGCCCTCTTTGGCCCTCAGTGGCCAGAAGAGGCCAGACTATGGACCTTGGCTCTGCCTTATGAACATTAGATTCACGTGAGACTTTGTATTTTTTATTAAGTTTAATAAGTATTTTACACTATATCTGATTCACTGGCATAAAATGCTGTAACTGCTGGTAGTCTGTACTACAATCTCATATTGCTAACTTAGCTGAGTATAGACCCTTGTGTTATGTCCAGAGAGAATCTAGACAGGTCAACTTCTGGGTTGGTCACCATGGACAATTTTCTGGTTAAAAAGGTGAATCAAATTAATAATGAACGTAGGGCCTCTTTAGGCCTCAGTAACCCTCCTCTACTACCTGAAAACATGCCTATCTTATTGACAGAAGTAACAGAGGTAGCAACAGAAGGTAATCCAAACTCAAGCAATGAGTGTGTGCTTGTTACTGTGGCACAGGTCCACGCGGAAACGCATGTAGATTTACCTAATACCTCTACCGAAGAAATAGTTCAGGCCCCACCAACACCGAGACCAGTGAGAATGTGCAGAAATATACAGGTTAAAGGGGGGGAAATCTAGTAAAAAAAGAGCAAAAACCACCCAGTCGAATGTCAATAGCTCTGCTATAGGCGAAGGTAACTCTGAGGGCATCAATGAGGGAGGCCCAATCTTAAATATCAAGCAATTTGAGCTACTGATTAGCACTATAGTAAGTAAGATGGAGGAGAAAATCACAGAACTAGTTAATCCTCTGCTAACCAGATTGGACGCAGTGGCCTCTGAAGTAGATCGGCTGGGTGGACTGTTGTCGGTTCATCTGGCCTCTGCCTCTGCTCCGGCTACCAACTCCAATAATACTGAAAAGGGTAAGGGAGGCAGAGTTGTGAATGCACAGCAACCTTGTCGTCAAGGCTCTGCTGGTGTTAATATTGTCTCTAAACCTCCACCAGTAATTCAACATAATAAACAGCCTCCAGTAGCACCAGTAATTCAACAGAATAAACAGCCCCCTGCAGCACTTGGCTGCAGGTCTGCCTCTAATCCACCAAGTAAAAATAGGCATATTACTCTTCCTCCTGACTGCGTACCTTATGTGGCAGTTCTGACGAATGTGCCACCTTTTGTAGAGCATTCCACTCTACCTTATGGGGAGTCCCAAGAATCATTAAAAAATAAAACAGTGGCTTGGTTAAACAAAAACTGCGGATTCCCTTTTCAGTATTATGACCAGATCATTTCGACAGTTCAGCTCCGTAAAGGGCCGAACTTAGCACCTTCATTCCGTATATTTCTAATAAAGGGCTAATGGGTTTTGATACAGAGGAATTAAACCTTTTGAGAAGGTTACCTGCCTGCTGGTAATGTTTAAGCACTGCTAGATCTAATTGGCTAGTCCATCCCAGATCTCTCTGGAGGGTAACCCCCAGATAAGTAAAGGCGTCAACCTGCTCTAGCGGACATTTATTCATATATATCCTCCCTCTAAAAGGTTTAACAGACCCAAGGGGCTTACGGTCAGTAAGGACCATAAACTTTGTTTTCGCTCTATTTATTTCCAGGCCCGATCCGAGCACAAATCTTCAAAGCGCTTTAAGGCACCTTGAAGCCCACTTGCCGTTTTTGAAATTATCAAGGTGTCGTCCGCGAACATGAGGATCGGGACTCGCTCACCAGACATTGCAGGGGCATCGGTCGGGACCAATGAGAGGAAATTCGCCACCCCGTTCACAAAGAGCGAGAACAAGGTAGGCGCCATACCGCAACCTTGCCTCACTCCCCGCTCAACAGGGAAGGGTTCCATAACCTCTCCCTGGCGACCCCACCGAACCCGAGCGAACGTATCCTATTGTAGGCGAACGATCTGACTCAACGATTCTGGAGCCATTCCTAGCTCCTCCAGAACTCACCACAGTTTGTTACGGGGAACTAGGTCAAAAGCCGCCCTTAGATCTACAAAAACGGCATTAGAGTACCTTTCTCCAAGACCACAGTGCGCCAATATTGATTGAAAAAGCTTTATTCGATTTCAGAGAACATAAAATCATAAAAGCAACAAGTTCATTTCTCAGACAAAGAATTATCCAAGTAACTACATTAAAAGCAGTAAATACATATATTTAAAAAACTAATTAAACTTTTCCTTTTCCTCAAAATGCTTTTCAAAAAACCTATCATTATAGCAACACAATATACATCATTTAACGATAATAGAAACAATAGGGCCGGGCGGCATTGTCGCCAGGTACCTTTTTTTTTTTTAAGAGTGGTTTGATCCATCTAGACCTTTCTGCGGCATACAATTTACAAAAACATATTGCATGCAGCGTAGATTGATCTGACGTATTATCACACGGGCACTTACAAAGCGATCTGTCCCAATCGTTCACTTTGGGAATTGTGATTAAGCGAAAAAAGACATCAAATCTAAATCTTGTCACAGGATATCTATCAAAGCCCTCCAGACACCAAATTAATTATGGTTGAAATGTAAACAAGACTAGGGTGAGTTGATGTTGCAGTACAGTTTTTTTTATTTAATTCTACTCCTAGCCTAAGAGTTTCTAGGTGGATCCAGCAGAGCAGCTTTAAGTCCCTCCTCGATATGTTACTCATGGATTCTGGATGATAAAAGAACTCAGGTCTCCCCAGGTCATTTGTGAACTTACAAAAGACAGCCATGGTATCCTAGTGGCCTTGTCCATACCCAAACAATCATTAATAATGTCTCTATTTAATACAAGGTCGGGCGAGGTCCAGACTCTATGCCATAGCAATAAAGGTTGCATACTGATGAGGTTCCTGACGTATCGAATGCCTAGCTCTGAGTGACAGTTAAATACAGATGAGCTTTGGGGAATGGCTAGGATGAATCTTTAAAACACATTTTCTACCTTTTGAATAGGTGTAGAGTCAATGGTTTCCCCAGACGCCTGCCCCGTAGATGGCTGTACTTATGCACTTTGCCTGGTAAATTTTTAACAGGATTTCAGGTGGACTTATTCCCATTTTTTTGGCAAATATCATAAGTGCAGCCGTTGCTCTATTGAACATCATTGACCTACTTCTAATAGCTGGACCCCAGGAACCAGTTTCTTCCAATACAATACCCAGGTAGAAGAAAGTTTTTGTTGGCGCAATTTTCTCCTTCCCAGCGAACAAGGGACAGTCTCTGTTCTTTCGTCTTCCACAGGTCATAACAAATGTTTTAGTTACATTAAGTTTCAAACCCCTGTTATCCATAAAATGTATATATGTATCTAATGCCATTTGTAGACCTATTTGGGTTCTTGCCATTATCACGGCATCATCGGCATACAGGAGTGACACGATTTGTTTATGATTTACCTGCGGGGAGTCTCGGACCTCAGCCACCAGTTCTTTTTCCAGATTGTTAGTATATAGTGTAAAAAGAAAAGGGGCGAGTACACAGCCTTGCCTTACTCCCCGCTTCACATAAAACGGCTTAGTACATTCTCCATTAATGCCGTATCTCACTTTAGCCCTAGCGCCTGCATAAAGTTGTCTTAAGAAAGATATTAGCACCTCGTCCACCTTCATATCTATTAAAATCTGCCATAATCGGCTGTGAATTACACAGTCGAAAGCAGCGCTTACATCGACAAACGCTGCGTAGAGTTTACCCTCCTTGCCTGCGTATATTTTCCTAGTAACATCAAAAAATTTAAAACCTGCTCTAATGTACCCCGTCCCTCCCTGAACCCGTATTGTACTGGAGATAATATATTTACATCTTCCGCCAATTGCTGTAAGCGATTCAGTATAACCCTACCCGTGACTTTCATAAAGGAATCCAAGAGGGATATTGGGCGATAACAAGAGGGATTTTCCCGATACCCTTTTTTGAATATAGGGATAATTAATGAGTCAGACCAGGTATTAATGAAGCCCAGTTCACAGCTTGCCTCAGGACACGAGTAAGGAGTGGAGACCATAAATCAATCGAGTGCTTACATAAATCAATCGGGGTGCCATCCGGGCCCGGAGCTTTTCGTCCCTTACTTTGTTTGATGGCCTCTGTGATTTCCTTATTACTAATGGTTATATTAATTTGCACAAATTTTTTTGAGCCCCCCTGGCTTAACAGCCCCATATCTACAATTTTATTGGCCCCTCCAATATTATATACTTCTGCAAAGAAGTCTATCCAGGAGTCTTCTGTTATCGCCACCTCAATTCTCGCCGTGCCCCCTGGGCTAAAAAAAGATCCCTTGACTGCTGCCCAAAAAGAGGAGCTGTCCCTTTTTAACGAGGCCTCATAAAGATTCAACCAAGCCTCGTTTTTGATTTTGCGCTTGCAGGTCTTTCTTGCTATATTATATTCCTTCCTGCATTTTTTTTACTTCTTCATGATTTCTCATGGTATGATGCAGGGCCCTTTTCAATTTTAAATGAGCCTTCGTACAGGTCGAATCAAACCACCTATTTTTACAAGGTTTGAGATCTTTAATAGGGCGCTGTAAGTTGTCTTGTATGATCCTGGTAATATCAGCAAAGGAATCTAGTATATCCAAATGTGAAACCTCTTCCTGAAAACATTTAGTAATCGGTATTATCGCTTGCTTTATTATTTTCATATTGGTAACCTCCGGGTTGCTCTGCGCCCATCTAAGAGCATATCCATTTTGCCTACCCAATGCACATCCTTTGGTCCAGGCCAATCTTTCAACCAGTGAGCATTCCTTAACCTGGGGGAGTAAAATACCAAAACTAAGTGGGAGATGATCACTAATTCCTATCGTGTGAGTTACAAAATCGGCAATTCAGGTTGCATGACTATTAGAAATAGCAATAAAGTCGATCAGGGTACTGTAACCCCTCCCCACAAAGGTGGGACTAAACTCTACAGTAGGTGAGCATAACATATTGACAAAACCCAGGTTATAGGTAGCCATTACCTCATTAAAAGAGACGCCCCCGTTGTTATGGGCGAAATGGGGTTGGTGCTCAGTATCATCTACCTCATGGTCGCCACATCCGCTCTGGAACTGTTGGCAGAGTTTATGATTAAAATCACCGCCCCATATGAGGATGGAATCCCTCCCTGAATTATCAATCACGCTCTTAACATCCTCGTTGAGGGAGCGCACCATATCGCTTACTTGGCCCTTTTCTAGATTATTATACATATTTATAATTATTAACTCAACCTTTGAGGACACCTTCATAATAATAATTTGATAATGACTACACGACCTCACCATTTTGATCGTTACTGCCCCCAAGAGATTTGTGACGTAGACACAAAGCCCCCCTTTATGCCTCCCATGACTAGAATGGCCTGCTGAGACATGATATGTTTTAAAACCATCAATGTGAATTTCCTCCAGAGACCAAGTCTCTTGCAGGCATAAAATGTCTGTATTTGTAGTACAATCTACCCAAATTGGGTTGTTTATCTTGGAGCGAAGCCCCGATATATTCCAAAATGTAACCCTCACCCATCCCTTAGCACGTATGCCTTGTGTTCCATGTAAATCCGTTAAATCCAACTGATTACATGGGCTGACTACCAAAGTGTGTTCTAGGTTAGGTGGTTGATTCTCACCAGGAGTATCCCCAATAACCTGGGTCAGACGTCAATCGACTCCTTCCAACCCGCACAGCATAGAAAAGCGGTTATGGGTAGGGATACTAAAACCAAGATGGGTAGTGCTAGGGCCACAAGGGGCACGGAAAAAGGCGAATAATCCAGCATTGTTTGTGGGTAAAAGTAGCTTAGATCGTGCGTTGTAATTTCATGCTTGCCCCCCACAGTGTACCCACCGTTGATAAATCTCACAGCACCACGGTCCCTAAAGTTGACCAATATGATGTCCCCTGTTATGTCCTTTGGTCTCTTTCCCACCCATCCCAATCTCCTTACGTTGAGGATTTCACCATTATTGTTTGCCGGTAATGGTCTGTTTTTGCGCAACCAATAGATTACTTTGTTCTTTAACTGATGATAATCCTCCACATTGCTCTCCATTAGTTCTGGCACCCCAGTTAAAACCACTACGTACGGTACCGCCTCAGGTGGGAGATCTATTCTATCTTGGTATTTTCTATTACGCTTTTTAGGGGAAAGCCCAGTGACAGTTTTCTTAGATGTTCCCTGTTTGGGGGCCTGCACATCTTTTCTCTCGCCCCAGTAACAGCAGGACCATTATCTATATTTATGGGGACCTGATTAATTTGTCCTTGTGCAGGCATAGTGTCCCTGTTTTGTGTCTCAGTGGCTGATAACTGCCTTGGTGTGGTGTCCTGTCTAGGTGCTGTGTGTATACTTTGTCCTATGTCACCAATCAATTTTGAGTGTTTAACTGTTTCCTTCTCTATACGTCCCAGTTGGTCACCCATTCTTTTGACTCTTTCTACCAATGGGAGTATCAATGACTTAAGCAACTATTATTATTATTATTAAGGCGGTCTTGTATAGCGCGTGGTTACCCTGGAGCATCCCAGCGCTTATCAGGACTAAGTAACGCTCGTGTGGGTAGAGGGGCAGCAATTAACAGAAAAGAAATGTTTTCAGATGTTTTCGAAAACGAAGGAGACATGGCTCAGAGCGCAGACTTAAAGGGAGTGAGTTCCAAAGGGTCGCAACCTTCACGGAGAACCTCCTACCTCCTGAGCGGGCCTTTTTTACCCTAGGGGTATTAAGAAGATGTTTTTGGTCTGAGCGAAGTGTTCTGCTGGCCTTGTAAGGGGTCACCAGATTTTGCGGAACGGGGGGGCCTTTACCCTGCAGGATTTTATGTGCAAGGCAGAGAGATTTAAATTTCACCCTTTCCCGGGCCGGTAACCAATGCAAAGCCCTCAGTGCAGGTTTAGCCGACCGTGACATAGGGATGTTGTAAAGCGTTCGTGCCGCCGCATTCTGAATTTGTTGCAACTTATTCAGAGTGGCCTCAGGAGCGCCCAAATAGATTGAGTTGCTAAAGTCCAATCTTGATATAATCAGCCCCTGGACCAAAAGCTTCCGAGATGGGAATGGAAGAAGAGGCAGCACTTTGCGCAAGGATCGGAGAAGGCCAAAACAGACACCTGCCATCTTAGTAGCCTGGGTCCTAAAGGAGAGCTCTTGCTCCAGCCAGATTCCAAGGCTATTGATCTCTGCCTTGGGTTTTGACGGTGATCCCAGACAGCTAGGCCAGACGGTCGGAGGGAGTGAGGGACTTTTCTGCCCCATCAGCATGATTTCGGTCTTTGAACCGTTCAGCTTTAGTGCTGACTCCCCCATCCAAGTGTGGACTTTGGATAGGCAGGAGTGCAGCACCTGGGGATTTTCCGTGGCCTGGGATAGGGTGAACACCAGCTGGGTGTCATCGGCATAGCTCACGATTTTGATGTTAAATGGAGCCACCACATCCTCCAAGGGGGCCATGTACACATTGAATAATGTGGGGCTCAGGGAGGAACCCTGCGGCACTCCACAATGGAGGTGGATGGATGCCGACCGTGCACTGCCTTCCCAGACCTGATAGGTCCGGTTGCAAAGAAATTACCACAGCCATTTCAGCGCAGTCCCACACACTCCGATGTCTGACAGCCGTTGAAGTAACACTTGATGGTTAACAGTGTCAAAGGCTGCACTAAGGTCCAGGAGGATCACTGCCACCGATCCTCCCGAATCCAAAATGCTTCTTGCTTCTTCAACGACTGCCAGCAAGGCGGTGTCGTTGCCTTGGCCAGGGCGAAAACCCGTTTGAGAACTTCTCAATAAACCGTTGGACTCAAGGAAATTGGATAGCTGGAGATTTACCAATTTTTCCGCGATTTTGCTGAGTCCCGGAAGTGGAGAAATGGGTCTGTAGTTCGCCATTTCGAGGGGATCGAGGTTAGGCTTTTTTAGGAGAGCTTTTACTACTGCTCCCTTCCAATTAGGTGGCACCACGCCGGATCCCAAAGAGGCGGGTAATAACCTCGGTTATCGGTTCCGCGATGGAAGGGGCAAATAGTTTGAGAATCCTCATGGGGACTGAGTCACGGGGGGAGCCACTCTTAACGGTCACCAGGACCTTAAGAACCTCCTCCACAGATACTGGTCCAAAAGACTCGAGGGTCTCCAGGGGTCTCCCTCCGTCCTCGTTGGACTCTACTCCTATGCTCCATACTCCCCATTAGCTCTTTAAAGGTGCCTATGGGGGGGGGGGGAAGCTGTTCAGGGATTATCTTTTTTATAGGTGAGCGTGTGTTCCCTGCAGGACTATGGGATATTTCTGATAATTTTGCACATCTGTCTCCCTTATTACCCTTCCCACGCTATCTTTTCCTGATGCTGACTTTGTATTTTCTATGTGCTTTGTTTTTCGGGGGAGCTCTATCAGGGGTTACCGATGATTCTATGTCGAATGAGGTTTCCAATGATGTTTCTACAGTCAAATCATTTACATGTGCCTCATTTGAGAGTATTTGGATACGTTGGATACCTAACGAACCCTGTGGCTGCTCAAGATCAAGATCAATCGACCTTGTAGTATGATCACTGTCTATCCTTGTTCTCGGGGGAGTAACAGCTTGTTTGAGGGCGCCCATCGAGGATCGCTTTTTGTGTGCGAATTCCTGGGAAAGGCGCTTTTCTGCCAAGATTATTTCTTTTTCCAACACCGATGTTGCCCTGGTAATAAAACCATCTAAGGTTCCCCTAACTGAACCTCCCACCAGCGAGATCTTCCCTTGAGTATTGCGTTGGCTCATGATTCCGCCGTAAATTCAAACGCTAAACAGTACAACTGAAACAGCAATTAGTCAGGTTGTAGCAGAACAAGACTATTTAAGGGCAATACTTGGGGCAGTATGTGCATAGGCTGATAGTAAACCTGCTATATCAACATTATACAATACAGTTTTTAACTCTTAGCCTACTTGCGTTGTATGATCCCGGTACAGAAGTTAGTGGGGTGGCCCAGCCCAGCCTCGGCCAGCCCCGGACGGCCACAGACGGTCCCGCCCTTGTCCCGGGCTTGACCGGGCGTGCACCCACGCGCGTTCCACGCAGCGGGGTTGTGGTCCAGTTATATACAGACAAGCAGGGGGCGGGAAGAGGACCGCAGCTGAACGCTGTTGCCGGGCTGCTGGTCCTCACAGTCCCGACCCATTGAGCCTCACAGTGCCGAAATGCCAAAAAACACAAGGCTAGCCCAAGGGTGAATGATCCAGAGTCAAGAGCAGGCAGCAACCTCTACGAGCGGCACCCGCGAAGCGGGGGCCGCTTGAGATAAAGTACTCTCCCAATTAGTCAGGCAGGGGGCGGGAAGAGGACTGCAGCTGAACGCTGTTGCCGGGCTGCTGGTCCTCGCTGTCCCGACCCGTTGAGCCTCACAGTGCCGAAATGCCGAAAAACACAAGGCCAGCCAAAGGGTGAATGATCCAGAGTCAGGAGCAGGCAGCAACCTCTACGAGCGGCTCCCGCGAAGCGGGGGCCGCGAGAGGTAAAGTACTCTCCCAATTAGTCAGGCAGGGGGCGGGAAGAGGACCACAGCTGAACGCTGTTGCTGGGCTGCTGGTCCTCGCAGTCCCGACCCGTTGAGCCTCACAGTGCCGAAATTCCGAAAAACACAAGGCCAGCCAAAGGGTGAATGATCCAGAGTCAGGAGCAGGCAGCAACCTCTACGAGCGGCACCAATATAGGATAATGAACCGGAAGACCTGATCTATAGTACTGGTCTTGGGTCGAAAACCAGCCTGGAGGTGACTCAAGATGTTATCATCATCCATCCAGGTCTGGATTTTCCCCAATACCAGCCGGCCCAAGATTTTTTGGATGGAGTCAATCAGGCTAATAGGCCTATAAATGCCTGCTAACGACTTGTCCCCTTTTTTATAAACCGGCACTATTTCGGCACCTTTCCACGAGTGGGGAACTTCCATCCCTTGCGCTATGGCATTTGCCAGGTACATAATATAGAACCGCCATTTATTTTTGTCGTTTAGGAATAGGTCGGCGGGGACACAATCCATACCCGGAGCGCGACCCTCAGTCAATAAATCTAACGCCCTTTCAACATCTCTTACAGTGAAGGCGGCTTCATTATAAAAAGTGTGGACATAAGTCCCCTCACTATTGCCAGCTTCACTACTAGCGTATTGTGGCTTAAAATAATCAACCCATGAGCTTTGAGCAACGTTATTCTGAGGGCTCTCACGATGCCCACCCCCTGTCCCATTTAAAAAGATTCCCAAAAAATGTTGGGTTCTTGGACTCGCATGCAGCTTTAAGGTCCTGCCACCTACTCTCTTCCCAGGCTTTTTTAGCAATGAACTGTTTACGCCTATAATTAGCTCTTGCCGCCTTTATTTTGCTAAAATCTTTTGTTTTTAATACTTGGGAGAACTCCCCCCCTGGCTTGTCGGCAGGAACCATCATACCAACTCTCCACTTTTTACCTTGGCAAGGTTTACAGAAGTAAGTTTTTAATTTGGTGAAAAAGCTATCATGGGCGTCCATAAAAGTTTTATACAAGGGCCCATGCGTTGTATCTACCTCCATAGTTGCTAGCACACCTTCCAGATCTAACTCAATGTCTGTCATGATATTCTGATGCTCTGAAACCTGACACCACTTAAGGTGGCGCTCGTCATTTGTTATTACTAAGTCAGGCGGATTGGGTCCCCTGGACATTTCGTCCACTTTATTTAAGCGACAGGTTGAACACTGCGACAATGAGATTGTGATCACTCTCAATGCGGGCCATTACCTCCATATCGAGAAGAGTGTACCACAGCTTAAGGGGAACAAGTAAGTAATCAATATTACTTGCCCTAACACCATTATCGAATGTTTTCTTGCCCATCCTATCCGACAATGTTCGGCCATTGGCAGCCCTCAACTGGTGCCCCATACAGAGGCCCTTCAGTTGAATTGCAGCCTCTGTCCATTTTCTTATAGGGTTAATATCCAGTTGGGGGACTCTCCATCTACAGTCCTCATTATCTGTTAGGTGCATATCATCGAGGCCACATGGCTCAAAAGTGGTGTTAAAATCTCCTGCTATTAGCGGCAGTACATTTGCTGGGGTGGCCTGAAGCATAGCGTCCAGAGCTGTTACAACCTCGGATCTCCTACCTCCTGGAAGGCCCCTGGCATAAACATTAAAGATATCGATTTTTAAGTTCGATGGGAAGCTAATCCTAACAGTGAGAATGTCACTACTTGTCACAGGGAGTAGTTGGCTGTGACACTTAAGGCTCTGCCTAACCCAAACCACTAAACCACCCATAGGACGGCCCGGTTGTTTTTTCACTGCAGGAACAAAAAAGTCAAGTAACCCACTTTAAACACGGGTTCAACCGCCCAAGTCTCCTGTAGTAGACAGATATCAAATTTATCAATAAATTCCATCCAAGCAGGTGAGTCAAGTTTGGGCCCCACTCCCGCCTCATTCCATGAAATAATCGATGTCTGACATACTGACCCATCAGGTCCACAAGCAAACTCACCCAACACAGGGGATACCACGGGGCCTCGGTATGCATTTCTCTGCTTGGCCGATGGGCACACTCTTATAACAACCTCTACATTACCAAGACATGTATTGATTTGCTTGCAACCACCATTCCCATCATGCCTACTTTCCTGGATGGTCACTTGCCCTACCCTCCTGTCTACATCTTCCCCATTTCCTGAGGCTATGCCACTCAAAACGGGACTTTGGGACACATACCGTCAGTCACAATCACCCAACCCCGACAAAGCCTCATACCTATTGAACAGCCTTATATTCCCCAAAGGGCAAGGATTAGGTACCTCTCCCAGTGAAAAAGTATCCCTCTCAATGGAAACGGGAGGGCCGTAAAAATAGGATAGGGGGAGTGCTTGTATCCCCGGGGACCGGTAATTTTGAGGCCAGTTACAGATGTGATTAACACACCTCTAGTCTCTGAAGTTAATAATGACACAATCCCCCGCCGCCGACTTGGAACTCCTTCCTAACCAGTTCACTCTCCTGGCAAACAGAATTTCTGCATGAATATTAATCGGCAATGGTCGATACTTATTAAGCCAGAAGGTGCACTTATTTCTAAGGTAAACATATGACTCCCGCTTCTCCTGGACCAATGAGGGTAGCCCCACCAGGACTACCGCAAATGGGGCTGATTCAGGGGGGAGATCAATGGTAGGTAAGGTAGCCACATTATGTGTCGTAGGTTTTTGCAGTGTAGCTGCCGGTCTACTCCCAACAACCTGGGGCGTCCTCTCACCCACAGCTATATTCCCAGCCCCTGTCAATGTAGGAGGCGGGGGTACCACAGAGGACACCACAATAGCTGACTCAGCAGAACTGACCCCCACCCCTTACTGCACCAACATTAGTAGATTCGGTTGAACTTTGAACTATAGTTGTATTCTGCTGCCTGATAGGTGCACTATACCGTGATCCCACCTGCTTCTGGACTGATGCTAGCGAGAGTTCCAGACACACCAGTCTGTTTTCAATAGAGGCCAACCTATCATATATTGGATGACATAACTTCTTGAAGGTTCCCTCCAGTCTTTTCCAAAATGATGGCCCCAGATCGAAGTGTGCTTCCTCCTCCACAGTTACTTGTTGACTACTGTGCCCTTCTTTAGCAAGTGATACAGTCCGAGTAGGGCTAATAAGTGACATAACCACAGGGTCCTCAGTCGATGCGACATTTTTAGCAATTTTCGCTTTCCTCCCCCCAGCCTGCATTGGTGCCCCGGGACGTTTTCTTTTTGCTAGATTTGGCATTGCAAGCTGGGCGAGTTTTGATGTTAGGGGAAGGGACTCTTCTTGCAACACTGTGAGAGGCAATACCACTAGGGGAGATCGCACTTGCTTCGTGGATAATCACTGGTTGTGGTGATAAGCTTCTCTCCACCACCCCCGAGGGAGGAAGCGTACCCTGGGAATCAGCCTGTTGGTGTGACGGCGATCTAGCCCTTGCCAGATTTCCCAGAGACGATCTCTTATCAAAGGGAGTGTCCAGGGATAGTCTCTTTTCTGCGAGTTCAATATCCTTGGCCAAGGCTGACGATACCCTAATAAGAAAGTTATCTAGGGTGCCCATTAATGTACCTCCCGTAGACTTCCTGCCATTTGAGACTGCATTTGGTAAGGTGGCCATGCTTGCTGCGGTCAGATTGCTACTTTCCACTCTTAGCTTTCAAGTTGTACCACAACAAGACTCTTATTGTAAATCACTGACCTTGGGCGCCTGGAATAGATGTTAGTGGGGTGGCCTGTCCCGTCCTTGTCCGGTCTTGAACGGGCTTAAACAGGCCCGCCCTTGGCCCGGGCTTCGCCCGGCTCGTCCCGCGCTCGTCCCACGACGCGGGGCAGTACGCTAGTTAAATGCGACTCCTGGCGCTGGTGGGACGTCTGAAGAGCGCGAATGGGTGCGTCCGGTGACTCCTGGCGGTGGTGGCAAGGTAACCTGGTCTCTCGCTGCCCTGCTGCTGGTAAGTATCCCCCGCTCCTGCCGGGCAGTGCGCTAGTTAATTGCGCCTCCTGGCGCTGGTGGGACGTCTGAAGAGCGCGCCTGGGTGCGTCCGGTGACTCCTGGCGGTGGCGGCAAGGTAAACTGGGCTCTCGCTGCCCTGCTGATGCTGCTGGTAAGTATTGGGGTAATCAGTATTCTTAGCCTGCTCGGGATTCTGTTCACCTCTGAATAGTTTTGGCAGGAGGTCGCCTCCCACCATCGACTGATCTCTTTTTGCTCTAAGATGTTGCCTCTCTGTTTTATGCCGATAGCTGGTGTCTCTGATGGATGAGTCTGTGCTGCACTCGTTGGTGCTGTATCCCTGTTTATAGTAAAGATCACTTTTGCTGAGGCCTCACGCCCCTTCAGATATTGACTTGCAATTCTGGTAATATAGAAGTTACTGTTGGGAGGAGTAGGACTCCCTCACTCTCAACCTGACCGCACACTTTGGCTACAGTAGCCAACGTGAACCCTGGCGACTGCAGTGCGGCAGGGGTCCGACCGGGTTTACTCTGCAGCCACAGCTGACACTCCTCTGGCAGTTTAGCGAGTACGAGGAGCAAAGCAAGAAGGGAGCTGCAACCTCGCGGTACAGCCGCTTACCTGACCTCGTCGCTGCCTCAGTTCTCGTGAGTTGTGTCTCTCCCTGGCTGCCGCAATCCACAGTCCACCGGCGGGCGTTCCTTACTGCAAGGGAACCACACAGAAGTTGGACGGAAGGGAACGCCCTTCCTAATGAGTCAGAGCTTTGCTGGCGGATGCTGCCGCCTGAATATTCCACACGCAACGGGATGCAGACGAAGAGCAGACACATGAGCCCACTTGATCAGGTTAGAAGATTTATTTCTTTGCGATAAAAAGACGCATTTCAACCACGTCCGTGGTCTTGACCACCTGACCCCATCTTGGGTCATACACCATTTAAGTAAGTTTATTGTGGTCATACATATCACGTGACATAGCAATACACATAGAAAAATATTTACAATTGTTGTGAGTTGAAAAAACAATATAGTGGATTTTATACAACGCATTGGTAAGGTTGTTATTAGTCACATCTATTTTGCTTATTGTACATTGGGGTGTTGGTGTGGGTTTGGTGTGCTAAGGTAATTACCGGCCAATTTCATTATTACCTTACCTAGCCAAGGTTCTTGAAGCGCATGTCTCAACCCAACTAAGCACCTTTGTTGAACAGTCCAATATCTTGGACTCCCATCAGGCTGGGTTTCGACTATTTCATTCTACAGAGTTAGTCATCCTTATGGATGATCTCAGAGGGGGGGCGGATAGAGGCCTCACCCAGGCCCTGGTTCACCTGGATTTGTCAGCAGCTTTTGACACAGTCGATCACAATATCTTGATTGACCGTGTCTGTAATGCCGGGATCCAGGGCCTGGCTCTCTTCCTATCCTAGTAACCGTTCTCAATCAGTACTCCTTGACAACTTCTCCTCAAAGAAAATGGAACTGACCTGTGAGGTTCCTCAGGGTTCCTCCCTCTCCCCACTCCTTTTTAATTTGTACCTCCTCCCTCTAATCTCTTCTTTGCGGGAAAGGAAAGTTGAGATCTATAATTATGCCGATGACCTTCAACTGGTCTTTGACATTGATCTCCTTCCATCTTCTGTGTCCCATTTTCAAGACACTATGACCTTTATCAGTGAGTGGATGAATAAAAATCAACTGAATCTCAATCCTGATAAAACCGAGCTTATCCTCACTGGAGGGCTCGCTCATCCTTGGAACTCCAACTTTTGGCCTTCTACCTTGGGCAACCCTCCTCTTCCTGTCAGCTCAGCCAAGAGTTTGGGTATTGTGGTTAGCAATGACCTATCGATGAAGGCTCAGATTAGTGTGGTGGTTTCAGCTGGGTTCCTCCAATTGCGTAGAATCAAGAAGATCGGTAGATTCTTGTCCCGGGATGCTCTGATCTTGGTGATCTTCTCATTGGTTAGTTCCCGACTGGACTATGCCAATTCACTTTATGTAGGCATCCCGGCTTATCAACTAAGACGCCTCTAGCTAGTCCAGAATCAGGCCACCAGATTAATCTTCCATCAACCAAAATGGCATCGGTTTAGACCATTGATGAAAAGCCTTCATTGGCTCCCTGTGGCTAAGCGTGGTGTGGTATATATATAAATAATACCGGATCTAGGTTTGACTAGGCATAGCAATAACAGATAGCTCAATAAATAAGAGTCAAGATTCGAGGTAGTAGGAGTTTGCAGGTTTATTACAGCATAAAGGACAGGAACAGGACAACCTGCATAGGAATAGGATGGCAGGGCCCGGCAGCTGCCGGGGCTGGATCTGGGATTAGCGCGCTAACATTTAATAACAATACACAAGCATATATAGTAAAACAGTTGCATTACAGTACATATGATAGGCGGAGCAGTGGGTGGAGCAAAGGGTGTGACGCGTAGCAGTCGCGAAAGATAAGGGTGAAAGTGGGTGTAACAGGGCGTAAACATAGACATGTGATGCAAACGTAACAGAATATGTCATGAAGGAGGCGGAAACATGGAGGGGGCTACCTAAGGAGCCGGGACCTCTAACCTGATGGTGCGCGCAAACTGGCAATGACGTGTTACTAGGAGAAGCTGGGGGCTACGAACTCTGTGCTAGGAGCAGAGACTGAAGTCTGGAGAGTCAGGGCGACGTGCCTAAACCCTATCCAGTATCTGATGTTTAGAGAACATGTTGATATAAACTAGAAGTCAGGAGGGGAAAGGCTAACTTGATTCTAAGACTGGTGCATGCATTATTCTACATGTAGTGCGTGATGAAGAATATTAAATGACCATAAATACAGTATTTCTCTTACATGGAGACGTAAAGGCTAGACAATGACGGAAACTATTGATGCGATTCAGTAGCTTAGGAATGCAGAGAAGGAGGGCTGGACTGATAACTAGAATCATAACATACTTTTGGCAGACTCAGAGACAGAGCCAGGCTGAACCGGGCACTGCGAGGCAGGAAGTAAGTGAAGGGTCAGGGATACAGGTGGGGGCTGTATCGCTCTTCAGCGAGGGCTCAGGAGACAGGAGCTGAATCTGGTGTCCGGGCCCTTTTGAGGCCTAGGAACGGGGACTTTACAATGAAATAACGTGCACACTGAGAAACGTGGCAACGTAGCTTTAAATAGGCCTGATATTCGTAGTATTCACGAGAACTGGAAACTGGCATACTAGAGATGGACACAACTGTAATTGCATCATTAATCGAACATGGGGAATACAAATGCATATTAATCATGCACAGATAACATATGATGGAGGACGCGTAGGGACACAGAACATGGCAAAATTTACTTTTCCACATTCCCTCCTTGTCACTACGTTTCCATCAGGAAACATCAATATTCATGATACCATCTATCATTTCATACAGTATCATTTGCTCGTCTCGAATTTTCTTGGAACGGGATTTAGAACGGGGCTTGAGACTAGGAATACAAGAGGTAGCACAAATGCCGCAAATCGCAGGGCCACATTGTATACAGAGGCAGCAGCTGAATATGATCGCTACTGCAATACCTAGAAAGGACAAGACCTTCCATCCCCAGGCGGAAATTATATTCCAGAACCAACCGGACCATGTCCAGGTGCCTGGATCTTGGTGTAACAGATGGGCAATTTTATGGAGTCTGGTTATAGCTGAATAAACAGACGGTGCGTTATTAGGAATGAAAATGCAGCAACTAGATCCGATGACTCTACAGGCCCCGCCCCTATCGGCCAGTATGACGTCAAGGACGAGACGATTTTGGAGCACGACAAATCTCATAGCAGATTGCTCTTCAGTTAAGTTACCTAGAGCAGAGGCAGTCTCATTTACTACAGCTTCAAGGATCCTGGTTAACCTACGGATTAGATTACTATTCTGAACAGGTCCTAAAAAGAAGAAGAAGCCTTTATTAAAATCTCTATACTGTTCTAGAGTGGTTTCAGTATAATCGACAATTGGGGACTCGATCTCCCTTTTATGTCTAATGTGTACTAGATGTGTGGTTCTGTGATAATCAGATGGGGCTAGGAAAACAGGTGGCAGTAGGAAGGCAATGTAACAGGTTCCCTCCCAATCGAGGGGCAGACGAACATATGCGGTTTGACCACAAATAAAATAAGAATGACGTGAAGCTTTGAAAATAGATTTCCCACTGTCACTATACTTGACAATAGTAGTACAATCACTATGTCCTACATGTACGGAACCATTATTTCGGACACATAATTCGCCTTTGACTGGTAGTACTGATATAGCAGGTAAGTCTGGAGTAGAATCAGACTGAACATTCAGGACCATGAAATTCGAAGAATAATTACCTAAATTGTAAACTTCGTTTTCTAGATCTAACCCGGTTCTGTGGGGGAGACCTTGCTTGTCTGGGAAACATGTACTGTTAAGGAAAGACATATCTGTTGAGGATGACGTTAACGTGGACCATGCTCCACACGAACCATTATGTGAAAATGGATAAGGAAAGAGTGGCAGAACTCCCTTCGGTGTCTGGAAAGGGGGGAGTCGACCACACACCCAACAATTAGTGGCATTGCTGGTCTGGTGTGAGTAATGTAACATGCGGATAAAAGAATTGTTACGCATAGCGAGGCGGTAAGAGAGTTCATGAGGAGGCAGATCACTAAACGTGTGCTCTACTGTAACATTAGAAGACTTATTTACATGAGAAACTGGAAAATACAGATAAAATGCATAACTAGTGCAGGAAATCATAATGCTGAGAAATAATATGAAACTTAGAAAAACGATACATCGGATTGAGTTTTGACTAACTCTCTCACTATGGGGGTCTATTTTATACATGTCAGAAACCGGTCTAACCGTTTCACCTAGGGGAGGACTTAGACAATCAAACTGGCTGACTTATTTTACTAGACCTTAACTTTTTCTTATACTCCTGTTGCGGAGTTGTCTCTAACAGGGAGGGTGCAATATCATTGTCTTTTGCGGGACAGTCCTTAAGAATAGTACTTTGGCAGTCTTTCAAATCCTTGGAAATGTTCTTTGAAACTGGTTTCAATCCATAAAACTTTTTGATATGCAAAAGATGCACCCAGCCTTTGCGTCCCTCCAACTTCACGGCTGTGCGGGTGGCCAGGAGGACCTGTCGGGGCTCCTTCCAGCGAGGCTCCAGCGGACTTGAACGATCAAAATTTCTCACTAAGACCATGGATCCGGGAACGATTTCATGCGGTGCCACCTCGGTATTGTCTGGAAATGCGGCGGCAACCTGTGAACGACAAGAGTTGAGGGCAGACATCAAGGAAGCTAGGTAATCTGTCAGCATATTACTTGAAACATCGGTAATACTTCGGGGTCTAGGTGTACCCCACATGTTAGGGGGGCGGCCGAATACGACCTCGTACGGGGACAGACCTGATCTGGAATGTGCGACCATGCGCATGTAGAACAGGGCAACTGGCAGAGCTATTAGCCAGTCCACACCTTTCTCTTGACAAACTTTTGCAATTCGAATTTTCAGGGTCTGATTATGTCTCTCTACGAGACCGGCTGCTTCAGGATGGCGTACACAATGGAACTTCCACTGGTACCCTAACAACAGGGAAACATGTTTCATCAATTCAGATGAGAATGGCTGGCCGTTATCAGAATATACGACTCTAGGGAGTCCATAACGGGGGAAGAACTCACGAACCAACTGCTTGGCAGTAGTCGTGGCTGTGTAATCTGGGACTGGATATGCCTCCGTCCACCTGGACAAAGCGCATACAACTACGAGAACATACTTGAAACCTCGACATCGCTCCATCTGAATGTAATCCATCTGGAGGACTTCAAAAGGGTGGTCAGGAGGCTGGAATCCACCGTGTTCCACCGGGACACTTTTACCTGGATTAAACTGACAACATATCATACAGGTACGGACTTTCTGCTTGGCTGCAGCTCGTAAGTGTTTGTTGAACCAAATGTTCTGGATACTGTCTAACATAGCTTTTTCCCCTAAATGTGCTGGACTATGTGCGGTATTGATAATGACTTGAACCATAGAGTCGGGGAGAAACCATGTGGCTTTTCCCTTCGTTACCCATCCCTGATCTGTCTGGACCCCTCCTTGTTCGGACCATTTCTTTATTTCATCGGGAGTAGCATGTAACTGTATGTCTATGACATCTTGTGTAGGGTCCTTAACTGTCATACATGTAGTCGGATCTGGAGTGTGTGTCTGTGTTTTATTAACTGGAATGTCTGGTGTCTGAGCTGTAAGCTTGGCTGTGCGATCTGCTAGATCATTACCTTGAGAAATAGTGTCAGTAACTTTCGTATGTGCTTTGCACTTCATGATAGCAATGGATGTCGGTGAGTGTATTGCATCTAACAGAGCTTGAATAAGGAGACCATGCTGAATCTTGGTTCCATGAGAAGTCATGAAACCTCTCTCCTGCCAGAGCACTCCGAAGTCGTGTACAACTCCAAATGCGTAGCGTGAATCTGTGTAAACATTAACTTTCAGGTTCTTGGCGTGTATGCAGGCTTGCGTCAGAGCAACTAGCTCTGCTGCTTGAGCAGACAGGGTGTCAATGCGGTGTGTCTCTATAACTTCGGTGTCGGTAGTCACTGCATACGCGGCTACTAGTTCTCCTGTACTTGTTCTCATGCATGAACCATCCACATAAAGTGTCAGGTCGGGATCTGGTAATGGAATATCTGTCAGATCTTGTCTTGGCTTGGTCATGATGTTAACTACTTCCACACAATCGTGTGTGGCAGGATTTGGATTAGCTGATGGTAACAGTGTAGCAGGATTTAGGACGTTGCAGCGTCTGATTTCTATGTGTGGCTGAAACAGTGTCAATTCATAACCTGTTAAACGTGCAATGGTCAAGTGCTGAGTTTGTGTTCGGTTTAAAAGAACTTCCACAGAGTGTGGAACTTGTACTGTCAGGGAGTGTCCTAAGACTATGGAATCACTTTGTCTGATAGCTAGTGCTGTGGCTGCAACTGACTTGAGGCACGCAGGCAGAGCCTGGGCTACAGGATCTAATGTGCTCGAAAAATAAGCACAGGGCTTGTATTGTCCTGCTTGATCTTGTGTGAGAACAGATAATGCTGTACCTTCACGTTCAGTGACGAAAAGTGTAAAAGGCTTACTGTAGTTCGGTGTAGCTAGAACTGGAGCTTGGCATAAAGCTTTCTTTAACTCATTGAAACTAAGTGTATGTTCAGATGTCCAAGGGAGGACAGTCGATACGGCTGCCTCCTGTGTCGTTAACTGTATCAGTGGTTTAGCTAGAAATGCATACTGAGGAATCCATTGTCTGCAATAAGAAGTAAGGCCGATAAAAGCACGTACCTCCTTCTGGGTCTTGGGCTGAGGAAGACTCGCTATTAACTGGATACGGTCTGGTGTCAACTGCCTACCCCTCTTGGACAGTAAGTGTCCTAAGTAGATCACTTGCTGGACACAGAATTGAAGCTTCGAAGGGGACACCTTGTGCCCCATCTCGGCAAGGAAATACAAGACTGTAAGTGATGCTCGCTCGCAATCACGTTCAGAACGGGCTGTGATCAGTAGGTCATCAACATATTGGAGCAGGGCAGTGTCAGTTGGCATGTGAATGTTGTCTAGTTGTCTCTTGAGTGCTTGACTGTAAATACTAGGACTTTCTGTGAAACCTTGAGGAGCGCGTGTGAACATATAGCTCCTTCCATTTAAACAAAATCCGAAAAGAAACTGGCTGTCTGGATGAATGGGGACACTGAAAAACGCATTCTTGAGGTCTATAACAGTGAAAAATGAAGCTTCGGAATCAATGGCTGTCAATAGGGAAGAAATATCTGGGACAACTGGGTACTGGGGAATAATACATTTATTAAGTTCTCGAAGGTCAATCACTAATCGATATACTGGAGGTGCATTTGGATCAGTACGTTTCATGACAGGAATGATCGGAGAATTACATATATTGGATTCAGTTTCTATAATTACTCCTTGAGCCATAAGCTCGTCAACAATTTTGGATAAGGCTGCTACAGCCTCAGGTGGCAATCTATACTGTCTGATTCGTGGTAACACTACACCTGGCTTAAGAGTCACACGATGGGGTGTGATTTGCATAAAGCCAACATCAGTTGGACCTTGCGCCCATAGATGCTGCGGAACATTAGACAATCTTGGATCAAAATCTCGTAATACATAGTGACCCTTGAAGTCACGTAGGAACAATCGTATTCCCTCGGGGGAACAGCATATAACTGCACCTAACTCTTTCAGTGTTTTAATGCCTAATAGATTTTCTGGACATGACTTAGTAAGTAACAGATCAGTAGTGCGGGACAATGGACCTACTTCTAGAGTAACTGGCTTTGATATTTCATTTACAATAGGTTTTCCTGAAAATCCAAGGGAAACATTTCTAGAGCCTGAGAGCGGAGCCCCTGGAACTTCGGCGTGACTTATAGTGGTCCTACTTGCCCCTGTATCAATCAGAAACTTTCTGTCTTTCCCTAGTACTTGACTGTGAACATAGGGACCCTCTTGATCTACAGGTATCTCGATGAGAGGCAAGCCTACCTCCCTCTCTAGGCTGTTTCATGAATATGGCTGATACTCTGGATACTCGGACTGTGCATACTGGTACATCTGCTGTGTAACATGCTGTGTTGCAGCAATAGGCTGCGGTGCTGTAACTGTCTGTGGTGCATTCTGTGGCTGAGGGGTCTGTGTAACTTGTTCTTGTCTAGGCGGACGTGGTCTTTCTTTAGTCTTACCGGTAGCTATGTTGTGTTTCAGAACTGCACACTCGTTTATAAAATGACCTGGCTGTTTACAATAATTGCAGTTCCCTTTAACGGGAGCTGCAGGATGACTGGCTTGATTCGGACCCCTCTTCTGACTGTCTTGAGGAACAGATTGTGCAACTAGTACTTTCATTTTCGTGTCTTTCATACGTTTTCTCTCGTGTTCTTGCTCTTCTCTGATTCTATTCTGGTGATATTGAAGCATCTGTAACATCTGGGACGGGGTATTAGCTTGCCAGGTACTTTCGACTTTCAAAACTCGGTTTTTAATTGGTGGACTTGAATTCTCGACTAATTTAGTAACAAAAAGGTGAGGGTATGACTCGCTACTTGTCTTGAGGCCACTGTTTATGGTAAAACATTTTTCAAATCTAGAGTAAAAATCGCTAGTATCTTCATCTTGTTTCTGTTTACAGGCTGAGATTGCATCCCAGTCTTCCTTTTTAGTGGTTAATAATCTGGGCAAAACTTGTATTAATAATTCTGGTAATTCTTTACATTTATCTCCAAGACCGGTACCTGGTACTCGTGCCTTATCTTCAGCTTCTAGAACTGCCCAATCGATCTTTTTCTCTCCCACCTCCCAATCTTTTTCTTTGAGTTTCTCATATACCCCTGAGGGCAACAGGACTTTTAGCATTTTAATAATGTCTGGATACGTGTATTCTCCCATACGGAGCATGTCTTTTAATTCTCGGTGGAACCCTGCTGGATCTTTATCATGACAGGGAATTAATTTCTTCATCTCTAAGAGTTCCATCTTTGTAATCGGGGTGTAAACAAACACTCGTTGCATTTCACCACCCTCTGTCTTAACTGGATGCACTTCTCGTAACGGATTCTGTCTGTCTATGTAAAAGGGTTTACTTTCTGGGGGTGAGACATGAACAAAATGCGGGTTCAGAAACATACTATATTTGTGGCGCTGTTCTAGAATGACACTAATCAAATCGGTACCTAAACCTTTCCATTTATACTGGGGTAACTCGTTCAGGACATCGTGTAACGGACCTGGATCAGAATGTTGACCCTCATACAATGTAATGAGGTGCTGAATCATATACATACCCGCCAGTCGCTGCTCGGCTGGGGGCAATTTCAGAAACATTTGTGCCACTATTTCGTCTGGAAAAGTGGTAGAATCAGTAATCCATCGGACTGCTGATCGGACTAGTTCTTGTTCATGCATAGTACTTAACTCGCTATAACCGATTCGTGATTTCAGAATGTGATCGGTAGCTTGAAATACTTGTTCTAGAGAACCTTGTTCTAGTGCTGGAGGATGAAAAGTTGACTTATGTTCTAGGCGTAAATGGCGATCTGGAAATCTAGATTTTCCTACATACGCTATCCTGGCGGGATTCTCGTCCTCTACCTCTTCCGCAGAGTCATTTTCTTTCTCGCTTACTTGTGCTGCTTTACGTTGATCATGTAACCTTATTATTTCCTTACGAATTTTCTTGTACATACTCTCTATACTACCTATAGTTCTATGCTTACCGTCGGCTATATTATCACTCCACCTTGTCAGGATTTTCATTTCGGCTTGATCTTTGGTCGGATAATCTTGTTCTCTTATTAGACAATTAATCAGAAACTTTAATAGCATGAGCTGGACTTCAACTTTTCTTTGGCACATGACGTCACTAATACTTTCTGGATCATTCCCTGTACGGATGAAACGATATATTCTGTCTAGATCTTCTTTCATATCTGGTAGGGTGTCCAAATACCCGGTCACCCGTCTTACACGCATAGAATATAGAATCATACTATCATCACCTGTGACTGGATCATAGCGACATTCAGTAAGGACTCGTCGGATATCTGCAGCGGACTGATATTTGGGCGTACGCTGTGACGCACATTCATGTAACTCGGCCAACGTTTTACGTTGGTGCGGTGGCGGGGTACCAGGAGGACCTCCTCCTGCGGCCCCTAAACTGGAATCATCGACTGATGCTCTTCGTACTAGCGCGGCGGGAAATTGAAATGCGGGCTGAACTTGTATGGCGGGCTGAACCTGGGGGACCGTAGCAGGTACTGCAAGGGGTGCCCCGGTGTCTGGAGGAGCAGGAAGTGCCTGATTTACAGGGACTGGCGGAGCGGGATTTGCATATTCCGGGACTGTGTCGTCCAAATAGGACGAAATGAATATATCAGCTGCGGTCGGTTTGTGACGTAGCTTGGTCGGAACTAATGGTGGCGGAAAATTACTGGATGCCTCCGGGGTCGCTTTTGGCAAGCCCTCGGCAAGAAGAGGGTACATACCCTTAATAAGGGCATTCCTCTGTCTGTCTGATTGTTCAGTTTTAACTCGTTCACCTATCTCGATTAATTCCCTTTCTTGGGCTCGTTCTAAGGATTCTCTACTTAATTCTGACTTTCTGATTTCTTTTTCCGTTCTTTTATGAGATTCTTTGCGCCATAACTCGATGGCGTCTTTCTGTGACTGTCTGGCCTTCTTTTTCCATAATGCCTCTTCTACTCTCATGATGCACTCGGCATCCCACGTACCTGATACGGGCCATCTATACTTTTCTTCCAAACCTTTGGTATACTCTACCCATAAATCTAGATACAATATGGCGCTTATGCCATGCTTCTGATACATGAAATGACCTGGACTGTCCCTAGGCGGGACAGGAACTGCTGCTTCTAGCAGACCTTTTCTGGTTTTTAACTGACGAAGTTTAGAAAACAACGGCATAACTGGACTGTAATCTAGACACAATACAATACACAATAAACACGATAATTACTTCACACTCATACCACGACATTAAAGTACATGAAGAACATTTAAAATAACAGTTCGAACAGAATACTACCTGGAATACGGAAAACAGAATACATGAATTTTCTCGAGAACAGAACTGACTAGAACAGAAACTAGATGCACTGCTGAAACAGTACGAAAACTCACCGGTCTCATAAAGAGACACGTCGGGACCCGCATCCACCGAAGTGGACACTTCGTTTTGTGGGTCTGTGTACCACCAACCCACGGACCAGAGACAATTAGATTGACCCTGTCTAGATACTACCCCAGCAACGGTACTCACCGGGCAGCAAGAACGGAAAGCCTCGGACTGGACTGGACTGCTTTGACGCTGGACGGACGAACTTCGGACTTCTGTTACGGGTGGGCCTCCGGATACCTCGGACCTTGGACTCTCGGCTTGGGCTCTGGTCGGGACTCGCCGCGTTCCTCCACCGCCTCGTCTGGATGCTGGACCGCCACCTCCGTCTCCTCCGTGGGCCTGAGGGATACTTGAAGCAGAAATATCTGCACGTGCACGGTATGGTTCCGTCACGGCTGCAGAGGGTCAGGGGGCCGGCGTGGCTTCACCGGCGCGTGGGGAAAGGGCAAGTCCCTATTCGGGCGCCATTATGTGGTATATATATAAATAATACCGGATCTAGGTTTGACTAGGCATAGCAATAACAGATAGCTCAATAAATAAGAGTCAAGATTCGAGGTAGTAGGAGTTTGCAGGTTTATTACAGCATAAAGGACAGGAACAGGACAACCTGCATAGGAATAGGATGGCAGGGCCCGGCAGCTGCCGGGGCTGGATCTGGGATGAGCGCGCTAACATTTAATAACAATACACAAGCATATATAGTAAAACAGTTGCATTACAGTACATATGATAGGCGGAGCAGTGGGTGGAGCAAAGGGTGTGACGCGTAGCAGTCGCGAAAGATAAGGGTGAAAGTGGGTGTAACAGGGCGTATACATAGACATGTGATGCAAACGTAACAGAATATGTCATGAAGGAGGCGGAAACATGGAGGGGGCTACCTAAGGAGCCTGGACCTCTAACCTGATGGTGCGCGCAAACTGGCAATGACGTGTTACTAGGAGAAGCTGGGGGCTACGAACTCTGTGCTAGGAGCAGAGACTGAAGTCTGGAGAGTCAGGGCGACATGTGCCTAAACCCTATCCAGTATCTGATGTTTAGAGAACATGTTGATATAAACTAGAAGTCAGGAGGGGAAAGGCTAACTTGATTCTAAGACTGGTGCATGCATTATTCTACATGTAGTGCGTGATGAAGAATATTAAATGACCATAAATACAGTATTTCTCTTACATGGAGACGTAAAGGCTAGACAATGACGGAAACTATTGATGCGATTCAGTAGCTTAGGAATGCAGAGAAGGAGGGCTGGACTGATAACTAGAATCATAACATACTTTTGGCAGACTCAGAGACAGAGCCAGGCTGAACCGGGCACTGCGAGGCAGGAAGTAAGTGAAGGGTCAGGGATACAGGTGGGGGCTGTATCGCTCTTCAGCGAGGGCTCAGGAGACAGGAGCTGAATCTGGTGTCCGGGCCCTTTTGAGGCCTAGGAACGGGGACTTTACAATGAAATAACGTGCACACTGAGAAACGTGGCAACGTAGCTTTAAATAGGCCTGATATTCGTAGTATTCACGAGAACTGGAAACTGGCATACTAGAGATGGACACAACTGTAATTGCATCATTAATCGAACATGGGGAATACAAATGCATATTAATCATGCACAGATAACATATGATGGAGGACGCGTAGGGACACAGAACATGGCAAAATTTACTTTTCCACAGTGGCTTGTTTAAGATGGGTTGCACAATTTTTAAGGTTCTTCACGGCAACAGCCCAGCTTTTGTTTCATCCAAGATTTTTCGCTATGTGCCTACCCGTAACCTACGATCCTCCCATCTGAACCTATTAGTCGCTCCCACTTTTAAACGCAAAAAACATGGTGGCTCTCGTTTTGCTGTCTTGGCCCCTCAGTTCTGGAACTCGCTCCCTGCAGAGCAGAGGTCGTTCACTTCCTATGCATTTTTTAGGAAATGGCTGAAGACATGGCTGTTCTCTCAGGCATATAATGACTAGGCTTTCTCTATGATGCTGCATTACTTCCTACCCTAGCGCCAAGAAACCGTTGGTGAACGGGTGCTTGATAAATACCTTTTAACATAACATAACATATGGTTTCCTAGGCTTGATTGTGTCCCGTGTTTCTTTTCACAGGTGAGGTGCTTGAGTGCATCCTAGTTTCAAGGGGTGTGTGTTTACTACAAGGTATAGTACCTGATTGCGCGCCCTAGCGTTAGGTTGGTGTTGCCTCAATTGACCCAGTGGAGCGGCGGCAATGTATTTCGGGCATGCGTGTGGGGTACACTGGTGACATGTGTTTGCCTTGATTCTGCAAATACTGTCCATGAGGAAGCGCGCACGCCCGAAATGAGCCGGACAGGAGGACGAGTGAGGATTATGCCTGTGGCATCTGCTTTTGCCTGTCAGCATGTCCAGCCTGCGTGTGCTGTCCCACCGAGGGGTAACTCGTTTCCTGACATTTGTTGTGGCCAACCCAGTCACGGGGCAGCACCACCGTGAAATCTGAGCGGGTCTGCCGCTACTTATTTGAGCAGCCGTTGGTGGAGCAGGAGACATTGTTTCCTCTGAAGGGATAAAAACTTTATTGATGCTATCAATGACAGCGACCCACATGGGTAAAGATTTTGTGAACCACCAGTCCCAGAATGCAAATTACTCACCTGAGTTTCATCTGTGCAATGAAAATAAATGGGGGGATACACTGGTGACATGTGTTTGCCTTGATTCTTCAGATACTGTCCATGAGGAAGGGCGCACGCCCGAAATGCATTGGACAGGAGGACGAGTGAGGATTATGCCTGTGGCAGCTGCTTTTGCCTTTCATCATGTCCTACCTGCTTGTGCTGTCCCACCGAGAGGTAACTTTTCCTGACATTTGCTGTGCCCGACCCAGTCACAGGGCAGTACCACCGTTAAATCTGAGCGGGTCCGCCGCTATGTATTTGAGCAGCCGATGGTGGAGGAGGCGCTGGGCAATGGCGGCTCTAAGGAGACATTGTTTCCTCTGAAGGTATAAAAACTTTATTGATGCTATCAATGGAAGCGACCCGAATGGGTAAAGATTTTGTGAACCACCAGTCCCAGAATGAAAATTACTCACCTAAGTTTCATCTGTGCAATGAAAATAAATGGCGGGATACACTGGTGATGTGTTTGCCTTGATTCTTCAGATACTGTCCATGAGGAAGGGCGCATGCCCGAAGCGCGTTGGACAGGAGGACGAGTGAGGATAATGCCCGTGGCAGCTGTTTTGCCTTTCAGTTTGTACTACCTGGTGTGCTGTCCCACCGAGGGGTAACTCTTTTCCTGACATATATTTATATATTAATTGAAAAAACCATAGGTTTCAGACACGTTATAGTTAGAATTTAGCATGTAAAAAAACCTTATAAATTCACAAAAAAAAACATAGGTTTCAGGGGCGTTATAGTTAGTTGGACATTTCACTCGTGCAAAACCATAGAAATTCCCCCGTTATAGTTAGTTTAGCTAACTATAACTTGCGCGCCCGCAATGCACTGCTGATGACGTCACATATTGCATCACTCATGACATCACTGATTTTTGAATGCTAATTTCTAACTACAACGTCCCTGAAACCCATGGTTTTTTAAGTAAATTTCAAAGGTTTTTTAAATGCTAGTTTCTAACTATGCCTACAGAGGTAGGACATGTGAAGAAAGAAGAAAAACGCACAGAAAGAAAAAAAAGAAATGCAGAAAGAAGCAACAGAAATCCACAAAGACGAAGAAAAGTGTAGGAAGAAAACAGATGTACAGACAGAACCAACAGAGGAGCAGAAAGTCCTCCTGTAACCACAACTTTTTCTGACGGGTACTGATGGTAACTGAATCTGACTAACCAGGCCTAGAGCCAGTGCTATGCTAAAAGACACTTAAAATACAGTGAAAACACCTACATACACTAGGGAACACTTTGCGTTGGGGTACCCCTGTGATTATCATGACTTCCTCTGTAAGACCCTAGTACATAATAGGGCAGGTGGATAAACTCCCTCTTAAAACGCGCCACGGGGCACATTTGCACACTGGTGAAGGGAGGGGTTGCCCTGTGGCTGTTTTAATTTGGAGGATAAAGGAAGGTGTAAAAAGGGGCACGGCCTGGACAACCTGTCTGCAACACAGTGCAGTGGCGCTTACTGGAAGCACCTGGCAGGCTAGTTAGCCCCCAGGGGCCCTCAGTATTGCAGGGGAATTATTTCCCCAACTTAAAACGCGCCACAGGGCGTGTTTGCACACGTCACCTTAGGCCCTGCCCCCTTCCTTCACCATTTTGAAAATGCGCCCCCTGCGGAGTTGTAAGTTGGGGAATTAATTCCCCTTCAATACTGAGGTGGGCTCTTAGAGGGGGGCCGTGCGGCACCTTCCCAACATTGGCAATGCACCGTGGAGGTGGTGGTCCCCGGGGCTCGGGGTCTGTAATGGACCCCCGAAATTACATAGTTAGTGCCCCGGGGAGGTGGCGGTCCCCAGGGCATGTGGGGGGGCTTGAGCCCACCCACACAGGTGTATGTATTTATTTTTAAAAGCCCCGGGGGTGGCAGTCCCCGGGGCAGCGGGGGGGCTGTGTGCCCCCTGCAAAGTAATTAATAAAAGCTCCGGGGGTGGCTGTCCCCAGGGCTGGGGGACCTGCCTGGGCCCTGCAATTTCAATTTTACATGCCCCCGGGACTTGGCCCATCTGGGGGCTAAATAATGACAAAGCGCTTTGTTATTTTTTTTCGGGCCAAATTCGCGCTGGGTGCGCGGATCTCGCTGATTTTCTTTTTTTAATGCTGTTTTTGGCCCTGGGGGTCCTTGTTGTTTTACGCTTTTGTTTTTCTGTTTTGTTGTGCCTCGGTTACCGAGGCATAGATGGCTGCCAACACTTCCTGGTTTGGAGTGTTGACAGCCAATTAGCATAAAGCTCATGGACAGGCTTTCAGTGAATTTCTAAGGTTTTTTAAAAGCTAATTTCTTACTATAACATGCCTGAAACCTATGGTTTTTTCAATGAATATATACCTATATATATATACCTATATATATCTATATATATCTATATATATATATAGATATATATATATATATCTGCAATACCTTGCAGCGCTCCACCATTCCAGTGAAATAACAAGGCATGGACCTTCTTTGCAGTATACCGTTTATTGCCCAACAAACAGCTCAGCCATGACGCGTTTCGGCCGTCCCTGCGGCCTTGGTCACATGACGATAAATTTTTTTCAACCCAATTTAAAGTGCTAGTGCATCACATGTCAACAGTAGACATAGAAAAATTACTACCGGTATACATACCATTGCTGGATTTAGGTAACACTGTCACAGTTTCTATCTGTATAAATACAGTTAATCATTCGCACAAACGACAGTTGGTAATTCACTACCATCAAAAATAAGTTCATATTACGAACAAGCGCATACAATATTACCGTAGCTCTTATTCTGTCTACACATATAGTTTATATCCCATAACCTAATATCTTATACTAAATCTATATGACATGTGTTTGAAAAAGGAAATATCTAAAGAATAAACGTGCCCACCCTAACGTGTTTGAATTATATAATCATACTAAAGAAAAATAATTTTTTCACTCATAATGAAGTGCACAGGAGTTATTGTAAGCATGATGTTGGTCACTAAATACCAAAATTGAATTGCAATTAAAATTAAATCTATATATACACATATATGCAATTGCTTAACTGTTACCTGAATTTAATGTTTATCAAATCCAAGAATATACACTTTATATGATATATAGGAGGATCCCCTTCTATAAACAAGTTAAAGTGGTTTAGTGCAACAGTACATTAAAGGTAAAGTGACTCATGCTTTTTTTTAAAAGAAAATTAATTAATGAAACACCCAAAAGTATCATGATGACACTGATGAAGTTTCTGTTCTTTGTTCATTGTTGCTCTGGGACTTTCGGGGGAAGAGGATACAGTTACTTCTTGATTTGCATCAGGGGCAGCGTTACAACAGGAAAATCAATACAGTACATAACTTAATTTGATTGGCTATGTATCCCTATTCAATTCATCTATACAGAACCATGGTTCATAGTAAAAACAGATAAAAGAATACTATTGCAATGTAAGAACAAGCCCAATGTATAAAAAAGGATATCGGTGACATAATAAAACCAAACAATCTAAAATACATATGGATAAAACTACCCTAATATTTAGAGGTCGGCTTATATTAACTATAGATCACCTATTGTATATTGTTGCACGCCGGTATAATTTCAAAATCCTCTAATGATTTTAAAGGTAAAAGAGGAAATAAATATATATTCGGTACAAAATATGTGCAAAATACGCAATTTAATATCCTAATCTTAAAGCTTATTCTCAACAAATTTGGAGTGATACATGCCTAAATCTTCCTTTATGAATCCCTAAGTGGCTTTCCTTATAGATATGTATGGAGGTCCTCCGTAGTATTTAGACCTCCAGGCCACTTAGAATCAAATTCTAGAATGTAATTTGTCTCAGTTCTTCGCATGTTGGCCTCCCTATCCCCTCCTCTCTTTGTCAATGGGATAGACTCAATTGCATAGTATTTTAATCCTTGAGGCTTACTATTGTGACATGCCTCAAAGTGTCTAGCAACTGGGTAATTTTGATCTTTATTTGTTATTGCACGCAAATGTTGCAGGATTCTTTTATGAACCGGCAACTTGGTGCTGCCAACGTACTTAAAATGACATTCACATTCTAAAACATATATACAATATTCGGTTTTACATGTAAGCAATTGTTTGATTTCTCGAGTTGCCTTAGGGATGACCGTAGTATATTGTTTAGTATTCACCCCATATTGACACGCTTTACATGAAAAGCACTTATAAAATCCCCTACTTATAGGTCTACTAGGCTCTTTCTTCAGGCATTCCTGACTTTTCTTAGTTAGAATTGTGCCCAAACTCATACCTTTACGATACGTTATGGACGGATTGGCGGGCATCAATTCACCAATAGTAGGGTCATCTTGTATAAAGTGCCAATTGTGTCTGACTATATTTCTTAATTCCCTTTCTTGCTTGGAATAAGTCAGAACTAACCGAACTGTGTTAGTATCCACACTCTGGATTCTTTTGTCTTTGGGGATATATTTAAGGAGATCACTTCTAGCTTTTTGTCGGGACTTTCTAATAGCGGTTTCCACTGTTCTAGTGCTGTATCCTCTTTCCACAAACCTGATTAAGCTCTCTTGTTGCTTCTTGATCATATCCCTCTCATCACTACAAATACGGCGGATGCGAAGCATTTCGCCGTATGGGATAGATTTGATCAAGTGTTGCGGATGGGCACTTGTCGCATGCAACAGTGTGTTGCCAGCTGTTGGTTTTCTAAAAAGGGTAGTACTAAGAACATTGTTGTTTAAAAAAACCTGCACATCTAAAAATGTCACCGATTCCTTACTGATACTAGAAGTAAAATTCAAATTAAGATCATTTACATTTATCTCCTGTATAAAATTTAAAACACTGTCCTCAGATCCATGCCACACAATAAAAAGATCATCAATAAAACGAAGCCAAGAGACTATATTGGATGTGCAATAGTGCAAATACTTTCGCCTGAGGACCAGTTCCTCCCACCACCCCATAAAGAGGCACGCATAACTTGGGGAAAAACTGGCCCCCATGGCTACACCCTGAACTTGTTGGAAAAATTGATCATTAAATATGAAATAATTGTTTTCCAAACAAAATGTTAGCATTTCCAGAAGCATTCTTGTATGATTGGAGAGTTCCATTGGCCTTCTGCTTAGATAGTATTCACAAGCTCGTAGGCCATCTCTATGTTTGATACATGTGTATAGGGAACTTACATCCAATGTTACCAGGAGATAGTCTGATTTCCACTCAATGTCATTTAATTTCCGCAAAAAGTCACTGGTATCCTGGACATATGAATTCAGGGATTTCATATGTGCCTGTAGAAAATAGTCTATATATTTTGATAAGTTCTCTAATGGTCCTCCACACGCCGAAATAATCGGTCTTCCCGGCGGTTCAGTAAGACTCTTGTGGACCTTCGGAATGAAATATATATATATATATTTATACACGAAAGCCTTCCTCCACAAGAAAAGAAGCAGGAGCCCAGGAGAACAGGTAAGACAGGTTTTATTAACAAACAGGCAGTCCCAGTTGCAGCAGATGCATTTCGGCGTGGAGCCTTCTTCGATGCCCAACACCGGGAGCCCTCATCTGTGTTCTGTGCCTGCTGCCTCTGATGAGAAGTTTTGCGTGATGCGCTCCTCCCCCTGACAATGAAGCACACCTGTTACAGTCCGTTTTAACTTTAGGGACTGCAACTCCCAAAAGGCCATGTGATAGCGGCAATTCGGGTCCGTGAAATGGGGAGGATGTGTAGAAAGTCCACACCGCGGTCACACAGCAGGACACGATGATAGAGCCTTCTCCTGCCGTCATGTTAACAAGTCCGTCCAACTACTCCCCTATTACGCCACCGCCTCGCACCCAGGAGAGCCAATGTGCAGGGATCAAATATGCTGTCAGCACAATGTCCAAAACGAGGTAAAATACCTCACTGCGCCGGGTCCTCTGTTAGCAAAGCGGGAACTGGATTATCCCTCGAGGGAAAATGTAAATGCCGTGAGGCGGAAGCCAGCAGTTGTCCAGATCCCAAACGTGGCGGGGCTCCTGAATTGTGTCACTGGCAGACACAAATTATATACACGAAAGCCTTCCTCCACAAGAAGAGAAGCAGGAGCCCAGGAGAACAGGTAAGACGGGTTTTATTAACAAACAGGCAGTCCCAGTTGCGGCAGATGCATTTCGGCGTGGAGCCTATATATATATATATATCAATAAATCAATCAATCATAGCATTTGTAAAGCGCACTACATACCCTTGAGGGTCTCAAGGCGCAGGGGGGGGGGAGGGGGTAATGACGCTACTGCTGAAAGAACCAGGTCTTGAGGAGTCTTCTGAAGGGCAGTAGTTCTTGGGTCTGCCGTAGGTGGATGGGGAGGGTGTTCCAGGTCTTGGCGGCGGGGTGGGAGAAGGATCTGCTGCTGGAGGTCGCTCTTCGGATGCGGGGGAATGTGGCGAGGGCGAGGTCGGTGCAGCGGAGCTGGCAGGTAGGGGTGTAGAAGCTGAGTCGTCTGTTGAGGTACGCAGGTCCGGTGTTGTGGAGTGCCTTGTGTGCTTGGGTGAGGAGCTTGAAGGTTATCCTCTTGTTGACGGGGAGCCAGTGCAGGTCTCTCAGGTGGGGTGTGATGTGGTTGCGGCGAGGGATGTTGAGGATCAGGCGTGCAGAGGTGTTTTGGATGCGTTGAACTGTTTCAGGAGTTTGGCCGAGGCTCCAGCGTAGAGGGCGTTTCTGTAGTCCAGCCTGCTGCTGACGAGGGCCTGGGTGACTGTTCTTCTCGTTTCGGTGGGGATCCACTTGTAGATCTTGGGGAGCATGCGGAGGGTGTTGAAGCAGGAGGAAGAGACAGCGTTGACCTGCTTAGTAATGGAGACGGTGGAGTCGAGGATGACCCCTAGGTTGTGTGCATGGTCGGTGGGTGTTGGAGCTGGTCCCAGTGCGGTCGGCCACCAGGAGTCGTCCCAGGCCGAGGGGGTAGACCCGTGGATGAGGACCTCCGTCTTGTTGGAGTTCAGCTTCGGTCGGCTGTTCCTCATCCATTCGGCGACGCCATTCATTCCTTCGTGGAGGTTGGTTTTGGCAGTGTGGGGGTCCTTGGTGAGGGACAGGATCAGCTGGGTGTCATTGGTGTAAGAGATGATGTTTAGGTTGTGTAATCGGGCGATGTGGGCGAGCGGTGTAGATGTTATACAGCGTTGGGCTGAGAGATAAGCCCTGGGGTAAGCCGCAGATGATCTCGGTAGCAGAAGGGGGAGGCGGACGCTCCGTGCTCTGCCTGAGAGGAAGAGGTGGTCCAGTCCCTGGCCTTCTCTTGGATCACGGCGTCGTGGAGGCGTGTGCATAGTGTGTGGTGGCATACCGTGTCGAAGGCGGCCGACAGGTCCAGGAGGATGAGGGCCGTGGTCTCTCTGTTGTCCAGCTGGGTCCTGATGTCATCGGTGGCGGTGATGAGGGCAGTTTCGGTGCTGTGGTTACTGCAGAACCCGGACTGGGACGGGTCCAAGATGCTGTTCTCCTTGAGGTAGCGGGTCAGTTGTTTGTTGATGGTCTTCTTGATGACTTTCGCCGGGAACGAGAGCAGGAAGATGATCCGGATATTCTTGAGATCCTTCGAGTCCGCCTTGGGTTTCTTGAGTAAGGCGTTGATCTCGGCGTGCTTCCAGCTTTACGGGAAGGTTGCTGTCTCAAAGGAAATGTTGATGGCTTTCCGGAGGTGGGGTGCGACGGCGGTGCTGGCTTTGTTGAAGATGTAGTGTGGGCATGGGTCTGATGGAGATCCGGAGTGGATGGTGTTTATGATCTTGATGGTGTCGTTGTTGTTTATATTGGTCGCTTTTTTGAAGCTGTTGTGGATGTCTGTGATCTTGCGATGGAAGAAGGTGGCAAGTGAGTTGCACATGTCTTGCGAAGGTGGGATGTCGTTGGTGTTGGAGCCGGGGTTGGAGAGTTCCTTCTCGATGTTGAAGAGCTCTTTGCTGATGTGTGCGTTGTTGTCTAGGCAGTCTTTGATGAAGGCCCTTTTGGTGGATCTGATGAGGTAATGGTGTCTGCTGGTGGCGTTCTTGTGGGCTGCTTAGCTGTCTGGTGTTCGTTCACGGTACCAGTTCTTCTCTAGCTTTCGGCAGGTTTGCTTGGAGGCCTAGAGTTCTTCAGTGAACCAGCTGGCTTTCTTGCTGGCGTGGCTGTTGGAGGGTTTCTTGAGCGGGGCAAGGGTGTTCGTGCAGTCGTCGATCCACTGTCTGAGGTTGCAGGCGGCAGCGGCGAGGCCGGTGGAGCCGGCAGGTAGACTCTGGGCGAGGGTGCTGGTTAGCTGGTCCTCGGTGACTTTGCTCCAGCAGCGGCGAGGCATCTGTTGGGTGCCGTGCTGCATGGTGGCTTTCCGGAAGGAGAAGTGGACGCAGCGATGGTCGGCCTAGTGGAGTTCGGTGGTGTAGCTGAAGGTGACGTGGGAGCTTGCGGAGAAGATGGGGTCAAGCGTGTGGCGGGTGGAGTGGGTGGGTGTTGTGACGAGCTGTCTGAGTCCGAGGTTGGCGAGGTTGGCGATCAGGGTGGTGCAGTTGGTGTTGTTGTTGTTCTCGAAGTGGAAGTTCAGGTCCCCGAGGAGGATGTAGTCTGTGGAGGCGAGGGCGTGTGTGCTGACAAAGTCGGCGATGGGGTCGCTGAACTGTGGTCGGGGTCCGGGGGGCTCTGTAGATCAGGGTTCCTCTGAGGGTGGTGTTGGGGTCGGTGTGGATCTGAAAGTGTAGGTGTTCGGCAGTGCTGAGGGTGTCATCGTTGTTGGTAGAGACTATATGTGTGTGTCTGTGTGTATATAGCACTTTACACATAGAAGGGGAGAGGGTCTACAAATAAACTCTACCACCCCGAACCCCCATAACATATATACACATGGAGGGGCAAGAACACCTAGAAATTAAAGATAATCTAACAATGAGAACTCTATCACCGGTTGGAGAGATCAGTGTTGGCATTATGCCTAACATTTTGCCCGACTGAGGAGTTTGAATATACACAGACCAGGACAGATCCCTTCAACTATATTTGGAAATTTAAACTCTACAAGTTATTTAAACTTACGAACTTAGGGCAGAGAAGGAATTAACACCACCCTGTCGTAAACAACAGATGCCCTAGATATAAATGTTCTCGAAACTCTGGGAGTCATGGAGGAATTGAGACTTGGAAGTGATACAGGTAGCACAACAGCAGAGAACTTGTCTGAAGGGCTGGAAGCTTTTGGAATAACCTAGATGGGAGTTCTAAGTCCATTCAGACCCATGTATAGATTTTATCCACAGACACCGGTGGATGCTATCGATATCTTCTCTGACAACGTAAACAAGGAGTTTCTGGGATTGAGGTTCAAAGTGAGATCACCCCACAAATGGAACTTCTCAAATAATCAAAGGGAAGCGATAAAAGGATTAAGAAATGATCAAACAATCATAGTGAAACCTTCGGATAAAGGGGCCAATGTAGTTCTACAGACGAGAGAGGATTATTGCAGTGAAGCCCTCAAACAACTACAAGACAAGAACAACTATGTCACTGTGACAGAGAATGACTATACACTGAGCATAAAATCTTTGGAACATATGATCGACAAGTGGCTTGGGAAGGGCATTCTATCATTGGAAGAAAATTGTTTGTTCCAAAACAAGCACCTGATAATCCTGATGTTTTACTACCTACCCATAATCCACAAGAGTGCCACTAGCCAACCAGGACGCCCTATAGGAGGCTTAAAGGAATATTTATCAAGATATATAGACCATTTTCTGTTCCCTTTTGTACTGCAATTATCTTCGTAAACATGAGACACCAAGGACTTTTTGATGCAAAGACAAGGAATCGAATGGGAAGGAGACTTCATAATGATAACTCTCGATGTGTCGAGCCTGTATACGAGTATTCGACACACCGATGGGCTGGAGGCAGTGAGAGTATTTTTTGGGGGATGATCCTTGAGGTTCCTGGAGCATAACAACTTGGTGAAAGAATTTATTTATTTCTGTTTGAACAATAACATTTGAATTTTCCAGGAGCAATGGTACAGGCAGATACAGGGAACGGCGATGGGCACCTGCTTCGCTCCCAGTTACGCAAACTTGTTTGTTGGCTGGTGGGAGAAGCAGGTGGCCTGGGCCGATACCATGGATGAGTGGGTGGATAAGATTCTTTGTTGGAGGAGGTACATTGAAGACCTCTTCATAATTTGGAGAGGGTCAATGTAGTCCGCAAAGCATTATATCGCTTGTCTAAATGAGAATAACCTTACTCTGAAATTTACAGGTGAACTCAGTACTACACGAGTACATTTTTTGATCTGACTGTTTTTGTGAACGAGAACAAACTGCACACAGCCTTGTACAGAGAAAAACAGCAGGTAACACTGTTCTGCATGGGACTAGTAGCCACTCACAGAACCTGATCCAGAGTATACCCTATGGGGAACTCTTAAAGATCAAAAGGAATAGCTCAAGACATGAAGATTACTTAAGTGCAGCAAATCAGAGAATTAATCATTTTAAAGAAGTTACCCTTGTAAGACATTGGAGGCAGCAAAGCTTAAAGCAGAAAAGAGGAACAGAACTGATCTCATTCTAAATGTGGGGCAGAAAGAACACAAAGAAAACACTAATAACTTTAGGATGATCACACGCTTTTCTACCACAGCAAATTAAGTTAGAAAGATCATGCATAGAAATTGGTGGATTGTAAAATCAGATGCAGTCATTGAGAGGGATCTGCCAGAACAACCAGGCATAACCTTCAGAAGATCCAGATCATTAAAAGATCATCTAATTGAGAGCCACCTAACTAAGATGAATGTGCAACAAGGCGGGAAATGCATGGCATGTGCTACAAGAAAGAGAATAATCACATATAAGATCCTGGGGTTGAAAACAGTGAGGAGAATAACAAAATGTATGATGTGCAGTACCCCATTTGTGGTGTACTGCCTACTCTGTCTGTGCAACCTACGTTACGTAGGGAGCACAAGAAATCAGGTGATGATGCGAATTCTAGAACACCAGAGGGCCATCGCCAGCAACGAGACCAACTACCCGGTTGCTAGGCATTTTGCTACCTATTATAATAGCGATAGAACACTTCTGCAGTATTTCTGCCTAGATCATGTCCCTAGGGATATTAGAGGAGGTGATAGGGAGAAAAGACTAAGGAGGCTTGAATCACGATTTATTATAGACCTTCAGTGCAAGTTTCCAAGGGGACTGAACAAAGGGGAGGAACTTGCTGTTCATTTAGGCTCCCGATAATTTAAAGGTACAATGTGAGTCCGGATTGGACGTGTTTAGGTACATGCACAGATGTAACAGCTTCTGTTGATGGTATTTACCCATTCAGGGTGAGATCTTGAAATAACATAGCACCAGGATGAGGAGGTCAATATAGGCTGTTAGACAGTGCCTCTAGGTCCCCTTTGCCCATTCAGGGCGCAATACTTGTGTAATTATCACACAGGTGTGTGCTATCACTGTTATTACTGCACATAGGGTCTAAGATTATGAAATGCATGAACTAATTATTCAAACAAATATATAATGTATGATGCAATACATGCACGTTACTTGCGTATTCATGAATTTCGAGGACATTCTACACGTTCCAAAATGGCAACCGTATTAACAAATTTACTGTTTGTCCATTTTCTATGTAATGATGTATCATGTGTTTAAATTTTACCATGACTGCAGCGGCCGCCGACATTGGCAAAGACAGGATTACTGAAACGCATTTGTTTGTGAAGTTTATCGCCAATAAATCTATATCCGGATTTAACTAATGTGAGTGCTGGTCCAATCTACTTGTTGTGGGGAGCTGGAATATATATATATATATATATATATATATATATATATCTATATATATCTATATATATCTATATAGATATATATAGATATATATATAGATATATATATATATATATATATACACAATTGCACCAGGAGCTTGCCAAACACTCTCTGGACGGTGCCTCCATTTATGAGGGTGGACTCAAGATATACGCTTTTACTTCCGAAGAAATAACTGGCACTCGCGGAGTCCACCATTCATTAATTCAATGAAGTCGCTTTTAAAGATGTTCAATATGTATTCCCGTCAGAGGGTTAGCCAGGCACAGCAAAAGAGACTGTGCCATCCTAGTACAAAATACCCTATTATTTGGCCACCATATTGCAAAGAACTATATATTCATGTCTAATTGCAGTACCATCCAATTCCTTAATAAAAAATGACTGTAACAAATTATCAGAAGTCGGCCTTAAATAGGCATGATATAAGGAAATGTTCAGGTACATTCATAGTTCACCAATATGAAAATGGCTTCTCGGTACTCCTTTCACATCACACCCTACATGAATGTGCTGCTCTGGTACCCTGAGGAGCAGCGTGTTTTTTAAAAGTCTGTTACTGTTCAATAAGTCACAAACATATCCACTGACAGATCCCTAATCCCACTCACACACGCACACCCATATAGCCACTCAGACACCCGTTTACACACTGATACAGACAGTCACACAGCCACTCAGATAACATGTTATAAATAGTATCACTCATTAGTCATTAGTCATTCAGAAAGAATAGTCATTTAACTTATGCAGTTGCATAGTATATATCTTTAAGTCTCAGAAATGTTTATGAAACACTTACACTCACTGGATGATGTCATCAGTGATGTCACTGACCATGTCATGAGTCATGTAATATGTGAGTTCATAAGCAGTGCATTGCGGAGGCGTAAGTTATAGTTAGCTCATGTAAATATAACTGTTGAATTTCTATGGTTTTGTACTAGTGAAATCTGAGCCTAACTATAAGGTCCCTGTAACCTTTGTTTTTTGGAATTAATTTCTACGTTTTTTTTAAATCTATTCCATAACTATAACGTCGCTGAACCTTTGGTATTTTCAGTGAATTTTAAAGGTTTTTCCATTCTATTTCCTAACTATAACGTCCCAGTAGCCTTTGTTATTTTTCAGTGAATTTTGTGAAGGTTTTTAAATTATTTTTCCTAACCGTAACCTGTAACCCGTGTGAATGGGTGTGTGATTGACTGAATAAGTCTCTAAGTGGGTATGTGAGTGGCTGTATTGGTTTGTGAGTGGGTGTGTGAGTCACTGTCTGGATCTGTAAGTGGTTGTGTGAGTGGCTATATGACTCTGTGTGTGGGTGTGTGAGTGGTTATATGTGATGTGATGTGATGTTAAAGGCATTTATAAAGCGCAGCATACACTATACAGTTTCTTGGCGCTAGAAAAAAAGGACAATAGGCAGCTGCCTGGACAGGGCAGGGAGTGCATAGCCGTAACAAGGAAAAAAAGAAAAAAGAAGGGGCCGGGGAGAAGAAAACAGTTTAATTGTAAGCAATGCGAAACAGATAGGTCTTAAGGAGGGATCTGAAGTGGGTATAGGGCGAAGCCAGCCTTATGTCCAATGGGAGGGCATTCCAGAAGGATGGAGTGAGGAATGGGAATCTTAAGCCTCCCCATTTCTTACGCTTGATTCTAGGGACTTTGAGTAGAGCCGAATGAGCCGAGCGAAGATTACGGGAGGGGACATAGGGATGAATGAGGGAGGAGATGAAAGTAGGACCTAGGCCGGCCAGAGATTTAAAGACAAGGCATCCCAACTTGAATTTGCAGCGTTCAGAAACAGGGAGCCAGTGCAAAGATTTTAGCAGAGGGCGGACGTGGTGGTGCCTCGGTTGGTGGAAGATGAGGCGTGCCGCCTGGTTCTGGACAAGCTGCAGACGTTGAAGTTGATAATCAGGGATGCCTATATACAAGGAGTTGGCGTAGTCAATTCTGGAGACGACTAACGCCAAGAGGGCCAGGGTAAGAGCTACGGTGGTCAGAAAGCGTGCGATTTTCCGGATTTTTCGCAGTTGGAAAAAGCAGGAAGAGACAGTGGCATTTATCTGGGGTTTCATCGAAAGATCTTTGCTGATGATAACCCCCAGACTTTTGGCAGAGTCAACTGGACGGGGGGGAGGCCCAAGCTAGCGGGCCAGAAGTTGTTATTCCAGGGATTGGAAGGTCCTCCGACAAGAACCAATTCGGTCTTGTCGGGGTTGAGTTTCAGATGGTTTGCCCCCATCCAGTTGCTGATGTGACAAAGGGTGGCTTGAAAATCTGAGACTGACTGGTCCGAGGGGTTGATGTTGAAGACTAGCTGAATGTCATCCGCGTAATTGAACGCGGTGACATTCCTGTCTCGGAGAGATCTAATCAGGGGGGTAAGGTATAAGTTAAAAAGGAGCGGGGACAGAGAAGAGCCCTGCGGCACGCCGCAGGTCAGCCACACCCTGTCCACGGAGAACTGGGATAGTCGGACCGCTTGTTGGCGGCTGGTGAGAAACGAGCGGACCCAGTCCAGGGCCGTGCCCCCGATCCCAGCCTGTCTGACACGGTCGGCCAGGATGGCATGGTCGACCGTGTCAAAGGCGGCCGACAGATCCAGGAGCACTAGGGCCTGACTGATGTTGGAGTCGGCCCCCCTGCGCAGTTCTTCCGTTACAGAGAGTATGACCATCTCTGTAGAGTGGGCGGGTCTAAACCCGGCCTGTTGAGAGTCAAGAAAATGAGACTGCTCAACAAACGAGCTCAAGATGTTGGTAACGTGGGACTCGAGTACCTTGCTGAGGTAGGGAAGGAGGGAGATGGGACGGAAGTTGCTCATGATCGTAGGATCGGCTGTAGGTTTCTTTAAAATAGGCACTACCTCGGCTGCCTTAAAAGTACTAGGGACTAGGCCAAGAGTGAGGGATTTGTTCAGGAGTGCCGGGGGGGGGCTGGACAGGCAGTGGAGGCCTCGCGTAGGATCTTGGGGGGGACAACAATCAGTGGGAGACCCTGAGGTGACTTAGCTTAGGAGGACGGAAAAGTCCGCCTCCAGGATGAGGGGAATCTGAGTGAGAGAGTGGGGGTTAGGAGGGTCAGCATGGGGGTTAGCGAGGGACCCGGGAGAGTCAGATAAGGGGGGCACCGAGATGCTGTTTTTGATTTTTTCAATCTTCTCAACAAAGAAATGGTTGAGAGAATCACAGAGCCCCTGTGAAGGGAGGGGTTTGATGGAGACCCTGTCAGGGTGAGATAACTCCTCCACGATCGAGAAGATGTCTTTAGCTTTATTAGCTGACTCCACGATTTTGTTGGAAAAGTACAGGGTTTTGGCTAGCACAATGGAGGACTTGTACCCTTTAAGTAGGGTTAGGAACTCTAGCCTAGCTTCAGGGGCATAATTTGTACGCCAGCGGCGCTCGGCTTGTCTAAGTCCGAGTTTTAACGCTTTCAGGTCCTCGGTAAACCATTTCTGAGCCTCATGAAGGCGCCTAAGTTTGACCCGTTTGAGGGGGGCAACCACATCGCTGGCCAGTTCGAGACAGCGGGTTAGGTCAGAGGCTTGAGTGTCGATTGAGTCGGATTCAGGGGGAAAGGAGGTGCTTAGTAAGTTGATGAATTGGCTAATGTCAGCTTTATTCCAGTTCCGGGCTGAGAAGTTCGCCTCCAGAGGCCTACTGGGGCAGATAGGGGCTTTGAGGGAAAAAGAGATAAGGGAGTGGTCAGACCATGCACATGGCATTATGAGGGGGGCCGAGATCTCTAAGTTGGAAGTCCAGACCTGGTCCAGTATGTGGCCTTTCGTGTGCATGGCTGTGTTGATATGTTGACAACAATTCAGGCCATTTAACAAGTCAGAGAAGGCCGCAGAGCAAGCACTCTCCTTCTCGTCCAGGGGCCAGTAGTTAAAGTCTCCAAGGACCAGGATTTTAGAATTGTTGATAATTACCTGGGACAATAAGTCTCCGAACATAGTCGGAAAATCAGGCATGGATTGAGGAGGGCGATAGACTAAGACGCAAATAAGGGGTGACACTGAGGATTCCAGTCTAAGTGCTAAGCAGTCCACCTGAGGAATAGAGGGCATGGTAAGGACGGAGAATCTAGTTGGAAGCTTGATGATGGCTGCTACTCCCCCTCCGGGTTTGCCAGAGGCCCTGTTGGCTTGAATGATATAGTAGCCAGGCGGGATGGCTGCCAAGATGTCGGGAGAGGATCCGTCATGCAACCAGGTTTCAGTTATAAACAGTATATCGGGACTGTCAGCCTCTAGGAGGTGATAGGTTTCCATCTGATGTTTTGCTAGTGAGCGGGTGTTGAGGTAGCTCACTTTAAGTTCGAGGTTGGGGGGTGGTGTGAGGGGAGGGGGGTGAAAAGTGGGCCGATGAGGGAGAGAGGCCGAGCAAGCATCAAGCTCGGGGAAAACTTCTCGAGCATGTCCCAAGCCCAGTTGGTCGAGCTGCGAACGGGCAGTCGGGGCTAGAGGCCAGGGGGCGTGCAGTTCGAGCAAGTCAGTGGAGGAGCATTGAGTAACATGGGCAGGGTGACATGCCCCTTGCCCTGTCCGGCCGCAGACGGGCGCAGACGGGCTTACCTTTGGCGCGCCTTCGGCGCGCAGACGGCACGCCCGCTGCGCGTCCGGGGAATGCACATTGAAGAAGGATGGAGGGAGGCGTGGCCTCACAAGAGTGGGCGTGGCCAATAGCTTGGCGCGAAATGGCGCCGATGGTTTCCTCAACCCGCGGCAGCGCTAAGATCCGCAGCGCGGGGGTTAGTTAGGAGGATTGAAGGATGGAGAGTGCCCAGAAGTAAGTGGCAATACAGTACAAGTGCAAGTAAATACAGTGATTTTTAAAATCAATTACGAGCGATTCTCCCGGCTGTACCTCAGGAGTGTCAATGTCCTAATGCGCGGCTTTATAGAGACTGGGGCGAAGTGGGCGTGGCCTCACGAGAGCGGGCGTGGCCAATAGCTTGGCGCCGATGGTTTCCTCAACCCGCGGCAGCGCTAAGATCCGCAGCGCGGTGGTTAGTTAGGAGGATTGAAGGATGGAGAGTGCCCAGAAGTAAGTGGCAATACAGTACAAGTGCAAGTAAATACAGTGATTTTTAAAAACAATTACGTGCGAGTCTCCCGGCTGTGCCTCAGGAGTGTCAATGTCCTAATGCGCGGCTTGTATTCAGCGCGGCTTTATAGAGACTGGGGCGGAGTGGGCGTGGCCTCACATGAGTGGGCGTGGCCAATGACTTGGCGCAAAATGGCGCAGATGGTTTCCTCAACCCGCGGCAGCGCTAAGATCCGCAGCGCGGGGGTTAGTTAGGAGGATTGAAGGATGGAGAGTGCCCAGAAGTAAGTGGCAATACAGTACAAGTGCAAGTAAATACAGTGATTTTTAAAAACAATTACGAGCGATTCTCCCGGCTGTACCTCAGGAGTGTCAATGTCCTAATGCGCGGCTTTATAGAGACTGGGGCGAAGTGGGCGTGGCCTCACGAGAGCGGGCGTGGCCAATGGATTGGCGCGAAATGGCGCCGATGGTTTCCTCAACCCGCGGCAGCGCTAAGATCCGCAGCGCGGGGGTTAGTTAGGAGGATTGAAGGATAGAGAGTGCCCAGAAGTAAGTGGCAATACAGTACAAGTGCAAGTAAATACAGTTATTTTTAAAAACAATTACGAGCGATTCTCCCGGCTGTGCCTCAGGAGTGTCAATGTCCTAATGCGCGGCTTGTATTCAGCGCGGCTTTATAGATACTGGGGCGGAGTGGGCGTGGCCTCACGAGAGTGGGCGTGGCCAATGGCTTGGCGCGAAATGGCGCCGATGGCTTCCTCAGCCCGCGGCAGCGCTAAGATCCGCAGCGCGGGGGTTAGTTAGAAGGATTGAAGGATGGAGAGTGCCCAGAAGTAAGTGGCAATACAGAACAAGTGCAAGTAAATACAGTAAATACAGTGATTTTTAAAAACAATTACGAGCGATTCTCTCGGCTGTGCCTCAGGAGTGTCAATGTCCATGTATATGGGTGTTTGTGTGGTTCTATGGTTGTGTGAGTGGCTATGTGGTTCTGTGAGTGGGTGTTTTAGTGGCTGTATGGGTGTCTGAGTGGCTGTGTGGGTCTGTGATTATATGTAGAAGGGCTGAATGAGTGCATCAGTGAGTGTGTGAGTGTTGGTGAGGGTGTATCAGTAGCTGTGTGAGTGATTGGGCCAGAACGGATCATCACCCTAAGTTTATTGAACAAGAGTCCACAGTTTTGTACAAAAAGTCTACCCAACAGGAATACTTTCTACTGGTTAAATAGTAAGTGCTACCTTGGTGGGTAATAACTAGTGCACATTCAACACTAGATTCAGAATACGCTTTATTCGGTGCATATTCAACACTACAGCTGCATAATGGACCAGGAGAAAATGTCTCCCGCGACCTTGTGTGTGTTTCAGCAATGTGATTGTTCCTCATGCTTCTTCATCTGTAATAACACGAATACTCCTACAGAGAAGACATCGGGACTAAAAAGAGTTGGATCTCCACCAAACAAGGAAACTTCCTCTTAACTATATGAAGTAAGTGAGACCGGTGAGACAACGTGTCAACTTTAAAGTATGCTGTATAATGCATAAGTGTATTTATGGGTCTGGCCCTAAATACCTAAGAGACATATTCGTCCCTTACTCACCGGGACGTGTCCTGCGTTCCAGCAGCACTATGTTGCTGCAGGTGCCCAGAGTGACGAGAGCAAGACAGGGAGGACGGGCCCTCTCACTTAAAGGCCCCATGTTATGGAACTCTCTGCCTCCACAGCTGAGACACACCCCTAATCTCCCCTAATCTCCTCTCCTTTAGAAAGAAATTAAAAACATACCTTTTTACACAAGATCAATAATTTCTCCTGTTATCAGTTATCTGTGCAGTCTCATATCTCAGGCTGTTTCCTAATGCCTTACCAGAAGCTACGCGCGGAGATACCCCTTCGGGGCTGATTCAGGTGCGATACAAATTCATAAATAAATAAAAAATAAATAAGTGCTTCTGTTTGGTGGAGATGTCCTCATATTTCTCAGCATCAAGAACACGTCATCAAAATCTGCAGGAAATAGCTGAGAGTCATTTTGTTAAGCTGTCCATCATCCTGGCAAAAGGCTGGAAGACCATTGCATACTACTATGGTGAAAGGGGCGAGAAGTTTCTAAAAATACGTACAATCTGCGTGTTTTGACAACATAAACTAAAGGATTGGTGCCTAGACTGATTCCAGACACCCCCAAAGGATATGTTAGCCTTTAGACCAGTTAGTTCACAGTGCCGCCATACGCCCCCTAACCTTACCAAGGAGTGAATAGTTTCTGGCAACCATCGAACATGACAACCCTTGATCTTGCAGAAACCCGGAAAACAGTACAGTACTTTCGCTCAGTCAATCATTGTAACAACTGCGTTGTAATGGCATCGCCGTGTGATGACCGCAATGAAAAATGTCGTCTCCCCACTATGGAGATAAATTACGCCATAATTTTGAGAAAACTCATGACTTTTTTTTTTACTCTTGCCGTAACAGCACGGCAGGCTGTTAGGAGTACCGACGGACAGAGCGGTGCTTCATGTCCCTGAGCTGTTTGCCAGGTGAGGCGAGGCCTTTTCCCCTCATAAATTGAGGAGGAAAACTGTAAGTGAACAAGTGACTTATAGCATTTGTGTTCACAGATGTCCTATTGAGAAAAAATATTTTTCATTTATATATATTTTTTGCACACATAAGCAGTAGCAATTTAGTCTATGGGTCCTGAGGAAGCGGCAGGTACTATCATTGACCGTGTAAGTCTGCAGAAACATGTCGACCAGATAACCCAGTCAGAAGGTATTTGTTTGAAACATCTGACTACATTGCACTTTATTGTTTTTATATTTGGAAGGGCATGGCTCCAGAATAAAGTCTAAAATTGCATGCCCTATCCAATTTTATTGTGAACACTTTTTCACTCTTTTCACTAAAATCCCCTATGCACTGCTTACAGTTACAACAATAACAACATCCACCAGTCATTTGTCTCCTTTAACTGTATTTGGAGATAGACATTGGGCTACCTACTGTGAAGTAGACCAAATGATGTACTGGGCGGTACGTATCGTGTAACTGATGGACATTTTTCACAGTGGTTTTCTGTGCATTAGTCTGCCTTCTTGTAGCAGAGAGACGGCTAGTTTTTACACACATAGTTCCATTTGAGACCCACAGTTATTTGTTGTTTTTTCATAAGTCTATAGGGGGATAATTACTGTGCATGGTCGTTAAACTGACCCCTTGAACCCTTCCCAAATTGTTTGTATTTTTTTTTACTCTGCCATGATGATGTGGCTGAAAAAGAGGCAATGCTAATTGTAACTTTTGCACCCTTTCTGGACTGGGATAGTCCTTGGCAGTAACCAAGTTTAATATTGCAGCTAAGAACAGCTATATTGAGCGTGAAGCCTAATTTATGTAGAAGGTTGATTACATTTTGAGAGTCCTGCAGACACTACTGGGTCCTCAGTCACCTGAACACTTTCTGTGCGAACAACTATAGGGATCACTTGCACCATCAGCAATTAAAGACCTGGACACAAGGGGATGACATTCATCCCTAAGAGACACCATACATTCCTGACCACAGGTAGATCCAGATAATGTCAATGACCTATGGGATCACTACGACATACACCCAGTGGAGGACACTGATTTTGACCTATACCCCTCTAAACCCTCACTGCCACACAACACAACAACCTACCATGATGTTCTTAGTAGAGCTGCACACTTTCAAAAAGTAGATCTCCATACATTACAGAATTAGGATGATTTCTTGGTAGAAACATTAAGCAGATTTCACAGGACAGTGCAGTTCATTCTTAAGCACGTTAAAGGGTATGCTTAAGCCCACACTGGAATTTTTAAGTAGCCAGTAAAGTCATGAGCCATAACCCCAAGGATGGACACAAAAGATAAGCCCTGCCCCTCCGATCCTACATACATTCAGGGCCAGGTTGAACCTGATTCTTTACTGGTTCATACTGCCAGGAAAAGGGCCAATTCTCAGTGGACTGGGGATGCTTCCCCGACTGATAGAGAGCAAGAAGTATGATGCGACAGGAAAACATGTCACTGCACAAGCAGTCACATTTCCGTATAGCCAATTTGATAGGGCACCTTTCATGACACAATAGAGCCCAATGAAATAAAATACAAGAACTACTCTAGCATCTACAAGACCAATACCGGTCAAATAGGGGATGAGCTAGTGGAGGAAGGCAAGATTATTTCTAATGCAACCGTACAGTGCGCACTAGACTCAGCTGATACCAGTGCAAGGGAGATTAATACAAGTTTCACAATAAGGCACCACACATGGCTTAGAGTCCCTGGTTTTAAGCCTGATGCCCGACAACATCTACTCAATTTACCATTTCATTGTGAATATTTGTTCTGACCACAGGTTGATGAAAAAAGACACCAATACCACCAAAACCACACACTTTCCAAAACAGGGGTTCCTTTCGTAGATGACCCTATAGAGGGGCATCAAGAACTAGCACTTCCACAGAGACAGGCGACCCGCAAAAGCATCAAGGTTCCTACCAGTCCCGATACACCAGAGGGACATACCAGAGGTCACACTACAAAAATAATAGAGAAAGAGGTTGTGGATCTACATCCAAAGGACCACCATGACTCGCCTCTCAATATTTAACACCAATAGGGGGACGGAAGCAGCAATACCACAAACCCCGGCACAAATTACAACTGATAAGTGGGTCCTTTCCATCATAAAAGAACTTACAGCTACCCCGGCCACAATATCACAACAACCACAAAATATGTCATCAGAACACCTAACACTCCCACAAGAAGAGGCCAAAACAACACCGAGGACACAGGGTGTAATCTGTATACTTCCTCATTCCAAAGAAGGAAAGAACTTTGAGGCCTATTCTAAACCACAGGCCACTCAACAAGTGCAACTTATCAGAACATTTCCATATGGTAACACTTCAAGAAGTAATGCCATGGCTACAGCAAGGAGACTTCATGACGCTCATAGCCCTAAAATGCATCTACTTCTACATTCCAAACACCCAGCACAGCGCCACTACCTCTGATTTTAAGTAAATGGACAGCACTAACAGTTCAAGGTGTTGCCATTCAGAGTAATTACTGCACCAAGAGTATTCACAAAATGCCTCGCAGTAGTAGCAGCTCATCTCAGAAAGAGGGGCACACATGTTCCCATATCTAGATGATTGGCTGATAAAGAGTGCCACCAACCAGTAGTATCTGCAAGACTCTCAAAATGTGATCAACCTTCTACACAAATTAGGCTTCACGCTCAATATAGCTGTTTTTAGCTGCAATATTAAACTCTGTCATGGTCATTGTCTAGGCCATGGCAGTTTGCTGGCTGCATTGGAGAATTTGAGGGACATCACAGAAACTGAACCTGACCAACACCCTCTGATACATACGCTTTACATAATACATGGTTTGTTGGTGCTTTAGCGTACACCACACATGACCCGCTAACTGCATCCAGCAGGTGCTGGGAGGGGATGTGGGAAGAGAACTAACGCAAAAAGAATGGGAAAAAGCACTCATAAAGCCTAGGAATTTATTGCGGAACGCTAAATTCCAGTACATTCAACATAATATTCTCCAGAGGGCCTGCCTTAACCCAATGACACTTCATCAAATGTTTTGGTCCTCCTCTCATTGTTCTAGGTGTCAGCAAATAAGAGCTGACATGGTACAAATGTTCTGTTGCTGCCCGGAGGCTGCGACACTGTGGGAAGCCGTTGCTGCTGCTCTAACGGACGTGACTGGCCATGTAGATGTATGCACTTTGGAGGGCTCATAGATGGGACTGTTTAAACGCCCGAAACGCCTGAAAGAGGCTAAAGCTGCACACAGGTTCATTGATCTGGCATTGCTGATTGCACGTAGACTCATAGCCATGCACTAGACAGCCCAGAAGTAAAGTTCACTAGTGCAAGGCAACACTTAAATGGGGACAGAAGGAGGCTGGGGCTATCAGGCCATAGGAAGCTTGTGGGCTGCAAAAATATCCCATAGTGGTGGATTGGGAAGTGTTATTAACAGACTTATAAACCTACTGCGAGGGCCTGGCTGACTAGCACTGGTGTTCATGCTTATAAACATATGCAACTCCTTGTGGGTCTGGGGTGTCATGGCCTCATAGCCCCGCCTCTCTTTGCCACCGAGCTAGTACATGTTTAACCTCCATTGTTTCCTCACATTGATGCTGGCTCCTACCTTTTTTTAGGTCGAGCCTGAGCAGTGCATGCGCTGCTCTGCGAGGCATGCTGTATTGAGGAAGGGACTTAAAGTTCTGCCCACTCTCCGCCCACATTTTTCATTGGCTTGTGTCATTGTCCATTGTAGACTGTTGCTGTTCATTGGTCAAAAGGCTTAGTCGTCCCTCCTCAGTACCGCCTTGTCTCATTTTGTCACCTCCCATGGCGACACCCCCTGTTACGTGTGTTGTTGCTCAGTAGGTTTTAATTGCCGCCTCCGAGCTCTACTTTCTCCTTACGCTTTAAAAAAAAATTTATAGCGCACATTTGCAATTCAATTAGTCTTGCATTTGTGAGAGTTTAAGCTATTGGCATTGGAAATGACAATGCCTGTTATTTATCTGTTTAAAAAATAACCCATTAATAAAAGGCAATGTCATTTGCAATGCCAATAGCTCAAACTCTCATAAATGCGAGACCTACTGCATTGCAAATGCTCGTTCTTATAAGTGTGATGATGCCGCTGTAATGCATGCTTTGATGTTCCTGTGGGGTAACATAATGTATTTGTTGACATCGCAGAAGTAACGCTAAGTTTCAGTGAGAACGATGTAGATATGGGTTAGTAAGAACTTACGCTAGTGAGTGTGCGTGTTTTGAACATACTATTATTGCCGCATGTTCTAGTTTGTTCTGTTTCTTGCATGTTAATAGAAAGCACCAAGACTCCCTCTGATTTCTGGATGATGTACTGCCAGCACTGGTTATATGGGGAGCATTCTGTCAATGTACATGTAGTTTGCTCATGTGACACATCGAATGGTGCTGTTGCTAAATGCAAATAAAAATTGTTTTTTAAAAAGTTCATTCAATTCGATCTATTACATAGAGTTTATCTGGACCAGCTGTTCTTTGATGGATGGAAGAAAGTCTTTCAACGCCAAGGGGATAGCCCTTAGTTTCAGAAGATTGATGTGAAGCAGTGTTTCCACCAGAGACCAGAGCCCTCTGATCTCCTCCTCCCCCAGATGGCCACCCCATCCCAGAAGTGATGCACCAGTCACCACTACCAGCTCTAGGTGGGGAAAGGAGAGAGGGGCTGACGCTGACCCAATCGTAGTTCAGCAACGACCACTGCAGATTGTTTGCCATCTTCTCTGATATCTGAACCAGATCAGAGAGATTCCCATCATGTTTGGCCCACTAGGACATCAGATCCCACTGCAGCGCTTGCATGTGACATCTGGCATGAAAGAGGCTATCAGACCCAGCAGCCTCAGCGTCAGTCGCACTGAGATCCAGGACAGAGGCTAGAACATCAGGATCACAGCTCGAATGCCTTAGAGTATCCACTCCAGAGGATAAGCGCAAAACTGCGCTGTGTCCAAAATGGCTCCAATTAAGAGAAGAGTCTGAGAAGGAGTGAGATGTGACTTCAGGATATTGATAGTGAACCCCAGTAAATGCAGCAGAATAGCCGTAGTCTAAAGGTGGGTGCCAAAATATGCGTCCTGGAGTTCCTGTGCTACCATCCAGTCTCCAGGATCCAAGGCAGACAAGACCTGGGCCAGGGTGAGCATTTTGAATTTCCCCTTTTGTGGAAAGGTTTTGAGAGGGCAAAGATTCTGGATAGGGTGGAGGACTCTCGTTTTTCGACACCAGAAAATAGCAGGAATAGCAACCACACCTTACTACTGGTGCTGGCACACTCTTGATGGATTCTTTGGGCAGAAGGGCCTGTGCCTCCTGGCATAGCAGTTGGAGGTAGTCCTTTGCCAGTCCATCTGAGGATGGTAGTAAGGGGGAGAGGGTTTCCAGGAATGGGAAGGCATAACCATGATGGACAATTTGGAACACCCACTTGTTGGAGGTTATGGCTTGCCTGTGGGGCAGGTGGTACCTGATCGTGCCCCCAACAGGGTAGGTGTACTGCATTGAGAATATGCTAAAGGGGCTTTGAGGCTGCGGCAGCCTGAGGGTCTGGAGACTGGGCAGTCCGCTGGCTTGGAAACCCGTAGGCTTTGTGAGAACCATGGCCACGAAAAAGCAGGGAAGCCTGATGGCCGTGGGATTAAGGTTGGTATTACAGAAGGAGTTGAGAGCCACTACCTTAGCAGTGGAAGACTGGAAAGGAATCGTACAGTTGGCGTAGAGGTAAAGAAAGACACAACAACCTTGCGGTGACCAGACTCTACTTGAAGCACTTGAGCATTGTGAATCTGGATCCGCAAACAGATCCAAAAGGCCCAGCTGGCATCAGGGGCAGAACTCCCACAGTAACCTATCTAGTGTACCTCTTAGCTCCATGGGGCCCGAAGGCACGCCGAAAGGCGTGGCCCAAAGAAGAAGTGCATGGCTACGTGACAGGGGTGGCTCTGGCTCCATGGAATTCAAGTAGGCACGGATTGGACCCAGATGCTGGTTCCACAGGTGGAGCGGGCCTAGAAGCATGGGGTCTATTATGAGAGGCCAACAAATGCTCCAACTTCTTCTTTTTGTGCTTCATAGACTTACCTGACTTTGATGACAACTTAAGATATCGAAACGACTGCCCGCAAGACTGGCTTCGTGATGGGGCCAGAGATCTCTCCCAGGATTGGGACCGTGAACAACACCAGGCCTTCTTATGCCGCGCCGCCAAGAGCATCATTGTTTGGTTGCAGATCGCCTTCGGGTGCATGGACCAACAGATGTCACAGGCCCATGAGTCATGGCCCAACCATAGGCACAAAAGACAGACCAAATGGGGTCAGTCACAGGCAACAGTCTGTGGCCTTCCCCACCAGGATTAAAACCCTGAGGTGGGGTAGGAGACATGTCCCTAACACAATGGTAGCAATTGCTTGAAAAGGTCAACTAAAAGGTCAAAAAAGTTGTTTTAAAAAATGACAGAGGTCTCCAGATCCGCGCTGTTGGCACAGAAAGAAAGAAACAGATGTCCATGCACTGGGGTGGCACCTTTATAGGCACTGCACACATAACATCCGGAGCAGACAGTTTTGGCACGGAGACACTGACTCCACGTAATAGTGCACAGATGTGCTCAAGATTCTTTAGGTCCAGTCTGATGCCTGGGCAATATTCTAAGGTAAGGAATCTGCAGTTAGCAGTCTATATCATAAAAAAGTAACTTGCACAGCCTTCAATGGTGATCTCTTCCTAGCTCATTTTTTTGTTTATGCCACTCTTAAATTAGTGTTTTGAGCATAGCGATTATCGCAAGTACTGCTGTGTGTAATATTCAATTTCAATGACCATTTTTTATAGTTAACTTAATCCATAATTCCTTCTCCCTCTGCTGTCTACGGCTTTTGGTGCTGCATTGTGGGAATCGGGCACAGGCGCCTGAAGCCAAGCCCTGCACCCCTCCTTGGGGCTGGGCGTAGTTGGCGTAGCGCCACTACGCAGAATTTTGGGAAAAAATGTGTGGAAAACAAGCGCACGTCCTGAGGGTCTCTGATGCCCGGGACAGGGGTCCCTCTTGCCCGGGCAGGCTCCCCCATCTCCCTGGCCTGGCTGGGTTGAGAAGCAGGGACCAGCCCCAGGGCCTGGGGTTTGGGAGCCCCCGTCCTGCGACGTGCCAAGTGTCCATCTGCCCGGGACAAGGGTCCCTGGTGCAGAGCCCCGGAGACCTGCAAGGACCTCCATGGGTCCTGGGCAGACCTCCCCCAGGCGTCTGGGCCCCAGGAGCGCCTGTGGGCTTCCCCATGCGTGAAGCCCAGCGTGGGGTCTCTGAGCCACCCCTGAGCCCTGCAGTCCCGGAGCCCTGCAGCCCCAGAGTCCTGCAGCCCCAAGCCCTGCAGTCCCTGAGCCCTGCAGCCCCAGAGCCCTGCAGCCCCCGAAACCTGCAGCCCCCAAACCCTGCAAGGGTAGACAGGAGCCCTCCCGCAAAGGCTCTGGGCAGGCAGGTTGGCGTTATTTTGGTCCCGGCCATCTCTCCTCGGTCATCTGGTGGCATGCAATGCTTTCCATGGGGCGACCAGATGGCAGGGCCAGCCTGGAAGTCCCGATGAGGGCTCATTTGCCTCCCGGATCCCAGCCAGGACTCCAGGAGGTCGGGCACATTAGCGCCTAGGGTCTCCTGAGCCTCGCGGTGCGCACAGATTCCCAGAAAGAGGGGTAGCCTTCCTCCAAGTTACTAGGGGCCTGGTATGCCAGAACACTCCTCCCGGCTGGCGGTTCTCTGCTGGGGACCAGATGGGCTATGCCCGGGCAACACCTCTCAGGGGTCTGGGGCTCCCTCCTCCAGCCTGGGGCGTGGCAAAGTGCCCGGGACAGGCTCCATGCGTCCCGGGCAGTCCTACCCCGGGCGTGCAGGCCCCGAGAGCCCCTGCGGGACTCTCCGTGCCTGAGGCCCAGCCGGGGTCTCTGAGCCACTGGGAAACCAAGCCCTGCTAGGGCAGGCAGGAGCCGTACAGGGAAGGCTCGGCTGGGGGCAGGCAGATGGGAGTCCTTTCGGTCCCGTCCATCTAGTCGCACCATTCCCCTCAGCCATCTGGTCGCACGCAATGCTTTCCAATGGGGCGACCAGTTTGCCGGGCTGCCCTGGAAGTCCCGATGAGGTCTCATTTGCCTCCCGGATCCCAGCCAGGGCTCCAGGAGGTCAGGCACTTTTGCGCCTAGGGTCCCCTGAGTCCCTCGGTGCGTACGGGTTCCCAGACAGAGGGGTAACCTTACTCCGGATTAGTAGGGGCAGGGTGTGGCCGGACACCCCTCCCGGGCTGGCAGTTCTCTGCCAGGGACCAGATGGGCTATGCCCGGACAACACCTCCCTAGGCGTCTGGGACTCCCTCCTCCAGCCCACGGCGTGGCAAAGTGCCCGGGACAGGCTCCATGGGTTCCGGTCCTGCTGGGTGGCAGGGTGCCCGAACGAGGTCCCACGGGCCTGGGGAGGCTTCTTCTTTGCCTCTGGGCCTGGGAGCCCTGGCTGGGTCCAGGGCCCCGCCAGGCCCCGGGTCGGGTGCTCCGGCCCTGGGCCCCGTCCCCCAGCTTGCTGCTCTGCCAAAGGCCTGGGACGGAGTTCCGTTGTGCCTGGGGAGCCTCCCCTTGCTTGGCTGGGTTCAGGAGCTCTGGCTGGGGCCCCTGAGGGCCCCGGGAAGGGCGGCCTCCCCACCCCCGGCTCCGTCCTCGATGCTGCTGCGTGGCAGGGTGCTGGGATGGGGTCCCCTGCACCTCCGGGCTTGGGTGCCCCCGTCAGGTGCTCCGGCCCTGGGCCCTGTCCCCCAGCCTGCCTCCCCTTGCTTGGCTGGGTTCAGGCGCTCCTGAGGACCCCGGGGAATGATCTAGGCCTAAATCCATCGGTTTTTGCTCACCATGTCATTCCAGTTTGGACCTAGCCATTTGCAAATCAGTCTTGACCCTGCGCCCAATGGGAACAGTCCAGCCCGAACTGCCTGGCATGGTGAGCAAAAGAAGGATGGATTTAACCCAGATCTCTTGACTGGGGGTGAATGTATTTATTTATTCAGCATTCCGTCCATCATTTGTTTGCGTAGCACAATGTCAAAGAAGCTGCACAATGTCAAATGAGCTGTTGTGTTCAACAATGGTCTTCACATCAAAGGTGATTTTGACCTCTAAGGTGGTGCCGTCGATGACTGTTTCAACATCAAAGGTGATCTGGTCGACATTGACAGTGACACTAATATGGTTGTTGATGGCGGTGGACTTTTCTTTAACATCAATGACAATGAAGACACCTGTAAACAATGGAAATCAGTCAAAGGGTCCAGCAAGCTTGATTTTTGCACCGTTGTTTTCGCAGGCTGGTGATTATCATCCTTGGAGCATTTTGAAGCTCTATTGTTTTTGTGTGAGGAGGTGGCTGTAGGCAAATGGAGTTGAAAGTCTACCTCTGGAAAACTTAAAAGTTTTCTTTTTTGTGCTGCCTTCGTGGAAGTGCATGGGGGAGAAATGTCCAGGAATCATCTCTTGAAGAGGGTATATTTTCATTTGCAGTAGATAAAGGGCCAACCTCCTCTATCCATCCTTTGTTTTAGATGGAAAAGTACTACAAACGTCACAGTGTGAAGGCGTGTGCAGGGGATAAAGACAATAACTACATTGTTAATGTGGGTCATTAGTATCAACTATCTTCTAACCACAAAATGAACAGGACTTGAAAAGAGATGTCTTTTCTGTCAGCCATGGTGACAGTTAATAGATGTAGTATCTATCTCCCTGGCCCAGAAATAAAAGGATTTTGTTTGTTTTTTACGGAGTTTTATATGGCTCGAACTTGACCCGGTATTGGGTATTGCGCTTTACATAGCACCAGTTGCGTTACATGAGAACACATTCACTTTTGTTAGGCACCGGGAGATTAAGTGATTTGCCCAGAGTCACAGGTATTGCCGAGCCTCGAACCCGGTTTCCCTGATTCGTGGTCCACCGCCCTAGCCATTAGGCCAACTCGTCTCCCCAATTTACCCTCCATGCACAGTACTGTCATGACAGGTATCATCGGTGATGGTATAAATAATACAATAGAACATGTCATGAGTGTTGCAATATGTGAGGTCATAAGCTGTGCATGACGAGTGTGCAAGTTATAGATTCTTGAAATAACTATAACTATAAATGTTGAATTTAATAGTTTTTTGTTCAAAATGTTATGTCCGAGTCCGAGTATATATTCATCTAAAGCACTGTCTCAATGCCCGGATTGTAGTTTTAATATTCACCCCTGTACGCCACAGCTAGTGTTAGATAGCACTACATTTGACTCAAACAGGCTGTGTGGGATGAAGGTAGTTCTATGTACGCTGATTAATGCGCGCTCTCTCTGCAAGCATGCATTAGAATTTACTATGTTTATGGAAGCACACACTGTGGAGCTTGCTTTCATTACGGAAACTTGGGGGGACCCTCCACTTCAGTCCCTGACCTAGCAACAGCCGTTCCTGCTGGTTTCACGGTGTTTAGGGATGATCGGGTGGGAAAAAAGAGGAGGGGGATTGGCCATAATTTTTAGAAGGGAGTGGAAAGGGACATTTAGCCCCCAAAATAACAAATGAACTCTGGAATCCCTATCATTCAAAATCATAACGGATAACCATTACACTTTTAATGGCCTTCTAATGTATGGGCCGCCCGGTCCTAGGACTAATTTTCTGAATACTATTGCTAGATCCCTGGATATAAAATCCCAACCATCGGATTTTACACTTTTAGGTGACTTTAATCTTCACCTTGAAGACCCTGCGGACAAAGACGCAGTGTATTTTCTGGATATTACTAACAGCCTAGGCCTCACCCAGCAGGTGATTGGCAGTACACACTCTGGGGGCCATCTGTTGGACGGGTTATTCTCTAACAACAAATCTCTAGAATGTCTTTCATCGCTGCCTCTCGTCTGGTCAGATCAGAGTGCTGTTATGTTCTCTCTTTCCCTCGAAAATACGCAGATAGCAAAATTGAAAAATAATAAGCCAAGAAGGCTTCGGCCTTGGAACAACATTTCTACTGATACCTTTGAAAGCTCCTTAGCTCAGAACCCAGGGCCGGTCCTAGAACTTCTGGGGCCCCGGGCGAAAGGGAAGATGTGAGGCCCCTCTAATTTGCATGTAAAATCCAGTCGCGGCTAGCATGACTCGCGGGTGGGAGGTCTCACAGGGGTTATTAAAAAAATTAAATAAACTTACCTTCCCAGGTCTCGTGTCATCTCTGCTCCTGACCTGCTCTCTTTCTTTCCTGCCTCTGGCAGGAACAGGAAGCAGGCAGCCTCCCTCCCCAATGGCAGCATTGTGATTGGTTGGGACGCCGACCAGCCAGGCGCCTATGGGGAGGCCGTTTTCTCCATGTAGGGTGCATTGGTGCCTACATGGGGAAAGGCCAAACAGTCAGGGCCCTTAGCAGGGGGCAAGGCACTCCTCCCCTGCCCTAAAGCAGACCCGCCTGCCCCCAACCAAACACTTCTGCTTTCTCGCAGTGTGAGTAGCAGAAACATAAAATGGTAGTTTTTGCATTTTATATTTCTGCTTCTCGCTCTGCGAGAAAGCAGTGGGGTGACGCTCCTCCGCCCTAGTGGAGTCACTGAAGTATGCCCGAGCAGATGACATTTGCGGCAGAAGGCCCTGCGGCCACGAGGCGCCCCATGCTGAATTGCCGCTCCTCTCCTTTCACAAAGTGAGCAAGTGCCTGCTGTTAAAGTAATTCAAGAATAGGTGTGTAGTAATGCCTTGAAATAGCGAAGCGACGCCCTTCAGATGTACACTAAGCAGACCAGAGTCACTGCCTGCATGCGCCACAGTCGGACTCCGTACTGACTCGGACTCATCTTTGGCCGTGGCCCAAGACCGTAAGTACCAGGCACTGTGAGCCTGTGTGTGTTTGTAATAGACAGTGATGGTGCCAGTGCAGCGCACAATCACATCAGGTAGCTGCAGTCGTTCCTGCCGGTGTTATTTTAAAGTTGTTACTCTGTAGAGTGACATAGGTGGATTGATCCGATCGAATGTATATATAAATGACACCTGTTCATGTTGTTGGGCCCTCTCTGACATAGGTCCGTCCCCGTTCCCAGTTGGCCGAGGTCACTCACGTGATGTCAGAGGCTCCGAGTTTGCCCGCGGGGAGGGGGGCCTACCACATAGGCTGGCAATCTGTATTTTGTTTTTCTGGTGGCCCGCCCGCCCGGCAACAGTAGGCACCGGAGGAGTGTGTTGTTTGTTAGGGCTGTGTCCCACGTGGCAGAGAGGCCCTTGATAGACTGATGCTCTAAACAACAGCATCATTAATTTCAAGGGTGGAGCCAGGGGACCCAGTACGAGTCGCCAAAGGCTGGAAGACAGGATTCTGCCGGCATTCCCATCAACACAGATGTCCAGGCAGGTCCATGATGTTTTCGTGCCTCAGTTGGGTCTTCACACACCCTGTTTGGGCTGGGTCCTACGTTATTTTATATGTTTTCCTCGTCATCGTTGCTTGATTTTGCGTACTAGAAAGGGTCACTCATGGTCGTTGAAATGTCACTCATAATGACACTGAATTATGAAAATTTCACACATAGCAATTTGAAACCTTGGCAGCTAAGATGGAGGCTAAGGTGTCAATTGCCCATAGCCAAAAACCTGCTCCCTCAGTGACGGCCCGGCATACTCCCACCTGCCCCCACCCACCATTGCCTGGCAGGGGAGCGGTCTGGGGCAAGACACTTTTTTGCGGCCCCAATGGGGGGCTGAGGGAGAATGACACAACACTTAGAGCAACACTTGGCCACAATTAAGCCAGATTGCCACACTTAACTCCTTCGCCCCGCACACAAAAGCCAGAAGTGTGATGGCCTGGGAGGCAGGAATGAAGTTGAGGCCCTTTAACAACCAGCCCACATGTCACACCTTTCAGCACCGGCCCATCGGCCAATGCTCGACTGCTTGCCTTCGCAATCCGACCCTGTCCCCAATTACAGGTCAAAGCTGCAAATGCAGATGGGCCTCGCACTACATGTGGGCTGCACAGCCCTGGGGAAAAGGGTCCCCCTCCCTGGGGTTAACAGCCATTAACCAGTGATGCGAGGCACAGGGGAGGGGGCCTCTTCTCCTATTCTTACACATGCTTGCGAAGCCCAGAGGAGAGGCAGCCCTTCCCTGGGCCACGCAGTGCTCACCACAGGCGCGAGGCTGGTAGGGAAACACTTTTGCGAGGCCCCCTGTTGATGGGCTGAGCTCGGGGCCCTGGGCAGCCGCCCATGCTGCCCATGCCTAGCGCCGGCCCTGTCAGAACCCACCCAACTCTACAGAGGACCCAAACGAGGCTGCTGTCGCATTTGATAAATGGCTCAAAAGTACAATTGATCAGGATTTACCAATGAAATCTTTGGCCAATCATAGCTTAGGACATACGGAACCCTGGTACTCCGAACGTCTCAGAATTTTAAAGCAAAACTTTCTTCGCCTCGAGCTAGTTATGAAGTCAACGATAGAACTGCTTATAAACAAGCTCTGTTAGACCATACAAAATCTGTTCAAGAGGAGAAAACTGCCTATTTACAATAGCGATAGCCACTGCAAAAAATTCTACGAAGGAACTTTTCTCCACCGTTAAAAAACTAGCCGAATGTTCGGAGGTGATATCCTCACCAGTGAATCAGACTTTCTGCAACTCACTTGCTACGTTTTTCAAGGACAAAGTTAATGTGGTCTATGGTGGCTTTTCCCAACTGTTGGCCCAAGGGACATCACCCCCTTTGGAGACTGTAACAAATCCTATGGAGGTTAGGGAAATGCTACCAGCTACCACAAACATTGTTGTCCCCCCAGAACTATCTGTATTCCCTCCTTTGACTGTGAATGAGGTCACTAATCTTTTGTTATCAACCAAATCTGGCTCTCCATTGGATCATGCCCACCCAAAATTTTTCATCTATTACCAGAAGTTTTTGCATCTCATCTGCCATCTATTTTTAATAAAATGTTTGTTTCTGATATTTTTCCCACAAATTGGAAACTAGCGTTGGTTCTTCCCCTCTTAAAAAAGGCAAACCTTGATGGGGCAGATCCTAGTAATTACCGCCCTATCTCAAATTTATAAAGAAAAGGACGGTGCACCAAAGAATGGAATCAAAAAAGCTTCCCATTTATCCAAATGAATCCTTTATTCTTTTTTCAATCTTTTAAAATTCAACCACAACCAACACGTTTCGTTCCATTGGAACTTTGTCTGGGCTGAAAAAGCACAAATATAAAAACACACTAAATATCCAGAACACAACACGAAAACTGTTACAAACATCATATATACTACATATATATAAATAGGGAATTAGTGAATATATAGCAGAACTTCAGAAAGGCAGGAGTACAATTATAAAAACACACTAAATATGCAGAACACAACACAAAAAATATTTAAAACATCATACATACTACACATATATAAACAAGAAATTAGTGAATTCATAACAAAACTTCAGAACGGCAAAAAGAGATAAACACAATTAAACATGTACAATAACAGTAACATTTCTGAATATAAAAAAGGAAAGGCAGAAAAAGAAGAAGGCAAAACGAAACAACAAAAACAATCTATGGACACAGAAATTACACCAAAATTACATAGATCGACAATGACTTATAATACACATGGCAAATAATGGACTGCATCATAAAAAAGTACAGCACCAAAACGTTGTGCCTAACATAAATCAAGTTCTCGTGAGGAAACTGGAAGGAGGTGGAATACTTTTAGGGTCATTATTGCCCATCGAATATGGAGGTAAGATGATGTTTGTATTACGAATCTTTGATGGGCATTACTCGCATTGGCCACACTGCTTATACCAGACATTTGGATTGTTATATATTTTTTTCAACTAGGATTCTGGGCCGGTATCTTAGACCACTGGACACTATTTTGCCTCACGGGAATATAGCTATACTGGCTCGTCGAATTTCAATTATATTCTTGTGTTCACTATTGCCCATCTAATACGGAGGAAAGTTGATGCTTGTATTACAAATCTGTGAGGGGCATTATTCGCATTGGCAACACACGTCTAATGTTGGACCCTTGGATTGTTATTATTTTTCAACTAGGATTGTGGGCCGGTACCTTAGGCCACAGGACACTACTTTGTTTAACGGGAATATTGCTGCAACATCACACTTACTGGTGTTAATAGAGATGAGATATGGATATTTGGGTGCCTGTTCTTACTAGCCAGGATTGACTATTGCCATGACTGACTTTCTTGGAACTAAGCCATTTTTATATTTGCTACCGAAGTACTTTTTGATAACCCTCTCAAGTTGTATCAAAGGTGGTGTGGCTCAAGTTGTTGTGCGTGGGCACTTAGGGATATGCTGCTGTTGGCTCTCTCCAGGGTACGTTGGAAACGCATGGGTCGAATATACCCAACACCCATAACTTTGCCATTGACTGTGGTCTTATTTATAACCGTGGTACTATGTGTGTGCTTTATATATATTTTTCCTCCAGTGTTCCGTCATTTGGAGAGGGGGCTTTAGACTGTATCTTGATTTTTAGCAAATGAGCATATGTATATGTCTCAATTTTGAGGGTAACTTTTCTAACTAGATTTGTGATACTCTTGTATTGTCCAGAACCAGGCCTTATAAGATTTGGACCTCTTGGGTTCAGGACCACTTTGGACCTAAACTGAGACTATTGAGGTGAGACATTTTGGTGACATGTGGGCTTATCTTTTTGTGTTGGTCTCTGTTCTTGACTGTAGAGTCGAAATCTTTCAGATTTGAAAAGCTGACCTGCTGGCACTATATTTCTTCCTTTTTCTCCCCTTAAGCTTTTCTTTTCCACCTCATTTCAGTTTCCTAACGAGAGCTTGATTCATGTTAGGCACAATGTTTTGGTGCTGTACTTTTTTATGATGCAGTCCATTATTTGCCATGTGTATTATAAGTCATTGTCGATATATGTAATTTTGGTGTAACTTTTGTGTCCATAGATTGTTTCTGTTGTTTCCTTTGGCCTTCTTCTTTTTCTGCCTTTCCTTTTTTATATTCAGGAATGTTATTGTTATTGTATATGTTTAATTGTGTTTATCTCTTTTGCCTTTCTGAAGTTTTGTTATGAATTCACTAATTTCTTGTTTATATATGTGTAGTATGTAGGATGTTTTAAATATTTTTCATATTGTGTTTTGCATATTTAGTGTGTTTTTATAATTGTACTCTTGCCTTTCTAAAGTTCTGCTATATATTCACTAATTCCCTATTTATATATATGTAGTATGTATGATGTTAGTAACAGTTTTCGTGTTGTGTTCTGGATATTTAGTGTTTTTTTATTTGTGCTTTTTCAGCCCTGATGAAGTTCCAATGGAACGGAACACGTTGGCTGTGGTTGAATTTTAAAAGATTGAAAAAAGAATAAAGGATTCATTTGGATAAATAGGAAGCTTTTTTGATTCCATTCTTTGGTGCACCGTCCTTTTCTTCATAAATTTGGGAATCTGATCTTCAGTGGAGCGAAAGTGCGGCGAGCTCCGGACGTGCCTGCACAGACAAAGGACTTATAGATTTACTTTGAAATTGAGGTGCTGAACCATGGTCAGCCGCATTGTTCCTTTTTAACAATTACCGCCCTATCTCAAGACTCCCCCTACCTGCAAAAATGGTTGAAAAATCCATGAATGTTGTTTTAACGGACTACATCGAAAAACATTATTTTCTGGACACCACTCAGTTTGGCTTGAGAAAGCATCATAGTACTGAGCTGGCTCTGATTTCAGCGTCCGAGTTGATCAGGCAGACAGTTGATACCGGAGGAACTGCAGCACTTGTGCTGCTTGACCTCTCGGCCACTTTTGATACTGTGAATTACCAAAAGCTACTAGATATCCTAGACAGGATTGGCATTAAGGGAAAAACGTTTGCCTTGCTCAAATCCTTCCTGCTGACCGGGACCAGTTTGTGGCTCTGTCAGATTTTAATTCACACAATTTCAAACTGCCTTATGGAGTACCCCAGGGCTCTTCACTTAGCCCCACTCTTTTTAATATTTACGTTGCCCCATTGGCAAGGCTGATTCGTTCTCTGGGTTTCTCGGCTATTTCTTATGCCGATAATACTCAGATTGTGGTTTCCGTGACAGGTTCACAATCAGACACGGCAGCACAGTTCCATGCATGTCTTCGTCAAGTCGGGGACTGGATGGCAGGGAGCTGTCTGAAATTAAACTCCGGTAAGACCGAAGTTCTTCTCTTTGGCAGTCACTTGAACTTCTGGTCTCCTGCATTGTGCCCTTCGGAGTTAGGCGCTTTATCAAACCCAGTGAATAAAGTAAAGAACTTAGGTGTCTGATTCCATGCTTTCATTTGAGGGTCCTGTGAATCAGGTTACTTTGACATCCTTCTACATTTTAAAATTACTTAGAAGGATTCTTTCCTTTATCCCAGTTAACTTACAGAAATTAGTGGTCTCCGCCCTTGTTTTATCTAAGGCCGACTACTGCAATGGCCTTTTTATCAATCTTCGGAAGAGATGTTTGACCAAGTTGCAGATTGTGCAGAACGCAGCAGCACGTTTGCTGTTAAATGTTCCAAAGCACAAATCTGTTTTTATGTCCCTTATGGAGCTACACTGGCTGGCGGTGAAAAGACGGATCGAATTTAAGGCCCTCTGCATAGCTTTTAAAGCTGTTCACGACATAGGGCCTGTCTTTTTTAAACAAAATCTGCAGCCTTATGTTCCGACCCACCATCTCCGCTCAGCCTATGCTCATTACCTGGCAGTTCCCAGGTTCAAAAAATCTTCCTGAGGCGGAAGAAGTTTCCTGGTCGGTACTCTGGAACTCACTTCCACTAAGGCTAAAAGAAGAGACCCATCTGTTGGCCTTCAGAAAGGCATTAAAAACTTGGCTTTTTAATCTTTGATGTGGTACATTCTGTCTGCTAGTCATTCGCTGAGGAGCTAGCGCCTTGACACCCTTGGGTGAAATGTTCTGCGCTTTATAAATTTCTTTTTCATTTCATTCATTTTCATTTTCATGTTTTAACTGATATTTTCACCTAACTATACCGTCACTTTAAGCTTTGTTTTTTTCAGTTAGTTTCTAAGGTTTGTTTTAATGTAAAGTAAGATATTGTTACTGTGTCTAACTGTAAAGTAATTGTCACTTTAACCTTTGTTTTTGGTTGGCTGCAGGTCTAGTGCCCAATCATTTTGGTTGGCCATCCACCTGCCACGCACAGACACCCCCCCTTTTCTTCTACAATTGTTTTCCCAAGCATGCAGGATTCTTGCGAGAGCATGGAGGCTGCACTGACTCCCATGGGACTCTTGAGGAAGTCCAGGGTCCTGCATTGGTTCCCACAGGACTCCTACAGGATTTCAGGGTTCATGTTTTGGAGTATGCCAGTCAACAATGTAACTCATATGGGCAGAAAGGTTCAGGAGTATGCCAGTCAACAATGTAACTCATATGGGCAGAAAGGTTCAGGAGTATGTCAGTTAACAATGTAACTCATATGGGCAGTACAGTTCAGGAGTATGTCAGTCAACAATGCAACTCATATTTGCAGTAAAATTCAGGAGTATGTCAGTCAATAATGTAACTCATATGGGCAAAACATTTCAGTAGTATGCAAGTCAGCAATGTAACTCATATGGGCAATAAAGTTCAGGAGTATGTCAGTCAACAATGTAACTCATATGGGCAATAAAATTCAAGAGTATGCCAGTGACCAATGTAACTTTCATATGGACAATAAAGTTCAGGAGTATGACAGTCAACAATGTAACTCGTATGGGGAATAAAATTCAAGAGTATGCCAGTGACCAATGTAACTTTCATATGGTCAATAAAGTTCAGGAGTATGACAGTCAACAATGTAACTCATATGGGCAATAAAAGTCAAGAGTATGCCAGTGAACAATGTAACTTACAGATGGGCAAATAGTTCAGGAATATGTCAGTCAACAATGTAACTTTCATATGGGCAGTAAAGTTCAGAAGTATGCCACTGAACGATGTAACTTTCATATGGGTAGTAAAATTCAGGAGTAGGTCAGTGAACAATGTAACTTTCATATGGACAATAAACTTCAGGGCTATGCCTTTAGTGTTATAGCAGGCCTGTGTGCAGGGTGCCCACATCATATATTTGACACGATGCATGTTCAAGTTCAAGTTCAAGTCCGAGCATTTATATAGCGCACTGCTCACCCAGAGGGTCTCAAGGCGCTAGAGGGAGGGGTTCATTATCTGTCGAATAGCCAGGTTTTCAGTTCTTTTCTGAAGGTTTGATCATTTTCTGAGATTTGATCATTTTCACCCCTGAGGCGGAAGCCGGGGGTTCTCCATCTTTCCCTTTCGCCCTCGGGCACTAATTAGACTGATTGCCATATTGTGATTCTAAACATTGTAAATATTTTAAACTGTGCGTTTTTATTATTGGCATTGCTGTTTCCTCGGCGCGAGACTCACGTCGCCCCCGAGGCACTTGACAGCCACTTCTTGACCGGCTCAGCCGATCCAGGGCTGACGCCGGGAAGCTACGAGGGGTGACGCCATCTTGGGAGAGGAATACGGGAGCCGTCCAGCAGTTGGACGCTTCCCGCCCTCCCAGTGCATTTAAGGAGCCTCCCCTATCTGCACCCAGATTTGATCATTTTCACCCCTGAGGCGGAAGCCGGGGGTTCTCCATCTTTCCCTTTCGCCCTCGGGCACTAATTAGACTGATTGCCATATTGTGATTCTAAACATTGTAAATATTTTAAACTGTGCGTTTTTATTATTGGCATTGCTGTTTCCTCGGCGCGAGACTCACGTCGCCCCCGAGGCACTTGACAGCCACTTCTTGACCGGCTCAGCCGATCCAGGGCTGACGCCGGGAAGCTACGAGGGGTGACGCCATCTTGGGAGAGGAATACGGGAGCGGTCCAGCAGTTGGACGCTTCACGCCCCCCCTCCACCCTGGATTTAAAGACGACCATCTCCCGTCCGCGCAGCGGGCGGGCGCAGCGGGCGCGCCGACGGCGCGCCGAAGGCAAGCCCGTCTGCGCCCGTCAGCGCCAGCTCAGTGCCCAGTGCCAGGACCCCTGGTCATTTAAACCTAAATATACACGCAAGGAGGGTTTACAGCCGCGATCAACTTTTGAGCCTTAAGGGAGCGAATCAAGTTGACTGCCGACGCATAATCCCAGGTAACGATAAGCCTGTCAATCTAAAGGTCTGTGGAGTCTGCCGTTTTTGTTTACCGGACATCTTGTGGACACCAATTAAGGCCCTAACCGTTCCCCATAACGTCAAACAGTATGTAGAAGATGATATTATTAACTGTATCCTATTTAATGCCAGATCTCTGGTTAAACACAGCATTGACTGTGCTGACCTAATTTTAGAGAGAAGGGCAAAAATTGTATTTATCACAGAGACCTGGACGGACGCGGCTTCAGGTCCGGACTTGGTCAAAGCTACACCTACAGGTTACTGTTGTCGTGTTCAAGATAGAACAGGTCAAAGAGGGGGCGGGATCGCTATTATTTATCATGCCTCGCTCCAAGGCACATTTCAGACAGTGACCTCACAGTCGTCTGAAGCACTGGGGTTTAAGTTTTCCATCTCCAACCACTGCACCTTCCAAGGCTGCCTCCTATATAGGCCACCAGGCTCCAAAAACCAATTCTTAAATGAGGTAGGCACCTATCTGGAAGCAGCTCTCTGCGTGAAGTCTTTCACCATGCTAGGCGATTTTAATTTTCATCTAGAGGAAGACTCAGACCCTGATACTGCATCCCTAGCCGATGCAATGCTCGCGGCTGGATTGATTCAGGTGGTAAGTGGAGCCACACACGTCAAGGGACATACCCTGGACGGTATTTTCACAAATAATCCAGACCTCCATTTCAGCCATGTAGAGCCTTTAGCCTGGTCGGATCACTCAGTAGTCCTTTTTAAAATCCAACCGCTTGAGCCCAATAGAGCCAAAAAAAACAGAAAGCCGGCCAAGCTCTGTAGGCTCTGGAAGGATTTGGATGGCAAAGCATTGGAGGACTACTTGTTAGCCTCCACTTTCTTGCCACCTACAGATATAAATGAAGCAGCTGAAAGCTATACAAATTGGTTAGATCAAGCCTGTACCTCCCTAGTCCAGTCCAAACTCTGCCGCCCAACGCGTATAATACCTTCTGCCCCTTGGTTCACCGAGGAACTACGCGATTATAAGGTGTCGTGTAAAAAATTAGAGCGCCAATGGCGCACAAAATATTCAAAGGCAGACAAAATGATACTTAATGCCAGACTTAAGACATACAAAGGAATGATTAAAAAGGCAAAAAGCGTTTATTTTTCCGAAAAAATTGAGATCGCGAAGAATTCCTCTCAAGAACTTTTTAAAACTGTGACTAATCTAAGTACTTTGAAATCAGTCACTATTCCCCCTAGTCTGGAGCTATGCGAGACTCTTGCAAAATTCTTCTTGGGAAAGGTAGAGCAAATATTCACCGCCCTGGAACATCAAGTGAGGCTCACTCTCAGTGAGAGAACCCATAAGTTCATGCAAAAGAACTCACAGCCCCCGGAATTCGTGGAGTTCAGCCCAGTAAAAGTAGAAGAAACTATAAAGTTATTACTAAAAACTAAATCAGGCTCACCCCACGATCCCTGTCCAGCTGCTGTGGCCCAACTTGCAGCCACTCCCATCTCAGTTATGCTGACTGAAGTTTTTAACATGATGTTTAAAGGAGGAGAATATCCATTGTGTTGGAAGCAGGTCTCCATCGCACCTTTGCTTAAAAAAGCTACTTTAGACATCTCAGATCCCAATAGTTACCGGCCCATAGCTAGACTCCCATTGCCGGCCAAGCTTATTGAGAGGGCCATGAATGCTCAGCTCTGTGATTTCCTCAGATCCTCTCGGGGGCTTGACATGGCGCAACATGGATTTAGGGAGGGCCACAGCACTGAGACTGCCCTCATTAAGTCCACGGAAGAAATTAGGAAGGTGATGGATGTGGGCGGACGGGCGGTCTTGGTGCTTCTCGATCTGTCCGCGGCCTTCGATACGGTCCACCATAGTATTTTGGTGGACCGCCTTGAGGGCTGCGGAGTGCGGGGAGTCGCGCTGAGCTTGCTGAAATCTTTCCTCTCGGACAGGGTTCAGGTGGTTGCCCTGGGAGATTTTGAATCCACTCCTTTTACACTCCCAGGAGGGGTTCCTCAGGGCTCCTCCCTGAGCCCCACCCTCTTTAATATATACATCTCCTCCCTCGCCCCGGTGATTCGGTCATTTGGCTTTGAACTTACATCTTATGCAGATGATACACAAATTGTGGTATCTCTGCTCCCGGGTCGAGAGGAGGGAACAGCAGCAAGATTTCAGGACTGTATGACCGCAGTAAGCTCATGGATGGCTAGGAATTGCCTTAAATTGAACTCCTCGAAGACAGAGGTTCTTCTCTTTGGCAATGAGACCAACTTATGGACCCCCAACTGGTGGCCTCAAGAAATGGGAGATCCTCCCATACCCGCCACGACAGTAAAAAATCTAGGGATACTCATTGACAAACAACTTACTTTTAAGGCACAAGTCAATGCCCTCTCATCCTCGGTCCACTGGATAATAAAAACAATAAGGAAAATTCTCCCCTTTCTCTCCATTAGCAGTAGGAAAACTGTCGTGACAGCATTAGTGCTGTCACGCCTCGATTACTGCAATAGTCTGTATTTACAAGCACAGCAAGGGATCTTGAACAAGCTACAGACGCTGCAAAATGCTGCTGTCCGCTTAATTACGGGTCTACCCAAGTTTGCCTCCGTCTCTGGGGAACTGAGCAAATTGCACTGGCTCCCAGTACGGAAACGTATGATGTTCAAAGCACTGTGCATAGTGTTCAAGGCAGTGAATGGACTAGGTCCGTCTTTCCTTCAACAACACTTCCAGCTGTACAAGCCAGGTCGACATTTAAGATCATCCAATAAATGGCTTGTCAAGACTGATCGTATTAGGAAAGTTCGATGGGGAGGTCGCAGTTTTATCTCCGGAGCAGCTGGTATCTGGAATAAAATGCCCCTCCCCCTAAAACAAAGCACTGACCTAATGACATTTAGGAAGAACATTAAAACATGGCTTTTCAATCTATAGGGACTAACATCGCATGGAGAAAGCACATCATTTCAGCGCCAGGACACCCGCCCGGTAACAGTGCGCTTAATAAATGGTAAAAAATAAATAAAAAAATAAATAAGGAGATGTGGTTCTGAGTAAGGCGGAGGTGGGTGGGGAGTGAGTTCCAGGTCTTGGCAGCCAGGAAGTCCATGTAGTTCATGGTAAATCCTCCCAACACATATCGCACTTTGCTCAGTGCAGTGCCTCTCTCCAATGTCGACCATCAGCCGCCTGGTACACTTCAAAGCTAAAGATTGAAAAATCTAAATGCAAGGGATCGGAGAGACTATGGCGAGTTAGTAAAGACCCACAAAACAGACTACGGTATAAACAATGCCTGTCTAGCTATCATCTGAACTTAAAATCAGCCAGACGTCTATTTTTTTATTAACCAAATTGAACGCGTCAGCAATGCCCCAAAGGCCCTTTTTAATATAGTAAGAGACTTCGGATCTCCTCAAGTTTGTAGACAATCGCCTATGGAAACCCAAGATTTTTGCAATTCGTTAGAAATCTATTTTCAAGAAAAGATAATTAATATTAAAGCTAACTTTTCATTGATAGCCTTTCAAGACCCTGAAGCCTCTACTAGACCAGAGGGCTTAGAAAAAATGGCAGGTAGTACCTTAGATTGTTTCGAATTAACCACGCTTGAGGAAGTTTCCAATGCACTCTCCTCCGCAAAATCCGGCTCACCCCAAGATCTTTGTCCTCCAAAAACAATGGCCCTTTTAGCCACTAGTTGCGTGCCAGCAATTCTAAATATTTATAATCATTCAATACAATCAGGTACCATTCCAATAACATGGAAGAAAGCGTTCGTACGCCCCATATTTAAGAAACCGACGGCGGATCCCCGAGAACTCAGCAACTACTGCCCTATTTCTTTACTACCCTTATTGGGCTAGCTGCCGGAAAGTATAATTAACAGGCAACTAAGTCTATATCTGGAGTCCAACGAAATTCTGGATCCATCACAATCCGGTTTTCAACTGGGCTTCAGTACCGAGACCGCCATTCTAGCTTTAATCGACTTGCTAAGACAGAAAATAGACATAGGAGGATCGGTAGCACTGATGCTTCTAGATCTCTCTGTCGCGCTCGATACCATCTCACATTCAGTGCTCGTGGGGAGACTAGCTTCCTGTGGTATTCAAGCGACAGCCTTGAAGTTATTATAGAACTTTATGTCAGACAGAACGCAAACTATCATGCTAGGACCATATTTGTCAGAAAAAATTTGTCTCGACAGGGGTGTACCCCAGGGCTCCTGCCTAAGCCCGACATAATTTAACATATATATGGCACCGTTGGCAAAAATCGTAGAACAGCTAGGCTTTGAGATCATTTTCATATGCTGATGATACTCAGCTTATGTTTACTATTGACCCTAATATAGAAGCAGAGAAATTGCGGTTCTCGAGAGGAATGCTTGCAATCTCTGGCTGGATGACGCAGAACTGCCTCCAGTTGAATCCTGAAAAAACGATGTCATGCTAATGGGGTAAGTCTCAGCTAGCTAGTCTGACGAATGGTGGCCCTCACAATTGGGACCAGCTCCTGTTCCTCCTGTTCCTAAACAATGTGTTAAAAATCTAGGCCTAAAATTAGATCAGTCATTAACCATGAAAGACCATATTGCTGCCACCACTAGCTCCTGCTATTATAGTTTGCGTCTACTCCGCAAAATTCTTCCCTACATGCCCACTAATCACCCCAGAACCTTAGTTCAAGCCATGGTCATCAGCCGATTAGACTATGGTAATGCTCTGATGGCGGAAGTGGAAGAGACCCTGCTTAATAAATTACAAGTGATTCAGAACACAGCGGCCAGAATTATACTGAACCGCCCAACAGGCTCTCCCTCGGCTCCCTTGCTGAGAGAGCGGCATTGGTTACCTGTAAGAAAGAGATAACTTTTTACAATCTGCTGCCTCACTTACAATGCGCTGAATGGCAGAGGCCCTTACTATCTACAAAAGATACTCATAAAACATATACCGACCAGAAATCTTAGATCCAGTTCTCTAGGCCTTCTACAGGTGCCTCATATACGTTTGAGTCGCACTGGGGGAAAAGCATTTTCGTATCTGGCCCCAAGATACTGGAATAAACTACCATTGCCCCTACTCAAAATCTCCATATATAGCTCCTTTAGGAAACAACTAAAAGCATTCCTGTTCTAACTTTCCGACTTCCAGCTCTCAGGTCATATTTCTAGGCGAGCCCCGAGATGCCCCCGGGTGAGTCGTGCGCTATAGAAATAAATCTAACATAACATAACAACAGTTGGTAGCATCCGATTGTATCATATTTTGAACACAACTTAACAACTTCAAATCCTGATAATACTCATAATTAACAATGGAACATGTGTTAACAATTTCCAAAAGCAAACTCAAGTGGAGTACATTTTCATCCCACTCTAAAAATTGTAAATTAGCTGCCTAGAAAACAGCTATGTGCACCTAGGCCTGTCCTATCCAATTAACCTGCAAATAGCAGCATTTGGCTATCCCAGGTGGACAATCATTTGATGCATTCATTTGACAGTGCAGTCTTCTTCTGCTGTTGAGCTAATAACTGGAACCCCTGCTCCCCATTTATGCACAGGTGGTATATCTCACCACTTGGCACTTAGGTGGTAGAGCCTTAGAAGCAGTGGCAGCATGTGAGCAGTGAAAAGCGATCACTTGTAGAGAAAGTCTTTCTATATCTATCTTCCAATCACATCATGCGTGTACAAAAGTTGCAGGTTAGCAAGAAACGCCCATGAGGCTTATCATGGCCTCCTTACTGCCATGTATGAGTAGGTGGCGCTTGTGGTTAGTTAAGGGGTCTGAAATCCCATCCCATCGAAGGTTAGGGTTTTTCCGTAAAATGCCAAGCTCTTAATCCTTTCTGGAGCATGCTAAGGTGTGAGGATCCTCTTGCAGTGAAAGCAGATAAAGAATCCAGTGAAGGTTTAGAATAAAACACAAAATAAGCATAATTTAGGAAGTTGGGATTTGGAATATTTAACCATAAGAGTTCGACTAGATTGTGAAATGCGTCTGCTAAATTCGCCCATAGCATGGAGATTGAGGATCCTCTCCGCCCACTGTTTGAAGATCCTACACATCACAGGCAAGCCTGTTTTTTTGTTTAAACATTGCTTCTACCCAGGAGTAGGTGTCCCTGCATTGGCTTTAGCCTCCCTTGCAAGCTTTGGAGTGACATCCCATGTCTAACTTAAGCCTGTAAGGGACTTAGGGGCAGAGTACGACTTAGGCAGTTTTACCGTGAGCCCGCCCCAGTAGTGGTTCAGAAAACGCGGCCAAGCTGGGGGCATCCTGCCTGCCGTATTATGACTTTACCGCGGGGCTGATGGTGTGTGGGGGGCAGTACCCTTCACCTTTGGTAATGAGCCTGAAGCCATTGCTGACCATGATACACTGCCTCCAGCCAGGCGGGCGCACTGCTTCCTTGCAAGAGAAACAGTGTGCACACCAGACCCGAACGCCTTGGAGGTAAAAACAGGAGCACAGTTACATTTCACATGGGCACATTCGCCCGTGAGGCAGTTTTTCCTCTCATTACCAGCCTTTCTGCTGACTCTCACATGGCTGTGTCCCTGCCAGGAAAAGGTTGACGGAAAGGCAGGTCATAATCCGCACGGCGGGAAAAATGCCTGCACTGCCTCCATGGGCCACCTCTGCCTCTTCCACCGCTGCTGCGGTAGCTGAAATATTGGCGGTGGAGGCAGTCTTGTGGCATCTCATCGCACATATGGCATCCGGTACAGAACGCGTACCCGGCATCAGATGAGACTTAGCGTACTCGCTTCAGGTATCTCGTTTCACCCGGACCACTATAAATTGTGGATCTTTGCTTACTGGCCACATTAATACGGATATACTACTGCTATAGGATACAAGATTTCTAAGACTACCTTGCAGAGTGATACTAAACACTCATAGAAGTTGTACTATTGACCAGGTCGGGAATATAACCGGCAGAGAGGCGTACAATTTTTACACAGAGAACCGAACAGCCCTGAAGAAGTCGTGGGGTAATCCCCAACGACAAAACACGTGTTGGCTGGACCACCCTTTCTTCCAAATTAAAGGCAAAGAAAGGACTTCAAGAGACATTATTTATTGTGTGCATTTGGTTCTTGAAGATATTATGATGTACTCTCATTGAATACCTCAGAGTGTGCATAGGACAAGCTTTAGTTTACTGACTGGATCTTTGGTCCTACTCTTTAGGGGGTCTATGGTGTTTTCCCTCACCTTTGCACCGCAAGTTTACTTGAATTAGGAAATACTACGCTTATCAGACAGGCGCCAATGAGGGGGCGTGGCTAAGCACGCAATGGCGACGGACGCTCTTGGGTAGAGCTCCGTGATCAGCTCCCCTTCCCCGAGCCGATTCTCCGGCAATTTCCACCGTGGCCGCCTGAATTTAAGAGCGGACCTCCCCGGAGCCCATTGCGACACTTTGGCGGACTTTCGTTTCTGGACGTCGAAGGGGCCGACCCCGACCTGTCCTACAGCCCTCCTGCGGGCCGGGGAGCACCCTGACCGACGGAGCAGCCGGGAGAGACCGAGGCTTGGGCCTGGCGTAAAGGCCCCACCGGTGCGTCCATACTGCGCTGCCTGGGACCCACGGGCTGCCCACCGCCTCACAGGGTACACACACCAAGGGCCCGGGGGACGCCCTGCGTGGACGCAGGACACCAGTGACGGACCCGGACGGAGGGGGGGTCGGACGTCCCTCACCCACACCGCGACCTCCACACGCCTGCTGCACCTGGCGGAGGTGAGGCACACCCAAGCCTCCCCCCCTTGACGCACCCGAAGCGGCTGGGGGGCAGGGATCGACCCAGGAGCGGTGCGGGCGGAGTCGGGAGCCCCGACAGACTGAGGCCATCCTCCGGGAAGCTACACAGCAGCAGGTACCGCCCGGTGAGCTCACCAGGCCCCAAACGGACTCAGAGGGGTCGGCGGGGAGCGGCCGTCCCCGAGCCCGCCGCCGCAGTCCTGACCCCGGGCCCGGGAGTTACACCACTGTGGGGGCCTGGCCGGCCGCCCCCCCACCCCTGCACCGGGGGCACACAGAGAGGCATCCAACACCGGGCCCACCTGCGGGCCCCGTCCCGCGGGGGGCGGAGGCGGTCCAGGAGTCGGCGAGACACACGTGGCGGGAGGATCCGGCCCAGATAGCATCGCTCAGACCCCCTGGGCTCACACATCGCGCAAGCCTCCTAGGCCTCTGCCACCCCCGGACCGGTGAGGAGACACCATGGGATGGTGAGGTGGGGTCCCGCCTGGCGGCCTCCCCCCCCCGGGCGCAACACTGAATAGTTTCCATTGTGGAGATAACTGCTGAGCACCAGGCCCCCCACACAGGAGAGGAGTGACTACGGGGGCACCACCGGAGCAGCGCAGGCGGCGACTTTGCCAAACGGACGCCCCCTGCCCATGTCCGGGGGTTGCGGACCCGCACTGGGACTGGTGGGGCCCCGCCGAAGGGGAGGACAGGCAAATCACTACACAAAATGGCCGCCGAACAATTGGCCGCGAGACTGGATAGCGTGCTGGCAGCTGTGGAGCGAATGGAGCAGTCACTTCAGCAGACCAGAACCTCCCTGGAGTCAAAAATAGATGGTGTCGCTGTGGATCTAACCCTCCTGCGAGACGACCACAGGAAATTATCCGACCGGACCAAGACCCTGGAGGGTGCAGTGAAGGAGATTGAGCCCAAGGTCAACCAGACGGACAGACAGATGCAGGATCTCCTGAACAGGGTGGAGTACCTGGAGGACAGGGCTGAGGATGCGGAAGGGAGAGCGAGACGCAACAACGTCAGACTCGTGGGAGTCCCTGAAAAATGTGAGGGGAGCCACCCAGCGCAACATGTGGAAGACTGGCTCCGGACCCTGCTGCCCGAAGGATCGCTGTCGCCGCACTTCGTCGTGGAACGAGCACACCGAGTACCGACGAGGCCCCATACCACCGGCGCTACCCCGAGACCACTGCTCTTCAGGATACTGAACTACAGAGACAGGGACACGGTGCTGCGTGAGGCAAGACGACTGGGCGAAATACGCATTAAAAATGCGACGGTCATGTTCTTTCCTGATTATACCATCCAGGTGCAGCGCCAGAGACACGACTTCATGGAAGTGAAGCGGAGACTGCGCACCGCAGGTCTCAAGTACTCTCTGCTCTTCCCTGCGAAACTGAGAGTGGTGGCGGGAGATAACACTTACTTCTTCGGAACCCCAGAGGAGGCCAGTGAGTGGCTGGACGGGGGCACGGACACGGCGCCCAAGCACTCTCGTGCAGGGGGGACAAGGTCCAGGCCACGCGGGCCGCGGCGTGGCCGCAGACACAGAAATCAACAGTCCCAACGGACAGGGGCAGGGTCGGGACACTCTCCCCCGCAGGACCAGATGCTCCAAGAACAGCACGACGCACTCCGGAGGGCTTCCCAGCTGAGCAACCCGCCCTCCCAGGAGGCGCTCCTAGAGGAAGGCCAGCAGACAGCACACAGCGATGAAGATGAGGCCATATATGGGATCCCGAACTCACGGATCTAAGTGGACCTGCCTATAGTCACACCGCAAACATCTGACCTGATTCACTGATTCCGTTGGGGAAGGTTGCAAGGAGTTTGCCATGGTGAGGGGGGTCTGGCAGTGGCCGACTGGACGATGAAGCGCAGCTGATGCTCGCCACTGCTGGGAATGTCCCCCTCCCCACCCCCTACCTGCCGATTGAACAATGGACATCTGGAACAGTGAGTAATGCCCCCTGCGGCACTGATAGCCGACGGGGAGGGTACTGAAGGGGTTGTTTTTTCAGCATGCACCCGACCTAGGTCACCTCCATGTGCGGGCCCGGGCGGGAGGGGATTCCTCCTAAAGGGGGCCCAGGGATCCCGTACTGTAACACTCTGCCCTCCACCTGCGGGGGGTCACACTGGTGAAGCCCGCCACGAGCATAGCAACTTCAAGCAACGGAGGGCGGGCAGTGGCCACCGGCACTTTGCATAGTGAGGCTCGGGGATGGGGCCTGATTCCATTAACTAACTGTACGCCTTCACAGCCGAGACTGTGCTTAGTGCACGTTGCCCCTTAGATTAGTAAGGTTGTTCCTCTCACTTGAGAGCATGGACGGTGGCCCGTTTGGCCACTGCCCTTTTGGCATTTTAGTGGGGCTCGCCCGCTGTTGGTTACTGTTATTTTCTGTTTTTCCCCACCCTAATGTCTTCCTGAACATTACAGAGTGTACTGGGGGGGGTGGATACGGGAGGGCTGGGAGAACTGCTGCGAGCGCAATTGGTGGAGCTGCTGTTAATAGAGCAGATGGGGTGATGTATATACTGCCAGAATGACTGCGATAAAGCTATGTACTTGGAACATCAGAGGCATGCACACACCTGCGCGTAGGTATCAAATCTACTCCTACCTGAAAAGGCAACAGGTGCAGGTTGCACTCCTACAGGAAATGCACCTGTGTGGGGCGGAGGTGGCTGCGCTGCGGCGGAGATGGAGGGGACAACTATATGCCACTGAGTACTCCTCATTTGCCCGCGGGGCGCTGTTGTGGGTCAGGCCGGGCACCCCCTTCACAATGTCGGAAGTTCACACGGATCCGGAGGGGAGGTACTTTCTGGTGAGGGGCCGCATGGACGGGCAAGCAATAGTACTGGCGTCCATTTACGCTCCGAACACGGACCAGGGTAACTTCCTGACACGCATCTCGGAGAAACTGGCACCCTGGCATGGCGTCCCGTGGGTACTGGGGGGTGACTACAACATGGTACTGGACCCGGTGATCGGTCCCGCCCAGGCCAGAGGCAACATCCCTGGGAGCCACGAGGGCACTCACACAATGGGCAACACAGTGGGACCTGAAAGATGCATGGCGCGCGCACAATCCCGATGCTAGGGTATACTCTTATTTCTCAGGGGCGCACGCGTTGCACGTCCGCCTGGACAGATACATGGTGTCAACAGAAATGCTGCCGCACATTACTGACTCCCAATACCTAGGCAGAACACACTCGGACCACAACCCACACACCCTACACATGGCTTGGGACCGCCCGCACACACCCATCCCTACATGGCGTCTACAACCTGCTTTGCTATTAGACGCTCCCTTTCGAGACTCCCTGCAGGCCAGCGTAGCACAATACTTCGCTGCCAACTCGGACACAGCGTCCTCCCCGAGAGTGGAGTGGGACGCCTTCAAGGTGGTGTTAAGGGGACACTGCCTGGGCACTCAGGGAAGCATGCAGAAACAGCTGGAGGCCGACCTGCGCAAGGTAGAAGCAGACTTACTCCGATGGGAGCAGGAGGCGGTGGGTGACGCGGGAGACCGGCTGAGGGAGGCCCGAGCGGAGCATGAAGCATTGCTGGAAAGACTGAGGCATGTCAACTTCGCGGCCCACTCGGCGCGAGTGCACCAATACGGTGACAAACCCGGGAGACTGCTGGCCTGGCTGGTCAGGCAGGAGAACCGCACGGAGCCGGTGTCTGCTATCAGTACGGCTGAGGGGGAGATAGTGTACACCCAAAACAAGATACATCAAGTGTTTGTGGGCCACTACCAGACCCTGTACAAATCACAACTGAGGGTCTCCACGGCCCGCATTATAGAATACCTTGCGGACATCCCGCTGCCATCCCTCACAGACGCCCAACAGGGCGATCTCGGGGCACCATTCACCCCGGAGGAAATGCGTGAAGCCATTTTCGCGCTGTCCAATGGCAAGTCCCCTGGACCGGACCGCCTACCCGCCGAATTCTTTAAGGCATGTTCGGACGTGCTGATCCCGGAAATGCTCAAACTGTACAATAACGCAATTGAGGAATCGGCGCTCCCTGACTCGCTCAATGAGGCAAACCTGGTCTCACTGCTGAAGCCGGGCAGGGATGGCACGTGCATGGGGTCCTACAGGCCATTAGCCATGCTGAACACTGATTATAAAATCTTCACCTCCCTACTGGCCCGGCGCTTGGCCTTAGAGGTCCAGACCCTGGTGCATGCGGATCAGAATGGCTTCGTGCCGGCGAGGAGCACTTCCCGCAACTTACGACGCCTCTTCCGGGTACAAGAAGCGGCCATGACGCACTGGCCAAGATCGGGGTGTCTGGTCCTCGACCTGGAGAAGGCTTTTGACTCTGTGGAGTGGCCATACCTGGGGGCGGTGTTGGAGAGATTCGGATTGGGGGATGCCTTCGAAGACATGGTCGGGCTACTCTACCAGAGGCCCAGTGTCCGTGTGCGGACGGGCGGGCTGCTATCGGAGAGGGTTAGGGTATGCAGAGGCACCCGACAGGGCTGCCCCCTATCGCCCCTCCTCTTTTCCCTGGCCATCGAACCCCTGGCGGCTCTGCTGCGGGACGGAGGAGCGGAGTGGGGGATCCCATTAGCGGATGGAATGCACACGGTCTCGTTTTATGCGGACGACCTGCTACTCTATGTGCTAGACCTTACCGCGGTGCCCGCCGCGTTGTCGGACATTTTCCGGTCCTTTGAGGAGGTGTCGGGCCTCAAGGTCAACTGGACCAAGTCCGGTGTATACTCGTTCAGCCAGGCCTTAGGGGAGTGTGATGTGCACCTTGGGGGCGCTCGACTCGCATGGTACCCGACCACATTTAAATACCTCGGGCTCCACATTTACAGGGACCCGCAGACCATACTAGAGGGCAATCTGGTGCGCGCTATCTCCTCGTTGCGGGCCCAGGTAGCCTTCTGGAAGACTCTGCCACTGAACGTGCCCAGCCGGATTGCGTTATCCAATATGATAGCGCTCCCCAGGCTACTATACCACTTCGCGAATATCCCACTGTATGTACCCTCGCGTATATTCCGCGAACTAGAATCGATGCTTCGCGACCTGATCTGGAACACGGGACGCCCACGCGTGGCTCTGGCTAAACTGTACTCCCCGACCGCGGAGGGAGGGCTGGCAGTTCCCAATATGGAGCTCTACTACCTGGCCGCACAGCTCCAATGGGTGACGTTCTGGCTTAGCGGCACACACCTCGATGACACGGCCACTGCAGACTACCAATGGACTCACCCACAGGTGTGCGCCCTGTTTCACCCACTGACCAAGGGACCCCGCCCTCTACCCCTACACGTGGCTGTGGCCCGCAAATGCTTTGTCCGTAGCCTAAAACTGACACAAAACGTCAGGCCGTATGCACCTGCCCTCCCCCTGGTGGGCACCCCCCGGAGAAGTGGGATGGTGACGCCATGTCACCTAGAGCATTGGACTGCAGCCGGAGTAGAGACCATGGGCGACCTGTTTGCAGATGGGGCCCTGCTTCCATTCGCGGGGTTGTCAGAGGGCACGGGCCTGCAAGCTGGACAATTCTTGCTTCACGCGTCGGTGCTGCGGGCATATACTGACTCCTGGGGGGACATCCAGGAAGAGCCGCCAATGCATTATCTAATACAATACATACACGTCATGGGCAGAGGCTCACACATTACACACTGGCTGGCGCAGGCACTCCTCATTCACACACAACAACCCACGCAGCGGATCAGGGATAAATGGGCAACCCACCATGGGAGGGACTGGACAGATAGGGAGTGGAACCTGGCTCTAGCCAGCCCTGTGAACATACCCTGCAATTCCCGCTTCCGAGTCATCCAGTTGTATATATTACACCAGGCGTACTTAACACCAGATAGGATTAATAAATACTTTGCGATCGCTACTGCCGCTTGTCCCAGATGCGACCTGCTGGGCGCGGACATCCTACATATGCTATGGAACTGCCCATCTCTGGCCACATACTGGGGGGAGGTGACATCGCTCCTGGCCCACAGCACGGGCCCGGGGTTGCCTAACACGTGGGAGGCATGCATTCTTGGTTTGTATAGAAGGACTAAACTGAACAAAACACAAGCCCGGTTCTGGGATCTGGGCCTCATCACAGCCAAGCGGCTGCTCACCAGGCACTGGAAGCGGCGGGAACCACCCACCCCAGCACACTGGTTTGCGTCCTTCACTAACTGGGCCAGAGCAGAGGGTACGGCACTGCACCGGGAGGAGATAGCGGGTTTGAGGCAGTTCCCGATCACGCAGCTCTGGGACGACATCCTGGGGTCCCTACAGGGAGAAGGAGCAGTCAGAGGACTCACGTAGCGGAGGCGGTGCTGGGCGGGCGCCACAGGGGCGACAGCTCAGCAGACGACACCACACATCGCGTCGTCCCCCCCCCCGACCTGGCCGCCGACCCCCGGGTGCACAGACCGCAGATGCGGTTAGCCACACACACGAGGGCTCTTCAGCAGATGCCGATTCACGATTTACCCCCAGCTCCAAGGCACTGATAACGCTCCCGCAGGTACACTCCACCCCCCCCCCACCCTTTCCCCCCCTCTTATGTTTACATGTTTCTAATATCGGACTCCTGATTCCCAGCTGTGGCCATAACACCCTTCCACGCCAAGATGGAAAGACGACACTGACCGCGCCCTCGACATTGAGTCCAAGCGCGGGCGACACTTGACACAACAGCAGCTAGACTGCTCCACTTGTCTGCCACACACACTGCTAGCCAGGCTGACGACTGGCGAGGTACCTCGGCCCACAGGTGCTGCCCCTCAACCTGCCTGCGCTCATCAGCACATGCGCACCACAGACCCCTCAGCACCCTGACACATTATCAGAGTGCATTGTACCATCTAGAGGGGTCTCCTTTTAGCACCATATATGTAGAACTGGCACGACGCGGAGCGGCCACAAATAGGTCATCGAGACATGCCGATGCGAACTGTTCTGATTTGTTTGTAGAATTCATGGTTTCATTATAGAAAAATTGTAAAATGAGACGTCATTTATGGAACTGTTTATTTGCTGCACAAAAGTACTGTAACTATAATGCCTGAAGACCAGCGTGCTTGAGACAAGTAGGGCGCCACAGGGCACCCTCCCCTGCTAACCATCACCCTTGAGATCTACTACGTTTTTTGCAGCCGGCCCGAGGGGTTGTAGGCTTTGCTATATGTACTGCACTTTTTGAACACTAATAAACGTCTTACAAAAAAAAAAAAATCAGACAGGCGCCAATTTTACTGTGGTAATAACACTCCGACTTTTTCAATCACCTTTTAAAAGGTGCGCCCAGCGCAAACAACGACAATGCGTAATACGGCCCCTGAGATCTACCTTTATTATTGTACAAAAAAAGTGAATAAGAGCTTTCTTTTTTAACACTTTATCATTTTACAGCAGTACTTTTAAGCATATTGTTACATTCTCCTGCTTAATATTGTTGCCCCTTATTTTTTATATATTATATCATAATATATTTGCATGGGGATATCTTCCTTCCTGATGCCCCGTCCTCTCCCCCTTTCCTCTCCCGGTTGGTACTGCCCTTCAGTTGGTCTAGAGGCTGCCTTGGAATGTTGGAGCCTCATGGTAGAAGGTGAGAAAGAACGTCGTGGCTGCGTGATCCTGTAGCTGCTTTTGCAGGTGGAATAGTGGAGACCGAAATAAACATCTTAACTTACCTTCGTCTTGAGTATCTTTAGAACACATATGTAGAATAATACACATGAATCTCAAATCTCCAGTCACACCCCCTGACCCCGCCGCCTCCAACCACCTCCCTACCTAACCACCTTGCATCCCTAGGACCCACTCAACTAGGGGTGCCATCCCAGGATGCCTTCAACACCAAACCGTTAAAAAAACATTAAAAAAAAATAAAGTGGTACATAAATCTTCATGCCAAGAAAGGTTCTCTCGTTGGCGGTTCAATGGTCTTCTCCTGGCCCACATGGACCTGACAGTTGTCCCCAGCCCTGGGTTTCCAAACTTCTTGCGCAGGAAGTGAGTGGTGTGCTCAATCTGGCATCATATCTAACTAATTGTTTAGGGAGTTTGTGTTTAGGAATAGTGTTTGTGACGAAGGGCTGCTCTAGAACTCAGTTCCATATTAACCATGTAGACAAACAATGCTGGTGTTTGTGTGCATGGGTAGTTTGTCAAAATAAGGAACTGATAGTTTACATTAGAGAGAGACATGAGTACAAGCACCTGCAAATACCTTTTCCATACTATCAATAAGCCCCTGTGGGGAGCCCTCTTATTACCATTTAGAACTTTCCTGTGTAAGAAGTAACAGCTCAAGCCCCTGATCAGGCCTGGTCTGGTGTGATGGGTAGGTCGATTCCTGTTAATTAACTCACCATTCAGGCTCAGGACTAGCCTCATATTTACAAACACCATTCAACATCTGAACAAAATAGTCACAATTATTCAAATATTTGCAGTTGTGGCATGCATTACACCAGTATTGCCCTGAATTGCCAGCCATTTCAGAATTCAACCCTTTCAAGAGGAAGGTAACATTAGAACCTCTAACATGGAACCTCGCATGTGTACACATATTAATGATAGATGCACCAGACAGGTTATCTGAGTTGTGAGCCCTTTGGGAGTGTGACATTGGCCACTTTGAGGATGAAGAGTGGACAGATGCCAGAATGGCACCTCACAAGCTTTCTATTCCAGTATGGTTACGTCTAATCCAAATTAAATATATTCATAGGTTCCACTATGCCCCAAAAGATTGTGGAAAATGGGCAGGTTGAGGTCACCGGCTTGCCTACAATGTGGCATATATAATGGAGATTGGTTTCATATGGTTTAAAACTGTCAAAGTCCAAAAATACTGGCAGTAAATGACAAATGCACTGAGGGTACCTATTCCACTCACCCCAAAACCTTGCCTCATGGATGTCACGGGGGAGTGGGAGGCCTCTGGATATTCCTGTACTCTGTTGGGCATGGTGTGCCTTCTGTCAGAAAAAGATATTGTGTGACACTGGAAATGAGATATGATCTCAACACGAGGGGAATGGCAGAGGGGAATGGGCTTAAATGCAGCCAGAGAAAAGGCTATATATACCAATCAAAAGGTTGCGAGGAGAGGCTTAAGCACAGCCCACAGAGCATCTGTTATAGGGAAATGAAGCTGGAACATCAGGTAAATCTACACTTAGTAGTTTATTTGTTAGAGAACCCCAAACTATCCCTGCCAGACGCAGCTGGCCCAACTGTCACCAATGGCTTCAAGATGACATCACCCTATAGAACACTCAGGGCATCACAAGTAAGCGTCATCCAGCCTGGCTGGAAGAGCCCTAATACCATATAACATATCTCCCTATCTTACATTTCAATAATTGGAAATAAACAACAAAGAAAGAAAAACAGAAAAGAAAAGGAACAAGTCAGAAATTTCTTAAATCGATAAACGACAAAAGAGAATAGTAAAAATAAAAGAAAATGACTCAAACGATCTCATTGCAGACAAAAGCTACGGAGTCACTCATATAAGCAAGTGCCCTTCTTTCTCCCGCCTCCCTCAAAACATGAGATGATCCCATCAACCCATCTCCTCCCCTTCCATCACCTTCTTCCCCAACAGATTCATTTAGGCCACACCTGTTTAAATTACAATCCGCTCCTCCCTTCGAAAATTCTGCATCAGTCATCAACATTCAAGGCGAAGACTCAGAGAAATCAGTAAACTCCTCAGAATTCACTTTTGATTTTGCATTTTGTCTTTGATACAAAGCAACGCGCCTTAAATTCCATGTCTGCCCATTCATCAGCGTAACCCAATTTCCTCCAACAGCCTTCACTTTAAACGGGCCTCTGAACTTATTCAAAGAATTAGTGTGAAGACCAGGCTTTCCTTTGACCCAATCACCCACATTAATGAACAACTTTTCATCTTTTCCCTTAGTCACACAGCCTTTTACATCATGAGAAATAGACTTTTCACGCATCCATGATGGAAGTAATTTTGTATCAGCTTCCCTTCCACGCATCATTGCAAATGGACTTTGCCCCAAACTATTGTTTGATGTTGTCCTGTAAGCCCACAGCATCTCGCTAACAGAACCAACTACAGACAAACCTGCACTATGTGCCAATTGCATAGTCCCCGTTACCATTCTATTTATGCGCTCCACCAACCCATTTCCCTGAGGGTTGTACAATGAACAACAAGAGTGTTTTACCCCAACAGAATTAAACAATTATTTCATTTCACAAGACGTCAATTGCGTCCCATTATCAGTCAGAAGGACTGATGGAAATACTTCCCTTTTGAACACCGCACTCAAAACACCAATGGTGGCACTCGTGGTAATAGAACTCATTAAGGCTACTTCAATCCACTTAGACTTAGAATCAACCAAGACCAACGCATATTTCTCATTCTCTGGTAAAAGTGTAAATGGACCTATAAAATCCAAACACACTTTCTCCCACACTCTCTCCGCTTGTGAAATATGGTGTAGTTCTTTAGAAACACCCAAACCTACCCTCAATCTTTTCTCAGATTCCTTGCAGGCTTGACACCGCACCACCCAATCCTTTACTTCAGCATCCATGTTCGGCCACCAATAATTCCCCTTCAATCTCTTTAGTGTCATAGTTTGCCCTAAATGCCCCTCATGAGCTAAACCAATTAGTCTAGAACGCAACCCATAGGGTGGAACAAATGTATCACTACGCATAAGGATTCCATCCTCAGTCAAAGTCATCTACAATCTTCAGAAACGGTCTGACCCCCACAGGTAAGTTACTCTCTCTCCGAATACAACCTTTGATCATACAACACCACTCAAAACACCATCCTCCTCCATATGCTTATACCAAGTACTCCTTTGAATGGCATTTGCATATGCTTCCAAAGCATCATCCACATTCGCCACCACTTCTTCAGTTGATAAATCCACCAACAACCCTCGTTTGTCAGGTAAACGTGACAAACAGTCCGCCACTTTCTTCCTCCACCCTGGCACATATTCAAGCTTGCAATCAAATTCTTGTAATCTCACAGCCAGCCTAGCTAGCCTGCCAGAGGAATTCTTAATCCCTCCCGGACCCAGAACCTTTAATAATGGTTTATGGTCAGTTCGCAATATAAATGGACTGCCCCACAAAAATACTCTGAAATAGTTGGTTGCCCAAGCTGCTGCCAACGCCTCCCTCTCTATCACTGCATAGTTCCGCTCAACCTCAGTTAATAATCGGGATGCAAAAGCAACCGTCTTCTCCTCTTTGCCATGCTTTTGTGCAAAAACCACCCCAATTCCTACATCACTCGCATCTACAGTAACAACACTCTCGATGCCACTCTTTAATGGCGTTAGTACCGCAGCATGTGTAATATCATTTCTAATCATATCAAAAGCTTTTTGCTGTTGTTCCTACCAAACAAACTTTCTTCCACGTCTTAGCAATTCTCTCAAGGGTTCTGTCTTTTGTGCAAAATCCAATACAAACTTAGCATAATATTCCACAAGACCCATAAAGGATCTCAACGTATCTCTGTCATGTGGAGTTTGAGCATTAACTATCGCACTAACCAGATTTTCCTTTGGTCTAACACCCTCACTTGTAACCAAAGGGCCTAAATACTCTACCTCCTTTATAAAAAATTTACATTTTTCTCTACGCAAAGTCAACCCTGCCTTGGCTATACATGTTAACACTTTTGCTAAGGACTGGTTGTGTTCTTCTTCATTCCCTCCAAACACCAGGACATCGTCTTGGAACACCACTGCTTTCTCCACACCTGCAAGAACAGAGGACATTAATCGTTGAAACACACTTGCAGCCGAACATAATCCGAAAGGGAGTCTACAAAACTGAAAGGTGCCTTCACCAGTTATGAACGAAGTTAAATGTTTAGAAGGTGATGTTGACTTGATGATATGCACTTCTCATATCTAGTTTTGAAAAGAACTTCGCACCATTTAACATCAACACCAATTCATTAATGTTTGGGAGTGGAAACCTGTCCATTATAACATTCTCATTCAGGCTTCTTAGGTCTACACAGAATCTGAGTGAGCCATCTGCCTTCTTAGTTATCACCACCGGAGATAACCAATCCGTCGCTTCAACAGGTTCTATTACTTTGTCCTCCAACAATTGTTGAATAATCTCTTTAACCTTTCCTCGCCCAGCCATTGGCACTCTCCTTGCCACATGTTTCACAGGAACAGAGTTTTTTCTCAACTTTATCTCATGTTCATATTGTTTGAATTGTCCCAATCTCGGTTCAAAAACAGACTTGTGCTGTTCCAATATGTCATCCAAGCCTACATTACCCACAGCCAAAACAGGAACATCTGACCTTGGATCGACCTTTATACCCAGATCAAATTGATGTGGCCAAGCTAAAATGGGTGGTCCTTCCTCAGCCACATACACCTTTCCTTCGGTATATCTTCCTTGGAAACTGATCTTCGCGTCCAAGTATCCTACCACACTTATATCATTACCTTGAGAGGACTTCAAAACAACATCCGAAGAAGACAAAGACACTTCTGGCCATGCCTCTTGAAACATCTTAAGTGGAATAATGGTATAAAGCGATCCAGTATCTACCATCAAAGATACATTGCTTCCATTAATTTCAAAATCCGCTTTTGGATGTACTCTCCTCCGTTCTTCTCCTGCCACCTCCGCAATTCCATTTTCTCCATCAACAACTATCACCCTATAAGATGTTTGTGCTTCTTCCACAGCACCTACTTTATTTCCTTGCTGTTTGCACATTCTTGCCAGATGACTTCTCTTTCCGCATTTTAGACAGTCCTTTCCCACTGCATAACATTGTTTTGAATCAGCCAAATGATAGCTACTACCACACCTGGTACACTGCTTACCAACGTTTTTCCCAGGCACTTTACTCCATGGCTTTTGATATTTGTTCTTTGCACTGGCACCCAAACTATTCTGTGACTTACTCTTTACTGCGTTAACACTGTCATTATCATCTTGCAGGACAGCTACATCATCATCTTTCCCTTTGTTGGAAGCAATCTTCATTTCCCTCATACACTTCTCTGACTCCTCTACAACTTTTGCAATAGCTATTGCATCCTTGAGTGTTGGATTGCTAGCCGCCCAAAGTCTCTCTTGAGTCTTTTTGCAAGAGCACTGAACAATTAATTGGTCTCTTATCATCATTTCCTCTTGCATTTGACCAAATTCACATTTCGCTGAGAGTTCTCTCAACCTAACAACGAAATCATCAATACTCTCATTTGCACGTTGAGGTTGAGTGTAAAAGTTGTGTCGTCCCATCACCACATTAACTTGTTTGGATGTATGACATTACTACGCATGCTATTACAATGCATGCCTTCACGACACAAGTTTTACAATGCAACTTTTACAACGACTTGCGTTGGGGGGCGCTGGATAGTGAATAGTTTAATTTACTATTCCAACTGCAACTGCAGTCCCCGTGGATAGTAGGGAAGGTGTTGGAACTATTCCCTATCCTAGAGCGCCCCCCAGCGCAATTCGTTGTAAAAGTTGTGTTGTAATGGTTGGGTCGTAAAGGTACTTCGTTGTAACAGTTGCGTTGTAAGGGGTGTTTACCACTTGTTTTGCAAACTTCTTCTGTGATCTTAACACTGCCTCTTTATACACATCCTCCATCGCTCCTCCTTGTGCATTACACTCAGGTGGCAGATATTTAAAAATATGTTGCCCCTCCTTTCCTAATGATCCTAAAACCAGAGCCTTCTTTCTAACAGGTGGAAATCTTGTGCCATCCAGCGCTATTAAATAAGTTTCAAAGCACTCTATCCACTCCTCCCACTCAAAGGGTGGTTCTCCAGGAGACATTAGAAAAGCTGGTGGAACAGCAAAGGCATTGCTAACATCCATGTCTAAACTGCAATAAGTATTCCTTTATTTCCGTTCCCCACCGGAAGGTGGCAGCAAACCCTACTGGATGTTGTACAAAACTTGAATGCCTTTCACTGGCTCTCCTTAACAAATGAGAATGATGGTTACTTTTCCAGTTTCACTTCAGCTCAAAATTTCACCAAAGCACGATGTGCAACACTGGCAGTAAGTCGTTTTACCTACTTGTGTTTATTGCGCTCAATATTTAGTGATTTTACTATATGTCAAAGTGTTAATGATCCGCAGAGCCACCGCCGGAGGAAGATCCTTCTCCTACCTGGCGGCCAAGACATGGAACTCCCTCCCCATCCACCTACGGTTGACCCAGGGCCATCTCTCCTTCAGGAAGCAACTCAAGACCTGGCTCTTCGAGCAGTAACGGACCCCTCCCTCCAGCGCCTTGAGACCCTCCGGGTGAGTAGCGCGCTCTACAAATTGTTCTGATTGATTGATTGAATGATGACAATAGTACGATGCCAGCAATTGATTCAAACTGTTTTGCGTATTCCTTGACTGCACTCTGTCACTCTCGCTCAGACAGACATTAAATAAGCTATCCAGCACGACGTTTTGCTTGCCGCTTGACTGTTAGCTTGCTCGCCTGCGCCAAACGTATTTCTTTGTTTTCTTCGTGACATCTCACAATGTGCCTGCGCTCCGCTCACTCATCGCTGCACTCTTCATTGCAGTTAGACTGTGTTTCTCTGGTAGCTCACGCTGACACTCTATATCGTGTTTATGACACTGTACAGTTATGGCAATGTTACGCTGGTACGTTTATTATGCGCAGAGCCTAATCGCTCTTTCAACTCTTTTACGCTAATAGAATTTATATTAAGCAGGTCTGACTCGCCCTTTCCAAGCACTAACTTGACTACGCAAGATTTGAATTTTAACAGCAGTTCAAACACCCGTTGACGCGCAAACGTACTCTTCACTCAATCTCAGTTATTGCGCACAGTCAATTTTAAGCTGTTGAAATAATCCACACAGGTTGCACAATGGTTCCTTACTGGTGCTCCATAATGTTGAAAACACAAATTCTCTTACTTGAAATGGCTGATGATGATCACATCTCATACACCGCTCACAAGGTTTTAGGTATACTCCCAGTGCGATACACACACTGCCCTTTCACCATTCCTTGTTGTGAGCAGTTAAACACGCCTGGATCCGATTTCTTGTTCAGGGTCTCACTATCTCTAACACTCCACCACGTCTGGAACAGCGTCGCCAAAAATGTTATAGGGAAATGAAGCTGGAACATCAGGTAAATCTTCACTTAGTATTTTATTTGTTAGAGAAACCCAAACTATCCCTGCCAGACGCAGCTGGCCCAACTGTCACCAATGGCTTCAAGATGACATCACCCTATAGAACACTCAGTGCATCACAAGTAAGCGCCATCCAGCCTGGCTGGAAGAGCCTTAATACCATATAACAGCATCCAACTGGTGGTCAGCTTAATCCACCTTGGTACTTGAGTGACATGTCTATTGTGTCTGAGCCTCCAAACTGATATACTATGGCGATATTTGTAAGGTACCTTGCAGTTGATGTTTACTTTTCACTTTTTCTTTTGTTCTCCTCCTTGATGTTAAAACTGAATAAAGAGAACTTATAAAAAATTCTGAACAAATTAACAGCCTTAACCATAATGATTGGCTCATTGAGGAACTAATAATCCATGTTTATGAATTAACTTTACAATATGAAATGACAGAGAATTAGGCCTTCAAGACCCGTCTTTGCATATTTTTATAGCACCATGGATCTGTGGTTTGTGATTAAATGGTGTATACCAATTTAAAGTTTTTAAACAAAAATATAGAGAGAACAATGGAAAATAAATACTACCTCTTTGACCGCACCCATTTTAAGAACCATCTTCAAGTATAATATCAAGCAACAAGAAGTGTTTTTTATGACATAACAGATTATCTCTACTAACGACACAACAGCTCCTTCAATCCATCAAAAGGCCACACAATTATAACTAGTCAAAATGACATTCTTTTGGTATCTACACTATTACTTACTGATGACACCTGATCCAGATTTGTGTTAAGGTTAATAGGTATCAGCAGATAACCTCACTGCCTCATATATAACCTAAGTAACACTAATGCAATACCAAATCAAGTCTACTATCTAGAGGTGTCTAACCCTAAAGTGTGATTACAATGTCAAGTGATCTAATTTATTCGACTTTATCAACAACCAACCACAAAAGATTTTACACATTATGTTTAGCAATAATAGTGTCCTCAGTCAAACACAGTTCCAAATCTACTTTTGGGGTTATGGTTTGTGGAATCATAACTTTGTGGATTATAATTGTGGGCGCAATGATTCCCTAAATGCAGCAAATGGAGAACAAAGTTTAGGACAGGCAAAAGGACATAAATGCTTTACTCTTCTCTGGGTAAAACATCTGTAAATATAAATGTAGTATTAAGGTAATAAAAATCTACTGTTAATAATATCACAATGATATAGTGAACTGTATCCGAATAACATTCAAGCGTGGTTTTTAAACAGCAAATCTAGAATTTTGACTCCCTAGATAACTTCTAATTATAGGTGCATGCCTGATCCTTAAAATGGAGTGAAATATCTATAGTCTAATTTAGTTGTTGGGAAAAGTTAAAAACCTTGATAAAAAAAATGGGCAGGGCGAAACTAGTTTTACCAGAATATGTTTTGAGTTCTGTGCCAGAGTATCTTACCCTGGGATACTGATAGCAGGATTGTCTCACAGGATAAGAGTCCTGGCCTCTCACTCCACGCACCAAAAAGACCGCAGGAATGTCCAGCTGCTTGCTGTGGTGAACTATTTGCAGGGAGGAGTTGGAAGTATCCAAAAATCTAAAGGTTTCCCAGTGAAGACATGAGATTGAAAACAAAAGCGCAGAAAACTGGACTGAAGAGTTTTGTCTTCACTGCACCATTTGCTGCTGTTGGTTATTCCCACTGGTGCTATAAAACGAATTTTAATTCAGCAGACTTTTACTCAGGATTTGCCAAGATGTTACAGTATTTGAAGAGGGTTCTGTGTGAGTTTTTTTTGCTTTACCCTGTACTAGATTCAGATATGAAATAGTTATGTTTTGGGCAGGAGTTCTGTTGTGGGAAAAAGTTCGTCTTGTGCATCAGTCATTTTTCTGTAACAAAGATTGATCATGAAAAGAAAGAATATTGTTCCTCCTCTTCCCCCCGTCCGCTATTTATGAGTTTCATGACCATGTTTGCATAGGGCCTGGCCCGTCTGAACTGGACCTGCCAACATGTGTGGCTCCACCCTGACTCCTGTCTAGGCTTCACACTGGTTGCTAAACCTATCAAAAAAGAATATTTGTGTATTTCAGAATCCCACTTCTGACACTCCTCTTTTGCAAAATGGAGTCAGACTTTCTCAAAGTGACCTTTACCCGACCTGTCCTGTTGTATTCTGTCCTTTTGACTGGTAAATAGATTTTCTGAGAGACTTGTAAACTTCACAATGCCTGATCATTTTATATCATCTATATTTTTGAACTACAAATAGCTATTTTTTCTTTGTATGCATAACACATTCAGATTGGCAGATGTTAATATCTTGGGAGCTAGACATGGTGGAGTGTCCTACAGTGTTTGTAATGCGAGCTATGAATAAACACATTTAAATATTGGGCTCTTAAGACAATATCCGATTGTTTTTACTATATAATTTTTATCATATTTTGCAGGTGACCTAGATTTGTTTATCTGCCTCTCATGATATGTTAATTTTAACTGCACCTTCTAGTTACCAATTGGTTTACCTGGGCTCCTACTCACAGTGAGATCAATTAAGTATATACTGATCCCTTTGACTTCACCTCTCTTGATGTTTAAACAAAAGGGCTGCAGTTGTGAAAAGTACTGTGCAGGACCCAGAAGCCGGAAATCTTTACTCTCTTCTTTTAAGGTCATATACTGAGTTCATTTAATTTAATAGATGACATATAAGATTTAAATTATGCAGATATATTTTTTTTCCACCAAGGACATCCTGGAGAAATACCAGCTACAGGGAGCAAACCTGTTCCTATAGCTTATGACAAGTTTACTTGTGTTGTTAGTTTCTCAAAATGGAACCTGACACAGGCCAAGCTTGCAGTGAGGCCTGTTATTTACAATAGAATTAAGATGCTTCACAGAGGGATAACACATATTTTTTAAATTGAAACTAGATTCAGCATATTGACCTTCACTCACTACCACCAATCCTTTATATTGAATTTTACGTCATCTGTACTCTGACTTCTTCGTGAATGCAGGTGCTAGTCAAAACCAGTAGACAGGAAATTCTTTTGGCCACCTGTGCGCAATGGGCAGATGTAACTTACATGTGTTACACTCCACCACATGAGGCACATTTTCCAATGCGAAAGCGTCAATCTAGTCTTTAAATGGCACGTTTAGGCACCGTGAAAGGCTTATGGCTTTCTGTGGGCAGGCTCATGTTGTTCCAGAGGGCCAAAAATGTTGGGGTTTTCTTGGTTAAAGAAAACTATCACATCATAGTAGTTAGACCGAGCTTGCATTGCTGCCTTTGAAAGTTAGATTTCACATTGGCTGTTGCAGCTTGGTTCACAAGAGTCATCATGGGTGTGCTCCCAGGTAGAGAATAGACAATGACCATCTTTACCTACCTTGCAAGCCACTGGACTCAGCGGGCCAAAAGCTCTTGCTTCTCCCAGCTTTAAGCTCCCAAGCAGAGGAGACGTACAGCTGTGATTGGATTCCCAGCACCCCACCCCGCCCAATTCCCTCTGGCAAGAGTCAAATTATCTTAATGTCAAGTGTGCATGGCATCTCATTGCTTCTAAATCAAGGGCCGCCAACTCTGGAACACAAGTGCCTATACAGAGTCTCACTACATTGTGTTTAATCTAATCTAAATGGGAAAGGTCACTGACATAATATCGATCCATACAATATTGAAACACAAAAATATCTACTTCTTATACTTATCTAGTAAACTCATAAATATCAAGAATAAAAACAGAATTGTTAAAAATATCGACTTTTAACTATATCAAAAACAAAGATATCGGATACAAAAATATCGCTACCTTTCAATTAAAAATATAATATGTCAAATATATAAATGCAAACAATATTAATGACAATAATATTGCAAAAATAATAAACTAATCACTCTTAAATATATTGAAAAAACGCTATCAACATAAAATAATTGCTTAAACTCAAACAAAAACATTTCATACACATAATTAATTTAAGTAAAAATATATAACATTTACTTTCTACCCCCAAAACATATATACCAAAAATGATAACAATACAACCCCCCAATAAATTAGACTTATATTCAAAAGTAGGGAATTATATATTATAAATCAAAAATAATACCTCTGTTAGCGTTTATCATGGAAGGAACAAAAAAAGTTAAAAAAAAATCCAACTAAAACTAAACCAACCAATGAAAAAAACTCAAAGCAGCTTTAACCAATAAAATCAAACAAACAATTAAAGCAACAATATAAAAAGCTCACTAATTTAAACAACTAACTACTTCAAAAACGACAAATGCTGCAAGATGAGTGAACTCTGCTGGATTTCCTCACCAAACCATTACAGAAAAAAATATTTACATTTCAACAACTATCTAACAGATAAGTGAAACTTATATTTAAACTAAATCTTAATTGTTATTTAACTTCAAACTTTAAATAACAACTAATTAATAAAATGCTATCCAACTTCTATCTTTTTACATAGACTTCCTAAAAGCAAAACCCAGGCCTGGAAACAGCAATAAACTTCCTGCAAATAACAAATATCATAAACCAGCAAAAAGATATAAGAAAGTGAGTATACATAAATTAGTGCAAATGTATAAAAACAGCATGATAGAGAGCAAAAATGAACCTCAACGTCTACAAACTACCAACAAATTAACATTTAAATTGAAACGTAATATTTTTATTCATGCTACAGAAAAGAAATCACCTACTCCACACAAGAACACCCCCAATGGAAAAGCTGCAAAATCCTGTGAAACATCCGTACACAACCTACACACGCTGGCACACAGGAGAATTACGGTGCAGGCTCTTATTGGGTCGTGCCTGGATTATGCCAATAGCCTGTACCTTGGTCTGCCAGAATATCTTCTCCAACGCCTGCAAATACTTCAGAACTCGGCTGCGCGCGCCATTTTTGGCCTACATCGGAGAACCAGAGCTTCTGACCTCTTGCAGACTCTTCATTGGCTACCCATTCGAAAACGTATTGTTTTCAAGGCACTTACTCTGGCCTTCAAAGCTCTTCATAATTCCGGCGCCAAATATATTCAAAAGCGGCTGGCTTTCTATCAGCCCTCTAGATCCCTGAGGTCAGAGTCGCTGGCCCTGGCGTCGGTTACGGTCATAAGAAGAGTACGGATTGGCGGCCGGTCTTTTAAGCGCCTGGCTCCTCAGTTGTGGAACACCCTGCCTGTCACCCTTCGCAGGAACGCTAACTTGTTGGCTTTTAGGAAGGATTTAAAATCCTGGCTGTTTGTTCAGTAGCGCCCGCCCCCCCCTCTTTCCGCTCCCCTGTAAATGTTAGGTCTGAAGCGCCGGGACACTCCACGGAGTAGCTGAGCGCTATATAAAACACCCCATAACTAGCTAACTAACTAACCTATACATAAGCACACAAAATAGAAGTGATTGTATAATTTTAAATGTAAACAATAAATATACAAATGTTAGAATATTCTGTATTTATACTATTACACTACTTACAGATATAATGACAGAAGCTACAAAGTATATCACTTCGTAGAATAGATAGGAGTTATTAAATCACATGGGCTACACCTACAGCCAAGAAACTGCATGAACAGAAACTATAAACTGGAAATTTACTCAATATTATTCTAATGATGCTATGGGAGGGTAACTACAAAAGATGATGCTGTAATTCGTTTAAGAGAACACAACCACCCCCGAAATATAACAGAAATAGAAGTAAGAGAGATATTGCAGGATGTAAGAGAGGCAGGCATTAGCTCCCAGGAACCCACAAGCTAAGTCCTTAACCCCTTCACCGCGGAGGTAATTACCCCACTGCGCAGGGGAGCGGGGGGCCATGGTGCTCGTGAGGAGCCCAGCTCGTCATGAGTCACAGTTGAGTTGTGCTCATGACGAGCTGAGCGCATCACAACTCCGCCTACTGATTTATTCTCCCACACAGGTGGGGAATCAATAGCGCATGGGTATGCCGTTAGAACGAGCCCAGCTCTTCATGAGCACAGCTCCACTGTGACTCATGACGAGCTGGGCTTGTCATGAGCATGGAAGGAGTTAACGATATACAACCTAAAGTTCCCAAACACATAAGAAGCCAACTTTGAAAACCTTTAATTGCACAAACTAAATAAGCTGCCTGCCACACCTCACTTGTCCCTAGCCGATACCAAAACATACACATAACTTAACACTTATCAATGACACATAATGAGGAACGTTTCCTTTTACATGACAACCTACACATTATAGTCTTATAGCCCGCCGCAGAGAGCTATACCGGCTATTAAAGGCCCTCTCCAGCGTTAAAGGCCCCGAGCCGAAGACGAGGGCCTTTAACAAGGGAGAGGGACTTTAATAGCCGGTATAGCCCAACTACGAAGGGCTCTAAGGCTATTAGAACATTCTTCCACTAGAGGGCAGAATGTTCTAACAAAAAAGAACAAAGCCTTATGGGAGCGTGAGGGGATTCTGAAGCCTTTGTTCACAGCCAGAGCTGTGAACAAAGAAACATTTGGAATGTTGGCGCTCCGGGCTTATACCAGCCATTATAAGCCCGGAGCACTCCATTGTTTTCAATGGAGCTCCCAACATTCCAATGTTCTAATTCCTTTTACATGACAACCTAGATAATGAAAAACAAGTTCTAATATTCTCTACAGCAGATAGCTTACTAAAACTGGGACAATGTGAAACATGAATGATGGATGAGACCTTCAAAATGCATCCCAAACCATTCTCTCAGATATAGTCTATACATGGTATATATTAAAAGGTAACTGTCTCTTATCTCTTTTATTTATGCTCTACTGCCAAATAAACAAAGCAGCACTAACTACGGTCTCCTAAACCACATCAAACACAAAACAAATAATTACTATGCCATAAAAACATCATAGGCTTTGAGCAAGCCATGAATCAAACCATTAAAAACAAATTACCCTCACTCAGCCATACAGGGCTGTTACTATCATTTCAATCAAGTTATATGGAGGCACGTCCAAAAATCTCCACATGGGGACTAATTACGATGGCAGTCGGAAAGCCTCCAATTATGAATTATGATTATGAATCAACCAGTCAGAATTGAAACCAGCCGGTCATTCTAGCTGGCTTCTGAGGGGCTCATGGAGCCCGGTGGCCAGTCAGAGGCCAACCTGTCATCCCAAAGGGCGGCCTTTCCGCCCTTGAGATTACGATGCACGGTTTCTGGCAGGATTTCCATGCCAGCCTTTCTGACATGGAAGCCCTGTCGCAAAGCGTGTTTGGGGGCCCCAAGAAGGACCCCCTTGTGTGCACGCCCCCAGAGTGATCCTAATCAGGTGGTCAGTCCCGTTTATGAGACAGTGTGCGTCTGCCCAACATCGTAATCGGCCCCTAACTGTTGAATATTCTACAAACAGCAAATTTCCATTTGAAATCAAAAAAAATTATAGCACAAGCATTTGTCCCTGTCATTGAGGTAGTCAACCAATACAATTACTAATAGAAACGCCTTTCTACCAACAAAATAAAGACACACTTCTGGGCTATTTCGAAGACACTTGAGTTGGCAACCTGCATCGCTTAGGACACAAATGCCAATCAAAATTCCAAATACTATGGTGAAATGTCTATGACAGAACCGTAAGACAGTAAATCACAACAAAAAACACAGTGGAAGGATGGCTAATGCCTTCCAATCTACATTAGGCAGAACCCTACCTACCCTGCTTACAAAAAACAGCAAAGTAACCAACAACTAGGAATGGAGCAATCTGTTAGCAAAATTGGCACTAAACTTAGCAAACAAACCAAAAGATTGTATGGTATGCTGCAATTTAAATGTAATTCTTCATAAATAACAAAGGAGTACAATACTTAGAAATGATAGATGTAGAAACACCTATAGACACTTATGTAGGGGCAAGATCAGCTTCATGTATCGATCACTTTCTTGTGTCAGTTAAATGTAGGGGTGTGATAGAAATAAATGTAACCCGTCCAAGCCTGTTTAGTGACCATCATCCGCTTATCCTTACACTAAGGCTTAGTCTGATTTAGCAATCTAGGGGCAAGGTATCAGATATAGATAGAAAGTTAAAGGGAGCTAATGGAGTCACCATAAAAAGGCCCAGTGTAAATCCAATAATTTTCATGGAAAATTTGAGAGAAAAAAAACCAAAAAGATATTGAAATCTGTATGGATAGCTCCTTAATCGATCAGTCAGTTATAACTGTGTAATATCATGATAGAAATTGCAGGGGACCTAACAGCCCAAAGGAAAAAATCGATCCACAAAAACAATCCAAGATGGTTTAACCAGGAATGCTCCAGGCTGAATAGGGAACTGAAAACAGCATTAAAAGTAAAATCTAGAGATGGTGAGAAAATTAGCAACCCGAGGAAAGAATAATAAAATACCTTGACCCGAAGAAAAAATGAAATTTGTGAGGATGCTTAGGAAAATTTAGTGCAGGCTGCAGAGACACGAAACACAACATTATTTTGGAGGATAAATATACCACCCCTACTTTAAAGAAAACTCAACAGCGAAAATTGAATATGCAGTTCCCCCTGAAGATTGGATCACACATTTGGAGTGTATTTTTAACCCTAACGCTGTTTTAGTCACTAATGTAAAGAATAATAATTTTATATTCGTGTACCTAGTAAAAATATCAATAGTTACGCCGGAGGAAATTAAATCTGCTCTACAAAAAAGTAGTAATGGAAAAGAAGCCGGCCCGGATGGGGTACCCATAGATGTATTTAAATGCAACATTGAATTTTGGATCCCCATCTTAGTAAATGTTTTTAATGCTGCTCTAGCGGGGTATTGCCAGCCTCCTGGGTGTAAAGTACAATTGTCCCCATATTTAAAAAAGGGGACAGAGGGAAGCCGAACTGTTACCGATCCATATCCCTTCTTGACTCTACCTCCAAATTGATGGGGGAAATCATGCTGGGAAGATTAGAACAATGGGCTGATGAGAATAAAGTATTGGTTTAGATGGGGTATAGGAGCAGTGCTCAAATCTGGAGCTACTGCTAGGAAAGTATACCCAAGCTAAGGCTGGAGTGTTACACCTCTTTTTCGTAGATCTCACAAGTGCGTTTGATCTTGTTAATCACGCTAAATTGTGGGAAATCCTGAAAGAGCTAGGAGTTCCTATAGACATTATTACATCTTTATCCCAGATCTATGCCTTATTAACCTCGAGTATGGTTTGGAAAGATGGGGGAATGTACCCAGGATTTTAGGGTTATAAGCGGAAAATGCCAAGGATGTTTATTGGCATCTCTCCTATTTTCTTTATATATTAATAATGTGGACCTCTTCTTACAAAAACATAACGTAGACGATCCTAAAGTTGGAACACGTATAACCCCACTACTACTCAATGCAGATGATGCGGTGTTGCTGTCCAGGACAGCAAATGTATTACAACACTAAGGGGCCCATTAGGATGTCGGGCGGATTGCCTCCGCCAGGGTAGCGGTAGCCACCGACACCCCGGCGGAGGCAATACGCCCGACATCCTTCCCTGCATTGCCCCCCGCCATATTACAATGGTGGAGGGGACCGCAGCGGTGGGAAACACCGCCCGCCTGTTTTCAGACCCGGTCGCCTTGCGGCCGGGGCGGAAAAGGGATAACATGGTGGCGGTGTCTATCAGACACCGCCAGCCATATTAGCATGGGCATTGTTCAATGCTTTTCGGAAAGGCATGCGGTGTTCACTCTGGGCGGCCAAAGGGGGGTGGCACATGGGGGGTACCTGTGGTACCACCCTGCATTTGCAATTAAGTGCTTTTGTTTTTAACATTGTGGCGGGCGGTGCAGTGAGCACCGCCCGCCACAATGTTAAATTGAGGGATGCGCCCGCCACTGTGGCGGGCGCATCCTAATGCCAATGTCGGGACCCCCGCCCTTTAGGCGGGCAGTCCCGATCTCCGTTAGGGTGGTGGGCGGACAAAGTCCGCCCGCCATCCTAATGTACCCCTAAGGGTTCAATTCCAATGTCACAGAAAATGCCTTCCCAATGCTAATCGTAGGCTTACCATACGAACGACTCGTATTCGGAGCTTTTTTCTACAAACGAGCAAGTACGATGCGTATTACAGGCAAATTTCCGACCAAATCGTCCACTCCAAATCGTGTCAGGAAAAACGTTTTCCAGCCGAAATGGCAATCGGACCTTAATAGAAAAATTTGCAACGTACATGTCTGAAAAAGATCTAGAGTTAAATCTTAGTAAAACGTTTGTTATACATGTGGGAACAACAGGTCGAAGCATAAATCGCATCACCTGGGAGGAGTAGGGATAAGTAGAGTTCCAACTTTTTGTTATTTGGGCTTACTTTTTAATAGAACAGGTACCTGGGATACACACATTAAATCCTGTGAATTAAAATTCTTAAGAATTTTTGAGTGCATGTTAAGATTTCATTACAAGACCGGAGGCTACCATTATGCAAATACTTTTATTTGCTGCCCAAACATGCAGCCCTTTAAAGAATACTATTACATCACAATAAAATAGAACTTTAACACATAGCAACTAGGATGAGCAGGCTCCTATCTTCCTCTTTTGTTCGCTGCTCTGACACAGATAAGTACTATTTTTCTAGCATACCATCTTCACTTATTTATAGAAGATGTTGATATGTTTTAGATGGATTTTGCTATTATTGATATTTCTAAATAACTAATGTTTACTCGTTTGTTCAATTAATTAAGCTTGTGGTAATATCATTTATTCAATTATTAGCTTTGTCTCAATGTCATTTGATTAATATGTTATTTAATACAATTGCCTTCTTAGATTTTATCACTCCCCAGTCCAATTTACGGACGGGATTAGGTTTCCTCATTCCTGTTTTCCCTCGATCGATATATTTATGGTAAGTATTCCAGTGCTTTGTAACGATAAGCGTTATGTGTAATTTTGCTCCTTTGCTCTGAACTCTTATGCCTCGATGACATTTAGAGCGCTTCGCTTGTTTAAAAAAAAAAAAAAAAAAAGGGAGAAATTCAAACGCCGACATATATTTTTGATTCCCCGCGTCTCCTGGCAACGTAGAGACGCGGGTGTTTGCCGGCTTTCCCTCGAGCCCAACGCATGACCATTGTACCTTTCTGAAAGCCTCACGCGTCTCCTAGCAACTGGCTGGGAGACGCGGAGACGCAATGACACGGAGAGACGTGTGCCTGCCTCGCGCTTTAACACGCGATAGAGATTTGCGGAAATACGCGCATTATCTCCATGGTTACAGCTTTCTCAAACGAGACTGTAACGGAGACGAGCATACGGAGCCTCTTACTAACCGAAGATATTAACAACATTTTAGTATATATTAACGATCGAAAATTTAATGAATATCGCCACCTACTGGCCTTTACCAAGATCAACACAGGAATTTCTGTATGAAAATCGACAAGGGAGTTTCTTACTTTAAGATAAGTGGAAAACTCGATCTTTTAAGAGTATCCTTTCCTTAAATTCGTTTCAAGGGTACTTTCTATTTATTTAACCCTGCAGAAGTTTATTTAAAAAAAAAAAAAAAAAAAACTTATTTGACTCTATTTTACCTATATTGCCAATGGAAGGCAACATTGATGATGCAAATGCTTCCCTTAAGGAACCTCTGCCTGACAACATTAAAAACCTCTTTAGAGAGGAATTCAGATCTTCTATTAGAGAAGCCGTTGACGCTGCTCTTGCAAAAAGAAAGAGAGTTTCACCTACGGAGGAGAATTACTTCTCACTCTCGGATGGGGAATCTCTTTCAACATCTGCAGGACAGAAAAAAGGAAAGGTACTCCAAAAGGAAAATTATTCTTGCGAGATTGGTGGCCCTCGCACCACAAAAATTATCGGTGCTCCTTGCAGCACAATAGACAGACCTCAATTACTTGAGGCAGGGAGAAGAGGTGTCCCTAGCGGCACAATAGAAGGCGGTACCCTCTACGGGACAAATGATTTTAATGATTATTTCGAAAATCAACCTATTGACTATGACAACTCTGACGAATTTATATTTGATCCTCAAGATTCATTCGATGATATCGACGAAGATCTAGAAGCTTCCACTTCCACCTCAGTCAAAGACCCATTTAGTGGGGAGATGTTCAATCCCACTACGATCCGTCACCCCCGTAGCACCGAATGGTGGCCTATGGATCATGTCGGTAAATATCTATCTCAATGGGTTAGAAAACCCCTTGATATCAATACTCGCAATCTCTTAAAGAATGAGTGCCCTCGTCCCTCTTCAGAAGACAAGATCTGTAATACTCCTAATCTTGATCCTGACCTAATCACTTTTCTGTTCAAATCTGGAAGAGATCCTAGGAAAGGAATCGAAAGGTGCCTTAAACAAGCTCAGGATAAGCTTCTCGATGTGTTGGGACCACTCTCTAAAATTCTGGATATCACCGAAGAAGCTAAAGCTAATGGCTCACCTATAGACATCGAAGTGCTTCGAGGGTGGTCTCAACGTGCTATTTGCCTTATTGGCAATGCTAACGCAAATCTAATCACTGAACGTAGAAAGGCTGTTCTCCTAAGGATGAACCCGAAACTAGCTGACCTCTCAGCTAGTGAAGATATGTCCAACGCAAAAGGGCTCTTTTTCGGAGACAATTTCATTAAAACACTCGGGAAATATGTCTCCACATTTAATGCCTTTAGTAGGGCACAGTCAAATATGCGTAGAGTCTTTGGCACTCGATCACTTTTTGGTAGGGCTGACAGAAGGGGACAATCTGTCAGCCGCTTCTCATCCCGGTCCCAGTTTTATCAAGACAACAGAGGCTACCGTCCCTAAAGAGGCTTCCGTGGAAACTCAAACTTCTATCCACAAAGAGGAAGGGGCTCAAGATCCCGTGGTGGCAGACCTCGAACATCCAATCAAGGAAACTACGATAAGCACAACCCCTTCTATCCCCTTAAAGGTGGCAGGGAGATTGAGGCAATTCGAAAAGACTTGGCTTCGAGTCACTCAAGATCCATGGGTTTTGGAGACTGTCATGGGATTCAAAATAGAATTTTGGGAAGAACCCTTTCAGGAAAGAGCTCCCAGAGAACTCATTTTAGACGAAGAAATTTCGAAATTAATAGAGACAGAGATCTCCCAAATGTTAGAGAAAGAGGCTATTATAAAAATTCCACTTTCAGAGTTAACGAAAAGCTTTCTGAGTTCTATCTTTCTAGTCAAAAAGAAAGACAAGGGTTGGCGACCCGTTATAAATTAAAAAAAATTGAACAATTTTCTAATCTACAGACATTTCAAGATGGAAGGTATCCATCTTTTGAGGGACATTCTTCAGACCAAAGACTGGCTAGTAAAATTGGACCTGAAAGATGCCTATTTCACCATTCCCATGCACGAAGATTGTCGCAGATATCTCCGATTTACTTGGAAAGGAACCCTCTATCAGTTCCAATGTCTCCCCTTCGGTCTATCTTCAGCCCCTTGGTGCTTCACCAAGGTTCTTCGTCCGGTGGTCAGTTACTTAAAGGGAAAGGGGGATTTGTCTTATAATTTATTTAGACGATATCCTCATCATGTCTCAGGACAAGACAGAAACTCTGGAACATTTAGATATCACTATGAACCTCCTTCGAGACTTGGGTTTTATCATAAATTTGGAAAAATCTATTTTAACCCCAACCCAAGAAATAGAATTCTTGGGTTTCAAAGTCAATACCATTCTATCCAACCTGATCCTTCCCCACCAAAAGTTTGTCAAGATCAGGAAACACGTCTCCTACGTCCTTTCAAAGGATATTATCCGTCTGAAAGACCTAGCCAGGGTTTTGGGTCTCCTTTCATCTTCAATTCAAGCAATCTCTCCGGGCCCACTTCATTACAGGGGCTTGCAGAGATTAAAAGCTCAAGGCCTGAGGAAGGGTCTCTGGTACGAAGATTCTCTTCCCCTTTCAGAAGACGCTCGAGAAGACCTACATTGGTGGTTAAACAACCTCTAAGCTTGGAATGGAAAAGCTATATTTGGAAATGTACCGGATTTTATCCTAGAATCAGATGCGAGCAACCGGGGTTGGGGTGCTCGTCTGAACGACCTAGAAACCGGTGGGAGATGGTCTTTTTCAGAACAGTCCCTCCACATAAACTCTTTAGAAATGTTGGCAGCCTTAAATGCCCTTATGAGTTTCAAAGTAGTTCTGAAGAACTCCAACACTTTAATCCGTTTGGACAATTTTTCAGCCGTCTCTTACATAAATCGTTTGGGTGGCGTAAAATCCAAAAGTCTCTCTGTTATCGCAAAGAAGATATGGTATTTCTGTTGGGAACACAAAATCACCCTCAGGGCAGATTCCATTCCCGGTTCGTTAAATCTGAGAGCAGACTGGAATTCACGTTTTCTTCACGATTCCAGCGATTGGATGCTGAATCCAAGATTTTTTCATCTAATTCAAGAAGTTTGGGGCCCAATCCTGTTGGATTTATTTGCCAGCCGATTGACGAACCAAGTTCAGAATTACTTCAGCTGGAGACCAGACCCAAACGCGTCGGGAGTAGATGCCTTTCTCCAACCTTGGGAAGGGACGAAGGGCTGCTACGCCTTCCCTCCCTTCTCAATGATTCAGAGATTGTTGTGGAAAGTGAGACTCTAATCATGCAACATAATTTTGGTGACTCCTTTTTGGAAATCCCAAGTATGGTTCCCCGGTGTAATGGAATTGGCAGTAGACTTCCCATGGTTAATCCCTTCTTGTCCAGGCCTACTACAAGGCCCAGACGGAGAAGAACATCCTTTAGTCTTGGAGGGGAAAATGAACCTTCTTGTTTGGAGGATATCAGGGATTCAGGAAGATATTCTGAACATTCGGGAGAAGCTAAAAGCTTACTGGAAGAATCATGGGCCCCTGGGACCAGAAAGAGATACAGAGGAATATGGAACAAATGGTCTGGTTGGTGCCTTGAAATGGATTTGGATCCCGTTCAATGTCCTTTACAATATGTAGCTAATTACCTCGCTCATCTTTTTGAGTCAGGTCTTTCTTTTAGAACCATCAACTGTTACAGGTCAGCTATCTCTTCAGGTCATTGTTTGATTAATAACCTTGCTATCGGAAGTAATCCACTAATCAAGAGGGTCATGAAGGGTATTAGACTTAGGAGACCTCCTAGAGCTCGCTATGAATCTCTTTGGGATGTTAATCTTATTTTTAACCTTTTCATGTCTTGGCCTGTTAATCAGTTACTTTCCCTCAAAAGAATTTCAATGAAATTAGCAACCCTATTGTGTTTAATATCCTTCAGGAGGGTGTCTGATATTAAAGCTCTTGATCTTTCCTACAGATTTTATTCTTCTGAAGGTGTTCATTTCGATATTTGGAACAGAACGAAAACGATGTCAGAATCTATCTTCTATCCCTTCTTTCATGAATGTGAGAAATTATGTGTTGTTAATTGCATGAAATGTTATGAAAATAAGATTTCAGTTTTTAGACCTCCAGGATGTGATCAACTTCTTTTATCTTTTGTTAGACCTTTTAAACCAGTGTCATCAGCAACCTTAGCGAGATGGATACGCTTGATTATGCATGAAGCAGGTGTAGATCTGTCTAGGTTTGGTGCTCACTCTTCTAGAGATGCAATGGCTAGCAAAGTCTTTTGGGCTGGAGGTTCTCTGCCCGAAATACTTAAAGCTGCAGATTGGTCTAATGCAAGTACCTTCTCTAAGTTCTACTTGAGACCGATAGAACATGTTAGCGGTGCAGTTTTGCATGGCTTTAAACATGCATAATGGTAGCCTCCGGTCTTGTAATGAAATGTCGATTCTCCAATTAACATGAAGAGAGAATCTTGATTTCATTAAAGACATACGGAGGCTAACATTATCCCACCCTCCTCTCCCTGAGAGGTTTGGGTTGTTTGATGTCATTTTTCTTATATATCTGAAAATGTGATTATTGCCTCTTGCCTTTTTCACTATAGGATATTTTTTTGTTCCTTCTCAGATAACAATCTTAAGGAATAATTGTTTCGATGAAATTTCTTCACTGTACTTCTGTGTCATCACAGCCCAAGAGGAAGATAGGAGCCTGCTCATCCTAGTTGCTATGTGTTAAAGTTCTATTTTATTGTGATGTAATAGTATTCTTTAAAGGGCTGCATGTTTGGGCAGCAAATACAAGTATTTGCATAATGTTAGCCTCCGTATGTCTTTAATGAAATCAAGATTCTCTCTTCATGTTAATTGGAGAATCGACATTCTCAGCGAAGTTAGGAAATAAGCCCATTATGGAAATTCTTACCCTACATTGAAGTAAATGTGTGACCGGAACCTGCTATGGGGCAGCTATATGGGGGAGGACAAATTCTGTGTACTTACAAAGCAAGTAAAATGCATTTCTAAAGAGAGTGTTGGCAGTTCCAAAGTCTACAGTTAATTATATAGTGCATAAAGAGTTGTCTGTACCATATATAAGCAATTTTATTAATACAGGGGGGCTTGGTGAAGAAGCGTGGCTCAGTGGTTAGAGGCGGCAGACCCGGAAGCTGAGGTCGGCCGTGGACCAGGGTTCGATCCCCCGCCTCGGCGGGTCTCGGGCTCAAAATTCCACGGACTCGACAATTCTCGCTCTGGTGCCTACTCGACTCACAGGGTCACACTCTGCGACTCTGGGCAATAGCTTGCTTAATCTCCACTACGGCCCCTCGCGGCGGGATGCCTGGCTTTCACCTTGTGGATACCCTGCCGGGGTATCTCACAGGGGAATACCAGGACGGGTTCCCTAAGCAAGCGCCTTGAGACCTCTGGGTAATTTGTGCGCTATATAAGTCGAAATACATTTACATTTACATTTACATTTACCTTTTGGAGAGGAATATGGGTGAAAGAAGAAGCCAAGTTAACTAAGGACTTATTAAGGGACTGTTTGTCCCTGGACCGCGGTAGAAAAATTCCATGGATAGTGTATATCCTCAATTTTCTTACATACTACAAGATAGATTTTGATAATGTGAATCCTGAGCTTATTCAGGATGTTAGCAAAACTGATTTATTTATTTATTTATTTATTTTTGAAGCTTATAAAGCGCACGGCTACCTCCGGCGGAGGTGTCCCGGCGCTGAAAGGTGGTGGCGGAGGTGTCCCGGCGGTGTCCCGGTGCTGATTTAAAGTTGAGATATGCCTCCACAAAGGAATATGATAGAATGGGAAATATAAGTAAAAAACAAAGTGTTGTTATCTACTGCGAAAACCATTCTGTATTGGGTAGACAAACATATCTGTTCCTGGTAAGCAATACCCAACATAGATTTTATTTAACAAGGCTTAGACTTGGTACATTGCATTATATAGTAGCGTTTCCAAGCATGGAAAAGTGGTCCTATAAATATTCCAAATTACCCGTGTGACAGAAAAACCTCACAGACCACTTTGCATTTTCTATTGTTCTGCAGTTTTTATACTGAGATCAAGAAAAAAATTCTAAAACCACTATTTCTGACTAATAGAATTTACCAGTATAAATGTGCTTTTCACTATCTATGTTAATTGGAAATTATAAAAACGGTGTATTCTGTCATTTCTTTTATACAAAGGGCAATTAAGATTAGAAAAGATTTTTCTCACTTAGATGCCTTAACATATGAAGACCTCAGTGATTGAATTTAATCAAATTATTTAAAATGATTATTATGTACTCTTTTTTTGCACATGGAGAATTTTAAGAACATGTATTTTGTATTTGTTAATCTGATAAATAGAATGACATGATCTACTGGTACTTTTAACATTGTAAATATTTGAAATTGCTATTTTTAAATTGATTAGTGTATTTGTTGAATGCTTTTATGGTTGTAAACCATACTCCGAATAAAGCTGATTTGACTTGACTTGATAGCAAAATGCATATTATGAAATAAAAAGTAACCTACCAAAGTCCTCAAAAACTCTGACAATTTTTTAACCAACATACCAAACCTTGTATTTTATTACATCAGTCAAAAATTAATTAAAAGTCCAATTTTAATAAAGACTGATATATAAAAACGATATATGCATTATATAAAACACTGTTATTGTCACCAACAAAGATAGTAAAAAACATCTGAATCCATCACATAAATCAATTACCATGCAAAAGCCAAACAATTCCACATAACAATCACATAAAATGTACACAAACATTACAAAAATTCATTTCCCACCCCAAAAAAATTAAATAAAGAAATCTTACTCTTTTGTAGCTGCAAATATTTCTTTTTATCCATGTAATAAAAAATGTGTAATCCGCCAAAAATGGAAAAATATTGTCCAAACAGCCGGCCCAAAAAATTAAACAAATCCCTTAAAGTAATACAAAGTATGTAGAAACCATAAAAAACCAGAAAAGGTGTTTTAAAAAATAAACACTCCATGAAAACCAAAAAAAGGAAATCAAATTAAAACGCAATAGTTTATTATAAATAAAAAATGTTTTCCTTAAAAAAACTGTACTGCCAATGCTCATAGGACATGTTTGTAGCAAATAACTTCAAAGTAAAAAAAAAGTAGCCACCAAAACACATGTTCCCAAAAATACATATACATAGGAGTTAATCATCAAAATATAATTAGCATAAAACTTAATCTAATATTACATAGCACCACAATACTAAAAAAGAGTACAAAATGCAAAACTACAAACGAATGAAAAACCTTAACACTAATAAATCTAAATATACAAAAAAAAACACAGTCAGCACAATAACTGCCTTCTAGACCTCTCCACCTTAACCCCCAACTACCCTCAAAACCCTGTTCTGACAAACTAGAGTACCTTACTGCGATCTGGTTCCCGGAAAATAGACCAAAAACAACACAAATAGATTACAAAATAGCAGGTGGTGGTTAAAAAGGAACTAAAAAGGAACTAAAAAAGGAGTATCTCCTCATGGAAAGAATGAGAAATATTGTAGAAATGTTGAATACATGTATGACATTTAAAAAAAAATACATGTAAAAAAATGTTGGGAAAAATATAAAAAAATTATTAAATAATAGTACAAAATAAATCCAATTATTCAATACATACATAAAAATATATGTTGAAATGATGTAGAAAATAAGTATATAAAACACATTTAAAATGTTAAAAAACTGTTAAACAATAGAAAGTAAAAGTTCAAATTTACAACACACAATGTAAATATAATTTACATTTTGTATTATCAGAATATTGAAAATGTTTTATTTAATTACCTTTACAAAATTGTTTGTTTTTCAGATGAAATATACATAATTAAAAATGTCAATACATACATTAAACATTGACAACAGAAATAAAATGAGAAAAATGTGTGACATGTCTTTATTATAGAAATAAATGGGCCCGATTCACAAAAGTAATCTTAGCCAAAATCCTACCTTTACGACTTTCGGTATTCAGAAAAGGTATTTAGGAGTAGTAAATTTAGGATTCCTAACTTTACTACTCCTAAACTGAGACAAAATCCTAACTTTATGACTTTCGGTATTCACAAAAGGCCTTTAGGAGTAGTAAAGTTAGGAGTCCATTTAACAAAGCCCACAGGAGAGACGGAGTATCTCTGGGATCTCGTGCTGGGACCAGAATAGGTGACAGACACGGGCGTTTTTCCTTGACGAAGTAAGTTGGGCACTTGCCCTCGGACCGCCGTACCATCGAGCACGCTTCCATTTACTATGGTAACTTTTTTTAATTACTCCTTTCACAGGGTTTGACAACATGTGCCGCCCCCCGCTGGGATCCATGACGTGTCGCATAGTCGTGACCGCTGTAAGATACCAATCCAAAATTCTCACCTTGTTCATTTGCTTTTCACTGATCAATCCTTTGGAGCAGAGATATAGTTAATTTAGCCTCATGATCACATTGTCTCTATAATTTATGAGTAGCGAGTATCCGTACTTTATCGGGTATTTTCCCTCATGATGATTGTATGGTGTGTTTATAGCGACAAGATGTTTTCCCGTCAATACACCATTTCACTTTTATACTTGGTGTGACCGAATGCATGCACAGATTGACAATTACTATTTAGCATACAGGCACAAGACGTGTCCATTATCCGCATTATAGCCACAAGTGTAATAGAAACATCAACGAACCAGGTACGAGGATCAGGATTGATTGCACTTGATGGGCTAAATGCGCACATTACTGCTTTGGGAAGAGTGACTTATTTGCTGTACCATGGCCAATTGTATGCAATTTATTTTCCAGAAATGTACGCATTTAGCAGAACCGTAAGTTTTCAGTTCACATATTAAAAAGCAAAATTTAGATCCAGTACTTGTATAGCGCACGAATCACCCCCGAAGGGGTATCTAGGTGCTGGGGGCCATTGAGCACTAATAAGTGCACCTTAGCGAGTGCACTTGTTTTCACCGGTCCTGAAGAAGGCCTAGCTATTAAGTTATATAGGCTGAAACATGTAGACATGCACACAGTTGTTTGCAATCAATTGAATCACACACAAAATCCTCTTTCTGTGTTTTTAAACTTTGACCTACGACCCCATTACTACATATCTAGGTTGTCCTAGTAAGGAAGGAGATCCTAGAGGCAATTTTAAGTCCAATCACCTTTTAACTTTCTTGCACTGTCCAAACAAACAAACCTGCTCTGCTGTAATTCAGTCATTAAAGCACACCTGGGAGGCGCTCGGCGTCCCAGGTGGGAACCCAATGATGAAGCATGCCATCAACTAGGTTGGTGGGTGAGAGTTCTTTTAGAAAAAGAATATCTTTTCCCTTTAATGCAGTAAGTTTGATTTCAGAGCTGTTCCTTCTTTGTTTTTATATTGTTGTGAATGAAGCCAACTTCACCAGGATCTATAAGACCAGGGAGGTAGAGCTCCAGCCTCTTAGCTAAGATTTTAGGATACAGTTGTGCATCTGTGTTCAGAAGCCCTATGGGACGGTAAGGGGCACAGAGCAAGGCACTTGCCCGGCTACGGGGCCAGACAGATCTCACCCTCGAACATTGTGGGTTGTAAGCCCAAAAGCAGCGGAAAAGGTGTTAAGTAGGGCCAGCAGTTCGTGCAATTGCAGGAGAAATTTGTGAAGCTACAGGCAGACCATTAGGTCCTGGGGTCTTCTTACCAAGGGGCCGGCTCTTCAGGGTATGCTGAAGCTCCTCCAAAGAAATATGGGGTTCAAGCAGCTATGAATGAAAAGTGTCAAGGGGGTCCCATTGACATCTTGACAGATAGTTGGCAATGGCATCAAGAGGGGCTTCTTTGTAGCACAGAGGGCCTGATAAAAATTTGAAACGCTTGCTGCTTAGCAGGTTCAAAGGTAACCCAGACTGCCGGCGCCATCTGGATCCCCGGGACATCAGCGCAAGCTCGTTGCTGTCGGAGTTTCCATGCTAAGAAGGTCCCCACTTTATTGCCCCCGTAATACCTTTGTTTGAGAGCAAGAAGAGCTTGTACCACCTTCTGTGTGTGCTTTGTCCGCAATTGTCCCCGCAAGAGGGCCAGATGGCGTTTAGTGTGTTGGGACGAGGCGACATGATCCTGGCTTTCCAGGTCCTTGATCTCCGTGACCAACCTCAACCAAACTAACCTCTCTCACCCGGGTGATGGAGATAGTAGTAATCTCACCCCTAATAATTGTTTTAAACCCGTCGCAAGATGGAATGTGCCAAAATGTCTGGGTGGGTGTTAGTCTCAAATTAATTGGTTATCGCAGTTCAGATTACCTCAGTGTCCACAGGGTCTTATAGAGGTTGCGGGGGAAGGCGCCATCGTGGAGAGGGAAGAGTCACATCCCCCATTCTAGTCCAAGTCATTTCTACATGTGCATGGTCAGAGATCGAAATGTCCAAGATGAGGGAAGTGTCAAAGTCTCATGGTAGGGAATGAGTGAGGAAGATGTAGTCAATATGTGAATATGACTGGTGGACATTGGAGAAGAATGAAAAATGCCTGGTGTCAGGGTAACGGTATCTCCAGGTGTCTACCTGTCTCAGAGCTGCTATTTTGCACCTAAGGGTTGCCGACATGGCACCAGTTCCCTGAAAGGAAGCAGGGCTGTGATCCAGAGTGGGGTCCCAGACAAAATTAAAGTTCCCTCCCAGCACTCTATCTTCACACTCCTCGGACAGGTGTTCCTTAAGCAAGGTTCTAAGGAATGCATCTTGTGCCTGATTGGGAGCATGTACATTCAGAAGTGTGAAGACACTGTATAGTAAGCTTCAAGAAGGGACCCTCCCCGTCCCGGACCACCTACAGAATCTTAGAGCAGAAAGAGGCCCTGCAGAAAATCGCAATCCCTGCTGTCTTGGTGGCCGCAGAGGCCCAGTGACAGATGGGATGTGCCATGCGCTGGGTGTCCTGCTGGAGGAGGTGCGTCGCCTGCAAGAAAATTACGTCAGCATCTTACTGAAGGAGATACCACCACTCCTGTTTCCTTTGCCAAGCGCGTGCTTCAACGAGCGCGCCCATAGGCCCCGGCCCCCGGCCCCCGCACCACCTCGCAGGACTATAGGCGGCCGGCTCACCCATTGGGCGACCGGCTGCCTTTTTCCTTCCGGGTCAGGGAATGGCGCATTTCCGGTGTAGGGGGAGAGGGCGGAGACCGGGGCCTATTTAGGTTCCTGTGTAAGCGACCCGGTCTCTTTCTCCTCACCTGCACCGGACCGGCTTTGGGCTCTCAAGAGGCGTCCCCCTTCCCCTTTTATAAATTAACTCCTGTTTGTGAACGTTATCGTGTTGAGTCGGAGCCGGCGAACTTCGCTTGAGGATCCAGTGCAGCCGAGTCCGGTCCACGTGGAAAGAGGCGGCGTGGTCGAGCCTTCGCGGCGTCGGCGTGGGAGGCATCCATCTTGCCAGGTAAGGTGTTGGGTGGGCTTGGGGGGGCTGTGAGCGGCCGTAGATAGTGGGAGGGGAGAGATTTCGCTAACGCCTGAGCTGGTGCCGCTCCGGTTGTCTGCGGCTGCTGGCGGAGTCTCCCGGGCTTACTGTATCACCTTCCCTATCGATGTTGGCAGGTAGGGGCGGGAGCCGGGTTCAGCAAGCGCGCGGTAGGGCGCTTTACAGCACGGGAACAGGCAGGCAGCCAGGAGCGCGTTGGGCACCGCGTGGGAGTCAGGACAAGCAAGGCGGCTGCGCGGTGGGAGCTGTAGTTGGGCACCAAACACCAGGCATATCGGGGCGAAGGAGCGGCTTCTCAGGGGGCGCTATAGTTGGTCACCAAGCACATAACCCGTGAGGCCCCCAGTGGGTGACTACGGCGAGGAGAGCCTAGAGGCAACAACCGAAGGGGTTTGAAGACAAGGCCAAGGGGGACATTGTTTACTGCTTTAAAGGACTAGCAGGGGAGCATCATGCCAGCCAGCATAGTGAGCCACGAGCACAAAGATAAAGATCCCGAAATTGCCCAGCTACCTAAATTAGTATTGGTGAAGATGGGCAACGACCAGGATGAGAGTAGCGACGACCAGGGTGAGGAGTCCCCAGTCGCCGTAGAAGAGACAAGGCCCGAGCGGCCACGCAAGAATGGAGTACCACCTAAAGCGGCCTTTCCCCCATTAGTAAAAAAGCCTAGGGTGCACCTGATCCAGCGGCCTATAGGAAATATATCATAAACTACGCTATCCAACTTCACTATATTTACCATTAATCATAAATCAATCACAAGGCCCATGAACTAACATGATATATTTTGACCAACTGAATCATGTGACCTAATTAACCTATTCACAATTTATTTACATTTATATACAACCGCGGTAAATGAATTCATCATATTTTACAAAACCCTACAAATTAATTAAGCCACTGTGGCGATAAGATCTTGCTAATGGTAACCTAAACTCATGAAATAACAAGACCAGCTTGTTTTCCAAAGTAAGATTTTTATTAGCTACTTATTTGGAATTTGCATAAGAAATGTTATTAAAGCATTTTTATTAGAATCATTGTAAATGGTTATGACAATTTTATGAAATTCAATTTATTATTGCAAAGTAAAAATTATCAGTTTAGCATTTTCCAAAACCTAAGTCCCTAACTTAGCTAACTATAATAAAGAATAAAAGAGTAAAGCCTTTGAAGGCCCTTACGTGCTCCAAGGAAAGTTCAACAGCACGACATCCTCATCAAAGGTCAGCAAGAAGCAGCCCTCCTCTTCCACGGGGAAGAGTTTTTATACCTTTCTGCACTAAGCTAATTTAAGCAAAAGTATAACTTTTCTGCTGAAATCGGAGTCCCATTGGCTAAAAAGTGACGCCATCGTGTCATTCCACTTTCTAAAATATCAGTTCCGTCACTTTCTTAGAGTCCATTGTCTCTAGTTTTTCGAACAACGAAGCTTCCTCCAGTTTGCAACATTAAACCAAGTAAAGTCATCTGCTTCCTCGGATATGAAATTTGTCGCACGTTCTCTTGCCGGTTCCTGGCCTTGGCCTTGCTTGACTAAGGAACAGTCAGCTCATCTCAACAAAATGTTTCAGGCAGCAGGAATTCATCTGTCATGAACTTTCTTTTACTCCGAGCAGAATTTTAGCAAAGCAAAGCCTCTTTTCGTGAACTATTATATAAACAAACACAAGAACAATAATTAATGTGAGAAATAAAATTCGTTCTGTTGCCACCCACCATAGCTAATGATTAACCCATTAGTCTAAATTACCTAGTTGAAGCGTACAATTAAAGCAGCATTTATATCTACCATTCTTCAAATAATCCAACAGGATTCTTTATGCACCTGTTAAGAATAAAGTGACACCACATAGACAAGAAAGCAAAATAAGCACATGCCATTATTTAAAACAGCTGCTATTAGTCATGACACAACGATAGACAAAATTAATTTTATTATTTTCCACGTACATGGGAAAGCAACATAGAGCACATTTATGAGCACACATGTTAATAACCCTTATGTATATTCTTGAATGTAACTTTAAACTAGGTTGAATTAATACACACACACAAACTTTCATTAATAATATTAACTCTTGTTATGGAAGTGTGACTTCACGAGTTGAAATGAAAACATTTCTGAATCTCGCTCCATCAACTCCCTCATCTGGTGATTAACAAATCACCACACCACACCAAAAATGTTAACAAATTTTATCTAAAATAATATGATTCAATTTCACTGTGTTAGTACTTCTAAAGATTTGTTTCAGCAAAATCATTACAACTATCGTACTGAGCTCTGTGTAACTCTTCTAATTCAATTTCCCTTTCTTGTTCTTTTCTGATTTTGTAAATTCTTTTCTTTTCCTTCATGTCCTTCTTTCTCTTGTGTAACATGCAACTGATCTTTGTCAAAACTATTACAAAAATTATAACAAACAAAGGTGTTAGAATCTTGCCAAGAACCGAACTACCAATTTCTTGAAACCAGGTTTTGATAGCTTGAAATCTTTTTGAAAGATGTTCTGTAAAGTCATCTTCTTCTAAGGGAACTATTTCTGAATGCATTTCTGTCATGTTCCTAATGTACATTTCAATATTCTTGCTTTCATCTGGGATATATGTACAACAGTGCTGGACATGTAAAATACCACAGACTCTTTTGCTAGGAGTATATCTAAGGCAAGGCGATTCTGTATCACCATTGACCTAACCGCAATGACCTCGGTATCCACTAATTGGAAACCACCTGCTGTATCAGTTGATAATCTATCAACAATTGTGGACAATTTTCTGATTCTTCCTGCATTCAGGGTTATACCTACTAAAGGTATTACTGCTTCAAAAATGTCTCCCAAAATTTCTGAGAAACTTTCTCTTTTGAACCTATTTACATGATTACTGATTTCAAATGATCCTTCTGCATTTCTATCAACATGAAATATTTTTGGAAAATCAAGTCCAACATAACATGTCCCGTACCAATGGTCCGGAAGATTATAATAAGCTTTATCTCCACAGATAAAATAGATCCCAGGAAAAATTGGATCTTTACCACCTTTAAATCCCCAACCTCCCATGATTTGATAAGTATCCTCACAATTGCTAGCACCTACAAAATAATTATCAAAAAGAGTATTATCTCTTCTAATGCAAAGCTTACCACTAATTGGTTTATCTATATGAATTGCAACATTATCAAAAGATTTGCCATTAAGCTTCTCATCCTCTTTCTGCCAAAACTTGGATTTGGTCTGTTTGACCTTTTCATTCCTCTTGTAGATTGCCCTTCTCTCTTCAACTAAGTTCAGGAAAGTCTTTTCCTCTGTTCTCAATTTGCAAGTTAGATTATTTCTGTAAGCATACTCATAGGTGAGTTCATTAGTAACTAAAAAGAAATCTCTCATCTGTTTGGCTTGTTTGTGTTTATTTAAAGCATTCTCAATTTTCAGATTAGCAAAAATCTCATCATAATTAGAATAATAATACTCCAAGCGACCAGTCTGATAAAATAAGCTAGCTATCACACTGCAGGTTATGCCATAAGTAAGAGGAAGCATATTGTATGTCACCCCTTCAGAAACAGAAGCAGGTAATTTTACACAGATATAGCAATCTTTGACACTCATAACTTTAACATATTCTCCCAAAAGTCTCAAAAATGTATTGCTAGAAAAATCACTAACAGACCTATCTTGATGAGCCTCTGGTCTGTGATCAATAACTTTATTAGCTTTGTTTGTTGCACTATGTTTTTCTTGACTAACTGAAGCTTTGCTTGTTATATTGACTTTGTACATCTCCTTATCGATCCCAAAAGGAAAGATGACAGCTAACACTAACCAGAGCAGAATTAATATGAGCATACATATCAGAGTCATCTTACAGCAATTTTTAAGAATGGAACATTTTGAAGTACTACGTTTCAAGACAACAGGCATTTTAGTTAGTTTTATCTTAAAAAAAGAAAACAAAATTTAAAATTATGTCTAATAAAAACCTAAATTAAAAAACACCCCCCTTTTTCAAATTTTTTTTTTTTAACTTTCTAACAACTTTTCTTCGACCTTGCGTCACAAGTTATTTTCCAACTAAACACAATTTCTTCGACCTTGTGTCACCTAACACAATTTCTTCAGCCTTATGCCAAAAACAAAAACCCAAACTCTAAAATAATAGTATTTCAATCGTTGTCACTATTGTCTTCAATTTCTTCCTGACTGCTACTATTTATCTCAATTACAGGTGGGATTATTATATAAGCCCACTCAGGAGACTTATACTTCTGATTTGGCTTCAAAACTCTCTTTGTTTTTCTAGAGATAACCTCTATTTTCTTTCCTTTTTCTGCTTTCTTTTCTGGATCCTCTTGACTAGTAATCTCATTCACCTGCTCTTTTGATCTTTTTATTAGCCTGACTCTCAAACCTCTGTTTTCATTTGGCCAGGTTTCACCTTTTCTCAGAATTTTCCTTCTTGGTTCAGTCACATTAGTTTCTGTTTTCCAAGATCTCTTTCTCACATTTTCCCTTTGACAAACTTCATCACTTTTTCCAGAATCACTGTCAGAAATCTCAATTCTTGACTCAGGATCTTCTCTAATCGGCAGCTTCACTCTGTTAGGAACTATACTTTTTATTCCATCACTGGTACTTGGCAATTCGTCTTCCTCCACTTCATCAATTACCTTCAACTTCCCAGTTCCAGATTTCTTGTTCCTGCTTTCAGAGCTTATTTTCTGCTTTTCGATACTCTCCTGGTCTTGCTTCTGAACTTGATCAGATTTCTCTCTCTTCTCAACTTCTCTTTCTTTATCTTGATTAGATTCTTGTGTAGATTCTTTTTCTAATAGATCTTCATCATTTTCAGAATCTATCTCAATAATTTCCAAATCCTTTCCATTCACTAAAGGTTTCTCCAGATGTCGACGTCTCTGTCGATCTTCAGAATCTGGATTTTCCTCAGCTTCTTCTTCAGAATCTGAATCAGCTGTTGTATCACTCTCTTCATCTGAATTTTCAGGTGTAGGTATCGGAATAGTATGGCTTGGATGAATCCACCTTTTTATTCCCCTACACTTTACTGCATTTGTTGTTACAAGTATCACCTGCCTTGGTTTCTGCCACCTCTGAACCAAACAGTTTCTTCTTCGGTGAACTTTTGTTCTGACCCAATCTCCAGGTCTCAGATCATGTGTTTACACTCTGTCTTTTGACTGCATTTCAGTTCCCACCCGATTAGACACAGAAGTCACTACGTCAGACAGCTTTTTACAATATTCCAAAATTGCACTGTCATTAATGCTCAACAGTTTTCCTACTGGTATAAATGCTTGTCTCATTATTCTACCCATGATAATATCATGAGGACTCAGACCTGTCTTTTTATCTGGTGTACTTCTCAAAGTCATCAAAACAAGTGGAAGAGCATCTCTCCATTTTATGCCTATATCTAGACACATTTTCCCAATTCTATTTTTAATTGTTCCATTAATTTGCTCTACAACTCCAGATGCCTCTGGTCTGTATGCACAGTGTAACTTTTGCTCAATGTGTAAGGCTTCACAGATCAATTTCAACAATCTGTTATCAAAATGTCCTCTTCTATCACTCTCTATGGTCACAGGAAATTCGTACCTAGGGATAATCTCACGTAGAAGCAATTTTGCAACAGTAATTGAATCATTGTGTCGTGTGGGGAAAGCTTCTACCCATCTTGAAAACAGACAAACAATCACCAAAACATATTGCAGTCTGTTGTGCTTGGGCATTTCAATGAAATCCATCTGTAACCTGGTGAAAGGACCACCCTCTCGACCTATTATTCCTGTTCCTACAACTGATTTCCTGTTTGGATTCATTTGTTGACAGATCAACCACCTTTGGCAGAGAGACTCCGCAATTGTTCTGAACTTGGTATTGAACCTAGTTTCTTTAAAAAGCCTAATCATTGAATCTCTTCTAATATGACCAGGGCCATGGTACATTCTGGCCATGTCAGCGATCATGCAATTTGGTAAAACTACCCTGCCATCTTTGTATGTCCAAACTCCATCTTCATCTCTCTGTCTACATTCTGCTATCAACCATGTGTTTTTCTCATCATCATCAGCTTCATTTTGTAAATCTCTGATTTCTTGCCATGTCTCAACAATTGATGTTAGCATCAGTGAACTTGAATCAAATTCTTAGTTTTTCTCCCGATTAAGTGCATAATTATTCCTTGCGCAATACTTTGCAATTTCGTCTGCATAAGCATTTCCTTTGGTGATAAAATCTTCACCTTTTCTGTGAGCTGCACACTTTACTACAGCTATTTCTTTAGGCAACTGTATGCCATCAATTAATCTTTTAATGAACTCTGCATTTTTAATTGGTGAACCTGCTGATGTCATGTAGCCTCTCTGAGACCAGAGCTGTCCATAATGATGCACAACTCCGTACCCATATTGACTATCAGTAATTATAGTAACTCTCAGATCTTTCGCTAGTTCACAAGCACGAATTAAAGCAATTAATTCAGCTACTTGTGCTGAACGAATTCCTTCAAGACATGATGCTTCTTCAACATCTGCCACTGTGCAGACTGAACATGCTGCTTTCAAAACACCTCCCTCTGATCTTAGACAGGAGCCATCTACAAAGTAAACATAATCTGATTCAGGCAATGGTATATCTTTGATATCCTGTCTTGGCTTGGTACAGTATTCCATAACATCTAAGCATTCATGTTCTACATTATTTTCATCACAAATTTCAGTATCAGGTAACAGTGTGGAAGGATTTAAATTCACACACCTTGCAATTGACACATTGTCTGATCCCAAAATTATCTTTTCATATTTTGTTAACCTATTGCTTGTCAGGTGTTGCGTTTTGCTCCTTGTAAGGAGAATTTCAACTGAATGAGGAACATAGACTTTTACAGGAAATCCCATTATAATTCCCTCACTCTGTTCAAGGCTAAGGCTTTTGCAAATGGATCAAGAACTGCTGAGAAGTAAGCAATAGGCTTTCTCATATTTCCATGTCTCTGTATCAACACAGACAATGCACACCCTTTTCTTTCACTGCAGTATAGTTCAAAATCCTTCTCATAATCCGGCATGCCTAGAGCTGGAGCTTCACATAGACTTCTTTTTAACTTTTCAAAAGCTTCCAATTCAATTTTAGTTAGAACAATTGGATCTTTTATATCTGATTTTGTCAGTCTTTGTAGTGGCTTTGCAATTACTGAAAATCCACTAATCCATTGACAACAATAACCAACCATTCCCAGAAACATTCTGACCTGTTTTTGTGTTTTTGGAGGTTGCATTCCCTGAATCATTTTTATTCTCTCAATCGTCACTTGTCTCATTCCCTTTGTAATTCTATGTCCCAGGCATTTTACTTCCTGTTTACAAAACTGCAATTTTGCAGGGGACACTTTATGCCCCTCATCAGCCAAATGATTCAAAAGTGTAATTGTATCTATCACACAGTTGTCTCTTGTTTTCGCAGCTATTAACAGATCGTCAATATACTGTACCAATGTTGACCTACCAGGTAGATTAAGATCCTCCAAAGATTTCTTTAATAACTCATTAAATATAGAAGGACTTTCTGTATACCCTTGAGGAATTCTACACCACGCGAGGGTCCTATTTTGGAATCTGAAAGCAAAGATTTCTTGGCTCTCTGGATGCAAAGGAACAGTAAAGAACGTATTGCAAAGATCAATAACAGTATACCATTCTGCATCATGCGGAATTTGATAAAGAATGACTGCTGGATTTGGAACAACTGGACAACATGGAACAACAATTTGGTTAACTTTTCTCAAATCCTGAACTATTCTGTACGTTCCATTTGACTTTTTGATCCCCATAATCGGTGAGTTACAAGAACTGCTCTCAATTTCTTTTAATACACCTTGTTTAATGAATTTCTCAATCACAGGAATAACACCTTCAATCGTTTCTGCTTTCATTTTATACTGGGGAATGTTTAGAAATTCTATTCCCTGTTTCACTATAATTTTGACTGGATTGATATGTTTCATTAGACCCATTTCATTTCCAGTCAAATCCCAAATTTCAGTTTTGACAGTCTCCTTTAATTCCTCTGGTAAATTTTCTTTTTCAAATGTAGAAAATAATTTTGTTTCGCTTCCTTCAACTAACAACATTGTCAATCGATATAACCCATCTTCTTCCATTGTTTGTAATTCAATTCCATCAGGTGAACAATATATTTTACAATTCATTTTGCATAATATATCTCTTCCCAATAAGTTTACTGGACTGCTGTTGCAAACTACAAATCTGTGTTCGTCTTTAAAATTGCCAATTTCAACCTTGACAGAATCGGTTAGATCAGTTTTAATCTGCTGATTACTTACTCCGACTACTTGGATGGTATCCCCAGAGAGAGGTAGGTTTTCAATTTCTACTGATCTAACAGTAGAACGGGTAGCACCAGTGTCCACCAGAAAAGTGATTTCTACATCATTTACTTTTCCATTTACAAATGGACCAGTCTGGTCAACCTCAAAAGTGGCTCCAATTACACACTCTTCCCCCTCTCTCGGGCACCGTCAGAAGCAGTCATCAGAATCACTTCCTTGTTTTTCTGACAACAAAAATTGTCCTGTTGTATTTTGCAAATTAGATCTTTGAGTTCTTATTACCTGATCACATCCTCCGAATCCCACACCTGGATTATATTTTTGACCTCCCCCACAATTTGGAAATGGAGGCTGTGGAATCTGATTTTGCTGATGTGTTAACTGTTGCTGTAGCTGTCGCTGAAGACTCAGGTCATTAGGTTGACGCTGTAGCTGTAGCTGTTGTTGCAGATCAATATCGTTTTGCATCTGTGGGTTTAATGATGTATTTTAAAAATTTCTCGGTGGGTTTTTACACTCACTTTTCCAATGACCGATTTCGCCGCAGTTAAAACAAGGTAATTTCTGATTTAATTCTTCAATTTTTAGCATTATTCTTTGATTTATTAAAATTAATTTTAAATTTCCCTTGACCTTGACTCTGGTTCTGATTCTGTGTAAAATTTACATTATTATTCTCAAGACTTGCAATCTGTTGCTCAGCCACCTTCACTTGTGCCCACATAGCCTTTTCCTTTAACTTTTTCTGTTTCACTTCTAATTCATCACTGCAGTATTTAGCTTTTCTCAAAATATCATCAACTGAATTTGATTGCCAACCGACAATATTATTCCAAATCATTTCTCCAAGTTCTGGTCTAAGACCATAAACAAATCTGTAGATAAAATGACTCATATCCTTTTCATCTAATTTTTCATAACCACTGTACTGTTTGAAAACCAGTAATAATCTTTCATAAAATGAATGGACTGATTCCTTTGGTTCCTGATTTGTCCTGTCTATTTTTACCCAATCAACTTCTTTTGGGGCAATTTTATTTTTCAACCAGTAAATTACTTTTTCATATAAATCCATTACTATTATGGCTGGAGCACCTGTTTCTTTAATTCGCTCCGGTTCCTCTTTTGGCCAACTCACAGCAATTTTACATTCTGTCCAAAGATCTGATGGGACAACAATGTCAGAAAATCCATCCAGATCAATCCATAGTACTTTTGAAACTTTGATAAATCTATCCACCTGTCGATACCATTCCACAGGTTTTTCTCTTAGCCGAGGAAAGTCATTTGTGAAAAGCAAAATATCTTGTCTTGACCATGGGACATGGACATATCCTCCACCTGCAATTTCTCTCATAGGAAACTGTTTAGACAGTTTATCCAGTTTATCTAACCTTTCATCTTCCTTCTTTTTAGTCCACTTTACTCTCCACTTACCCAACTTTTTTATGTAAACAATCAATTCTTTTATATGCAGTATTCTTCCCATTGTGTTAAAGTTCTCAATGTCCCTCTCTGTAAAATCCAATCTGTAATGTTTTCCCAAAATTTTCTGTTTGCTCAAATCGATTTCTAGTTCAACTGCCAGTTCTTCCAACTGATCGTATTTATTCTTTGTTTTCCATTGAATACTCTTACAGATGAACAGGAGTTCATCATCACGATAAAATTTTAGACTGTCAGGACCGATTGTGCCAATTATTAATTCTTCCAAATTAGCTTTCAATTTTGCAACATCAAGTTTTGAGTTTGATTCTCTTTTCTCAAGAGTCTCAACATCTGATTCTGCACCCATTGGTGACTGGTTAAAAGAACCTTGATTAAAAGTTAAATCAGGCATTCTTGTTTTCTCACAATGAATTTTAGATAAATCTGAATAAAATTTTTCAGCTACTTTTTGAATTTCCGCATTTAATGGAATTGTCAAACCTGGCTGTTTTAATTCTTTTTGATCAAAAATAGGCTGAACAGGACCAATCGTTACTGGAACTGTTACTGCTTTCATACCTATAGTTATTTGTTGAATTAAATTTTCTTTTGATCGTAAATATTCTGAAGTATTTACAATTTCCTCATTTCTGACAGTTCTCGTTAAAATTTTAGGGGCTTCCCTTTCCATTGGAGTTTCTGAAAAATTTCTACTTTCATTATAAACACTGGAATTAGTTCTGGTTTCAAATCTTTCTGGAGTTTCAAAAGATTCAGAATTATTTGGATATAATTTAGGAGATTCATTTAATGGAGGTGCACTTGGTGTGGTTCCTGTAGAAACCATCGGAGTAGACCATGAACAAGGCTGTCTAAGTGGAGTTTGCTTTTTATTCTTGGTAAAAATTTCTTCTAAAACTGCATCTTCTGATTCACTTTCTTCAGTAACATTATTTTTCTTTTCAGTTCTCTTTTTATCTGGAGACCCTAAAACCATTTCTCTAATTAAATAAAGACCATCGCACATATCTCCCTGTCTCCACATACGCATTCTATCTTCATGCGTTTCTCGTCTATGACTCGGTATTTTTGGAGGTCTTTTTATCCCACTTGCTTCTTTCTGAAGTTGAAACATCTCATCCTCCCATTCAACTAATGCTTCAAATTGAGATGGTCTAGGCTTAGGTATAAGAGCTGACATCTTTTCTCTTAAATTCCTTAAAATTTTCATATTAAATGAACCATCGTCCGGCCAAGCCAATACGCCGTCATCTTTAGTGTAATGTTTCCATACATCAAACCACAGAACAGTATGATAACCATATTCACCTTCCATATGCGCTGCAGGTGTTTTGTATTTATGAAGTAATTTACCACCTCGCGTTTCAATTTTCTTGTCAGGTGAAATAAAAAAAATGAATTTCTGAAACATTGTAAGCTTTCTCTCAACATTTTTATAATAATAACTCATATTTAAAATCAAGTCCACTTAATTGGAAATGATCGTAAAAGTTTCCTGGTTGTTTCTTAACACCGACCAATCCGTGCGCGAAACACACCAACAAGCCAATCAGGTTCGAGCTACGTCACTATCTTGCTCGACCAATAAGAATGGAGCTTCTCACGAGAGACAATCAGTGCTCAGCTCGACTAACTCACGTGAGCCAATCAGAGTATAGCCTGTGACGTATGATATCCAATCGCTGCGCGAACTGTATGACGTACACAGCCGCTGCGGTTTTTCGCGTCTCACTCTTAGCGCTCACCTCTCCCTTACAAAAACTTTTTCACAGCGCCATTTTAAGAACACTCTTTTAACGAGATTTATTTAATAATGACAAAAGGATGACTCATCTGTCTGTTTCTCTAAATAAAGTGATAGATTTTTACAGACTTGCAAGAATTCTTTTATGTGGAATAGACGACGCTATTCTCACAGAATATACATTCGTCGATAAAGTAAACCTTTACTTTACCCTTCAAACAAGTAACTAACGAACGCGTTTCCCTCTGAATGCACTTAAAGTAGCAATTCAAAGTTTGACTCGAACGAAATTTACAGAATCAATTACACACTTTCAAACGGAAAGTATCCCTAACCATACACACATGAAATCTTGGTAGGACTCTAACCCGCCACAGATAACATGAACCGTTAGTAAAATAAGCGACGTTATTTTACCCTTCACTCAAGTTTGAATATATTCTATTACTTTCTCGCAGTAAGTTTTAGAACGGGCTCTTTGTCCCTATACTCAAAGCTTTGATTTCATAGATAATTCTCACTATACATACATTCTATCTAACACACCTATCCCTAACATGTGTTGTACGGCCACAACACTTGTGATTCACGGCGATACCACAACTCAGAAACAGATCAAATGTACTGTGTGACTACCTTCTCATCACACTACGCTGTACCGGTACAACTAGGATTTTTCACGCTGCTGGAAAAATACCTTACATATAATACGAGAACGAACTCAACATATGTTAGACATCGATCCTATGTAACTACCATATATTTTCGTTACCATAGCAACCATCAAGTCTGCTACCAGGAAATTGATCCAGCGGCCTATAGGAAATATATCATAAACTACGCTATCCAACTTCAATATATTTACCATTAATCATAAATCAATCACAAGGCCCATGAACTAACATGATATATTTTGACCAACTGAATCATGTGACCTAATTAACCTATTCACAATTTATTTACATTTATATACAACCGCGGTAAATGAATTCATCATATTTTACAAAACCCTACAAATTAATTAAGCCACTGTGGCGATAAGATATTGCTAATGGTAACCTAAACTCATGAAATAACAAGACCAGCTTGTTTTCCAAAGTAAGATTTTTATTAGCTACTTATTTGGAATTTGCATAAGAAATTTTATTAAAGCATTTTTATTAGAATCATTGTAAATGGTTATGACAATTTTATGAAATTCAATTTATTATTGCAAAATAAAAATTATCAGTTCAGCATTTTCCAAAACCTAAGTCCCTAACTTAGCTAACTATAATAAAGAATAAAAGAGTAAAGCCTTTGAAGGCCCTTACGTGCTCCAAGGAAAGTTCAACAGCACGACATCCTCATCAAAGGTCAGCAAGAAGCAGCCCTCCTCTTCCACGGGGAAGAGTTTTTATACCTTTCTGCACTAAGCTAATCTAAGCAAAAGTATAACTTTTCTGCTGAAATCGAAGTCCCATTGGCTAAAATGTGACGCCATCGTGTCATTCCACTTTCTAAAATATCAGTTCCGTCACTTTCTTAGAGTCCATTGTCTCTAGTTTTTCGAACAACGAAGCTTTCTCCAGTTTGCAACATTTAACCAAGTAAAGTCATCTGCTTCCTCGGATATGAAATTTGTTGCACGTTCTCTTGCCGGTTCCTGGCCTTGGCCTTGCTTGACTAAGGAACAGTCAGCTCATCTCAACAAAATTGTTTCAGGCAGCAGGAATTCATCTGTCATGAACTTTCTTTTACTCCGAGCAGAATTTTAGCAAACATAAATGCACTAGGCCCAAAGCCTCTTTTCGTGAACTATTATATAAACAAACACAAGAACAATAATTAATGTGAGAAATAAAATTCGTTCTGTTGCCACCCACCATAGCTAATGATTAACCCATTAGTCTAAATTACCTAGTTGAAGCGTACAATTAAAGCAGCATTTATATCTACCATTCTTCAAATAATCCAACAGGATTCTTTATGCACCTGTTAAGAATAAAGTGACACCACATAGACAAGAAAGCAAAATAAGCACATGCCATTATTTAAAACAGCTGCTATTAGTCATGACACAACGATAGACAAAATTAATTTTTATTATTTTCCACGTACATGGGAAAGCAACATAGAGCACATTTATGAGCACACATGTTAATAACCCTTATGTATATTCTTGAATGTAACTTTAAACTAGGTTGAATTAATACACACACACAAACTTTCATTAATATTATTAACTCTTGTTATGGAAGTGTGACTTCACGAGTTGAAATGAAAACATTTATGAATCTCGTCCATCACACCGCAGAACAAAGGGGGGGGTTAACCGAAAGAAAGCCAGAGGGCAGGCGAAGCAGGGTTCAGGAGAGGAGGGCGTGAGACCAGTAGGTCCCGTCCGGCCTCCAGCCCCAATATTACCTGCTCCCCACACCCCTCCTCCCCCGATGGGGCCACAAGATATGGGGACCGTCCCCACAGCAGGGCAAGGGCCCCCCGCAACTGGCAACGGGGAAGGGAGCGTACCGGGGGATCCGGTATGGTCAATTTTGGCAGAGATCAGGGCAGCCTTACAGGCACTAGCACCAGCTCCTAACCCGGGGGACCAGGGCCCAGCAGGGATACCGGCAGGCAAAGTGGTTCCGGATGGAGGACTGACAGAGGCAGCGCCTATGGAAGCGGCACCAATAGTAGTGGTCCCTCCCCCCGCCACCCCACAGCAACAACAAGCAGTCTCGGCAGGGGGGGCAGTGGACTCTACAGCTACCATTCTGGCCTCAGTGGCCACTCTTTTGGGGCAGCTGGCAGCACCGGCGGGGGTCCCCAAGCCCAGCAGCATAGCAGCGGCACCATGGGCCCCCCGTTGTCAGCAGAGCAGTGCGCGCTAAGCGAGATTAACAAGCAGATAGCCCTCCTGGTCGAAACCCGATGCATCTCCAAGGGGGCGACGGGGCAGTCCCCATCGGCGCATACAGAACCAGCAGCACCCGCGGGAAGTAAGACATGTGAGGCAGCGACTACGGTTGCAGAGTTGGATGCTAGGGCAACAGGCGTCCAGGGGAATTTGTTGTCTCAGCCTGGAATGTTAGCTACGCATGTCCCCACCGAAATGAAGGAAAAAATCTGGAAAGGGGAATATGTGTTTATTCTGGCGCTAATTAGACCCAAGAGGAGGGATGTTGAATACAAGGAGAGGTATGGGAAGGAAGGTTCCTACAGAGATAGAAGACCAAGGGTAGAGGAATCCATAACAAATTGGCTTTTTGGTTTCCATGTTTTTACAACTGTGATGTTGGAGAAGAAGCCTGAGTTGGCAGTATCTTTGGTGTTTTACATGAACAAAATACTGAAGGCGCACGCTACGCATGGGGGTACCGCATGGTTAGATTACGATAGGGACTTCCGGTGGGCCAAAGTTGAGAATCCAAGCATTGGGTGGGATCAAGTGGAGGTCAATGTGTGGCTGGAGACCGTTAACAGCAAGGAGCAGCACATGAAGCAGTCCTTTCGGACATCGCAAGGGGGCCCAGGGGAAAAGAAAGGAACATGCTGGGCATTTAATAAAAAGGTGTGCACATGGCCCCCATTGCAGTGCAGCTTCAGACACGCTTGTTCTTTCTGTGGCCACTCCTCCCACCCAGAGTTCAAATGCAATAAGAAGTCCAAGGAGCGGGGAGGGGGAGGAAGTAGGGAGAACAAACCCCCCCAGCCATAAGCTGCCCACGCCAGTGGACATTGGGAAACTGATTTTTTGGCTGAATCAGTATCCGGACAGGGCGTCAGCCAAGGTACTTTATCGTGGTTTTTCTGCTGGGTTCCATATCCCAGCAAAGGGCGTTCCTCCAGTTGATCTTTGTAATAATCTGCTCTCGGCACGCATGCATCCCGCAGTGGTGGCACAGAAAGTGGAGAAAGAGCGGGCCCTGGGCCGGGTGGCCGGCCCCTTCCCTGCCCTTCCATTAGAAGGTTTTGTTTGTTCTCCACTTGGGGTGGTCCCTAAGAAAGAACCGGGGCAGTTTCGAATGAATCATAACTTGTCAGCACCCAAGGGGGCATCGGTGAACGACGCCATTGATCCTTCTGTGTGTTCAGTGATTACTCCTCTTTTGACGCTGCTTTACTGAAGTTGAGGGACCTAGGGCCCAATGCTATTATGACTAAGACAGACATTGAATCGGCCTACCGCCTATTGCCAGTCCACCCCGGGGATTTCCATCTACTGGGCTTTCAGTTGAATCACCAATTCTACTATGACATGTGCATGCCAATGGGGTGCGCTGTTTCTTGTAAGTACTTTGAAACTTTCAGCTCCATGCTGCAGTGGGTGTTCACACATAGGACAGGTTACAAAGAGGTGGTGCACTATCTGGATGACTTCATGGTAATGGGCCCGGCAGCCTCCGGGGCTTGCGCTCAGGCCCTGAAGAATTTGGTAGAAATGTTTCAAGAGTTCAAGGCCCCTCTTGCGCCAGGCAAAACTGTAAGCCCAGATACATTCATGTCCTTTTTAGGAATAGAGATTGACACAGTGGCAGGGGAATGCAGGCTGCCTCGCGATAAGGTACAGGCCTTTTCCCAGGCAATTGACGCAGCGCTGGTGGGGCCCAAAGTTACCCTGCACCAGTTACAGGTATTGGTAGGTCAGCTCAACTTTGCTCTTAGGATCATCCCCATGGGGCGCCCCTTCTCGAGGTCTATAGCCAGGGCGATGGTCGAGCTAACACAGAAGCATCACCGCGGGCGCCTTAGGGCAGAAGTTAGGGAGGACCTGAGAGTGTGGCGCAACTTCCTTAGCGATTTCAATGGGAAAGTGGTATGGCCAGCCCCGCAGGTGTCTAGGTCAGAGCTGGGCCAGCTGACTGACTCGGCCGGCAGCATCGGCTTTGGCGCAATTCTGGGTCCGTCCTGATGCAGGCCAGAATGGCCAGCGGAGTGGCATACAACCGGTCTGACGAGAAACATAGCCTTCTTGGAACTCTTCCCAATTATAGTGGCAGTATCTGTTTGGGCAGACCGTTTCAGGAATATGTCTGTCGTGTTTTGGTCTGACAACATGGCGGTGGTGGAAGCCATCAACAGGCAGGGGTCTACGTGCAGGCATGTTTTGAGATTACTGAAGCACTTGGTGCTCGTATGTTTGAGGCTGAATCTGATGTTCAAGGCTGCTCATATACCAGGGGTTGACAATCATGCTGCTGATGCTTTATCTCGTTCCAAGTTGCAGGATTTCCGGAGATACCACCCACAGGCGGAGGAGCAGATGACAGGGTTCCCTACATCACTGTGGAGGATTGGAGCCCCGCGCTAGCGGGGCTGGTAGGTGCTTCTCTGAGTGCTCGTGCTAGGAGTTCATACCAGCAGCTGTTCAAGTCTTACAGAGCATTCGTACAGGGGGCTGGAGTACCAAGGTTGTTTTCAACAGAGGCAATGTGTTGTTTCCTGCAGGTATTGAGAGATCAGGGCAGTCTAGTGTCTTACGCCAGGGCTCATGTGACAGCCGTAGGATTCTTCGCAAAACTTGCAGGCGAGCAGGATCCGAGTACATCCTTTGTAGTCAAGAAGGCCTTGGCGGGGTGGGCCAAACTGGAGGGGCCCAGGCGTGACTGCCGCGGCCTCTAGATATTGTTACCCTGTCCAGCATCCTAGAATCCCTGCCTACAATCTGTAGCTCATCTTTTGAGTGCGCCCTATTTGGGGCAGTCTTCTCTCTGGCCTTTACGGGGCGTTCAGGCTGGGGGAGGTGGTAGGAGGTGGTAGGAGCGTCTAGATCTGATCAGGCGGGGGGCTTACAATTCAAGGATACCAGGTTGATCCCGGGGGGCTTGGAGGTGACCTTGAGGAAATCTAAGACTGACCAGGAGGGGAAGGGAGCCACAATAACGCTGGCCCCAGCACCAGGCGTGCCAGTATGCCCGGTCTCCCGAATGCGGGCATACTTGGCCGTGCATCCGGCAGGAGTGGGTCACGCCTTGTTCATACATGAGCAAGGGGACTGCCTGTCCCAGTACCAATTTAAGGCAGTTTTTTTATTAGCATTAGCGGGCCTGGGACTGGGAGCTTCAGGGTATTTATCCCACTCATTTAGGATTGGGGCTGTGACCTTAGCAGCTGGGGCAGGCTTACCAACCAGCACAGTTAAAAAGGTGGGGCGCTGGTCCTCCGACTGTTTTAAGAGGTATATACGGCCGGAGTTGACGCAATGCTGATAACCTGCCTATGCTTCTCATTAACTTTTCCATTTCTCTCCTGTCCAGCAGTATGCCCGCAAGAGTGGTGTGGGTACTGGGGCACTCGTTCGTGTGATGCGGCGCGCCACGTTGCTGTTGCGGCAGCGGCGAGTGGTGAAGCCGGCAGGCTTGAACGGGACGGAATTTCTGTGGCGGGGCATCGGGGGCATGCAAATTCGGCACCTACGGCGGCTCGTGGAGGAAACAAGGGAGCAGGAGGGGCAGAAGTCCCCAGATTGGATCATCATTCATTTGGGAGGAAACAACGTGGTAGACCGGGGGCGCCTGGCAGTCAAGGAGGCACTGCTCACGGAGTTCGCTTGGTTAGGGCGGGTCTTTCCCTTTGCCAGGATTGACTGGCCGTGCATTATTCCACACAGGACGTGGGGTCCTGGAGTGTGAGTTAGATCTTTGAATGTGTCAGTGAGACGGCTCAACGGGGAGTTGGCCAGGTTGTGCTCAGTGAAGGGCCGCCTGTGTCACATTCCTCACAGAATGATCTCTGGAGAAGCGATGTTTCACCACGATGGGGTACATTTGTCAGACATTGGTACAGATACCTGGATCAAGGGGCTATGGTCTTTTGTGCAGAACGCAGTTGGGGAAGGTGACGGACCTATGGGCCTGGGTCTCCCTTGTGGCGGTAAAGAGACCTCTGAACGGTGACATTGACTTACAGAATGGTCGGGAGTCCACCTTGCGTACTCCCTAGGCTAGCACTGAGGGGGAGAGACGGTAAGCTCTCCGCTGGGAAAATGTGGCCACCGGCTGGGGAGGCTAGGGCGACAGGTTACGAGCCTCCTGGGTTCCTGGTCAGCCTGGTGGTCGGGTGGTGGGCCCCCGAGATGGCGGACAAGGATCACAGGTTGGGGGGCCACCACTCAAGGGCGCAGGTGGGTTGCACCTTGTGTGGGAAGCTCAGCTCGGGAGATGCGAGCCAGATGGCCCCTTAGTGCTGGGGGGATAAGAATATTGCAGAAGAAGAACTTGTAGGTCAATATTAACATTGTATTGGTGTTTTTATTGTTGATTATGAAAATGCCTTGTCATGTTTATGGAAATGTTAATATTAAACATGGCCGTTTTACACCCACACGAATCTCTGTGGCTGATGTAACTGTGGGTTGTCTGAGTATCTCGGGGGGCGGGGAGCATGCTGGGGGATCCGGGGCCTATTATTGGGTGTATTGAGTCCTCACACATTAAGTGTAAGCAATTTAACACTGGTGTCTGTAGTCATTGTTGAGGGTTAAAAGTTGAGGTAATGTGCCCCGCTTGTGTAAGCAGCCTGAGGTAAGTAGGTGAGTGGAAGGGAGAGGGCGAGTGGGACAGCACTGAGAGTGGTGGGTGGGCCAGGCTCCGCCCTCATGGAATACTGTCGGTTGGTGAGTAGAGAGGATAGGTTGGCGAGGAGCAAACCCAGTACCAGGTGACTGCCGTCCAGGACGAGTGATGTGATGAGTAGAGGGGATGGGACAAGGAGGTTACCCCAGGATATCATACAACCTAGATGAAAGCAAGTGCACATTAAGAAAAACAATAACAACAGGCCAACTGGGCCTAAACAGGAGATACAGAGGTAAAGGGGGAAGTGCATAGCAATGCTGACCGGCCAAGGGAAGTCACTCCCCAAGAGTCTGGATCAGGGGGAGAGGATAACAGCAGGTGTAAGTTCGAAGCCCACCAGACGCCCAAGGCCCACTATTATCAGGGCCCGCAGTGCACCACAAGGCCATACCGGAGGTTTTGGTGTTTATGTGAATGGCAAGGAAAAGGTAGCCTGTAGTAGAGGGTGCCGCCTAATTCTGGGCCAAGAAGTGATTGGTTGGTAGTCTGTCCCATAGGCCCCTGAGGCTGCAGAGAGGGCAGTCTGTCAGCAAAGGTCCGAGCCAGTCAAGGGTGTGCGGCGTAGCATATGAGGCCTTCTGCTGTGAGGGCTGCAGAATTGCCTCCTTTTTGACATAGAAGTGCACTCTTGTGAGGATGTCAGGAGGACAGCCCAGGCGTTGTGGCGTCCCAGCCACTCTGGGTGCCCTGTCCAGCATTGGGGGGATAGCATCCGTATCTCCACAGATAGCATGTAGCAGATCTGCTACGAAGGACGTGATAGGGCCCTCCATACCCTTCTGGATGCCCCTGATGTGAATATTGTTCCCCCGTCTGCGATTTTCGAAGACTTTGTGCTTTAGTTGAAGGTCAATTTGCTGGTCTTCCAAGGTCACCATCCTGCACCAGGGATCCTCCAGCTCTTCTGTTCAGTGGTACAACGTTTGTTCCATGTCGTTGACTCTCTCGCCAAGCCTATCAACATCTCATTTGATTTTGTGGATGCAAAATTTGAATTCCAAATTAAGGGAGACAATCTCAGCTCACAGTTTTTGGATGAAGTTATTCATGTAGGCTTGAGTGAGGGGAGCTGATGAAGCAGTCACCGGTGGGGGCTCCGCATTCGTGGTGGAGGAATCCATGGTCGGCAGGTTCACTTTTTGCCACAAGAAGGTAACAGTGACATCTTTAGCCATGGCTCCAGATGTAGCTCTAGTGGATCTGCCTCGGGGCATGTCAGGGTGTCAGCAGTAAGTCGCAACGCCTCCTACACAACCTACCAAAGGCTCCAGCCATAGCAACCCCAGATTGCCCAGGTCAGGAGGGGGAAGCAAGAGAATAAAGGCAAATATCAAAGGGCTGTAAGGCAAATCCCGGAGGCCAGTAGCACTTCAAGTCTCTAGGCCCAGCCAGCTCTATTGTTCTTAGGAGGTCTCAGGCCAGTCACAGGTAATGCCTAGACCTCAATCGTCGGGACGCCCACATACCTCAGTTGGGTAGAAGTGCAAGTAAATGATGTCAAGAGGCACCCTCTTCTTGGAGTTCCGGACTCAGTCAGTTTTATAAAGCAGCCCCTCAATTGATGGCAAGAATGGTATATACCGGGCCGGGGGAGAGTTTGTACTTCAGAAAGGGTACCTCGGGAGGTTCAGGCAAGTCGCCCCACTCAGCCCATGCCACATGAATGTTCCAGCAGGGGGGGCCCATCAGCTGCACCAGGCGACCACAAAATTATTGCTAGTGAGGTGTGGGGGCAGTATTCCTCATGCTCGCAGGGTGAGGCCCGATCACAGGGCCCCTCTGGGCTGCTCCCAGCACGCGGGGTATCAGGGCAGTTCTCCCACTTTGGGTGGGAGCCCCCAACTGAAGTTCAGTTCAGGGGGGCTCAAACACTCAGTCCTCCTCGGGCTCCTGCCCCTTCGGTCCTCGTTCCAACCAGGCCCACGGTGCAGATCCAGGCACCCAGCAGGACATAGCTCAGTTTCCAGGGCATAGTTCTATGCAGGTACTGAGGGGTAGGTTGGCTCTCCAAGGTTTTAGCAGAGTCCACCCCTAATGCCGCAGCACCACCTGCAGTAGGCTGATTAGGCACCGCCAATCCAGCCACAGCAGGAACGGGCTACACCCTATGTTGAAGAGCAGCCAAAGGCCATCCGGGTCCAAGCGCGTTGGTGGTCACAGAAGTCGATGTTTGCCAAGCACGCAATACAGCGGAGGAGGATGAAGTTCAGGGATGTCAACCGTGTAAGGCCCTTGCCTCAAACATCTGGGCCGCCCTGCCCCAAAGTTGATGGTTCTCTGTTCTCTGGCCCCCTCCTTTCCTGTCGTCCAGAGGACCAGGAGATGGTGGTCGTTTACAGTCTTGCCTCCCCGGTGAGGGTGCACCTGTCGTGCCCCGGTCTTTATAGGCAGCAGGCTGTGTGGGCCCTAACCGTTGGGGTCCCAATGCCCAGGCAAGATTGCGGTGGCCCAATCTCCACCCACATCCCTACAGCAGGGACACAGCTAATGAGGTCCTCTGAGGCCACAAGGGATGCTCAGGCTTCCAGTCATCAGAGGGGTAAAATTGTAGCCCGAAGCGGTGGATTGCCTCCGGGGTCCAGAACTCCAAAGGAACATGTCCTACACCATCTTAAGTCATGCCACGTATATATATATATTTAAAATAAAATTACAATTTCAAAACAAATGAGCAAATGTCTACATTTTTTAAAACAAATTATGAGAATTATTCGTTTTTAAATAAAAAAGTTTCTAAATATTATTTGTATGAAAACTTTTGTATATTTAAAAAAAAGAATTATGTTGTTCTCATACCACTAATTAATATCTTAATAAAAATTATTTGTTTGCTAAATGGTAGCAAAAACGATTACTAAAATCTAATTTATATGTTTGCGTATCTTCAAAATTATTAACATTCTTTTTATTTTAAAATATATATATTTTTAAACTCTCTCCACCCTTATTCCCTAAAAACCCAATATCCTGCTGCTAATTTTTTAAACAATTAGTTATATATATATCAATACAGCTAAAAATACAAATTTCAACAATTTCATAACTAAAAATTTACTTTACTAAAAACAATGATGTATTAATGTAAAATATTATAAAAAGATACAATAAAACACAATACAATAAATTACATACGAATTGACACAACAATATTACAAGCATCAATATTTTTCTACCTAGATATTTTTTTACAACGATGTTAAAAATAACACTGAAACCAATATTTTTACCTTTGATATTCCTGTTAAAGATATTTTTGATGTCCCAATATTATTGACACTATGGGGTCTATTATAATGGCGGGTGGATCGCCACCGCCCCTATGGTGGTGGCGATCCGCCTGCCATTATCCACCGCCCGCATGCAATTTACCCCCCGCCTAATTATGTTGGCGAGGGTACCGCGGCGGACGGGAAGACCGACGTCCTAATAGGCCCCAAGATATTTTGTATCACGATATTTGTTTTCTGATGGGAAACCAGATACAATACATTTCTTTGAACTGACTATTCTGTAAAGTTAACCATAGCCCTCCTAATAGGTTTCTCTGTCAATGTGCAATTAACAAACTCTGTGCCAAGAGAATTAACTCAACACTTTCAGGTATTATTTTAGCAGCCTGTAGTCACATCCAGTGTTTTCACTATAACTATCCCCTTTTACATTTAAATATTTAAGATTACTTTGCATACGAATTGAGGTTTGTGAGTACAGTGCTTCTTTGAAAGGGCCCCTCAGTCTCACCTATAAACCAGCAATCATTCACACCCTTGTTCATTGTTAGATTCTTCCACTGGCTTAGCTTATTTTTTCCAACAGTCCATCCAGGATTACATTTACTTTATTTTGCTTCACACGTAGAGGAATTGGGAACACGCCTATTGTAATTTCAGCATAGGTTCTACCTCACATCCATTTTAGAGTCTTTGTAGGACACCACCTCCCTCAGGCTAATAGGTATGATGCCCGGAAGGCAAGGACCACCAGGAAAATATGGATAATAAAAATGTTAGACCTAGGGCATTTCTTCCATCTTAAGTAGCCCAACAAAAATAGTTAACGCACCTTTGCTCTTTCTTCAGCTTCTTCTCTATCCACCTGTAATCACACGTACACATAAACTCTGTCAACTTTCTCATGAGGCGGGTCACTCAATTGCTAATCAAATACTTCCACTTCTGACAGAGTACGTCTTCTCCACTTAACAAGCCAAGGCTAAATAACCTTCTTAATACAACATTCTATTATTGATGCAAATAATCCATAGTACCTTGTCCATGTAGAGTATTCACGAAGGGTGCTATATTTACAAACTGATCTGGCTAACACTAAGCACAGCCTTTTGTGTGGAAGTACCCTTTATAGATATGACAAGGGCTTTTCGAGCCTTACAAAGGAGTTGTGTATGCACACATGTATGAAGCCATTCTGAGAACTTTAAGGACAGTGGGGAGTTGCTATATTGAGGTTTTACTATCACCTTCAACGATATTGACTAAACCAAATCTACTCTCAACAATATCAACTCAACAAAATATAATGGAGAATCAACAATAAATGACGACAAACCCCAACTTTAGAAACAGATTCAAATTATTTGGTTGTATGCAAAGACTTGTAGGCAAGTGCCTTTATATGTGGGATGTTCATTTTTCTTTAGTCAGACATCTTTGCTAACGTAATATAAAATCCTTACATAATTACATATGGACTCATTAATTAAAGAGATGATGGTAGAAGAAGGTGATTTCATTATCAAGACAATTACTTTTGAAATAAACAGTACTTCTACAGCAACTTGAATTTAGCATGATGAGCATAAGACAGCTGGGCACTAAATGATCTAAGATATAAAAGAGAGCCCATCTAAGGAAAGAAAATAATATTGAGTCCAAAGACAGTGATAAGTAAATTTGGTACAAAATGTGTGCATACCTTGTAAAAGATAGTGTGAGCATTAAACAAAATAAGGGAAGCCATGTGGATTCCTATGAAATAAATATGAACATATGTAAATCATTACTGATGTGAACAAAGTAGATAGTCTATCAGATTCTTTTTCTGGGTTGAGATATTAAATAATTTGTTTTATAAATCCCTCAGGGTCTGATTTAGAGTTTGGGTGACAGATGTCCTGTCTGCCGTGTTACAAGTGCATTATATCCTATGGCACTTGTAATATGGCGGATGGGACATCCGTCATGTTGTGACACAGTAACTTGTCCATCACACTCTAAATCAGACCCTAAGTCACTTTAGGTAATATTGGATAACAAGAATGTTTTGTTGATATTACAGGACAGCAATTATTGTGAAAAATTGGTGTTGTTGTTTCAGAAGAGAGTAGAAACCTCCCCAGACCAGTTTCAGCCTAAGGAGTACGCTTGCCAATGGTGTACACCACTTGCAAGAACTGGTTGGCTAGCTGTTCCACAAAGAGTACAATTTAAATGTTTGTATGTCGTGCACAAAGCTAGTCTTTCAACATTTCCGGTAAAGAAATGCAGTAGTGGCCGCTACTAAGCATGGGAAGTGGGGCAAGGGGCACGGGGGAGTGGAGGGGGAATAAAACAAATACAAATAAACTGACTTACCTGGGTGCCGCCAGGTGCTGCCGCCTTTGCTGCCCTCCTCTGCAACAGGAAGCTCCCAGCCTCTCAGAATCCCCTGTCCAATCACAACACTGCCTAAAGCAGTATTGTGAATGGTCTGAGCGCCGTGGATCGGCGCTCAGACGAGCTTGCAGGCTTTGCTTTTTCCCCACCAGGATGTGTAATGCAGCCTAGTGGGGAAGAGGCAAAGAGCACAGGATGGTTTGACCAGTCCTCTTGGACCAGTCAAATCGTCATGCGCACTTTAGAGTGTGCTTTACACACTTCCCCTGCCTCCTGCACTGGCCAGCCCAGTCCACCCGCCCCGCCCCACGCCCAAGCAGGAAGGAAATCTAAAACGATAATAACATTAGTTATCCTTTGTACACTGCTGGCAGAGCAGTGGGGCGACGCTCCTCCGCCATAGCGGAGTAGCTGCCCCTGATAGAAATGTCATATGTACATCAGTTACAACATTGTGCTTACCTAGCAACAGGCTGCTTTGGTCCAGAGTCTGCACATCTAATGTGGCTGCCACAGTTTTGTAGTACAGACTGCAGTTAGGTAATGCACTACACATGAAAGTAAAACTGAGTGATGCTTTTCTTGGATGATCTGTTGGCCTACATAATTTAAGGTGTTAGTGAAATTTAAGACCTAGAAGTACTTGAGTGGGCGTCAGAAGGGACTGCAACAGCTGTAAACCACCTAACAAAAACAACTCAATGTCACAGTTGCATTATCGTTTCTATATTGTTTTAATGTGCTTTTTAACACGCTAGCACAAATGCAATTACACTATTGGTGTTTTCTGGTTTTGTGCTGAGAAAAGTAAACACATGCATGTTCATCATTTCTGTCTGTAACTTTTGCAAATTGCTCCTTATGCTCCAGCATGGGCAGGTTACACCATAGTTGGTAGCCCAGCAGTTAGTCCGGGGCCATTATACTGCCCTGCTCAGAACACCGGGCCGATTCACAGAACTAATCTCAGATAAAATCCTAAACTTACTACTTTTGGTATTCACAGAAGGCATTTAGTAATAGTAAAGTTAGGACTCCTAACTTTACTACTACTAAATGCCTTCTGTGAATACCAAAAGTAGTAAGTTTAGGATTTTGTCTCAGTTTAGTAGTAGTAAAGTTAGGCGTCCTAATTTACTACTACTAAATGCCTTCTGTGAATACCAAAAGTAGTAAGTTTAGGATTTTATCTCGGATTAGTTCTGTGAATCGGCCCTACCGTGTAGTTCCTAGACTTATCAGCCCTCACACTGCTTCATATCACACTAAGGCCTTCTGGGGCAACAACACAGCTGCTGCAGGTGCCGACTGGCACCAGCCCCTGTATCAGAAGAGCACCAGTGTTCAGGCCTGAGCAACATAGCATGTGAGCCTCTGATGCCCATTGGCTCCATTCAATACTGAGCACCCAA